>NC_062215.1:53992584-55192584 GCF_902686445.1 Sciurus carolinensis | reverse complement strand
ATTTGCAATCCTCCTGCCTCAGCCTCCCAAGTTACAGGAGTTCGCCAAACTAAATTTATTAGTTTGTTTTGGTTTCTGGCTTGAGGGTTAAAAAGGAGATGACCATTGTCCCTGCCATGTCTGGAAGTTTTCATTTTTAGGCATGGTTTCTAGTATCTCCATCAAATAGCTGAAAAGTGAGAGCTTTTCCTTAAAGTATGGGGAAAAAAATACTAAAATCTATATTGAATTCCATTATTAATTTCAGTTAGATTTAATGATTATCAAGCTATATGTGCCAGGCTCAGAAGGTAAGCCATGTTCCTGCATTACCTCCTGCAATTATCAGATCAACCTTCAAAGAGAACACTGTTTCCCTGTCTTACAGAGAAGGAAACAGAAGCGTGAGAGTTTAAGCAAATGCAGAAGTCACAAGTAAAAGACATCTAGGATTCAGGTCTGACTGATTCCAAAGTCCAATTATTCACACTCTTAATTTCTTCCTCTCTGCTAGCCTCAGAGGAACATCAGGGAGTGTTTGTAAACTCTAGAAGAAAGACAGTATAAAGCCAAACTCACAGTCCTTGTTCCTTTTAAGAAACTCAGATATTAAGCTATAATCACCATTTTCCTTTTCCAACAGCCTTGGAAGGTCATTCTGAATTTTATAAATGCAGGAATAGGAGTATCAAAACCAAAATTTGGTTCTGCATGTCAAACGCTGGACCCCCTAGTCTTTTGGTGTCAGTGTGGACCATGCGCTTCTATATACTGATTTATGTGGAAAATACAGGCATTCATTTACTGTCTTTAAAAGGTCTTCCATGGTTTTTAAAAATTAATACTAATACTACTTGGGTGGGGAAAAAAAGATTCAAATATAAATTTTGTGTTGCTTCTACTGAGACTGAAAACTAGCAAGCTTAACAAAATAAAATCACTGGAAAATATTTGCTCTTTGCCTCAGCATATTTTTCAAAAGCCCACACTACCCTTAGTAAAATAAAACCTAGTCATACTAGTTTGAGAATAAAGATATGAATCCCAAATGGTGGAAAAACTGAATTATCTGGATACCTTCAAATCAGAGTATCTATGTTACTGTTTAACAAATTTGAATTGCTACTTTCAAAGTAAGCTACTTACCATGCTGCCAAAGTTTATAGTCTTTCAAGTACTTTCTGAATTTGCCTTTGCAAATATTTATGGTTGAGTTGATGTAATTTTTAGGAATCGAGTTCTCTACAACCAAATATGGCATATAGTAGTTACCTTAAAACTATTGTTGATTAAGTCTATACCTAAGAAAGGAGTGACTTGTTTGTGGCTCTAGCTTATAAAGCAGGTTCTTTGCAGAAAGGATCTGTGATGAATTCATATTTTTGTGCTGCCTTCAAATTTCAAAAAATTTGGCATAAGAGTCCAAAATGTTTTCACAAGTGGCAGCATAAGGGGACAGCTTCCCAAGGTGTCTCTTCAAGGCAGAAAACGTACGTTCTTGTGCTTCTGAGTAACAACTTTTTGTTTATGTTCTCAAAATTCTGAATAAATGTGGTTTTTGCTTTCATTTAATAGAGTAAATAAACTCCATTGGTAGATGTTGATTTATTTGTTTTGTAGAAGTACCGTCCATCCAGCTTCTCCTCCCCTGCTGTGTACCCGAGATGATGTTGAAGTGACAGAGTCTCCTCTCCGTATTCTGGCTGAGACCCCAGACTCCTTTGAAAAGCATATAAGAAGCATTTTGCAACGTAGTGTTGCCAATCCAGCATTTCTCAAGTATGTGATCTTGGGCATGTAGATTTTAAGAAGGGGTTCTCTTCTCTGCAAAATTACTATTCATCCTTTCTGTCCTCAGCTGTTTCATACCTGCTTTATTGTGGTGGAGTTAGAAGAGGCACAGGGCATATCTCATCAGCTAGTGAGTAGAGAGAAAAAAGTGACACCTGAAAGTGATAAAGCACTGAAAAGGAAGCTGGGCATGGTGGTGCATGCCTGTAATCCCAGTGACTTGGGAAGCTAAGGCAGGAGGATCACAAGTTTGAGGCCAGCCTCAGCTACTTATTAGCAAGACCCTGTTTTAAAATAAAAAATAAATGCTAAAAAGGAAAAAGCAGCTATGACTCAAGTCTGTTTCAAGTATCTTACTTGGCTAAGGAAAATGATAAAAACTTGTTTTAAGATCATCTGAAAAGGATTTAGCACCTCCTCCTGAGGAATGTCTTCAGCTCATCAGCAGAGCCACGCAGGTGTTCAGAGAACAGTACATTCTTAAGCAGGACCTGGCAAAGGAGGAGATTCAACGGAGGTAGGATGTCCTGTGTTCACAACCATTAGTCCCTGGCTGGTAGCTGGTGCTGTATTAATAGCCCAGACCTGGCTTCTGGCTAAACTTTTTATTTTTCTTCTTGAAGGGTTAAATTATTATGTGACCAAAAAAAGAAACAGCTGGAAGATCTCAATTATTGTCGAGAGGAGAGGTAAGTGTCAAAACTAGGGAGAAAAAAACAATAAGGGTAGGGGACTGATCTCACCTCAAGATGCTGTGCACATCAGCTGGCTTCAACAGCCAAGGGAAACAAACCCAAGAGTATTGTTTCTTATGCCATAGGAAGAGTCTACGGGAAATGGCTGAGCGCTTAGCTGACAAATATGAGGAAGCCAAGGAGAAACAAGAAGATATCATGAACAGGTCAGTGGGTGTAATATTCAGTACTAATAGTGTTATGAAGAAAACAGACTTCATACTTAGGTGCTCACATACCTAGAGAATTGAATGGATCCCCTATTTCTTCTCTAAAGTATATGTTAGGAAAGACATGACATTTTCTCCTAATCTATCCTGTGGAGACCTCCTTCCCAGATATCAGAGTCATGAATTACAAGCTTTATTATGACTATATTTCTCCTGATTAGCAGAAATCTTAAGCTGAGATGTTTGCTTACCTTATCTAAAGGATGAAAAAAGTACTTCACAGTTTTCACTCTCAGCTCCCAGTTCTCTCTGATAGTGAGAGAGACATGAAGAAAGAATTACAGCTGATACCGGATCAACTTCGACATTTGGGCAATGCCATCAAACAGGTAGGAATGGATGCAAGGTGGCTAAATTCAGTCTTTTTTTTTTTGAAGCATTATTCTATAGAAAATAATTTCATAAAATGTAATAAGAACAGATTAAAACATGTGAAAACATGTGGCAAAGCATACCAAAATATCTACATTCTGTTTGACTACTTAAGGTTACTATGAAGAAAGACTATCAACAGCGAAAGATGGAAAAGGTGCCAAGTCCTCAAAAACCGAGCATCACCCTCAGTGCCTACCAGCGGAAGTGCATCCAGTCCATTTTGAAGGAGGAGTAAGTAAATACTTACAAATCAGCTATTATTGTGAAAATAGTTTTTTCTTTGAAGTGTGCCTAAATCAACCTCTCTTCTCTCTGCCTAGGTAAAGACTCCCAAGTCTTAGTTTCTGCACATCAGTAATTACTAGGATCAGTAATTACTCATTAAAAAATGAGTATGGTGGGAGGGTGGAAAATGATGACTTTTCTGTAATGTGATTTTTGTTGTGTGGTCAAAGTATTTCCCAGAGACTATGTTAAAAAATATTTCCTGGGGGTGGAGGTATATAGCTCAGTCGTAGAGCAATCAAGTAGCATATCCCCAGTACCTTGCCACAAAAAATAAATTCCAGTAGTTGAACCAGTTTGCTGCCTTAAATGAGTAAATATCTGCTATCCATCTGAAACCTTAAGTTGTTAATTTAAGCAAAAAAGTTCTTAGATAATTCAGCATTACTAGTTTCAGTTCTTAAGATTCTGTTCTAATGACTTATTCTTCTCCAAAAGTGATTGACTTTATGATTTTACAGGGGTGAACACATAAGGGAAATGGTGAAGCAAATCAATGATATCCGAAATCATGTAAACTTCTGACACCAGGAACACATTCACAACTGAAGTTAACAAAACTGAAGGCTCAAACCCATATTGTAAAACAAACAGCACTAATTTATAAAGAAGCATTTTTGGATGAATTTAGTGTGGTTTATCATTTTTAATATTTGTTTTATAATTACTGAATAAATATATTTAAAAATTGAAATGTGCTTTATTACTGAAGTCGATTGTATGCAACAAGGGCCAAGTATCATTTTAAAAAACAAAGCAACCCCAAGACACAGGCTTTCAGCTGCACACTACCAGATCTCATTGACCCTATTGAGCTTTCTCCATATTGAAGCAAGAATAAGAGCTCTATTTGAAAGTAGCAACACCAGAAATGTGACTCTGAAGCGGGTCAGAACCCTAAAATTCAAAGGAAAAGGCCACACAGTCTACTGGGCAGCAGCTTTTTTTTTTAATTCGAACACTTTCTTCTTAAGGACACGCCTTCAGTACAGTTAGCAAACAGTTACACCTGCAATCTGCTCAGAGCAGAGCTAAAGATCCACAATTGCCAAGACCACCTCTGCTCACTTCTTGCAGGCACTATTACCTTTCAGAGCTGAGTTTGGCTGTGCTGTGTGTCTACTGAGTAGGTGCAAGTGTTAGCACCTTAAAGGGAGGAAGAAAGAAATAGCTTGGTAGGCAGTATATAGTTTTGTCTCAGTTTTACATCTTTTTATACCTGCCAATAGGAGTTCTGAAAGGTAATACCATGCCTGCCTAGAAATGGCCAAGTAACTGCCAATTATAAACCACATGGTAAGGTACATTACAAGTAAGAAGTAAATCGGGTTAGACATGCGAGAGAACAGGTGTACACAGACTGAATACAAGCACAGGAACAACTGTGAAACCCAACTGATCTTTTCTCTAGAAGGGATAAGTTCCACCTTCTAAATCAGATCTCATCTTATGTAGAAAACCCCATTTAAAGAATTGTTTCCTACCTGGATACAAGCAGTTTGTTTCATACCAGAAATAGACTGTTAAAATGTAGTCTTGGTTTGGGTTTTTCTAGGATATTTTTCTTAATTGAGTGGATTACAACAGTTGGCATCTGCCACAATTCCCTAATCACAATTTTATTGCTCCAGTACCCATCTTCTGGAGAAAAAAATCTATAAGGTGCTTCAGCAGTTAACTGGGAACAATGGTTCAGAAAGGTAACAAAATTACCCCTCATGATTTATAGTGCTAATTTTAATAATATGGATCAAATTGGCTTGGGGTCTATGAAAGGAACTAGTCTTAAACATGTAAATCATATTCTGTAACTAATAATATTCCCTGTAACTCAAAGAGGACATGTTTCCTTTAAACCAAGTAGCACTTTATACAAAAGACTTTTAACCAATTAAAATGTTTCATGCATGACAAGCCTCTAGCACTACTTCATAATTAGTATGTACTTTTAAATTCATAATCATGAATGCAAGACCACAAAAATAATCCATGGGATGATGTAATGTAGTCCTTATTTATCCTGTGGAAGAAAGATCTTTAGAACAAGTCCATACTGACTTCATTTATAACATAGTTCACTACTTCCTATAAGGTTCCTTCAGGTATCCCACTGCTATTCAACACCAATCATAAAAAAGTACTTAAAACATTTTTACTTTTGAATGTTATACAGAGTGAATTAAACAGTAGAGCCTTTCACTAGCTGCTCTTGGGGCAGTACTACAGCAGGTGAACAGTGAGCATGACACAAATCTACTGTTTTTGCAACACTTCATGAAGCTATGGCAAAGACAACCTGTTCCACTGAGGCTTTCTTCACACAAGAATCTCACCTCTTGGAAAATGACAAAGCAAATTTCCAAACTGATCGATATACTAACTGGCTTTCCCCCCAACTTCACTGTGAGCATTGTCACTTATGCTCTAGGTCAGAATTATAAAAGAAAATACAAAGTAAATATCTGCTAAACCTCATTACTTTTTTGTATTTAATGCTTTTAAAACAAACAGTATTCAAGCCCACTGATTCAAGTTGAAAATAAGTAGCTTTATAAATATATAGTAGATGATGTCAGATATAGCTTGTTTATTATTTTTTCACTGATCCAATAACTAGACTAAAACACTTCAAAAGAGTAGATGGTGCCAGTTCAGTTTTACCCTGGTACCGGTGGGGCCCATGAAGATCTTCCAGATATGCAGAAAAAGTGCTTCCAAACAGTTTCTTGTGCTTTTCCTTTAAATTCAACTTCCAATAATACATATATATATTTATAGCCTTATCCAAGTTTTCAAATCCTAATTCTGTACTTGAATTGGTTTGGTTTGCCACAGTCTTAACAGTTCTTAGGCAAGTTTCAGTAGCATTTAAAGTCCTCCAGTATAAGATAAAATGGTAAAAAGAAAATGCACTGAGCAAGGGAAATACAGTCAGTAGCCAATGGCCTGCTCTCAAACTTCATATTTTAATATAAAATATTCATACAGCATACTACACCTCTGTCTGCTATCTGAATACTGTTACTGATGAGCTGTAGACAACAGAAAAAGAAATTCTCCCACTATGAACAGAAAATGTAATTCCAAACACTACTGGGAAGTTGCTTTAGGGTAAGGAAATGTGTTTGAAAATGTTGGAGAAATCAGGCAAAGAAACAGCACTTTTTCTATCACCAAATCTGATTCCACACCTGTTGGAATCAAGCCCGGAGTCTGGTTAGTGTTCATTGGAAAGGTCTGTTGGCTGCAAATCACCCTGGCTGCTGGCTGTCCCTGTGCTGCAGTCTTCTCTCACAGAAATAAGCATTTCTCCAATCTTCCTTTTGTTGTGACTTCTGCTTCTTCAGTTAAGAGTTAAATAATAATTAATGTTGCTCTAAAGATGAGTTAAAAACCCCAAAGTGCAGGCTGGAATCCTGCTGTCAGGGTGTCATGTCTCAGGGAGCTGGTTAATGTCTGTCAGTTTGGTATCATTCAGAATTGCCCGGATTCTCTCCAAGGAGTCTGCTTGTCGGATCCTCTCTAACTGCACCTGGAGAAACAATGGTGAGATAAGTGCAGGTGGTCCCTTGCCTAGATTTTCTTAGCCTTTGATTTAGCTGAGATGTAGCAGATTAACTCACCAGAGTAGTCACTTCAAAGAATGGAGGAAGCAAGAACAATTAATTGTTAAAATTCCCCAAAGCTACTAGGTAACACTCTGGAATTAAATGTAAATGCTGGGATTATGGAGACTTGACTCTTAATCCCCAAGAAGCCACAGTTCAGCTGGAAAGAAAACAAGCTGACAATCTACTAAATGTCACAAGACATTGACAGAGTACCAAGGGAGCATGGTGGAGGAAGGAGGCACTTCAGACCCAGCTCAGGGACCTAGAAGTTTCCACTGAGAGGACAAACATAAGCTGGGCCTTCAAGAAAAGGAGTCAGGGGGAGAAAAGGAAGTTTACCAGAGGGAACACCAGGCTCTGGGCAGGAAACTATAAGTAGGTTTTTTTTTTTTTTTTTTTTTTTTTTAAGTTTGGACATAAAATACAAGTTTATACTCTTAAGGTGGTAGAATTATCAAGGTATAGAGGAAAGGGATCAAGTCTGCAGATTCTGGCTTGACTGTCTAGGTGGATATTTGGGGTAGACATAAAAGCAGCTGCAATTACTACATTGCTAGCTACTCCAGTACTCAAGTGAGGGATAGCAAGATTCTCTCCACAGAGTGTCACAGTGGTTCCCCAAATGCCTCACCTGAAGGGTTTGAGAAAGCTTTACAAAATCTCTCTGGACTTGTTCACTGACATCTAATTCTGTCTGTAATCTCTGAGCTTTGTTCTTCTCTTCAAACATTAGTTGCTCAACAGCAGCCTAAAAAATAAAAGTTCTGAATGTTAATGCCAAAGAGGGAGAGGTAAGAAGTATTTAAAAACTTAAACTTGTTACCTACTACTGGGGCAGAAATCTCCCACATACCAATAATCTCTCTTTATCTACAGGGCAAGGGTAGAGCTACTTGCTCTAAGTTCTAAAATGAACTGGATACAAAAGCCAGAATAAAAAAAATGGATTAAAGTACTGCACCAGCTACCACCAGCAACTGGTAACAGTGATTAACATAAAAACAGGTAATTAAGACCAGTAGCTGTCACAGCAACAGGGACAGAAACCTCAGGAATTTCCTCTGACAATCACAACAAACATCCACCAGGAAAATTCTCAGAAAATATGTCCCAGAGAGCCCCTGCTACCTCCAGTCTTCCTTACACCACAAAACTTCAGCAGGATGTGAAGTGTTGCCTTTCTAAAGACAAGTGGCTATTGAACAACACCAACAGAGCATTTCTGCACTTAAATGTCTGACCACACAGCTCACTAAGATGGTTTCTAGGCAACTTCCCCCACAATTAGTCACATGCCCTTCTAACTGGACCAATCAAAATTCAGGCAGTAAATATGGAATGAGACAGACATCATTAACCTGTGCACACATGAATGGTATGAATCTACATTGTGTACAACCACAGAAACGAAAAGTTGTATCCCATTTGTGTACAATGAATCAAAATGCAGTTTTTAAAAATAAAAAATAAAAAAATAGCCCTGATGGCCAGTATGGCCTACTAAAGCTTATGACAAGAACTCCAGTGCCTGTGGAGTGAAGATTTACTCCAACTCTAACCAATTTAATTCATTTTCTTTTTGCAAGTGGTAAGTCTTCCCTACTTTTAGAAGGTGACATTCCATAGAGGCAATATTGGTTTGGTTTGGTTTTGTAAACAAGATGTGATCCTATATTCTTAGATTTTTAAGTTAAATGACCACAAAAATATCACCTTAGCAGCAGTCTCTTTCTTTAACTGGTCTTCCAAATTGATCTTTATCTCTTGAAGACTCTCAAGCTGTTGTGACTTCTCTCTGAATGTGGACTCCAACTGTAAAATTAAAAAGGAAAAAGCTGAACCTCACAAACTCCGTGTAGGCCACAGCATGCTGCCTAGAGAAGCCTGCAGGCTATGTTTGGAATGTACTTCTCACCTTTTAATGTCTAGATTCTGTTTTAATTCCAGTACTATTCTTTCTTTAACTATTTATTGGGTACCTACCATATTCTAAGGCTTAGAGATGGAGAAATTAGGAGACACAGACATGTATATAATTGTGGCATGTGAACACAGAAGGAAGAAGTATTTAATTCTGCCACAAAACTTGAGAAGTGTTTCCTAGAAGAAAAGCTGCTTCACTCTTAAAAAATGAAAATTTTTATAGGGCGGAGAAGAAAGAAAGATATACTCAAAAAAAGGGCAACGGGTGGCATTCATAAAAATGCCTTCAGGAATGGTGGTGGGTTCTTAACCACAGCAGTGTTGGGGATGTGGAGGCTGAGGCTGGAGAAGCATGTGAGGCAAGAAGAGATCTCTGGCTGGCTAAGGAATACCAACTTGGTCCTGTGGATAAAGGGAGCCACTGGAGGGTTTTCAACCAGAGAAGTCATAGTCAAGTTTGTAATTTTTTGAAGATCACCTGGTTTTTAATATAGAGATGAACTTCAAGATGCTAAATTTTGGAGACAGGAAACGAGCTCTTTTTCTTTTTTTTTTTTGGTACTGAGGATTGAACCCAGGGGCACTTAACCACTGAGCCACATCCCCAGCCCCACTCCCCCTTTTTGTATTTTATTTAGAGACAGGGTCTCACTGAGTTGCTTAGGGCCTCCCTAAGTTGCTGAGGCTTGCTTTGAACTTGCAATCCTCCTGTCCAGCTTTCCAGGCCCCTGGAATTACAGGCATGTGTTACCACGCCCAGCTAGGAAACAAGCTCTTAAAATAGGTAAGATAAGGGCTGGGGAGATAGCTCAGTAGGTAGAGTGCTTGCCTTGCAAGCACAAGGCCCTGGGTTCCATCCCCAGCACGGCCAAAAAAAAAAAAGGTAAGAAGTGAGTGAACCCACACAGGTGACAGTGGAGTAAAATGATGAGGTGATAGGACTGTTCATTTCCCCCTCCTACCCCTTCCTACTCCCAACCCCTGTTCCCTGGCACTAGGGACTGAGCCCAGGGCTTCACACACACTACCAGCCCTGAAAGCCGGTCATCTCTATAGTGCAGTCATAGTAGCCAAGGGGAGGTGGAGGTAGAGGCAGAGGCAGGCTGCATGCAACAGGTAAGGACTGCCTATGAGGTCCCTCATCAAGAACATCAGCAAGCCAGGAACAGTGGCACACACTTATAATTCCAGCAAGGTAGGAGGATCACAAGTTCAAGGCCAATCTGGGCAACTTAGTGAGACCCTGCCTTAAAAAAAAATAAAAAAATAATAAGAAGGGCTGGAGGTATAGCTCAGTGGTGGAGTACTTGCCTAGCACGTGTGAGGCCCTAGGTTCAATTCCCAATACCTTTAAAAAAAAAAAAAAAAAGATGTTGCACAAAAGCCAGGTAAGCATATAGTCCCAGCTACTTGTAAGGCTGAGGCAGGACAGTTTAAGATCCAGAGTTCAAGGTCAGCCTGGGCAACTGAGTGGATCCTGCCTCAAAATAAAATTAAACAAGGGCTGGGGATATAGCTCAGTGGTTGCCTAGCATATGTGAGGACGAGGATGCAATCCCAAGCATTAAAAAGAAAAATTGTGGCAGTCAAGAGAAGAAAGGTAGCTTGAGAGACTGCAATCCAAAGATAAACTTTTTCCCTTTTAATGGGAGACATCTGAACATGTTTGTGAGTAATAGGAAAGATTAATAAAAAGCCCAAGACTGGAAAACATGAGAGGGATTCAATCAAAGCACCTATGCAGTGACATACTATGGTGAGAAACAGGTCATCATTTTCTCAAGAAACAAGAAGGCTGGGAATCAGAGTAGAAGAATAAGTGACTGAGGAGCCTAAAGATGGCCCCGCCTTATGACTGGGGAGTAAGCTCAGCCTCTGCTGAGCATGAAGGATTTGAGGTGATGAAGACCGAAATAGCCCCCACAGGTAATGGAAGAGGCACACCTTAGGACAAATGAAAGGTTGACGGGGAGCACCACAGACCCATCTAACAGCATGAGTAGAATTGATGGCATCAATAGCCAGGGACACCAGGTCTAAGCCAGAGTTGGTCAGTAGTTAAACGAAGGCAGCAGAAGGACAAGGAGAATGGAGAGTGTGCATGGGAGACTAGCTGAAGAGGTAAGTTGTTTAAGTTGCAGCTTGAAAGGAAAGAAAGCAAAGCCATGAAGGAGTTACTTAATCCAAGAGAAAGGAAAAGTTAAAAGTTAAGGGAAGTGAAGGGCAGGAGGAAGTAAGCAGCAGGGCCTGCAGGAGTAAGACTAGGAAGATGAGAACTGGCTAAGCAGGACAGAGTGGAGGTCAATAAAGAAATAAAGGAGTAAAGCAATGAGAAAGCCAGGAATTGAATGGGGTCATCTGACATAGGTGTTGCTGCTGTCTAGAATAGGACTCTAAGCCAGCTAGAAAGTATGCCCTATTTAGAAAAGTTTTCTACATTCCTACTGTAGCTTTACGCACACATCATGTCAGGACCACCATGTCAGCCTGTTTCCCATGACACTGGAAACTCCAGGCTACAGTCAAGTCTTCCTCTCCCCGATACCTCCTCCAGTCAACACAGCCTGACACACAAGAGGCTCTCAATGAATGTTCTTTATGATCGTCCCAATGTAGTCCACCTTAAAGGCAAGTACTGTGCTCAACTATTTTTTATTCCTTGGCTCTAAGACAGATTAAATAACAACTGGTTGTTGACAGAATTAATTTTAAACTTATGACTCACCTGTCCTTTTTCTACTTTTATTCTTTCTAATTCAGCTTTTAGACTAGAAATGGAAGCTGTAGGGGAAAAGGGGAGAAATATTAGCAATCATCTATTATTGTGCATTAATTTTTTTTCTTAAACTACACCAAAGGACTCAAATATAAACTAAACATGGGGAGGAAGTTCCTTTCTCAAAATTATCCCCAACAAAGCAGCCTCATAATCAAGCTCAGGTAAAAGCAGAGGCCACATGAAAGGGCACTGTTATAAACTACCTCTCCATCAAGTATCCACATGTAACTGTCAGGGGGAAAAGATACTCCTAGCAGTTAACACATCAAAGTTCTGCATAGAAATACCACCCATCTAATCACATTCCCAGTGGTGTGGGTTCCAGTGTTGTTTGCTGTTAGTAACTGACAAAGGAAGGTCATTAGAGTTCCTAAAAAACACAAGTTGTTTTTTTTAAATTTTATTTTCTTTGTTTTCAGTTTTTTAGTTGCCATTACTAAATATATCAGAACATCTGGAAAAATGGGTTGAGTCCTTACTTTTTTCCTATACTTTCCTATTTTCTACATTCCATACTTCTCACAATCAGAAAAGTTTTATTTAATCCCAGTGACTCAGGAGGCTAGGGCATGAAGATCCCAAGTTCTAGGCCAGCCTCAGCAACTTAGTGAGACCCTATCTCAAAATAAAAATAATGAAGGGCTGGGTGGGGAATAGCTCAGTGGTAGAGCACCCCTGGGTTAAATCTCCAGTACCACTACCCCCAACAAAAAAAAAAAAAAAGGAAAAAGAAAGGAAAAGTTATATTTAGTAACCAATTCTACACATCATTGCTTTAATCTTCACCTATTTCCTCCTTGCAGTTTTCTATTTCTAGTTGCAGAGTTTCTTCAAGGTTTTCTTTTAAACACTGTTCTGCTTGAATCTGCTCTTTTAGAAAAAGTATTTCAGCCTTCAGCTTTTCTTCCATGTGGTCTGCTGCTGTCCGCACATGAATGATGTTCTCACGGTATTTTAATACCAATTCCCGGAGTACCTGGATTCAAGAAACAAGTGGTTACTGGATTTGTTAGAGAGTGAAAGGAAATAAAGAAAAGAAACAAAAGATCTTCTAAAACCAGAATTTCAGATATTGTTTTACATGATTTAAAAATTAAAGCTTGATCTTTAACCCACATAGGGCTTCAAAGGCACATGTCATGTTAACATGCAATATGTTTCAGAAGTAAGACAATTCCAGTCAAAAATGTGTTGTGAAGTACATGTTTCCCTCAATCTATTTCATAAGTAAAATAATTAAAATGTTAAGTGACTTACAATATGAGGTTCACTAGAAATAATAGCTTAAGTGAAGGGGAAAAAAAAAACCCTCAGGAGTAAGTGCGAACTCTAAGAGAATAAAATTTACTTACTTACCTATTTATTCATTTAAAATGAACATCTACCATAGGCAAAATACTACATCAGGTCAGAGCTAAGTAGCAAAGGACGCTTTCTAAGGTGATCAGTTGTTTTTCTATAATAAATTCAGTTTAAATCTTATTTTCCCCTAAATTTTAGTTCTGTCTTCTTCTAGAAATATTTCCAATTATATCCTAAAGTAACTGTAAAGTAAAAAATGGTATTCTTACTTTCTAAACCTAGGAATAAAAAGTTTCTAGAGAACAGAGAAATCTTTCCTGACAAAAGAGAAAAGTGTAACAACAGAGGCAGAAGGTGATAGTACAGTGATTTTAAGCCGAGAGCAAAGCAGTTTCCCAATATCTTCTTCTGATGAGCAGTGCCCAGTTGAGCAAGGAGGAAGGCTCTGAACTAAAGAACAAGCTGGGGGAAGGGGCTGCATGGGGTTAAAGGCAACATAAACAACTGAATCTTTATAAACCATCAAATAAAAGTAAAAAATAACAATAATGTTAACATGAACATAAGAAAAAAGAATGAGATCCAAACTATAGAGGTTGAATCTACAGAGCAGGATTAAGGGAAACTTACCCAAACCATAAATTTATATACTGTTTAATTTTAAAATACTTTTTAACAATTATAATTTAAGAAACAAAAGAAAAAAATTACAAACAACATTTTTCTATTTCATTTTGAAAACTGCTCTAAGAAATCTCATCTTTGCCTGTATTGCTTATAGGGTTTAATAGGTTTAGTCCAAGAAGATATTTTTTATGTGTTCAAATATCTAGAAATAAAAGTAAAAATAAATAAAGAAAAGGGTATAAAAGTAGGATCAAGTTAAAGGGACAAATTTCTGAAGGACACTGGTTTTGTAACCCATATTCATCCAACCACAGAAGAATATAAGTGACCCAAAGACTCTTCCTTATAAACAGAAAGATGGTGATGTATTATGACGTATTAAGAACTAGACAAAAAAACAAATATAAGGAGCCTACAAACATTTAATTTCTGGCATTCTCTCCATCTGGTTCTGAATAACTACACAGATCTTGAATTTGGCAAAGCATTCTTACATGACACCAAAAGCACAAGGAACAGTAGAAAATAACAGATCAAATGAACTTTATTAAAATTAAAATCTTTTGTGCTTCAAAGGATACCACCAAAAAAGTGAAAAAAGACAACCCCCCAAATGGAAGAAAATATTTGCAAATTATATCTCATACAGGACATATAGCTATATAATATAAATAATTCTTATGACTCAGTAAGAAAAAAGACAATCTAATTTTAAAATTAGCAAAGGACCTAAATAAACATTTCTCTAGGGAAGATATACAAATGGCTAATAAGAACATGAAGTGATGTTTAATACCACTGGTCATTAGGGAAATGCAAATGAAAACCACAATGAGTTACCATCTCAAACTCAACAGGATGTTATAATCAAAAAGTGAAATAACAAGTTCTGGCAAGGATGTGGAGAAATCAAAACCCTTACACACTGCTGATGGGAAGACAAGATGGATCTGTATCACTGCTTTAGAAAACAGTTCAATGATTCCAATGACTTGAACAGAGTTTCCACATAACCCAGAAATTCCACTACAAGGTATATGCCCCAGAAAGATGAAAACGTGTCCATACTAAAATCTGTATGTGGATGTTATACAGCATTGATTTCCTCCCAATGAAAACAACCCAAATGTCCATCAACAGATAAACAAAACATCTATACAATGGAGTATTATTCAGTCATTAAAGAAAGTGCTGCCCAGTGAAAGAAATCAGACTCAAAATACTATGGAATATGGTATGATTGCATTCACATGAAAGGCCAGAATAGGGAAATCTATAGAGATAAAAGGTAGATTAGTAGTTGGTTAATGGGAGGGAGGGGGAAGAGGAGTGATAGCTGAAGGGTAAGGGTTTTTTTTTTTTTTTTTTTTTTTTAAGGTGATGAAAATGTTCTAAAAGTGACTGTCATAGTGACTACACTTATTTGTGACTATACTAGAAAACATTGAATTATACACTTTAAAAGACTGAACTGTTTGGTGAATGAATTATACCTCATTAAAGTTGTTTTAAGAAAGAATTTAGTCATTTCAAAAAACCTACTTGTTTACATTTTGGATCACATAGGAAATACATTACCTCTATCGTGTCTGGGAGGATGAAGTCTTCTGCTTGCTGTAAGGATACGTGCAAGGTATGCTTTCCCTGGAGGCTGTCATTGTCTTTCTGTAACCTTAGCAGCTCTTCTGAAACCTGTTCCCGTGACTGCATCAGCACTGCCTGAAATAGAAATAGATACAAATCATAGCCAGAAAGGTAACTCCAGTCTGGTGATAGCCAGACCACAGGAAAAAATAAAGGCCAAACCCAATGAGGTTTGAGGATGAAGGGGTATGTAATAAAACTTGGCAAGACTTATAAAGAGCAGCTCGGAATTTTTTTCTGATTTGCAGCTTTTGTATTCAACAAGGAGATAGGCAACAAGGCAAGCACCTAAGCTCATTTTCCCGTATTTCTATTAATAAGCTAAAAAATAATGAGTTTTTGTACTGGCATTATAGCCCATCACGTAAAAAAAAAAAAAAAAAAAAAAAATGAGTTTTTCCCCCTACCCTCATCTCCCTGGACTACAGAAAGACCAGGATCTCCAGCTCAGTGGAAGTGACCAATAGAATCAAGGCCTATATGGAGGAGTGTGGCAGAAAAGGCTATAATCCCATCTACTTGGGAGGCTGAGGCAAGAGGATCACAAGTTCAAGATTGGTTAACTTAGCAAGACTCTGATTCAAAGAATAAAAAGGGCTGAGAGCTGGACACAGTGGCATACACCTGAAATTCCAGCAGCTTGGGAGGCTAAGGCAGGAGGCTCAAGACCAGCCTCAGCAACTTAGCAAGGCCGTAAGAAACTTAGTAAGAAACCTGTCTCAAATATTAAAAATTTGAAAAAGACTGGGGATATGGCTCAGTGGTTAAGCACCTCTGGGTTGAATCCCCAGTACAAAAAAAAAAAAAAAGCTAAGGATGTAGCTCAGTGGTAGAGCACCCCTGGGTTCAATCTCCAGGGAAAGGAAGAGAAGGAAGGAAAGAAAAGGACCTTACAAAATGAAGTATGTCCTCGAAGACAACTCCTATGTCCCTATGGCATGTGTTGAACAGAAGTATGGAGAAATAAAAAGCAATGTCTTCCTCTTCCATTACATACATGTCTGCTCAAAATCAGAATCATTGTGAATGGCCCAGCAGTCCCAATGCTGCAAGTCATCAAGAGGATCTAAGTTCAGTTAACATGGTCCTTGAGAAGCTCATTTTTAAAATAGAATATGCTTATATTTCTTCCGCTTGCTCATGTGTAAAATAATTTTAGATATTTCATATTAATTTCTATCAATATAAAAGTTATTCTAGGGGCTGCTGTTGTAGCTCAGGGGTAGAGCACTTGCCTAGCATGTGTGAGGCAAAGGATTCAATCCTTAGCACCACATAAAAATAAATAAATAAAATAAAGGTATTGGTCCATCAACAACTTTAAAAAAATTTTTTTTAAAGTTATTGTAGACAGTGGCTGGGTGCAAGTGTCTGCGTTTGAAGATGGCGGAGAATGGTCCCAAGTCCATATTGTTTGTGTGTCTGGGTAACATTTGCCAGTCATCCATCACAGAAGCAGTCTTCAGAAAACTTGTAACTGATCAAAACAATTTAGATAACTGGACCATTGACAGCGGTGTTGTTTCCAACTGGAACGTGGGCCATGCCCCGGACCCAAGAGCTGTGAACTACCTAGGAAATTATGGCATGAGCACAGCCCATAAGGCAAGACAGCTGACCAAAGAAGATTTGACCACATTCAACTATATGTTGTGTATGGATGAAAGCAATCTGAGAGATTTGAATAGAAAAATTAATCAAGTTAAAAACTGCAAAGCTAAAATTGAACTACTTGGAAGCTATGATCCACAGAAACAACTCATTATTAAAGATCCCTATTATGGGAACGATGCTGACTTTGGAGTGGTGTACCAGCAGTGTCTCAGGTGCTGCAAAGCCTTCCTGGAGAAGGCCTACTAGGACCACAGTGACCGCCACCAGCTGGGGACTCGCCTTATCCATGTTCTGCATCCTCATCCTGTGCTCTGGTATGCTGCTACTCCTGTGCCCGAGGACCCACCTGCCCCTTCAGCTGACCTGTTGTCTCTGACTTGACAGATCACTACAGCTGGAAGCCAGCTGCGTCTGCAGAAGAATCAATAAAAATGTTGGACTCGACAGTTTGTGGGGTGTAGTGAGAGTTCTTATACTAGTGGGGCCTCCACTTTGCCCTGATTACAGGGTAGTGGAGCAAGCAAGGAGACAGCAACAGTACCACACTGCAAAGTACATACACACAACCTGAAAGCCCAGGTCAGCCTCTGAGCCCAGCAAGGTTGGATGGCCTGGTCTTCCTGCAGTGCTTGTATGTGGCTGGTCAGTGCAGGCAGGGCACCTGTGTACAGAGTCACAGTGACTCCCTCCATCCATAGCAGCTCTCCATGGCTACAGTGAGTCTTTAGCTCCCACACACACAGTGCACATGATAGGAGACAGACCGGTAGGATTAATCTTTAGCACCTTTAGTACTTGTTGGATTTTGTCTGGTTTATTTCATGAGGTCAGCTTATTTGCTCCCATTTGAGCCACTTTGTGTCCAAAAATTTAATTATATCTGGAAAGGACACTTGTCTGCAGTATATCCTATGGTTGGTTGAGGGGCGTGTTTGTTTTATATGCACAGGTAACCCAGATGTCAAATGTAAATTGGCTTAGGTGTGAAAAAAATAAGCAGTTATGTTGTGTCCTTAAGTACTGATATGTTAAGTGTTTCATGAGTGTTAAATAAAGCTATAGGTAAATACAGGTAATTTCAATACAATCTCAAATTCACATGGATATATGTCAGAAAAGATTGTTTTCAAAATAAATTGGGGAGTTATAAAAATGCAAATAAAGAGTTATTCTAGCTAATTTGAGTAGAAGCTACTGTTCTATAAAAATATTTAATTTCTGCTAATTTTTAATCCTAAATCATTTTCGATGAGGGTATACATAATGCAGATTACTCATTCACCTAACATTTATTCAGCAGCTACTACTCTGTGATAGGTGTTTTTCTGCCCATGGGGAATATAAAGGAAAAAAAGAGAGAGGGACTTTGCCCTGGAAAAGCTAAAGGTCAAGTAGATAAAGTATACCAAAGAAAGTGCTATAACAAAAATTGTACTGAGCAATAAAAAGACAAAGGGGTACCTAATTAGGAGGAGGAAGAGGAGGTGAGAATGAGCTGCATTCTGAAGGACAAACAGGCTGCAAGTAGGCAGTCAAGATCATGTGCAGACTTTGGTCGAGCTCCACTGGCTCTTATTTTCTTTAGGCTACAAACAGCTGTGTTTTATGATCACTTTCCATTCATTTATAACTAAATATTAGTATCCTAGTACCTTTTGGATATGAAAAAAGAAAAAGAAGAAGATGAGTGTTTCTTTTTTCTTCCTCTTTCTCTTCCTAGTATTTTAAAAAAAACAAAAACAGCTGCGCACAATTACAGGCACGGTTGAGGCAGGAGAATCACAAGTTCAAAGCCAGCCTCAGCAACTTAGCAAGACCCTAAGTAACTCTGTCTCAAAATTTTAAAAAATATAAAAAAGGGTTGGGGATGTTTATCTATGGTTAAGTACCCCTGGGTTCAATCCCTGATACCAAAAAATAAAAAATTTTAAAAAACAGAAAAAAGCCCAAAACAAATGACATGATTATATATGGAGTGGATGGAAATTGAGTGAAAGGAATAGGGAAGAGAAGAGAGACCTGAGTATACACATTTAGTTTTATGAACAAGGCCACGTTTTTTTTTTTTTTTTGTTTTTTTTTTGGTGATGCTGGGGATTTGAACCCAGGGCCTTATGCTTGCGAGGCAAGCACTCTACCAACTGAGCTATATCCCCAGCCCTAAGGCCACATATTTTTTTTAAAAAGTAATCAAGAAAGAAAGTACAAATATGAAAAAGTAATACAAATAGGAACAACTATGTATCAAATTGATAATACAACCAAAAAGAAAATTCAACTCAGTAACTTTGAACACAGTACCCAAACTGTAATCCTTTACCTTGGATACATTCTAAGTGGAGAAACAACTGTAAAGAAATGTTAAATTTTACTTGGTAAATTAACTGTTAATAGCAATACTGATGTAGCCTAAAACTATTTTATCTCCACTTTAACCAAATCATAATTAACATCATCAATAATGGACACAATAATGTGCCTCATAATGCTATATACTTCCCCCTGAATCATTTCATCTAGGTAATAGTCTTGCCAAATGTCTGACTTGAACTTAATCATGAGGAAAGAATCAGACAAATACATTCTGCAAGACAATTAGCTTAAAACATTCTACAAGGTAACTGTATTGGATTCCTCAAAAACATCTTAATGTCATTAAAAGGGTCTGTTCTAGATTAAAGGAGACTAAAGTAACACAACAAAATGCAATATGTGATCTTTGATTGGTTCCTGAATCAAAAAACTAAAAAGAAAGGAAAAAAAAAGTCACAACCACTACACCAAAAAAAGAAGAAGAAAAGAAATCCAGGAAATTAAGGACAATTAGCTAAAATTTAAGAATATAATGTGTATTGTGGTCATGTAGAACATCTTTGTTCTTAGGAGATACATACTGAGATATTTAGGAGTATCACAATGTCTACTACTTAATTCCAAATAGTTCAGCAGAAACACAAACCACAACATACATAAGCACATATGATACAAATGTATGCAGCAAGTGCCCTGAGGTAGCAAAATATTAGCAACTGGTGTACTGACGTGAAGGTCTTTTAAGAGTTGATGCCATAAACTTCCCTGTAAGTTTGAAATTTTTCAAAATAAAATATTAGGGGAAAATATTCAGATTCCCAAGTACTATTATAGTCACTCTGCAGGGGTCTGAGAGATTGAGCGTCTCTCTCAGCAAAAGAACCACTCATGCTAATTTTGAGAAAATGATAAAAGATTATAGAGTTAACAAGACCTCAACCTTAATTCCAACAATTCTCCAATGTCACATGCAACACATTTGTTTAAAGTGGAATCAGGAGCAGTGTGAAGAAGAAGAGGCGAGAACAACCCCCGGACCAACCAAAGCCATGCGCCGCTGCATCCCCGCATCCAGCGCCTGCGTCCCACTGCCGTCGCCACCATGCCCAAGAGAAAGGCTGAAGGGGATGCTAAAGGAGATAAAGCCAAGATGAAGGACGAACCACAGAGAATATCAGCAAGGTTGTCTGCTAAACCTGCTCCTCCAAAGCCAGAGACCAAGCCTAAAAAGGTCCCTGCAAAAAAGGGAGAGAAGGTACCCAAAGGGAAAAAGGGAAAAGCCGATGCTGGCAAGGATGGGAATAACCCTGCAGAAAATGGAGATGCCAAAACAGACCAGGCACAGAAAGCTGAAGGTGCTGGAGATGCCAAGTGAAGTGTGTGCATTTTTGACAACTGTGTACTTCTGGTGACTGTATGGTTTGAAATACTATTTTTTTTATCAAGTTTTATAAAAATGCAGAATTTTGTTTTACTTTTTTAAAATTTTTATTTATTTATTTTTTTAAGCTATGTTGTTAGCACACAGAACACTTTATTATTGTTTTCGGGGGAAGGAGCATACGTCACTAGTAGAATGTCTCCAAAGCTGGATTGCTGTTGGGGAAAACACCTTCCCCTGCTAGTTTTGAGAGACTTCCTCTTGGCTCCCAAGAGGAAGGATTCCCTGATGTTGGCACACATAGCCACCTTGGCACAAACGCCTTGTGGTATGGAAAAACTCAAATTCATCTTATGTCCTCCTCTCCCTCTCTGCCATCGGCATAGACTTAACTCCCCTAAACTCAGACCTGTTGGGACCTGTCTTCCAACAATTGGTTTTATCAGTGTGTTGGCAATTTGGACTTCCCAGTGACATCATTGAGATATTGTCCCTCAGAAGAGCAACAGTTCCTTTTCTAGATTGTGGATCTTCAGATTAATAATTTTTGCCATTTTCATTTCATTTCCTGAAAGTCAGGGTCGGCTTGTGAAAAGTTGTTTAACAACATGCTAAATGTGAAATGTCAACCCTCACTCTAAACTTTCCTTATTCAGAGAATCAAATGAAGATTTCATTGGGTTTTATAGTGGCTTTCTGATTTTGGTAGTCCATCGAAGAAGGGAGTTTGAAAGTTGTTGTATACTGTTAACAATTGTCTGCCCATGTCCTGCCTGAAATACCATGATTGTTTATGAAAAGTATCTTTAATAAAGCTGGATACGGGTTTGGTCTGGAAAAAAATAAACAAATAAATAAAGTGGAATCAATTTGAAAAGTGTTTTCAAAGGAAGAGGGGCTCCAAAAGACAAAAAGGAAGAAGATGCAAGGGAACCTTGTCAGCATTTAACAGTTGTGATATTGTGTTCTCTGATTACAGAAACAATTTGAACTCTTCAGTCAATGATTAGGATGAGGTCAGAATTCAGGGATTTGTCAAAGGTCATTCCAAACACTGGCTGAATGCCAATCAAAAACAAATCATTACCATTCCACCTACAGCTTTTCTTTTCTTTTATTTATTTATTTATTTTTCAGTCAGTCATCCCTAAAACTAGAGAGGAAAAGGAATAGAAAGTTGGGGGGCAAGGGGGTCTCATGAAAATCAAAGGGAGACCAGTAGAGTAAAAGAAAGGAGTGGGGTGAGGGGTAGGAGGAGAGGAAATGGGGAAATACTGACCAAATTTTATTGTTATATCATATGCTTGTATGAATAAGTAACTATCAATCCCACTATTAAGTATAATTATACACCAATAAATATGTGAAAAAATTTAAAAAAATAAACTGTCAGGTCTAGAAGAGTTGAGTAAGAAGCAGCTTTGTATGGTCATGCCAATAGGACCAACTCTGCCATAATTTACCCAGGCTACCAGATGCAGGGTTTCAACTTTGAGAAAAAGGATGAATGATGCAAATATAGCCAAGTTGGTAAGGAAGGAGGCCTGAACCTGAGAACATCTCTGTAAAGGTTCCAGTCAACCCTGCTCTTGAAGCTCTCTGCTTTCATCCCTTTCAGAATTGATGGCCTTCAGAAAGTTCCCCTAATCCACAACAGGTACAATATATATTTTTTCACATCCCCACAAAATTACTGAAGTTATTCCAAGTAAATTAGCTGTCTAGGAAAAGCACATGACTGTTCAAAAAGCTGAACCAGCTAAAACTCATGAGAGATTTCAATTTTTTAGCTTGTATTTGGAATTGAAAATTAAACACTGGTCCACACTTTTATTGTGTTTAAGTTTCCAAAATCAGAAAAATAAATTACATTAAATATAGAGAGATTGAGGAGGGCGAGACTGGTTAAAAAAAAGAAAGATGTCTTCAAAGTATTTTATCTACTACTTACATTCCATAGGCTCTGCAGAAGTAACAGTAACCACTTTGAGCAGGGTAATAAAGTCATATCAAATGATTTCAAGATAGAAAAGAAATAAATACAACATATATAACATGTATTTAAAATGTTGACTTACCATCTGTTCTTGAACATCTCTCTTTGCCTGGGAAAAGCCCTGCTGCAACTCTTCAAGTAAGATCTCTGAGGCTTGGGCTCTCAGGACAAGTGCAGAGATCTTAAACAAAATGCATAAATGGAAAATAAACAGCAAATTGGTTATTCTGAAACTAACCCTGCCATCTTCTGATTATTCTGGGTCCAGAATTGATATTTTACTGGTCCATGGTAACCATTTCTCTCTCCTTTTAACAGATACATGCTCATGTGCTGTATGCAAAGCATCAACCTTTCAGATAATCCAAGGCAGCAATGACTCATGTGCTGCCATGAACAAACAGTATTGTATGGCTCTCTAGACAGATGTGAACCCATATGAACTAGTTACAGATAATACTTTTTAAAAGGTTAAAAAAAAATTTTTAAAAAAATCAATAAAAATTGGAGCCACCTTCACACCCAAAATGTACACATTTCAAGGAAAAAAATTAATCTTTTCTGAACTGGCTATGATCTTCTAAGATGGAATACTGAAGGGCAGTACATACACAATTAACATCACTGAACTCTAAACACCTTTGAATTAGAATTAGTTTTAATGTTCCTAAGGAGGTGATTACTTGAAAATTGATGACTCCTTCATAAAAAGTATAATATAAATGGAAATAATTTGTCTACATGTTTTTAAAATGATTACTGTCTGAATTCTAACAGTGGCAGATTAGAAAATGTGAACCAACCTACTTAAGAATCAGAAAACCCGTATAAGAGTATAAAATATATTACTTGAAGGCACTAGAAAACTAACAAAGAAAAAAAAAAAAATCCCAGAGCCAAGGACCAGGCTGGGGACATGTGGGGAGTATAGTATCTGATATAGTTCTCTAGAAGCATGTGCCAACTCAGAAGAAACAGATAACAACACTCAAAAGCAGAGCAGGATGTCTAAGAATCCCAGGATAGGGTAGCAAAAGTGAAGAGCCTAGGACCTATCAAGCAAAGGGATCCCTAGTAAACATCCCACACTTGGGTTGGGTCCCCCAAGGGCCAAACCATAGGGAAAGGGAAAAATTTTAAATAATCGAACCTTCCTAACTACATATAATGCCAATTCCTGTAACTAGATTAAAATGCTTTAGCACTGTGAGTACCACTAGGTCTCCTCTCATAAGAAAAATGACATCATCCTAGGTTTTATAATTATTTCAACAACTTTTTTATATACAGTGTGCAGCACTCAAATATAAGTACAGAAATACTTAAAAACAGACAAAAGAAACAGTTCTACAATACCAGATGTGTAAGTTATTAGATACTTGACTTATTTAAAGATTTAAAAGACAAAATTCAGAATTGCCAGAGAACTAATGAAGAAAAACCAAATGGAAAATAATACACTGAAAAAAATCAATTATCCTAATTAAGAATTCAATGGATGGGTTTACAGAAAAGATCCATTTGAAGAAAAAACTGGTGCAATAAAAACAACAGATTTGAAGAAAATAAACAAAGACAATGAAAATACAGACATAAAAGGTGCACAGATGAAATGAGAAAGTCTAATATGCATATAAACATTTGAAGAAATACAGCTAGTGGAAATATTTGGTAGAGCTAAAAAATAAGCCCATGCAACAACCTTGTAATTTTACTCCTAAGTTCTAGATGTACTCACAGGAAATGAGCCTACATGTGTACCAAAAAACATGTACAAGAATATTCATGTAAAACTTATGACAACCAAAAATCAGAAACAACCTAAATGTCCCTCAATTTTATCAATGTAAGAGAATATTCAAAGCATTAAAAATAACTGCCAACACAGAGAATAATATGGATGAAGAGACATGATGAAGATCAAAGAAATAAGACACTAAAGGCTATACACTCTACAATTCCAATTATATGAAGCTCAAGAACAAGCAATAACCGAAACAGTGTCAAAATGCATAATACTGGTCACCTCTATATGCATGCAAGTGGGGTATTTACTGACTAGAAAAGGGCATGAGGTATATGAGAAATGATCTGAATCTTGATCTGGATGATGATCCTGGTAATATCTTTCATATGTTAAAATTCATCAAAACAATACACTTGAGATTTGTGAACTTCACTTTGTGTACTGTTCAACAAAAAACAAGCTCTTAAAGAGATGTAATGGCTGGGAATTTTCCAATTATGATATAAGACATCAATTCAGAGATTCAGAAAACACTGTGAATCCCAAACAGGAAAAATATAAAGAAAAATATACCTAGGTGTAGCTTAGTAAAATAAAGAAAAACAAAGGACAAAAAGAAAATCTTTAAACTAGCTAGAAAAAATATGACATTTTAGCTTCAAAGAAGACACAATAAGACCAATAGCTGACTTCTCACCAGAAACATGGGAGCCAGAAGCAATGGAATAATAACTTCCAAGTGCTGAAAGAAAATAGCGTAAGTGCTGAGAATTTTAATACTGGCAAAAGTCTATCTTGAATGAAAGTGGAAAGAAAAAGATATCTCTGAGAAATTAAATGTGAGAGAATGAAGACTTCAGGTGCTGTCTGAGATGGACTCTGCTACTATGACCTTTCTCTGACTGATGAGAACTAAAAACTCTGGATAAAAATACAAAAAGCAATTACTGGGAACCATGAAAAATAGATGAAAGCAGACAGACTGGGAAGAAAAATCAAAAACAGAAAAAGCAATTTATACAGGAAAGAGTTTCCTGTTTATTTGTTCCACCCACCCCCCACTTTCTCACTGTATCAATCTGAGGGCAGTCTTAGTTGTGAAGCTGCAGCAGGATAGAAGGTAATACTTTCTGTCTACAATGCCAAGAACAGGCTCTCTGTGTGCCAGATAGGATGGGGGTCATCTGAGAGAGATGAGAGCTAGAAAAAGGATCCATTATGAATATGAGCCAGCAAAAGTCCTATACTTACCCATGAATTGGCATAAAGGACCAGATCCAAAGCAGCATAAGAGAGTCTTTGGAAACTGAACAGGCATTAGAGAAACTACCAATTCAAAAATTAAAAGAGAAATTGGAATTAAAACTACCTGAGATTTCATCTCACTTCAGTCAGAATGGCAATTATCAAGAACACAAATAACAATAAATGTTGGCAAGGATGTGGGGAGAAAGGAACACTCATACATTGTTGGTGGCACTGCAAACTGGTGTCAGCCACTATGGAGAGCAATATGCAAATTCCTCAGAAAACTTGGAATGGAACCACCATTTGATCCAGTTATTCCACTCCTTGGCATATACCCAAAGGACTTAAAATCAGCATACTACAGTTATGTGGCTACATCAATGTTTATAGCAGCTCAGTTCACAATAGCTAAGCTATGGAACCAACCCAGGTGCCCTTAAATAGAAGAACGGATAAAGAAAATGTGGTATATTTACACAATGGAATATTAAAAAGCCATAAGAAAGAATAAAATTATGGCATTTGCTGGTAAATGGATGGAACTGGAGACTATCATGCTAAATGAAATAAGCCAATCCCCAAAAAACCAAAGGCCAAATGCTTTCTCTGATGTGTGGATGCTGACTCAAAATAAGTGGAGGTGGTGGTGGTGGTGGTGGGAGACAGAAATTCAATGGAATAGACAAAGGGGAATAAAGGGAAGAAAGCGGAGATGGGAATGGGAGAGACAGTAGAATGAACTGAACATAACTTTCCTATGTTCACATATGAATACATGACCAGTGTTAACTCCACAACATGTACAACCACAAAAATGGGAAGTTATATTCCATGTATGTATGGCAAAATACCTTCTACTGTCATATGTAACTAAAAAAAACAAATAAGAAATTAAAATAAATAAATAAGAGAGAACTTGGGCACTGAATCCAATCATGTTGAATGCCTCCTAAAACAAAACAACACAAAACCATCAACATTCTCCAGAAAATTTTAACAGAACCCAGAGTCTCATGATAAAATACTCCTAATTCCCAAGACACTGTAAATATACTTGACACAGAAAGAACAAGGAAAACGTGACCAATTCTCAAGAGGAAAGAAAATCAACAGATGCCAAACCATAATGATCCAAGTTAGATTATCAAAGACATTGAAGTAGCTATTATAACTAAGCTTCATCAGGTAAAGGTAAATGCTTTGAAATAAATGAAAAGATGGCTCTCAGTAGAGAAGAAAGAACAAAAAAGAACTAAGTAGAAATTTTGTTGTAAATCAGTATAGAATCTGGCACAAAAACAGACAGATAGACTAATGGAACACAAAGTCCTGAAATTAACCCACACATATATACACTTGATAAATGATAAAGATGACCTTGCAGGGCAATGGAAACAAAGTGATCTTTTCACTAGCCAGTAAACAAACTGTCTAAATTATTTTTAATTTTTACTTATTTACCTGTGGGATTGAACCCAAAGCTTTGTACAAGCTACTAAGTACATACTACACCCCCGTCCCTTTGGTTATATATGTGAAAACATAAAATTTTACCATTACCTACAGTGGACAGATAGTGGCATGTATGTATAAACCAATTCCACATAAATTTTTGATATAAACATGAACAACTTCATTCAATGAAATTTCTATAAGCTAAAATATGAAAATATCTTCATAATTACAGTACAAGGGAAGATTCTTTTAAAAATCAGGACAGGGTTGGGGTTGTGGCTAAGTGGTAGAGTGCCTGCCTAGCATGTGTGAGGCACTGGGTTCAATTCTCAGCACCACATATAAATAAATAAGATAAAGGTATATCAATGACTTAAAAAAAGGACAAAAATTAATAACCATAAAGATCAATAAATTTGACATTAAAATTAAGAACTTCTACTCATCAAGGTACTATTTAAAATATAAGCTACTGAATAAAAAATGTATGCAACACATATAACCAAAAGGCTCTATCTAATGAGATCATATAAGGAACACCAAGCAAATCAAGAACTACGAAAAAGGATAAAATAAAACTGACAATTGTAGAAAAAAGAGCATAGGACTTGAACAGGATTCTCTTTCATTCTCTCATACATACACACACAACACACACAATCCCAACAGCCAATAAATGTGAAAAATGTTAAATAACTTCGGTGGTCATCAAAGAAATGCAAACTAAGCCACAGTGAAATATCTTTCATTACACACCCAACAAAATGACTATAATTAAAGCAACAAAATGAAGGTTTTCAAGACCTTGGATTCTTCTCATACATCGCAGGTGGGAGTATAAACTGGCATAACTACTTTATTTAGATGGGTATTATCATCTACTAAAGCTGAAAATACATATTTTGACCTTTTTTATTTGCAGTACTAGAGATTGAGCCCAGGGGTACTTTACCACTGAGCTATATCACCTCTCCCCCCCCCCCCTTTTTTTTTTCCTTTTTTGAGATTTTGAGACAGGGTTTGGCTAAGTTGCCAAAGTTGGCCTTAAACTTTCAATCCTCCCTCTTCAGCCCCCTGAATAGCTGGGATTACAGGCATATGCCACTGTGTCTGGCTATTTTGAGCATTTTGACCCAGATATTCTACTCCTAGATATATACCTAAAAGAAAGATGTTCACCAAATCTTATGCAGAAATTTCAAAGTAACATTATTCATAATATCCCAGAACTGGAAACAACTAAAATGTTCAACATTAGTATAGATAAACTATGGTATAGCCATACAACAGCACAACCACATGACATTAAAAATGAACCAATAGCCAGGCACAGTGGCGCATGTCTATAATCCCAGCAGCTCAGGAGGCTGAGACAGGGGGATTTCGAGTTCAAAGCCAGCCATAGCAACTTAGTGAAGCCCTACGTAACTCAGAAAGACCCTCTCTCTAAATAATAAAATATTCTAAAAAAAGGCCTGGGGATGTGGCTCAGTAGTTAAGTGCCCTGGGTGCAATCCCTGGTACCAAAAAAAGAAAAAGAAAAAAAAAAAAAAAAAACCACCACATGCATCGAGACAGGACTTTCATACCCTACCAAGTGAAGGAAGACAAATACAAAACAATACCTACTGTATATCCCTTTTGAAAATTAGAACATGGACAAAACTAATTTAAAACTAAGATGTTAGGACAATGATTACTTCTGAGGAGGAGGTTGTGAGTGGTGAGGGCTTAAGTGAAGACTTCTGGGATATTGGTTAATTGTTTAACTTGATAAAAATGGTGGTTACACACGTTAGTTGAATGTGTTAAGTGAAATGATACTTGTACTTCCCCTGCCCCTTTGTCAACTGCTGTGAATGCGTATGGTGTGTGTTCTCCTCTGTCACTGATATGTAAGTGTGGTAGCGTGAACTGAAGCTGATGGGTTGAGAACATGGACTGAGCTTGTGGTGTGCTTTGCAGGAGTACTTGGAAGCAGAGTTCACCAGTGAGCTCAGGTGTCTCAAAGAAGGGTGGAAGTTCTAATGCCTGTTAGCTACCCATAAGAATGCTGTTTGCTGCAGTTCTGTGTCCTGTGCTTGGATGCTTTTTCTAAGAGTTGTCAATGTTGGAAATTCTTAAATAAAACTGATTTAAATTAAAAAAAAAAAAATGGTGGTTACACAGATGTTACTTGTGATATGCTTGATATAGCTGTGTATATTTGATTATTTATATGTATGTGATAATGCAAATCATAGTAATAAAAAGCTGGGCAGAGTGCTGCAAGCTTTTAATTCCAGCTATTCAAAGGCAGAGGCAGGGAGATCAAAAGTTTGAGGTCAGCCTTGGCAAATCAGTGAGACCTCCTCTCTAAATTTGAAAAAAAGGGGGAGGGGGCTGGGGATGTAGCTCAGTGGGAGAGAATCCCTAGGTTCAATCCCCCAAATAAACAAATAATAACTAATAAAGGGGAGAAGGAGAATTACCGCCCTGACACTAACCAAATATTAATTAAAAAAAAAAAAAAAAAAAAAAAGAAACTTATAAAACAGATACCATGAAAAGACCAGAAACAGATTTTTATCTGTGAGAAAATAAAACTGCCAAATCTTCAGGGCAAAAGAAACATGACTATATTTTTACCCTGTTATCCCTATGGTCACATTCTAAAACCCCATTTACCTGATGGCTTGAGTCCTCAGTGCTCTGCTTAATGAAGTCTTCCAGCTCCTGTTTATCTTTCATTGTCTTCTCCAGCTGGTCATTAGCTTGTCTTAGCATCACCTGCAGT
Organism: Sciurus carolinensis; assembly: GCF_902686445.1. Taxonomy (NCBI): domain Eukaryota; kingdom Metazoa; phylum Chordata; class Mammalia; order Rodentia; family Sciuridae; genus Sciurus; species Sciurus carolinensis. The sequence goes on along the minus strand of NC_062215.1, from coordinate 55,162,774 downwards.
TTTTTCACCTATGTAATTTAAAAGTCAATTAAAAGGGAGAACCAGCTTTTTTGGGGGGTGTGGTAATAAGCATCAAATCCAGGGCCTCACACACTCACATTGGCAAGTGCTCTAATACTAAGCTATATCACAAGTCCAGAATTATTTTGTAAATTTAAAAAACAAAAAGATAAAAACTAACTCTTTTTGAATCTTTTTTTTTTCTGAGAAACACCATAGATTTGTCAATTTGGAAAGAAATGAGACAAATGACCTCAAGAGACAACTGTGCTGTGCTTTATAGTTAACAAGTCATTTTTCACATATATGATCTCATTTGAAAATTGATTTTCCTCTGTGTCCTCTCAGACCGAACAATGAATTCTCTTGTTCTCCTCTATCCTCTGCCTCTGATCTATAAGCCACACAAACACTATAAAGTTTAAAAAACTAAAATATAATAATTTCCCTACTTAAAAGCACATGAATGCCTCCCAAGGCCATCAGGGTCAATTTAAAATCCTCCCATCATCGGCCCTCAGTGATGTCATTCTGGCCTAGGGTTACTTTTAAACACTCCAACGCTCAGTCACAGAACCACTCACACTTTTCTTTGATAACTCTTTCCTCTTCCTGAACTCCCTTTCTCTCCTTCACCACTTCTTTTCCCAACTATTTTTTTGCCCAGGCTCTAAAAAAAATTTAGCTTTGTTGCCTTTCCTGAACCCATGGTTAAGGTGGATGTCCTCCTCTACTTCTATGTGTACATACATATCTAGGAACAAACTATACTCAACTACTGTTTTGGTTCACAACACTAATAGCTCCACAGGGGTTACAATTGTCTTCTAGCTGCATCTGAATCGCCAGGACTCAGCATAATCCCAGGTGCGGATGAGGTATCAGTAAATGTTTATGGAAATGACTAAGGAATTCAAGATAGCCCATTCCCATGCTACACTACCAAAGACCAACTATATTAGTTGGGCAAATAATTTTAGAAATTTACTTTTGAACTATCTATGAAAAAAAGCCATATGGAAGAACTCAATGCCAACGATATTTGAAATATATGTATATTTTTGCTTGTTTGTTTGTTTGGTACTAAGAATTGAATCTTGGGCACTCTACCACTGAGCTACATCCCCAGGTCATTTTTATTTTTGATTTTGAGACAGGGTCTCACTAAGTTGCTGAGGCTAGCTTTGAACTTGTGATTCTCCTGTCTTCGCCTCCAGAGCAGAGCTACCAGGATTATAGGCATGCACCACTATGCCTGGCTGACATTTGAAAATATTAAACCAGCATTCTAATTTGCTTAAAGTTCTTTTTTTTTTTTTTTTTGGTTGATGGACCTTTATTTTATTCATTTATTTATATGCAATGCTGAGAATCAAATCCAGTGCCTCACACATGCTAGGCAAGCATTCTACCACTGAGCTACAACCCCAGCTCTGCTTAAAGTTCTTTTGAAGACTAAGAATAATCTTCATAACAACCAAAGAACAGTTAGGAAATAGGAGAAAAAATAATCCTTTCCTTACATAGACTTTCAACAAGTCTACGCTCATGAAATTCTACATTATTTCCTAAGTGTTACTAAGTGTTATACTGTAGTTGAACTAGTACTTAACTATCAATTTCAGCATGCCAAATCTACCAAACTTAATCTCTGTGACCCTGTAAATTTTTAATCTTAATCAGTTCAACAAATTTATGGCAAGTAGGTATTAAGCAATGAAGATTCCAAATTCTGGCTAATCACATTTAATTAAGCTTTTGTTTTATCAGAGGCCACATTCATCCTCTTCTGTCCCTAATCTCCATGTCATGAAGTATTTCCTGTGTGTAGAAGATCAGTGCCAACATCATGTGTAGACACTGGGTGGAAAGGGCAGGTTGGGAGAGGAGATGAGTGTGCTCCTCTAAGAGCTGAGCTGACCCATGTGGTATTGGCATATTAATGAAGCACAGACACACCAAGGGGACTCCCACTGGAAATATAACTGCCACTGCATGTGCCAGATTACTTCATAATTTAACAAGACAGATATGCTTCATAAAGCAAATGGGGGTGGGGGTTAATTCTGCACCTCCTATGAAAACTACAACAGCTCACCTATTTGGCATATCCAAATGAAACTCACCTGGTCTCTTGTTTCAGCCTCCTGAATTTGAATTCCTTGTAACTGTTTTTCATAATTGGAACACATATCACAACGTCTACCAAGTTTATTTCCAGCATTATGTACCTGAGGGACACCAAAATTACCTCTTATCAGGCAGAGCAAAATAATCCTACATCACATACTTGAGGAATACAAGCATAGTGTTCACTGATGTTACTCAGAGTATAATATGGAGTAAACAATTTCTCCAGGGACTTTCAAGAAGAGTTTCAATACAGGGTCAAATTCTAAAAAGTCATAATCTCCAGTACAAATATGAGAGGAAAAGGAGGGAAACAACATATCACCAAGAGACAGAGGGCCACTAAATACCATATTTGAGGAAAACACAAAGCAAGCAAAAGGTGCTACACCGCAGCACTCACAATTTAAATGAATACAACCCAACCAATGGGAAAGGCAGAAAACACACACAAACAGTGCCAATTCCCCAATTTCACCAGCTCCACTTATGAAATAAGTGTGAAACTATTAACTAGCACCTTCTCATACATGCTTTGAAGGAGGCCAGGGAGAATAGTTTCTTTCAGGCTTAACAGGCTGCTCCACTTACTGATCAAGCACTTCTTTAAAGAGAAGTAGCCCTGAGCAAAGGAAAGCCCTGGAATTCAGAAAACCTGGATTCCAACCCAGGTTTTGCTACCAGGTCAAGAGGAACACTTAAGCAATGCTTCATCTCTCATCGACAGTTTGCTCATCTGGAAATTGAGGACAATCATGCCCTGATTGCCTCATTCTGATCATAAAATTCAAAGAGATGAGGTATGTGAAAGGGCTTTATAATCTGTATTATGTCATATTTAAATTCCTATCTCCTAATTTTCTGAGTTTGCAAATATCCTGAGGAGGAAAATTAACCTTATTAAAGTTTGCCTTCTTTTCTCTCCCATATTTTTCACCTGCTCCTTAAACCACAACTCTGCATCAATCACTGATAAGCATTTGCATTTCAGACCTAAAGGAAAGACGGACTGAATCCTGAAATAAAGTTTTTAAGAAAACTGCAAAGTAAATTCAGCTATTCTAACTTAATGATGTTAGTCAGGTAGGTTGCTCCAACTTCTGCAGTATGACCTCAGAGGGAGAAGTTCACACTCAACACCATTTGCTGGTTAGCTCCCTTCTCTCTCACAATCAGCAGGAAGAACAAAAGCAGACTTTGACAGGCAGCTGACACTCTGAATTAACACCTACTTGCTGGAATCACAGGCCTGCATTGACTCTAGGGACTATCTACTCAATGACCAATAAATCCCAGAGTCACCTTATGTCCCTCACACTGAGCAAGAGGAACAGATCATGAATAACTCACCTCTTTCTGCAGGAGATTCCACTCGGTCTCACTGACTAATCGGTAACCACTCGGGGACACGTAAGCACTCTCCATACCCTGGGTAACACTGGAGAGGAGGGATGCAGTCTCTTCCTGTTCTGGTGTCATAGCTTTGATTGCTCTTTCCTGATCTTTGGTTAACATAAACCCACTTGGCATCTGCAGCGACCCAAGGGATGCAGTATCAAAGTTCTCAGACACTGAATCTGCTCCTACCAGAGGTCCAAAATCAGACTCGTCCAGGTTTCCAGCAGATTTTGCTTTGTAATTGTAGCCTAAAGCTTTGGATTGCAATGAGCCAGAGGTTCCCAAGCTGTCTGTAGACTGTGCTCTCCTGAGTCCATCTTTAAACATGTCATTGTCCGATTTACTAAATGGATCTCCAGATGGTAACAGTAAGTCTGCATCTAAGGAATGAACTGAACCATGGGTGCTGTCTAAATGCTCCTGAAATGTAAAAAGAGATATTGCCAAATTAGACAATTTTCTATATCTTCAAAATAAACCATACATTAAATATATTTTACTATAGTATATGTGATAATCATTAACACACAGCCTTCATTTAATTACTGAACACTTTTTTCAGTATCGTCTGTTCTGTTGGGCACTATGCAAGGTACACAGGCTAGACACAGTGGCACAGTCCCATAATCCCAATGACTTAGGAGGCTAAGGCAGGAGGAGCACAAGTTCAAGACCAGACTTAGCAACTTAGCAAGACCCTAAGCAACTCAGCATAATCCTGTCTCAAAATAAAAAATAAAAAGGGCTGGGGATGTAGTTCCCTGGTACAAAAAAAAAAACAAAACAAAAACAAAAACTAATTAAGGTACTCAGAATATATGAGCAATATACAAACTCCGACCTCAAGATATGTAGTTTCACGAAAAAGTAAACAGGTTATTACAGTGCTATATTTAATAAAATGTTAGGCTAGAGCCAGGAACTGCTCACTCAGGGAGCCCAAGGAGAGAAATTTAGCCCAAACTTGAGTTGGAAAAGGTTACCTGCAATGCAGTGTTGGGGATGTCGAGTATGAGATACCAGTGTACATCCAAGTGGAGATATCCACCTGATAGGGGGTCATGGAAGTCTTCAGATACAGATTTGAGAGTAACTACTGTATAATGACAACTAAAGGAAAACGTGAACACCTAATATGAGTATGTAGGATAAGAGATCCAAGAGCAGAACCCTGAGAACATCAAGATTTGGAGAATGGGCAGAGGAAGGAGTAGCCTGAGCATATAAGGGAAAGGAGGAGAATGTGGTTTTCTGAAACCAAGTTTCATTGTTTTTTGCTTGTTTGTTTGTTTTGTTTTTTGTACTGGGATAAGAACCTAGGGGTGCTTTACTCCTGAGCTTCCCATCCCTTTTTTTTTTGAATCAGGGTCTCACTACGTTGCTGAGGCTCACCTCAAACTCACAATCCTCCTGTTTTGGCCTCCTTCATTGGGATTACAAACATGTGCCACCATGCCCAGTCATCAAATTTCAAGGAAGGTCTAATCAACACATTAAATGTGGTACACTCAATGAAAGAAGCTAGACACAGATTACATATTATATAATTCCATCTACAGGAAATGTCCAGAAAAGGTCAATCCACAGAGACACGAAGCAGACAGTGATTACCAGAGGCTAGGGGGAAGTGGAAATGGGGAGCAATTCTTTAATTGGGAATAGGGTCTCCTTTGGGGGTGATAAAAATGTATACAAACTACACAGAAGTGATGGTTGCATAATTGTGTACATACTAAATGTCAGGGAATGGTATACTTTAAAAGACTAATTTTAGATTTTGTGACTATCATCTCAAAAAAAATATTTTTTTGGTACTAGGGATTTAATACAGGGACACTTAACCACTAAGTCACATCCCCAGCCCTTTTTATTTTTTTATTTTGAGTCAGTCAAATAAATTTTGAATCTTGCTAAGTTGCTGAGGCTGGCCTCATATTTGTGATCCTTCCACCTCAGCCTCCAGAGTCACTGGGATTACAGACATGTACCACTGCATCTGGCTCAATTTTTAATATACACGTAGTACAAGATATTCACATTCTCAAAGTCAAAAAGTGGACAACTGCCATTACACACAGCAATTGTGTATTTACTGGAAAAATAAGAAAATAAGGAAAATATAAAAGTTTTTTCTTAAAACTGAATTTATTCAATTTAAATGACTGCTCTCTTGTTTTAAGGTATCTTTCCTACTTTTTGTTGTTGAATGTCCTTTCTTTTATGGACCAACTAGAGGAGACTATGGAATACAATTACTGGATTTGTTAAGTGTTTTTAAAATATTCTAACTAGCCGGGCAGTAGTGCACACCTATAATCCCAGCAACTTGGGAGGCTGAGGCAAGAGGATTTCAAGTTCAAAGCCAGACTCAGCGATTTAGCAAGGTCCTAAGCAACTTAGCAAGACTCTGTAGCACAACAAAAAATTTTAAAAGGGCTGGGGATGTGGCTCAGTGGTAAAGCACCCCTGGGTTTAATCCCCAGTACAAAAACAAACAAACAAATAAATAAGTAAATATTCTTACTTGATACAATAAAAACTTGACAGTTTTTATGTTAATTCCTCTCTCTTTTCAAAGATTTTTACTTCTCTGAAACAGATGCCTGAAAACACAAACCTAAGCTATATAAGGGTAATGATGGACAAAGTCCCAAATTATGTAACCTAATAAAAACTGTAACAGGAACCAATTCTGTTAGCTTACAAAAAAATTTTTTTCTAGTCAGGCGTGGTGGTGCATGCCTGTAATCCCAGCTACTCAGGAGGCTGAGGCAGGAGGATCACAAACTCAAAGCCAGCTGGAGCAACAATGAGACCCTTTCTCAAAATAAAATTTAAAAAGGGATGAAATGTAGCTCAGTGGTACAGCACTTGCCTAGCATGTATGAGGCACTGGGTTCAAGAGCCAGTACAGAGGGTGGAAAAATATTAGGAATATAATCAGATACATCCATACTGATTTTTGCATAAGGAAAAATTATATATAATAGCATTATTTAATGAAAACTTTATAGTAGTAAAAAACAGAACCAACTGGACAATCTTTGTGTTTATCCCATTTTTTATTTCCTATATTTCATGATGTTTTAGTGTCTTGGAGGCTCTGATGGTTAGAGAGAGATCATGCCTTCCAGAGCTAGTCATGCCTAAAGATAATAAACAACTCACTTACCTGTAAACAGGTGTTTCATACGTAAACCAATCAATCCCAAACCCATACTCTAATCGCCATCTTTATCTGACTCTCACAACAAGTCACTACTTTCCCTGCCCTAAATCATTCCAGGAACAGATAGGGAACAACAATTAAGAGATCCTATAAACTCCAAAGTCTGTGGGAATCATTCAAACTAACCAGTACAATACTGTTTGCCCTGCCCTGCCTTGTTTTTCCCACAGAAACCCCAATGACCATGGTCCATGTTGTATCTTTAGAGGCCCTGCAAGTCATGCTGTGCCTCTCATTTCTAGGGGAATTTTGGACTCAGAGATGAGATGCTTGCCCAGAATGCACAAACCCTGGGTTCAATCTCCACCTCTGGGGTAGGGGGTGGCGGGCAGTTAACATTAAACTTCTTCCAATGACCTCTCCATGTTAACATGTTATAAATTAAAACCTGGGCATAAATTAGTAGGACAGTGACTAAAGGAATTTTGGTGCATTTACATTGTTAAAATTCTGTCAGCCATCAAATGTTGTTTTTGGGAAAAACATTTAATGATGTGCCAAAACCTTAGAGTACATTTAAGTGAGGGGAAAATGTATCTAAACTATTATGTAGTTGCAATATAGAATATGTTTTAAAATTACAAATGGAAACATTTATGTTATCTTTAGAAAAGAAAATACAGGGAGAGGAGAGACATACCAAAAACGTTAGAGGTAAGGTTAACTCTGGGTGACAGGACTTTTATGACTTTTTCCCGTACTTTCCAAATTTTCCATAGTATTTCCATATTACTTCTATACTGAGAAAAGCATATTCTAAGCATCACATTAAAGAAGATACGAGGTCCTATAAATATCAAATGTCTTTAGCAATAAATCTAAGTCTCCATAGCATTCCATATTAATTTTAAACGACTGACTAAAGTAAAATTGTCATGAATTTCAAGACCAAACAATTATACTCAAAATTCACACTGATCTGAAATTTTAAAAGGAATTTTAAATGTTAGGAAGTAATGTTATACACAATGTCCTACAGATCTGTTAAGACATAATAAAAAATAAGAAAAATACTTTATCACCAATCATAACAAATTTCCCTTTCCTGTTTTTCTGATTTTCAAACATTCCTGGATAGATGACCACGAGGCAAAAACCACGTAATATTTGGCTGTACCCAAAAATTGAGACATTCTCCTGGGAGTTAACTATTTACAAAATGCACAGCAGAATTGGGCCAAGTAGTTCTCAGTGTATGTTCCAAAATGAAGACTGTACAAAAACAACTACATTGTAATTTCCAGTGTCTTATGAGGATATTTTTAAAAGTATTAACATTAAACTATCCACAAACATGAAAATATAAGCCACCAAGATACAGATCATACATGAATCAGAATAAATCTTCAAACTAAAAAGAAATGTAATGGCTCTCACAGTGAAGGAAAAAAACCCTTTATCTCCCACCCCACCCCTTTTTTGTACCAAGGATTAAACCCAGGAACACTTAACAACTGAGCCACATGCCCAGCCCTTTCTACTTTATTTTTGAGATGGGGTCTTGTTAAGTTGCTCAGAGTCTTGCTAAGTTGCTGAGGCTGGCTTTCAACTTGTGATCCTCCTGCATCAGCCTCCCAAGCTGCAGTGGGATTATAGGCGTGTACCACTGTGCCCAGCCCTTTATCCCAATTTAACTAATACTTGTTCACCAGACTGGGAAAGGAGATGGAGGTTAAGAAAGTGTGTATGGAATTCTTTTTCATTTTGTTGGTTTGGTAGTGGGGATGAAATCTGGGGCCTTGCACTCAGAAGAGTTAGAGTGTTCTACCACTGAGCTACATCTCCAGCCCTTGTAAGTAGCGGGGAAAGTAAAAAACAAGGCATATAAACATAAACAGCAAGCAGACAGATCTGGCTGCAGGGAAATGAGAGGAGGGGATAAGGGCTAAAGGGTTGTTCAGCTGAGAAAGCCCTTATATGCCCAAACTAGGAACTTACTTTTTATCCTAAAGGCAATAAGGGAAGCATTTTTCTTGATTAAGGAGAAGAAATCAGTGTGAGTTTTGAAGGATGAGTAAAAGGATTTCAATATTCTGAACAACAGAGGGAAGGGCTAGAGATGTAGCTCAGTGGTAGAGTGCTTGCTTAGCATGTGCAAGGCCCTGGGTTCAATCCCTAATGGCAGGGAGGCAGGGGAAGCAGGAAAGAAAGAAAGACAGAGAGAGACAAAATTCCACATGAAGGAAATGTAATGAAGAGTGTGGCATAGTACAAAGACCAACATGGCCAAAATGGAATGAATCCTTATTATGAAGAACCTCAATCCTCTTACTGAGGGATTTGAATTCAGTGACATAGGTAATGGAAGTTAGTGGTGGTTTTTAAGTAAAGGAATGGCCTGAATGCAGCTGCACTTAAGAAAATTAATTTGACAGTGATGCAAGGGTACAATGGCGTGGGAAAGGCTAAAGGTAAGAAACCCAATGAGGAGGTCCTCGTGACACTGAAGGTGAGAGGTGATAAGACTACAGGAACACCACCTTATACTTTCCACTTCTGAGACTCTCTACTATATCCATTCCCAATACCTGCAATGTTCTATCAGACTTCACCACAATCTGCCAAACTTCACCATCTGTTCTCAGAGCTTAAGACCTAGTTCTGCCAATGTGGCGGCACACTCCTGTAATCCCAGTGATTTGGGAGGCTGAGGCAGGAGGATTCCAAGTTTGAGGCCAGCCTCAGCAACTTGGCAAGACCCTGTCTCAAAATAAAATTTAGAAAGGTCTTGGGATATAGCTCAGAGGTAAAGCGTCCTTGGTTCTATCCCCAGTGCTACAAGAAAAAAAAAAAAAAAATCCTAATGCTAGTTAAAACTCACACATGTGCTACTGGGAGCTAAATGTTTCCATACTTTAATCTCTTTTAAACAAACTCAAAGTATTAAAAATACTTACCATTTACTTCAAAAAAGATTGTATATATTCTAAAGTGTCAAATTTTGAAATTACTGGTAAAAACATCTAATTATTTCAGAGGGTGAATGAAATTCCAACATGTTCCAGATAGTGCTACCTATAATGCTTTCTAAACAACTGACAATAAATACTATTATTTTATCTAATTTCCAGCTATTACTTACAATATGGAAAATGTAATTGACTGATGTTTGAGTAACCTAACTGTATGTGACATTGCACATATACTATTTTTGTTTTTTGAGATGCCTTCAACTCCTGGGCTCAAGTGATCCTCCCACCTCAGCCTCCCGAGTTCAGGGACTCCAGGAGCGTACATACCTCTGTGCCTGGCTAATGAAATAATTTTAATTATAGATTCACTATACCTCTTCATTTGATAACTGGGCTGAAGATTCCTCTTGAGGTAAAGCACATACTACTGGTATTTTTACTTCTTCCTCAGTATCTGTTTTTTTGTGATCCTTTCTTTTATTAAGTCTTTGTTGTTCATCGTCCTCCTAAAAGGAAGAAAAAACATTTATCAAAGGTAATCTTAACGAGTCATAGTTCTTTTTTTAAATTGTAGAATGACCTTTATTTAATTAATTTATTTATATGTGTCGCTGAGAATCGAACCCAGTGCCCCACACATGCTAGGCAAGCGCTCTACCACTGAGCCACAACCCCAGCCCCAAGTCATAGTTCTTTAATCACACTAAATAAATAAGAAAGAACAGAGAGCTTTATGACAACAGAAAATTGGACACTTAAGCTTATTCGTTTTGCAATAATATCTAGGGGCCTTTGGTCATGACAAAATATTTTAATACTGCAAGCACAAAGTAAGAACTCTGCAATAAAGAAAAATATCAGGAAGCAGCTTTCAAGAAAAGCATACTACATGAAAGTAAGGTAAAAGAAAACTAACTTCTCCTTTCAAATGATCCAAAAAAATTTTTTTTTAATATTTTGGGTTTTTTAGTTTTACATAGAACATTCTGTCATGGTTTGGATGTGAGGTGTTCCCCAAAATCTCACATGTGAGACAATCTAAGAAGGTTCGGAGGAGAAATGATTGGGTTTTAAGAGTCTTAACCCATCCCCTGATAAGGATTAACTGAGTGGTAACCGAAGTGGTAGGGTATGGCTGGAGGAGACTGGAATTGGGGTGTGGTTTGGGGTATATTTGTATCTGGAGAGTTGAGACTCTCTCTCTCTGCTTCCTGATGATGTGAGCTGCTTCCCTCTGCCACATTCTTCCGCCAGGATGTTCAGTCTCACCTTGAGCCCTGAGGAATGCAGTAAGCCTTCTATGGACTAAGACCTATGAAACCATGAGCCCTCAAATAAACTTTTCCTCTTTTATACATTTTCTGGTCAGATCACTTAGTCACAGCAGCGAAAAGCTGACTAAAACACATTTTTTCTGATTATTGTAGAAAATAGGAAAAAAGTTATTTTGACACTAGACATGTAAAACTGTCTAATGACTTTGACATTAGATATGTAAAATTTTATATAAAATACCAAAGGAGGGTTGGAATTGTGGTTCAGTGGCAGAGCGTTTGCCTAACAGGTGTGAGGCACTGGGTTCAAACCTAAGCACCACATAAAAATAGATAAATAAAGGCATTATCTCCAGCTACAACTACAAAAAAATTTTTAAAAAACCAAAAGGAATTATCAAAGTTGATATAGAAATTCTTTCAATAAAGATGAATATGATATACTTCTATGCTCCCCCAAAGACTGTTTACTAAGGAGGTGCAAACACACAATTACAATACAAGTAGGTACAAAGTTCTGCAGGAGAAACACAAGACTGATTTCATTCCAGGGAGCGAGCAAAGGAGTCTCAAAGGAGGCAACACTTCAGATGGATCTTGGAAGATCAGTAGGATGAGTTTGCCACTTGCCTGAGAGAAGACAAGCAAGGGTTCCAGGGAGAAAGGAAGCATGTACAAAAGAAAGATACCTGGAAGGCAGGCTTATGGTGGAATGCTGAATAATTCAATATGTCTGAAAAGTGGACAGGCACATGAAAGGTGAAGGACCCAGAAAAAGGGCAATGATTAAGTGCTTAGACTCTGGAATCAAAGACTGGCTCAAACCTCAGACTGCCATTTCCTCTTGCAGTCTGCTTCCTTGTTTATAACATAAGGATAGTTCTGTAATGCCTACCTCATAGGGAGTTTTGCTGTTTTCTGACAACCATTTGAGATAAAGCTTTACATATGAAGCCTTAGCACAATGCTAGCACACATAGTCTAAGAGTTCAATAAATGTTAATAATGGCATTAAACAACCACCTTAGTAAGCTTAGACTGTTTCAAAGGGCAACAAGAGAGGCATGACAAGATCTGTACTTTAGAATCTAAACCCTTAGGCTGATTGTGTCTACACATAAGATAAATTAGCCTGAATTAAGAGATAAAAAAGAAATTTATTTATTTATGACTGAACCCAGGGGCATTTTATCACTGAACTAAGTCCCCAGCTCTCTTTATTTGTTATTTTGAGAAAAGGTCTTGCTAAGTTGCTAAGGGTCTCACTAAGTTGCTGAGGCTAGCCTCAAACTTGTGATCCTCCTGCCTTGGCCCCTAGGTTGCTGGGATTATAGACAAGCAACATCGTGCCCGGTGAAAAACAAGAAATTTAAAAGAGAAACTTATGCAAAACAAAATTTAGCTGGGCACAGTGGGACATGCTTGTAATCCTAGCTGCTTGAGAGGCAAAGGCAGGAGGATCACAAGTTTGAGGCTAACCTGGGCAGCTTAGTGAGACCCTGTCACAGAACAAATACTAAAAGGGGGTGGGGATGAAGCTCAGTAGCAGAACACTCCAGGATTCAGTCCCCAATACCTAAATAAATAAATAAAATTAATCCAACCTAAGTCACATAAGGCAATTTAAATATTTCTTAAAATACCTAAAAAAGCAATGCAGACTTTTATATATCTACCTAGGGAAATATTTGTGCACATACACAACATGGTATAGGATATCAGTTACGACATTACTTTAGATGACAAAAGAAGGAGGGTGGAAATCTAGATGTCCACGAGAAGAAATACTAAATTATGATATATACATGCTACCAGTTAATAAGAATGAAATAGGGGCTGGGGAGATAGTTCAATTGGTAGAGTGCTTGCCTTGTAAGCACAAGGCCCTGGGTTTGATCCCTAGCACCAAAAAAAAAAAAATATATCCAGGATAATGCTTATGAAAAAATAAGTTATAGAATAAATATTTATATGATCCAACTTATTTGGGGTAGAGGAAGGAACCATCCCAATTATATGCTAACAAACACACAGAAATGTTCTGGAAAACTATCAAACTGGTAATGCAGCTACTTCTGGAAAAGATGTGTCACAAAGAGGGATTGTCCCTTGATCACTTTTAATTACTTTATTATTTCATTTTGTATTTAAAACAAGCAACTTTTAACATGAAAATGCATTTGTGTATTATTCATTTAAATATTTTTAAATGATGAGAGACTTTGCAGTACTCTGGACAACTATCTTTTCATATCACTCAGTTTCTCTATCTCCACCTTGTCACCTTCTAATCAGGCTCTTAGAACAAAGCCACCAAAAATGTAGCCTAGACTGACACAACTCAGGACAACTGGACAGCACTGGAGACAAACATTTCTCAGAAACATGTACTGCCACATCCTGCAGTCTCAAAGAGGATCATTTATAAATCAGTATCCCCTTCCCAGATAAGGTCATATGTAAAGCTAAAATATAATACAAACACAGCTACTATGTTTTTTTTTTTTTTTTTTAATGGCATTCAAAGAAGAAAAAAGCAACAAAACAAACAACTATGGGCAGTACATGCAGTTCGGTGATAGAACCTAACATGGGCAATGTCCTGGATTCCATCCCCAGCACTACAATAATAATAATGATGATAATAATAAAATGGCTCACATTACCCTGTTCCAACTTAGGTCAACACACACAAGGTAACATACAATAATGCAAACACAGGGAGGGGGATGCTGTTATTAACAATATAAGCAAGTCCTACAAAACTGCTATTCACCTGATCTTTCTTCTTCAGTTCTTCAACTTGTCGGAGCTGTTCTGAAGTCAGCACAATTTCCATTCGTTGCATGTCTCTCATTAGCAAACGCTGAGACTCCAGAAACTGGTCATTTGCCTTCTGCCATGTATGTTTTAACTGGTTGTGTTGTTGTCGCTCTTGCTCCAACAGATGGCAAACTATTAGGAACCCCCAATCAAAAACACTGAATTTTAATGGAAGGCAATTTCTTTAGCACGGGGCTACTACACCAGGACAAGTGGTCCACTTTATCTAAATGTCTGCTCTTGACTGGCCCCAAAGGGCAAACCATAGTTGAACATGGCAGGGTATCTCCACACCATCTCTCTAATGCAGAGTCTCCCAAAGTATGTACCCAAGAACATATAAAGAAAGGGCTTCTGTGTCCATTTAAGTTTTAGAAATTCTAGGTTAAGTAAATTGTTAAAGACTACTGCAGGATTTTGAGCTGAGGGTCTTCATTATGTCTGTTTTCTCTTAGAAGGTGATATATGCTGGGCACGAGGGCACATACCTATAATCCCAGGGGTTTGGGAGGTTGAGGCTGGAGGATCACAAGTTCAAGGCCAGCCTCAGCAACTTAACCAGGTCCTAAGCAACTTAGTGAGACCCTGTCTCAAAATAAAACACAAAGAGCTAGGAATGTAGCTTAAGGGCCCATAGGTTCAATCTACAGTACCAAAAAAAAAAAAAAAAAAAAAAAAGTGATGATATGTAATATAGCATTTCCCAAATTTATTAGGCAAATTAAAACAAGGACCGGGGATGTGGTTGAGTGGTAGAGCACTTGCCTAGCATAAGTGAGGGACTGGGTTCAATCACAAGTACCACAAAAACATAAACAAATAAAATAAAAACAATATTTATAGTTCGAATAAATGTAGGAAATATACTTTGTCAAAAGTTGTTCTACAGGTCCAAGTGTAGTAACCACTCCTAAATATGTTTAATACATTTTAAAAATATTTTTTAGATGTTAGCAGACCTTTATTTTATTCATTAATTTATATGTAGTGCTAAGAATTGAACCCAGTGCCTCATATATGCTAGGCAAGTGCTCTACCACTGAGCCACAAACCCAGCCCCTGTTTAATACATTTTGATAAAACTGTCATTCCTGAGCCCATTAGTTCTGCCTCCTTAGAATAAGTCAAGAAATCTTTGTAAAACATAAGCACTATGATACCATCAGCTCAGCCATCTTTCTTAGAAGACATAGTAGCACCACCTATCTGCCTATCTACCCTGCCACCCAAGCCAGAAACTTGAGAGAGAACCACATTTCTGACTTCTTATCCCAAACCATTCACACCAGACAGAGACCTACTGGTTCTGTCTCCTTTGCAATATAGCACATCTACCTTCCAACTTCTGGCTTCTGCCTTAGATCAGTCCTTAAGATTTAAGACAAATGGTAGTCCCATTTTCATTCTTCCTGCCATGGCCTTTACAGAGTCTTGTGCTCTCTTTCCTATCCTTCATGGTGCTATTAAACCAAACCTTTTTTTTTTTTTTTTTTAAGTGCCAGTGATTGAACCCAGACATACTCAACCACTGAGCCACATCCCCAGCCCCACCTCTTTTTTTTTTGAGGCAGGGCTAAAGCTGACTTTGAACTTGGGATCCTCCTGCCTCAGCCTCCCAAGCTATGGAATTACCACTGTGCCCAGCTTAAACTGAACATTTTAAATCTCAAAAATGGTATTACTCCCCAGCTTAAAATTCTTCAGAGAAGCCAGACACAAAAGGGCACATATCATATGTTTAATTGTTACAAATTCCATTCAGATGAAAGTCAGAAGAGGAAAATCCAGAGACAGAAAGTAGATTTGTGACTGCTACAGGCATGGGAAAAGAGAATTAGTGAGTGACTACAAATTGATAAGGAATTTTTTCTGAGGTAATGAAATGTTTTGGAACTAGATAGTGGTTGATGACATAAAATTCTAAATTAAAAACCATTGAGCCAGAGACAGTGGCACACACCTGTAATCCCAGTGACTCAGGAGGCTGAGGCAGAAGGATATGAGTTCAAAGCCAGCCTCAGCAAAAGTGAGGGGCTAAGCAGCTCAGTGAGACCTTGTCTCTAAATAAAATACAAAATAAGGCTGGGGATGTGGCTTAGGGGTTGAGTGCCCTGAGTTCAATCCCTGGTACCAAAAAAGAAAAAAAACCAAAAAAACAAAACAAAACAAAGTAAAAACACATTGGGCAAGTTCTCTTGGAACCTCCCTAATGTGTGCTCTACTTTCTGTGTCAAAAATAAATTGCTACTTCGCTCTCAAAAAAAAAAAAAAAAACTTCAATTGTAGACATTAAAAGGCTGAATAAGAATTGCTTCTCAATAAAGCTGTTATTTAAAAATCAAATGAGACAGGAAAATCACAAGTTTGAAGCAGCCTTAGCAACTTAGTGAAGCCCTAAGCAACTTAGTGAGATCCTGTCTCAAAAAATAAAGAGCTAGGGATGAAGCTCAATGGTAAACAGCCACTAGGGTAAATGCCCAGTACCAAAAAAAGAAAAAAAAAAAAAAAAAAAAACAACCAAAAAACAAAACCCTCAGAGGCTCCTTAAAGCCCATTGGATAAAGTTTAACATCCTTAGCATAAGGCCTCCATGATCTAGTCCATGTCCACTATTCTAATATTATATTTTGCCCATTTTCTCTTGCATTCTAATCTTGCTGAAGCTTCTTGTACTTTGTTAACTAGCTGCACCAAATGGAAATGGCCTTGCATGCCACACTCCTCTCAGACTATTGACAAGTACTTACCCTTCTCTCAAAATTCCACTTGAAGAAAAAAAAAAAAAAAAAAGAATAAAAGAATAATAAGTTTATAAGAATAAACTATACTAAGAATAACTTTTTTAGCCAGGCACAATGGGACAGTAGTCCCAACTATCTAGGAAGTTGAAGCAGGAATTTCACCTAAGACCAGATGTTCAAGATCAGTTTAGAAAACACAGTGAGACTCCCATCTCCAAAAAAAAAAAAAATTTTTTTTTAAAAGAAGAATTTATTTTAAAAAATCCATCTATTCCTAGGACAAAAAGAATTGACCACTCTGTTGGTGGCAATGCTATATCCTAACATACTTCTTGACACAGCACCTATAATAGGCACTTACAATAATTTGATTGCATATCTAATTCCCCCAGTTTAGGCAGCAAATTACACTTCTGGTCAACTTTTTTATCCCTCTCTCTCTCACTTAAAAACACTATTTTTAGGTATAACCATTTTAGTGCAGAATTACTTCTCATATCCCCTTCTTCATTTTCATTAAACTTCTCAAATACTTGTCTTGGATATATTAGAAGTTTTGGTAATATCAACAACTTATTCTAGAAAGCTGGGATACAAAGTTTAAACCAAGATTGTATTCTTTCAGACATCCTTTAAAGTATGGTTATCTGTTTGACTGTAACAGTATATTTGAAAAGTATTTCCTGAAGGCCAAAGACCTACTCAAGTTGGGGTTATTTTCATGATGTTTTCTGAAATAACTCTGTAGGCTTATATCATTTTAGCTTTCCACTATTTGGAAAAAAAATAACTCATATATAAGACTAAGTTGTTCATAACTCTAACATTGAATGTATTTAGAAGTATTCACTTTAGAATTCTATCACCACAATCCAAATCCTGCATATTAAAATACTACTAGTATAAGCTGCCACAAGTCTAGGATTTCAAGGGATCCATATATTGGGATAAGAAAAGAAAAAAAATCTCTATTTTCAATATTCTCTAACTGGAATTCACCATTTCCTTCACTATAAAATGTAGGCAACATTTTATAACTATAACTTCATCACTAATAGAAATTATAGATATTTTCATCTGTATTACAGTTGTTATAGATATCTTTTTTTTTTTTTGCAGATAACTTAATATATCATTTAGGCTCAACACTATCTCAAAATTACAGTAGTTAAACCCAGCATGATGGAGCACACCAATAATCCTAGCAACTCAGGAGGCGGAGGCAAGAGGATCAAATTTCAAGACCAGCTTCAGCAACTTATCGAGATCTTGTTTCTAAACAAAAATAAAAAGGATTGGGGATATAGCTCTATGTCCCCAGGTTCAATTCCCAATACAAAAAGAAAAACAAAAAGTAGTTATTAAACTTGCTGCTAGACCTTGTTATTTAATGTATTAAATTAGCCCATTCCTAAATTTTAAGGCTGGGCACAGTGGTGGCACATGCCTGTAATCCCAGCAGCTCAAGAGGAAGAGGTAGGAGGAGCTAGAGTTCAAAGTCAGCCCCAGCAACTTAGCTAGGCACTTAGCAACTTAGCAAGACCCTGTCTCTAATAAAATTTTTAAAAAGGGCTGGAGATGTGGCTCAGTGGTTGAGCACCCCTGGGTTCAACCCCCAGTACCAAATAAAAAAATAATTTAGTTTTAGGGTTTTTTATTTTCGATATCTGTTTTAGAGAATACAGAGTAAATGAATATATCACTCTCCTACAAGACTAGTAAAATCCAAAATAGTCCCTTAAAAACAGGGATGTTAACTGAGAGTGGTAGTGGACATCTGTACTCTCAACTACAATTGAGGCTGATGCAAGAAGATCACAAGTCTGAAGCCAATGTGGGCAACTTACTGAGATACTGTCTCAAAGTTTAAAAAGGGTTAGGGGTATAGCTCAATAGTGGAGTGCCCCTGGGTTCAATCCCTAGGACAGTAGAAAACAAATAAATAAACAAAAATAAAACAAAAAAGGCTGGGAGTGCAGCTTGCCTAGAAAGCAGGAGGTCCTGGGTTCAATACCCAGAATCAGGAATAAAGAAAAGGATGCTAAACTGGATGCATGGTACAAACATATAACCCAGCAACTCCGGGAGCAGAGGCAAGAGGATCACAAATTCAAGGCCAGCATGAGTAACTTAGTGAGACCCTGTCTCAAAATAAAAAACAAAAATGGCTATGGATATAGTTTAGTGAAAGACTGCTTGCTTAGCAAATGTAAGGCTCTGGGTTCAAGTCCTGGTACTGTTTAAAAAAAAAAAAAAAAAGGAATGTTAATAAGGCCCACAGAATACATTGTCTATCCTCCCAATCCCATTCTCACGTTTGCTAATTCACATCCATCAAAAAGGGTACACAAACAAAAGCAGTTTAAGCAGACATTTCCAGCCTTATCTTTCTGCTGAGAGCTCACACCTTGTGCAGTTATTGCTGGAGTCACGGAGGAATACAGAAGCACTAACAATCCAAGTACCCTCAGTCGTTCTCACAGCTTCAGTTTTGCATAAGAACATTCAAATTAACCACGAAGCTTAAAATGAATCACTAACATTTTGAATTGATATTTCAGAATTTGTTATTATTATTAGTCAATATCAAATTTGCTAACATAGTTGTCATAGAAGACTGAAATAAAAATATTTAGAACATACATTTACCTTCATGTAATTCTTTCCGCAGTTTCTCAGCATCTTCCTGTAGAACAGATTTCTGAGTATTCAAAACAGCTACATACATCTCTAGATCAGTCCTACAAGATTTCTCAGCTTCCAAATAATGATTCAGTTCTTTAACCTGAAAGATGATGCATGTATCAAACTGAAATTTTGTAACAGTTTCTATCTTAGGTATGTCCAGTAACCAAAAAAAAAAAAAAAAAAAAAAGGTAAGTTCTTGAAAAAATTTAATTTTACATAAATTTACATCTATATAAAATTAACATTGATAATTTTAATTATAAAAGACACATACTTTTGAAAGAAAACTTAGAAAATAACATAATAGATGTTATCCATAATCCCATCACCTGAGTAAATATATAATTGAGATTACAAATAATAATTCTGTAGACTGTTTTTTCAAAAAAGTTCCAATTTGAATTTCAGAGCAATGCAGGTGCTTATTTTATTCCATACTTAGTAACACCAGGTATGATTTGTGTTTTTTAAACAGCAGCTAATTTCTAAGGATAAAAATGATAACCATATCCTTGCAACTTTGATTTTCTTCAATTTCTGGTAATTCCAAATATCTTAAATTTATAAAAAGGAGACAATTTTCACCAACACTTATTCATATAAATTAAAGGAGAGGAAGTCATGGTGGGAAGAATAACTGGTTTGCCACTAATCACATAACCTTGAAGCCAAGGGCAGAATACTTTTTAAAATCACATCTTTCTATAAAATGCTTTATTTCTGTTAAACAATTAACTGTAATACTTAGAATAGTAACAATACAGTCTAATATTTGAAATAAACATAACCGAAATACATATAGGCAGAAAATGCAGAATTATAAATCACTTGTTTGCACTTTCACGCAAATTGCTCATTCTAAATTCTAACCATGTAGTTAACTTTTAGCTTTTTTCACATGGTTATACCTAATTTCATACTCAAGGTCATTTTTATGCCTTTTCCTATTTCTTCAAACTTAAAATAGCTGGCTTATCTATATTCAGTTATCTTTACTCCTAGACATTACATGGTACTAAAATGATTACTGAAGCTGCGTTTTGATGGTGGAGGTTGTCAGTCAACCACAAGGCACTAATCAAAGTGCTGTTATGAGGCACCTTCCCTGACACCTGTTATCACCAAAGGATAACAAAGAGACAAAAGAGTCATTATAAATAATGGTATATAACTCTTAATTCTACCAGTTATTACTTCTTAGAATAAAGATTCAACTGAATTAAAAATCGGTGAATTTCTAATATTTGAAAGCTATTGAGAAGCTGGGAAGATGATAAAAGCAGCAGCATAATATTTTAATCTTCTTGAATTCCACAATCCCTAACAACTCATATCAAAAACCTATGAACATGTACAAAAATCCAGGTGATGGAGTGGCTGAGGACAAACCACTGAAAGAGAAACCCCAAAATAGTGAACTGGGGATCTGATGTGATGACAGTAGCTGAAACACTCCAACAGTAAATTGAATGTAAAAAATTTATTCTGTAAGATTTATAATCTGGCTAAAATGGTACCCCATTTTTATTTTCATTTTTCTGATTTCTAGTGTAGCCAAATTTTTTGTTTACATTCCTTGACTATCTAGTTTCCTCTTTTTTTTAAATTTATTTTTATTGTAAACAAATGGGGTACATCTTGTTTCTCTGTTTGTACATGAAGTAGAGGCACACCATTTGTGTAATCATAAATTTACATAGGGTAATGGTGTTTGATTCATTCTCTTATTTTTTTCCTTCCCCCCACCCCTACCACCCCTCTCTTCCCTCTATATAGTCCCTCCCTCCTCCATTCTTGCCACCCTCCCACCCCCCATTATGTGTCATCATCCACTTATCAGTGAGATCATTCGTCCTTT
This sequence comes from Sciurus carolinensis, assembly GCF_902686445.1. Taxonomy (NCBI): domain Eukaryota; kingdom Metazoa; phylum Chordata; class Mammalia; order Rodentia; family Sciuridae; genus Sciurus; species Sciurus carolinensis. Next base: position 55,141,721 of record NC_062215.1, on the reverse strand, counting down.
GGTTTTTTGAGATTGGCTTATCTCACTTAGCATGATATTCTGTAATTTCATCCATTTGCCTGCAAATGCCATAATTTTATTCTTCTTTAAGGCTGAGTAATATTCCATTGTTTATATATACCACAGTTTCTTTATCCATTCATCAACTGAAGGGCATCTAGGTTGGTTCCACAATCTGGCTATTGTGAACTGAGCAGCTATGAACATTGATGTGGCTGCATCACTATATTATGCTGATTTTAAGTCCTTTGGGTATACTCATTCATTACTTTACCTGTTTTGTCACTGGGCTTTTGGTCATGTACAGACTTGGCAATCTTTGTTAATTTGAGCTATCAATTATCAGGAATTGGAGCTACAGATATTTTCTCACAGACTATAGTTTCTCTCTTTCAACTTCTTGTAGACCTTTTAACAAGGAACTTTATATTCTAAGGTAGCCAAATTTGACAGTTTCATCTATAGTCAATATATTTTTTGGTGGTGGTGGTTGGGGTGGGTAACAGGGATTGAACTGAGGGCACTCAACCACTGAGCCACATCCCCAGAACTATTTACATTTTATTTAGAGACAGGGTCTCACTGAGTTGCTTAGCGCCTCACTTTTACTGAGGCTGGCTTTGAATTCGTGATCCTCCTGCCTCAGCCTCTGAGCTACTAGGATTATAGGCACGTGTGCCACTGCGCCAACTAATATTATCTTTTTAACCCCAACAACTTTTGTGTGCACATATGTGTGAACTCCAGGGCCTTGCACATGAGAGGCAAGTGCTCTACCACTGAGCCACACCCCAGATCTATAGTTTTTTAACATCTGAAAGTTTTAAAGATTTACTTTTCACTTTTAGATTTTTTTAAACTTATCTTTTATATATTTTTAGTTGTAGATGGACATCTTTTTTTTTTTTTTCCTTTAATGTGGTGTTGAGGATCGAACCCAGTGCCTCACATGTGCTAAAAGCAAGTGCTATACCACGGAGCCACAACCCCAGCTCAGACTGAAATTAATTTCCATAGGTATGAGGTATAAAGTTAATCTCACTTTATTCTGAACTTATAACTATTTGAAAATATTCCTACCTCCACCCCCCCAATACTGAGGATTGAACAAGGGGTGCTCTACCACTGAAATATAACCCCAGCCCTTTTTATTTTGAAACAGGGTCTCATTAAGCAGCCCAGGCTGAACTCCAACTTGAAATTCTCCTGCCTCTACTTCCTGAATCACTGGGATTACAGGAATGCATCACAGTGCCCAGCAAAAAGCATATTTTTAAAATCCATTCCTTCTCCATTAATTTGTAATGTCACCTGCCATGTACAAATTTCCAGAAACATACGGGTCTGTCTCTGGGCTCTCTATTCTATTTCACTGGTCCACTTGTTTATCCAGAAATAAGAAACAAATCGTCTTAGTATCTGGAAGATAGAGCAAGTCTCCTGCCATGTCTTCTTTAAAATTTTGCTGGGTGTATTCCTGATCTGTTACCTCTCTGTAATAATTCTATAATCTAATTGTCAAGTTCCTTATTAAACTCTTCTGGATTCTGAATTTACACTAATTGATCTTTTTATCAGGAACATACACAAAGGTCTTTGTTTATAATATATTATATAAAAATCTTAGCCATTTTTGTTTATTCTTAGGTAAGTAAGAGGTTTTTCTGCTGTTGTGAATGGGATCTTTCTTCCCATTACATTCTTTTAATTGGATATTACTGGACTATAGAAACACTTCTTTTTTTTATGCTGACCTTGTTGGAACAGCTTTCAACTGGTTGATTCTTACTTGGTCTACAATCTGGTGTGAATTTTCTGGTTTTTCTATATAGACAATCAAATCAATTTCATCAGATTCTTTCCAGTTTTTCTGACTAATTTCTTTATGTTGCCTTGCTATATCATCTAGGACCACAAAATACCTCAACAAAATTCCTGAGCACAGGTCTCCACATAATGTTCCCAACACTGCTAAACATTTGTTAACTGTTTGCTGAAGGTTTGATAAACAGTCCTTTATTTAGTGTTTAAATTTATCAAAGGTCTTTTTGAATCCAAGAGAAATATATTGCTCTTCAGTCTTTTCATGTGGTACATCACAATAATAGGTTGTCTGATGATATGCCATCCTTAAATTGCTGGGAATACTCCCTGCTTGGGTGTGATGTATATTTTTCCCTTTTCTTTTCTTCAGTACTGGGGATTGAACTCATTGCCTCACACAGGCTAGGCAAGTGCTCTACCACTGAACTACTTCCCCAATTTTTTGTTTTATTTTGTTTGCTTTTGTTTTTGAGACTGGGACTTGTGAGATTGTCCAGGGGGCCCTTGAGTTTGCAATCCTTTTGCCTCCCTAATCCCTGGGATTACAGATGTGCGCAACTATGCCTGGCTGTTTTCCACCCCCACCACCCACAAATGTTAAAAATTTCACTTTCAGATTCCTAAGTGAGACAAATCTATGATTTTTTTTTCTTATACTACCTTTCTACATGTTGGTTCTTTATAGTGAGGATCTACTAGTCTCATAAAATGAGCTATAGAACTTTTTTCTCTTCTATTCTCTGGCACAGTTTATAAAATATAAGGATTATCTCTTTCCAGAAGATTCTGAAAAATTTGCCTGTAAAACTGAATTTAATGTCTTGGAAAGAGGAGGCAGGAAGAAGAAAGATTTTGATTCTAGACTCACTTTCTTCAATAATTACTACTTTAGCTTTCCTATGTCATCTTGGGATAATTTTGACTATATTTCATAAGAATTTTTTTAATTTCATCTTTTTTCAAGTTTATTATGTAGGACACTGTTTGTAGTATTTATTATTTTTAATTCACTAAGGATTTGTAATTATGTCCCATTTTATTTCTGATTAGAAACTTTTTTCATTTTTCCTGATTAGTCTTTAATATTAGAGATTTGTCTTATTACAGTTTCTCATTATGTTGATTATTCTCTTTGTTCTTTTGCTTTTCTATCTCACTAATTTCTGCTTTTATTTGTACTGTTTCCTTCCACTTACTTTCAGTTTTCACCATGTACTTTTTTCCTCTACTTTTTTTTTGCGAGAGGCGGGGAATCAGGGATTGAACTCAGGGGCACTGGCCCACTGAACCACATCCCCAGTCCTATTTTATGTTTTATTTAAAGACAGGGTCTCACTGAATTGCTTATTGCTGAGGCTGGCTTTGAACTTCCGATCCTCCTGTTTCAGCCTTTATAATGCTCTTTTTATCGGAACATACACACAGGTCTTCATTTATAATGTATTCTATAAAGATCTTACCCATTTTTGTTTATTCTTAGGTAACTAAGAGGTTTTCCCAGACACTGGGATTATAGGTGCGCATCACCATACCCGGCTCTATTTTCCTTTACATTCCTTTTTTTTTTTTTTTTTTTTTTTAGATGTTGATAGATCTCTACTTTACTCATTCATTTATATGTGGTGCTAAGGATCAAACCCAGTGCCTCACACATGCTAGACAAGTGCTCTACCACTGAGCCACAACCCCAGCCCCTCCTTTACATTCTTGAGTTAAATATCACCATAGATTTAAATATTTTGTGGTTGGTTTTTCCATGATTTCCCCCCTATTTCCAGGCATTTTATTTTGACTGTCTTTGTGTTGTAAATAACTGAATAATCTGGGATTGGCAAACTAGATCTGTAGAACATCAATTCTTTGAAATTTGTTAACACTTTCTGATCTTATGAAAAAATATATTATAAAATACAGTATAAAAACAATGTATCATAATGCTAACATATATCATGAAAAGGATAATGTATCTAAAAATAATAATAATCCTATCCCTCATACTATCCTAAGGGCTCATATCTATTAATGCAAACGAACCTTAGGGGTATTATAAAATGTCCCCATTTTACAGCTGAGAAAAGCACAGTAAGATTAAGTAATTTTCCCAAGATTGCCTATACTACTAAATTCTGTGATTTTTAACTATTATGCTCTACTACAATATAAAATATTATCTTTCTTTTGGGTACAAGGCTTGATATGTCTATTAAATCTAAATTATGATCCAAATTTTTCAAAATTCCTGTAGCCCTACTAATATTTTTTTCTCCTTGCCCTCTCTAAAGGTCAGTTCAAATTTCCTACTGTAATTGTTTCAATTTCTTCTTATAGTTGTCACTTTTTAATTCACATGTTTCAAGACTACACAAGGCACATTCAAGTTCATAATTATCTTACTGATGAATTATTAAGTAGGTTCCATCTTTATTAGTTTTTTGCCCCCTTATCCTATCCATTTGATAATACACTTACTCTATCAGTTTTCTTTTGGTTGGAATTTACACAGGATGTTTTTCTATTTTGTTTTTTCTTTGTTTCTGGTTCTGCGGATTGAACCCAGGGTACTTCTGCTGATCTACACCCCATTCATTTTTGAGATGGAGTCTAAGTTATATTTATTTCAATCTTACTTTGGGGTTTTATTATAGGTAAATCTCTTATAAGCAATATAAATTTATGTTTATCAGTTAAACCGATAATCTTTTAGTAGGTCTCACAGGTCAAAATTCACATTAACTAGGATTATTGATACATTCCCATTTGTTTCTATATTCCTGTTTTGTGCTGTTGTTTATCTTTTTTGTTTCTTTCCCACTTTTAATATTTGCCTATTTTTTTTCTTTTGGTGGTCCTAGAGATGCAACCCAGGGCTTCATACATGCTAAGCAAGCACTCTACCACTAAGCTATACCTCTACTTCCTTTTAGTTTTTGGTACTGGGATTAAACCCAGGGGTACTTTACCATTGAGCTATGTCCCCAGCCCTTTTTATTTTTTATTATGAGACGGAATCTCAAATAGTTGCTTAGGGCTCACTAAGTTGTTGAGTTAGCCTCAAACCTGTGATCCTTCTGCCTCAGTCTCCCAAATCTCTTGGATTAGAAGCATGCACTACCACACCTAGAACAAATAAAATTTCCAACAATCCATTTGTATTTTCTTGGGTGTGTCTTTATGGACATCAGTCATTATTATAGCTATAGTGTCTCTAAAAGATCAAGTCTGGGGATGCCATCAAAAAACAAAGTCAACACTGAATAGTTTATTTTCCTAGATAAGAAAATTATTGAGATTGAGTCATTTTGATAAGAAAATAAACACTAGATCTGAAATAAGGTAGCAATTTATAATAAGACATTATTATAATTATTTAAAATATCCATAAGGGAGAAACCATCTCAATGCTTTTACTTATTTATTTATTTATTTTAGTGGTGATGGGGTGGTACTAAGGATTCAACCCAGGACCTCACATGTGCCAGGCAGGTACTTAAGCACTGAGTTACATCACACCCAACCCCCATCTCCTCCACAATTTATTTATTTATTTAGTACCAGGGATCAAACCCAGGGACCATATCCCCACTCTTTTTTATTTTTTATTTTGAGTCCGAGTCTCACTATGTTGCTGAGGCTGGCTTTGAATTTGCAATCCTCTTGCCTCAGACTCCCAAGCAACAGGATTACAGGTTTGCATGATATGCCCGGCTCCTTTTTTCATTTTCTGACAGGGTCTCCCTAAATTGCCCATGCTGGCCTCAGTTTACAATCCTTCCTCAGTTTCCAGAGTAGCTGGAATTACAGGTGTGCACCACCACACTGTGCAGTTTTTTGTATTATAAACAAGAGCAAGATTCTTAAGATTCAGAGTCTAAATTAGTTTTTCCCCCTTAGTGATTCTAATTTTGCTCATGGCATTAGGGCAGATGGATTTCAATGGTTTACAACCTTTGAGGCCTCCAGCTCTTTAATCTTGTCTTCAGCCTCTGTCAGTTTATCTTTCAGAGCTGCAATTTCCTTCTCCATCGGCATCACAACAGACCGAAGTTTTTCAGCATCTTCTTGGGCCTACAGTTAACAAGAATTAAATGGTACAACTAACTCATTTATTGTTTTTCTAAGAAACCCTGACCCATCTATAAACTAGTATTACAAACAATTATACCAAGCGCTTTGTTAACAGTCACAAAATTAAACTGAATCTATTTGAAATAGAAAAAATGGATTCACTGTGACAAATTTGACTTTTTAGTTGAGTAACTGAGTTAGTAAATATCTCAAATAGAAAAGGAAATACACACAACAATTGTTTTCAACTCCTGGTTACTAAGTTAATAAGACCATAATTTTTTTTTTTTTTTTTTTTTTTAACCTCAGGGGTGCTCTTAACCACTGAGTCACACCCCCAGCCCTTTTTTATTTTGAGATAGCATTTCACTAAGTTGTTTAGGGCCTTGCTAAGTTGCTGAGGCTGGCTCAGCCTCCTGAGCCACTTGGACTACAGGCATGCTATTTTCTTTTTAATTTTGAGACAGGGTCTCACTGAGTTCCTGAGGGACTTGCTAAATTGTTGAAGACTGATCTTGAATTTGAGATCCTCCTGTTTCAGCCTCCCAAGTTGCTGGGATTATAGACAGAGACCATAATTTCCTAAGAATACTGAAAAAACTGATATTTTAAACACAAAATAGAATAATGTATTTTCTAAAAGGTTAGAAAATCGTGTTGCTGTAAAAAGGCCTCCATCCATGTTTGTAAAAAGAGTACTTTACATATTCTTTTACTTTTTAATTCTAAATGAGACAAACCCAAAGAACAACTCATAAAACTATGTCATTATTTTCTGAATTCCATTCTCAAAACCATGTAGTAAAAGGAAAAAACCCTATAAACTTGTAAACTGATGGAGAAACTAAATTTTCATTTTTTAATATATACAAAGACAGAGAAACAAAGACAGACTTAAAAAGTAGAAGTTCTTCCTCCTAGCAAAAAAGAAAATTAACCTTAGGCACTGAATGTAAATGAGCAAAAATTTATCCCAAATTGTTCAGGACAAGGAAACATATATGCCAAAATATGAACAGGATTTTCCAAAAAAAAAAAAAAAAAAAACCCCTGGAAAAAAGGGATTCAGATTCACTTTGTTTTCAAATCCTTACAATTTTCATTTATTTTATTTTGAACTAAGTACTGTTTGGAAAAGACATGTTAGTTATAAACATCTTCACAGTCAAGATTAGTTTGGGATGCTTACAGAGGTCACTTGACAAAGATCATCAGGAAATAAAAATGAGAGAAAGTAAAAAATGTAACAGTTATTTATTTATTTATTTATTTTTGCGGTGCTGGGGATCAAACCCAGGGCATTGTGCTTGCAAGGCAAGCACTCTACCAACTGAGCTATCTCCCCAGCCCTGTATCAGTTGTTTAAAAAAAATTTTTTTAGTTGTAGTTGTCAACAGACTTTTATTTTATTTATTTATTTTTACGTGGTGCTGAGGATCGAACCCAGTGCCTCACACATGCTAGGCAAGTGCTCTACCACTGAGATACATTCCCAGTCTCTGTAGTTATTTATAAATACAAATATAACCTCACAATTCCAAGTGTTAAATGTCATTGTAAACGAGCTTTTAAAGAGCATCTTTAGAGAGAAATGAGAGGAAGAGGGGTACGAAAAATGGTGGAATGAGACAGATGTCATTACCCTATGTACATGTACGATTACATGAATGGTATGAATCTACATTGTGTACAATCAAAGAAACGAAATGATGTACCCCATTTGTGTACAATAAATCAAAATGCAGTCTATAAATTTTTTTTTTTTTTTAAATGAAAGAAAGGTCATTAAAGACAAGGAAAATCTGAGAAATTGTTAAGTCCAAGAAGACCCAGGAGGACATGACTAAACTCAATGTGGTATCCTGGAAAAGATAGTGAACAGAAAAAAATGGACATTAGGTGAAAACTAATGCAATCTGAATATAAAGAACATACCTTAGTAATAATGAATGGATATAAGTTCATTAACTCTAACAAATATATTAATATAAGATTAATAAGAAAAACTGGGCACGGAGCATATAGGAACTGTCTATTACCTTATAAATTTTCTGCTAATCAGAAATGGTTCTAGTAAAGTTTATTTTAAAAATTAAAAAATTTTAAATAACAAAGTGGCATACTGTGGAAATAACAAATACATTATTTGGATTAGTAATAAAAGATCATAATCCTATTGAAAAAATTATTTTGAAAATTTTAAGATACTGTGATTTTAAAAATACGTTTGTAGGCTGGGGTTGTGGCTCAGGGGTAGAGCACTTGTCTAGCATGTGTGAGACACTGGGTTTGATTCTCAGCACCACATAAAAATAAATAAATAAAATAAAGGTTCATCAACAACTAAAATATATAGTAAAAATGTTTGTATATAAATCAAAAATACTTAGCTTACATAATCAAATTGGGTAAAAGGTTTTTTTATATTCTCAATGATAAAATGTCTCATATTTAGTAGTTCCGTATTCAGGCATTATATGGTAATATGCTCAAGCATTCTTTCACACAGGAACCAAGGTAAACTGAGAAAGAAGGAAAACTGACATCTGTTCTATAACTTTGGTTTAAACACAATTATTGAGCAACAAGCCTTACTAAAAAAATATTTATTGAACACCTATGTGGTAGATACTAATCTAGGCAAATAAAGATTTCTACTCTCATGGAACTTACATTCTAACAAAGAAAGTTTGCAAACAATAAACACAAAAAATGAACTCTGTTTTATAAAGAAATATGTGCTTATGAAAACACATGCAGTGCTTTATAAAGAAATACGTGGTTTTTTATGGTTCCCAAGACAAATATAACATGTCACACTATCCGCCTACCTGAAAGTGGGAAAAAAGGGTTTATTTCTATATTTTACTATAACCCAGGATTTTAAATTGAGACAATTCTAAGGAAGTGTTCATAAAGATGACGTTAATATAATTTTAAAACATTATTGACAGACAAGGAAAAAGAAAAACTAGAGTAGGATATGGGAAATCACGAGTTGTGGTAGGTGGGAGAGGGAGGTTGCAAGGTGAAATAGGGAGGTTGCAAGGTGAAATAGGGAGGACAGAACGGTCTCATGAGGTGGTGGCATCTAATCAAAGATTTAAAGATGGTAGGGGAGTGAGTCACACACATTGTCTCAGGGAAGGACATCACATTATCTAGTACTATCTCTGTCCCAATAATTCCTCTGGCAGAAAACATAAAAGTACTTCCAGTACTACAACAACATTCTGCATCTAGATTCAAATATTTCTACAGATAAACATATTCTTTCATACCTTTTTCATTTCGTTTTCTAAATTTTCTTCCTCTTGACCTTCAGACAGCCTTCTTCTTAAATCAGCTATTTCCCTTTCTGCAGTTTCTCGATACTGTGCCCACTGTGTTCGCTCCTGTTCCAGCCTAAGGTGAAACTGGTGCTCATAGTCACGAACTGTTTCTACAAAACATTACCACGTATTTCATGTCTAAGCATTGTGGGGGAAAATGTCTGGTACACTGAAATTTTTTAAGTCATAAAAAGATCTTATGCTTAATTTCTTAAAAACTATTAACTCACAAAAAAATTAAATGAAGCTAACATTCCTAGTTCTTAATAAACAAAGCCTGAACTCAAAGCCAACTCCAAAATCTATGTTCTACCACTATGGATCCCAAGACAAATATAACATGTCCAAACACCTGGAAGTGGAGGAAAATGGATTTACTTCTTAAATATTATGCTATAACTAAAAATTCTAATTTGAAATAAATTCTATGAAGTAAAGTAATCTTAAAACTTTATGTGATAGACACATTAATTAATTATTCATTTCCACTCTGTCTTCTTTGCTAATAAAATCAAAGTTTTAGTTAGGAAGTCAATGTGCCCAATTTAAAATCTACATTTTCAAGCTGGGTGTGGTGGCACACCCTATAATTCCAGTGATGCTGGAGGCTGAGTGAGGAGGATCTCAAATTTGAGGCTATCCTCAGCAACTTAGCAAGGTCTTAAGTAACTTAGCAAGATCCTGTCTCAAAAAAAAAAAAAGTACTGGGATGTGGTTCAGTGGTTAAGTGACCCTGGGGTTCAATCCCCAGCACCCACACAAAAAAATAAACATTTTCATGCTAAGGGCTTTCATGTTCAGTGCTTGTTTCACATGCATGAGGCCCTGGGTTGGATTTCCATACCACAAAAAATAAAAACAGAAACTATACTATACAGTTTCCTTGTAATTATGGGTGACTATATCAAAAAAAGTATTAGGGGAGTACATGTTGGTGGTTTCTTGAAAACTTGCTCTTCTGATATAGACTGGAGGAGAAGCAACCATTTGTGAGCTATGAGGCAAAGACAAAGTTGAAAACCACAGGCAAGGATGAAGCAACAGATGGACTGCAGAAGCTACGGACAGTGGTGACATCATAGGACGATTTTAACCAGCCCTAGATTACCTGCAGCTGAACTTCTGTGAGAAAAATGAACTCCTCTTTGGGGAAATCACTATACCAGATTTGCTAATGGATGCCTACAGTAATCCTTACTTGATAATATAGATTCAGAAGGGCTTGTCTTCTCACAAAGAACACTGAGGGAAAAATGACATATAAATGTGAAGATGCTGCAGGAATCACACTTATCATGTTAACTAATTCTATAATCCCAAAGATTCGGGGGGAAGTTATTTCATTTTATCATTATCTTCTTGGAAATGTGGGAAGCAATTAAATATTAGTGCCAAAAGGAGATAGAGACCAAACTACAATACCTCCTTCAGACAAATGTCACAGGCTGGAAGCCCATAAAGTATTAACCCTAAGATCATTCTATCCCTGACTGTAAAGATTTCACATGTAAATACAAATTTTTCTTAAAAATCTAAACAACATGGCAACACTCGACCAGAAAAGCAATAATTAGTTACAGCTATTAAATGTAAATAATCACTTTGCCTTTTGCATGGCAGCTCTCTCCAGTTCATCACATTCCCTGTGCCCACACAGCTTTATTCAATGACATTATATGCCTAACTCTTATAAAATCCACATTTAAGCCCTGCTTTAAACCTAACAATTAACTATAGTCTTCATTTAATGCAATATCTCTATAACACTCTCATTGTAACTCTTTATTATTAAATCTGTTAAAGACAGAATGATACACCATTTACACTATCATTAACTTCCTTTTTTTTAAGTAGTGCTGGGGACAGAGCTCACGGACTTATATATGCTAAGCAAGCACTTTACCAGAGAGCCACATCCCCGGTCTTTCTTTTTTTTTTTTTTTGGTAACAGAGATTGTACCCAGGGGCACCTAACCACTGAGCTACATCCCTGGCCCTTTTTATTTTGAGACAGGGTCTTGCTAAGTTGCTGAGGCTGGCTTTGAACTTGCAATCTTTCTGCCTCAGCTTCCCAAGTCACTGGGATTACAGGTGTGCACCACCATACCTTTCTTTTTAATTTCATTTTGAGAGAGGGTCTTGCTAAATCACCCAGGCTTAAACTTTCAATCCTCCCGTCTCAGCCTCCTAATTGGCTGGGATTATAGGTATAAGCCACCACACCTGTCCTACTTCCCTTTTAGCTGATAGTACATCTTTAAAGATGACAGTACAAAAAGTCAGAATTGAACTCAGACCATGTGAAAATGTTCTTAATTACAAACATTTAGTTATCTTATAAAGCCATAGAACTAATCTTTGTCTTTACCTTTCATAACTGCCTGAAGTGAAGCAACTTCTTCCCTCCACTGCCTTTTCACTTCATCTATAGCTTCTTGCTTGGTATTTTCAGAGACTGTCGCAATAGCCTTAATATTCTCCATCTCTGCTTGAGCTTCCCACAGCTGTGTCCGAAGGTGTCCCAAATCATCCTGTGCAGCTTGTAACACTGCATTTTGCCTCTTCAGATCCTCTGGAAAAAAGTAAAAGACATTCTATTAATGAGGCAGTCACTTTATCAGACTGGTAATCTAGTGAAGTTGAATTTAGATTTTAAAATGTTGACATAGAAAGTGACACACCATTTGTGAGATAAAATTTAAACTATGCTGGGTACCACATAAATTATTAACTATCTAATGATACAGTGGTTAAGGTCATAGTTTTAAAGCTATATTTAGGCTCTTCCACCACTGACTAAATGAAACCTGGTCAAGTTATTTAAACTCTCTGGTCTAAATGTCCACATGTACAAAACGGGGATTAAAAATTATCAGTACAACAACCTGTAAGTTCTCATTATTCCATAACCACTGTCCCAGTCTTTTCCCAATTTGATATTGTCATCTTTGTCATGGATCAAATCTCCACATACAAGAGTCTGATTTGGGGAACTCCATTCTAAAATATGATCTATTTGTCTATTCTCATGCCAATACTGTCTAACACTGCATTACTTAAACTACTTTGTCTACTCTTGTGTACTTGTTTTATTTTGTATTAGAGATTGAACACAGGGGTGCTTTACCATTGAGCCATATCCACAGCCCTTTTTATTTATTTATTTATTTTTGAGACAGGGCCTCACTATGTTGCTGAGGCTGATCCTGAACCTGTGATCCTTCTGTCTCAGCCTTCTGAGTTGCTGCAATTACAGGTGTGTGCCACCTCACCTAGCTACACTGAAATTTTTACATAATAAAAGTTTAAAAACAAAGGTCATGATAGTTTCAAATAATGTAGGGGAATCTGCCCTACCAAATATCCAAAGTTATAAACCTCGTGAATCTACCAGCCAGCTCTATCAACCAAACACCATGACAAATCTTGCCTGATCCATCCATATGCACTCCACATACACTGAGACAACTCTCAGACTTATTAATAAACTTTTTCTGAGTGGCTTTAGATTTACAGCAAAATTGAGCAATAAATATAAAGATTTCCCACACACCCGATATTCCAATATACACACCACTTTATCCCCTCTAGATATACTGCACCACAGTAGTATAATAGTACACCTAATGAACCTACATTGGCAATTATCTCCCATGGTCCATCATTTACATTTAAGGTTCACTCCTGGTGTACATTCTACAGGTTTTGACAAGTGTATAATGATATGTATCATCATTATAGTATCTATTGTCTGAATAGTTTCACTGCCCTAAAAATCCTGGGCTTTGCCTATTCATTCCTCCCTTTTTCCCACTCCTAGCAATCACTGGTCTTTTTCAAATATGTATCTTTTTCAAATAGCTTCTCCCAGTCTGTGGCTTGTCTCAATCTCTTCCTAGAGTCACAGAGTAGAAATTTTTAATTTTAATTATGTCCACCTTACAATTTCCTTCATGAATTGTGCCTCTGGCTTCACATCCAAGGTCATCAAGATTTTCTTTCATGTTAATTCCTAAGAGATTTATAGTTTTAAACTTTACATTTAGGTCTATGATTCATTTTGAGTTGACTTTTGTCAAGGGCTTAAGGGTTAAATCTATATTCACTGTTTTGTATGTGGATGTCCAGCACCCTTTGAAAAGACCATTTTTTGCCAAATACTATCTTTACTCCTTTGTCAAGGATCAGTTGAACTATGTTTACAAGTATATATTTCTAGGCTGTCTACTCTTTCTGTTATATTGAGTTATTTGTCTATTCTCTCACTAATAATACTGTAGCTTTATGTATAGTACTAAAGACAGGTAGTATCAATCTTTAGTCTTTGTTATTCACCTCCAATACTGAGTTGGCTATACTAGGTCTTTTGACTTGGTATATATAACTTTTGAATCAATTTGTCAGTGTCTATAAGATAATATGCTGGGATTCTGATTGGGATTTTGCTGAATCTATATACAGAGCAGGTTGTGAAGAACTCACGCTTGACCCTATTGAGTATTCCTAGCCACGAACATAGGACATTATTCCATTTACTTAGTTCTTTTTTTTTTGACCACCTTGCAGTACTGGAATCCAAGATCACTGTACCACTGAGTCATAACTCCAGCCCTTTTTGAGACAAGGTCTTGCTAAATAGTCAAGGCTGCCCTCAAACTTGAGATCTTCCTGTCTCAATTTCCCATGTAACTGGGATTACAGACATGTGCCACCATGACTAGTTCTTTGATTTCTTTCATCATGGTTTTAGAGTTTCACTCATATAGATCTTATACATATTGCTAAGATTATACATGAGCATTTTGATTTTGCAAGTTAATGTAAATGGTAATGTTTTTAATTTCAAATTCTATTTGTTCACACGGGTATGCAGGAAAGCAACTGACTTTTCCTAATTAACTTTATATCAAGAAACCTTTGCTATACTTGCTTATTAGTTCCTGAACTCCCAACCATCACACCCAGTTCTTTTGCATTTTCTACATAGACAATCATGTCATTTATGAACAAGTACAGTTTTATTATTCTTTCCCAATCCATATACCTTTCATTTCCTTTTCTCATCTGACTGCATTAGCTAGGACTATGTTAAAAATCAATGGTGAGATCCAAGATGGCGGACTAGAGGGTGACTGCACCACCCGTAGCTCCAGAACTCAGGATTCAAGAAGGGGAGGTATTCAGAGACTCTGACCAACACAGAGCCGCTGGGTGAGTCTCTCCCACGGAGCGAAGCTCGGCCCAGGCGGCAGGCCAGGATAGTGGGCAGCTTCTTGGAGCAGGGCAGCGAGTGATTTCCCTGAGCAGCCCGGCTCCCTCAGGCGGCAGACCCGGTCCACAGCCAGCTTCTCGGAGCAGGCCCGCCCAGTGAGAGGTTTTCCACACAAAGTCAGCCCCCAGCCCTGGACCCAGCAGCGGGCTAGGGGCAGCTTTCTTCGGAAGCACTGCATTATCAAGTTCGTCCAAGACTTCAGGCTACTGAAGGCTAAGAGGTGAGTTATTGGAAATCTACAGGGACACTATAAGCCAAAAGAGGAAATCTGCAATATCTCAGAGTCCCACTGATATCTGGCCAATATGAGAAAACAAGGGAAGAAAATGTCCCAAACAAACCTAGATGCTATATCAATAAAACCCAATGACAGCATGGCAGAAGAAATGTCAGAAAGGGAGTTCAGAATGTACATAATTAAAATGATCAGGGAAGCAAATGAGGAGATGAAAGAGCAAATGCAGGCATTGAAGGAGGAGATGAAAGAGCAAATGCAGGCATTAAATAATCACACCAATAGACAGTTAAAATAGGAAATACAGGAAGCAAAAGATTATTTCAATAAGAGTTAGAGATACTGAAAAAAAAAACAAAACAAAACAGAAATCCTTGAAATAAAGGAAACAATAAACCAAATTAAAAACTCCATAGAAAGCATAACCAATAGGATAGAACACCTGGAAGACAGAACCTCAGACATTGAAGACAAAATATTTAATCTTGAAAACAAAGTTGAACAAACAGAGAAGATGGTAAGAAATCATGAACAGAATCTACAAGAATTAAGGGATATCATGAAAAGGCCAAATTTAAGAATTATTGGGATTGAGGAAGGCTTAGAGAAACAAACCAAAGGAATGAACAATCATTCAATGAAATAATATCAGAAAATTTCCCAAATCTGAAGAATGAAATGGAAAACCAGGTACAAGAGGCTTATAGGACTCCAAATATACAAAATTACAACAGACCTACACCAAGGCACATTATTATGAAAATACCTAACATACAAAATAAAGACAGAATTTTAAAGGCTGCGAGAGAAAAGAATCAAATTACATTCAGGGGGAAACCAATAAGAATATCAGCAAATTTTTCAATCCAGATCCTAAAAGCTAGAAGGGCCTGGAACAACATATACCAAGCCCTGAAAGAAAACAGATGCCAACCAAGAATCTTATACCCAGTAAAACTTACCTTCAGACTTGATGACGAAATAAAATCCTTCCATGATAAACAAAAGCTCAAAGAATTTACAAAAAGAAAGCCGGCATTACAGAACATTCTCAGCAAAATATTCCATGAGAAAGAGATGAAAAACAAAGATGCAAATCAGCAAACGGAGGAACTAGCTTAAAGGAACAGCCAAATAAAGGAGAAACCAAGTCATGTCAAAAAACAAAAATGAGTCAAATGACTGGGAATACAAATCATATCACAATAATAACCTGAATGTTAATGGCCTGAACTCATCAATCAAAAGACATAGACTAGCAGATTGGATTAAAAAGAAAAATCCAACAATATGCTGCCTGCAAGAGACTCATCTCATAGAAAGAGATACCCACAGACTAAAGGTGAAAGGATGGGAAAAAACATACCATGCACATGGACACAGCAAAAAAAGCTGTGGAGTAACCATCCTCATTTCAGATAATGTGGAATTCAAGCCAAAACTAGTCAGAAGGGATAAAGAAGGACATTTCATACTGCTTAAGGGAAGCATAAATCAGCAAGTCATGACAATCATAAATATCTATGCCCCAAACACTGGCTCATCCATGTACATCAAACAAATCCTTCTCAGTTCCAGAAATCAAATAGACCACAACAAAATAATACTAGGTGATTTTAACACATCTCTCTCACCACTGGACAGATCTTCCAAACAAAAACTAAACAAAGAAACCATAGATTTCAATAACACAACCAATAATTTAGACTTAACGGACATTTATAGAATATACCATCCAACAAAGAGCGAATACACTTTCTTCTCAGCAGCACATGGAGCCTTCTCTAAAATAGACCAAATTTTATGCCACAAAGCTAATGTTAGCAAATACAAGAAGATACAGATACTACCTTGTATTCGATCAGATCATAATGGATTGAAATTAGAAATAAATGACAGAATAAAAACAGAAACTTCTCCAACACCTGGATATTAAATAATACACTATTATATGATGAATGGACAACAGAAGACATCAGGAGAGAAATAAAAAAAAAATTCTTAGAAGTAAACAAGAACAAAGACACATCATATCAAAATCTCTGGGACACTATGAAAGCAGTACTTAGAGGAAGATTTATTTCACGGAGCACATTCAACGAAAGAAGAAAAAAACAAACGACTTAACACTACAGCTCAAAGCCCTAGAAAAAGAAGAACAGATCAACACCAAAAGTAGTAGAAGACAGGAAATAGTTAAAATCAGAACTGAAATCAATAAAATTGAAACAAAAGAAACAATAGAAAAAAAATCAACAAAATAAATAGTTGGTTCTTTGAAAAAATAAACAAAATTGATAAAACCTTAGCCACACTAACAAAGAGAAAGAGAAAAAACTCAAATTACTAAAATTCGGAATGAACAAGGAAATATCACAAGAGACACAAGTGAAATACAAAACATAATTAGAAGCTATTTTGAAAATCTATATTCCAACAAAACAGAAAATCTTGAAGACATCAACAGGTTTCTAGAGACATATGAATTACCTAAACTGAACCAGGAGGACCTATACAACTTAAATAAATCAATTTCAAGTAATCAAATAGAAGAAGTAATCAAAAGCCTACCAACAAAGAAAAGTCCGGGACCAGATGGGTTCTCAGTTGAGTTCTACAAAACCTTTAAAGAAGAGCTCATTCTAATACTTTTCAAAGTATTCCGTGAAATAGAAGAGGAGGGAACCCTCCCAAACTCATTCTATGAAGCCAATATCACCCTGATACCTAAACTAGACAGAGACACATCGAGGAATAAAATTTCAGACCAACATCCTTAATGAACATCAACGCAAAAATTCTCAACAAAATTTTAGCAAATCGCATATAAAAATATATTAAAAAGATAGTGCATCACGATCAAGTGGGTTTCATCCCAGGGATGCAAGGTTGGTTCAACATCAGAAATCCATACATGTCATTCACCATATCAACAGACTTAAAGTCAAGAATCACATGATTATTTCAATAGATGCAGAAAAAGCATTTGATAAAATACAGCACCATCCCTTCATGCTCAAAACACCAGAAAAAATAGGGATAGTGAGAACATTCCTTAACACTGTAAGGGCCATCTATGCTAAGCCCATGGCCAATATCATTCTAAATGGTAAAAAACTGAAAGCATTCCCCCTAAAAACTGGAACAAGACAGGGATGCCCTCTTTCACCACTTCTATTCAACATTGTCCTCGAAACTCTAGCCAGAGCAATTAGACAGATCAAGGAAATTAAAGGGATACGAATAGGAAAAGAAGAACTCAAACTATCACTGTTTGCTGATGACATGATTATAGATTTAGAGAAACTGGGAAATTCCACCAGAAAACTTTTAGAACTCATAAGTGAATTCAGTAAAGTAGCAGGTTACAAGATCAATCCTCATAAATCTAATGCATTTTTATACATAAGTGATGAATCTTTGGAAAGAGAAGTTAGGAAAACTACCCCATTCACAATAGCCTCAAAAAAAATAAAATAAAATACTTGGGAATCAATCTAACAAAAGAGGTGAAAGACCTCTACAATGAGAACTACAGAACACTAAAGAAAGAAATTAAAGAAAACCTTAGAAGATGGAAAGATCTCCTATGTTCTTGGATAGGCAGAATTAATATTGTCAAAATGGCCATACTACCAAAAGTACTATACAGATTTAATGCAATTCCAATTAAAATCCCAATGACGTACCTTACAGAAATAGAGCGAGCAATCATGAAATTGATTTGGAAAAATAAAAGACCCAGAATAGCTAAAGCAATCCTTAGCAGGAAGAGTGAGCAGGGGGTATCGCAATACCAGAACTTCAACTATACTACAAAGCAATAGTAACAAAAACGGCATGGAATTGGTACCAAAAGAGAAAGGTAGATCAATGGTACAGAATAGAGGACATGGACACAAACCCAAATAAATACAATTTTCTCATACTAGACAAAGGGGCCAAAAATATGCAATGGAGAAAAGATAGCCTCTTCAACAAATGGTGCTGGGAAAACTGGAAAACCATATGCAACAGAACAAAACTAAATCCCTATCTCTCACCCTGCACAAAACTCAACTCAAAATGGATCAAGGACCTCGGAATCAGACCAGAGACCCTTCATCTTATAGAAGAAAAAGTAGGTCCTAGTCTTTAACATGTCGGCCTAGGATCAGACTTCCTTAACAGAACTCCCATAGCACAAGAAATAAAAGTAAGAATCAACAACTGGGATAGATTCAAACTAAAAAGCTTTCTGTGAGCAAAGGAAACTATCAGCAATGTGAAGAGAGAACCTACAGAGTGGGAGAAAAATCTTTGCCACTCATATTTTAGATAGAGCACGGATTTCCAGAATATATAAAGAACTCAAAAAACTACACCAAGAATACAAATAATCCAATCAACAAATGAGCTAAGGATATGAACAGAAGAAGAAGATCGTCACAGAAGAAGATCTACAAGCAATCAATAGATATTTGAAAAAATGTTCAACATCTCTAGTAATAAAGAGAAATGCAAATCAAAACTACCCTAAGATTCCATCTCGCCCCAATTAGAATACAAGCAACAATAGGTGTTGGCAAGGATATGGGGATAAAGGTACTCTCATACATTGCTGGTGGGGTTGCAAATTAGTGCAGCCACTCTGGAAAGCAGTGTGGAGATTCCTTAGAAAGCTTGGAATGGAACCACCATTTGACCCAGCTATCCCACTTCTTGGTTTATACCCAAAGAACTTAAAATCAGCATACTACAGAGATGCAGCCACATCAATGTTCATAGCTGCTCAATTCACAATAGCCAGATTGTGGAACCAACCTAGATGTCCTTCAATTGATGAATGGATAAAGAAACTGTGATATATATATATATATACACACATATATATATATATATATTATATACACACACACACAGAATGGAATATTACTCAGCCATAAAGAATAAAATTATGGCATTTGCAGGCAAATGGATGAAATTACAGAATATCATGCTAAGTGAGATAAGCCAATCTCAAAAAACCAAAGGACAAATGATCTCACTGATAAGCAGATGGTGACACATAATGGGGGGTGAGGGGAGGCAAGAATGGAGGAAGGAAGGACTATATAGAGGGAAAAGAGGGGTGGGAGGGGTGGGGGAAAGGGACAAAAATAAGAGAATGAATCAAACACCATTACCCTATGTAAATTTTTGATTACACAAATGGTATGCCTTTACTCCATGCACAAACAGAGAAAACAACATGTATCCCATTTGTTTAAAATAAAATAAAAAAAAGAAACCAGGATATAAAACAGTATTTAAAGTTGTTTTATTATTATTGAAATGCATATTTGATCAACTTTTGTGTATTTACAGATGTTTTCTATAATACGTCAATTTATAAATTTTATGCGAAAATACATAAAGGTATTATCTTCATGTTAAGAAAAAATTAATGGTGAGATTCTTGCTCCTGATCTTGGTGGGAAAGTTTCAAGTTTCTCATCATAAAGAATTATGTTATTACTGGGAAGTGATGTTAACCAAATTATACCGTTATACTGTGTGCATGTATGAATATGTAGCAATGAATTGCAGTTATGTATAATCATAATGCACCAATTTAAAAAATAGAAAATAAGTTCTCACTCTGGTAGAATACATACTAAAGTTGGAACAATATAGAGAAGATTAGCGTGGCCCCTGCACAAGGATGACAGGCAAATTTAATGAAGCATTCCATGAAAAAAAAATCTAATGTTAGGAGCCGGGCACAATGGCACGTGTCTGTAATTCTAGCTACTCAGAGGGCGAGGCAGAAGGATCCAAACTTCCAGGCCATGTTGGTAACTGAGTGGAACTCTGTTTGAAAACAAAATTTTAAGAGGGCAGGGATGTGGCTCACTTGACTAGGATGCACAAGGCTCTAAGTTCAATCCCACTACAACATTTTTTGTTGTTTTTCCCCCCTCTGCTATACTCTTAAGCACTAAGTCACAATTCCAGTCCTTTTTTTTTTTTTTTTTTTTTTTTAAAAGACAAGGTCTCACTAAATTATGGAGGCTGGCTTCAAACTTACAGTTCTCCTGCCTTAGCCTCACAAATTGCTCGCATGCACCACTGCACCTGTCTGTAAATATTTTCCCCAGAACTGGTGGTTAGTGTCAGGGGTACACCACCACTGAGTTACAATCGCAGTAACCTGCCCCCACCCCTTTTTTAAATATTAAGACAGGGTCTGGCTAATTGCTGAGGCTGTTCTTGAAATTGCAATCCTGCCTCAGTATTCTGAGTCACTGGGATTACAGGAATGAGCCACCATGTCTGGCTCTCGTAATTTTTGTGTTTTTCTGATGACTTTTGAGTACCTTACCATATGTCTACTGGCCATTTGTCCATTTTCTTTTCACTTTCTTAATGGTGTCCTTGAAAGCACAAGAGGGTTGGTTTGTTTGTTTTTAATTTGGATGAATTCTGATTTATTCTGATTTTTCTTTGGTTGTTCCCACTTCTAGTCAAAATATAATTGCCTAATCTAAGATCACAAAGATTTACCTCTATGTTTTCTTCTAAGAGTTGATAGTTCAATTTTTACATGTGTCTTTATGCATTTTGCATTAATTACTGTTAATTATTAATTATTTGTTAATTATTGTAGATGATAGAAGTTCAACTTCATTCTTTTGCATGTAGGTATCCAAATGTAAGCACAAAGACAAATCTTTGTCTCACTAAATTGTTTTGCATCTGGCAGAAAAGCAACTGATATATAGATAAGGATTTATTTCTGGATTCTCAATTCTATTCCACGGATTTATGTCTCTCCTTATACCAGTGCCACATTTTCTTGATTATTGTTGCTTTGTAGTAAGTCTTGAAGTCATAAAACATGAAAATTCACAGTTTGTTCTTTTTTAAAAGATTGTTGTGACTATTCTATATCTCTAGAATTTCCACAAAGATTTTAGGATCAGTTTGTCAGTTTCTACAAAGACACCACGTGGGATATTGAAAGACACTGCACTGAATCTGTAGATCAATTTGGGGAATAATGCCTCATAATAATATTAAGTCCTCTGATCCATGAACATGGGATGTCTTTCCATTTATGCAAATTTCCTTTAACTTAACAATGTTTTAAAGTTTTTGGAGTATAAGTTTTGAACTTATTTTGCTACATTTATTAAGTACATTATTTGTGTTGATACTTTTGAAAACAAAAAAACAGAAAAAGACAATCAATAAAATTTAACATTCCTTAGTAGTAGAAACTCTAAAATAGTAACTGAAGGGGGATTGTCTTACCCTGTGACAATGTTTGTATTAGAAACCTATAACATATATATCATATCTCTGGGTGAAACAAGAAAGCCTGTTATCAGTTCTTTAATTCATTATTTTATCAGAAGCCTTCCTAACCAGTGCACTAAAATAAAAAAATTAATCATAAAATTAGAAAGTTAAAGAGAGTTTTTTTTTTCCCAAGAGGAGATCATAACAGTTTTAAAGAATTATTCAGCATTATTAGTGTATAATGACATATTATTTAATATAACTTATATTACTGAATATGAAGGCAGAACTAACACCATTACTTTCTAAAACTATGGTAAAAATATAGATTGGGGGAACATTTTGTGAGGTTAGTATTATCCTACCAAAACCAAAAAAAGACTTTAGAACAAAGACACCTAGAACAATATTTCTTAGGAAAATGGATGCAGAAATCCTCAACAAAGTACCAAGAAATCAAATTCAGCAATGCATAAAAAGAATGACAGCATAACCAAATGAGATATATCCCAGGAATGCAAGGATGTTTCAGCACTTAAAAATCAATGTGATAAACCACATCAATAGGATAAAAAAAACTAAAACTACATAATCATTCCAATAGACAAAGTATTTTACAAGATTCAACAACCTTTCATTATAAAAATACTAAATCAGGAATAGTAGGAAACTGTCAACCTGATAATGACTATCTACAAAAACTCACTGCTAATATCACCCATAATGTTTATAGTCTGAATGCTTTCCTCCTAAAATCTGGAACAGAACAGTGATGTTCACTCTTACCACTTCTTTCAGCACTGGATTGAGGTTCTGTTCAGGACCATTAGACCAATGTGGGGAAAGGAAAAAGAAATAAATAAAAGGAATCCAGACTGGAAAAGAAGTCATAAGAAGTGAAACTATTTACTATTCTCAAATAGTCTTTTGTCCTTGAAATCCAAGGGAATCCACAAATCAGTTAATGTAGTGAGTTATACCAACAGATGTTCAATGGTAAATTATTTTTGCATTCATAGTAAGCACTTCTAGTGGTATACTGTTTTTTAACACTCTACTAACATTAATTTTATTTAAGATTTTAAGCTCTATGATCATAAGTGACATTGGTCTGTTACAGTAGTTATTAGTGCTTCTTGTTTAGGCATTGAGGTCATAGTAATCCCACAAAATAAACTGTATAGCTCCTCTCTCTTTTTCTTTTTTCTTTTTTTCTTTTTTTTATTTTTTTGGTACTGGGGATTAAACTCAGGGGCACTCAACCATTGGGCAACACCCCCAGCCCTATTTTGTATTTTTTCAGAGACAGGGTCTCAATGCTTAGCACCTCACTTATGTTGAGGCTGGCTTTGAACTCACAATCCTTCTGCCTTAGCCTGCCAAATCACTGTATTACAGGTGTGCTCTTTCTTTTCTATGTCTGACCCAGTGTATAAAAGACTGAGACACAAAATCTTCCTACAAAAGTTCATAAGCCCATGGCATCTTTCATAAAAGAGAATTCTATCTTATTGATTCAGTTTCTTCTAAGGTTATTGGTTTATTCAAGTTTTCTAACTGTGGTAATCTGGGTAACTCAACTTTCCTGGGAAATTATTCATTTTATCTAAATTTCCAAATTTTGGAGTATAGATACAAACAATACACTTTTTCTTTTATATCTCTACTATACCAATAATTATGTCTTTTTATTAATTCCTTCTAAAAGACAGGCTTTTCATTTTATTGAGCATCTTAGCTGTCACTTTCTATTTCATTTATTTCTATAGTTACTTTCCACTTTTGGGGGTTTCATTCTAGGTTCTGGAGTTGAATGCTTAGATCATTTATTTTTCAATCTCTTATATGTCTTTTTTTTTTTTTTTTTTTTTTTTTTTTGATACTGGGGATTGAACCCAGGGGCACTCAACCACTAATCCACATCCCAACACTTTTTATTTTTTATTTTGAGACAGAATCTTGCCAAGCTGCTAGGGCCTTGCTAAATTGCTGAGGCTGGCTTTGAATTTGTGATCCTCCTGCCTTAGCCTCCCAAGCCACTGGGATTACAGGTATGGGTTACCATGCCCAGCACCTTATTTGATCTTGATCTAACAACTGACTGTTAAATATCTTCCATGTGTGCATTAATCTATTTTTCTTGTAATTTTATCACCTTTTGTTTCCTATGAAGCGTCAAAACTTTTTGTTAGGAGCTTAAAATTTCATAAATATTACAGTGCTTTGGTAGATTATTTCTTTTATTATGAAGTAGCCTCCCTTATTCCTTCAATGATTTTTTATTTTTGTATTACACTGCTGGAGACTGAACCCAGGGTTTCACACATTCTAAACAGGCACTCTACCACTGAGATATACCCATAAGAATTTTTTGGTAAACCATTAATCTTATTATTGCCTGCTTTTACATTTCCCTTTAAGAAAAAAGAGAATCAGAACTTTTTTTGGTGTTGTTTAGTAGTTGCATTTACCAATTTCTGTGTTTTGTATTGTTTCCTATATCCTACACATTCCCTCAGTGTGTGTTTCTCTTCTCAAAAACATGTATCTACTATTTCTGTAGGCAATAAAGGCCCTTAGCTTTTATATGCCTGAAATATGTATTTGCCCTCACTCTTGAATAATTCAGTTGAATACAAAATTTTGGTTGACAATGTTTTTCCATGCACTTTGAAAGTCTTATTTCATTGTCTTCTGGTAACTATTGTGTTTATATGGTATCTCCTATCAGTATGTTTCTTCTTTCTTTTCTTTTTTTTTTTTTTTAATACTGGGGATTGAACCCAGGGATGCTTTGACACTGAGTGATATCCCAAGCTCTTTTTATTTTTATTTTGAGACATGATCTCACTAAGTTACTTAGGGTCTCACTAAATTGAGAGGCTGGCCTCAAATTTACAATCTTCCGGCCTCGGCTTTCCCAGTTGCTGGGATTACAGGCGTGCACCCACATGCTCAGATCTATTTTTTCATTCTTTTTTTAATTCTTTTTATTTTTTAGCGGTAAATGGACACAATACCTTTATTTTATTTATTCATTTTTATGTGGTGCTAAGAATCAAACCCTGTGCCTCACACATGCTAGGCAAGCAAGCATTCTACCACTGAGCCACAATCCCAGTCCCTTTATTTTTCATTCTTGACATAGTTTTAGATGTGTCAAGGTACAAATTTATTGTAACTTACCTTGCATAACATTAGGTATTTAAGCTGAGGACTCCTATTTCTTTAACATTTGTAAAATTTCAGCTATATCTCTAAAATACTCTCTACTATGCCTTCCATTCTCTTCTCCTAGAATTCTTCAGACTTCAGAGTTTAGGGGCTAAGGGTGGAGTACAGTGGTTTAGCACTTGCTAACATGCATAAGGTCCTGAGTTCAACCAACAGCATCACAAAAAGGAAGGAAGAAAGAAAATATAGTTTAAATGTGTTTTGGAGGGGCTGGGGTTGTAGCTCAGTGATGTAGCGCTTGCCTAGCACACGCAGCCACTGGGTTTAATACTCAGCATAACATAAAAGTAAATAAATGAAATAAAGGTATATGTCCATCTACAAACTAAAAAAAATTTTTTTAAATGTGTGTTGTAGACTCAATTCATCTTCTACATCTTTAATACTTTCTTTGATATTTCCATCTTTTTGTCTCACTAGAAAGGATAACTCCTCACTACTGTTTTCTTTCTTTTGGTAATGAGGATTGAACCCAAGGGCACTTTACCACTGAGCTACATCCCCCACCCTTTCTATTTATTTATTTTGAAACAGAGTTCTCACTAAATTGCCCAGGCTGGCCTCCAGTTTGTGATACTCCTGCTTCAGCCTCCAGAGTTGCTAGGATTACAGATGTACACCACTACACTCAACTTCCTTAATACTATTTTTTAATTCACTAAAAAAGTGTCTTGCCTGCAATTTAAGCCATTTATTAACCTAATTTTCAATTTCTACATTTTGTTTCTACTATTTCTAAACATTGGAGGTTTTTAAATTTACCTCTTTTTCTCAGATGGTTTTTATTACGTTTTATATGCTAATTTCATTTCCATATCTAAGTGCATTTACTGCATGTGTACCATAAATAGCTTCTTGGTTTCGTTTGTTTGTATTTTCCATAAGGGCAGAGTGCTGGGGACTCGAACCCGGGCCTCCAGCATGAGAGGCAGGCACTCTACGAGATGGGCTATATGGCCTGCCATAAATAGCTTCTTAAACTTGGCTTTTCACTATTAAAATTCTGGTTAGCTAGTTTCAGAATTCTATATAAATTATAACCATGAATAAAGTCCTTTTGAATACCACTAGTAAACTTCAATGTCTTCTGATGACTGACAAGAGCTTCATTTCTACTATTTTCTTTCAAACTTAGAACTGTATGGCCTTTCATTTTGTTTGGTGTTTCATATAAGAGCCTCTTACTCAAAGCTCAATACTAAGGATTTCGAAAGCACAAACATTGCTGCAGTGCCAAGCTTTGTATTTCTTAAAGGAACAAAGTCAAAATAGAAAAGTTTTTTTTTTCAAATTCAACAGAAAACCAACAAAATTTTCGCAAAATGTGTAACATTCCTAGTTGAAGTCAGTTAGGGGGAAAAAAAAGAGTTTAAGACAAAGACAGGCAGGAAGAGAAGTCAAAAGTAGTAATTTCTTTCACTAGCATTCCTCATTGCTGTTTGTATTTATATCTCAGCTACTCAAATAAATGCATGTGCATTACAAAAAAATGCAAGCTATTACAAAACTGAAGCAAAAGTTGTCCCTACGGAGAAAAAATGATGTTTGAACTTTCAAGGTTACCTTGACCTGGTCTGCTGAAAGGTAAAACAAAGACTGC
This sequence comes from Sciurus carolinensis, assembly GCF_902686445.1. NCBI lineage: Eukaryota > Metazoa > Chordata > Mammalia > Rodentia > Sciuridae > Sciurus > Sciurus carolinensis. The sequence continues at coordinate 55,114,896 of NC_062215.1, read as the reverse complement.
TGAGTATATCAAAACTGTGGCTTATACAGTTAACACCTGTGACAATCACAAGACTGAGTTCAGACTTCATAATAATATAATAATATAAGCTGCTGTTTTAGACAAAAGCTTTAAATTTTATTTTTTATTATGAAATAGGAAAGCAGCCAAGAAGGAAACTAAATCAGAAATGACCTCTTACATACTGTTCACTGCCTTTAGAAATGTCATCAAAAACTTCCAAAAAGGATCACAGTTTTCTTTTGAATTCTTGTATGAAGTTACTTTATTCTCTATGGCCAGCTTAAAATTTATCAGAACTTCACAGAGTAAAAATACAAAAGTATACCAAAGATTACATGTTAGGTCTAAATGTCAAAGTAATATTAACATACCAACTATGTTTTGTAGCTAACCCTCATTATAAGCTGTTTTAATTCAGAAATATAAAACTGTAATTGATAATTCTCCTGAGAAACAAGAGGTTCTTAGTCATTTTCATTTCTTCAGAATTTCACAGAAAAGTCAATTTTATAATTTCAAGGAAAATAATAAAACAAGGGAAGACCTAATAGATTTGAAAACAGAGGAAAACAAAAAACAAATCAAACAAACTGTGGGCAAGTTTAACTGCAAATTAATGAATAGAGAAAAACCGAAAGAAAAAGCTATAGAGAGAATAACCAAGCTATAAAGTTAATGGTGTGAGAGGTTAAGGAAAAATGGAACTACATTAGCCAGTATAATATTGAATTTAAACCCGTCATCAGAATAAACACTACCATGACTACACACACACACACACACACACACACACACACACACACACACGTTAAATATATTACACATCATCTTAAAAAGAACATGCCACTGCACACTATTTAAGGTGGTGCCTTGCCAACTCAGGGTGTAAACAAATACAAAAAGGGAGGAAGAACTGGGGTATAGCTCAAGGTAGAGCACTTGCCTAACACTTGAGAGTTCTGGGGTCTGATTTCCTGTACCACAAAAACAAAAGGAGAAAGGGGATAACAAAGTTACATGCGCATATGAAAGAACCAGAGAGAAATTATTTCCCATGACACTTAACATGTATTCAAACAATTATGATATAATTTTGTGCAAATGTATGATCTATCCTAGTAGACTACTTTCTTAACAGAAACCATATCTCATTCACCTCAACCTCCAGTATCTTGCAGAGTACTATCATGCCTATGTGTCTAAACATGAACATCAGCTTTCCCATGTCATAATCAGCCTATGAAGGAACCATATAAAATAGGAAATAACCCTACTGCAAGTAATGAGAAGATGGAACCCCACCCCATAACACAGCCAGTAAAGTCTTTCCAAGTCTGGGCTAAATCTTTGGGGTCTAAAAACCTCCCATTCTACAACACAATGGCTTTCCAACTCCCTAAACACAATTTGCAGCAAGAAATTTATTTTACTTATATTTTCTATCATAACCTCATACATACATATATGTAACTAAAACAAAAAAACTTTGTGTGGCTATAATTAACCTTACCAAGTATAACGTACTGTTATTTTTCATTTTATTCCTCATTTAAAATTTCAAATTCATTCAATTTTGTTATCCATCAGGGTGTCCTAGTAATACCAATGGAAAGCAGTGGTCTTCAGAGTGAGGTACTGTACCCCTTGGGTATGCAGAGGTTTTCAATGGATTCATAGGCAAATGCTTTAAAGGAATAAACTTCTAGAGCTTCAACTTTCATAAATGTTCTTTCCTAAAACAAAGGTGTGTTTATGTACAGATTCTCTTTCATTGCCCTCCCTTTCAATATCACTTTTCTCCTACTTAGTAAAAGAAAGGCTTTTCGCCCATTCTGAATTTTAACTATGGTTCACTGTCCTGCTGTATAAAAACTCCTCTGTGATATTACACCAGAGAGACAACAGGGTTGAGAATTTAGCTCCCTAGTAGAGCACTTGTTGCCTATCGTGCATAAAGCCCTGAGTTTGATCCCTAGCACCACAAAAATAACTAACTACTAACTAACAATAAATAAATAGATAAATAAATAGGCTGGGGGTGATAAAGTGGCCCTTGGTTCAATCCCCAGTATCAACAAATAAATAAATAAATAAAATTTTTCTCCTTCTTTATTCTTTTTGGGGTTTTTTGTTTGTATTAGTATCAGGAATTGAACCCAGTGGTGCCTAACCAATGAGTTAGATCCCCAGTTTTTTTACTTTTCAATTTGACAGAATCTCACAAAGTTGCTTAGGGTCTCACCACGTTGCTAAGGCTGGCTTTGAACTTGTTCTCCTCCTGCCTAGCCTCCCAAGGTGCTGGGATTCCAGGCATGCACCCCTAGCAATAAATAAATAAATTAAAAATAAATAAACTATCAGTGATGATAATTAAAAAGGGAATGACTAATAACATAATGAATCTTTTGGGTGAGGTAATTATAAAGTCTTCTTTCAACAAAAGTAAAGAAAGACCTAAATGAGTTATTAGTTGGTAGAACAAAAAATTTTGAAGAGGAGATCCAATATAGCAGACTAAAGGGAGGCTGCTTTCCTTGTTGCTCTGTAACCTGGGATTCAAGTGGAAGAAATACTGTTTCTCTGTAAGGCAGTCATCGCTGCCCACCAATCCCCCTGCTGTTTACCCCATTCGTCCACCACAATCACCCGCCATCTGCCTGCATATTGCCTACTTTTTAAGTGTGAATTGCTCACTGACTGCCGCCTATCATCCACCATTTGCCTGTTTGCCTGCCTCTTGCCTGTCCATTGCCCAATGTCCACTTGCCAACTGTCTGCTGTTGGCCTACAGACCACCCCAGACTGCCAGCGGATCACCTGCTGGGGACTCAGGCCAGGGTCTGGAGATATATTGGGGCACCTGCAGGTCTGGTGGCCCCTGAGCTCTTCGTGGTAGTGGCTGCCATCTGTCTGCCTCTTTGCAGGGTCCCTTCTTGGTGTGAGCACATGCCTGGTGGTCTCTCTTCAAGTTGAAAGGGCACTGAGATCTTGGGACTGCAGCAAGACAGGGTCTGGGGAAGCTGAAGCCTAGGTCCATCAGATTGCAGCTGGGTTTCTGTGGGTCAATCGGTCTGGCAAGCCTGTGGAAAGCCGGAGACTAGGGGCAGATCCCCCTGGGGAGCACAGGTTGAAGAAACTGGAGAAAACTGGGCTCTCTCCAGCTCAGTGAGTCCTGAAGTGTGCAGGGACAGAAGGGGCCAGCTACAATGGGTAGGAAGACTGGAAGAGGGTGTGAGGGCATCTTGCTATCAGCTCACCCACCCAACTGGTCTGACACCCAATGGAATGGAGCTAACATCAAACTTCAGATAGCCCCACCTACTAGTGGAGAAGGGAAGCGAGAAATTTTTGAAAGCCAACTGAAGCAACCATTCAATTTTCCACTGAGACATTTCTCCCTTTTTTTCTTTTTTTCACCCTCTGTATCACACCTCTCCCATCTTTGAATCTAAATATTTTTCATTCATCAATTTACTGAGGAATAAAATGTCTGAATAGTATATGACAGTTTTGTGTATATTCCTATATTTTTACTTTTTAAAAAAAAGTGTACATATTTTTCTCTCACCTACCTGTCTCCCTAGATTCTCTTTCTCTCATACTTATCGCCAACCTCTATTAATTCCTCCCTTGCTCTTACTATAAATTTTTACCTCTATATTCTCTCTCTCTCCCTCATAAACATCACATCTTCCACTACTTCTGTTCCTTCATTGTCCATAATTTGAAACGGTAAACACTTTTAGCAAACTTACTGTTTACATTGTAGACAATAATTGAACACTTCAGTTCTGTCTATTGTGACAAAACTGTAAAAACCTTAATAGGAGCCGTTTGGTTTAAGGTGGTATATCATTTGCATTGGGTGCTGTTAATATTGGTCTTCCCCTTAAAGGTGAGGTACTGGAAGCCTTCAGAGACACTAAAAGACTACAGGGTAGAATCTGTACTACCTCAGCTCCACACTACTAGATGCAAAGACACACAAACATGAAAAAACAAGGGAACAAAGTGCCTCAAACAACCAAGATGTTCCAACAGAATCCACAGACAACACAGAAGAAACATCAGAGATGGCGTTTAGAAAACACATTTTAGATTGATTTTTAAAATAAAGTATGGTATTGGAGAGAAAATACAGGAAGTCAAAGATCACTTCAAGAAAGAGGCAGAGATTATAAAAAGGAATCAAGCAGAAATCCTCAAAATGAAGGGAACAATAAACCAAATTAAAAATTCAGTGAAGGGGCTGGGGAGATAGCTCAGTCGGTAGAGTGCTTGCCTTGTAAGCACAAGGCTGTGGGTTCTATCCCCAGCACCAAAAAAATAAAAAATAAAAAAATAAAAAAATAAAAATTCAGTGGAAAATATCACCAACAGACTAGACCACATGGAAGACAGAACCTCAGAAAATGAAGACAAAATATATACTCTTCAAAACAAATTGACTGCATAGGGAAGATGGTAGGAAACTCTAAACAGAACTTCCAAGAAATACGAGATAACACGAAAAGACCAAATTCAAGATTTACTGGAATAGATGAAGGCATGGAGATACAAACCAAAGGAATGCACAATCTTTTCAATGAGATAATATCAGAAAACTTCCCAAATCTAAAGAAAGAAATGGAAAATCAACTACAAGAGGCTTACAGGACTCCAAATGTACAAAATTACAGCAGACAAGGCACATAATAATGAGGATGACTAATGTACAGAATAAGGACAGAATTTTAAAAGATTGAGACAGAAAAAAATCATTATATATATATAGAGAGAGGGCAACCAATTCAAATCTCAGCTGATTTCTCAACCCAGACCCTCAACACCAGGAGGTCCTAGAATAACATACCAATCTCTGAAAGAAAATGAATACCAACAGAGAATTTAATATCCAGCAAAATTAAGCTTCAGATTGGAAGATGAAATAAAAACCTTCCATGATAAACAAAAGTTAAAAAGAATTCACAACTAGAAAGCCTGCACTACAGAACATTTTCAGCAAAATATTCCATGGGGAAGAAATGAAGGAAAAGAAAAAAAAAAAAAAAAAACAATGAAAACCAGCAAAGGGAGGAACTACATTAAAGGAAAGGTCAATCAAAGGAGAAAATAAGTCAAGTTAAAAACTAAAAAAACCCAAATGACCAGGAATACAAATCATATCTCAATAACCCTGAATGTGAATAGCCTAAACTCATCAATCAAAAGACAGAGACTAGCAGATTGGATTTTTTAAAAAGTCCCAACAATATGCTGTCTTCAAGAGACTCACCTCATAGAAAAAGACATCCACAGAGTGAAGGTGAAAGGATGGGAAAAAAATATACCATGCACATGGACTCAGCAAAAAAGCTGGAGTATCCATCCTCATAACAGACAATGTGGACTTCAAGCCAAAGTTAGTCAGAAGGGATAAAGAAGGACATTTCATACTGCTTAAGGGAATCATACACCAATAACACATAACAATCGTAAATACATATGCCCCAAACAATGGAGCATCTACATACATCAAAAAACCCTTCTCAATTTCAAGAATCAAATAGACCACAATCCAATAATACTGGGTGACTTTAACACATCTCTCTCACCACTGGATAGATCTTCTAAACAAAGAAACTATAGAATTAAATGATACAATCAATGATTTAGACTTAACAGACATACATAGAATATTTCATCCACCACTGGGCAAATACATTCTTCTCAGCAGCACATGGATCCTTCTCTAAAAGAGACCATATGTTATGCCACAGAGCAACTCTTAACAAATTCAAAAAACAGATATACTACCCTGCATTCTATCAGATCGTGATAGAATGAAATTAGAAATCAACAATAAAATTAAAAATAAAAAAGCTACTACAACACCTAGAGACTAAACAATATACTATTAAATGATGAATGCATAGCAGAAGAAATCAGGAATGAAATTAAAAAATATTTAGAGGTAAATAAGAATACTGATACAACATACGAAAACCTCCAGGACACTACAAAGGCAGTGTTGAGAAGAAAGTTCATTGCATTGAGCTCATTCATTAAAAGAATAGAAAGTCAATGAATAAATGACCTAACATTACATTTCAAAGCCCTAGAAAAAGAAGAACAAATCAACACCAAACTAGCAGACGACAGGAAATAATTAATATCAGAGCTGAAATGAATAAAACTGAAACAAAAGAAACAATTCAAAAAATTGACAAAATTAAAAGTTGGTTCTTTGAAAAAATAAATACAATTGATAAACCTTTAGCCATACTAACACAGAGAGAGAGAAAATTCAAATTACTAAAATCCATAATGAAAAAGGAAATATCAAGATGGATACTACTGAAACACAGAAGATAATTAGGAACTATTTTAAAACATATACTCAAATAAATTAGAAAAACTTGAAGACATCAACAAATTTCTAGACATATGATCTACCCAAACTGATGTAGGAGGACATACACAATTTAAACACATCAATTTCAAGAAGATGCCATCAAAAGCCTACCAACCAAGAAAAACCTAGGACCAGATGGATTTTTAGCCGAGTTCTACAAGACCTCCAAAGAAGAATTAACACCAATACTCCTCAAATTATTCCATGAAATAGAAAAGGAGGGAAACCTTCCAAACTCATTCTATGGGGCTAGTATCATGTTGATTCCAAAACCAGACAAAGACACATCAAGGAAAGAAAAATTCAGGCCAATATTCTTCATGAACATAGACACAAAAATTCTCAATAAAATTCTGGCTAATCGCATACAAAAATATATTTAAAAGATAGTGCACCATAATCAAGTGAGGTTCATCTCTGGAATGCAAGTTTGGTTCAACACATGGAAATCAATAAACGTAATACATCACATCGATAGACTTAAAGACAAGAATCATATGACTATCTCAACAGATGCAGAGAAAGCATTTGACAAAATACAGAACCTTTTCATGTTCAAAACACTAGAAAAACTAGGGATTGTGGGAACATACCTCAACATTGTATAAGCTATCTATGCTAAGCCCATGGCCGACATCATTCTAAATGGACAAAGATTGAAAGCATTCCCTCTAAAAACTGGAACAAGACAGGGATGCCCTCTTTCACCACTTCTATTCAACATCATCACTGAAACCCTAACCAGAGCAATCAGACGAAAGGAATTAAAGGGATATGAAAAGGATAAAAAGAACTCAAACTATCACTATTTGCCAACATGATTCTGTTTTTAAAAGATCCAAAAAATTCCACCAGAAAACTTCTAGAACTCATAAATGAATTCAGAAAAGTAGCAGGATATAAAATCAATTCCCATAAATCAAATGCACTTCTATATATAAGTAACAAATCCACTGAAAGAGAAATTAGGGAAGCTACCCCATTCATAATAGCCTCAACAAAAATAAAATACTTGGGAATAAATCTAACAAAAGAGGTGAAAACAACAGAACACTAAAAAGAAAAAAATTAAAGAAGATCTTAGAAGATGGAAAAATCTTCCATGCTTTTGAATAGGCAGAATTAATATTGTCAAATGGTCATACTACCAAAAGTATTATACAGATTCAATGCAATTCCTATTAAAATTCCAATGACATTCTTCATGCAAATAGAAAAATCAATCATGAAATTCATTTGGAAAAATACGGGACCCAGAATAGTGAAGGCAATCCTTAGCAAGAAAGAAAGAAACAAGAGGCATCAAAATTCCTGACCTTAAACTATACTACAGAGCAATAGAAACACAATAGACATGTAGATCAATGGTACAAAATAGAAGACACACAGATAAACCCACATAAATATAGTTATCTCATACCAGACAAAGGTGCCAAAAATATACACTGGAGAAAAGATAGCCTATTCAACAAATGGTGCTGGGAAAACTGGAAATCCATATATAACAAAATGAAATTAAACCTCTATCTCTCACCCTGCACAAAACTCAACTCAGAGTGTATCAAAGACTTAAGCATTAGAACAGACACCCTGAGCCTAATAGAAGAAGAAGTAGGCCCAAATCTTCATCATGTCGGCTTAGGACCTGACTTCCTTAACAAGATTCCTAAAGCGCAAGAAGTAAAATTAAGAATCAATAAATGGGAATGGATTCAAACTAAAAAGCTTCTTCTCAGCAAAGGAAACAATAAATAATTTGAAGAGAGAGCCTAAGCCTATAGAATGGGAAAAAATCTTTACCATGCACACTTCAGATAGAGCACTAATCTCCAAGATATATAAAGAACTCAAAAAACTTGACACCAAAAAAACAAATAACCCATCAATAAATGGGCTAAGGAACTGAACAGACACTTCACAGAAGATATACAATCAAACAACAAACATATGAAAAAATGTTCATCATCTCTTGCAATTAGAGAAATGCAAATCAAAACTGCTCTAAGATTTCATCTCACTCTAGTCAGAATGGCAATTATCAAAAATACAAGCAATAATAAGTTTTGGCGAGGATGTAGGGGAAAAGATACATTTATACATTGTTGGTGGAACTGCAGATTGGTGCAACCACTTTGGAAAGCAGTATGGAAATTCTTCAGAAAACTTGGAATGGAACCACCATTGATCCAGTTATCCCACTCCCCAGTCTATACCCGGAGGACTTAAAATCAGCATACTACCGTGACGCAGCCACATCAATGTTTATAGCAGCTCAATTCACAATAGTAAAACTATGGAACCAACTTACGTGTCCTTCAACAGATTAATGGATAAAGAAAATGTGGTACATATACACAATGGAATATCACTAAGCCTTAAAGAATGAAATTATGGCATTTGCAGGTAAATTGGTGGAACTGGAGAACCTCATGGTAAGTGCAATAAGCCAATCCCAAAAAACCAAAGGCAGAATGTTTTCTCTGATAAGCGACTGCTGATTCATAGTGGAGAGTGGGTAGGGAAGAATGAAGAACTTTGGATTACACAGAGGGAAATGAGGAGAGAGGGGTGGGGCAGATGAGGATGGGAAGAACGGTAGAATGAAACAGATATTATTACCCTATATACAAGTATGAAAAAAATTTTTTTAAATAAAAAAAAAATTTCAAAGCTAAAAAGCACTATGAAATTTACCATATAATTCAGAAAAAGTTAAGAGAAATCAAATAATAATTTCTATCATAAAACTCCTTCTTTTTTATCTATTTATGAGGCCAAGGGTTCTCAGCACTTATATCTATCTTAAGATAAAACACTATAATAGAAGTGATACTGAAACCTACCTTATTTTTTTAAATGGTACCTACAGAGTGCTCTATCACTAAGTTATATCTCCTGCCCTTTTATTTTGACACAGGGTCTAAGTTGCTGAGAGCCTAATTTGCTAAGGTTGGCCTCAAACTTGTGACCCTCCTTCCTCAGCCTCCCCAGTTGCTGGGCTTACAGGTGTGCACAGCTTGAAACCTATATTTTTCTATCCATATATAATATTCATCTAGAGATGAATGACTTAATTGGGAAACCCAAAGTACATCCCAAGAGATGCATTTTCAATAATTTTTATAGTTTAATATTTTTAAATACATGAAATATAGTGTAATTGACTATATATTTTCAGTGATTATAATAATATTGCAAGACAGAAGAAATTTACACACACATTTTTGTTGCAGAGAATTCTAACGAAATTATTTTGAAGACTTTCAAGCACAAGATATTACTTTAGACCAGTGATTCTCAAAGTGTAGTACCAGAACCAAAAATATCAACAGCACCTGGCAACTTGATGAAAATGCAAATTTTGGGATCCCAGGGACCAAGTTATTCATAAATTCCCGTGGTGAAACACAGTCATTTTCTTCTACTTCTTCAGTACTGAGAATTGAACCCATAAGTACTTTACCATTGAGTAGGTCCCCAGCTCTTTTTTTTTTTTTTTTTTCTTTTAATTTTGAGATAGGGTCTCAGTAAACTAGCTAGGCTGTCCTCAAGTTTATCATCCTCTCACCTGTAATCCTCGCAGTCTCCCGAATTGAGAAGGCTACAGGCATGTACCCTTCCACACTCAGTTTTGTTTTAACAATGTTTTTTGTTTGTTTGTTTGTTGTTTTTAAGTACTGGGGATTGAACTCAGGGGCATTTTGCCACTGAGCTACACCCTTAGTCTTTTTTGTTTTATAGTTATTTATTTATTTATTTTTAGTATCAAAAATGAATATTCGTTCATTCATTCATTCATTCATTTTTGGTACTCGGGATTGAACTTAGGAGCACCACTGAGCCACATCCCCAGTTCTTTTTCATTTTTTATTTTGAGAGAAGGTATCTCTAACTTTCTTAGGGGCCTCACTAAATTGCTGAGGCTGGCTTGTCAAACTCCATATCCTCTTGCCTCAGCCTCCTGAGCCACTGGAATTACAGGTCACTGCACCCAGATGATTTAACAAATCTTATAGGTAATTCTAATACACACTCAAGCTTCAGAACCACCTTTAAGAATAAAATTCTAAGACAAAAAAAAAAAAAAAAACTCAAGAAAGACAATGAGCAGGGCCTTATGGCACTTGCCTATAATCCCAGCAACACAAGAACCTGAGGCAGAAGAATCACAAGTTCAAGACCAGTCTCAGAATTAGTCATGCCCTAAGCAACTTAGGGAGATTCTGTCTTAAAACTAAAAAAGGGCTAGGGTGTAGCTCAGTGGTAAAGTGTCACTGGGTTCTCACTGGTATCAAAACAATGTAAAATATTATAAAAAAAAAAAAAAAAAAAGGAAGACAGGGGCTGGGGTTGTAGCTGAGTGGCAGAGTGCTTCCCTAGCATGTATGAGGCACTGGGTTCGACTCTCAGCACCACATATAAATAAATGAATAAAATAAAGGTCTATCAACATCTAAAAAAATATTTTAAAAAAAGGAAGACAATGTAAAATTTCTGCCAATAAGGATAATCATTTTTTGTTGTTTAGATAGTGAAGGATATTAAATCAGCATGAAATTTTGATTGAACTGTTTTAAATCATGAACTTTTAAATTTTATGTACTGATAATGATAGAATGTATCCTTTATATCTTTTTTTAAAAATATGTAATGCTTCATGAATTTGCAAGTAACTCTTGTGCAGGAGTCAAACATAATTCTAATTTTAGTATATATGCTACTGTAGCAATCACACTTCATATCTTTTGAAATGTAAAAAAAACTTTTAATTTATTAACTTATTATTTTGAAAGTGCAGATTGAACTCAGCGCACTTACCACTGAACTATACCCTTAGCTCTTTTTATTCTTTTATTTTGAGATAGGATCCCACTAAATTGCCCAAGCTGGCCTTGAACTTGTAAACCTCCTGCCTCAGCCTCCCAAATAGGTAGGATTATAGGTATGCACCACAGTGCCTGGGTAAACTTAAAAAATGTTAAATATCAACTTAAGCAGGGGCTAGTGGTGCATGCTTGTAATCTCAGCAACTCAGTAAGCTGAGGCAGGAGAATCACAGGTTGGAGGCCAGCTCCAGCAATTCAGCAAGGTCCTAAACAACTTAGGGAGAACTTATCTCAAAAAATAAAAAGAGGCGATCCAAGATGGCGGCCTAGAGGGAGACTGCTCCCCCAGTCGCTCCAGAACCCAGGAGTTAAGAAGGGGAGGCATTGAGAGACTCGGACTGAAATAGAGTCACGGGTGAGTCTGCCCACTGGGTAAAGCTCGGCCCGGGTGACAGGCCCAGATAGAGGTGGCTTATCGGAGCCGGGCAGGGCAGCTAGAGTCATCCACAGGTAGCCCTGCGCACTCCGGCGGTGGGCCCCGCCCACACAGCCAGCTTCTCCAGGTTCTCCGAACGGAACTGGCCCGCTAGTGACAGCCTTTCTGACCAGAACAAGCTCCGAGTCCCGGAGCCACTGCAGCGCAGCGTACTCCGGCAACGAACCACCGGAGAGCCTCGATCCGCAGGCAGCCTCTGGGATCAGGGCAGGGCAGCCAGAGACCGCTTCAGGCAGCTCTGCCCACTCCGGCTGCAGGCTCTCTTCACGGGGCGATCCAAGATGGCGGCCTAGAGGGAGACTGCTCCCCCAGTCGCTCCAGAACCCAGGAGTTAAGAAGGGGAGGCATTGAGAGACTCGGACTGAAATAGAGCCACGGGTGAGTCTGCCCACTGGGTAAAGCTCAGCCCGGGTGGCAGGCCCAGATAGAGGCGGCTTATTGGAGCCGGGCAGGGCAGCTAGAGTCTTCCCAAGGTAGCCTTCCACACTACGGCAGTGGGCTCCTCCCACACGGCCAGCTGCACGGTGCAGGCCCACAGCGAGAGCATTTCCGCACAGAGCCAGTTCCAAACCGTGGAACCAGTAGGGGGCTAGGGGCAGTTTTCTTCCGATGAGCTGCTTTATCAGATTCCTCCAAGACATCAGGCTACTGAAGGCTGGGAGGTGATACACTGGAAATCTACCGGGACACTATAAGCCAATAGCGGAAAACTGCAATATCTCAGGGTCCCACTGACAACTGACCAATATGAGAAAACAAGGGAAGAAAATGTCCCAAACAAACCTAGATACTACATCAATAAAAACCAATGACAGCACAGCAGAAGAAATGTCAGAAAGGGAGTTCAGAGTGTACGTAATTAAAACGATCAGAGAAGCTAATGAGGAGATGAAAGAGCAAATGCAGGCATTGAAGGAGGAGATGAAAGAGCAAATGCAGGCATTAAATGATCGCACCAACCAACAGTTAAAAGAGCAAATACGGGAAGCAAGAGATCATTTCAATAAAGAGTTAGAGATACTGAAAAAAAACCAAACTGAAATCCTTGAAATGAAGGAAACAATAAACCAAGTTAAAAACTCCATAGAAAGCATAACCAATAGGATAGAACACCTGGAAGACAGAACCTCAGACATTGAAGACAAATTATTTAACCTTGAAAGCAAAGTTGGCCAAACAGAAAAGATGGTAAGAAATCATGAACAGAATCTACAAGAATTATGGGATATCATGAAAAGGCCAAATTTAAGAATTATTGGGATTGAGGAAGGCTTAGAGAAACAAACCAAAGGAATGAACAATCTATTCAATGAAATAATAACAGAAAATTTCCCACATCTGAAGAATGAAATGGAAAACCAAGTACAAGAGGCTTATAGAACTCCAAACATACAAAATTACAACAGACCCACACCAAGGCACATTATTATGAAAATACCTAACATACAAAATAAAGACAGAATTTTAAAGGCCGTGAGAGAAAAGAATCAAATTACATTCAGGGGGAAACCAATAAGAATATTAGCAGATTTTTCAATCCAGACCCTAAAAGCTAGAAGGGCCTGGAACAACATATACCAAGCCCTGAAAGAAAACGGATGCCAACCAAGAATCTTATACCCAGCAAAACTTACCTTCAAATTTGATGATGAAATAAGATCCTTCCATGATAAACAAAAGCTAAAGGAATTTACAAAAAGAAAGCCAGCATTACAGAACATTCTCAGCAAAATATTCCATGAGGAAGAGATGAAAAACAATGATGCAAATCAGCAACAGGAGGCGCTAGCCTAAAGGAATAGCCAAATAAAGGAGAAACCAAATCATGTCAAAAACAAATATGAGTCAATTGACTGAGAATACAAATCATATCACAATAATAACCCTGAATGTTAATGGCCTGAATTCATCAATCAAAAGACACAGACTGGCAGATTGGATTAAAAAGAAAAATCCAACAATATGCTGCCTGCAAGAGACTCATCTCATAGAAAGAGACACCCATAGACTAAAGGTGAAAGGATGGGGAAAAACATACCATGCACACGGACACAGCAAAAAAGCTGGAATATCCATCCTCATCTCAGATAATGTGGACTTCAAACCAAAACTAGTCAGAAGGGATAAAGAAGGACATTACATGCTGCTTAAGGGAAGCATAAATCAGCAAGACATAACAATCATAAATATCTATGCCCCGAACATTGGCTCATCCACGTACGTCAAACAAATCCTTCTCAATTCCAGAAATCAAATAGACCACAACACAATAATACTAGGCGATTTTAACACACCTCTCTCACCACTGGATAGATCGTCCAAACAAAAATTGAATAAAGAAACTATAGATCTCAACAACACAATCAGCAATTTAGACTTAACGGACATTTATAGAATATACCATCCAACAAAGAACGAATACACTTTCTTCTCAGCAGCACATGGATCCTTCTCTAAAATAGACCATATTTTATGCCACAAAGCTACTGTTAGCAAATACAAGAAGATAGAGATACTACCTTGTACTCTATCAGATCATAATGGATTGAAATTAGAAATAAATGACAGAATAAAAAACAGAAACTTCTCCAATACCTGGAGACTAAATAATACACTATTATATGATGAATGGATAACAGAAGACATCAGGAGGGAAATAAAAAAATTCTTAGAAGTAAACGAGAACAAAGACACATCATATCAAAATCTCTGGGACACTATGAAAGCAGTACTTAGAGGAAGATTTATTTCATGGGGTGCATTCAAAAAAAGAAGTAGAAATCAACAAATAAACGACTTAACACTACAGCTCAAAGCACTAGAAAAAGAAGAGCAGACCAATACCAAAAGTAGTAGAAGACAGGAAATAGTTAAAATCAGAGCCGAAATCAACGAAATCGAAACAAAAGAAACAATCGGAAAAATTAACAAAATAAATAGTTGGTTCTTTGAAAAAATAAATAAAATTGATAAACCCTTAGCCACACTAACAAAGAGAAAGAGGGAGAAAACTCAAATTACTAAAATTCGGAATGAACAAGGAAATATCACAAGAGACACAAGTGAAATACAAAACATAATTAGAAGCTATTTCGAAAATCTATACTCCAACAAAACAGAAAACCTCAAAGACATCAACAAATTTCTAGAGACATATGAACTACCTAAACTGAACGAGGAGGACATACACAACTTAAATAAACCAATTTCAAGCAATGAAATAGAAGAGGTCATCAAAAGCCTACCAACAAAGAAAAGTCCAGGACCAGATGGGTTCTCAGTCGAGTTCTACAAAATCTTTAAAGAAGAGCTCATTCCAATACTCCTCAAACTATTCCATGAAATAGAAGAGGAGGGAACCCTCCCAAACTCGTTCTATGAAGCCAATATCACCCTGATACCTAAACCAGACAGAGACACATTGAGGAAAGAAAATTTCAGACCAATATCCTTAATGAACATCGACGCAAAAATTCTCAACAAAATTTTAGCAAATCGCATACAAATATATATTAAAAAGATAGTGCACCACGATCAAGTGGGTTTTATCCCAGGGATGCAAGGTTGGTTCAACATTCGGAAATCAATAAATGTCATTCACCATATCAACAGACTTAAAGTTAAGAATCACATGATTATTTCAATAGATGCAGAAAAAGCATTTGATAAAATACAGCATCCCTTCATGCTCAAAACACTAGAAAAAATTGGGGTAGTGGGAACATTCCTAAACATTATAAAGGCAATCTACGCTAAGCCCATGGCTAATATCATTCTAAATGGTGAAAAACTGAAAGCGTTCCCCCTAAAAACTGGAACAAGGCAGGGATGCCCTCTTTCACCGCTTCTATTCAACATCGTCCTTGAGACTCTAGCCAGAGCAATTAGACAAACCAAAGAAATTAAAGGGATACGAATAGGAAAAGAAGAATTCAAACTATCCCTGTTCGCTGATGACATGATTATATATTTAGAGGAACCTGGAAATTCCACCAGAAAACTTTTAGAACTCATAAGTGAATTCAGTAAAGTAGCAGGTTACAAGATCAATGCTCATAAATCCAATGCATTTTTATACATAAGAGATGAATCTTCAGAAAGAGAAATTAGGAAAACTACCCCATTCACAATAGCATCGAAAAAAATAAAATACTTGGGAATCAATCTCACAAAAGAGGTGAAAGACCTCTACAATGAGAACTACAGAACACTAAAGAAAGAAATTAAAGAAAACCTTAGAAGATGGAAAGATCTCCCATGTTCCTGGATAGGCAGAATTAATATCGTCAAAATGGCTATACTACCTAAAGTGCTATATAGATTCAACGCAATCCCAATTAAAATCCCAATGATGTACCTTGCAGAAATAGAGCAAGCAATTATGAAATTCATCTGGAAGAATAAAAAACCTAGAATAGCTAAAGCAATCCTCAGTAGCAAGAGCGAAGCAGGGGGTATTACAATACCAGATCTTCAACTCTACTACAAAGCAATAGTAACAAAAACGGCATGGTATTGGTACCAAAATAGACAGGTAGATCAATGGTACAGAATAGAGGACACAGACACAAACCCAAATAAATACAATTTTCTCATACTAGACAAAGGGGCCGAAAATATGCAATGGAGAAAAGATAGCCTCTTCAACAAATGGTGCTGGGAAAACTGGAAAACCATATGCAATAGAATGAAATTAAACCCCTATCTCTCACCCTACACAAAACTCAACTCAAAATGGATCAAGGACCTCGGAATCAGACCAGAGACCCTGCATCTTATAGAAGAAAAAGTAGGTCCAAATCTTCACCTTGTTGGCTTAGGATCAGACTTCCTTAACAGGACTCCCATAGCACAAGAAATAAAAGCAAGAATCAACAACTGGGATAGATTCAAACTAAAAAGCTTTCTCTCAGCAAAGGAAACTATCAGAAATGTGAAGAGAGAGCCTACAGAGTGGGAGAATATCTTTGCCAACCATACCTCAGATAGAGCGCTAATTTCCAGAATCTATAAAGAACTCAAAAAACTCTACACCAAGAATACAAATAATCCAATCAACAAATGGGCTAAGGATATGAACAGACACTTCACAGAAGAAGATCTACAAGCAATCAACAAACATATGAAAAAATGTTCACCATCTTTAGTAATAAGAGAAATGCAAATCAAAACTACCCTAAGATTTCATCTCACCCCAATTAGATTGGCGATTATCAAGAATACAAGCAACAATAGGTGTTGGCGAGGATGTGGGGAAAAAGGAACACTCATACATTGCTGGTGGGGTTGCAAATTAGTGCAGCCACTCTGGAAAGCAGTGTGGAGATTCCTCAGAAAGCTTGGAATGGAAACACCATTTGACCCAGCTATCCCACTCCTTGGCCTATACCCAAAGGACTTAAAATCAGCATACTACAGAGATACAGCCACATCAATGTTCATTGCTGCTCAATTCACCATAGCCAGATTGTGGAACCAACCTAGATGCCCTTCAGTTGATGAATGGATAAAGAAACTGTGGCATATTTATACAATGGAATATTACTCCGCAATGAAGAATGATAAAATTATGGCATTTGTAGGCAAATGGTCGAAATTGGAGAATATCATGCTAAGTGAGATAAGCCAGTCTCAAAAAACTAAAGGATGAATGATCTCGCTGAAAAGCGGATGAGGACATATAATGGGGGGCGGGAGGGGCTAGCATTAGGTTTAGGGTTAGGTTTAGAGTTAGGCTAAGGAGAGCGGTAAGAATGAAGGAAAGAAGGACTGTGTAGAGGGAAAAGAGGGGTGGGAGGGGTGGGGGGGAGGGGAAAAATAAAATAAACATCATTACCCTATGTAAATGTAAAAAAAAATAAAAAAATAAAAAAAATAAAAAAATAAAAAGAATATAAACAGTGGGCTGGGATTGTGGCTCAGTGGTAGAGCGCTTGCCTAGCATGTGTGAGGCACTGGGTTCAATTCTCAGCACCACATATAAATAAATGAATAAAATAAAGGTCCATCAACAACTAATTTTTTTAAAAAAAGAAGAATATAAACAATAATAAGTTCTGGAGAGGATGTGGAGAAAAGGAACATTTTTCCAGTTAGTGGGATTGTAAATCAGTACAACCACTAAGGATATCAGTGTGGAGACTCCTCAAAAGGCTAAGAATGGAACCACCATATGACTCAGCTATACACTCGGCAGTATTTATCCTAAAATAAAGTCAGCATTCTACAGTGATATCTGCATATCCACGTTTATAACAGCACAATTCACAATAGCCAAGTTATGGAATCAGACTTGGTGTCAAACAGATGAATGGATTAAAAAATGTGGATATATCTATACAATGGAGCTTTATTCAGTCATAAAGAATAAAATGATGTCATTTGCAGGAAAATGAGAAAACTTGCTTACGTTAAGCTTATGCTAAGAGTCATGTTTTCTCTCATGCAGAAGCTGGAGAGGAAAAAAAAGAGGTGATGATGAACCTCATGAAAATAGAAGGAAGATCAGAAGAAGAGAGGAAAAGGATCAAGGGGAGAGGAGGGAAAGGAAAGGGAAATACTGGGGCATGATATGTACAAATTATAATGTTATATTGTGTCCATGTATGAATAGGTAACAATGAATCCTATTATGTACAACTATACTGCAGGAATAAAAAACATGGGAAAACCAAAAAAATAAAAATAAAAAAATAAAAAGAGCTAAGGATATAGTTCAGTAGTAAAACACCTGAAATCAATCCCTAGTACATCCCTCCCAAGAAAAAAAATATATATATTATCAGAAAATGTATGAGCAGTTTATATAAGTACTTAAATATCTTATAAAGTACAGAAATTAAAAGGCAAGTTAATCCAGCAACTCGGGAGGCTGAGGCAGGAGAATCCCAAGTTCAAAGCCAGTGTCAGCAACTTAGTGAGACCCTGTTTCAAAATAAAAAATAAAGAGGGCTAGGCATTTACCTCAGTGGTTAAGTGATCCTGGGTTCAATCTCCAGTACCAAAAAAAAAAAAAAGGTGGTGGAGAGGAGAATAATCACTAGTGTAGAGCAGGGGTTCTCAAATTGTAGTCATTGGATTAGCTGAAATTGGAATAACCTGTGAGCTTAAGAGATGCAAAATTTGGGAACCCCACCCAAATATACTGTTTTAATCATTTCTCCAGATGATTTTTATCCCAGTTAAAGTTTGAGAACCACTGTTCTAGACCAGAGCAGTTTTAAAAATTTAGCATGCACCTCTATCACTATAGAAAGGTTGTGGAAAACACCAACCAATGGATCCTAATCTCCATTCTTGACTCAGAAAATGTGAGATGGGACCCAAAAATTGAGCATTTTAAACAACTTTTCCTGGTGATGCTGCTGTTCTTCAATAGCATTTGGAGAGCCAATGATCTACAGGACAGTGGAAACTACATTCATATTGTTCTAAGTCAGTATCCCAACCCTTCAAATTAGGTCCCCTATCATGTTCTATCACATATTTACCTATACACTTTCCACACAATTAATCTCCATCTCTTTTCCTCACATAAATTCAATCCAATTAAAGAACTACATGAATTTTGCACCTTCTGCATACCCAACACCTAAGTACAATGTCTGTCTCATAGTAGATACTTAAGAAGTCACTGAAAAATAACATTTGTCATATTAATTCCATGAAATGTCAGTTTTGATATAACATGGTGAAAGTTATTAGAATGCCAATAGTCCTGAAGCTATACATCAAGTGTTAAGAGCACTGAAAGTGTCAGGTCACAGATTATATATCAACACTTAAGATCAGAAAACAAGAAAAAATCAGAATAATGTTTTTTCCACTTGTTTTTCAATTTCATTATTAATTCTAACCTTTAAATAGCTTTTTTAGGTGGGAGAGAGGATGGGTACTGGGGAGTGAACCCAGGGCACTTTACTACTGAGCCATATCCCCAGCCCTTTTTATTTTAAGACAGGGTCTCACTAAGCTGCTTAGGGCCTCACTAACTTGCTGAGACTGGCCTTGAACCTGCAATCCTCCTGCCTCAGCCTCCCGAGTAGCTGGGATCACAGGTGTGTGCCACCATATCTGGCCTTTTAAATAGTATTCTTTTGTTACACAGCATAAGTGCACATAAAATCAAGCTTTATTCAATGATAAAATTAACACAATACTGCCAAAATACAACATTTTATGGCAGTTTTAGCATAAGGGTTTAGAGGAGACTTATGAACTTACCCTCTTTAGCCAAATATAGCTCCTTAAATTTTGCTCTTTTTTGATTAAATTCTTGCTCAAGCTGCTGCTGTGCACGTAAAAATTCTGCATTAATTTTTTCCAATTCTGCTACCCGTTGCTGAAGAGAAACTGGAAAAAAAAAAAAAAAACACTAGGTTAACAAGTAATTTTGTTTCCAAATTAAGTAACAAGAATAAATTAGTATTTCAACAGCACATTGCTATACATGAAACAAGTAGTCAAGCTATTCCCAAGATCTATTATATTCTAGGAAATTCTCATTTTAAAACTTCTATTAGACTTAATAAACAAACTGTGAATGAGTCATGTACAGTAAAACAGCATATAAACAGAGAATCACTTACAGCCAAATTCCATAACCTCCAAAGTTCTTTCGTACAATTGACAGAACGTAAACTTGAGGTAAGGTAGAAGAAATAAGAACAGGTAGAAACACGGATGGAAAGGTCTATACCTTTAAATCTAAAAACTCCATAAATGTACTCTCCTTCAACCCCAGGTCTGTTTTCTTGCAGGCCTGACTTCTTAAAAGGTTTAATAATTCTTAGATTACTATAAGTCCAGTTAATGAGTGCCTCTATACCCTATTTGCTTACAGAATGCATTTTTAGACAAATTAAAAGAAGCCTAAAGAGAGATTATTAGAGACCCTTGATATGGGTACAGTCCTAGCACATATTAACTAGATAATGTTAACATGAAGATCCTGAGAAAATCCAGACTAACATGACCTGTTCTGTACTCCACAATCAAAGGACTCAAGCTCATTAGGCTGACGGCACTCACACTTCTCATGTTCAACATGTGTAAGGTTTCCTTTGAAACCTGGCCAGGATGATGGCACACACCTGTGATTCTAGTGACTAGGGAAGCTGAGACAGGAAAATCTCAATTTCAAGGCCAACCTAAGCAATTTAGTGAGATACTGTCTCAAAATAAAAAATAAAAAGGCCTGGAGATGTAGCTCAGTGATAGTGTGCCTGGGTTTAATCCCAAGTACCAAAAAAAAATAAAAGAAGCCTGAGACCACCAAAGGATATCTCACTTTGGAATACTGGCATACTTTTTCTCTTTGTGTACGTATCCTGCTCTATGGTTTGCTTTCCTGAATAAATCTCCTTGTTTTCCTTTTTTCATTTTGATTCTGGGGATCGAACCCAAGGACACTCTATCACTGAGCTATACCCCGCAACCCTTTCTAATGAGACAGGGTCTCACCAAGTTGTTGAGATTGGCCTCAAACTTGGGATCCTTCTGCCTCAACCTCCAAAGTTATAGGCAAGCACTACAACACCCAACACCTTGCTTTCCAAAATAAACCTCTACTTGTACCCTCAAATTCCATTCTGTGCTACAAATCAAGAATCTGCCAAGACTGAGCTGAGGTCCCTTTTTCTCTTCTGGGGATCTCCTCACACCTCATCTGGTAACAAGTCCACTTTCAAAATTGTTAAATATTGGATTATTTAAGGTAATTATCCCACAATGAAGTCCACAGCCAATACTGCTAGTTCCTGTTTCTCTCAAGTGTTATGAACAAAATCGAATGGTTCCCTGATTGGGGTGGTCATACCAGTCAGAACTATTCTTCCAGTTTCAAAATAATCCATTAACATAATACTGAAATCATAATCAAATAGGAAGGAAAAAGAACTGTCCATTCTGCTTGAAATCTCAAATACTAGGAAATTATGTGGTTTTCTTTTGAGGGGGTGAAATACTGGGGATTGAACTCAGGGGCACTGGACCAGTGAGACACACCCGCAGTACTATTTTGTATTTTATTTAGAGATAGGGTCTCACTGAGTTGCTAAGTGCCTCAACATTGCTGAGGCTGGCTTTGAACTTGTGATTCTCCTGCCTCAGCCTCCTAAACTGCTGGAATTATCGGCATGCACCACTGCACCTGGCTATGGTTTTCAAATCACTACTGATCATGGTGTAGAAGGGTCTGGGACACATTTTCGTCAAAGGGACTTGAAATTTGGCCACAGTTCATTAAATGACTGCCAACTCTGGCCAAGTCCAGGGACTGTCTTGGCTGAAGAACATACTCTTGACCTCCTCCTTTGCTCCAATTGGACTCAGCCTAAGGCTATGGCCATAATCCCTTCAGGAGCTATCCATCAGTACTAATTAGCCACTAATTACCTAGGTGGAAGGTCTCAGTTCCCTACTATAAACCACCCTGAGATAATGATTTACCTATAATTAAAAAAAATTTGTAGTTGTAAATGGACAGAATGCTTTTGTTTTTATTTTTATGTGAGGCTGACTCAAACCCAGTGCCTCACAAGCGCTCTGCCACTGAGCTACAGTCTCAGTCCTTGCCTGTAATTTTAACCAAGATCTGAGATAATCTTTGAAGGCATACCTACTCCCCAATCCATTGCTCCATTTAATTCAGAGCTAATTTTATAATGCACAGAAGAAAAAAAAACTAGAAAAATATACAAATGATTTACCTACATGTAATAGAATTATGGCTCATAAATTGCTTCTCCATGCTTTTTGAAGTTCTCTACAATGAGGGTATGCACTCCTCTAACAATACATAATAACTAAAATCGGTATTTGTTCATTTCCATAACATCTCCAGACTAGCCTCACTACAGATTCAACACTATTAATGCAATCCATGGCCGAACAGGGAAATGTCAACTGCTTTGAGTTATATATCATTATATTCATTTTGAGGGACAAATATCTAGAGTCTTCAGGTCAAAGCAATGACATCATTTGAAGACTTACAACAAGCTGAGAAAAAGAGGGGTGGGGAATATATCAGAAAGAGAAAATGTGTGATGATCTTATTTTTACCACTTAAAATAATGAAGGAAATTTGTTCTCTGGCTCTTTATTTCTACTGGTATTTTTACTGTTAAATTCCAACAGTTAAATAAATAACTAACTTTTCCATTGAACATTTTTGTTTGTTTATTTGTGTTGGGAATTGAACCCAGGATGTTGTTCCAGTGGGTTATATCCCCAGTCTTTTTTATTTTTTGAGACAAGGTCTCACTAAATTGCTAAGTCTGGCCCTGAACTTGCAATCCTCCCAACTCAGCCTCTTCATCACTGGGATTACAGGCATGAGCCACTGTGCCCAACTCCACTTAACACTGGTAGCCATTAATTAGTGCCAAAATGGGGAAGGGAGACTGGCCAGGTAGCACATGCTGGTAATCCCAGCAACTCCGGAGGCTAAAGCAGGAGGACTATAAGTCCAAAGACACCCTCAGCAACTTAGCAAGGCCCTAAGCAACTTAGCAAGATCTTTTCTCAAAATAAAAAATTTTCAAAAAGGGTTGGGGATGTGACTCAGTGGCTAAACACTGAGTTCACTGGGTGCAATCCTCTGTACCAAAAAAAAAAAAAAAAAAGGAAAAAAAAAAGCCAGGGAGGGGCCCTGAGGAATGAAAATAGGAAATATAAATTCCACGCTGTATGTGTACTTCAAAACATCAGGTTGGACATGGTAAAAACACACAATGTTTTCTATCAATTTAAAATAACAGCTGGGTACAGTGGGAACCACTAAAAACCCAGTGACTTGGAAGACTAAGGCAGGAGGATCACAAGTTCAAAGCCAACCTCAGCATCTTAGCAAGAACTTGTCTCAAAATAAAAAGGGCTGGGGATGTGGCTCAGTGGTTAAGTATCCCTGGGTTCAATCCTTGTTAATAAATAAATAAACAAATAACATGAAGAAAAAAACAAGATCTCTCTGTTCTTATCTTTTTCCCTAACAACTACATCCCCAGCACATTCCACCAAATCACAAACATGCATGCGCAAAATGCCTGCCATTCAACATTTTTACATTTAGGTCAAATAAGGCTAAAGAATCCACAAAAACAAAAGTACAGTCTTTAAAATTGTAGCCAGAACCAGGTGTGGTAGCAGGAGCCTGAAACCTCTGTGCCTTGGGAGGCTAGACAGGAGGATTACAAGCTGGAGGCCAGCCTTAGCAATTTATCAAGGCCCTAAGTTAGTGAGACCCTATCTCAAAACAAAAAACAAGAAAAGAGATGGGGATGTGGCTCAGTGGTAAAGTGCCCCTAGGTTCAGTACCCAGTACCCCAAAAATAATAAATTAAATTAAATTAAATTGCAGCATACTACCATAATAAAGCTGCTCATGAGATTGAAGCAGGAGAATCAAAACTTCAAGGCCTGCCTAACTTAGTAAGACCCTATCTCAATATAAAATTTTTAAAAAAGAATGAAAACAAAGAAACAATAATGGAACTTGAGAATATCATGTTAAGCAAAACAAGCTAAATTCAGGAAAAAAAAAAAGAGAGAGAGAGCAAGCAAGGGAGCGAGTGATGCACTGGGTTTGATTCTCAGCACCCCATATAAATAGGTAAAATAAAGATCAGTTGACAACTAAAACATATTAAAAAAAAAAAAAAAGAACTGAAAGTATAACTCATAGGCAGAACCCTCCTCAGTTTGGTCCCCAGTACCACCAGAAGGGGGAAAAAAAAAAAAATTGTAGCCTAAAACTAAGTATTTCTCTCCACACCACTCCCAACAGTATTCTGGCTTTTAGGATTCAGGCAGTTTTCAATTCCAGGAATGGCAATCCATTAGAGGATGTGCCAAGTAACTCCCTTATTCTCTTTTTGTTTTTGCTGTCAATTTTTAAATAATCCATCTCAAGCACTTCTAACATACAATTGTACAAATACTGACAAGCCCAAATAACTCCTTTTTATAAGAATGCCTTTACTGCCATGCCTTAAAAAAAAAAAATCAAGATTACAAATAAGCATAATACATTAGCAAGCAACCACAAAACCAACTGAAAACTGCTCTCATCATACAAAATACTGCATTATTTTTCTAATATGGTAATTAATAGTTCACAATAACTAGATAATAGTTCAAGTAAAAAGTACTTAGCATGGCATATAGAAAATGTGATAACTATTAGCATTTATTAAACTAGTGGTAATTATTTATGGTTTAATGAGAGGTTTATTTTGACTCCTGAAGGTACGAGATGAAGGATGTGTAACTTGTTGGCAGAGCCCTGAGGCAGTGCAACTTATCACCTGGTGAGAGAAAGGGACTGTGTATTATATGCCTCTTCTAGTCCCTCCACCCAGTGCTGGTAACTGAACCCTGGGCCTTGTACAAGGCCAACAATCTATTACCAAACCACATTCTCAGCCCTAGGGAGGATGAATGAATAAAGAAAAAAAGCAGAGTGATTAGGTGTCTTTGTATGTAGCCACAAAGACCAGAAGTCATTTCCAATCTCATAATTTTAACTCAGTTCCATGCTTAGACTTCCAGCTCATACTTTTCCTTTATACCTTGTATTTTGCAGCATCATGAAATTAGTGTTAATGACAGCCTCCACATAGTACTAAACCTTCTGAAATTTATCAGTTGAGAGTTTTAGTCTATCAGTCTTTTTGAATCATCCCACAAATTCCATATATTGTTACCTTCATTCGAGTAATAAGAAAAAGGGAAAACCTAATAAAATAGGTACTTTTAAGGCTTGACATCCAAAGGGAAAAATTACTGAACCACTTACTGAAAATGTGTGAATTAAGCAACAGCAATACAGAAAGAAAGGAAAAAGAAGAATCTTATAAAGGAAAGATCCAATAATTTGTTTACCCAGTATACTGCCTATATGACCTAGCTGAATTTCTACTCCACTCTGATCTTATTTATATTTGCAACAGAATGCCTGAAGCCACAAATTGCTCTTCAGATGGCCTAGCCAGAAACCACTGAATCTAGCCAGGCAAGGGGGGTGTACACCTGTAATCCCAATGATTCTATAATCCCTGGGACTCTGGAAGCTGAGGCAGGAGGATCTCAAATTCAAGGCCAGTCTCAGCAATTTGATGAGACCCTATCTCAAAATAAAAAGAGCATGGTGGCATATGCCTGTAATCCCAGGGGCTTGGGAGGCTGAGGCAGGAGGATCGCAAATTCAAAGCCAGCCTCAGCAACTTAGTGAGTCCCTAAGCAACTCAGTGAGACCCTCTCTAAATAAAATATTTAAAAGGGCTTTAGGAATTTAGGAATATTAAGAAAATTGTGCACCACGATCAAGTGGGGTTCATCCCTGGAATGCAAGGATGGTTCAACATCCATAAATCAATAAACGTAATCCATCATGTCAATAGACTTAAGGATAAGAATCATGGTTATTTCAATTGACGCAGAAAAAGTGTTCGACAAAATACAACACCCCTTCATGCTCAAAACACTAGAAAAAATAGGGATAGTAGGAACATACCTCAACATTGTAAAGGCTATTTATGCTAAGCCCATGGCCAACATCATTCTTAATGGAGAAAAACTGAAACCATTCCCTTTAAAAATGGGAACAGGACAGGGATGTCCTCTTTCACCACTTCTATTCAACATTGTCCTCGAAACTCTAGCCAGAGCAATTAGACAGATCAAGGAAATTAAAGGGATACGAATAGGAAAAGAGGAACTTAAGCTGTCACTATTTGCGGATGACATGATTCTATATTTAGAGGATCCAAAAACCTCCTCCAGAAAACTTCTAGACCTCATCAATGATTTCAGCAAAATAGCAGGCTATAAAATCAACACGCATAAATCTAAAGCATTTTTATACACAAGTGATGAAACAGTTGAAAGGGAAATGAGGAAAACAACTCCATTTGCAATAGCCTCAAAAAAAATAAAATACTTGGGAATCAATCTAACCAAAGAGGTAAAAGGTCTCTACAATGAAAACTACAAAATATTGAAGAAAGAAATTAAGGAAGATCTTAGAAGATGGAAAGATCTCCCATGTTCTTGGATAGGCAGAATTAATATTGTCAAAATGGCCATACTGGGGCTGGGGAGATAGCTCAGTCGGCAGAGTGCTTGCCTTGCAAGCACAAGGCCCTGGGTTCGATCCCCAGCACCCAAAAAAAAAAAAAAAAAAAAAATGGCCATACTACCAAAAGTGCTATACAGATTCAATGCAATTCCAATTAAAATCCCAATGACGTACCTTACAGAAATAGAGCAAGCAATCATGAAATTCATCTGGAAGAATAAGAAACCCAGAATAGCTAAAGCAATCCTTAGCAGGAAGAATGAAACAGGGGGTATCACAATACCAGAACTTCAACTATACTACAAAGCAATAGTAACAAAAACAGCATGGTATTGGCACCAAAATAGACAGGTAGATCAATGGTACAGAATAGAGGACACAGACACAAACCCAAATAAATACAATTTTCTAATACTAGACAAAGGGGCCAAAAATATGCAATGGAGAAAAGATAGCCACTTCAACAAATGGTGCTGGGAAAACTGGAAATCCATATGCAACAGAATGAAATTAAACCCCTATCTCTCACCCTGCACAAAACTCAACTCACAATGAATCAAGGACCTTGAAATCAGACCAGAGACCCTGCATCTTATAGAAGAAAAAGTAGGTCCAAATCTTCAACTTGTTGGCTTAGGATCAGACTTCCTTAACAGGACTCCCATAGCACAAGAAATAAAAGCAAGAATCAATAACTGGGATAGATTCAAACTAAAAAGCTTTCTCTCAGCAAAGGAAACTATTAGCAATGCGAAGAGAGAGCCTACAGAGTGGGAGAATATCTTTGCCACTCATACTTCAGATAGAGCACTAATTTCCAGAATATATAAAGAACCCAAAAAACTCCACACCAAGAATACAAATAACCCAATCAACAAATGGGCTAAGGATATGAACAGACACTTCACAGAAGAAGATCTACAAGCAATCAACAAACATATGAAAAAATGTTCACCATCTTTAGTAATAAGAGAAATGCAAATCAAAACTACCCTAAGATTCCATCTCACCCCAATTAGAATGGCGATTATCAAGAACACAAGCAACAATAGGTGTTGGCGAGGATGTGGGGAAAAAGATACATTCATACATTGCTGGTGGGATTGCAAATTAGTGCAGCCACTCTGGAAAGCAGTGTGGAGATTCCTCAGAAAGCTTGGAATGGACCTACCATTTGACCCAGCTATCCCACTCCTTGGCCTATACCCAAAGGACTTAAAATCAGCATACTACAGAGATACAGCCACATCAATGTTCATAGCTGCTCAATTCACAATAGCCAGACTATGGAACCAACCCAGATGTCCTTCAATTGATGAATGGATAAAGAAACTGTGGTATATATATATACAATGGAATATTACTCAGCTATAAAGAATAATAAAATTATGGCATTTGCAGGCAAATGGATGAAATTGAAGAATATCATGTTAAGTGAGATAAGCCAATCTCAAAAATCCAAAAGACGAATGATCTCACTGATAAGCGGATGATGACACGTAATGGGGGGTGGGAGTGGGGCAAGAATGGAGGAAGGAGGGACTATATAGAGGGAAAAGAGAGGTGGGAGGGGTGGGGGGAAGGAAAAAAATAATGGAATGAATCAAACATCATTACTCTATGTAAATGTATGAATATGCAAATGGTATGCTGTTACTCCATGTACCAACAGAAACAACATGTATCCCATTTGTTTACAATAAAAATAAATTTAAAAAAAATAATAATAAAAGGGCTGGGATGTATCTCAGTGGTAAAGTGCCCCCAGATTCAATCTCTCAGTGGTAATGATAATAATAATAATAAAATAAAAAGGGCTAGGGATGTAGCTCAGTGGTAAAGCACCTCCATACCCAGTAATACAAATCCCCAGTTTAAAAAAAAAAAATCTAAGATGGCTGCCAGAATGACCACCAGACAACCTCTAACTTCACTAATTCTATCAGCATACTATATCTTTCTCTCTCTCTCTCTGTCTCTCTGTTTCTCTCTCTCTCTCTCTCTCTCACACACACACACACACACCTCTCCCACCCAGTGACACGACCACTGACAACTGCCATGGTTACAACCAAAAAGAACCATAAAGCAAATTATGCTGTGATCACATAAGAATATGTAATGAATCTCACTGTTATAATTAAAAGGCATACATAATTTTTTTAACCACAAAAGGAACAAAAAGAGCATCTGAATTCCCTGAAAATCTCCACCTATTCTCAGAAAAGACATGAATATTCCTCCCCTTTATTAGCCTTTCTCACCGCATTTCTTTTACCCTATATCCATAGCCTCCTCACCTCCAAGGGTCAAGAAGCTGATTGGTGGGACTTTCTCCCAGCTTCCATTCTTTGGTCAAGAATACCCTTTTTTCACTGCTCAGTCCAGGTTTGTCTTGTTTATTCATTACCAGATTCTAAGAAGGAAAAAGAACCCAGTTTGGGGTCAAAACTGGTAACAATTTTTAGATATTTTATTTTCCCTAACTTTGGTATCAATGAGAGAGAGCATGCAACAACTTGAAATTACTTTTTAAGCCCTCACTATATCCTAATGCTACAGTCTCTAACAAGAAAAATACTGTACTTAATAAATGGGCAAATGAATTAAACAGATACTTCTTGAAGAAATACAAATGGTCAACAAATATATAAAAAAATGTTCAACATCATTAGCAATTAGGTAAAAGCAAATCAAAACTACACTGAGATTTCATCTCACACCAGTCAGAATGGCAGTCATCAAGAATACAAATAATAACAAATGCTGGAGAGAATGTGGAGAAAAAGAAACACTTTTCTACTACTGGTGTTATTGTAAATTAGTACAATCACCATGGAAATCAGTATGGACATTCCTCAAAAAACCAGGCATGAAATCACCATATGACCCCGTTATCACTTCTTGGTATTTATTCTAGCAAACTAAAGTTGTCATACTATAGTGATACATACATACCCATGTTTACAGCAGCACAATTCACAATACCAAACTATGGAACCAGCCTAGGTATCCTTCAACAGATGAATGGAGAAAGCAACTGTGGCATACATACACAGTAGAGTTTTACTCATCATAAAAAAATGAAATTATGTCATTTGCAGAAAATGGATGGAACAAGAGACAATTATGCTAAGAGACAATTATGCTAAGAGATATAAGCCAAATATCAGAAGGTCAAGGGTTGTATGTTTTCTCTCATATGTGGAAGTTGGAGAAGAAAAAAAAGAAAAAATTGGAGTGGGGGAGATATCAAGAAATTCAAAGGGAGACCAATAGAGGAATGGAACTGTGGGTACGAGGATAGAAGGGAGGAGGGAAGTGCTAGGGAGTGATACTAAGGATTGAACCCCAGGGTGTTCTACCACTCAGCTAGATCCCAGTGCCTTTTTTTTTTTGAGATGGGGGGGGTCTCACTAAATTGCCCAGGCTGCCCTTGAGCTTTCAATCCTCCTGCCTCAACCTCCCTAGTTGCTGTGATTACAGGCATGAGCCAACTTGCCCTGCCAAAATAAATGTTCAAACATTTTCACCTAGCAAGTTCTCTAAAACTTATCACCTCCAGCCTTTTATAAGAATAAAAGTGATTATTATTTATTGTAAACCCACCCACTGAATTATACTTAGCATACCTCACAGAGGAAAGGAGGGAAGGAGAAAGTACAGTGGGGATGGTAGGAATTACCAACTAACAAATACTCATGACAGACAACCCATGAGCCACATATTGTGATGGGCTGACAGATCTGACTCCATGAGAATGTTATAGGCCAGACTCTAAGGGAAATAACTAAACAGACTCCATGTTACTCTGAGACTCCATGTTATGTAGGAAATAAACTTCTTCCATGGGAACACCCCGTCTCTGTGCCCATCATCGTTTACTTAGTGTGACATGTTTAACAATACAGAATGATAATTCCTATGTAAAGAAAAATTGCTCTCTTTTGATTCTTATTGCTCCTAAATAATGTACCATGTGAACAGTGATTTTGTGGATGTTAGTAACAATTCTTTAGTTTGTACCTAGGTAAGGGTCATTTTGACCCACTTCCCCCTCTGTCGATGATCTCATGATGTTAATGTGTAATTTCAAATCACAGTAACAAACACTTATGATTAATGTGATTTTTGGTATAAGAACCCCTACAACCCTGTGGTCGGGGCTGTTCTCCCAAGAGCCATTTTTGGGGGCATTGTGTGAGACAGTCAGTGGCCAGCTTAATAAAGACTCTCAAATTTGGACTTCTCAGTGGTGATTGGTCTGTTCTTAAGTTGCGCCCTATAACAATATGAGTAATAGAGTTACATACCAAGCATTTTACAATATTAGAAAAAACAGATATGGTATTAGGTGATCAAATATCATATTCAGTTTTTCCATAGTACCAAAGATAATAATTCTTTAGTGCAAGAAAAATTGTTCCACCTCACGTAATTCCATTTCAATTCATGTAATCCCAAAGACGCCTGACTTTGACAACGTTTAGAATACGTATCCTTTTTGCCCTACCCATTTATAAAGATAAACCTGCCCTTTTTTCGGGGGCAGTTCTGGGGATTAAACCCAGGGGCATTTTACCACTAAGACACATCCCCAGTCCTTCCTATCTATCTATTTGAGGCAGTGTCTCGCTAAATTGCTTAGGGCCTTGCAAAGTTACTAAGGCTATCCTCAAACTTGCCTCAGCAAGTCCTCTTGCCTCAGTCACCTGCATAGCTGAGATTACAGGCATGTGCCACTATGCCTGACTTCTTTTTATTTATCTGAGACAGGGACCCATTAAGTTGTTTAGGTGCTCACTAAATTGCTGAGGCCAGTTTCCAAACTTGTGATCCTCCTGCCTCAGCTTCCTGAGTCCCTGGGATTACAGGTATGTACCATGCCTGACAGAAACTAAACTCTCAATAATATTCAGTAAGCTTATTCTAGTGAGATTTGTTTGTTTGTTTGTTTTGGAGCACAACTCCACATTGTTAATGTTAGCCCTTAAGATTAACATAATCTTAAACTGTTCTTAAAACCCTTTGCACTTAAATTGCTATTAAGTCAATACTCCCTCCAAACTAAATCTAGCATAGTTTTAGCAATATTGCTGATGTTATTTACAAAGTTTTAGGCTAGGATTTTGGTACATCATCTAGATCTTAGTAGAGGTTTATACTAATATATTAGAAAGATCATTCTATCCAACCATCTTTAGTACCAAAACGCACATCTTAATCATGACTAGAAAAATTAAAAACTGCCAGGCATGGTGGGCAGGCCTGTAATCCCAATGACTTGGGAAGCTAAGGCAAAAAGATCATAAATTTCAAGTCAGCTTCAGCAAGCTCCTAAGCTACTTGGTGAGAACCTATCTCAAAATAAAAAATAATAAAAGCAGGAATCAATAATTGCGATAGAGTCAACCTAAAAAGCTTTTTCTCAGCAAAGGAAACAACAATGTGAAGAGAGAACCTACAGAATGGAAGAAAATCTTTGCCACGCACACTCCAGATAGAGCACTCATCTCCAAGATACATAAAGAACTCAAAAACCTTTACACCAAGAATACAAATAACCCAATCAATAAATGAGCTAAGGAAATGAGCAGGCACTTCACAGATCTATAAGCAATCAACAGATATATGAAAAAATGTTCAACATCTCTAGTAATAAAGAGAAATGCAAATCAAAACTACCCTAAGATTTCGTCTCACCCAAATTAGAATGTCTATTATCAAGAATACAAGCAACAATAGATATTGGAGAGGACGTGGGGAAAAAGGTACACTCATACACTGCTGGTGGAGTTGCAAATTGGTGCCGTCACTCTAGAAAGCAGTATGGCGATTCCTTAGAAAACTTGGAATGAAACCACTATTTGACCCAGCTATCCCACTTCTTGGTTTATACCCAAAGGACTTAAAATTAGCATACTACACAATGACACAGCTACATCAATGTTTATAGCAGCTCAATTCACAATAGCTAGATTGTGGAACCAAATGAGATGCCCTTCAATTGATGAATGGATAAAGAAACTGTGGTGTGTGTATGTATGTATATATATATATATATATATATATATATATACAATGGAATACTATTCAGCCATAAAGAATAAAATTATGGTATGTGCAGGTAAATGGATGGCATTGGAGAATATCATGCTAAGTGAAATAAGTCAATCCAAAAAACCAAAGGCCGAATGATTTCTCTGATAAGTGGATGATGACATGTAATGGGAGATGGGGGAAAGTAAGAATGGAGGAAGGATGGATCACAGAGAGGAAAATGAGGGGTGGGGAGAGGGTGGGGGGAAGAAAAAATAATAGAATGAAATAAACATCATTACCCTATGTACATGTTATAAGTACGCAAATGGTGTGACTCTACTTCAAGTACAACCAGAGAAATGAAAGTTGTACCCCATTTGTGTAAAATGTATCAAACTTAAAAAAAAAAAAGTCCTTAACCCTCATTGGTCACAGGGCTAAGGACAGTTAGCCCTGTCCTTAAGGGCTAACTCACAGTTTGAGATTCAGGCCAAGTATCATCTACTCCTTGGAACATTCCTAGAATTTTAGAAACCTTCCCTCCCTTCCAAATTTCTTCCCCTAATGAGGTAGGCCCATCCTCCTCTGGGCCATAAAACCCCAGGGCATAAAAGCTTCTATTGTACGGGTATTGTCACACCTTTCAAAAGTCCTCACTTCAATCACTACTTTGTACTTGTTGAAAGAAATTGGCTTTACCTTGTATATCCTTGTATCCTCACTGCTTAACACAATGCCTGGCACTCATAATTAAAACTCAATAAATATTTAACAAATTAGAATTAGACTCTCTACTCAATGTAGTAATAGAGATGCACATTAATGTAAGTGTAAATGATATTAATAATAATATTAAAACAAAGTATTTGGTTTTCAAAATAAAATTAAAATATCAAACTTATAGGCATACAAGAAAATTCTGGACTTTCATGCTTTATTGTTTTAAGTGCTCAAAAATCCCATCTTAAAAAAGTATAGTGGTTATAATTTAAGAACCGGTTGACACATGCTATGTTAGTTGTTTATTTGGTCACTGTTAAGTAGAATATACTTTCTCTTAAACTACAATGAATGTAGATTATGCTATTGTTTGTTTAAATTTTTTTTCCTAAAGTAATGCCCGTATGTAGAATGAAAAGATTTTCATTATCCTTTAATGAGATGAATGTCTTATTTTGTATGATTTGGGGCAGTTTCTTACTGAGCTTCTACCTCTTATGAACATTATGACTTGCAGATGTGTCGTGTGTAAAGAACAAGAAGATATCATGAAATATTAGTGACGATTATGTACTGGACAAAGAAACTAGACAGTGTTTCCAAGGACTAAAGGATTGTGGAAAATGAATGCTACTCAAAGTAGAGTGGTGAGTTATAACCAATTTCTGTGTTCAAATTAGGACACAAATAAAAGGAAATTTAAACAAACAAACAAATACACACACAAAAATAAATAAATAAATAAAAAGGGCTGGTGATGTAGCTCTGTGGTAGAGGGCACATGGGTTCCAGAAATTGTATTCAAGCAGAATTACAAATTAAGACACACAAATTAAAAAAAAAAAAAAAAACTTTTGACAAAAATACAAAAGGGAAATAACTGGAATTTTTTTTGTAGTGTAATAGAAAATAATAATAGAAGAAATAAAATGCAAGCAGAGAAGAGTCAGTAGGCTCAGGAAAGGGAAAACAGAAAGGTCTGGGTTAATAATGAGCAGGATAGCAAAGCAGAGGGAGTTCATTTAGGGCAAGTATTTTGGGATGACTGGTTGTGAGTGAATGTTCAATAGATTACTGATGCAGAATTAATTATATTGGAGGGTTTCTTCCTTTATTATCATCATACTAAAAACTGTATTTCCACTATGTATTGCCAAATGGAACGCCTAGTGACACTCAAGAAGTCTAAAATATTTGCCAAACAGGATTCTTTTAGAATCAATTATACAGTTAAAATAAAAACCAGGTGTGATGGTGCATGTCAGTAATCCCAGCAGCTCAGGAGGCTGAGGTAGGAGAGTTACAAGCTCAAGGCCAGCCTAGGCAAGATGCCCTCCCAAAATAAAAAAAAATTAAATTAAATTTAAAAAGCTAGAAATGAGGTCAGAGACAAAGTGTCCCTAGGTTCCATCCCCAGTACCAAACACACACACATACATACATACATACACACACACACACACACACACACACACACACAGAGTATATAACTAATCTTTTTGCTGTTTAAGTGAATATTTTTAAATTTAAAAAGTTCCCCTGAAAGCTGTGGGGTTTGGGGGTTTTGTTCCCTCTCCTTCCCCCCACCCCCTCTTGGGTAGGGGTAGGTAACCTGAAACTGAACCTGGGGCATTTAACCACTGAACTACATCCCTAGTCCCTTTTATTTTTTTAGTCAGGATCTCTTTTAAGTTGCTGTGCCTTGATAAATTGCTAAGGTTGGCCTCAAACTTGTGATCTTCCTGCTTCAGACTTGCAAGCAGCTAAGATTACAGGCATGCACCACTGTGCCCAGCATAAAAATGTTTTCAAATAAAAGAAAGAAATCAGGTTAATCTTTATTTCCATCTTGTCATTTCTGTACCTGAGGGTTTAACTCTAAATTAGCTGAAAAATAATGTACCCATATAATACCATTGCTCCACCATTCCAGATAATGGGGTATTATACATATACACATATACATACAATTCACAAGAAAACTATTAACTTAAAAAATTTAATTATCAGAATGGTATGTAGCTTTGTGGTAGAGTACTTGCCCAGCATGGATGAGACCCCAAGTTGAATCCCCAGCATTACCACCAAAACACCCCTACACACATACATAAACTCCCTTTTAAATTTCTTTAATATAAAATTGTAATTGGTTTAGAATATTCTAAATATCTTTACCATTTTTAGGGGAAAATTGCTAATGCAGCAAAAATCATCTCTTAGAACCATGTTTGATTATACCAAAAAAACAAATCAAATACCTCATGTATTTACTGTTCTTTAACAGAAAATTTTAATGTAGACATAATTATTTTTTCCCTATACTTGGGTTATAAAAAGGTTACTTTATAGCTATAAATTCTACACCAGGGATTACTTATCAGAAGAAAAGTTCATCATAAATAAGTAATAAAAACATGAGGATCATTTTTTATTTACAAGGAAAGTTGGATGCATTATTTATAAGCTTTTCAGAAATATCAAGGTCATAGAGATGGATTCAAATTTTGAGAAATACCCAACCTGCCTACATGTGGATGAAGAAGATCAACTGTATGTCTAAGGAGGGGAACATGAGAACCAACAGGTCAAAGAAGATTCAAGGACAGAATGCTAATATCAATATTTAAGGGTGGGGTGCTCAAAGCCACAAAAAAATGAAATGGGTAATAACAGAATATAAAAATTAAGTATCACTTATATGCTCCATATTATATGGGAAACAGTATAGCATAATAGTTGGAAAAACAGGTTCCAGAATTAAACTAAGATTTAAATTCAGCTCTACCACTTATAAACTGATTCCTTTGCTCCATCTGCAAAAATAGGAACAGTAACAATACTACTCTGGAGGACATAAGGATTAGATAATCCAAATATAGCTCTTTACTGAGTGTCAGTTATTTTATACACTGGCTCAATAAATTTTCAAAACAATGCACAATGCAAGCATCATTACCCCCAGTTACAAATGAAGAAATATTCTCTAAGAGACTGAGTAATCTCTCTATCATTACATACCTAATAAGTGGCAGAGTCAAAACACTGACCTGTTGAACTGACCTAGTTGGATTTCCCTGTGACTACAGGTGTTTAATATAGGAAACTAATACAGGAGATTCATGTATCACATGAGCAGGAGTTACAAACTATTACAATACCATCTCTCCTAAAGGGGTTCTTTTAATATAGCCCCACTATTCATTTACATGCTGAAATACAGATTATTTAATTATAATTAGTTTCCTCTATAGTAGTAAGGGCATTATACTTTGGGCTTTGAGGGATTTTTTGTTTTGAGGATTGTTTGGGGAGTGTTTTGTTTTGCTTTTCATAGTACTGGGAACTGAACCCAGGGGTGCTCTATCAACTGAGCCACAACCCCAGCCCTTTTTATTTTGATACAGCGTCTCACTAAGTTGCCCAGGCCAGCCTCAAACTTGTGATCCTCCTGTCTCAGCCTCATATGTCACCAAAGTTCTAAAAACTT
The DNA here is from genome assembly GCF_902686445.1 of Sciurus carolinensis. Classification (NCBI taxonomy): domain Eukaryota; kingdom Metazoa; phylum Chordata; class Mammalia; order Rodentia; family Sciuridae; genus Sciurus; species Sciurus carolinensis. The sequence continues at coordinate 55,077,849 of NC_062215.1, read as the reverse complement.
TTTTATTAATGAAGAAGAGGGCCACAAGTAAATAAATTTGATTTCTTGTTCCACATTTAACCAGGTCATTCAATAATAGTCAAACAAAAAGGTTTCTACTTTCTTATCACCAAACAAGAAACACTCTAATATGGAAATAAAAAGGCTTTATCCTCAAGTGGCTTCTATATAATCTTCAAGGATCTTCAAGAAATAAGTTCCATGGGTACCCAATGTTTGCATCAATTACACAGTCAAATCAGGTGATGAAGGGTACCAAAGCCCACATTAATCCAAAAAATAAAAAATTCTTGTTTTCCTTTGGTTATTTTGACAAACTAACTTAAATTATAGCAATAAAATCTTAGCCTCCACCCCCCCAGAAAAAAATTTGGAGTAATGCCTTGGTACAGAAAGCTCTTCATATCAATAAAGTACAGAAAATTTGCAAATTAACTTCAAATTCCAATAGAAACCAAAGAAATACAAATTTAAACAATACTTTTTGCTCATCCAAATTAGCTAACTTGCCAGAGACAGTGGTGCACACCTGTAATCCCAGGGACTCAGGAGGCTGAAACCAGAGGATCAAAAGTTTAAGAAGCAGGCATAGTGGTGCATGCCTGTAATTCCAGCAGCTTGGGAGGTTGAGGTAGGATCACGAGTTCAAAGTCAGCTTAAGCAAAAGTGAGGTGCTAAGTAACTCAGTGAGACTCTGTCTTTAAATAAAATACAAAATAGGGCTGGGAACATGGCTCAGTGGTCGAATGCCCCTGAGTTCAATCCCCAATATCCCTACCCCCAACAAAAAAAGTATCAATTCCTAGTAGCAAAAAATAAAAAGCTATTTGGGGGGCTTGGTAGGATGCTTGCCTAGCATGTCCAAGGTACTGGGTTTGATCCCCAGAACATGAAATATAAAAAAGACAAAAATAGATAATGTTTTTGTGGATCTCTTTCTAAAGATATCACTACCAGGTATTGGCATGCTCACACACTGCTGTTGAGAGCAAAAACTCTGAAAACCTTACACAAAAAAAAATTAATAAAATATTAATCATGTTTCTTATTTTCAATATAACTCTGACATGTGGAAATATTTTACAGGGAGACTGCCCCTCCAAGAATCAGCTAATATTGACAGCAAGCAATTTCCCCCACTCCATCAGAGTATACCTGTCATTTGCATACCAACCAATCCAAAATCCATAGGCCCAACCAACTTTTTTATCTAACTCGCACTCAAGTCACTTTTCCTCATGCCCTAATCACCCCAAGGTAACAACTAAAGACCACCCCTACAGTTAAGAGTCCATCAACATTATTCAAACTATCCAATCCTAAACTGGCTTAAACTTGTATATTCTACCCTGCCCTGTCCATTCCTTCCCATGGAAACCACAATAAAGGTTCTGGCCCATCCAGTCCTGTGGTCTTTCTGCTTCTCGCTTATTTGTGTAACCTAGGTGGCAAGGCACGTCCTTTCTCCTGGGAACTGTAAGTAATAAACTCTTCTTTTAAAGACAGTTGTCTCCTTACACATATGATTTTAAAAATCCAGGGTACATTTCAAGATAGATGGCTATGTGATAATCAAGAGCAAAACCCTTAACATTCTGTTTATTCTTTAAGCAATTTCATTGCCAGGAACCTATCATAAGGAAGTAATCATAGATAATATGTAAAGGTTTAATTGTAAGAATACTGACTACAGTACCAGTTAAATTTCTAAAACATTAGGAAAAAGTCAATACAACGAACTTCCTTTATCTATGGTTTCACTTTCCATGGTTTCAGTTACCAGGAGTCAGCAGTCAGAAAATACAAATTGTTTCTAGAATTCTTCAATTTAGTAAGTAATAAATTGTGCACGGTTCTGAATAGCATGATGAAATCTCATGTCATCCACTCCCATCTTCCCAGGATACAAATCAACTTTGTCCAACATATCTACAGTGTACACACCAGCCACCTGTTACTCAATAGCCATCTAGGCTATCAGATACACTGCCACAGTATCACAGAGGTTGTGTTCAAGTAACCCTTATTTTACTTACTTAATAAAGGTCTCAAAACCTAAGAGTAGTGATGCTGGCAATTCATATATGCCAAAGTGAAGCCATCAAGTGCTTCCTTTGGGCAAAAAGATGAAAGTACAATAAGATATTTAGAGAGAAAGAGAACACATTCATGTAACTTTAATTAAAAATTATACTGTCAAAAGAATTCTATTTTATAATTAATTTCATGCTGTCTAATTTATACATTACATTTTATCATAGGTATATACATAGAGGGAAAAAAACATAGTATATATAATATACGGTTTGGTACTATCCAGAGTTTCAAGCAACCACCTGGGGTCTTAGAACATACCCCCATGGATAAGGGGGGGACTATAGTGTCTCTAAAAATAAAAACACACAAATTACTAAATTTGTGTGTGTGCACAAATTTCAAGTTGAAACTTGAAAGAGAACACAAATTCTACCAAATCTATAGGAAACATGACTAATATTTTATTAATATTTTGACCTGTAAGGTTGTCAGAGTTTTTGCTCTCATAAGCAGTGTGTGAGTATGCCAATACCTGGTAGTGATATCTTTAGAAAGAGATCTACAAAAACGTTAACAGGAAAGAAGAAAATAAAAAACTTGGATCTCTGACATCTTTGAATAGTTAAACCAGCCTTAAAATGTTCTGTTTATGAATATGTTACATATAAAATATCTGAATCTTTTACTTTTTAAGCTACTGGACATTCCATTTGCTTTTAGATAAATGTATTCCTAACTCACACAAAGGAATACACAAACTGGGCACTCTGGTGCATGCCTGTAATCCCAGTGTCTCAGGAGACTGAGGCAGGAGGATCACAAGTTCAAAGTCAGCCTCAGCAATTTAGCAAGGCCCTAAGCAATTTAGCAAGACCCTGTCTCAAAAGAAAAAATAAAAAGGGCTGGAGTTGTGAGTCGTGGTTCAGTGGTTAAGGACCCCCAGGTTCTGTGCCTGGTACCAAAAAAAAAAAAAAAAAAAAAAAGGTCAAAATTTAAATATATCAAAAGTATCAAATTTTAAACATATATAACATTTGAAACAACAGATTAGATGGAAGTATTTGGACAAATAATGAAGAGAAAGACATGGCCAGTCAGCACACGCCTGTGATCCCAGAGGTTTGGGAGACTGAGGCAGAAGGACCATGAGTTTGAAATCAGTCTCAGCAACAGCAAGATGCTAAAGCAACTCTCAGTGAAACCCTGTCTGTAAAATAAAAAAAATTAAAAAAAAAAGGAGAGAGAGATACTATCCAGATGTTTATGATAGCACCATTTGAAATCAGAATAAAAAACCTTTAACTTCTGAATATTTATCAGAAGATTAAACATATTATGGATTCTATTCATTAGAATATTATTAGTTGTTCAGTACTATTTAAAATAACAGTATTTAATATGTCACAGTCATCATTTAAGGGGAGAACAACAGGTTGTAAAAGTGTTACAACAGCTGGGCTCCATGGCACATAAGTCAAATCCCAGTGACTCAGGAGGCTAAGGCAGAAGAATGACAAAGCTAGCTTCAGCAACTTAGTGAGACCATGTCTCAAAATAAAAATAAAAAGGACTGGAGATGTAGCTCAGTGGTAAACTTCTCCTGGTTCAATACCTAGTCAAAAAGAAAAAATGTTATAATGCTTTTGTTTCCTGAGTTGTTTGCAATGGGCAATAAACTTTATCTAGAATTATAACTGTTGCAGAAAAGAAAAATAAGTTAACATAAAATGTAGAAGACCCAACTTAAAAAACAGCACACAAAGAAGTAACTTTTTTTGGGGGGATTGGGGGTACTGGGGGTTGAAGCCAAAGGTACTTTACCACTGAGCCACATCCCCAACCCTTTTAGATTACTTATTTTGAGATAGGGTCTAAATTGCTTAGGGTCTCAATAAATTGCTGAGGCTAGTCTTAAATTTGCCATCCTCTTGCCTCAGTCTCCCAAGTTACTGGGATTACAGGCATGCACCAACACACATGGCAACAATAAGAAACTTAATTAAAATGATATTGAGCCAGATGCAGTGGCACACACCTGTAATCACAGCAGCTGAGGAACTTGCAATCTTCCTGCATCATTAGGATTACAGGCATGAGTCGCCGCAACTAGCCAAGACAGAATAGGTTTTTGAAATGGTCAATGCATTCCCAATAAAGTTGTTCAAATGAATCATAGATTTCCCTATACAAAAATTACCCCAAAAGATAAATTAAGACAAAGGATAGGACAGGCACAGTGGTGCATGCTTAAAATTCCAGTGACTTGGGAGGCCAAGGCAGAAGAATCATAAATCAGCCTGGTCAACTTAGTGAGATTCTGTCTCAAAATAAAAAAATAAAAAGGTCTGGGGATATAACTCAGTGGTAGAGCACCCCTAGGTTCAATCCCTGGAACCAAAATAAAGTTTATTAGGTTCCATATAGACTTTCCTTTCATATTATACACAACAAATTGTTTCCCTAAGACAACTACTTTGATGCAAAAAATTAATTTCATTAAGAAATGTATCTGTATGTGGTGGTGGATATCTGTAATCCTAGCAACTCAGGAGGCTGAGGCAGGAGGATCGCAAGTTCAAGGCCAGCCTCAGCAATTTAGCAAGGCCCTAAGCAACTTAGTGAGACCCTGTCTCAAAATAAAAAATAAAAAGTGTTGGGGATGTGTCTCCGTGATTAAGCACCTCTGGGTTCAATCCCTGGTACCAAAAATAAAAATTAAAAAACTAAGACCATAGCATGAAAGAATAAACAGATACATCAGTGGAACAGAACAGAGAGCCCAGAAATAAACCCACACAAATATAGTCAACTGATCTTTGACAAAGGAACAAATGATTGACTTTTCAGCAAATGGTGCTAGAACAACTGCATATTCACATGCAAAAAAAAAAAGAAAAAGAATCTAGACACTAATCTTACATTCTTCACAAAAAATAAACTCAAATGATATCACAGACCTAAATGTAAAATACAAACCTATAAACTCCTTAAAATATAACATGGGAGAAAATTGGTATGACCTTCGCTTTGGAGATGACTTTTCAGATTTAATACCAAAAGTATAATCCCTGAAAGAAATAACTGATAAATTGGTCTTCATTAAAATTAAAACCTTCTGCTACACCAAAGACACTGTACCCTGTCAAGAGAATGAAAAGACAAGCCAAAACTTGCAAATGACATATCTGATAAAGGACAGTTATCCAAAATATAAAAAGAACTCTTAAAATTCAACAATAGGAAAATGAACAACCTAATGAAAAAACAGATGAGATCTAAATGGACACATCACCGAAGAAAATATACAGATGGCAAGCAGACATATAAAAAGATGTTTAGTATCATATGTCAGTAGGGAACTGCTATTTTTATTATGAATATGATACAGTGGGTTGAAACAAATTGAGAGCCAGGAACAGTGGCATAAGCCTGTAATTTCAGTTACTCTGGTAGCTGAAGCAGATTATTCAAAGTTCGAGCCCCCCTGACCCCAGCAACTTAGACCCTGTCTCAAAAATAAAATTTAAAAAATTAATTAATTAAATTAAATTAAAAACACTGGGGGTAGAGTACAATTCCCCTGAATTCAATCCCCAGTATTCCCCAAATAAAACTGAGGCAAAGTTGGCCTATACTGAAGATAATTAAGGGTGCTTTCAAGAGAGAAATGTTTTTACTGTTCTTTGCACAAATCACATAGGTTCTGTCTGGAGTGCTGCCAATTTTTGGTGTATCACTTTAAGAACACTACTAGCAAACTACATGGTATTAGAACACCTGGCTAGCATAGTACAGGAGACCAATACAACACGCTGCAGATATTGCACCCTCATGTGAGGAAATGCCAACATAGAAAGGTCCTTAATATTTGAAGACCTTGTGTGTACAAGATAAATAGCCCCATTTTGATCTGCTCAAGAGCCTAGGTGAGAAGGAGAAGTAATCTGGGTCCAAGAAAATTAAGAATACTCATACTGACCAATATCACAAAAAGTGGAAATCTTCTAAAGAAACTAGATTTCCATGTGTTTGCAGAATTTTTTTTTTCAATAGAGACAGACCTAAACTGTTAATGTTCTTCCATTACACTCTACAGAGCCCTAATAGGTTCACAGTGAACTGACAGAAAGCAGCAGTTTCATAAAGATTCTGAAACTTGAGTAACTAAAAAAGCTGAGGAAATGAGATTGAGACAGGGAGGGACATCAGTTTATTATAGACAATACATGTAGCAGTAGTTAAGAGAAAGTATACATCAACCGAGGATAAAAAGAAAATAACGTGTATCTTGATCTTTGAGTGCCTTAACCAATCAATCTACATCATGGTTTACTCCACAATTCATCAAATTTATAATACAAACCCAATCATATCCTGTACTTACTATTACTCTACCAGTCTTTTTCACCCTAGTTTCCATGAAAAAATTAAGCACTAATGCCCTGGGCACTCTATGTATATAAAGAATTAACTTTTTCCCTACAAATGCAGAATGGTACTGGTTATATCATCTTCAGGACAACTGGGAAAATGACCAAATTATTGTTTTCTTTAAGATAACCCAAAGCAGGGCTGGGGTTGTGGCTCAGTGGTACAGCTTGCCTAGCATATTTGAGATATACTGGGTTCAATCCTCAACACCACATAAAAATAGTTATTTGTGTCCATCTACAACTAAAAAAAAAATAACAACCCAGGAGAGACCCAGAAGAAAATAAACAATGTACTCTGACTGGAAAGTTCTCAAAAGTATAACCTCCATGAGTACAGACATCTGATCTATCTTGTTCAGAGTAGATACTCAAATCATGTCTGAATAAATGAACAAAAAAATGGAGTTCCAGAGGCTGAGGCAGAAGGATCGAAATTTTCAGGTCAGCCTTAGCAATTTAGTAAGGCCCTAAGCAACCTAGTGAGACCCTGTCTTAATTGTAACAATAAAAAGGGCTAGGGCTGGATCACCCTTTAATTCAATGCCAGTATCAAAACAAACAACAACAAAAAAATGGAGGGTACATCTAGCCAGTTTCTTCTGAGTTTTCTCTTCCTCTCACTCATCCTTTCTTTTCTCTCTTCAGTTGTGGAGGGCAAGGCCCCTGTCTGACACACAACCTCTTGATCTATCTCATCTGCTCTCCATATTCCTGAGCTTAGCCCCACCTATCATTTCATTTTTATTTTCAGGCTCTCCCTTTCACTGGTAGTTTCCCCAGCATCCAATTATTTAAACCTCTTCTTACACACACACACAAAATCTTTCCACAACCTTTCTACTCCCTCAAGTGACTGTCCTAATTTTAATGCTTATCTCCATAACTTAAAAGTTTAGTCTACAAATGCTGCCTATTTATTCCTTCTTTACTGAAATTCTTCTTAGAGGTCTTAATAATTGCTTAATTGCTAATTTCAGTGATATCATCTGAATTCTCTGCAACATTATTGGTGATCATCCCTAACTCTCCTTAAGACATTCTCTAGTGCCGATTTCTCCTACTAATCTTCTAACCAGGTTCACTGGTTTCCCTTTCTTCATCCAAACTGTTAAGTTATCTGTGGCCTTCCTTATCATCTATACTGTTCTCCATGAGCAGTGTTCATCTTTGGTGATTTCTAAGTCATTTCACTCCCCAATCATCACTGACTTCTTCCCTGAACTCTAGGCCTATATTTGCAACTCTCTACTATATATTACTACATGTCTGCCCTACTAGTACTCCAGAGTAACCTATCTAAAACTAAATATGCCACTTCCTACTAAAGTTTGCTCTAGCTCCCTAGATTGGTAAATAGTATCTACATTCTCAGGATCTGAGTTCAATCTCCAGTACTGCCAAAAATAAATATATGAATTTTGAGGAGTGCTTAGATATATACATATCTCACCACTGGATATATATGTACACATATAGATCATATGGTCCTTAATTTTTTTATGGAACATCCATACTATTTTCCATTATGACTGTACCAATTTATATTCTCTCACTAGTGTGTAAGGGTTTTTCACCACATCCATTAATTACAACGAAATAAAATTTTAATAGCACTGGGAACTGAACTTAAGGGCGCTTTACCACTGAACTACATCCCCAGCACTTTTTTTTTTTCCCGAAGCAGGGTCTAAGTTGCTGAGGTCGGCCATAAACTTGCAATCCTCAGTTATGCACCAATGCACCCAGTGCCTGGTCTTGACAACTATCATTCTAACTGGAGTGAGGTGTTATTTCACTGTAGTTTTGATTTATATTTCCCTAATTAGCAATTGTGTACATTTTTTCATATACCTGGTGGCCATTTGCATATATTCTTTTGAGGAATGTCTATTCAGGTGTTCTGCTCATTTTTTAACTGTTTTCTTGCTATTGAGTTCCTTATATAGTGTGGATATTAACCCTTTATCAAATGTCTGGTTTCAGATCTTTTCTCCCACTCTGTTGGTGTTTCTTCACTGTTGTTTCCTTCCCTTGTGCATTAGCCTTTTAGTTTTATGTTATCTCGTTGGTCTACTTTTGCTATTGTTGCCTATGCTAGATATTTGAGGTCATATAAAAAAAAAATCACTGACCAGAACAATGTGGAGATGTCCCCATTTTCCTTCTAGTTTCACAGTTTGGGTCCTTACATTTAGGTCCTTGACAGTTTTTGTTTGTATTTATTTCTTTTGGCAACACTGGAGATTGAACTTAGGGCCTAGTGCACATGCTAGGTAAGTGGTCCATTACTGAGCTCCATCCCCATTCCTTTTATTTGGAGGCAGGGTCTTGCTAAATTGCCCAGGCTGGCCTCAAACTTGGGATCCTGCATCAGCCTCCCAAGTAGCTTGAATTATAGGCCTATGCCACTATGCCAAGCCCTTCACCAACTTTGACTTGACTTTTGTACATGGTAAAAAGGTCCAATTTCATTCTCTGCTTGTGGATATTCAGTTTTCCAACATCATTTGCCTCACTACGTACTCTTGGCATCTTTGTTGAAAATCATTTGTGTTGTATATATGTGGACTTATTTCCAGATGCTCTATTCTGCTCCATTGGTCTATATGCCAGTTTTTAAGCCAATATCACATTGTTTTGATTGCTATAGGTTCATGGTATATTTTGGTATCAAGTAGCATGATACTTCAGCATTATTCTTTTTGCTCAGGGTTGCTTTGGCTATGCAGGGGTTTTTCTGATTCTACACAAATCGCAAGTGTTTTGTATTTCTCTAATGAATATGAGAGGTATTTTGATAAGAATTTCGTTTAATCCATAAATTCCTTTTGGTACGGACATTCAAACAATAGTAATTCTTCCAATTCATGAACATGGAATATATTTCCATTTATATCATCTTTCATCAATGTTTCATGATTTTTAGTGCTAAGATCTTTTACTTCCTTGGCTAAATTTATTTGTAAATTGATGTTTTCTGTAGCTATTGTAAATGAAATTGTTTTCTTCACTTGTTTTTCAGATAATCAGTTGTTAGTTCACAGAAACACTACTGATCTTTATATGTTGTTTTGTGCCTGCAACTTTACTGAATTCTTTTATATATTCTAACAATTTGGTAGAGTTCTAGGGGTTTTTAATATAATATCACTAGCAAACTAGGACAGTTGAACTTCCTTTCAAATTGGATTCCTTTTCTTTTTTTTTCTTGCCTAATGCTCTGGGTAGGGACTTTAGTAACTCCAGCACTATGTCAAACTGAAGTGGTAAACATGACAACCACAAGAATGGGAAGTTATACTCCATGTATGTATATGTCAAAATACACTCTAATGTCATGTACATCTAAAAAAAAACAAATAAAAACAATTCATGGAACTTAGATTTAGAAAGTTAAATTTTCCTATCATCTAATGAATATGAAGAGACACAATGTGGGCACAATAATGGTATCCAAAGATGCCTATATTTTGCTACCTGTAACCTGTGAATATGTTAGGACACATGGGAAAGAATTAAAATTGCAATTAGAATGAAGGTTAATAATGTCACTATAAATGTGTGGGATTATCTTGGATAATCTGAATGTGTCCAACGTAATCCAAATTTCCTTAAATGAAGAAGAGGGAAGCAGAAGAGGCAGTCAGAGAGATTTGAAGATGCTAGCCTTCTGATTTAAAGATGGAAGAAGGAGAGCTGGGGTTGTGGCTCAGTGGTGGAGCACTTGCCTAGTGTGTGTGAGGCACTGGGTTTGATTCTCAGAACCACGAATAAATAAATAGAAATAAAGGTCCGTCAACAACTAAAAAAAATCTAAAAAAAAATATGGAAGGAGTCATGAGTCCAGAAATGCAGCAGACTCTAGAAGCTAGAAAAGGTGAGGAAATGGATTCTCTCCTACAGCCTCCAGTAGAAGTCTGCCAACAACTTAATTTTAGCTCAGTGAAGCCAACCTCAAACTTCTGGCTTCCAGAAGTAAAGGTTAATAAAGTGTGTTATTTTAAGTCATGAAGTTTGTAGTTTAAGTCATGAAGCTTGTTTATAACACAAATAGAAAAATGTTAATACATTATGCGGCTACATAAGAGTATAGCTGAGACTGAGTAATTTATAAAGAAATTTCTTTAAAAAAAAAAAAAAGTCAGGCATGGTGGTGTATACCTGTAATCCCAGCAGTTTGGGAGGCTATGACAGGACAATTGAGAGTTCTAAACCAGTCTCAGCAATTCAGTGAGACCTTATCTCTAGGAAAATATTTTTAAAAGGATTGGGGATGTGGCTCAGTGGTTGAGCACCCAGTACAGTACCAAAAAAAAAAAAAAAAAAAAAAAAAAAAAGTGGTAAACATGGGTATCCTTGTCTTGTTCCAGATGTTAGAGGAAAAGCTTTCAACTTTTCCCCATTCAACATATTTGCTGTGGTTTAAAAACACCTTTATTGCATAGAAGTTTTATTCCTTCTATACCTAATTTCTTGAGTTTTAGTCATCAAGTGATATTGAATTTTGTCAAATCTATTTTATCTGCATCTACTGAAATGATTATATGTTGGTGTGATCACTTCTATGGATTGTCTCAAGTTAAAACATCATTCAATCCTAGGATGAATCTCACTTTGTCATGATGAATAATCTTTTAAATTTATTGAATATTCTATTGAAGATTTTTGCCTCTATGGTCATCAGGGGTATTGGCCTCTGTTTTTCTTTCTTTCTTGTATTCTTGCCTGATGTAGGTAACGGTAATGTTGGCACTCCATTTTTCATAATGTCTGAGAAGAAATGGTATCAATTCTTCTTTATATCTGGTAAAATTCAGCAGTGAAGCTGAAAAGTGGGCTTTTCCTTTGGGAGACTTTTTATTACCAACTTAATCTTCTTACTTGTTATTGGACTGTTTAGATTTCTTTTTTTTTTTTTTTTTTTTGTGGGGTCAGGGGGAGTACCAGGGATTGAACCTAGGGACCTAGGGGTACTCAACCATTAAGTCACATCCCCAGCCCTTTATTTTATTTAGAGACAGGGTCTCACTGAGTTGCTTAGCATCTCACTTTTGCTGAGGCTGACTTTGAACTTGAAATTCTCCTGCCTTAGCCTCCTGAGCCGCTGGGATTACAGGTGTGTGCCACCACGCTCAGCTAGATGTCTTTTCATCATGATTCAATCTTGGTAGGTTTTGCATGTATCCAGGAAATTATCTATTTCATCTTTCAAAAATTCTACACAAGCTGGGCACATGGTACACCCCTGTAATACCAGCAAAGTGGGAGACTGAAGCAGGAGGATGGCAAGCTTGAGGCCAGCCTAGGAAACTTAGCAAGAACCCATCTCAAAATTAAAAAAAAAAAAAAAAATTTTAAAGAGGGTTAGATATGTAGTTCAGTGCTAAGTAACCCTGGGTGCAATCCCAAACAGTTAAAAAAAAAAAAATTCTACACAACACTCAAAGACTATTCATACGATGTCTCTGCTATGTTATCAAAATACTGTGACTGGAGCCAAGGGGCAGTGATGCACACCTGAGATCCCAGCTACTCAGTAGGCTGAGGCAGGTTTCCAGGTTCAAAGCCAGCCTAGGCAACTTAGCAAGACTCTATCTCAAAGGGGTGTGTGTGTGTGGGGGGGGGAATTAGGGATGTAGTGCAGTGGTACAGCACCCCTGGATTCAAGTACCCAGTACTGCAAAGAAAGACTGAGTATATTTACACTTACATAAATAGAAAGAAAGAGAAGTGAATGGGAAAGAACTACCACATAATTGTAACTGAATGCTTTTGTTTGACTTTCATTCAACAAGTATTTACTGTTTATATTTATTCTATGATGAGCACTATGCTGGAGATATCACTAGCAGGCTGTCTCTCCCTCTGGAGATAGCACACATTCTCCCTTAAATGTGTATTCCTTACTTACCCCAAAGGTGTCTCTTTTGAGATTGTCTCATTCTCCTTGACTAGGTTATCCACTTTCCTAAATAAATCACTGTCTATGCTTTTGGAAAGAGAGAGACACAGAAAGACAGACACCACTATCAGTCAAATTGTTCTTTGTGGTATTCAGCACTAGACTTTCAAGCCTCATAAGGAAAGAACCATTTCATTTTGCGATAATATCTCCAGTGCAATACCCATTATCAATAAGCATACACAATAAATTATCTTTTTAAAATGAAAGTACTGGGACTACAGGTATAGCTCAGTGATTGAATGCATGCTTTGCATGTGCAAGGCCTGGGGTCTGATCTCCAACACCAAAATAAAAATAAATAAATGTATTAAAAAACAACGATTATCAAACAGTCTTAAGTATTCTGACTGTAATCAGTCTTTAGCAATTCATGATTCTTTTCAGGCTATATCATAATGAGGGTTCTAAAGAAAGCTACATAAAAAGAAGCAGTAACCAGCAGAGAGGTGACAGTTCCTTGCTACTCCTAAATTCCAGTATTGGCTCTGCTACAATGTAAATCACTTCTATTTTAGTCCTTAGTTTCCTAATCTGTAAAATGAGAGAAAGATAGCTGAGTGTCTAGGATTCCACTCAGTTTAATGATCCCACTACTTTCTGTATAGAAATCTAGAACATCAGTACCACCAAAAGTCATTAACAACTGGAATGCATCTGAAAGAGAACCAAAAGAACATTAAGTAGATTCAAACCATACAACAGGAGAAAAAAAAAACAGAAAAAAAGCATTATCATCGAATTTATTCAGGACTAGGAGCTGGGGTTGTAGCTCAGTGGTAGAGCACTTGCCTAGCAGTGAAATGCTGTCTCAAAATAAAAAGAGAAAAAGAACTGGAGATGTAGCTCAGTGGTAAAGCAACCCTGGTTCAATCCTCAGTACCACAAAAAATAAAAAATGTTGGGGAGTGATATTGGCCCAATTTTATTGTTATATTGTGTGCATCTACAAATACATAACAAAATTCATCATGTACAACTATAATGCACCAATTAAATATGTGGAGAAAAAATAAGTACATGTGTATGTGCAGATTCTTCTTACAAAAGCAATGCACAGGTGGGGTTGCAAATTAGTGCAGCCACTCTGGAAAGCAGTGTGGAGATTCCTCAGAAAGTTTGGAATGGAAACACCATTTGACCCAGCTATCCCACTCCTTGGCCTATACCCAAAGGACTTAAAATCAGCATACTACAGAGATAAAGTCACTTCAATGTTCATAGCTGCTCAATTCACAATAGCCAGATTGTGGAACCAACCTATATGTCCTTCAATTGATGAATGGATAAAGAAACTGTGGTATATATATACACAATGGAATATTACTCAGCTATAAAGAATAATAAAATTATGGCATTTGCAGGCAAATGGATGAAATTGAAGAATATCATGCTAAGTGAGATAAGCCAATCTCAAAAAACCAAAGGGCGAATGATCTCTCTGATAAGCAGATGATGACACATAATGGGGGGTGGGAGGGGAAGGGAAAAATAACAGAATGAATCAAACACCATAACCCTATGTAGATATATGATTACACAAATGGTATGCCTTTACTTCATGTACAAACAGAAACAACGTGTATCCCATTTGTTTACAATAAAAATAAAAAAATTTAAAAAGCAATGCATATATTTACACACATAAATTTTAATATATTAAATGTTATATTTAATATATTAAATATCCCTAGAATCCCACTCCCAAAGGCACACACCCTTTATAAAGTTTGTATTTCTATTCTTTCACTATTTTCTTCTATGTTCTTTTAATAGTTATTCAATTTCCATTAAGTGATACCATGTATCAGGTACCATTCTAGATACCATTAAAAAAAAAAAAAAAAACCAGAAAACTGATTTAAAAAATAGATAAACCAGACTCAATAGCACATGCCTGTAATTCCAGCTACACAGAAGGGTATGGCAGAAGGACTGCAAGTTCAAAGACAGCGTGGTCAATTTAGCAAGACTGTCTCAAAATAAAAATAAAGTTTGGAGATATAGCTCAGTGGTAAAGCACACAGGTTCAATCCCCAGTGACCAAATACAATGATTATTTGAATAGTGTTAAAACAATTGGCTGTCCATTTGGGGGAAAAATAAGCTTATATTCCTATGTATAGCAAAAGTAAACTCCAGATGTAGGCAACTTCCCTCAGCAAGGTAGGAAGCTGTTTCCAAGCAAGTTCTGCTGTAGTAGCCCCTCAGTGAACTCTGTCCTGCAGAAAGCCACAGTTGCATCCTCTTTTCCCTAGTCAGGATCTCAGTTCTGAAAATTGCCTCTTAACAAATGCCCTCCCCTTCCTTGTTCTCTCTCAGTTCTGGAAGCAGTGGCTACTTCTATTATTACTGCGATCTTTAAGAGTTTTGCTCTTATTAGGTAATCTGTTACTGATCCTTGATATTAAACTTCCACTGTTTAAAAATAAATTCCGGATGAATTAAAAACCAGACAAAAGACAACTATAAAGGTGTTGAAAAAGAGATGGGGGGGGTGGCGAGCAAGACAGATGAGGAGGTCTTCCTCACAAAACAAGAAACTCAGACACCACAAATGAAAACAAAGATCAGATCTACATAAAAACTCCTTTCCGCAAAATAAGAGAGAGAGATCTGACAAACTGGGAGATCAAGATTTCTAAAACATACAGAAAAGTTAATATAATTTACAAAGACCTCCTCAAATTAATGTGAAAAAAACAACCCAATTGGGGGGGGGGCATTGGGCATGGTGGTGCATACCTGTAATCCCAGTGGCTCGAAGTAAACTAAGGTTAGAGTATGGTGAATTCAAAGCCAGCCTCAGCAATTTAGCTAGGCACTAAGCAACTTAGAGTAAGACACTGTCTCAAAATAAAAAAATAAAATGTGTTGGGGATATGGTTCAGTGGTTAAGCACCCCTAGGTTCACTCCCTGGTACCAAAAAGAAGAAGAAGAAGAAGAAAAAAAAGGGCAATAGACATAAACTACTAATTCATAAAAGAAATAAAGGTGGCTAAAAAGCCAAAATATGCTATAATTAACAAAAATATAATCAGCCAAGTCAGGTTGCACTCCTAATAAGTCCAGATACTTGGGGGCTGATATAGGGGGATCCCAAATTCCAGGCCAGCCTTCACAACTTAGTGAGACCCTGTCTCAAAATAAAAATTTTTTAAATGGGGTGGGGAACCATATATCAATAAAATTACTAATGATCAGCAAAGTGCAAATTAAAAGTTAACATGTCATTTACCTACTTAAAACCTACTTAGTGAATGGCTTCCTCTACAGCTCTAAGGATAAAAGGTCACCTACACTAGCCCATGCCCATTTTACACCCTCTCTCCCCATCTAGTCCAGGCACACAAACCTTTCTTCAGTTCCACTACTCAATCTGCTTCCTCCAAGAAAAGGACTCCCATTCATCCATTAGATCTCAGATCCAGGAACACTTCCTCAGAAACCTTCCCAACCTCCCCTAAATGAGTCAAATACCTCAATTACAGGCATCATAGCACTATGTACATCTCACAGTTGTTCAGACTGAAAACCTGTAGAATTCCTTGACTCCTCTTTCTATTCCGCCCCATATCCAATGTATCAGAAAACTCTATTGGCCATACTTTCAAAATGTAACTTCCATCCATACATCCTATCCAGGGCCTATCATCTTTTTCCTACATCCATGCCTCCTTTGTCTCCCTATTACCTTACTGCCAATCCAGTAACTATAGTATTTTTTTTCAAAATTTAAGTCTGATCACATCACTCCTCCATTCAAAACTTTTTCAATGGTTCCCCATAGTGAAAAGTCAATACTTAATATTGCTTCTAGAGCCCTACATCTCATTGCCTCTCTGATCTCATATCCTACTATTCTCCCCCTCCTTATCATCATTCTGGTCACACTGACTTCCAACATGGCAGACAGGCTCCTCCAAGGTTATTTGGGGGAAAAAAAAAAAAAAAGATCCCTCTGTAACACTCTTTGTCCAGATATCCCGGGTCTATCTCCTTCAAGTGTTTGCACAAGTGTCATCTTCTCAGTAAGGTTATCATTATCACTTTACTTACAGCCAGCCCCACCCCTTCACTTTACTCTGTTCTTTTTTTGTTTCCATGCACTTTTCACTTAACAATCCATATCTTTCATGTTCGTTGTTCAGTATCTTCTTGTCCCACACTAGGGCAGTGTTATTATCTGTGTTGCTCACTGAGGTATTCCAAATACCTAGAATTGTGCCTGAAAAGTAGTACACATTCATATTGATTGAATAAATAAATGATTTTATACCTGTCTATGGGATTCATTTGATTAATGACTAAATGATTCAGTACCCAGGAACAGGGACTAGGTCTGTTTTTGTTCATCCTTGTATCTCCTAGAAACTAGCAGAGGGTTTGGCATGATCTAGGTACCCAACTATTTTTTAAATGAAGAATACTACTTTTTTTTTTTTTTTTGGCAGGATGTGATCACACACACCTCTAATACCAGTGACTTGAGACTGTGGCAGAAGTATTACAAGTTCAAGGCCAGCCTAAGCAACTTAGTGAGACCCTGTCTCTAAATAAAATACAAAAAGAAAAAAAAAAAAAGGGCTGGAGATATGGCTCAGTGGCTAAGTGCCTCTGGATTCAATCTTTGGTAACCGCCCCCCCAAAAAATTTTTATTAAAGGCTGGTAGAAGACTCAAATTTAAAACAACTGACATCATCCATAGCTTGCAAGACTATAGGGAAAATTCATCTTCTCATACACTGTTGGAGGGTATGTAAATTGATACCTTTGTGAAAGTAAGCAAGAAATAGCTATTAAATTTAAATTACCCAGAACTCATCCTCTTTAATCCAACAGTCTTACAGGAGTAAAAGGAAGTATATTTGAAAAATATGCACCAGGACATCCATTACAACACTGCTTATAAAATGAAAAAAAATTTTTTAAATCTACTGGTCCATCAAAAGTGGAAAAGGTAAATGAATCAACATGGCACATACCTATAATCCCAGCTATTTGGGAGATACAGGAGGGGGATCACAAGATCAAGGCCTGCCTGAGCGAGTTAATGAGACAGTGTTTCAAAATAAAAAATAAAGGGCTGGGTTGGGTATGGTGGCACACACCTGTAATCCCAGTAACTGGGTAGGCTGAGGCAAGAGGATCACAAGGCCAGTAACTTAGTGAGGCTCTATCGTGAAACAAAACAAAAAGGGCTGGGGATGTGGTTCAGAGGTTATGCACCCTTGGGTTCAATCTCCAGTACAAAAAATAATAAAGGCCTGGGGATGTAGCTCAGTGGTAAAGTACCCCTGGGTTCCATCCCTCCTCAAGGTGGTAGGGGCTGTTAACAAGGATGAGGCAGACTTATAATACTGACATGAAAGTGGTCCATATGGTCAAGCAACTCAGTCGGAGGGTGCTGGCATCAAATAGCCTGTTTGAATTCTGGGTCCCCTATTTACTAGCTGCATGTTTCTTTAACTTCTCTGTGCTTCAATTTCCTCATCACTAAAATAGGAGCAGTAATATTATAATAGTATCACTTAACTGATGTGAAGATTTCCTAAGATATTACTTACAATGCTTGCATAACATTCCATGGTCATTACATGGTCCATGTAAAGGTATGTAATAATGATAGCTAACATTTGTTAAGTGAAATAGGCAAGTTGTAAAACTATGTATGTAAGGCATGTCTATAGTGGTTACCTCTGGAAATGAAGGAAGACATACTTCTACTTTTTAATATATACATTCTTTTCTGATACATAAAAGCATAAAAGTTACATATATTAAAAGCATACCATGTCACATTTTGATACTTGTTTATGATGTGAAATGTTTAAATCATTTTAAACATATCTTTCACTGTCATTTATGGTGAAAACATTCAAAATCCTTTCTATATACACATACTTTTTTTTTTTTTTTTTTTTCAACATCCCAGTCCTTCCTTTTTTTGAACGGGGAGTTGAATCCAGGGATGCTTTACCACTGAGCCACATCTCCAGCTTTTTTATTTTGAGACAGGGTCTCACGAAGTTATCCAGTCTGGCCTTGAACTTGATACCCTCCTACCTCAGACTCTGGAATAGCTGGGTTACAGGCCTATGCCACCACACCTGGGGGGTTTACTCTTCCCTGGTTCCTTTTTCTCCCCAAGTTCCTTCCTCTGCCTCCTATATATCCATATAAGTATTTTTTTTAATGGAGGGATTATAGAAAATAGTAAACTTAAAGTAATGAAGTAAAGTCAGAATAAATGCTTGTAAAATATAGTTTAAGTCAAATTAAATTAGATTATGAAGATTTCTACAATATCTTTGGGTTCTCAAGGGAAAACAAATCAACTGAAATCTGGCTTTTACAATTACCACTAATCTAAATGAGTAAACTAAGATACACCATCAAAAAAAGGAAAACTTTTTCAAAAATTTATAAAGGAATTAAAGAGAAATTTTAAATGACATTTCATACAGTCAATTTACACACAAATCTACTCTTTTCTAAATTTTTTAAATTTTTTTTTAGTTGCTGATGGATCTTTATTTATTTATATGTGGTGATGAGAATTGAACTCAGAGCCTTACATGTGCTAGGCAATCACTTTACCAGTGAGCTACAGCCCCAGTCTAAATCTACTCTTTTCTTAACCTACTATATCCCCATGAAAAGAAATTCAAGGTATGTCAAAAAGGAAAACATACTGTCATAAAAGACAATTGCTTCTGAAATGGGATAAAAGCAAGATAAAGTCAAAGACTAAGCAGTTTTACTGTCAGTTATGCAAAAGAATTTTGCAACATTTTTTTTAAAATCAGCACAGCTGGGAATTCAAGTGTGCTTAAAAATTAAGAGTGACCAATAAGTTCAACTGCAGAGAAAAATTAAAACCCAGGATGAACTGCTCAGCAATAACACAAAGCACTCAAACACAGGAAATTCTCTCCTTTTGTGAACAGTAGCTGTAGCTACCCATTTACTACATTAATTTATAATAAAAACTGCAATCTATGCAAGCTAAAAATCTCATCCAATAGTCATAAGATTTGCAAAATAGGAAATAAACCTGTACTAAGAATAGCAAGAATTCAAGATTTCCCAAAGCTAATGTTTTCCTAGCCTCTTTTAACTGCTTAGTCACTTCTGCCTATTTACAAGGAAGACCGTTTCACATCTTGAAAGAGGCAGGGAATTTAGATTGCAGACTGTCATGTTACCTGAGCTGCCCAAGTGGTTTGTTTCCACACAACTCAAAAGAGAAGGCAGAAGCCGTAAGGCATACCTACCACCCCAGATCAGAGACAGAAGCCACTGGGCTTTCTCTGTATTGTCTCAATCTGCAGTATCAAAGAGGGTTTGCAAAGTGCAAAGTTTTCTTCCCTGACATCAAATGCAAAAAGCGACAATCAAAATGTCACTTGAAAACATCCCAGTTTCCTCTGTTAGCTCACCAGATGTGCCTCCCTTCCCTTCTACTGGAATAGAACCAGCAAGGTGATTCTTATGTCCACTTTGAGTGCTGGACATCTTCCCTTAGGCAACTAACATAACCCACCATTTCAGGCTAAGAGGCTTTGGAGTACACTTCCCAAAGAGCAGAGAAAATCTGATAACATTGTTTCCAGTTCCCCAAAGGCAAGAAAAAACAGTAAGGTTTTCATGAAAGGTTATTTCCAGAGACTACCCTGGGCAAAGCAAAATTTTAAGTAGCTTCTATGCCTAGCACCATACCTCAACATTCTACTCACACTTAGAGATGTTAGGCACAAAGGTCTATTATAGATCAACCTAGATAAAGGAGGATCTTGACAAAAACTAAGCATATTCTTTCCAAACTTAACTCCGAGTAGTAAATTATGGAAAAATGTGGTCCATCTCTGAAACAGAGCTCAGTGCACTTTCCAGAGAGTCATAAAGGGCTCTGATAACCAACTTAGATTATTCAGGTTGAGGCTCTATTTCCTCCCAAGAAAAAGATTCTATAAGAGACACAGCTGGGCCAGGGTTGTGGCTCAATGGTAGAGCACTTGCCTTGCAGTTGTGAGGCACTGGGTTTGATCCTCAGCATCACATAAAAATAAATAAAGATATTGTGTCCATCTATCTACAACTGAAAAAAAAAATATATATATATATATATATATTTTTTTTTTTTTTTTTTTTTTTAAGGAGACACAGCTAGGTGTGCACCTGTAATCCTGCTACTCTAAGGGGTCTCCTGAACCCAAGAATTTGAGGTCAGCCTGGGTAACAGAAAACCCAATCTCTTTGAAAATAATAACTGGGATGGGGGCGTGGTTCAATGGTAGAGCACCTGCCTAGCAAGCGTGAGGCTCTGGGTTCAATTCCCACCACCACAAAAATAAATAATAATAAACACTTTCTCGATTTTAGAATTCTCATTATTCCCAATACTCTCAGAATATTACAAAGCTATTATCTTACATAAATAATGTTGCCTTCTTAGTAAATAAAACAGGCAGGAATTAACCTCTTCTGAGAATACTGACACTCTAAGAGGCTTGTATGGTCAGTTTGTTAGTGAAGGATTCCAAGCCCTAGCACTTAACCATTAAGAAACACTGTCACTGAAGGAATGCTACTAAATCCAGTTACTGATCCCAACTAGTTGTATGCCACAAAACTGGGTGCAAAGGGCGCTAGAGCGTGGACTTGGGAGACCCGGGCTGGGGTGAGAGGATACATCACCACTAACCAAGATTTTTTTTTTTTTTTTTTCTTTAACCAATACAGCACATGTTCCCGATCTCCATCCTCCCCACGGAATCCACGTGCCGGTCCCACGGCAGCTTCCTCGCCACGCTCCCTTGCTTCTCCCAGGTTCTGCAGCCTCCCCACGCCCTTCCCTCTACCCGCCTGCAGGCGATGCAGCCGGAACCTCTCGCCCCCTCCCCAGCGACGGCCGCCCAGGCCCCTGCGCCGCCCTCGCGCGCCGCCCGCGCCGGGTCCCGCGAGCTCCCGCCTCCGCCCGGCGGGGTCACCCCCGGGGCCTGCGCACGCCCTTCCCGCCGCTAGCCCCAAGGTTCCCCCGCGACGCCGGCGCCGGGCAGGCCGCGCCCGCCGCGCCTGCCATGGTGGGCGCCTCACCGTCAGGCTGGGGAGCCGGGCCCGGCTGCGCCATGGCCAGGGGCCGGCCTCGGGGAGCGGGGATGGGCGGGAAAGCGGCGTCCCGGGCTCCCGCGGGCTCAGCTGGCGGAGGAGGCGTCGACCGAGCCGCCGCCACTGCTGCCCAGGGAGGAACCGCTAAGGCTGGAGCCGCCGGCGCCGCCACAGCCGCGGGCAGAGACGGACCCGAGCGCCGACCTCCGCCTCCTCATCCTGACAGCGGGAAATAAGCAGTGCGCAGGCGCGGGGGGATGGGGCGGCACGTGACGTTGACCTGAGGGGAGGGGCGGGGCTTCTCCAGGATTGGGGTAGCGCGGGGAAGGTAGGCTTTGGAGTGGAGGGGAGGGGTCGGTAGACCCAGCTACGGAGGGAGATTTAATACCAAGGAAGAAGTGAATCTGCAACTTCGGCGGGAAAGGCTCAACCTCTGGGAGGGTCGGCTCTCAGCACAGAGACAAAAAAAAAAAAAAAAAGCAAGAAAAGAAAAGGATTAGAGAAGAGACCGAATGGTGGAGTACAAATCATTCTCCCTAGCTGTGTGACCTTGGGAGAGTCACTTAATCTCTTGGAATATTCATGCGAGTAATGGCTAAGAAAAGTTTAAATGAAGTAAAAGAAAAATTAGGAAGAACTGTTTCCGACAGAACTGTGGCTGGTCTTGTTTTGCAGAGGCTGGTTTACTTTCCATTAAGCAAATAACTCTTACTTGCCAGGCACAGAGAGAGCTTGCTGGGGATACAGCCAGACACTGCCAGTTCTTATGACAGGAGAAGACAAATTATGTACAGAAAGTACTGCCTTTATACCTGGGCCTGCCCTGGGCCCCCATACTTCACAGGCTCCTCTCTGCCGTCCTGGCTTCTGGCAACTCTCCTACGGTAGAGCGAGGACTTCATAGAATTTGGCACTTTATGACCAAGTCCTGGGAATATGTGACCCCGAGAATTCCCTCCCCAAATGACTGGAGCTGTGCCCTCTTTCCCAGGTTCATTCTTTCTAGGGCAGAATCTGAGCATTGCCCAAAGTGCCAAAGGGCACTGAGTTTTGAGGAGGTGGCCACAGCACTTGAACATTTAAGCAGTTATGTCCACAGATTCCTGGTGGTGCAAGACTAAGGTGAAAAAAGAAGGTTTGTGAGCCATGAGCCAATAGTTCAGCCAGAGTTTATGCTACCTTTATCTCCTCAATCTATTGCATAAATCTCAGAAGTCCAGCAAATGTAAATTCAGGCCTGCTCTTCAGGGTCATTGAAGATGTATATTTGTCAAAATAGAAGAATAGACTATATTGAGGTTAGCAGTTAACTTGAATGGTTTGTAATATTAAATAACTTAGGCAGACATGTGACATCCATTTGTACTTTTGCCCCAGGTATTCCTAACATTAGGGGAGAGCTTTATTCAGACTTGGATTTTTTTGAGCAGTTAATAGCCTCGTGACTGGTGTGACTGAGAAATAGTAAGGAACGCTGGGCACAGTGGCACACTCCTATAATCACAGCAACACAGGAGGCTGAAGCAGGAGGATCACAAGTTTCAAAGCCAGCCTCTGCAATTTACAAAGGCCCTAAGCAACTTGTGGAGATCCTGACTCAAAATAAAAAGGGCTGGGGATGTGGTTCAGTGTTTAAGTGCCTGTGGGTTCAATCCCCAGTATCAAGAAAGAAAGAAAGAGCAAGCAGGGGCCCTTTCCACCCCACCCCCTTACATGACTTTCCTGAATGAGCAAATCCATACTTAACACAGAGACCTTTGACCAGGATGGGCAACCCCAGTAGTTGTGATGACTAACAGGATGCAAGAGCCATAAAGATAACAGATACTGATGTCATCTGCAGGAGGGGCTTCTTTCAGTGAATGAGTGACCATTGATAATCAGGCTTGAAACCAGGCCCTCAAGATCAAGGTCACCTGAAATGGTCAGTCATCTGATTTGGACACCTAGAGTCCCCCCACCCCCACCCTGCCAAGTGTTGAAAAAGCAATTTTGAAATCACATCAGAGCATCAAGAGTTATATACATTTTTATATTTTTAGGTAAACCCTAAGACACAGCAATTCTACTCCTAGGCATTTATTCTAGAGAAGACTAGTGTGTGCTCGAAGCGTTTTTTTTTTTTTTTTTTTTTTTTAGTTCCCCTGGAGGGGTGCACCATTCCTGGATATACTGCAATACCAGATCAATGTGTGGAGTGGACAGAACAAGCCCTATTCCATCTCCCTGCTCCAAAATTCCACTTAAATTATTGTCCTTCAATAGAGGACTTATCAGATATTAAACTGATAAGAACAGATACTACACTTGATCTTAGTCAAAAGGCTAAGAAGCGATACTCAAAGCCTTTATTAAGTGTAAAAGATGTGATTCTTGGGTTCTGAAGAAAATTGAGAAGACATGAAATAAATACATGTCAATTATATTGCATGTGTGCACCAGTAACATATACAAGAAAGTTAATAGTCCAGGCTTTGTGACACATGCCAGTAATCCCACTAACTCAGAAGGCTGAGGCAAGAGGATCACAAGTCTGAGGTCTCAGCAACTTGGCGAGACCCTTTCTCAAAACAAAAAGTGAAAAGAACAAAAATGGGATCATAATTAGAATATGTTATACTCCATGCATGTACAATATGTCAAAATACACTCTACTGTCATGTATATCTAAAAAGAACAGAGAAAAAAAGTAAAAAGGACTGGGGATGGAGATCATTGGTAGGACGTCCCCAGTACCACACACACAAAGAAAAGAAGAATATTCATAGGAGCATGGTTCATAATACAATAAAAAAGTGACCCCATTCAACAATAGATTAAATTTTTTGAATTAAATATTCATAATGTTGGATGTTTAGTAGAACACTCAACAGCAATAAAATGAACAAACTACAACCACATAGTCATTGCAGATGAATCTCACAAATATAATTTTGAGAGAAATTATAAAATATATGATTATATTTAAATTATAAATGATTCCACTTACATAAAGTTCCCAAATAAGTAAATATTATGAGTAAATAGGAGATGCTCTACAAAAATAGGAAGAGAACCAATATCACAGAAAGACCACAGTCATGACTGGTTCCGGGACTAGAAAAGGAGTGGCGTGCTGTTAAGAAGGGTGCCTAAAAGCCTATTTTCTAGGATGCTGGCATCTTTTCCTGGTAATAGAGATTGAACACAGTCAAGCTCTACCACTGAGCTACATCCCCAGCCCTTTTTATTTTTTTATTTTGAAACAGGGGTCTCACTAAATTGCTAAGACTGGTCTTAACCTTTCAATCCTCCTACCTCAGCCTTCCAAGTCACTTGGATTTCAGGCGTACACCACTGTATCCAGCTCCAATGTTATATTTCTTAATCTGAGTCCATTTAATTGACTCTCCATAGCCATGGGTTCCACATTTGCAAATTCAACCACTTGCATGTTGAAGTTATTTTGGAAAATATTGCATCAAAATATTGAACATGTACAAACTTTTTCTCTTGTCATTATTCCCTAAACAATATAGTGTAACAATTTACATAGCATTTACATAGTGTTAGGTATTATGAGTAACCTAGAGATGATTTAAAGTATATGAGAGGATGTACCTATGTTATATTGCAAACACTAAGACATTGTATAGAACCGAACTCAGGCATCCATGGGGTAGGGAGAAAAGGGTGCATCCTGGAACCAATTCCATGGATACAGAGAATTGTCTGAAAATATGAGATGCACAAATTTTTATATAATTTAGGTGAAAAAAATTTAGTGATATTTGCCAGTTATAAAAAATGAGCAAGATTGATGGAACTTTTGGAAAGCACTCACTTTCTGCTTCATTAATAGAATCACACATTGTAGATTATAGGTGGTGATGCCTTTAATGCAATTTGTCCTGACGGGGTCACATCAGTAGCGTTGGTTGTGTTTGTTCTGGGCACCATTATTAACAAGGGTGATACTGACTAACTGCAGTGAATGGAACCCCAGGGAATAAGAATTTAAAAATTATTTAATGCAAAATACATGGAAATTTCAAAGAAACTGAGACTGGGAGGTGTAAAGAGATAATTTCTGGCCATGAAGAGTTTTCTCCAATCATGGAATTTGAATGAGTGTACGCAGATCCAGGCATAGTAGTGCATATCTGTAGTTCTAGTGATTTGGGAGGCTGAGGCAGGAGGATGGAAAGTTTGAGGTCAGCTTCAGCAATTACGCAAGGCCCTAAGCAACTTGGTGAGACCTGTCTCAAAAAAACAAAAAACCCCAGGCTGGGGGCATTTAGTTCAGTGATAAAGTGCCCATGGGTTCAATCCCCAGTACCAAAAGAATAATAAATAATAAAAATAATAAAGAATGCAAGTAGAGCTGGCTGGTGATTCAGACGTGCTAGACAAGGAATTCTTGCTATGATTAGGGTATTAGGCTGGATTATTTTATCATCATCTTCAGTTCCCAAGTCTCCATATTACAATATGGACAATAATTTTAAGGCAATTTTTTTTTCAAATACTGGAAATTGAACTCAGGAGCACTCTACCACTGAACTACATATCCAGCTTTTAAAATTACTATTATTTTTTATTTCAAGACAGGGTCTCACCAAGTTGCGCAGGTTGACTATGAACTTGCAACCCTCCTGCCTCAGCCTCCCAAATTGCTGGGATTACAGGCATAGACCACCAAGTGTGACTATTTACTGCATTTTTTTTTTTGCTTCATTTAAGTTTCCTAGGTGCTTTCCCATAAGTATTATGTCATTTTACTTATCACAGCAACCCAAAAGGTGGACAATAAACAAAGTAGATAGCCCAAATTCTCCTTGATAAATTCTACTTCAAAAATTCTACCCTGTGATTTGTTACATACAAAAATGGCTGTCAGACCAAGTGTTCCATCTCAGGACTCAGTTGAAAGTACTTACCATTTTTAGTGTTTCTCTCTCTCTCACACTTAAAGACTTCAGGGTAGGAAGGGACCAGAGAGTAGGACTGTGGCATCGTATTTCCCTGACTTTCAATAAGCAAATTTTTTTTTGTAGGGGGTAGTGGGGATTGAACCCTGGGTCGCTTAACCACTGAGCCACATCCCCAGTCCTTTTTAAAATATTTTTTTGTTGTTGTTGTTTTGTTTTGAGACAGGATCTTCCTAAGTCCTTAGGGACTCAGTAAATTGCTGAGGTGGGTCTTGAATTTTCAATCCTCGGGCCTCAGCCTCCCAGGCAGCTGGATGTGCACCCCTTCGCCCAGCAGTAAGGGACATTTTCAATGCAGGCTATGGGACTAGGGATAAGAATCAGACATTCTTCCCTAGAGAATTTGTCTGTTCCCAGGCATTTGGAAACTAATGAAAAGTCACAACCTGGGTTCCAGTTTCCTTACTGCTGCCTCCCAGAAAAAAAAAAAAATCAAAAGTAGACACCCATGATGGACTCAGCCAGGATGATCCCCTACCCTGGTCCCTCTTTCTCCAGTTATCACCTAATCCATTTGACCAAGAGTACTTGGCTTCTGTTCCTGGAACCTAGAGAAGAAAACATGGCAGGTGCCTATCATTGCTCCAGTTCACCCTTACCCCCATCCCTCTCCCAAGAAAAGTCTATGGGAGAGTGCCCCAAACAGAAAGTTGGCTTCTCTTACACTCTCCTAAGATGCAGGCTGCTAGCCAGGGAAGAACTCCAGGTTTTAGATCAGAAGACCTGGGGCTGGGGAGATAGCTCAACTGGCAAGCACAAGGCCCTGAGTTCGATCCCCAGTACCACAAAAAAAAAAAAAAAAAAAAAAAAAGAAGACCTGGAAATTCTGGCAAGGATTAAGTGTTGACCCAAAACACATTATTTAACCTCTTTGAGTCCTTATTCACATATCTCTAAAATAGACCAAACTTAAGGTGGTGCATCAGGAGACTGAAGACACCAAATATCCTGACACATGGTGGTTGCTCTATAAATACCTGCTTTCTCCTCTCCTACTCTCCTTTTTTTTTTGCATGTGAATTTTTTAATTAAAAAAAACCCTTCACACACATAATCCTCATGTAGGTTTAGTGATCTTTTCTCAAAAGTGCTTAACAGGTATTCGTGTCATAGTGTGAAGCTCAGTATTGTGTCCTACTCTCCTTTTTATCCTCAAAGAGTAGTTTCCATCCTGGGAAATAGGGGTCTGGACCAAAAAATTCAGTATGTGAAGGTTTTCCTGGGAATCCAGGGCAGAAATTGCCAGTATTTGCAAAAGTCTAACGGAACTGTTCCATTTATACTAGATAAGGTACTAGGGCTAAAATGTCAAGTTTCTTTGCTTTGAATAGAAATTATATCACATTTCTTATCTCACAATGATTAGAAGCTCTTGTTTCAGTTCTTTATTAGCTATCAATTAATATTGCAAAGAGGGATTCATTATTACTTATATATTTAGTTTCCTAGATAGACAAGTATTTTCAGAGCTTGTGTATGCTCCCTTCTCTTGCAATTACCCCTTTATAACATTAACCAAACAATGGCAAAAATTGTGCAGAGATAAAAACAATTGATATTTGCTAGTGTATACCATGTGCCAGGCAGTAGAAAAAGTGACTCACCCTTGACTTTTTTAATGCCCTTAACAACATTGTTATGAAGATATTGGTTGTGGGGAACCTGTTGTCAATCCTATTCTGTACATGATGAGAACAAAGAGATTAAGGGCCTGGCAGTTGCGCATGCCTTTAATCCCAGCTACTCAGGAGGCTGAGGTAGGAGGATCATGAGTTCAAGGCCAGCCCAGGAAAAAGGTTAGAGATTAACTTTGGTAGAGTGCCTACTACATATGAGGCCCTGAGTTCCATCCACAAAGAGGTTAAATAACGCATCCAAGGTCACAAAGGTAGCCAGTGAAAGACTCACGTTGTCTGGAGCCAATACCCATATGCATAACCACCATGATGTGGCCAGCCAGATAGCTATGTGTGTCTTTCTCCCACTGGGGAAAATGTCAAGTCCCAAAAAATAGGATCAGAGTCTATTTCTAACACTGTATTTCTAAGACCAACATAACAAGTGCTTAGTTAATCTTTTTGAATGAATGAATAAACAAATGACTATCAATAACAATATACAAGCAAACAATAAGGAATTCTTAATGATAAGATCTAAAATCTATAGATTAAATCTGTGTGATTCAAGTTTATTTAGTCACCATTGTATACGTCTCACTTCTTATTGGGTTATAGGCCATAATTTTTTTGTATGGGGAGGGTACTGGGGATTAAACCCAGGGGTGTTTTACCCAGGGTGAGCTACACCCCCAGCCCTTTTTATTTTGAGACAGTGTCTTGCTAAGTTACTGAGGTTGTCCTGGACTTCCAGTACTCCTTCCTCAGCCTCCCAAATTTTTGGAATTACAGAAGAGTGCCACTATGCCAATTATAACAGCCTTTTGAAGTAGACTCCATTATTGTGCCAGAGCTTAGAGAAGTTAAAGGACTTGCTTGAGACACACAGCAAATGGAAGAACCAACATTCAAATCCAAGTCTCTCTGGTTCCAAAAGGTAGCCATTTTTTCTTTTTTCCTTTGGTGCTGGCTAATCATGTCTATTAGATAACAGCAAACACCTCTAAATTCCTATATCATTGTCAGTTGAATTAATTTTTTAAATTGTCATATAGCTTCAAAAGTTTTTCTCCCTTATATTTCTTGTTTATTTGTTAAAATTACTCCAGTGAAATTCTAATTCTAAATTTTTTAAAAATACATTTCTTTTTTTTGGAAGGTCAAGGCAGGAGGATTGCAAGTTCAAGGCCAGACTGAGCAACTTGGCAAGACCTTGTCTCAAAATAAAAACCAAAAAGGGCAGGGGTGTAACTCAATAGTACAGTGCTCCTGGGTTCAATCGCACTAAAGTATATTCCCACTGATAGTGTGGGAACATTAATTTTTAATTTTTTATTTGTTCTAATTAGTTATACATGACAGTAGAATGCATTTATGCACTTTAATATATCATATATAATATATTGTACATTGTAGAATCACATCAATCATGCAGTTATATATGTACATAAGGTAATAACTGTTTCATTCTACTATTCTTCCTATTCCCATATCCCCTCCCCTCTTTTCTCTCCCCTCTACCTAAAGTAACTATTCTTCCCTAACTGCCCCCCTCATTGTGAATTAGCATCCGCATATCAGAGAAAACATTCAGTCTTTTGGGTTTTGGGGGTTGGCTTGTTTCACTTACCATGATATTCTCCAGTTCCATCCACTTACCAGCAAATGCCATAATTTCATTCTTCTTTAAAGCTGAGTAATATTCCATCAAATATATATATATATATATATATATATATATATATATCACATTTTCTTTATCCACTCATCTGTTGAAGGGCACCTAGGTTGGTTCCATTCTTTAGCTATTGTAAACTGAGCTGCTATAAACATTGATGTGGCCATATCATTGTAATATATTGATTTTAAGTTCTTTGAGTATAAACAAAGGAGTGGGATAGCTGGGTCAAATGATGGTTCCATTCCAAGTTTCCTGAGGTATCTCCATACTGCTTTCCATAGTGGTTGCACCAATTTACAGTCCCACCTGCAATGTATGAGTGTACCTTTTATCTCACATTCTTGCCAATATTTATTGTTGCCTATAGACTTAATGATTGCCATTATGACTGGATTAAGATGAAATCTTGGAGTAGTTTCAATTTACATTTCTCTAATTGCTAGAGGCGTTGAACATTTTTTCATGTATTTGTTGATCAATTGTATTTCTTCTGTGAAGTGACTGTTCAGTTCCTTAGCCCATTAATTAATTGGGTTGTTTTCTTGGTATTAAATTTTTTGAGTTCCTGGAGATTAATGCTTCATCTGAGATACATGTGGTAAAATTTTTCTCCCAGTTTGTAGACTTTCTTTACATTATTGATTGTTTCTTTTGCTGAGAAGCTTTTCAGTTTGAATCCATCCCATTTACTGATTCTTGATTTAACTTCTTGTACTTTAGGGATCTTGTTAAAGAAGTCAGATCCTAGGCTGATATGGTGAAGATCTGGGCCTATTTTTTCTTCTATTAGGCTAAGTCTTTGATTCACTTTGAGTTGAGTTTCATGCAGGTTGAGAGACAGAGGTTTAATTTCATTTTGTCAAAATGGCCAGACTACCAAAAGTGTTATACAGATTTAATGCAATTCCTATTCAAATCCTAACAACAGTCTTCATAGAACTAGAAAAAGCAATTATGAAATTCATTTGGAAAAATAAGAGATCCAGGATAGCCAAAGCAACCCTTAGCAAGAAAAGTGAAGTAGGAGGTATAACAATACCACACCTTAAACAATACTACAGCGCTATAGTAACAAAAACAGCATGGTTTTGGCACCAGAACAGACAGACCAATGGTTCAGAATAGAAGACACAGAGACAAACCCACACAAATACAATTATCTCATACTATACAAAGGTGCCAAAAACATTCACTGGAGAAAAGATAGCCTATTCAACAAATGGAAAAAATGGAAATCCACATGTAACAAAATGAACATATTCATTTCTGTAGACCTTGCCAATACTGACTTTTATCAGTCTTTACATTGCCACAGATTGTATACAGTATCAATGTGATCATTGTGGTGGTGGTTTTTCTTTCCCCAGTACTGGGGATGGAACATAGGGCTTTACCCAGCCCAGGTAAGTACTCTGCCACTGAACTATATCACCAGCCTTTTTAATTTTTTTAAAAAAAATTTAATACTTATTTGTTATTTATCTTGAGAACTGAACCCAGGGGCATTTTAGCACTGAGTTACATCCTTAGTCCTTTTTCCTTTTTTTTTTTTTTTTTTTTTTTTTGAGACGAGTTCTCACTAAATTGATAAGGGTCTCCCTATATTGCCAAATCTGGCCTCAAGCTTGTCATTCTCCTACCTCAACCTCCCAAGTCTCTGGGATTACACACCTGCAACACCACACCCAGCCATCCCTTTTTATTTTATTTTTTAGACAGGATCTTGCTAATTTGCCCAAGGTGGCTTTGAACTTGTGATCCCCCTGCCTCAGCCTCCTGAGTACCTGAGATCACAGTTATGTGCCACTATACCCAGGTTGGTTTTGAACTCCTAGACTCATGTGATCCTCCTGCCTCAGTCTTCTGAGTAGCTGGGACTACAGGAGTATGCCATGGTGTCTGGCTATCATCTTTAGTGTTGAAAGAGTTATATTTATCTATCCATATACATATATATGCATATGTGTACTCTATTTTTTATACATATATATATATACATATGTGTGTATTCCATTTTTTTTTTATGGTACTGGGGATTGAACCCAGAGGAGCTTTATACAGAGCTACATCCCCAACTCTTTTTATTTTTTGTTTTGAGACAGGGTCTCACTAAGTTGCTCAGACCATACTTGAATTTTCGATTCCCTTGCCTTATCCTCCCAAGTTGCTGACTGGTAGTTGCATGATTCAAGGCACCACCAAGCCTGTCTACCTTTCTACATTTATATTAACTAGAATTATTATTATTATTATTATTATTATTATTTTGGCGGTGCTGGGGATCGAACCCAGGGCTTTGTGCTTGCAAGGCAAGCTATCTGAGCTATCTCCCCAGCCCTAACTAGAATTATTTTTATTGCATGTTTAAAACAACAACAACAACTGGTTTGGTGGTGTACCCCTGTAATCTCAGTGATTCAAGAGGCTGAGGCAGGAGGATTCCAAGTTCAAGCCAGCCTCAGCAACTTAGCAAGACTGTGTCTCAGAATAAAAAATAAAAAGGACTGGGGTTGTGGCTCAGTGGTTAAGCACCCCTGGGTACCCAAAACACAACAAAACAATCAAACAAACAAAAAACCCTCAAACTGGCTTAAGAAAAGAAGAAAAGAAGAAGAAATATTTGCTCATATAACTGAAATGTTGCTGGTTTGGGAGAGACTTTGAATAAAATTAATTAGAAAGAAGTTGGGGGTGGGGCTGCTTCTGCTGAGACCTAAGCGGGGAGATGGCAGCAGCCATAAAAGATATAGAGGACAACATGCTTGCAAAAAAAGGAAAAATTTATATAAGTTAAGAGTAGTATAAGAAGTATGGCTTGTTCATGGAACGAAAGAAAGCTGTGGCAGATGAAGTGGATTGAATGAGGACTAGGCGATGGAACACAACCAAAGCAGGGACAAATCCTATAAGACACTAATGCCACAACAAGGAGTCGAAGCAAATTCCACTTTATTCTACCTCCCGTAGGAAGTTATGGGAAAGTCTAAGACAGAAGGGCCAAAGGATTCGATTTACACTTTGAAGACATCATCTCAGTCACTGTTTAAAAAATGGATTTTGGGGGAGAGAAGTGGTAAAGGTGGAAGTGGGCAGGTATTGGCATAGACAAGGAAGGTGGCTTGCTGCACAGAGAGACAGGAAAATGGCCAGATTGGTAGGTGTTATTTATTGAGATGAAGATGTATTAGAGGAGAAAATATAGTTCTATTTATTTATTAATTAATTTATTTTCATACTGGGGATTGAACCCAGGGGTACTTAACCACTGAGTCACATCCCCAGCCCTTTTTACATTTTATTTTGAGACAGGGTCTCACTAAATTGCACAGGGCCTTGCTAAGTTGCTGAGGCTGGCCTCGAACTTATTATCTTCCTGCCTCAACCTCCAGAGCCACTAGGATTACAGTTGTGCACCACCGCACCTGGCTAGTTCTATTTTTACAATGGTAGAAATCAGTCACCTTTTTAGCCTGTTAGTACAAATGTCATGTAGATAGTTGCATATACAAATCTTCGGTTCAGATATGGGTGGGGCTATGAATTTGGGGTTCAATAGTATTTAGATGATATTTATAGTCAATGGGTGGGAATATATAAAGAGATCTGTAAAAAAATTCTAGAGAACCAAAACTAAACACCTGATTTTTAAAAATGGGCAAAGGATGTGGAAGTCCATTTCAAGGCATGGCAGGACCCAATGGCACATGCCTGTAATCTCAGCTGCTCAGAAGGCTGATGAAGGAGGGTTGCAAGTCCAAGGCCAGCCTGAGTAATTTAATAAGACCCTGTCACAAGATAAAAAGCAGAAAAAAGGGCTGGAGATGAAGTTCAGTTATAGATCACTTGCTGAGTATGTGTGAAGCCCTAGGCTCAATCCCCAGTACTACATAAAAAAGAAAAAGAGCATCAAACACTTTTTAAATATATGAGAAGATGTCCACATCATTCAAAACACAATTCAAACTGAAACTACACTGATATGCTGTTTCTCAATCAATAAATGGGAAAATTCAAAAGGTGTCAGCCTACTCTCTTCATGATATTATGAGGAAAATAAGCACTTTATTACATTGCTATTGGAAATGCAAAATGGAACAAACACTACAGAGGAAATATTTGGCAATATTTAACAAAATTTCATATTCATATTTAATCATTCTCTGACCCAGTAATCTCTTTTATAGTAAATTATCCCAAGAAGACATCTGCAAAAAATAAAATAAGTGCACAAGTTTATCAATTATTACATTGCTTTTCATAACAAAATGAAAGAAACAACTAAGTGCCACATACATGGGAAATTTGTTGAATTAAAGATGGTATAGCTACCAGGCAAGGTGGCACACGCCTATAATTTCTGTGGCTTGGGAGGCTGAGGCAGGAGGATTTCAAGTTCAAAGCCAGCCTCAGCAATTGAGTGAGGCCCTAAGCAACTCAACAAGACCTTGACTCAGATAAAATTAAAAAAAAAAAAACAAAAAGGGTTAGGGATGTTGCTCAGTGGTGAAGTGCCCATGGGTTCGATCCCTATCCAAAAAAAAATATGGTATGGCTACACGATTGAATACCATGTAACCATAAAAAAGAATGCAGAGGAGTGCAGCACATTAATATGAAGGGAATGCCAGAGTACATTAAGTGAAAACAATGTCAGAGTTCAAAAAATATAGTAGAGCACATTTTGTTAAGAAAAAGGAAGAAATAAGACTACATTTTATGGATTATCTAAATTTGTATAGTTTTATTGAGCTATAATCCATATAACTTAAAATTCACCATTTTATAATATATACTCCAGTGATTTTTTAGTACATTCACAGATAATAACCATCACCCCGATCAATTTTAGAACATTTTCATATCACACATAGGAACCCTGTATCCTAGTCCCCTTTCCCACCAACCATTGACTTCTCCTAATCTGTTTTTCTCATCTATGGATTTTCCTATTCTGGACATTTCATATAAATGGAATCATATATGTTCCATTGTATGGATATATCATTTTTTTTTTATCCATTCACCAGTTAAGAGACATTTTGGGTTGTTTCCATGTAACACTGCTGTGAACGTGTGGGTACAATTTTTTATGTGGACACATATTTTCATTTCACTTGGGTATATAACTAGGAGTAGAATTGCTGAGTCCTATGGTAACTGTGTTTAGCACTTTGAAGAACTGTCAAACTGTTTTTCAAAGTGGCTGCACCATTTCAGAATTCTACCTGCAATGTAGAAGGATTTCAGATTCTTCACCTTTGCCAAAACTTGTTATTATTGTCTATCTTTTTAATTTTAGCCATCCTAGTAGAGGGTGAACTGGTGTCTCATTGTGGTTTGAACTGCATTTTTCTGATGACCACGTTGAACATGCCTTCATGTGCCATTTGTATATCTTTGGAAAAACATCTATTTAAATTCTTTGCACAAAGGAACTAATCAGGCATTTCATAGAAGAAATACATATGGTCAACAAATGTGTGAAAAAATGTTCAACATCTCTTGCAATTAGAGAAATGCAAATTAAAACCACACTGAGATTCCATCTCACTCTAGTCAGAACGACAATTATCAAGAATACAAGTGGGCTGGGGAGATAGCTCAGTCGGTAGAGTGCTTGCCTTGTAAGCACAAGGCCCTGGGTTCAATCCTCAGCACCGCAAAAAAAAAAAAAGAATACAAGTAACAGGGCTGAGGTTGTAGTTCAGTGGTAGAGTAAGGCATGTAAGGTACTGGGGTCAATCCTCAGCACCATATAAAAATAAAATAAATAAGGTGTTGTGTCCATCTACAACTAAAAATTAAAAAAAAAAAAAAAAAGAATACAAGCAACATTAAAGGAATACAAGCAACAATAAAAAAAAAACAAAGAATACAAGCAACATTAAAGGAATACAAGCAACAATAAATGTTAGTGAGGATGTGGGGGAAAAGGTACACTCATACATTGCTTGTGGGACTATAAATTGGTGCAACCACTGTGGAAAGCAATATGGAGATTCCTCAGGAAACTTGGAATGGAACCACCATTTGACCCAGCTATTCTATTCCTCAGAATATACCCAAAGGACTTAAAACAGTGATGCAGCCACATTAATATTTTTAACAATAGCTATATGGATTCAAAATGAATTCAGTTTTCAAGTATTTCTATCCTTCTGTAGGTTGTCATTTTGCTTTCTTGATGTCCTTTAAAGAAAAAAATGTTCTTTGTTTCTTACAGTGATGGAAATTAAACCCAGGGCCTTACATGAGATAAGCAATTCACAGTAGCTAAGCTATAGAACTAACCTAGTGCCCTTCAACAGATGGATGGATAAAGAAAATGTGGTATATAAACACAGTGGAATATTACTCAGCCTTAAAGAATGAAATGATGGCATTTACCAGTAAATTGCTGGAACTGGAGACGATCATGCTAAGTGAAATGAGTCAATCCCAAAAAACCAAAGACCAAATGTTCTCTCTGATATGTGGATGCTGACTCACAATAAGGGGGAGGGGGAAGAAAGAATAGAACTTCATTGGATTAGACAAAGGGGAAGGAAGGGAAGGGACAGGGTAGGAATAGAAAAACAATAGAATGAATTGGATATAACTTTCCTGTGTTTGTATACGAATAAATGACCATGTAACTCCACATCATGTTCAACCACAAGAATGGAATCAAAACCGTAATGAGTTGCACCCCATGTATGTATAATACGTCAAAATACATTCTGCTGTCATGTATATCTAAAAAGAACAAATAAAAAATAAATAAAATAAATCCCTTTGCCCATTTAAAAAATTGGGTTATTTTTTATATTTTTGTTAAGTTGTAAGAGCTCTTTCTACAATGTGGATTAGACTTTCACATATTTCTACCCTTCTGTAGGTTGTCATTTTGTTTTCTTGATGTCCTTTAAAGAAAAAAAGCGTTCTTTGTTTTTTACAGTGAGACCCTGTATGTAAATAAAATAACTCTGTGGTTAAGTGCCCCTAAATTGCTTTGTGAATTATTCTTTGACCCTTGGTTATTTAGAATATATTGTTTAATTTCCACATATTTTTTGAATTTCCAAAATGCCTTTTCTCTATTGATATCTAATTTCATTCCATTATGTATAATCAGAAAATGAGAGATTATACTCTATTTATGTGTGATCTCTCAAAATGTATAAATGCATTCTACTGTCATGTACAAGTAATTAGAACAAATAAAATTTTTTAATTTTAAAAAAGGATACTTTGTGTGATTTCAATTCTTTTAAATTTATTGAGGATTATTTTCTGACCTAAAATATTCTCTTAGAAAATGCTCTATGTTCTCTTGAAAACCCTGTGTTTTCTGCTTTTGTTGTGTGTCTTTTACATCTAGTTGTTTTAAAGTGTTGTTCAGGTATTCTGTTTCCTTCTGTCCTTTCTAGTTGTTTCATCTATTATTGGAAATGAGGAAGGGAAACCTCTGACTGTTACTGTTGAGTTGTCTATTTCTCCCTTCAATCTGTTAGTTCATGTATTTTGGGGCTCTGTTATTAGGTGCATATGTATTAATAATCATTAGATTTTTCAGTGGATTGACCTTTTATAATTATAAAATGACTTTGTCTTTATTAATTATTTTTGTCTTAAAGTATATTTTGTATGATAATAGTATGGACAGCTACTTTGGAGGCTGAGGCAGGAAAATTGCAAGTTCAAGGCCAGCCTGGGCAATTTAGCAAGAGTTTCCTGTCTCAAAATGAAATGAAAAAAGAGGGTTGAGACGTAGCTCAGTGGTATAGTATGCTCAAGGCCCAAGAACTGCAAAATAACAACAACAACAATAATAGTAATAATAATAATAATAATAATAATAATAATAATAATAGTGGCGGTGGTGGTAGTATACTAGAAGTACTAGTAGTAAAGTCATTATCTCTCTTTTAAATACTATTGGCAGGGCTGGGGTTGTAGCTCAGTGGTAGAACACTTGCCCAGAACTTGTGAGGCACTGGGTTCTATCACAGCACCATATAAAGATAAATAAATAAAATGAAGGTTTTGTGTCCATCTACAACAAAAAATAAATAAAATAAAAAAATACTATTGGCACCAACTATTCTTTCCATATATTCAGTGTATTTGTCTTTAAAGTATAGCTCCTGGTATAATACATAGTTAATGGGGTGTTTTAAATCCATTGCCTATCTTTACATTTGATTGTAGTACTTAGTCCATGTACATTTAATGTAATTAATGATAGAATAGGAAACAAATATACCCACAAACACAGTTTTATAATTATTGTTTTATACATAAAAGTATAAATACTGTTGTCTTTTTTTTTTTTGTACTGGGGGTTTAACCTGGGGTGCTTAACCACTGAGCCACATCCCCAGCCCTTTTCATTCTTTGTAGAGCAGATCTACTAACAATGCATTATCTTTGTTTATCTGTGACTGTTTTAATTTCGAAGGATAATTTTGTTAGATCTGTCCTTCTTGGTTGACAATCCTTTTGCTTCATCACTTTGTATAAGCCATTCTCCTGCCATCTGCAACTATGGTTTCTTTGTGTTTGGCTGGTTTTGTTTTTTGGATACTGGGGACTAAACCCAGGGGTGTTTAACCACTGAGCCACATCGTCAGCCCGTTTTATTTTTTATTTTGAGACAGGGCCTTTCGAACTTGTGATTCTCCTGCCTCAGTTTCCCAAACTGCTGGGATTACAGGTGTGTACCACCACACCAGGCTTGGCCATTATGGTTTTTGATGACAAGTCACCTGTTATTGCGGATTTCTTATACATGAGGAGTTGCTTTTTATTCTTGGTGTTTTCAAGGTTCATTCTTTGGCCTTGGCTCTGAAGAGTTTGTAAGATATTCATGTGGGCATCAGTTGAATTTATAATACTCAAGTTCATTGAGTTCTTGGATGAGTAAATGAAAGTTTTTCATCAAATTTGAGAAATTTTATGCCATTGTTTCTTTAAATGTTCTTTTTTCCCTCATTATTCATACATTTATTTTCTTGATGGTATCCCACAGGTCTCTTAGACTTCGATATTTATTCTTTACTCTTTCTGTTTTGTTTTGTTTTTTTCTTTTTTTCCCTTTTTTAAAAATTTTTTTTAGATGTTGATAGACCTTTATTTTATTCATTTATTTATATGCAGTGCTGAGAATCGAACCCAGTGCCTCATACATGCTAGGCAAGTGCTCTACCACTGAGCCACCACTCCAGTCCCTTTTGTCCTTTTTTGATGGTAGGGATTAAACCCAGGAACATTTAACCACTGAGCCACATTTCCAGCCATTTTTCTTTTTCACTTTGAGACAGGGCTTCACAAAGTTGCAGAGGCTGACCTTGAACTTGAGGTTCTCCTGCCTGTCTCCAGAGTTTCTGGGATTACAGGTATGTGTAATCCCAGGTTTTGATATGGTTTTCTTTGTTTGTTTCTGGTACTGGGGATTGAATCCAGGGACACTCGACCACTGAGCTACAACCCCCAGTCCATTTTATTTTATTTTGGTACTGCAAATTGAATTCAGAGGCACTTTCCCATTGGCTACATCCCCAGACCTTTTTATTTTTGTTTATTTTGAGAAAGGTTCTCACTAGATTGTTGAGGGTGGCCTCAAACTTGCGATCCTCCTGGCTCAGCCTCCAGAGTTGCTAGGATTACAGGAGTATAAACCACAGCATCTGGCTTGTTCAAATCGTCTGTTCAGCCTCACTATGAATTTTTTATTTCAATTTTCAACTCCTAAATTTGTATTTGGTCCCTTTGTGTTATTTCCATATCTTTATTGTTATTCTCTATTTTTGTGAGACATCATTTTCATATTTTAATTTAGTGACTTAAACATGTTTTCTCTTAGTTCTTTGAATATATTTATAATGACTAACTTCAAATATTTAATAAATCCAATGTTTGAACTTCCTCAGGCACCACTTCTATTTAATAGTGTTTTTCCTGTGTATGTGCCATACTTTTATGTATCTGTGTGTAGTTCATTTTTATTGGAAACTGGACATTTTAAATAATATAATGAGGCCAGATATGGTGGTGCATGCCTGTAATCCCAGCAACTCAGGAAGCTGAGACAGGAGGGACTTGAGTTCAAAGCCAGTCTCAGTAACTTAGTACTTAGTCTCAAAATAAAAAAATAAAAAGGCTGTGGTAGTGATTTAGTGGCTAAGTCCCCTGGGTTCAGTCCTGAGTACAAAAATAAAGAAATAAATAGATAAATAAATAAATAAAATAAAATAATGAGGAAAGTCTGGAAATCAAGCACTCTTGTTCCTAGTATTTGTCATTGTTTCAGTGTGTAATTGCTGCTATTGTTTTTTTGAATGACTCTCCTGGACTAATCCTATGAAGTCTGTATTTCTTATCTATACAGTTACTAACATTCTTCTCAATTAACTTAATGGTCAGTGAACAACTAGACAGAGATTTCCTTAAATGCCTTGAATCAGTAAGTCTCACAGCCCTTACCAAGGGGCTGTGAGTATACTGGATTGCACTGATAGTTTGCTCCAAAAGTTTGCAACTCTGCCTTACCCTTCATTTTCTGCTTATGCAAAGGCTCAAGGTCAGTGAGAGGTGAAAGACCGTAGTTTTCCCAGATCTTTCTTGGGCATATACATAGCCCTATACATTCATGTGTCCCAAGAATAAGTCAGAGTGTATCAAATTCCTCTACAGGTAACTCATTAACCAACTTTTCTTTTGGGTATTTTGGTCAGTCAGGCATAGTCCCACACGACAGTAACAGCTACTCAAGGTTGAGGTAAAGGATCACAAGTTCAAAGCCAACCTTGGCAACTTATGAAAATCCATCTCAAAACATAAAAAGGGCTGGGGATGTAGTTCAGTAAAGAACCCCTGAGTTCAATCCCCAGTACCACAAAAAAAAAAAAAAAAAAATCTAGTTCTTTGCTAAGCTTCCTGTTAACCCCAATTGGCATTACTGATTGCAGCTGATTCTTTGTTTTTCAACAAATGCACTGTGGATAGAATGTCTGCCTGGTTCAACTAAATCAGTGTAAATAAACAAACACATGGATGTTTTCAGGGAGCTGTCAGACAGATCAAATAGGGTCAATTCTCTGCATTACAAGTTGAGGGGGAAGCTCAAACCTACTCTGTCCCATTGAGTGACTGTTGATTTTTTTTTTTTGCAGTTTCAAGATCAATGCAAAATTAGAGAAGAATGGGACTAGGCTAACTTAAAACTGCACAAAGCTTTCTGTTCTTACCTAGATTCAGCTGTTTTCCTCGACTAAATCCTTTTCTGATTTTTGTTAGGCTTTGATTAATTTCCAGAACTTTGAGAAAGTTGGTTTTGACAATTTTTGCCAGCATTATTCTTTCTAATATGGAAGAGCAGAGAGCTGTGGGTGAGGTCTAGTGGCAGAACACTTCTCTAGCATTTGCAAAGCCCTGGGATCAATCCCCAGGAGCATGAGTACACACAAACACATACATACACATGGAAGAGCAGATTTTCAGAGATGTTTACTCAACCATTGTGGAAATGTTTCTTTCTGTATTTACTTTTTCTTTGAGGTAATGTGGTTTGAACTCAGGGGAGTTCTACCACCAAGACACATTCTCAGTCTTCTTTCTTTATTTTTATTTATTTATTTATTTTTTGTGGTGCTGGGGATTGAACCTAGGGCCTCCTTGTACTTGCAAGGAAAGTACTCTACCAACTCAGCTATATCCCCAGTCTTCTTCCTTATCTTTTATTTTGAAATAGGGTCTCACTAAATTGCCTAGGCTGACCTTGAACTTGTGATCCTCTTGTCTTAGCCTCTCAAGTTGGGGGGATTGCAGGTACCACCATTGTAATACAAAGCTGCTCTTTCCAGTGCAGCCATTTTCCCCACCTCCCAACCACTTGTCAGTCTGTGAACATCCTAGCTAGCTATTGGTTCATCAGTCAGCTTGCAAGTATCCTTCTCCGATATTGGTCCCCTGTTAGCCCGGCAGAATTCAACTGTTTACTGTAGCTACCCCGCCATCTTTTCTTATACTTCTTCTATCTCTCCTCCTCACTTTTATCTATCCTCCTGGCTTTCACACTCTCATTAGCATGCACCCTTTCTCTTTCCCTTTCTTTTCCTCTCATTTTCTCTCTTACCCTGCAGGGAGACACTCTGTTTGCTTAATAAATTCCCTTATGTGATTTCCCATGTCCAGCGTGGTTTCGTGGGATTTCCTTACATTGGTGCCGTGACTTGGGATGGGATCTTCCACTGTCTCTTAAGCGAGTGGAACTCCATCTAAGCCCCAGTGCCCCCTGGACACAACCCCACCTTCCATTCTGCCCGGATGCTCTGCTCTACATTCATCACCGGACTTCAAATTGGTGAGTCCTCTAAGCTGGTTCCCCTAGGCTGATTTATACCCTCGAAGCGGCTGAGGAGTGGGGGTAACCCCAGCCACAACTTTTATAGTTACAGCAGGCCCCCTTAGTCGGTCTTATCTGCCGGGTGGATTCCTGATTTATGGTGGAGATTCTCTCAGGGTTGAGGCTCATCTCTCGCTCATGCACTCACACTCGAAAACCCTGATATCAGATCCTCAACTCTTCTCGGCTTGCCTGGCACACACATTGGTGCTTGTGTGACGACACCGTCAATGTGCTGCCCCTCATCTCCAGCCCAGTACTCTGGCCTCGGGACACCCTGGCCACAGACTCAGCTGTATCAGTCCCCACCATAGAATCTGGGTCCTCCAATCTGGCAGATTCAACCCTGGGAACCCTTCGCCCGAACCCCGGTACTTAAAGCCATCAAAATTCGTTTGTGTAATGGCACACAGCTTCCGTGAGGGAGCGGGCAGATGGAAAGGGATTCCTTATCTTCAAGTCTCTTCTTTCTTGCATCTTGGCTCTTCCTGCAGGCTCAAGCGCATCTAGACCCTGCTTTTCCGTCTTTCCCTGCTGCCCCATGTAATATAAGCAGCCCCATTCCCCACAAGTAGTGGGAGATAATTGTTTGACAATTTTCTGCATCCAAACCTAAATTAATTATTAACCAGGAAAAAGGGTTAAAAGGACCTAAGCATCAAGTTTCTGCTAGAACATTTTAGCCCCTTTCAGATTCAGATCTCAGTCAAGGCTTACATTGAAATGTAAATGGAGGAAGACTCAGTGGGAGACCAGTCTCAAACCCAAGGGAAAAAAAAAGTGTCCATTTTAAATTTCTCCTGGACTACAACTCAGAATACTTTTCTCCCTTTCACCTTTTCTCTCCTTCTCATTTTCTCATGCTTTAATTAATGACCATTATCATTTTTCTTCTAGGACTTTTGTTTTTCTTAAATGCTATATTTTTGAGCTCACAATTTTGATCCTACATACCTAGGTTAAT
The DNA here is from genome assembly GCF_902686445.1 of Sciurus carolinensis. Taxonomy (NCBI): domain Eukaryota; kingdom Metazoa; phylum Chordata; class Mammalia; order Rodentia; family Sciuridae; genus Sciurus; species Sciurus carolinensis. The sequence goes on along the minus strand of NC_062215.1, from coordinate 55,034,688 downwards.
GATTTTTGATCAGTTCTTTTTATCCAACTCTAGAGTTATTTTTGAACATCTGTTACATTGCAATGGAGATAAATATTACAAGGCCTTTGCTTTTGTGTTAAATATAAGCACGCATAAAAATTAAAATTTTAAAGATGGATCCAAATATTTTTAATTCATGTGATTTAAAAAGGTTCCATTTGGCACTGGGGAGATAGCTCAGTTGGTAGAGTGCTTGCCTTGCAAGCACAAGGCCCTGGGTTCGATCCCCAGCACCACACAAAAAAAATAAAAATAAAAAAATAAAAAGGTTCCATTTAAATTGGGTAAACTAATAGAAGTAAAATGTCCTTAAAATTAACTCACAAGTCTCTAGGTGGTCAAACTAATAAAATGTTGATGTTTATAAAATGTCTAACATCAATTTTTCTAGGACTTTTCTTCAACAGGAAAGAGACAGCAAATAGTGTTTACACTTGTCTGACATCTTTTTTTTTTACACTTGTCTGATATCTTGGTTTTTTTTACAAAAAGATGATTGAATTAGAGTTGACATGTATGGGATTACTCAAACGTGTTTGTTAGAGACATGTGATTAATTTACAAAGTTATTCCATGGAGTAACATACTTAAACATTATTCTTTGTATATTAAATGTGTTCGTATTTTCCAGGTATATAAGCCTTTAAAGCAGAAAATTTATCAAGCTGCTATTCAAATTAAACTTGTCTGTAATGGTAAACCTATCATTTAATGTTCTATTATAGGACCTGTTATCAATAGGGTATATGTAAAATTTGTTAAATTTAATTCTAAAAGTTATTGAGAGCCTGATTTGCTTAAAGGTTAAGCATGAAAGCATTTTATCACTTTGCCACACAAAAGGAAAATTAAAGCTCAGCCTTTCTTTAATTCATGCTTTAGATATAATGTTAAATTGTGTTAACTAATGTTCATATAGACTCAGGAGTCAATATATGTAAACTTCTTAAAATGACATTTAAGAAAGAGTGTAATATGCAGTAGCAAAAATGGGACAACAGTGACTGAGACTGGGGTTTCTGATGACCTCATGGCTGTGGCATGCCTGGTGCCTGGGAGTGCTCCTGTGCAGGGGCACAAGATGCCTAACTGCTGTGGCAGTACATTGATCTCAGGCACACAGCTCTTGGGCAGGAAGGAATTCTTTTGGTAGATAACCAGTGTTTCATCAGCTCCCTTCTCTGGTTCCTGCCCACCTTACAGTAACTTTGGAACCTAACATTGCACATATATAAAGATTGCTGACATAACTCTTTAGATCTGCATTTCCATCAGAGAACAGAGCTCCATCCGATCTCAGTTTAATCTTCAAAATCTGTGTTTATAACCCTTTATTTTCTAATACTCCTTTGCCCCTCACTGAAAAGCTCCATGTTACCTGAGATAAGACTCTGCCTCACAACCCTGCTACACACTAGAATGGCTCCAAAGTAAGCCAGACTTTAACTCATTTAAAGTTGTGTTCAAAAGTTTGATGTTTGTTGTAAAGATTACTGTGATCTCAAACAGGATATAATTCAGCCAAAATTCAAGAAAGCTATTGCACAAACTGAATGTTTTACTGTAGGTGATTCCATTTTGTATTTTCCTTATAAACTCTAACTGTTGCCTGATTAATATTTTACAGAATTACACCATAGATTAACTTGAAAAGTCATCACCTATAGGACAGATAATGTAGACTCCAATTAGATAAAAGGGGGTAAATAACTCTAAAGTTATAGACATTGAAGCTAAAGCCCAGTACTCTTACTTTATGTCTGGTGAGACTGACTTGCTTGATGGTTAAGATCAAACTTAGAGATTGAGATTAAATACAGAGGTCAAGAAAAGTCCATATTTGGGTCTTGCCCTCAAAGTCAGCCTGAACCCAGGGAACAAGAGGACTTCTCTAAGGAGGTGTGCAACTCTGGGTCACACAACCTCCTGAGCAAGGAGATTGATGAGGCCACTAGAGGAAAAGCCACTCAGTGCACCTGCTGCAGAGGAGGGTCAAGGAAAAAGGGAGACATCCCTGGTGCTTTCAAGGGAAGCCACCTCATCGAGGAGACCCTGCCTAACCAATGGTACTAATGGAGCTAAGAAGCTGCTCTTATGTTCTCTATGAGTGGCCCCTGTGGAAACTCAGCTGACTCTTTAACAGACAGGAACAGGTCACTTTGACCAACTTGATCTTAAATACCTAGCAAAACAGTTAAGACCAAAATATAGCCATTCTTGGGCATTTAAAAGAAATAATACTTAAATGTAACTTAAGATGTACACTTGTGTTAGCCCACTAGAATAAAGACTAAAAGCTACAAAAGAGATTCTTAGGCAAATGTGCCTGATAACTATCAAGAGAAACTGCCAGAATCAGAAGTTTTAGTCAGTTTAAAACCTACAGACACAGGTAGGCTTAATCTATGTTTGCTAGTAACAGAAGTATAGAGATCTCTACTAAATGTTGTGTTTACATTCCTGATAACCTGGACAATGTTAAAGTTCCCAAATAAAGGCCTTGTCCTCTCCAGCCTTTGCTAGTCCTTGTTATGGGGACAACTTCTCAGTTCTTCCACACCCTGGTGAGGAATTATTGACTTCTGTCATCTTTATGATACGCATTGGCATGTTCCGGATTCTGCAACATTTATATTGTATCAATCTCATTTCAGTACTCATGTCTTTTTGTTCTTCTCTCCTAGAAGCACCCATCCCCAGATGGCTTTACCACCTGCTCTTCCCCAACTGGTCTTCTACCTTGGACCCCTCAATTGACCCGATTTCTAAAAAGGGAACTCCAAACTGCTTGCCCCATGCTGTCCCCTTCCAGCTCGAAGAAGCCAGAGCAGTCATCAACCCCCTTTCCCTACAGCAAAGGAGTTCCTAAAATTAGAGGGGTGAATGAAGCCAGAATTGGGGACAGGCAGTTAATGTAGAAATAGGGGATCAGTCAAATCGAGGAAATGAAGTCCATGAAAACCATCTGCCTTTGGAAGTCTGAAAGGAGAATGGACTTTTTACATCTCACCTGCAAAACCAGTCCCAGTCACTTAGTCAGGAAGGGGAGAGAAGTCTTCAGAAAGAACTGGAGAACAAAAGATTTTCTTATAAAAACAGAAACGGGGGAATGTAATACAAAGCAGCTCTTTCCGGTGTAGCCATTTTCCCCACCTCCCAACCACTTGTCAGTCTGTGAACATCCTAGCTAGCTATTGGTTCATCGGTCAGCTTGCAAGTATCCTTCTCCAATATTGGTCCCGTTAGCCTGGTGGAATTCAACTGTTTACTGTAGCTACCCCGCCATCTTTTCTTATTCTTCTTCTGTCTCTCTTCCTCACTTTCTCTATCCTCCTGGCTTTCACACTCTCTTTAGCGTGCACCCTTTCTCTTTCCCTTTCTTTTCCTCTCATTTTCTCTCTTACCCTGCAGGGAGACACTCTGTTTGCTTAATAAAATCCCTTATGTGATTTCCCGTGTCCGGCGTGGTTTCGTTTGATTTCCTTACAACAATGCCCAGCTTGTATTTTTTAGAAAAAAGAAAGAAAGAAAGAGAGAGGGAGAGAGAAAGAGAGAGAGAGAGAGAGAGAGAGAGAGAGAGAGAGAGAGAGAGAGAGAGAGAAAGGAAGGGGAGAAAGGGAGAAAAGAGAGAGGAAGGGTGGGTAAGGAACAAAGAAAAAATGTTCAGGATATACCAGAAATTAATAAAAATTAGTGCTATAGGGACTAATTCTCAAACTATTTTGTGATTTTATGGGATAGGGCAAGTGAGAAAATATATTGACTTTGTTGAAAACCAGGATTGTTATGGTACAGAAGGAAAAAGCAAATGTACAAGCATAAAGGTGGAATGGTATTTGTATTAGTAATACTAAAATGACAAAGAGAAAAAGAAATGAAAAACTCTTTTTTGCACAAGAATGCAAGTGAATAATCATAGAAGGAATAATAGACTAAAATAACCCTTCTGCAACAATTAGTGTCACAGTTGGTTCAGGCAAGGATCAATCATGGATGCTGAAGTATTGCAAAAAATATATTTTGGCAATCGAATATTCACAAGATCTCCAAGTATTATTTCATGGATTACTTAAAAATGGGGGAATGGGATCTGAGAACAGTGGTACCTGCCTTGCAATGCCGTTGACTCAGAGACTGAGGCAGAGGATCACAAGTTCATGGCCAGCATCAGCAAAATCCTATGCAACTTAGTGAGATGCTGTCTCAAAAAATAAAAAGGACTGGGGGTGGGGGTCAGGCTCTGTGGTGGAGTGCCCCTGGGTTTAATCCCCAGTATGGCAAAAAGCAGGGGGAGGGTGTATCTGCAATGGAGAGATAGAGCAGTCCCTGCTTAAATAACTGCTCAGACTTAGGGACCACCAAAAGAGACAACTTGACAGGAAGAGCCTCCTGATGAGATTCACTAAAAACCGTAATATCATTTGTATAATATTCTCTGCAAAAAAAATGTTGGATATTAATTTAATTATGAGTAAACAATCAGATAAGGAGCTCGGCTGTAGCTCAGTTGTAGAGCACTTACCTAGCATGTGTGAGGCACTGAGTTGGATCCTTAGCACCACATAAAAATAAACAAACAAAATAAGGGCATTCTGTTCATCTGCAACTACAATTTTTTTTTTTTTAAAGACAATCAGATAAGTCTATACTGGGGTTTCTCAACCTCAGCACTCTTAAACAATCTTTGTTGGCTTTATTTTGGGTGTGTGTGTGTAGTACTGGGGATTGAATTCAGGACCTCAAGTGCTCTACCACTGAGCTACATCTCAGCCTTTTTAAATTTTATTTTGAAACAGGATCTCACTAAATTGTCCAGGCTGGACTTACACTCTCAATTCTCCTGCTTCAACCTTCCCAAGGTGGGGTGGGGGGGGAGGAGGAGGGAGGGGAGTGGGAGGAGGAGAAGAAATAAAAAGCAGATTGGTCATTTCAAACTTAGTTTCCTTGTAAGGTGGGGACAGGAAGATAGAACAATAGAGAAATAACTGATTGGTTAACCTCAGGTTATTTCAGGTAACTTCTTTTGTGTAAGGATTAAAGTAGATAGAACTTCAGTATCATGCCAACTGAAACTAGTCTGTTTGGGAAATACAGCTGTTATCTCTATAATCCTAATTTCTTGGAAGGTCAAATAAAGAGCTTGGTTTCAGCTTGGAACTTCTAGTGTGAGTGACACCATTATGATTTTCAAGCTAGTATGGAGTTTGGGAATGTGGCTCTGGTAGTTCTTGTCTAGCGTGCACAAGGCCCTGGGTTCAATCTGTAGCATTGCCCCCCAAAATCAAAAACTAAAACAAAAACAAAAACAAAAAAACGGGCTGTGTAAGTAACTCAGGCTGGTAGAACACCTCTAAATTCAATCCCCAGTACCATGCATAAAATAAGTTAAAATAAAATAATTTAAAATAACACAAAATGGTAGAGAATGTAGCTCAGTGGTAAAGTGTTTCTGGGTTCAATTTTCAGAGGCACCCCCTTCCCCTAAAAAGTGAAGTCTTCATGATCATACATTTCTTTGAGTTCTCCTTCCACTCAAAGAGAGACAGTGTGATGCTCATTAATGGCATTTTGGACTGGATAATTGTAGGGGCTGTCTTGTGCATGGTAGAATGTTTAGCAGCATCCCTGGCCTCTTCCCACTAGATGACAGTAGCACCTTCATAGTTATGACAATCAAAAAGTGTCTCCAGGCATTGTCAAGCGTCCCCTAGGGGGCAAAATTGCCCTGGTTGAGAACCACTAATGGACAACACATTCTACAAGAGCAGACTCTTCAAAGAAGTCAGTGTTGTGAAGAAGAAGAAGAAAAGAAAAAAGTAGATGAAGTGTCTGTTTATCCTATAATAAAAGAATAGAGAGAGAGAGTGACTAAATGTAATAATAGAACCTTAATTGATTTGGGGTTTGGGATTTGAAAGAAAAATTTTCTTTAAAGTCATATTAGAGAGATCTGGGAAAATTTGAACATGGACTGCATTTTAGATATTAGTTTGTTGTTAATTTTTATCTTTCTTCATTCCTTCATTTTTTCTTTGGGGTGTGCGTGGCAGCAGCGGGGCAGCCCAGGGCCTTGTGCAGGCTAAGTGTGTGCTCTACCACTGAGCTACATCCCCGGTCCTACTGTCAATTTTCTTAGATATAATGATAGTATTATAGTATAGTTTTTTAAAGAGAATCTTCACTCCAGTCTTGGAATATACTTGATAAAATATTTCAAGGAAAAGTACATTGATTGAAACTTGTTTTCAAATGGTTTGGCACTCAAAAAAAAAAAATAAAGTCTGTAGGGCACAGGAAGCGGTGATAAAGAGTGTGTACACACAAATGTTGGCAAACTGCTAGCAAGTGGTGAACTATATTGAAAGGTATATAGGTATTCACAGTCACTGTTCTTCCTGCTTTTCAGTAAACTCGAAATTTTTCAAAGTTGAGGGAAAATATAATAAATTCATGGAGGCAAAAATTAAGTTGAGAGGTTAGAAATTACTTAGGGAGAGAATGTAGCTACAGGAGAGAAGGTTACTTAGAAATAGCGAGGTGTCACAAGAAATCAAACACGACCTTGGAAATGGGGGAGCAAGGCAAATGTACTTCTGTAGAAGCGTGGCTCCCAAAGGGAATCCCGGAGCAAGCACACCTGGGCGGGCAGTGGGCCAACATTTATCCCTAACGAGGTACTTTCCCTCCCTCCTGATAGGAAGATCTCAGGGTTACAATCTACGCGACTGGTTATGCTTAGAATTAGGGGCGGGCAAAAGGGAAGCGTAATAATTAAATCCAAGGAAGGCTGAATACTAGATTTTGAAAAATGAACCAGCACTTTCTGTTTCTCTCTTAACTAAGGACAGAGTCCAGAGAAATCCAAGCAGATTGAGAAGAAGGAGACAAAATGGGGGCGGGGTATGAGGCCGTGGGATTCTCAGAAATAACCTGTTTCAAAAAGAACAAAATGTTCTCCTCAAATGTCACTAAAAAGTTCAATAAGATGCCAACAGAAAAATCAAACAAATGAACATTGGCTTTAGCAAGATGTAGGTCAGTTGTGACCTTGATTGCAGAGTGAGGACAAGAGCCCAATTGAAGTGGTTTAAGGAAAAGTTGGAGATGTTGGACAGTGAGAACAAAAATAGAAAATCCAAGTGATGAGGTTTACTGGGAAAAAGGAGGTGGAAGAAGACATGGGTTTGAAGCATATTTTTATCTTTGAAGATGAGTGATATTAAGACATGTTTATGCCAGTGGGATGATCCAGTAGAACATGAAAGAGGAGATTATAGGGGCAAAGTCTTTGAGTAGATAAGAGGGGATGGGTTGCAGAGAACCAACAGAAGGGTGGCACTGGTGGCAACAGAAGAGAAGGTCAATAGAATAGACCTCCTGGGTATGCATGTATTTCCCCTAGGGATCACTTAGAAGGACACCATTGGATGAAGTGAGATCCTGGAGATGGAGCAGAGAGAAATATGAAATGCTTTCTCGGAAAATTAAGAAAAAAAAAGAAAGAAAAAAAAAAAAAAAAAAAAGGCCAGGCATGGTGGTGCATGCCTGTAATCCCATCCACTCAGGAGGCTGAGGCAGGAGGATCACAAGTTAAAATCCAGCTTCAGCAAGTTAGCAAAATAAAAAGGGTCGGAAATGTGGCTCAGTGGTTTGGTCCCTAATATAAGAAAGAAAGGAAGGAAGGAAGGACAGAAGGAAGAAAAGAAAGAGACAAAAAAAATTTACTAGGAAAGTGGATAGCAGAGTCCGGCAGTGTTGCATGTTTATTTGAGACTGTGGCTATACATTGAGAATGAGTTCAATCAGTACAGTGAAGTGATTTTTCTCTTACAACATTTACTTGTTTGGGCATAGGTGCAAAGTAAGAGGATGATTTAGGTTCACCAGATAAAATAGACCTTTATTGTTTTTATTTGCTACTCAGACTCCTGACATATAGGAACCCCTTTCCTGTATTCCCTATACTTTCCCCACCCTAACAGTTTTGGTGAATGGCATAACCCTCCTCCCAACACAGAAGCTGAAATTGCCAGACACTCTCCCAGTCACCTTTGCAGCAAGGACTGAGCACATGACTGCAGTAGTTCAAGTCAGATGCACTGTATTGACTTTTTAATCAGGAGCTAAGAAATAAACTTCCTCACTGGCAGTAGTGGACATGGTGGTGACATCAGTGCCAGCAGCAGTGGCCCTGCAGCACCTACCTCTCTGGAATGGCAGTGAATGTGTCCTCACCAAAGCAGTTCTATGCCATAATTTTGGTTGTAGTTCTTACCACAGAATCTCAAACCTGATTCTTCAGCTTTCTCAACAATTCTTTGATTTTTCCATGCATTCATTATAAAATGGTATATTAATTATCATAAAACCCTTGAGCTCATTTCAAAGCAAGTAGGCAAATTAAGTTTACTACAACAATCATCTTTTGTAGCCTAAATGAGTAAAAGTAATGTCACAATAAATACATTTTACAAATTCTATTATTATCCCAAACTTGTGGTTAAAGGTTACATTCCTGTGAGGTTAAGCAACAAAAAGCCTCTTGTACTCAAATGGATGGACAACTCATGGAATCCCTTTCCTTCCTTCTCCTTGAATACCAGTAAACACGGTAAGAGGAACTACCAACACAAGGACAGGGAAGCAAGCATGTGTAGTTTAATCACAAGTTAGATCTTTGGTGACACCTGGCTAGTCTCCCAACATGCTAACTTTTTCTTCCTTCTTGCCAAGATAATAATAACCAGAACAATGCTAGCATTCTCAAATAATTTTGGCAAAAATATACTTGTTCTCCAGGCCGCTCATGAAATATTGTGACCAACAGCCTTCTCCCCTGCCAAGGCTGAATTGAAGTTTTTTTTTTTTAGGTAAAAAAAAAAAAAAAGAGGTATATTTAGAATTTGACAGCTGGACTCTGTTTAGATGATCCCAATTTTGTTGGCAAAATCCAAAGCATCATAATCAGGAGCCAGTTGAACGTACAGGCCTCTCCAACAGGCCTGATCAGTGTGTTAACCTTGGCCACATAAATGAAGAGCTTCTGTACAGCTTGTTTGATCTGATGTTTGTTGGCCTTGACATTCACAATGAACACAAGTGTGTTGTTGTCTTCAATCTTCTTCATGACTGACTCAGTGGTCAGGGGGACTTGATGGTGGAATAGTGATCAAGCTTATTTCTCCTGGGGGCGCTTTCCCGAGGATATCTGGACTGCCTCTGGAGCCAAAATGTCTTGGGTCTCCAGAAGGTAGGTGATGTGCGGATTTTCTTCTTTTTATGGTTATGGACACTTTCAACACTGCCTTCTTGGCCTTCAAAGCTTTTGCTTTTGCTTCAGCTTTGGGAGGGGCAGGAGCTTCCTTCTTAGCTTTCAGCGCCATCTTGGTGATGAATTGAAGTTTTGAATCTATATGTCTTTTCTTTTTTTTGGAGGGGAGGAGGGTACTGGGAATTGAACCCAGAGGCACTTTACCACTGAGCTACAATTCTTTTTATTCTAAGACAGGGTCTCACTAAGTTGTTAGGGCTTTGCTAAATTACTGAGGCTGGCCTCTAACTTGCAATCCTCCTGACTGCCTCAGCCTCCAGAGTCGCTGGGATTCCAGGCATGCACCACCACAGACCGAGTCTCATGGTCATTCCTTTTACTTATGCAGTTGGGCTCATAATTCACTTACCAGTGTAAATCTATTTTCTAGCACAGTTCTAATGCTGGATGATGGGAGAGGATAAAGCAGGTAAAATTTGACTGTATATACCTAATCTCTCTTTTTCTTGATCTTGGCCTGCTATTCTTCCCTCTGCCCTCAGTAACCCTACCTTTGTTTTTCAAACTTCCTACATTAGTGTTTTTCGTTTTGTTGTTTTTCTGGTACTGAGGATTGAACCCAAGACACTTTTACCACTGAGTTACAATGTCAGTCTTTTTTATTTTTTATTTTGAGACAGGATATTGCTGAATTGCAGAGACTGGCCTCCAACTTGAGATCCTCCTGCCTCAACCTCTTTAATGCTAGGAGTACAAGCCTGTGTCACCAGTCAGGTTTTGTTTTGTTTTTGAGATGCTCTCTAACTGACTTGCCCAGGTTGGTCTAGAATTCTTGTGCTCGACCAATCCTCCTGCCTCAGCTTCTCAGTAGTAGCTGAGACTTACAGGCATGTGCCACTTCACCTAGCTGTATTAGTTTTATCTTTGTTGTTAATTTCCATTTTGCAAGTGAGTTATGTGAGTCTCCAAGGTTGGAGTTTGAAGTCACACAGTTAATTAGTGACTGCCAAGTCTGTCCTCAGAAGGGTGGGAGCAAGTCCAAACCTTTTTCAGGATATTCCACAGCTGCTGCATTCTGTGACTTAGGTTTCGATTCTAACTTAAGATCCTAGTAATGAATTTTTTTCTACATTTATATAATGCAAATCACTTAGCCAATGAGGACAGACCTTCAATTGAATTCAATGTTATATTAATAGAAAAAAATTTTGATTGAATTTTTTTGGAAAAAACTCTGAAACTTGAACTGAGAAAGTAGTTCACTGATAGAGCACTTGCCAATATTCACAAGACCCTGAGTTATGATCCTCTCACCAAAAAAACCCAAACAAACAAAAATCCCTTGAAGCTTATTTTTTAAATTTGTTTGTTTGTTTGTTTTTTAATGGTACTCAGAATTGAACCCAAGGATACCATTGGGCTCTCTCCCCAATGCTTTTTATTTTTTATTTTATTTTTTAAACATTTTTTCAGTTGGTGATAACCTTTATTTTTCATTCATTTATTTATATGTGGTGTTGAGAATCAAACCCAGTGCCTCACACATGCTAGGCAAGTGCTCTACCACTAAGCCACAAACTCAGCCCCCTTTTTATTTTTTCCGACAGGGCCTTGCTAAATTGCTGAGGCTTGTCTTGAACTTGCCATCCTGCTGCCTCAGCCTCCTGAGTCACTGGGATTAGAGGAGTGATTTGCCCAGCCACCTGAAGTTTTTAAAAAGAACTCTTCATACAAAAGTGTTTCATTTTGATAGGAAATGCAAATATCATAAAAATGAATGACCAATAATATTCTAAAGTCACACTCTCCAAAATATTAAGTAAAGCCGGTGCAGTGGCACATGCCTGTAATTTCAGCAACTCAGGAGGCTGAGGCAGGAGAAACACAAAATCCAAGTCAGTCTCAGCAAATTAACAAGACCCTGTCTCAAAATAAAAAATAAAAAAGGCATGGAGGTGTAGCCAGTAGTAGATCACCCCTGGATTCAATCCTCCGGTACCGCAAGAAGAAAAAGAAAAAAAAAAAGATATACTTTATACTCTCAGTGATTTTTTTCTTTTCTTTTTTTTCTTTTTTGGCACTGGGGATTGGACCCAAGGACAATTTACCACTAAACTACAACTCAGCTCTTTTTATTTTTTATTTTGAGTCAGGGTCTCACAAAATTGCTCAGGGCCTCAATAATTTGCTGAGGCTGCCCTTGAATTTGTGATCCTCCTGCCTCAGCTCCCAAGTTGCTGGGATTACAGGTGTGTACCACAGTGCAATAAGTCTAGTCTTTGCATGAGAAACATGAGACAAATTCCAATATTGGAACATTCTATAAAATGTCTGGTCAGTACTCCTCAAAACTATTGAAGTCAAGGCCAGCAACAGATTGGGAGGCTGAGGCAGGAGGATTGAAAGTTCAAAGTCAGCCTCAGCAATTTAGCAAGACCTTAAACAATTTAGCAAGACCGTTCAAAATAAAAAAAAAAAATTAAATTAAAAAATAAAGGGGGCTAGGGATGTGACTCAGTGGTTAAGCGCCCCGGGTTAAAAAAAAAAAAAGAAAACCAGGATGAAGTAATGGATAGGGTGGGAATGAGTGGCAATCTGGGGGCAGGAGGATACTATTTAGGTAGGGAGGTTGGAGACAATTTCTCTGATGAGGTGATATTTGAACTAAAGGTGGAATGATGAGGAGTTGGCTGTGCCAAAAGCTAGGGAGCAGTGTTCCAGGTGGAGGACACAGCCAGTGTGAAGTCCACGGAAAATAGAAAAACCTTAGCACTGTACAGGACCAGAAGGAAGACCAGCATGGTTAGAGTTTTGTAAAGGAGCAGAGGGACATGAGATTAGAAAGGACGGGGTCACTTTCTAGGATGATATTTCATTCTACTTTCCATATTTCACTGCATCATAATTAACACTGCAAAATTGTTGCAACTTGGTTTTTCAGTCCAAAAACTGGTTTATAACCTTTCATCCTGTAATCATTACATGGCGTAATTCTCTTCCTCAGACCACTTGAAAAGGTAAACAAAGTAGCAGTGTATTCACTGGTGGCATGTGGATGCGCATTGTCTTTGAGCACTGTGAGCCTTGAGCCTAGAATTCTCAGTGCACGCATGTAGTCAGTAGATTTCCAAAAGCTGACTTGCTGTGGTTGTTAGCAGCGCTGCCGTAGTTTCTGAGGTCATATTGTGAACAAAGTGAAGCAACTTCTCCATGAAAATAAGATGCAACAGGTAAGTCATTCCCTGTGGTCAACATCCTTCTTGGAGTCACTGGCCGTACGTATAAACAAACCTTTGAAGATCACTTCCGTTGTTTCTACAAGAGTAGATGATGAACGGTGAAGCCTATTAGAAATATTAAGGGCCTGTCCTTGGAACTGTTATGTATGTGAGTAATTAAGAGCTGGGATCTTTTACCATACTAAGGTCAAAAAGCTTAAAAAAGACAGGAATTTCAGGTGCCGGCCTGTAACCCCAGCTACTTTGGAGGCTGAGGCAGGAGGATCTCAAGTTCAAGGCCACCTTGGGCAACTTGAGACCCTTTCTCAAAATAAAAAATAAAAAGGGCTGGGGATGTAGCTCAGTGGTAAAGGGCCTCCTGAGTTCAATCCCCAGTACCAAAAAAAAAAAAAAAAAAAAAAGCAAAACAACAACAACAACAAACGACCCAGAATTTTGAATGTGCTAGAGGAATCTGAAGGTGAAGCAAGGGCAGAGGGAAGAAGTTAGCACAACAAAACCAACAACAGAACCACAGAGTCATCATACACAGAAAATTAAATCATAATACACAGAAAATTAAAATTAAATTTTACTTTGCAGCACTGTAGCAAATTTTCTTAAGTGTCATATTTTGGCTATAAAGCACAAATCAATAACAACTAATGTGCTCCTTTTTTTTCCCAGACCAGAAAAAATGTTCACTAAACTATCACAAAGACATGATGTGTGCTGATTTGGACTATTCGTTTTAATGCATATTCACGAGTATATTCCATGCATTGTAATACTTGCACCAAAGACAGTTTAGTAATAACTGATTTTTAAGTAATGCTGGGACAATTTTTTTTTGATCTAAGGGGACCTTCAGACATGATCTGGGAGAGGGTGATAGGTCAGGGAAGGTTTGCTGGAAGCAATCCCATTCAGGCTCAAGTCCTGAAGGGTTAGTAGGAATAAGCTGAGAGAGGTGTGCCAGGGTGGGACAGATGAACTGGACTTGTCTTCAAGGAACCCTAAGTAGTCTGGATATTGGGCACTTAGGATGAGATGGGTGTGGAGGATGGGATATGGAGAGGCAAGGCTGGGCAGGTTGGCAGCTTATGGATCTCAAGTTCTTCATTCATTGGCATATTCACCAACTTACTGCACAAACATATTGAGAACCTACTCTGGGTCATTGTGCTAGGGCATTGAGAATATGCTATAGGGCTGCAGATATAGCTCAGTAGTAGAGCCCTTGCCTAGCATGCTTGAGGCTCTGGGTTCAATCATCAGTACTGAAAAAAAATTTTTAAATGAAAGAGACAGAGACAGAGAGACAGAGACAGAAAGAATAATCTTAGATTCATTAAGAAATTTGCAGTCACTGAAATATGAGAATCCTATCTAGACTTAGGTAAATCTAAACTGAATAAGAACACTTCTTTTTTCCTTTTTGAGGTCCCAATAACACTTTTGAACACACACTTCTAATTTTTTTGTTTGTAATTGCTTATGTTATTATGATTATTTTTCTTAAAACAGACTACACATATAGGCAAGGAAGATAATTAATGATAGAGGATATAAATGTGTATTTCGAAACTCCTTTTTGATAATTTCTCTCATTCTCTCACCTGCTTGCTAGATTTTGGTCAGATCTGATTAGCTCATCTTGTTTTTAGTCTCATAACACTGCTGACAAAGAACTAACAAACCAGGCCCAGTGGTACACAGCTGTAATCTCAGTGATAAAGGAGACTGAGGCAGGAGGATTGCAAGTTCAAGGTCAGCCTCAGCACCTTAGTGAGACCCTGTCATAAAATTAAAAATAAAAAGGGTGGGGGATATAGCTCAGTGGTAGAGGACCCTTGGGTTCAATCCCCAGTAACAAAAACAAAGCAAAAACAGAAAACCAATTTCTATCAGAAGTAAAAGCATGAGGTCTGTCATTTCCTTGTTTGGGGTTTGTGCTGGAATGGCTTTATTAATTTACAGTCAATGGGCAAATTTTTGTGAGCCTCATGTCCATTTTTTAAGAGTTAGGTTAGTGATAACTGGATAATATAATTAGAAAATCTGTTTACCTGGGCCCGTTGAAGCTGCAATGCATCACAATATGATGAAATCAAAGATCACGGTTACCACTGAGAACCCCCCATCAGCCTGTGGCTTCTCCCTCATCTCTCAGGACACCTTGTGCACCCTGCCCTACCTGAAATGATCTGATTTACACAGCAGGATGCCAGTGTTAACTGAACAATATACATAAACTACATTTGATATATTTCACTTTTTGGGGATTCAATACAAATACACTGCAGGTGGTCATTTTGTGGGATCTGTGCAAACAAACCCATGGAAATTGCCCTGTCTTATTTCAGGGGCAGAGAAAGCTCTGACATAGCCTTCAGGAAGCATCCAGTATGGGATCCTCGATTTTCCTGCCTAAAATTCAAATTCTTTACTGTGGCCTGCCCTAATTTACCACCCAAACTCAAATACTTTCAAAAATGGAAAAGCAGAACAAGTCAGACAACAGGTATAAACTGGACTCTCCCAGGCAACCGTACTGCATAATGATAGCACATTTTATGCCAATTTTTTTTCTTTGCAAAAAAGTGGGATGGGATTATTAGATGAAGCTTTTCTATTTATTTAATTAAAGTGAGTTTGGCTCAGTTGCTTCTTTGTGGGAGAGTGGGTATTGGGGATTGAACCCAGGGGTGCTTTACCACTGATCTACAACCTGAACCCTTTATTTTTTATTTTGAAACTGAGTCTACATTGCTCAGGGCCTTGCTAAATTGCTGAGACTGTGATCCTCCTGCCTCAGCCTTCAGTCACTGGCGTTATAGGCCAGCAACCATGCCTGGCTATGTGAAGCACTTTAGTTAGATGAAATCTTAGGGTGGTTTTAATTTGCATTTCTCTAATTACTAGGGATGATGAGCACTGTTTTATATATTTATTGATCACCTGTATATCTTCTTCTGTGAAGTGTCTGCCCATTTCCTTAGCCCATTTATTGATTGTGTTCTTTGTATTTTGGGTGTAAAGTTTTTTAAGTTCTTTATAAACTTTGGAAACTGTAAACTTATAAACTTCTATCTGAAGTGTGTGTGGAAAAGATTTTCTCCCACTCTGTAGGCTCTCTTTTCACATTATTAATTGTTTCCTGTGCTGAGAAAAAACTTTTTAGTTTGAATCGATCCCATTTATTGATTCTTGCTTTTATTTCTTGTGCCATGGGGGTCTTGTTAAGGAATTCTGGTCCTAAGCCAACGTGATGGAGATTTGGGCCTACTTTTTCTTCTATTTGGTGAAGGGTCTCAGGTCTAATTCCTAGATCCTTGATCCATTTTGAGTTGAGTTTTGTACAGGGTGAGAGATAGGGGTTTAAATTCATTTTACTACATATGGATTTCCAGTTTTTCCAGCACCATTTGTTGAAGAGGCTATCTTTTCTCCCTTGTAAGTTTTGGGCACCCTTGTCTAGTATGAGGTTACTGTACTTATGTGGGTATGGCTCCATGTCTTCTATCCTATACCATTGACCTACCTGTCTATTTTGGTGCCAATACCATGCTGTTTTTGTTACTATTGCTCTATAGTAGAGTTTAAGTTCTGGTATAGTGATACCTCCTGCATCACTCTTCCTGCCCAGGATTGCTTTGGCTATTCTGGGTCTTTTGTTCTTCCAGATGAATTTCCTGATTGCTTTTTCTGTTTCTATGAGAAATGTCATATGGCTTTTAATTGGAACTGGGTTAAATCTGTATAGCACCTTTGGAAGTATGGCCATTTTGATAATATTAATTCTGCCTATCCAAGAACATGGGAGATCTTTCCATCTTCTAAGGTCTTCCTCAATTTCTTTCTTCAATGTTTTGTAGTTTTCATTGTAGAGATCTTTCACCTCTTTCATTAGATTTATTCCCAAGTATTTTATTTTTTTTGAGGCTATTGCAAATAGAGTTGTTTTCCTAATTTCCCTTTCAGATGTTTCATCACATATGTATAAAAATGCTTTAGATTTATGTGTGTTAATTTTATATCCTACTATTTTGCTGAATTCATTTATGAGGTCTAGAAGTTTTCTGGAGGAGTTTTTTGGATCCTCTAAATAGAGAATCATGTCATCAGCAAATAGTGACTGCTTGAGTTCCTCTTTTCCTATTTGTATCCCTTTAATTTCTTTAGTCTGTCTAACTGCTCTGCCTAGTATTTCAAGTACGATGTTGACTAGAACTGGTGAAAGAGGGCATCCCTGTCTTGTTCCCATTTTTAAAGGGAATGCTTTCAGTTTTTCTCCGTTAAGAATGATGTTGGCCATGGGTTTAGCATAAATAGCCTTTACAATGTTGAGGTATGTTCCTACTATCCCTATTTTTTCTAGTGTTTTGAGCTTGAAGGGGTGTTGTATTTTGTTGAACACTTTCTGTGTCAATTGAAATAATCATATGATTCTTATCCTTAAGTCTATTGACATGATGGATTACATTTATTGATTAACAGATGTTGAACCAACCTTGCATTCCCAGGATGAACCCCACTTGATCGTGGTACACTATCTTCTTAATATGTTTTTGGATATGGTTTGCCAGTATTGTTAAGGATCTTTGCATCCAAATTCATCAAGGATATTGGTCTAAAATTTTCTTTACTCGATGTGTCTTTGCCTGGTTTGGGTATGAGGGTGATGTTAGCTTCATAGATTGAATTTGGTAGAGTTCCCTCCTTTTCTATTTCCTGGAATACTTTGAGAAGTATTGGAATGAGTTCTTCTTTGAAGGTCTTGGAGCACTTGGCTGAGAATCCATCTGGTCCTGGGCTTTTCTTGGTTGGTAGGTTTTTGATGGCTTCTTCTATTTCATTGCTTGATATTGATCTGTTTAAATTATGTATGTCCTCCTGGTTCAGTTTGGGAGGATCATATGTCTCTAGAAATTTGTCGATGTCTTTGGTATTTTCTATTTTGTTGGAATATAGATTTTCAAAGTATGTTATGTATTTCAGTGGTGTCTGCAGTGATAGTTCCTTTTTCATAAAAAATTTTAGTGATTTAGTTTTCTCTCCCCTTCTCTCTGTTAGTGTGGCTAAGGGTTTGTCTATTTTGTTTACTTTTTCAAAGAACCAACTTTTTATTTTGTCAATATTTTGAATTGTTTCTTTTGTTTCAATTTCATTGATTTCAGCTCTGATTTTAATTATTTCCTGTCTTCTACTACTTTTGGTGTTGCTCTGTTCTTCTTTTTCTAGGACTTTGTAATATTAGGTCATTTAGTTGTTGACTTTTTATTCTTTTCTTGAATGTGTTCCATGCAATGAATTTTCCTCTTAGTACTGCTTTCATAGTATCCCAGAGATTTTGATATGTTGTATCATCATTCTCATTTACCTCTAAGAATTTTTTTTATCTCCTCCCTGATGTTTTCTGTTATCCATACTTCATTCAATAGCACATTATTTAGTCTCCAGGTGTTGGAGTAATTTCTGTTTTTTATTTTGTCATTAATTTCTAATTTCATTCCATTATGATCTGATAGAACACAAAGCAGTATCTCTATTTTTTTTGCATTTACTAAGGGCTGCTTTGTGGTATAGCATATGGTCTATTTTTGAGAAGGTTCCATGTGCTGCTGAGAAGAAAGTGAATTCACTCGTTAATGGATGGAATATTCTATATAGGTCTGTTAAGTTTAAGTTATTGATTGTGTTATTGAGATCTATGGTTTCTTTGTTTAGTTTTTGTTTGGAAGATCTATCCAGTGGTGACAGTGATGTGTTAAAGTCACCCAGAATTATTGTGTTGTGGTCTATTTGATTCCTGGAATTGAGGAGGATTTGTTTGAAGTACATGGATGCACCACTGTTTGGAGCATAAATATTTACGATCGTTATATCTTCCTGATTTATGGTTCCCTTAAGCAGTTTGAAATGTCTTTCTTTATCCCTTCTGACTAACTATGGCCTGAAGTCAACTTTATCTGAAATAAGGATGGAAACCCCTGCTATTTTACTGAGTCCATGTGCATGGTAGGTTTTTTCCCATCTTTTCACCTTTAGTCTATGGATGTCTTTTTCTATGAGATGAGTCTCTTGAAGGCAGCATATTGTTGGGTTTTTCTTTATAATCCATTCTGCCAGTCTATGTCTTTTGATTGATGAGTTTAGGCCATTAACATTCAGGGTTATCATTGAGATATGATTTGTATTCCCAGTCATTTGGGCTTATTGTTGGTTTTTAATTTGACTTGGTTTCTCCTTTGAATGGATTTTCCTTTAAGGTAGTTCCTTCCTTTGCTGACCTATATTGTTGTTTTTCATTTCCTCCTCATGGAATATTTTGTTGAGAATATTCTGTAGCACAGGCTTTCTATTTGTAAATTCTTTTAACTTTTGTTTATCATGGAAGGATTTTATTTTGTCTTCAAATCTGAAGGTTAGTTTTGCTGGGTGTAGGATTCTTGGTTGGCAACCATGTTCTTTCAGAGTTTGAAATATGTTGTTCCAGGCCCTTCTAGCTTTTAGAGTCTGGGCTGAGAAATCTGCTGATATCTGTATTGATTTCCCCCTGTATATAATCTGATGCTTTTCTCTTGCAGCCTTCAAAATTCTGTCTTTATTTTGTATGTTAGGCATTTTCATTATAATGTGTCTTGGTGTGGATCTGTTGTGATTTTGTGCATTTGGTGTTCTATAAACCTCTTGTATTTGATTTTTCATTTCATTCTTCAGGCTTGGGAAATTTTCTGCTATTATTTCATTGAATGCGTTGTTCATTCCTTTGGTTGGTATCTCTGTGCCTTCCTCAATTCTGATAATTCTTAAATTTGGTCTTTTCATGATGTCCCATAGTTCTTCGAGATTCTGTTCTTGATTTCTTACCATCTTCTCTGTTTGGGCAACTTTATTTTCAAGATTAAATATTTTGTCTTCATTTGTCTGAGGTTCTGTCTTCCAAGTGGTCTAGTCTGTTGGTGATGCTTTCCATTGAATTTTTTATTTAGTTTATTGTTTCCTTCATTTCAAGGATTTCCATTTGGCGCTTTTTTTCTTTCTTTCTTTTTTTTTTTTTTTTTTTTGAGAATCTCTATCTCTTTGTTGAAATGATCTTTTGCTTCCTGCAGTTGCTCTTTCAACTGCTTATTGGTATGACCGTTCATTGCCTGCATTTGCTCTCTTATCTCGTCCTTTGCTTCGTGAATCATCTTAATCATGTATAATCTGAAGTCCTCCTCTGACATTTCTTCTACCATACTCATTGGATTCCATTAATATAGAATCTAGATTTATTTGGATCATTTTCTTCCCTTGTTTTTTCATGTTGTTCATGTATCTTCCCCTCTAGTAGTGCAGATCTGGGGTACTGCAGTTTCCCCCCTATAGGCTTATAGTGACCCTATAGGTTTCCAAAACCTCCTCTTTAAGGGGGAGATCAATATTAGCAGTGCCCAGTTCAGACAGTATGCAACCTGAAACCAAATAGTCCCTATGATGATGATAACAATATTGTCATAATAAGCAGAATGAGTTCAATTATTATCTTCAGTATAACAAATAGATTTGCAATAAGGTCTGCAGTTTCTAATGGAGGACAGAGAGGATGCAGAGGAATGTAGGATGTAGCTGTTAATAGGATAAGAAAAGAATATATAGAAGTTCTAGATCATAGAAAGAGTGACAGTGTAATCAAAAGAAGTCAGTTGTTAGTATGGGAAAAGGGAGAAAGAGACTCTGAGGGAACAGGTAAACAAAAGGAAAAAAGAGCAAGAAAAGTAAAGAAATGAAAACTTAAAATTTTTCAATAAGGAGAAAAAAGAAAATCTACATTATAATAGTCATATAGTATTCAAACCTCCCAGTCTTCAGTAGCCTGATGTATGAAAGGTTCCTGACAATGAGCTTCCAGTCTCCAGCAGGTGTCTCAGGATGGAATTTGCCCCACCTAAAGATGGGAGCTACTGCTTCCAGGAAAATGCAAGATGGCTGCTCTGGCTTCCAATTGTGTTGGCAAATGGGGAGCTGCAGTTTGGGATGTGGGCATGGTTGGCTGGAGGTCCTGGAGGCAGAGTGTGGTTGGTTGGGCAGGGGTCCTGGAGGCGGGGTGCAATCATTCGGTCTGGGGGTCCTGGTGGTAGGGCGTAGTCAGGTGATGTGAGGGCCCCGGAGGCAAGGAGTGATCGGTCGGGCTGAGATGGGGCTCAATCAGTCCAGCCAGGGGTCCTACAAGTCCTGGCTGTTGTCTCAAAATGATGGCAACCACATGTAACCAAACCTCCAGGTACTGTGACAGTGAACTTCCAGGCAACAGCAGGCAGCTGGTGCTCCACTGGTCTGTGGTCAGTCTGCTGACTGCTATTGGATGATCGGGAGGTGAACCTCCTTCTTCTGAGTTTTGAATTTTAACTCCTCCAAGGAATCTGTCTGCTTATTTTTACTCTGTAGTGCCTCCAGGTATTTGTTGGGAGGTCTACATTATAGTTGATAATCTTTTAGACTACTGCTTCCTTGGAGTCCTCAATGGCTAGGTGCACAGATTTTTTTTGTAGAGGGGTTGAGGTCAGCAGTTGAAGAATTCCAACTTCAGGCAGGGGACAAGCACAGTGCAGGTATTATCTGGATATTGCTTGACACTGCCTCTTTACAGACTGTTCTCCATGGATTTCCCTTCTTTGCTGAGTTTCAAAGCTTCCAAGATCTTGGCAGCTGGGTATGAAAGAGGAAGGCGCACAAGACTGGAGCACCACCCGAGTGTGTGCCCACTGGGGTAACCTCCTGAGGCACTTGGGGTCTGAGGGCACAAATTCCCTCACAGGGACAGAGCAGGGCTGGGAGTTGCATGATTCTTGATTCTACCTCTTTTTGGGTTTGACTCACAGCTTTTTCTGGACCAAGCTCTGTCTCCATCTCTGTGTATATGTGTGATCAGACTAAGAACTTGTGACTGGCTGCCCCAGGTGTAAAGATCTGGGTCTACCAGCTTTGTGAGGGTACATGTTCTGATCTCATGCCTTTTGTACACAGGAAGCCAGTCAGTCAGTTATATTTAGATTTCTGTCACCTGATGGTGTCACCCATTAATCAGGGCACAGTGGCAGCTGCAGTTTCAGGAGTAAACTGAGGTGGAACGAGGAAGTGGGCAAGAAAGCCAGGCATTGACTCCAGGCTCATTTAAGCAAGTCACAGGACAGGATGAAAATGTCCACCTTACATTACATCTAGAGAGTTGGAGGACAGCCAGAAGGAGGAAATTGACTTTAGAAAAAAATTACTTCTTTCGCTTGCGCAGGGTAAAGTGGGAGCCCCTGACATCAGCAGGAAGAAAACTGGGTCCCTTGGGGCCCTTTGCCTCCTTGAGGCCAGGTGGAGATGCAGGAGCAGGTTCCTTCCTGCTGGGTAAGCCAGACCTGAGCAAGTGGTTCTTAGACAGGCAGTAACACCCAGCTGTGGTCAGCAGAAAGAACTGCAGTCACCGGACACCATTCACAAGGGAGAAATCAAAAAGAAGCAGACATTGCAGGATTTGTTTTTATAAGCTCCCAAGGGCCTTCTTTGCCCCAGATTTGGTTTATCAAGTGACTGCCCTGTGATTAGGGCGCCAGCCCTAGATTATCATGGATTCAGTTGTTTCTCCTTCCTTTTAGCTCTAGAATCCATCCTCACCACCCCAACTCTTTACTTTTCCCCAGTGATCTATTCCAGATCTCCTATCCACAGCATTGACTTTCTGCAGAAAATCTGAAATGCTTGGATTCTTGCCCCTCACCTTGAAATCATCTACACCCCTCATTCTGGCTTCAAAGTCCCACCTCACCACAGACTTACCTTTCTGGTTTTTTTGTGGTACTGGAAATTGAGCCTTGGAACACTACCACTGAACCACATCCCCAGTCTTTTTTACTTATTATTTTGAGACAGGGTCTCACTAAGTTGCCCAGACTAACCTCAAGCTTGGGATCCTCCTGCTTCAGCCTTCTGAGCTGCTGAGATTATAGGTATGAACCACTGTACTAGGCTCACCTTTTTCTTTTGACATGAAATAAACTGCATATATTTAAAGCCTACAATTTGAAGTCAGGCATGCTGGCACAGCCCTCCAATTTCAGCTAACCATGAGACTGAGGCCAGAGGATCCCAAGTTCAACACCCACTTGGGCAATTTAGCAAGACCCTGTCTCACAATAAAATTTTTAAAAAGAGCTGGGAGATATCTTAGTAGTAAAGAGCCCCGAGGTTCAATTCCAGCATTGCAAATAATAAAATAATAATAATAATAAAATAAAAATTAAATTTAAAAAGGCCTGGGGCTATAGCTCAGAGGTTCATTTCCCAGTACAAAATAAATAAATTTAGTCTACAGTTTGAAAACTTTGGACATATGTATATACACATAGAATCATCATGACAATCACAATAATTAACACATCTTTCAGCCCCAAAGTTTCCTCTTGCCCTTCTCACATCTCCCCAGCCCCCACAACCCACCTCCTGTATAGTAACCTATGATCTGCTTTCTGTTACTATAGACTAGTTTGCAATCTGGGGAGTTTTACACCTCAAGAGATTCATACAATATGTATTTCTTTTTGTCTGGCTTCTTTCACTCAGCATAATTACTCTAAGACTCATCTATGCTGCTGTGTGTATCAATAGCTCATTTCTTAGCCTGGCACAGTGGTAAACACCAGCTATTGGGGAGACTGGCAAGTTCTAGGCCAGCCTGGGCAACTTAGTGAGAACCTGTTTTAAAATAAAAAATAAAAGGAACTGAGGATGTAGCTGTAGAGTGTCCCTGGGTTCAATCCCCAGTATTGCGAATGAATGAATGAAAAAAAGGGGTTAGGGATATAGCTCAGTGATAAGAGTGCCACTAGATTCAATCCTCACAACTCCCCACCACACACACATTTCTTTTTATTGCTGAATAGTATTCCATTGTATGTATATATTACCATTTGTTTATGTATTTACCTGTTTTTGAACATTTAGGTTGTTTTCAGTTTTTTACTTCAAATAAAGCTGCTATGAACATTCGTGCACATGTCTTTGCATAGATATTTGTTTTCACTTCTCTTGAGTAAATATGTAGGAGCACAATGGCTGGTCATACAATAAGTGCATGTTTAACTTTTTAAGAAACTACTAGATGTTTTTTCAATTGTTTTTACACTCCCATCAGCGGTGTATGAGAGTTCCAGTGCCTCCATATCTTTGTCAACACTTGAATAGTCAGTATTTCATTTTAGCCATCTAATGGATATATGCATTTCCTTGATAATTAATGATCTTGAGCAGTTTTTTATGTGACTATCATTTATCTATCTTTTTGGATGAAGTATCTTTCTTTTTGTACCAGGGATTGAACCCAGGGGTGCTTACTCACTAAGCCACATCCCCAGTCTTTTTAAATATTTTACTTATAGAGAACATGTCACCTAATTGCTTAGGTCCTTACTAAGTTGCTGAGGCTGGCTTTGAACTTGCAGCCCTCCTGCCTCGGCCTCCCAAGCCGATGGGATTACAGGTATGCACCACTGAGCCTGGCTTGGTGAAGTGTCTTTTCAAATATTGCCTCCATTTTTAAAGGGGATTGCTTGTTTTCTTATCATTACATTTTAAGACTCCTTTATATATTTTGCATAAGACTTTATCAGATTTGTGATTTGCAAGTATTATCTCCCAGGCCATGGCTTGTCTTTTCATTCTCTTAACAGCATTTAGGTTTAGCATTTGCGATCCATTTTGAGTTTTGTGTTTTGTTTTGTTTTGTTTGTTTTCAATTTGCTTGTTTGGGTCCAGGCACAGTGGCATACACCTGTAATCCCAGCTACTCAGGAGACTGAGGCAGAAGGATCACAAGTTTGAATCCAGCCTGGGCAACTTATCTAGACCCTGTCCCAAAATAGAATAAAAAGGACTGGGAATATATGTCAGTGGCAGAGCACTTGCCTAGTGTGTGCAAGGCCCTGGGTTCAGTCCCCCATACCACACACACAAAAGTGTGTTTGTTTCTTGTGTACAAATGTCCTATGGTTTCAGCACTATTTGTTGAAAAAACTATTCTTTCTTCATCGAATCACATTTGTACCTTTGTTGAAAATCAGTTGGCCATAGATGTGTAGGTCTATTTTTGGATTTTCTATTCTGTTCCATTGACTTATGTAAAGAATGGAAAATCTATTCTTTCTCCGGTGAATTGCCTTTACCCCTTTGTTAAAAATCAATTGCCCGTTCATGTGCAGGTCTGTTCCTTCACTCTTGGTTCTGTTCCATTGATATATTTGTGTTTATTTACACCAATTAACACATCATTTTTGTTATTGTAGTTTTACAATGACTTGAATCAAGTAGTGTTAAGGCTTCTAATCTTCTTTTCTTCAATGTTGTTTTGGCCATTCTAACTCTTTTGCATTTTCATATGAATTATAGAATTAGCACACTCTACCAAATAATAGTCCACTGGGTTTTAGATTGGAACTGTGTTGATTTTGTAGATCAGTTTGGGGAAAATTGACATCTTATCAATATTGAGTCTTTTGATCTATGTTAGTCAAAAAGAAGAGTACTTGCCCCGTACCCTCACACCATGAGCAACACAGAAGACCTCTGATTCCAGATGTGGATTTCTCCCCACCAGCCAGCAAGCAAACAACTCTGCAGCAGTGGGCACCACACAGGTGTCATGTGATTTAATTCAGTTCTGATACTGTCTACCTGAGATAGTGTCAGATCCCACAGGTTGGGGGATCAGTCCCCAAACTGCCCTCCACTCATACATTTTAGATGCTAGTTGCAAGTTCCAGGTTGTTTCACCTTGTGCTTCTGACTGACTATAATTGGAGTCCCACAACCCCTTCCTCAAGTTCCCTCTGGGAACCTCCACATGCTTAGCTATCTGGAAAATCTTCAAACTTTATCTTTTTGGATTTTTATGGAGATCTTATTGCATAGGCATAATTGAAGCATGGACCACCATGTTGTAATGTGATTGGATTAAAAAGGATATAATCTAATTCTAATAGACAGGGTGGCAAATCTCATCAAGGCCTGGCTGCTTCAGCATTCTTGACTTCTCTGTGCAGCATTCCTCCCTTCAGGATAGTGGTGGGACCCTTCTGGAATGAGGAGGGTCTTATGACCTAGTATAAAATAAGGGAAAGGCAGAAAATATCTTCCTTCCTTCTTTCCTTCCTTCCTTCCTTCCTTCCTTCCTTCCTTCCTTCCTTCCTACTGGGAATTGAACTCAGGGGCGCTTTACCATTGAGCTGCATCCCCAACCCTTTTTATTTTTTATTTTGAGACAGTGTCTCACTAAGTTGCTTAGGTCTAAGTTGCTGAGGCTGGCCTGAACCTTGTGATCCTCCCGACTCAGCCTCCCAAGTCACTGGAATTATAGGTGTGTGCCACTACATCTGACCATAGAACTTCTTTATGGTCAGCTCCAAGACAGAAAGGTGGGGGAAAGAATTTCCCACATAAACTTCTGTGAATAAATATGGTTTCACTTTTTCTTTCCAATCCGAATTCCTTTAATTGCTTTCCTCTATTTTACTGTTCTGTTTAGGACTTCCAGTATACTGTCAAATACAAAGTGAAAGCAAATATCCTTTATTTATTTATTTGTTGGTACCAGGGATTGAACCCAGGGCATTTTACCATTGAGTCACATCCACAGCCACATATATATGTGTATATGTATATGTATGTAGGTGTGTGTGTGTATATATATGTATATATATATGTATACGTATATGTATACACATACAGATATATAAATGTATATTATTTAGAGACAGGATCTAGCTGAGTTGCTTAGGACCTCACTAAGCTGCTGAGGCTGGCTTTGAACTTGCAATCCTCCTACCTCAGCCTCCCAAGCCACTGGGATTACAGGCATGTGCTACCATGCCCCCTGAAACATCCTTTATTTTTTATTTTGGTAACAAGGATTGAACCCAGGGGTGCTTAATCACTGAGCCACATTCGCAGCCCTTTCTATGTTTTATTTTGAGACAGGGTCTTGCTAAGTTGCTTAGGTCCTCACTATTTGATCAAAACCTTGATCCCAAGGTTTTGAACTTGGGATCCTCCTGCCTCAGCCTCCCTGCCTCAGCCCCTAGGATCACAGGTGTGTACCATCACACCCATCTAAATTATTGTTAGGTTGGAATTTAGGCGACCGTAGGGGGCAGAGCAGAGCAGCTGAGACAAAGGACAGCCCGCCAAATGGTGACCGATCAAGTGGGCTAGAAAATTCCACTGACCCTTCACATCCACCTGTCACTCAGCAGGACACCCTCCCATTCCAGCCTATAAAAACCCTGGGCAGCCAGAGCCACGTGCGATTTTCTCCAGGTCCCTACTTGAGCTGTATCCTGGGGGTCTGAGAATTTCCCCTGACAGCCAAATTCCAATAAAGCTTGCTTTGGCCACTTTCTGTCCGATTTTATTTGGCTGCTAACTGTGCCCCCCCGAATTTACAATTATCACTTCTTCAATTGTGTCTTCTGACCTTAAGACATAATTAGAAAGCCTTCACCACACTTCAAGAATAATTGTTTTATTTTTTACATTTCAATTTTAACTAAAATCTACTTGGAACTTTTAAATTTATTTATTTTTTTATACTGGGGATTGAACCCAGGGATGCTCTACTACTGAGCTATATCCCCAGCCCTTTTTATTTTGAGATAGGTCTCACTAAATTACTTAGGGCCTCTAAGTTGCTGTTGCTGGCCTCAAACTCTTGATCCTCCTGCTTCCGCCTCCCCACTAGCAGGCATGTGCTTACCAATAACTATTTTTTGGTTGGAATTTCAGATCTTCTTACAAAGTGAAGTGAAACAATAAAAAGAACAAGGATAGCTTTAAGAGGAGAGTTGGAGCAAGAATTTCTGATCAGGATTTCCTTTCCCTGTCTGGGCTGTCAGCCCTCTCCCCAGTATTTTCCTCTGCTCTTCCGCTCAACCCAGAGACTTGAAGGACCTACGGTTTCTGCACATCTCCTGGGGAAGCAGGATGGGTTGAGTTCTACAAACTCCTTTGTATGTATAAGGGCTTATTGTAAAGTTCAACACTCAGTCAATGGGGGTCGGGGGAGTGATGTGCATCCTCTGGTGGTAGAAGTGGG
This sequence comes from Sciurus carolinensis, assembly GCF_902686445.1. NCBI lineage: Eukaryota > Metazoa > Chordata > Mammalia > Rodentia > Sciuridae > Sciurus > Sciurus carolinensis. The sequence continues at coordinate 55,007,060 of NC_062215.1, read as the reverse complement.
AATGTTTCTAAATGTTTGGCAATTTATAATTTCTACTGAAAACTGGTGGTGGGCCTCCTGCACTCAAAGCAGGAATGGCAGCTTCTCCAGGTTCTCGGAACGGAACTGGCCCGCTAGTGAGAGCCTGTCTGAACAGAGCAGGCTCCGAGTCCCGGAGCCGCTGCAGTGCAGTGTACTCCTGCAAAGAACCAGCGGAGAGCCTCGATCTGCAATCAGCCTCAGGGATAAGGGCAGGGCAGCCGGAGACCTCTTCAGGCGGCTCTGCCCACTCCGGCTGCGGGCTCTCTTCACGGGGAGATCCAAGATGGCGGCCTAGAGGGAGACTGCACCCCCGGTCGCTCCACAACCCAGGAGTTAAGAAGGGGAGGCATTGAGAGACTCGGACTGAAGTGGAGCCACGGGTGAGTCTGCCCACTGGGTAAAGCTCAGCCCGGGTGGCAGGCCCAGATAGAGGTGGCTTAGCAGAGCCGGGCAGGGCAGCTTGAGTCTTCCCAAGGTAGTCTTCCACACTCTGGCAGTGGGCTCTTCCCACAAGGCCAGCTGCACGGTGCAGGCCCACAGTGAGAGCATTTCCGCACAAAGCCAGTTCCAAAACGTGGAACCAGTAGGGGGCTAGGGGCAGTATTCTTCGAATGAGCTGCTTTATCAGATTCCTCCAAGACATCAGGCTACTGAAAGCTGGGAGGTGATACACTGGAAATCTACTGGGACACTATAAGCCAATAGTGGAAAACTGCAATATCTCAGGGTCCCACTGACAACTGACCAATATGAGAAAACAAGGGAAGAAAATGTCCCAAACAAACCTAGATACTACATCAATAAAACCCAATGACAGCACAGCAGAAGAAATGTCAGAAAGGGAGTTCAGAATGTACGTAATTAAAACGATCAGGGAAGCTAATGAGGAGATGAAAGAGCAAATGCAGGCATTGAAGGAGGAGATGAAAGAGCAAATGCAGGCATTAAATGATCGCACCAATCAACAGTTAAAAGACCAAATACGGGAAGCAAGAGATCATTTCAATAAAGAGTTAGAGATACTGAAATCCTTGAAATGAAGGAAACAATAAACCAAGTTAAAAACTCCATAGAAAGCATAACCAATAGGATAGAACACCTGGAAGACAGAACCTCAGACATTGAAGACAAAATATTTAACCTTGAAAACAAAGTTGAACAAACAGAGAAGATGGTAAGAAATCATGAACAGAATCTCCAAGAACTATGGGATATCATGAAAAGGCCAAATTTGAGAATTATTGGGATTGAGGAAGGCTTAGAAAACAAACCAAAGGAATGAACAATCTATTCAATGAAATAATAACAGAAAATTTCCCAAATCTGAAGAACGAAATGGAAAACCAAGTACAAGAGGCTTATAGAACTCCAAACATACAAAATTACAACAGACCCACACCAAGGCACATTATTATGAAAATACCTAACATACAAAATAAAGACAGAATTTTAAAGGCCGCGAGAGAAAAGAATCAAATTACATTCAGAGGGAAACCAATAAGAATATCAGCAGATTTTTCAATCCAGACCCTAAAAGCTAGAAGGGCCTGGAACAACATATACCAAGCCCTGAAAGAAAATGGATGCCAACCAAGAATCTTATACCCAGCAAAACTTACCTTCAAATTTGACGATGAAATAAGATCCTTCCATGATAAACAAAAGCTAAAGGAATTTACAAAAAGAAAGCCAGCATTACAGAACATTCTCAGCAAAATATTCCATGAGGAAGAGATGAAAAACAACGATGCAAATCAGCAACAGGAGGCGCTAGCCTAAAGGAATAGCCAAATAAAGGAGAAACCAAATCATGTCAAAAACAAATATGAGTCAATTGACTGGGAATACAAATCATATCACAATAATAACCCTGAATGTTAATGGCCTGAATTCATCAATCAAAAGACACAGACTGGCAGATTGGATTAAAAAGAAAAATCCAACAATATGCTGCCTGCAAGAGACTCATCTCATAGAAAGAGACACCCATAGACTAAAGGTGAAAGGATGGGGACAAACATACCATGCACACAGACACAGCAAAAAAGCTGGAGTATCCATCCTCATCTCAGATAATGTGGACTTCAAACCAAAACTAGTCAGAAGGGATAAAGAAGGACATTACATGCTGCTTAAGGGAAGCATAAATCAGCAAGACATAACAATCATAAATATCTATGCCCCCAACATTGGCTCATCCACGTACGTCAAACAAATCCTTCTCAATTCCAGAAATCAAATAGACCACAACACAATAATACTAGGCGATTTTAACACACCTCTCTCACCACTGGATAGATCGTCCAAACAAAAATTGAATAAAGAAACTATAGATCTCAACAACACAATCAGCAATTTAGACTTAACGGACATATATAGAATATACCACCCAACAAAGAATGAATACACTTTCTTCTCAGCAGCACATGGATCCTTCTCTAAAATAGACCATATTTTATGCCACAAAGCTACTGTTAGTAAATACAAGAAGATAGAGATACTACCTTGTACTCTATCAGATCATAATGGATTGAAATTAGAAATAAATGACAGAATAAAAAACAGAAACTTCTCCAATACCTGGAGACTAAATAATACACTATTATATGATGAATGGATAACAGAAGACATCAGGAGGGAAATAAAAAATTCTTAGAAGTAAACGAGAACAAAGACACATCATATCAAAATCTCTGGGACACTATGAAAGCAGTACTTAGAGGAAGATTTATTTCATGGGGTGCATTCAAAAAAAGAAGTAGAAATCAACAAATAAACGAGTTAACACTACAGCTCAAAGCACTAGAAAAAGAAGAGCAGACCAATACCAAAAGTAGTAGAAGACAGGAAATAGTTAAAATCAGAGCCGAAATCAACAAAATCGAAACAAAAGAAACAATCGGAAAAATTAATAAAATAAATAGTTGGTTCTTTGAAAAAATAAACAAAATTGATAAGCCCATAGCCACACTAACAAAGAGAAAGAGGGAGAAAACTCAAATTACTAAAATTCGGAATGAACAAGGAAACATCACAACAGACACGAGTGAAATACAAAACATAATTAGAAGCTATTTCGAAAATCTATACTCCAACAAAACAGAAAACCTTGAAGACATCAACAAATTTCTAGAGACATATGAACTACCTAAACTGAACGAGGAGGACATACACAACTTAAATAAACTAATTTCAAGCAATGAAATAGAAGAGGTCATCAAAAGCCTACCAACAAAGAAAAGTCCAGGACCAGATGGGTTCTCAGCCGAGTTCTACAAAACCTTTAAAGAAGAGCTCATTCCAATACTCCTCAAACTATTCCATGAAATAGAAGAGGAGGGAACCCTACCAAACTCGTTCTATGAAGCCAATATCACCCTGATACCTAAACCAGACAGAGACACATCGAGGAAGGAAAATTTCAGACCAATATCCTTAATGAACATCGACGCAAAAATTCTCAACAAAATTTTAGCAAATCGCATACAAATATATATTAAAAAGATAGTGCACCACGATCAAGTGGGTTTTATCCCAGGGATGCAAGGTTGGTTCAACATTCGGAAATCAATAAATGTCATTCACCATATCAACAGACTTAAAGTTAAGAATCACATGATTATTTCAATAGATGCAGAAAAAGCATTTGATAAAATACAGCACCCCTTCATGCTCAAAACACTAGAAAAAATTGGGGTAATGGGAACATTCCTAAACATTATAAAGGCCATCTACGCTAAGCCCATGGCTAATATCATTCTAAATGGTGAAAAACTGAAAGCGTTCCCCCTAAAAACTGGAACAAGGCAGGGATGCCCTCTTTCACCGCTTCTATTCAACATCGTCCTTGAGACTCTAGCCAGAGCAATCAGACAAACCAAAGAAATTAAAGGGATACGAATAGGAAAAGAAGAACTCAAACTATCCCTGTTCGCTGATGACATGATTATATATTTAGAGGAACCTGGAAATTCCACCAGAAAACTTTTAGAACTCATAAGTGAATTCAGTAAAGTAGCAGGTTACAAGATCAATGCTCATAAATCCAATGCATTTTTATACATAAGAGATGAATCTTCAGAAAGAGAAATTAGGAAAACTACCCCATTCACAATAGCATCGAAAAAAAATAAAATACTTGGGAATCAATCTCACAAAAGAGGTGAAAGACCTCTACAATGAGAACTACAGAACACTAAAGAAAGAAATTCAAGAAAACCTTAGAAGATGGAAAGATCTCCCATGTTCCTGGATAGGCAGAATTAATATCGTCAAAATGGCTATACTACCTAAAGTTCTATACAGATTCAATGCAATTCCAATTAAAATCCCAATGATGTACCTCGCAGAAATAGAGCAAGCAATTATGAAATTCATCTGGAAGAATAAAAAACCTAGAATAGCTAAAGCAATCCTCAGTAGCAAGAGCGAAGCAGGGGGTATTGCAATACCAGATCTTCAACTCTACTACAAAGCAATAGTAACAAAAACGGCATGGTATTGGTACCAAAATAGACAGGTAGATCAATGGTACAGAATAGAGGACATGGACACAAACCCAAATAAATACAATTTTCTCATACTAGACAAAGGTTCCAACAATATGCAATGGAGAAAAGATAGCCTCTTCAACAAATGGTGCTGGGAAAACTGGAAAACTATATGCAATAGAATGAAACTAAACCCCTATCTCTCACCCTACACAAAACTCAACTCAAAATGGATCAAGGACCTCGGAATCAGACCAGAGACCCTGCATCTTATAGAAGAAAAAGTAGGTCCAAATCTTCAACTTGTTGGCTCAGGATCAGATTTCCTTAACAGGACTCCCATAGCACAAGAAATAAAAGCAAGAATAAACAACTGGGATAGATTCAAACTAAAAAGCTTTCTCTCAGCAAAGGAAACTATCAGAAATGTGAAGAGAGAGCCTACAGAGTGGGAGAATATCTTTGCCAACCATACCTCAGATAGAGCGCTAATTTCCAGAATCTATAAAGAACTCAAAAAACTCTACACCAAGAATACAAATAATCCAATCAACAAATGGGCTAAGGAAATGAACAGACACTTCACAGAAGAAGATGTACAAGTAATCACCAGATATATGAAAAAATGTTCACCATCTTTAGTAATAAGGGAAATGCAAATCAAAACTACCCTAAGATTTCATCTCACCCCAATTAGAATGGCGATTATCAAGAATACAAGCAACAATAGGTGTTGGCGAGGATGTGGTGAAAAAGGAACACTCATACATTGCTGGTGGGGTTGCAAATTAGTGCAACCACTCTGGAAAGCAGTGTGGAGATTCCTCAGAAAGCTTGGAATGGAAACACCATTTGACCCAGCTATCCCACTCCTTGGCCTATACCCAAAGGACTTAAAATCAGCATACTACAGAGATACAGCCACATCAATGTTCATTGCTGCTCAATTCACCATAGCCAGATTGTGGAACCAACCTAGATGCCCTTCAGTTGATGAATGGATAAAGAAACTGTGGCATATTTACACAATGGAATATTACTCCGCAATGAAGAATGATAAAATTATGGCATTTGTAGGCAAATGGTCGAAATTGGAGAATATCATGCTAAGTGAGATAAGCCAATCTCAAAAAACTAAAGGACGAATGATCTCGCTGATAAGCGGATGAGGACATATAATGGGGGGTGGGACGGGCTAGCATTAGGTTTAGGGTTAGGTTTAGAGTTAGGCTAAGGAGAGCAGTAAGAATGAAGGAAAGAAGGACTGTGTAGAGGGAAAAGAGGGGTGGGAGGGGTGGGGGGGAGGGGAAAAATATAATAAACATCATTACCCTATGTAAACGTAAAAAAAAAAAAAATTAAAAAAAAAAAAAGAATGGTCCTCTTGGAAAATTTAGTGCCTGTAAAAAAAAAAAAAAAAAAAAAAAAAAAAGCAGGAATGAATGGAGGTAGAGTCAGGGTTTAATGACTCTGGCGAGGCTCTAACTCTCTAGAATCTCTTCAGTTCAGCAGGTACTGAAGTGAATTCTTACCACTCAGCTTTGGGAGAGCCAGGGTGGAGACCATGGCAGAACTCCCCAGGTCTATGTTCACAGGGGATCCAGGATGCCCCACCCAGCAAGACTCACCTCACTGAATCCCCAAATTCCCCCTTCAGAGAATCCCTGGGGTTTTCTTGGTAATTCTGTCCTATATGGCTCCATTTCTAGAATGTAAATCCTCCCCATTTTCAGAGTAGGCCCTTAGGGTCTCCCTGGCATGGAGGACAGCCAAGCTGCCCTAGCTCTAAGGGGCCCATTTTTAATCAGGCTGCCTTCATGACTGAAGTGCCCTTCCCTTCTGGCTTTACCTCCATCTTGAAAACTGGTGGTGGGCCTCCTGCCCACAAAGCTCTGGGATCCAACCTTGTTTCATGGTTCCTTTCTTTCTGGCTGTCCCTGAAGTAAGCCCTCACATCTCTTTTATCAAAAAATTTCACTGCAGAATTCAACAGGAGCCCAGATAATAGATAACAATTGAAACTCTGGTATCTCCCGGAAATATGAGGGCCCTCAGTCTCGGTCCAGAAACATTTCCTAATGCCCTTCCTCTCTCAAGCTCTATTGACCTGCCCTTCTTTTTAGTTCCTTAGCCTCAAGCACCCCATCTCTCAGCTGGAGAAAAATTTGTGTTTCTTCATACAACTATACATTGTCTAAATTCTAGAAGATATCCATCCAGGTTATATGATTACAATTCTGTGTTAAGTTTAGAAAACCAGAAGTAATTCAAAAATACTTCTTGCTTAGAGATAGGGAAATTCTGTTCTAGCTTCTAAGAATTGAATTGACTTTCTTTTCCATCTGTATTAGCTATCTGTCACTGTGATTAAATACCTGAGATAATCAAACTTTAAGGAGGAAAGATTTATTTTAGGTCAAAGTTTCAAAGGTTTTAATCCATGGTTGTTTGATCCATTGCTTTTGGATCAGTGGCATAGCAGTTCTTCATAGTGGGAACATATGATGGAGGAAGTTCCTCACCTCATGGCAGGTGGGAATCAAAGAGAAACTGGAGGGGCCAGAGTCCCAAAATCTCCTTCAAGGGAACACCCCCAGTGACCTAACTTCCTCCTACCAGACCTCACCTCCTAAAGGTTCTACCACTTTCCAATAGCACCATGGTCAGCCTTCAGCACATGAGCCTTTGGGGAATGCTGGAGATCTAAACTATAGCACACTCACTTGTTTTGTGGGAAAACCAGTTTTGCTTACATTTGCACATTCATTTCAATATTCTGGATTTATAAATGTTGTCTGGTATTTGGATTTTTCTTTTAAACTACTTAATATCTCCATGGTTCCCTTATTGATTAATGAGTAGAATAAAATATTTCACAGGTTTTTTGTTGTTGTTTTGTTTTTTTGGTACTAGGGATGGTACCCAGGGACAGTTTGCCACTGGTATTTTGAAAAAGGGTCTCACTAAATTGCTGAGCCTGGTCTCAAACTGGTGATCCTCTCACCTCAGCCTCCTGAGTTGCTGAGATCACAAGTGTGTGCCACTATACCTAGCTTAACAGTTGTTCATTTTTATATCAGCATGAGATTCATGACTTTGCTTTTTCTCTAAAATTACCTTTTAACACTAAACTGAGTAGGTCCTGTATCCAGAAATGCCCTACTCCAGCACTGAGACCCTTGTCAACAGGAAAAGAGGTGTGACCTGGTTCCCCTTCAAATGCCCTCTCTTCTCTGGTGGAAGTACGCACCTCTGTCCTGCAGGGAACCACACCTATGATTGGTGAACATGGCATGAGGGCAAAGTAGCAATGGTTTGGGGGAGACTTGCTTTGAAGGTTTGATTTTGTTTGACTCAATAACAGCTCAGAGATAACTGGGAAACCTGTCCATGTGTACATTTACCAGGTAAACTTATTGACTCTTGAAAATTTTAGAAAAGCTTTTTGGACTTTTTCAAGATAGAGTTGCTGGACTGAGGTTGTGGCTCAGTGGTAGAGTGTTTGCCTCACATGTGTGAGGCACTGGGTTCAATTCTCAGCACTGCATATAAAGAAATGAATAAAATAAAGATTCACCAACAACTAAATATGTATTTATTATAAAGATAGAGTTGCTGCCAGGGGCAGAGGCATATGACTATAATCCTAGCTATTCAGGAGGTAAGGCAGGAGAATCACAAGTTTAAGGCCAGCCTCAAAATAAAAAAAAGTTTTAAAAAGACTGCTGGGGTCATAGTTCAAGTGCCCAAGAAAGAAAAAAAGAGGAAGAGGAAGAGTTGCTACTAAGGGCGGTAGGGAGGGGAGAATGGAGGGAATTAGTATTCGGTGGATTCCACTTTGGAAGGTGGAAAATTTCTGGACCTGGATGGTGGAATTGGATGCACAGGCATGCGAATACACTAATGCCACAGAACTATGCACCTAAAATATTAAAATGGTACATACAGCTTGCCACAATAAAGAAGAAACAAAAGGTTTGCCAACTTGAATACTCTCCTTGGTGGTTTTCTGTTGGGAAAGTTGAAATTGGTAAGAGTTCACAGGTCTCAGAGTGTGGTCACTTTTTTTTTTTTTTTAATTGTTATTTAAAAAAAATAAATAAACCTTTTTCCTCCCACCTCATCCCCTCAGTTCTCAACCAAATCACAATGACTGTGACCTCGCCATCAGTAAGACTCCAGGGACAGGACTGAAGGAGATAAAAAGAATATTGAATAAAATCACCTTTAGGTTATTTAAACACTTATTACAATGCAAATGCTTTGTAAATAGTTTCTATACCATTTGTTTAGGGAATAATGACAATAAAAAAACCTTGTGCATATTTAATGCAGATGCAGTTTTTTCCTAAAATATTTGATACACCATTGGTTGAATCCATGGATACAGAACTAGCAGATGGGGAGGGCTGACTGTGCTTACTATTGTTCTAAAATAATCATTTTCATAGTAAATGACAGAAATCTTTCTTGGATTAATTTAGGCACAAGCAAGAAAGTATTGGGAAGACTCCAGGAGTGTTGAGAGTGTTTTAGTTTCCTGTTGTATTGCAGCAAACCATCACATATTTAGTGCCTTAAAACAAGACAAATGAGGCAGGGGATGTAGCTCAGTGGTAAAGCACTTCCTAGTATGTCCAAGGCCTTGGTCACATCCTCAGCACCACAAAGAGAGAGAAGTAGGGGGGTGGGGGGGAGAGAGAGAGAGAGAGAGAGAGAGAGAGAGAGAGAGAGAGAGAGAGAGAGAGAGAGAGGGGAGAACCACAGACATATTTTTTTATAGTTCTGAAAGAGCTAAATTTCTGCAGTCTGAAACGGGTTGGCAAGCTGGTTCCTTCTAGTGTCTCTAGGGAAGAATACGTTTCTTTGCCTTTTTCGTCTCCTAGAGGCACCCGTATTCCTTGGTAGAGGTGGTGAGGTGCAAATGAGAACATGACAGCTCTGACTGGATATGGATATGGTTGATAAGATGTACAGGGATGATGGGACTGCTATTCACATCCTAGGAAGGAGTTAAGACCTGGGGAGATAGAATAGCAGGTGTCCGTGCTAGCTGTGGTAGACAGGTGGGCCATGTACCATGTCTGCTCTGAGCGGGGAGTTATCCTTGGAGGCACAGCAGTGGGGCAAGATGGTAGAGAAGAAGTTGTTCCAGTTATTTAGGATATATAGCAAATTACTCCAAAATATGGTGACTTAAAAAACCATTTAGGGGCTGGGGTTGTAGCTCAGGGGTAGAATGCTTACCTAGCATGTGTGAGGCCCTGGGTTCAATCCCCAGCACCATATAAAATTAATAAATAAAATAAAAGTATTGTGTTCATCTGCAACTAAAAATATTTTTAAAAAACGTTTGGTTTGCTCACTAATTTTTGGGCCAGGGATTTAGGAAGGACTTGCTTGGGCAGTTCTCACCCAGTGTCTCTCCAGTGATTGTCAGATATCTTCTGAAGACCAGACAGAGTTGGATGATCACTCGAACGGCTGGCTGTGGAGGCACCTGATAACTCAACCTTATGTGGCCTCTCCTGCATGGCAGGCTGGGCTTCTTGTGTGGTGCTGGCATTCCCCTAGATAGGTGTATCAAGAGGATGAGTTAGAAGCTGCATAACCTTTCCTAACCTAGGCTCCAAAGTTACACAGACTCACTTTGTCACTACATTTTGTGGTTCATAAGTGAGTCACTAAGGACAGTCCAGATTCAAGTAAATGGGGCATAGATTCTCATCACTCAATAGGAGAAATGTCAAAGAATTTATAGGCATGTCTTGAAACCACTGCAAAGTGAAGTTTAAGGGAAGATGCTGGATGAGTGATAGATAACCAGACTGGAATATACTGATGGGCCACAGACAATGTCTAAAAACTACTGACAGGTTAAAAAAAAAAAGTAGAGTATGACCAATTTGGCTCCCAGTATAGGGATGGATCTAGTGAACTTGCAATTGAGAATGAAGAAGAGCAAAGAAAATCCAGCAGGGAGAAATGCAATTCCTACTGTTTCCACAGCCTGGTCCCAGGGTGAATCCATGTCCTCACCTTTACCAGCAACTAAAAGCTGCCTGCATTCTGTGACTGTACCCTCCAGTGACCATTCCATCCAATGGTACCAACTGCCACCATGAGGGCTTTCTTCCACAAAGGAAACTTCCACCCAGTGGTTCTGGTTCTACATTTTGATGCCATACAACACAAGTGGAATTTAATGCCAGCAGTTTCATGATTAAAAGCATACATCTTTGTGCCTTGAAATATTATTTCTGCCCATACTGCCATTTCTTCATTTGTTGCTCATGACAGGGATTAACGGACACTTGTGAAGTGGCACAAGAGCTAAGGCCCTCATTTTATACGTGACTTGGATGCCTCTATAAGAAGAAAGAAGAGGCAGGTTCCAACTGGCAGGATAGGATGTTGACAAGGACATTAAACATGGAGTGGAACAGATTTCTTCTGGGCACCTCTAGTCTGACAGTCTCCAGCTTTAAGAGATGAATGTCTGGTGTGTCCAGCTGATTTCCTTTGCGGGGATCAAGCTGGATGGGACTTCTGAGAAGGGGAAAGCACCACAGATGACCACCAGAGGGCGCACCCCACTCTCCTCTACCCTGGCTAAACGCTAATCTGGAGCTCTAGGGGCCTCCTTTAGTCACATGGCCCTGCAGGTGGCATTTCAGACTCGCACAAAAAAAGCCAACATGACCACCCCAATTTCCTTCCCTCCTTTTGTGGCATATAGACAAGTGGTAGATTCAGAGGAAGAGTATAGGTGACAAGGAAATGGGCAGATTCAGATGTCCTGATGTGGGTCTCTCAATTTTGCTTTCAGGCCTCCTTCTGCCTAAGCATTTACTTCTGGTCAGTCACACAATCATCTGCTACTCTCAAAACACGCTGGCTTTGTTTGTCCACATTCTCTCCACTTGGTGAGTTCCTGAGAATCCCTTCAAGGTCCATATCAATGCCACTACCTGGATCCTCTTCAACTTCTATTTCTATGCTTCCACAGTATTCATCACTTTGGTTAGTCATTTCTTATGTGCCCTTCTGTCCTGTAGAACACGGGCCCCACCAGTGATCTGTTCATCTTAGTCTCTCCCTGTGACACAGGGCCTGGCACAAAGTGAACAGCATTGAACTTCACCTGCATTATATTATATCTTTGCCTTCCTCCTGTACCTTGAGGGACAAGGGACTTTCTCTTCCCTCCTTTCCTCCCTCTAGCACTCATTCATTCTCTCCTTTTTTTTCCTTCTTCTCTCTCTTTCTTTCTTTCTTTCTTTTTTCTTTCTGTCATGCTGGGGATCATTCCCAGGGCCTTGTGCAGATTAGGTAAACACTGAGCAACACCCCCAGCCCTGAGGGCCTTTCTTGACAGCGGGCTGTTCTTTTGTCTAGTCTCTGTACTGTCCAGCATAGTGCCTGGACACAGATTTTGTAGAATGATGTTGCCTCCTTTTGTGTAAGAGGCTTACTGCTCTCTGTGGACAACTCAACTCTTTTTTATTCAGTCAACAAGTATTTGTCAGGCATTTTTTATTGTGCTTGGGATAGTGTTGGGTGCCATGCTTGGGGAGGGTAGTTAGAAGATGTCCTATTCTCCAGGATTTTACCAAGTGAGGAGAGCACAGAATAACAGAAGAGAGGAAGAAGACAGAGTGCAAGATAGTGGAACAGGCATCTTCTACTCTCTCATCTCCCCTATGGTGTACTGTTGTTTTTTTTGTTTGGTTTGATTTTTGTTTTTGTTTTTGTTTTTGCAGTACTGGGATTGAAACTACAAGAATTCTACCTCTGAATTCTACCCAGTCCTTAAAAAAAATTTTTTTTGAGACAGGGTCTTGCTAAGTTGCCCAGGCTGGTCTTGAACTTGTGATTCTCCTGCCTCAGCCTCCTATGTAGCTGAGGACAGGCATGTGCCACCATGCCAGGTCAGTTCACTGGTTTTAACAACTATCCATGGACTAGAGTACCTTTGTGGGAGTCCAGGAGTCCAAGGGAGAAGTTCCAGCACACCACTGTAAGTAGGCACATTAAAGAGAGTAAAAAAAGCAGTTTCATTTTACCTATGTCCCCTGTCCCCCAAGGGAGTCTAGCTACATGCCAGAGATATGCTCTCTTCCCACAATTCCTTCCACAGAAGGAAGCAAGAGTACAGTGAGTGAGTGTTCAGCTTTGCCAGCTGTGTAGGACACTGCCCAAGAGTCTCACCTCTTTCTCACTCCAGCCAGAATACTGGTGGGATCAGCAGGGTTGAGTGGCTGGGACAAGTTGGGGACAAGGAAGAAAGACAGTGCCCCACAAAATCAGGGTTAAAAACTCAACTAAGTCTGGGCACAGTGGTGCAGGTCTGCAATCCCAGTGACTCAGGAGACTGAGGCAGGAGAATTAAAAGTTTGAGGCCAGCCTCAGCAACTTAATGAGAACCTGACTCAAAATAAAAATTAAAAAGGACTGGGGATGTGGCTCAGTGGTTAAGTGCCCTTGGTTCAATTCCCAGTATCAAAACAAAAATAAAAACAAAAAAAAACCTAACTAATTGCTTTATAGACTCTGTCAGGAGGCATGCCGATGAGTTGTTCAGGATGCCTCACCTGCAGACTCCCCAGCTAAACTATGGACACCAATAGTCTGCATGTCTCTCTCCCAACCCCCATGGCTGGTTCCCTGCATGGGTCTTCTGATGGCAAGCATGAGCTTCTGCAGCTGGCTCACAAGCACACACAGTAGTCAGCTGGTTTGACTCTGCAGGGTTGGAAGAAGGCACTGAAACTTGAGCATTTCAGGGCACTACTCCAGGGAAAACAACTGGGAGACTCAATGCATGGCCTGGCTTTGCCAGATCAAGAGAAGACATAAAATCTTTAAATATATTTCTTCTATTTAAAAAATCTTTCTGGTAACCTTGTTAATCTTCTCTGCATCATTCCAATTTTAGTAAATGTGCTGTCAAAGAGAGCACAAAGACATACAATCTTAAGAATATCCACACATACGTGCACACACCTAACCTGCCTGACTGGTGAAGATGTTTTTCTCTCAAGCTAGTAGTAAGGAATGCTTCTTCAGATACAAAGACAGCAAAGGAGGACTTTAGAGAACACACACACACACACACACACACACACAAAACAACAACAACAAAACATAACACACCACCAGAGGAATATAATAATTTTCTAGGGACTGACCCTCAAAGAAATGGAGATTGTTATGACTTGGATCTAAAATGTCCCCCAAAGTTCATGTGCTAAAGGTTTGGTCACCAACTTATGGTGCTGTTGAGAGGTGGTGAAAACTAGGAGGAGGGGTCTAGGAGGAAGTAGGCCACTGAGAAATGACCTTGAAGGTTATACCTTATCTCTATCCTCTTTCCTCCACCCCACTCCACCCCATCTTTTCTTTCCAGCTGCCGGGAGGTGAGCAGCTATGCTCTACCAAGTGCATCCTGCCATGATATTCTGCCTTGCCACAGGCCCAGAAACAACAAAGTCAAATGACCATGACTAAAACCTCTGAAACCACAAGCTAAAATAAATCTTTCCTTCTTTAAGTTGATTTTCTCAGATATTTATTTTGTCACAGTGACAGAAAGCTGACTAACAGAGATGTATTAATTACCTGATAAATAATTCAAAATTATTGTTTTAAGGAAGCTCAGCAAGCTATAAGAACATACAGGACTGAGGATGTGGCTAAGTGGTTGAGTGCTTACCTGGTATATGTGAGGCTTTGGGTTTGATTCCCAACACCAAAAAGAAAAAAAAAAAAAAAAAAAAAAGGAAAGAAAAGAGAGAATAGATAAAGATGGATTAAATCAACAACAAATCAGGAAAACAAAATATGAACAAAATGAAATGTTCAACAAAGAGATAAGATTATTTTTTTAAATTCTGGAGCTGAAATCCAATGAATGAAAATTTTAAAACACAATACAGAGCTTCAGCAGCACACTTGATCAAACAGAAGAAGGAATCTGTGAACTTGAAGACAGGATGTTTGAAAAGAGGAAAAGAAAAAGAAAGGGATGGAAAAAGATCACAGGGATACTGTCAAGAGAAATAATATACAGATGAAGGAATTTCTAGGAGAATAGGGAAAGGGTGAGAAAGTTTGTTTAACAAAATAACGGCTGAAAACTTTCTAAATATGGGGAGCAATATGGACATCCAAGTACATAATGCTCAAAGGTTCTCAAGAAAGTTAAACCCAAAGAAGACTGCTTCACTGAGATGCAATCAAATTTTCTCAAATCAAAGACAAAAGGAGACTCTTTTGTTTTTGTTTTGCAGTACTGGGGTTCAAACCCAGGGCCTTATGCATGCTAGGCAAGTACTCTACCACTGAAATAGGATCCCAGTTCCCAAAAGAAGAATGAATCTTGGAAGCAGCAAGAGAAAAGAGATTCATCACAAACAAGGGAACCCCCATTAGACTATCAGCAGATTTTCTAGCAGAAATCCCATTGTGGGAATCTGTCCTTATTTAGCAGACTAAGACTAGGTTGAACCATGTGCTGCAGAGGCCTGACTTCTAGGAACTGTCAGGAAGTATGTGGCGCTGTGTGGGAGTGGTTCCCTGTCTCCTTCTGGAATTTTCCCCCTAAGAGAATGGCTCCCCTAACTCCACCCCATCCTGTCCATAACAGAAGAAGCTCCTCCCGGTCCTTGACCCCTTTTACCTGCATATATTATAAATAAAGGAGAGTTGGGCAACTCCAGGTTGTTGTAAGAGGCCAGGTTTGGTATGACTGGACCCGTCACACACCCTCTCATAAAAAGAGTATTGGTACTTGTGTGTTTACTGAGTACATAAGTTTTTTGGGTAATAGATAGAAAAACCACCAGCATCCTCTTCGGGCAGTTAAACCTTTCCTCCTCCATGTGGGATGTGGCAGAGAGGACCCCGACACCCCATGAGCCAGGACAGAGAGAAATGTTAAAAGTACTGAAATAAATAAAACCAGCAAGTCTGCCCCTTTAGAAATAAAAGAGAAAGTCTTTTCTAGACAAGAAAAGCTGAGGCAGTTCACCACCACTTGATCTGCCTTACATAAAATGCTAGAGGATGCTGCCAGAGTGGTGCACACCTGTAATCCCAGTCACTCAGGAAATTGAGGCAAGAGGATTGCAAGTTCAAGAGCAGCCTTGGCAACTTAGCAAGATCTGTCTCAAAATAAAAATAGAAAAGGGCTCAGATTGTACCACAGTAGATCCCCTAGTTTAAATTTCTAGTACTTCAAGGAAAAGGAGGAAAGGAGGAGGAGCTAAAGAAAGAAATAAATGCTAAAGGGAGTTCTTTAAGCTAAAATGAAAGAATGGTAATTATTAATAAGAAAACATATGAAAGTATAGAACTCACTGGTAATGGTAAGTATACATTCAAATTTAGAATACTCTGTTACTGTAATGGCAGTATGTAAACCAAGTTTAATTCTTGTTTAAGGAAAAATATAAATATTAAGAATTATAGCTACAGTAATTTGTTAACAGATATAAAATATAAAAAGAAGTAACATGATATCAATAACCTAAAATGGGAGGTGATAGTTAAAAGTGTAGATCTTTTGTACACAATCAGTTAAATCACCAGTTAGAAATAGTTGTAACTATAAGATATTTTACATAAGTCATATTTTTCACAAAGTAAAACAGCAAGAATAGAAGAAAGTAAAAGGGAAGCTACACAGAAGATAATTTAAAAAAATGGCAATAGTAAGTCCTTATCCATCAATAACTACTTTAAGTATAAATGAACTAAATTCTCCAATCAACAAACATAAAGAGACTGAATGGATTTTAAAAACACAGGATCCAACTGTTTGTTGTTCTGTGAGGACCCACATAGACTAAAAGGGCTTTGGTGTTCTCACCCGAGGCGATGATAATCTTCCACTTAATTGAGGATTAGATGAAATAAGGAATATAAACTACTAGTTCCAAGCCTTAGGCCCCAGCAGGTGCACAATTATGGGATTTATCCATTCATTGTTATGCTGCACAGGCCCAGAAAGGCCCAGGAGAGCCAACTGATGGCACACATTTCCTCCCAATTCCAAGTCCATCAATATCACATTTGGTATCTTAGAACTAGTCATGGTGGGAGAATTTATACCATGGAAATTAGCAAATACCACACATCAGGAATCTTCTTAGCAAGTTTTTAAACATTTACCAGACATTCCAGGTTATCATCAATATTATTGAGAGTAATAAAAACTTGTTCACTTCTTGCAAACCCAATGCTCATGAATATTTTATTGATCTGACTGCTCATTTCATTTAGAAGCAATCCATTCAACAAAATGGTCTCTTGGTTTCCCCAAGTTGCCATTTTCAGAGGCCTCACACATATTCATTCCCTCGCCAAGTTAAATGTCCCCAGTTTCTTAAACTTTTAGCACCTTGCTTCCCAGACTATTCATGATCCTAATCTCTTCCACAAGTCATTCAACCTTAAAATGTGGAATCCAGGAATGAAGCCATAGGCGTAGGGGTGATAATGACATGATAGGGTGAAACTTTTAAAAAGTAGTGTCATTCAGAAGTAGAGGTCGGTTAGGGCAAAATCAGTACAGGAATGGAGTGAGCAGGGAAGGAATGCCCAACCGGAGCAGTGGTCCGTCCCAGGGGAGCAGCAGAGGTGTCTCCTCTCCTGTCTGGACCTTTGGGGCAGGTACCTGGTGTCTCAGCACGTTATGACAAGAGTTCTGCTCTGGGAGGGCCTGGGAGGCCTGACTTTCTCCTTTTTCCTAGTCCCCGACCATAATCCCCTTGTGGTAGCTCCCTAGCTTCTTTGGGTGCCCTCTAAACAGCCTGTCCCCTCCCAGTTCCGCGGGCAGGTGAGCCTCTTTCCTCCCCGTGTCCCTTGACTTGGATTCTTCCGTTCGGCTCTCCTCGCGCTCTCCCCCGCCGAATCCGCAGTTGGTTCTTCCCGTTCCCGCCTCGCCCCGCCCCGCCCCGCCGCGCAGCGGTCTGCTCTGCGCACTGCGGTCCGCCCAGCGGCACCGTCTGATGACGTGTTTTACAGGCGTAGGGCGGGAAGCGCCTGCGACGGGAGAAGGCGAGGGTCATTCCCGGTACCCATCCCCTGTGCTGGGTCCTTTGGAAGTAGGAAACGGTGGAAGAGGTCTGAGCCCTGTGCCCTTCAGCAGGAAAGCATCGTCTCCGCTCAGCTGTCCGTACACTATGGACTCAGTACCTGCCACCGTGCCTTCTGTCGCCGCTTCCCGGGGGGACCCGGAGCTTCTGGGACCCCGGTCGGTGCTCTACGCAGCCCTCATAGGGAGGGACTCCCGCTGTGGCGGGTGAGTTCTGAGCGGAGTGGGTGCACTGACTGACGCGGCCAGGGAGAAATGGAGTGTGTCAGGCCCCAGGCAGGCAGGACCGAACTGTATTGTTAAGCGAGGCCGGAGAGCGTGTACTTGAAGCTTTCCTCATTGCACTTTTTAACGGAATACTGAGAGGTGAGAAGCCCCTTGATACGTTCCTAAATGCAGCTGACGTCATAATAGGTCTCCCTGTGGAGACTTTTGGGAGGTGGAGCCAGAATAGAGTTATCTCGGATACTGGAAGCGGGCGGTGTAGAGGAGTGTGGGCTGGTGTTTAATACACTGCCTTTGAGCGCACATTTAGAATTAGACATTGAGTTTTATAGAAGGAAGTTAAATTCAGAGTAGTTTATCTAAGCCAGTTTTCTAGAGTTGTCTGGAATTACTTGTCATTTGTCTTTTACATAAGAGTAGAATGGAAATATGATTTAAAACCTTAGAGAAATAGTTCATTATTTGTATTATTCATTATCTTCGTGGTTTTATTTGTAGCTATAAAATTAATTAGTTTTATCACATATTTAATAAATTTTTGTCTTACATATTTTTTTTTAATCATAAAAACCGGTTATCCATGAGAGAAGTATTATACGGAGGGATTCTAGCCAAGTGTTAGACAGTATGATAGGGCCTATTCCAAACGGAAATATATGCTCAATTTAAAGTATTTAGACTCATCATACTTGAAAACACTGCAGACAAACAAGAAATATGACACTGCCAGGATCCTATCTCTTGGAGAAGCTATTGGAGAATTTTGAGGAGGTAGTTCTCGGATGATGGTGGTGGTTTTAGAATTGCCATGATGATTCTTTGTGACTGTTTTGTTATGAATATAAGGTTTCTCATTGCTTCTAACTTGTCTATTTCAGCTAGTTGCCACATTGTCCAATGATGTTCAGCCTGGGCCTGATTTTTATGGATTACCATGGACGCCTGTACTTCTCACTGTCTTCTTGGGAATTGTTTCATTTGCCATTTTCTTCTGGAGAACTATTCTTGTTATGAGTAAACTTCCTTGTACCTTAGCACATAATGCATGGAGTATTTTATAGTCACTGTCCCTCCCCTTTTCAGTTTACTAACTTAAACACAAATTGGTGGTTGAAGTCACACTAACTTTATAAAATAACTTAGTGTAATCTTTGTGTTGGTAAAGATTAAGATAACCTGAAAAATCTCAATGAGAAAACTTCAATTTATAAGTTCCTTGTATCAAAATCTAAAGATTAAGAATTAGGTAGGTATAGTTAGTAGAACTGGTAATTCTTACAGCCATTCTCACCAGTAGTTTCATGTGTATCAGAAGTCTTCAAAGTGAGATAAAAGATGGGATAGGTTATATAAATATCCTTTTATGTAGCATAATATGTCTAGTAATCTACCCTAAAGAAATAACTAATTATGCTTTAAAGTGTTTTGGTAAGGTTTTTCAGCGGAACTGTGTATTAGATTGAAAACTTAGCACAACTTAATCCACTACAGGGGTATTTTTAAGTTATTGTATGTTCATATAATGGAATAGTAGGCAGCTTTATATATTTCAAAGACTTTGAGGCACAGAAAATGCTCACAATTTAATGTGAAGTAGAAAAAAGCAGAAACTAAGATTTAAATGTTGATGAACTGTATGTTATATAAACACACAGAAAAAATGCTGCAAAGGAATATAGCAAAATGATGAAAAGGAGATGAGGTAATTTTTCAGTCTTTTATATATGTATTTCCCAGATTTTTGTCATTCAGTCATATGTTAAGAAAGTGGATTTTTAGTTGGAAATATAGATTATATGTTGTTCAGAGACATATTATTAAGTTTTTTATTCCTTAGTCTTTTCTGAGCAGAATTTGCCTATATATGTGTGTATGTGTACATAAATGTATATATGTGTATGTATATATGCTTAAACATACTTAGGTTTGTACCGTAGGTCATTCTGCTTCATAGTTACTTAATATAATCAAAGGAAAAATTATTTTAGGTAAGTAAACTTTGCATAAAAAGCCTTCAGTTGAAACTCAACAGTTAAAGTGGCCAGAAACATTGACTGCAAATCTTTCCAAATCTTAGTTATTCCTTTTCTGATTACTTAATTATATCAGACATACTTTTGTTAATACAAGTTTCCTCTCCTTGTACAATTGAGTATAAAAGCACTTAAAAAGAAATGCCTTCTTAAAAAGAAGAATCATTTGCCTGGATTCCTGTGAGGACTTTTCTAATCTCATTGAACTTATTCTCAGCTAAAAGGAAAAAGGAGGATAGAAAGGTAAAGAGAAAAGGCAAAAATGAAAACGTTGTATATTTCTCTTTTGCTTCTTTCAAGAACCCTGGCACCTGTGTCTATTTTCACTAGGTTAGGTAGGATCCTGGGTATTAGTTGCTGCTCCTCAGTCTCAGCATTTGACTTTGGAGTTTTGGTCCCTACCTTAGATGCCTGGTTTTTGCTGCTTCCCATTTTCCCCTGCTGTCATTTTTGGTGAAAGCATACTCTCTGATTACTAAGGCTATGACATTAGAGAAATGGTCATTTCTTTCTATGTTGGAGTTTTCTGAATGTATTTTCCTATAACAAGATCTTTATAAGTGGTATTTTAGGGTCTACAGTATTACCAAGATACCATGGATGATCTGTGGATACATCTGAGTATCCCATTACCATTTATAACATTGAAAAGGAGAAATATATGCTAAGTTACAAAGAAATTTAGTGATGTTTTAAAAGAATTATTGCTTAGGTTTTATTATCTGACAGTTCATTGCCATCTTTGGGAAATGATTCAGGTTTTGCTCTTTCCAGAAGATGTTAATTGTCATTTCTCTTGTTGCTTGCGTATTTTCTTGTAGCAATCTTTTTTTTTTTTTTTTTCCCAGAATTCTTACCACTATTTTTAGTGGTTTGCAGAAATAGGAGATGTAGCCTCTTAGATTATTTCTAAATTCAGCCAATAGCCAAATTTAAATTGGAGTTTGAAGATTTTTTTGGTGACGGAAAACGGCATATCTAGGGGCTAGGTTTGTGGCTCAGTGGTAGAAGTGCTTGCCTAGCATGTGTGAGACAGTGGGTTTGATTCTTAGCACCACATATAAAGAGATGAATAAAATAAAGGTCCATCAACATCTAAAAAAATAAACAAGTGGCATATCTTAGTAGAAAGATTATGCCTTTAATTTTGTTTCCTCAGAGTTCTTTGAACAGTCATTGTTTCTAGACTTTATCCTGGCTGTTTAGAATTGTCAAATAAACGATTTTGAGTAAGTAAAGCATTAATTATTTTTACGAAAATAGTAGCCATTTCTTTTATTAAAGGTAAGTGCTCATGTTGTAAGATTGGAATAGATATATATTCACTGTGACATGAGATACATACCTTAGTATTTTTATATGACAGAGGCTATTTATGAAGTATCACTACCAATTAAATTTGAAATGCTTGTTCTCTACTTATTTTTTAATCCTGAACCAGACTGTTATTAAATTCTCGTTGGTTTTGATTCTGTTTCTTTTAAGCAGATGCATGACATCAAATTTCATCTTTATTTCTCTCTCTTTTAGGTAAATGATAAGAGTATATCAAGGTAAATTTTTAGGCTTCTTTTATAATTTCTAATAATCCTTTGTATTTGTGTTTGATGTGTGTTTTATGTATGTTAGAAATAGATAAAGTGATTTTTGATGTCTATTATTTTTTTAACTCCTGAAAATTTTACTATTTCCTGGGTTGCTAGCTTGGATAATAGAGTAGATGTTGATGGTACCAACTGAGATAGGAGATAAGGAGGAACAAATTGTGGGAAGAAGATCATTAGTTTTAAATTGGGGTATATTCACTTTGAATATTGATGTAATGTGGATGTATTACATTTGAACAGTATTTCTGTGCTAATGATTTAATCATACATTAAATAATTGATTGGAGTAGATAAAGAATGGTATTGTGAGTCAGTATGCTTTCATTTTGTTTTTCCTTTCCAAAAATTTACATAAATTTGAAATGATTCCATTTTCTGAAAAGAAAGTGTTTTAAGAAGGGAGGAATATCAAACTACAACATTTTACTCTATTTCCCATCTTTGAAATGAGCTTAAATTAAAATATCATTGTGCTTGTATTTTCCTTAAATTTTAATAGTGTTTCATACCCTTATTGCTTTTAACTGTAGATTGCTTTTTAAAGGCATAATAGCTATGCTAAGAAGTATTTCCTCATAATGCCAGATAACATGTCTTTGCTTTTAGTAGATTTAATTGAATTTCATGTAGTGATTGTAATAATCTGGATATTCCCCCCTTTTTAGTTACTGAACAGCAAATTTCTGAAAAGTTAAAGAATATCAAGAAAGAAAATGATGAACTGGTGCAAATATTGTCAAGTTATGAACAGAAGGTATAATTTTTTTTTTTAGTTTCTTTCCTCCTTGATTTCAGCTTGAATCATTTCCACCTGTTTTATAGTTCATATATTTTGAAATCATTTTTAAATTCTTGTTTCATTATTTCATACAAACTATCAAAATCCTAAATAATCATCATATGTATTAAGTACTGCTTTCTTCTGGAAGGAGTCACTTATGTGGAAGTAAGTTTTAGTAACGCTGTAACCTGTATCTTTTACTTCTGAATGCTTTATTTTACATAGATCCGGGAATCAAAGAAACATGTCCAAGAAACCAAGAAACAAAATATGGTTCTCTCGGATGAAGCAATTAAGTATAAGGTAAAAATCCCTTCTTTTATGGGAGTTACATTCTAAACTCAAAAGTAAATGTAATGAGTAATTATTAATCTTGACATCTTTTTTCCTAGGATAAAATCAAGCTACTTGAAGAAACTAATGAGATTCTTGATGACAGAGCTAAAAGTCTTCATGTTATGTTAGAATCTGAGAGAGAACAGAATGTCAAGAATGAGGACTTGGTAAGAGTTTTGGTGGCTAAGTGTTACTGTAATTTGACTTTTGAAGTGTTTTGTAAAATTGGTTAAGTTGAACTTTCCCCATGCTGTTAACTAAAGTAAGATTAGGAGTCAGGGAAGTTGAACCCCCTTCTACCCATTTTGTGGGTAATCTTGCCCTTCTACCCATTTTGTGGAACTTTTCAGTTCTGATCCAACAGATTATTTTTATGTGCCTAAGAAATATTTTTGTCCTCAATTCTGGATAATTTTCATATTGCTTTGCTCTGCCCTCTGAAACATGCAGAAACTATTGCCCTATTGAATAGTTTGTATATTGTTTTGTTTTAAAGCATCCTATTTTTTTATGCTTTTTACTTTAGAATAGTTCTATAATTACATAAAAGTTGCAAAGATAGTCTAGTGTTCTGAAATGTCCCGCCCCCAGGTAAGTTTGATCCCTAGCTGAGGTAGTATTCACCAGATTTCTCCACTGGGATTCTTCCAGTCCCTTGCCTGTTATATTCTTTGGAAGTTACAATGTACAGTCCATAGTTAAAGTATGAAGAGGTAAGGGCTAAGGATACAGCTCATGGTAGAACACTTGCCTAGCATGCAGAAGGCCCAGGATTCAATCCCAGGCACTGCAAACAAAGAGTGAGGAGTTATGTTCCACTCCCTTGAGGAGCAAGTATCTTTATAATTTTTTGGAATTCTTCTGTATGTGAGATTTATCTGTTCTCCCTTAGATTCTGTCATTTTTACTTCAGGCAAGAGAGCTTTAAAATGATCTTGGGAAATTTTTTTTCTCCATTACTAGAAAAAAAAATATTAATTTGAACTGGTTTACTGAAAAGAGTAATTTTCTCTACTTTTAAAAATTTTATTTACTTATTTCATTTTCATTTTCTATACTTTGACCTTTTAGTCTGGTTATCTACTACTTTGTCTCATAACCAGGAAGGTTGTGGATGCCATGAAATATTTATGACTTCATTTTCCCTTGTCTCTTTCGGTTCTTGATTTTTTGCTTAGGACAAAGCTGAATCCCTTGCTTTTACCTGAAATGTAAGGGGATGGATTAAAATATATTTTGTTGTGTTTATCTTTTTTAGCATATATATATTTATATCAGTATTTCTACTGAAATCCTAATGGATATTTTGTGTTCTATTTTCACCTGGCAGATATTAGAAAATAAGAAATCTATAGAGAAGTTAAAGGATGTTATTTCAATGAATGCTTCAGAATTTTCAGAGGTAAACTTGCCAACACCTGCTACAGGATATTAATACTACATATTAGTTTTGTCAAACACCAAAAATTTAAGGTGTGCTAAAATGTGCAAAAAACAAGAACTACATGTTGTCTGGTTTGGGAAAGTGTAACTTTGTATTTTTCTGTGGAATTAATTCACTAATGTGGTGTTTTGCATTAGGTTCAAATTGCTCTTAATGAAGCTAAGCTTAGTGAAGGGAAGGTGAAGTCTAAATGCCATCGGGTTCAGGAAGAAATTGCTAGGCTTAAGAAGAAGGAAGAGCAGGTAAAGAAAAATTGATGTCATACATAATGTAAGCTAGGGAAGTGAATATTATTGTCTTGTATCTTGGATTTGTTTCTAAGGTAAGGAATTATTCATGCAGGACCTTTTCTTAGATGTGCAAATTTAAACCTTTCTCCCCAAATTGAGTGCATATATTTGTTCTCCGTCTGTTTTGGATTTTCTGTTCTGTCCAGCTTATTTCAGTTCAATGTTGGTCTTTTCTTATCAAACTTCAATCAGTTATTAACTTGATAACCTCAAAGAAACTTCTTAAAGCAGAAAGGTATTTTATAACCCTTTTTTGAGTAGTTACTTCTTCATGGGCCAAGGGAAGGTTGTATGGTAAGGAGTCTGAATTCAGGAGACAGTCACATATGCCCATCCATTCCTACTGGAAGTAAGTTATTTGAATTGGCAGCAATTTTCTGGGGAATGCAATCAAGACGGTCAACTTCCTTGACAGCCCTGACGTTCTTACTGCAGCTCTGAGGGTTGGGGCCACTCTTCCCTCTTCCTTAATGGAGGTCTCAACCCTTAGTGACAGGCTACCAAGGAGGTATGTCTTTATATTTTCCTGTCTAAATCTTGTGGTCCTGATGTATCCAGGGCAAAACCCCACCCTAACCCATAGGAATTCATCTGTTTGACTTTTCAGTTGCAGCAGGAAATCGAAGATGGGAATAAATCACATGCTGATCTCAGTGAGCAAATAAAATCATTTGAGAAGTCCCAGAAAGATTTAGAAATAGCTCTTCCTCACAAAGATGATAATATTAATGTAAGTTTATTCTCCAAATTCTTGCTTCATCTTGCGAATTCTCCTGAAATCTTTTGAATTAAAATTGAGAGACTCTTCCAATCTTTTACTTCTTTTCTAGGCTTTGACTAATTTTATTACACTGTTGAATCGGATAGAGAGTGAATCGGAATCTGAGGGTCAAAATAAAGGAGGAGATGAGTCAGAGGAATTAGCCAGTGGAGAAGTAGGAGGTAAGATTAGCCTCAGGGAGGTTGAATTCTGTTTTGCTTTCCTGTCTTTAAGTACACAGGTGCCACTTTTCAACTGACTGAAATTCTTCTTAAGCTCTGTTCAGAATTATAGATGCATATCACTGGATCTGTAGATATTTCTGTAGATATGTCTTGCATTGGAGAGGTGAGTTGCTGGGATGTAGTGTAGCAATAGGCATGTGAAGAACACTGACTATTTTTCCATCCCATTGAGAACTAGGTAAGTACACTGCAGTTGCAGTAGTCATGTCTTAAACCTCTGAGTATTGAACACTGTTCAGTAAGAGAAACTTGTTTCTCAACTTTATGCAGAGGATACTCATTTTTTTGATACTCATCATCTCTATGGCTCTGTGGTTTTAAGGCCCATGACAGTTTTAAGAATAGTGAGGTGGTTGGAGCCTTAAACTAAGCCTGTGAGAACAGAGGCTAGAGGCTATAAAGGAAGCCAGAGGGAGGGGTAGCAGTGTTTACTGATGAGGAAAATATTTCCAGATGTTCTCTCCCAAGTTGGATATAGCTTGCATAGAGTGTTTTACACCACACCTGTTGGTAGATTCAAGGATAAAATAGAGGATTGAATCTTTCTAAATAAGACACTTACTTGTCCAGGTGGAGACAGATCTGAGCGAGAAGAAAGGCTTTTATCTTACAAGAATAGGACAGATAACATATTTATTGCACAAACTAGGAACTTTTTTTTTTTTTAAATCTAAGCTTGCAATTCTCTTAAGAGTCAATGAATCTACTCAGTTCAGTCGTTCAATTGATTTTTTCTTTCAGTGTTTGAACATGGTCATTGTTTAGTTTGGGGAAGTTGGGAGAATATAGAGTTAAAAAGCAAGGAAATAAAAAGCAATTAACATCTTTTTTTTTCAGGTGACCAGAATATGAAGGTGAAAAATCAAATTAAGCAGCTGATGGATGTCTCTCTGGGTATAGTTCTTTGTAAGAGTCCCATAGTGCCTGTGAATTCTTCCTGTGCCTCACTTTTAAGAATATTTCTCTCTTCTGCAATTTTTAGACTCAAACTGCAATATCGGTAGTTGAAGAGGATCTAAAACTTTTACAACTTAAGCTAAGAGCCTCGATGTCCACAAAATGTAATCTAGAAGGTGGGTTCTTGAGATGAAATTGCCATATGTTGGGAAATCTCAGACTCTTATGGAAAGATAAAGAATGGCCTCTTGCTTTCATGCTTCTCATTTTTCTCAGCAACTCTCTTTCAAACAAGTTCTCAAGTCCTTGTACACATGTAGAGATCAGTTGTTTTATCTTCTAACAGACCAAATAAAGAAATTAGAAGATGACTGCAATTCACTACAGTCTGCTAAAGCTGGGCTGGAAGATGAGTGCAAAACTCTGAAGCAGAAAGTGGAGATTTTAAATGAACTGTACCAGCACAAAAAGATGGATCTGCAAAAGTAAGATTTTCATTGTTTGTTATTGTTATTACTCTGTGACCTAATACAGATAATTTTATCTTTTTTTAAAGATTATTTACAGTTTCTTCCAGTTGTAATTAATAGAGATTTGTTTTTTCTCCTTTGTGGTTTGTTTCCCGTTACTTGCATTCTTCTTCCTATCTAACCAATTGTCAAATTCATACGAAGCGTGAGTGACTAACTGGTACTAACAGTCACTGATGTGGAAATACCTCTTCTTTGAAGATCAAGATGCTATGATCCTACCATTGTTTCAGTTTCCTTTCATTGTGATCAGTCATATAATTCTAATATGTTTTGAACTTATATCTCTAACTCTTGACCTTTAAAATCCTGAGTGATTTGGATGGCATTTTTCAGAATAAAAACTTCAAAAGGGAATAATATTTACTTATTGAAGGTATAGTAAGTTTTGGACTTGAATATCTCAGATGTTCACACTAAACAATTGAACTGTGGCGAGGATGTTAGGCGTTCTGATTACAGATGTGCTTGTTTGTGGTATATATTTATATATTAATCTTCTCAAATGTACATCTCAATGAGCTAGTTTTCCTTTGAAAGATATATTTTGGCAGTTCGTTTGAAGTTTTTAATCCACAAAAATATTTGAATTCTCTAAAAATAGGTTGTTTGTGTCAGATTTTATTTGTGTTTGCTCCTGTATTTTATTCTTTGGCATATATATAGCAGTCTTTGTCTTGAAGCAAAGACAGACCTTATAGACCTAACTATTTTTAGGTATTTTTGACTTCTACTGCCTAATGCCATTAAACTTTGAAACCTTACCATTAACTTTTCTAATTCTGTGCTCTCCAAGCAACCTGTTTAGAATCTCAAAATTTTGTTCTAAATGCTTGGCCTGCTTCAAAGAAACATTTCTCATTTCATCACTTTTTTTTAAAAAAAGAACACCTTTTTTCTCTGTCCCTACTAATAATCGGAATGACCTAAATGGCAATTGATTTCCTTTGTGATGCAGTCAAATGTAGCACTCTTTTCTTCAATTCCTCCAAAATCCATTCAGTCATCATCTGTGGTTTGTATTCTGTTACTCATCCCCAGGCACCGTTAGTTCATACCTGTGTCATCTTCTCTGTTAGTAACCTAACTAATTACCTGTCTTCATTCTCCACTTTTTTATATGACTTCTTTCAAATTCTGATTCATTTTCTTTACAACCGCTTGAGTGGACTTTCTAAAATACAAGTCCATCTATGACAATATGTGCCTGAAGTTTATGAAGAATTTGCTTTCTATTTCATGACCTGTTTTTTCTTTCTTTTGAATAGTTTAAATATTTTTAATTATTTTGCTCACCCCTGTGTAAGCTTGGTGTATTCATAGATTGTTATATTCCTCTTCTTATAATTTAAAGGCCATGGTGTATATCCTAAACTTCATAAAAACCTGACATAGATTTATAGAATTATTTATTTATGCGCTTTAAGTAGCTTCTGAATTAGATCAGATACTGTTGTGGTAATGTATGTTAGTACTTCATATACTGCAAACTCCATGAGATATTCATTCAACATTTATTCAATTTATACACATATTTACAGTTTCTGTAGTTCTTCATTCTTCATTGTTGGTCTCTCCTTTGAAATTACTTTCATTCTGTTTGAACATTGTCCTTTAGTGGTAGATTTGATGAGTGTATGAGAATGTAGTATAAGGATAAACAGAGAATAGCATTTTTATCCATTAAATATTGCTACCTTTATAATCTATATTATAGTAGGTTGACATTGTAAGCTTCCTGATTAGAGTTAAAACCAGTTTCCAGTTTTAAAGGATCTTCTGGTTGCTGAATTTTGACTGTTACTTAGTTTTTAGCACTTTAAAGGTAGCCAATTAATTATCTTCTGTTTTAAAATTTTTCTTTAAGGAGTCCATTATCATTGTTGTTTCTTTTTCAAATGTCTCACCCCTGCCCTAGTTCCTGTAGTCATTTCTCTCTGGTCTTTTAACAGTTGTATCAGGGAGTGCCTAGGTGTAGTTTTCCCCACACCCCCTTACCTCTTGCATTCATGGTGCTCGGGGGCCATTAACCATCTCTTGAATTTTGGGGTCTTTTTTCTAAATGTTAATTTTACTTCATTTCTCTTCTAATTCCAATAAAACATGTTAGAATTTGATTTCCCCTGCCTCCTACATTCTGAATTTGCTTCATTCTGGATATTTTCTTCTGACCTCTCTTAAAAGTGCTAAGATTTATTTTACTTCTTAAATCTGCTGCTAAAATCATTCATTAATGAGTTATTAGTTTCAGTTACTATATTTCAGGTTTTTAAGAAAATATTAGTTGTAGATGGACACAATATGTATCTTTATTTTGTTTATTTTATGTGGTGTTGAGGATGGAACCCAGTGTCCCACATGTGTGAGGCAAGCACTCTAGCACTGAACCACAACCCCAGCCTTTTTCAGGTTTTTGTTTTCTTTGTGGGTACTACAAGCTCAAACCAGAACTTTGAGCACGTGCTCTACCATTGGCTATATCCCCTGCTTCCTTGCTCTTGTCATAAGGGACAGGGTTTCACTGTGTTTTCCAAGCTATCTTCAATCTCATCATTCTGCCTCTGCCTCCCGAGTATTTGGGACTATAGGTAGGCCACCACATCCAACTATTTCTTAGTTTTGTAGTTTCTAATCCTTTGATGAAATTAATAATCTTGACTTTACTTCCTGGACTATGTAAAGTCACAGTGATTTTAAAACATGTGCGATAACCCTTTTGGGGGTCCCTTTTTGGTTAGAGTTTGCTCATGGAATTTTATCTTAGGGAATGCCTGGTCAGTTTTGACTGGCAAGCGCTGTAATAATTATAGATGAAATTTGAGACCTAAGATGATGAAGTTATCTTCGTTTTTTTAAAAAAAAATTTTTAGTTGTCATTGTATCTTTTTATTTAATTTATTTATTCATATGCGGTGCTGAGGATTGAACCCAGGGCCTCACACATGCCAGGCAAGCGATCTGCCACTGAGCCACAACTCCAGCCCCTGAAGTTATCTTCTTATAGAAAAGAGTTGAGGTTACTCTCAGTAAGATTGTCACTTTAACCTAATTGGCAATTAAGATCATTCAAAAATGACTTTTGTCCTTTCACTGTTTCAGTATTGTTCCTTTTGGATATTTTGTCTGTTCATTACTTTAGCGTGCAGTACTTTCTAGTCTTAACCCAAAGCCTAGGGCTTTTACTAGGGGTCACCCTTACTTGTAGCCCTAAACACTTTTTTCTGTGAGCCCAGGAATTTGATGAAGGCTTTGTTCAGACTCTTTATATCTTTGTGTAATCTTCAATGCGTGGGTGAACCTAAGAGAAAAGTACCTTAAAAAGCCAGCCTTAATTGTAATTCTGAGATTCCTTTTTCTAATGGATCTTGGCCACATACACATATCTTCACTGCCTTACCAACTCTGATCCCTTCAAACACATTCTGTGTATTCTTATCAAGATGTTTTGATTGTTCTTAGGCTAGTTCATTGACTATTGGAAATAAATTTCTCTCTCCTCTTCTTCAAGACTCAGTTTTTTCCATATTCTTTCTTAAGGCAGAGTCGGGGGAAATTATTATATTCTTTTAGTCATCATATATATCTTTTTTTTCTTTTAAATGTCGATAGACCTTCATTTTATTCATTTCTCTATATGTGGTGTTGAGAATTGAATCCAGTATCTCACACATGCTAGGCAAGCGCTTTACCACTGAGCCACAATCCCAGCCCGAGTCATCATTTATATCTTAAACAGTGAGCTCCTTTATTCTTTAGCATCTTACAAGGTAACTAGTATATTATAGATACTCATAAAATATTTGCTGAAGAATTAAATGAGCAGTTAAAAAAGACTACATAACCCCCTTTTCTATTTGGTTACTATAGTTCTAATTTTCCTTTTGATTCATGGAAAATTAAGTTTCAAGTTACTTATCTTTTGAATTGGAACTATGGATAAAGCAGTACAAGGATAGTAGAAAGTATTTTTTGAACCATTAAATGTGTCTACCTTTGTTATAGTAGATGAATATCTTGATTTTCATGATCAAAGTTAAAACTTGTTGTCAGTAGATAATATCCTGATCATGGGTCAGTATGGATTCTTTTTCTGGTTGATAGACATTGTCAGAACTCAGATTTGCCTTTTTGCTTAATCACAGTTCTTTTGAAATAGGTGTCTAAAGTGTGAAAATGTTCTGTGGTTAATTGTATAGTTAGAAAACATGTCCTAAAAAGCATTTTCTTTGACTGACTCTATCTTGGTGTACCAGTCTTGGACTGGGAAACAAATTCCTCCATGACAAAGATGTCCTTAGCCATGACAGAAATGACAGAAAATTCTCCCCTGCTTTATCCTGATATGTTTGTGTCAGGTTGATCAGTCCTGACTTTCCACATTGAAGTAAAGTGAGTTTTCATCATCTTAAGCATTGGAGACTTGCCCTTGGGGCACATATTGTTTTTACATTTGTTTTATTTACTGATAAATAGAGAATTAAGAGCAGAAGTTAGAAAATGTAAGTGATTTGCCAGGTTTGATTTCCTAAATTGCAGGTTTGAATTCCTTCCTGTTTTATAATCCTAAACATTTTAGAGAAGGGTGGGAATTGACATTCGAATAGAACAGTCATACACACTGCCAGGGGAAAAGAGAAACTTCGACTTGAAAACTGGTTTTATTTTAGGAAACTGAGTCAAGAGGAGTATGAGAGACAAGAAAGAGAACAGCGATTGTCAGCTGCAGATGAAAAGGCGATTTTGGTTGCAGAGGAAGTTAAAACTTACAAGTGAGTTCAATGTCTAATGAACTCTAGTGTTAGCTTTCTTTTGAATCTAACTTAAAGTTAAGTTAAAACTTACAAGTGAGTTCAGTGTCTAATGAACTCTAGTGTTAGCTTTCTTTTGAATCTGCTTTTACATTATGTAGAAGAAAATAGCACAGGAGTATAAGTAATGAGAGAATATGGATACATTCAATTCACACAGAAGAAAAATAAATTTCAATTGAATAAATGAAAAATGTTAACAGAAATTTACTTCTACCCAAATGTTGGCAAGACCATAAGGGAACTTGGTTCAGGCAAACAGTTCTGATGGTTTTGTATGTTGGAGTAATTCTTTAAGAAAGCAGTTTGCTGTGTGGAGTGCTATTTGATAGACCTGTGAAATCTATGGATATAATTTTAAAAAAGAAAGAAGTATTAAGAAGGAAGATATTTCTAACAAAATTATTTGAGAACACATTGATGAAAAGTTAAGGAAATTATAATTTATCAATTCAGAATCTCTCGCAGTTAAATTATAAAGAAATTAGATAATATTAGGTTTTATTTATTTATTTTTTGGTCCTGGAGATTGAACCCAGGGATGCTTTACCACTGAGCTATGTCCCCAGACCTTTTTTTACTTTGAGACAGGTTCTAAGTTGCATAGATTCTCATTAAATTGCTGAGGCTGGCCTCAAACTTGTGATCCTCCTGCCTCAGTCTCCCAAGTCAGTGGGATTACAGGTATATGCCATTGCACCTGGCTGTAATAGTTTTGATCTCGCAGGATTCGTATAACTATATAAAGTGTTTTTTTTATGTATGATGAAGTCTTTAAAAGTATAGCTGATAGAGTAAAGGGAACATGGTCAGATTGTTTCAGATTTTATTCAATTGTTTTAACTAATAAAACCAAGTATAATTTTTAGGCGGAGAATTGAAGAAATGGAGGAAGAATTACAGAAAACAGAGCACTCATTTAAAAACCAGGTAGTGATTAATACTGTCCTATAGTCACAGAATTTTTTGATATCCAGTACAATTATAGGCTATTATAATGAGTCCCCTAAACATTTTTTTTTTAAATGTGTTGTCTTTTTCAGATTTTTACTCATGAGAAGAAAGCTCATGATAACTGGGTAAGATTTTTTCCCCCATTTCTTATTTTGTGTATAGCCTACACAACTGAATATGAATGTTTTTTCTCTAATAGCTCAAAGCTCGTGCTGCAGAAAGAGTGAAAACTGAAGAGAAGAGGGAAACTGCTAATTTGAGACACAAGTATGTGATTTTGATATCTTACTATATGTTTTATAGTGTTTTAAGGCTGTGCTAGATGGTATCTAAGAAGGAATAGATTACTATTTCACATTTAAGTCCATTCTTTCTCAATATTCAAGATTATTGGAAATGACCCAAAAGATGGCAATGCGGCAAGATGAACCTCTGATTGTAAAACCAATGCTGGGAAGACCAAATACACAAAACCCTCCCCAGAGAGGTAGGGAGCACTTTGTAAATGGAGGTAGACTATTTCTTGGTGCAGAATATATGTAAATTACTTTTTATTTCTGTGTGTAACGGTTATGAAATAATCTGAATGACTTGCTAAAGGGTGGGGAGTGTAAAGGCTGCTTTTAAGTGGTAACAAGGCATTGTTGTCTTTAGGTCCACTGAGCCAGAAGGCTCTTTGGCCCATCCCCTGTGGGTGGTGGAGAATGTTCCCCTCCACTGACAGCAGAGCCAACTGGGAGACCATTCTCTGCTACTGTTAATCGAAGAGATATGCCTAGAAGTGAATATGGTGAGCGTTCACATGTTGCTTTGCAAAAAACTGTTTCAAGGGTCCCCCCCTCTTTTGAGTATTTTAATGAAAACATAGAATTTGGTCCTGTATGATATATAGAAGAAAATTTCATATTTTGTCTTATTGGCTAAATAATGTGCTGTAAAATCTGCTGTAGAATAGAAAACTTTTTTTTCCTGGAGGTCCCTGTATTATTTTTTTTCTTTAAAATTTTACACTGTGAAGTGTAAGCCTTGATCTTTAAATTAACTCTCTACGGTGTTCCTTTCTCAAATATTATAAAAGTAGCCTTAAAACTTTATGCAGCTTGTATATTTCCATTGTCCTTATAATAATATGTAATACTGAGTCTTAGTTCCAATTTTAAATATGTCTATAGTATTGGTAAGTTTGGAAGTCAGGTTATACAGACTGAAGAAAAGCCAGCCTACATACTTCAAGTATACATACTTGAAGTTCAGGACCAGTACTATTAATGTGCAGGGCTTCCTGCTGTTCTTTCAATCCAAGGCAGTTCTTTTTTTTACTTACTTAAGTCTCTGCATAAATTGTGACTTATATATTGGGCAACCAGTCTTTAATGTTGCTTTCTAGTTATTGTTGAACCCTGACCTGTCCACAATTGGTTTCTTTCTTCTGCAAAATACATGCAAGGGCTCTGTTCTTTCTTTCCCAAGGGTCAATGGATGGACCTTTACCTCGTCCTCGATGGTCTTCTGAGGCATCTGGGAAACACTTTGCCTCTGGTAAGGGACCAAGTCATTTCAAAGACTCTAGGATTGTGGATGCAGGATTTTTATTCTTTTCATGTTGGAATAATTCTAAATTCATTCTCTGACCTCTTAACAGACCCGGGACATAGTCCAGCTCCTGTAAAAAGCAGCTCCAGGAGCTCTTCTCCAGCCAAGGTGATGGATGGGGGCAAGGTAAGTTCTACAGGCATTGTGAATCATGAGGTCATGCAGGAACATGTATCTTTCCTACAGCACTTGCTCTTTGCCTCATCCCTGTTTGTGTTCTATTTGTACTACCCCATTTGTTTTTTGAAAAGCAAACTGTTGCCCAAGAACCCGAGGCCCCCTCAGTTCCTACTGTTACTTCTTTGGCTGAGCATCCAGTAGCAGTAAGTACTTAGAGGTTGAGGACTGAACTGGGCTTCTATTCTGTGTATTTCTGGGAAGGATATAGGAGCATGACATTGACCTTGTTTGCTTTAAACTGCATGCAATACTGAGCTTACTTTTCTCCTCAACTTGGGAGTGTTGCCTGGAGTGTGTGTAACCATAATTAACTTCAGAATGTGAAAAGTTATCACTCCAACTTTACATTGTATTTTGTGTTGAATGTTCTAAGGCAAAGTAAATTCATTATAAATTACATAATTCATCCTTATTATCCTTGGGAGTATGCTATTTAGGAGTACCTCCATTTGTACAGTAGGAGGCAAACCTGATTTTGAGTGATTTAAATTAGATGGGTAACAGATTTTCTGGAAGTGAAATAGTGTTTCGGTGAACAGTGATAATCTGAAATGACCTGTTGAGCCAGTCCCAAGAAATGGTCTCATTTGTCCACATGAGTGCATTCTTTTGTAATTTGTATAGCTATTATATCTGGTAGGTCTTCTGCTGCTATGTATTAAAATAAAAATTTAATTGCTTAGTTTCCAACCCACTTCTCATAGGAAATGGTCAATATCTCATATGGTGTACAGTAAATGAAAGTAAATATTAAAACTTTGTCTTCCTAATCTGTGTATATAGCATTGTATTGGAAAATACTTGCAAGTTCATCGCTAGAGAAATATTTTCATCTAAGGGCAGCTTAGATAAGACCCCAGAGCCCTTCGCAGTTGAAGACTTTAAAGAGAGTAGAGACCCTTTGTAGAGAGGAGTAGAGGTAGGAAGAGCATAGCTTAAAGGCAAACCTGGGATTGAGTTCCAGCCAGGCCTTTTACATGCACTGTGACCAGCAAATTTGCCTCAGTTCCCTCTTATTTAAAATAAGACACTATTTAAAGTTCTGAGAGTTTGAATAATATATGAAATGCTTGCTGAAGATACTCTGAATAACAGCTGTTATTACATGCATAGAGAATGGAGTTTTCATTATGTTCTGTACCTTCTTAATATGGAAGTATTGAGCTATGGTGATGAAAGAGATGTGGTGGGGGAGGGGCTCCCTTCGAAATAGATTGTAGTGAATACAGCATGATGTGCTGGTCAGAAATCACCTGTTAACTTCTGCCAGTTTTCTTGCTTTTCCTTTCCTGTGCAGATATAATCAGTAACACAAACTGCTCGCTCTTGCAGCATCCTTCTAACCTCTGTAAACTGTCAATGGGAACGCGTGGGAGTGGTAGAGTTTTTTGCACTGATGGTGCTCTCTGGACAGGTGCCTGTCCTGAGTTTTAGCTTTTACCTTGTTGGTACTTTGTCTTAATATACAGGAATTTTACAACTTTAACTGCTTTCAAATCTTAAATTGCAGGTTAATGTGGCTACAAAAGGGCCTCCTCCTTTCCCAGGTGTATCTCTCATGGGCTCCCCTGTGGAAGGGCCTCTACCACCACCTGTTTGATATGGACCGCCACTTCAGCTTGGTGGGCCTTTTGGGCCCTGACCACTTCCTCCACCATTTGGTATGATGATCTGAACACCAGTGATTGACTTATAAATCATATTTATCTTTTCTTTCTATTCCTTGCTAAAACAGTTGCTATCTGTGGGCTTTACAGTGCAAGGATAAAGCTGACTGAGTACATTTTAGCTTTTCCTCCAATTTCTTGGGACACTACATAATCTTATACTGAGATAGGCAGTAGCTATTGCTCATAGACAAGGAAAAGGGGCTATTTACAGGAAAACCAGAAATATTACTTCTGCAGATGTTTGTTGGAAATCAGTGGCTATGTACTGCAATGGATGGAAAGGTGGATGAGACACATACCGTACCTTAAAATGTCACAGATGTGTACGTCCTACAACATAAAGTTGTAACCACCCATAATAGACGCATAAGCAATAGGTTACAGAATGTAGAAAAGGAAAAGTCAAACCCTCCTCACCTTGAGAAAAGTCAGAGGGAAGGGTTAAGGAGGATTTAACACTGACCTAATAAATGTTGCTGAATTTAATTAGGTGGCTGTGGAAGGCCTTTTCCAGGAGGGCAAGCACCTTGATTCTGATGGCATGTATAAGGTCCATGCTGAAATATTGCATGAATTTTTAATTGATACAGTAGTAGACAGTGGTATTTGCTTTTATCAAAATTTCTTTGATGCAATGAAGTTCTTATTTCATAATCTATCCTTTTGTCATGGTATATAGTACTTCCAAATAAAAATGGAGCTTTTTGAGATAGAAATAGTTCTGCAATTATATGGTGGCGAAACAAAAAAGACAAGCCTGGAGCTAAGTAGAGCCATGTTTAAATCCTTCATATGTTGCTTCATGGCTGGTTGACCATAGACTGTAACCTAAATTTGTTCAAGCTCAGTTTGCCTCATCTGTCAAGTCAGGATGTCACCACTTGATTTTCTAGGCTTGGGAGAAATGATGAGAAACTATATTAACATACTTTAAATCATCCTAATTTATAAATTTCTGGGTATTTACATAACTTCCCTTTTATTTTCCAGGTCCTGGTGTGCATCCACCACTAGGCTTAAGAGAATATGCACCAGGTGTTCCACCTGGAAAATGGGATCTGCCTCTTGACCAATGGGAATTTTTACCAGGACCCACACCATTTAGACCTTTAGGTTCATTTGGTCCAAGAGAGTACTTTTTTCCTGGTACCCGATTATCACCCCCAACCCATGGTCCCCAAGACTACTCACCATCACCTCCTGCAAGAGACTTAACACCTTCAGGCTCTAGAGATGAGCCTTCATCTTCCTCTCAGAGCAGTGGCCAGGACTGTTCACAGGCTTTAAAACAGAGCCTGTAACCATGACCTCTGACACTTAGTCAGAATGTGGACTGTGCACTCTTCATTGTGTTAAGGGATTATTGGCTTCGAAATCCAAAAGTTTTAAGGGTTTGTTTTTAGAACTAAGCTGTCTTGGCAGTATGCATTTTTGAGTCAAAAAATTCAAAACTATAATTTCCCCCTCTAAATAATGATCACCTCCTAAGCTAAAGTATCCTTCCAATTTTGAAATATGCAATAAGGAATACCTGTGTTTTAGTTAATGTAGCATATATAATTGCTAAATGATTTAGAATGTTATAAAATATGAACATTTCCTGTGGAAATGCTTTAAGAACATGTATTTCCATTATCCTATTTTGAGTGTATTCCAGTTGATACAGAGCAGTGGTGTTCATAAGCTTGATCTTTCTCTCTTAATATCTGGTCACAGACTGTTAACGCTAAAAATGTTTACTCAAAGATCCTAAACTTATTTCCCTTCTTGCTGAAGTTCTTTGTAGTGATAATTCATAAAAAATTGTTTATTAATATTCCTCAAGTGTCTGTTTATTCATTGGATTGTCGTGAGACTTGTACCATTTGGGAAGCATGTAAACTCAGACTCAGAACTGAAGAAGGTGACTTGGCAGCACATTCCCTGTTGATCACTATTAAGGAAGCTGGATCTTGGTCACCTGTTAACTCTACAAGGGATTTCTTTTACTCCTGAGAATTCTGCAGCTCTATTTATAGCACATTCATGTACTTTTTTCCAACCCTCACTGCCTATCTGAGAATGGGTTTACATTAGTACAAGAATTGTTTTACCAGATGCCCCTTCGGCATCTGGTCTGGTTTGGTTGTACTGGGGAGAACCCAGGGCCTCACACCCACTAGGCTGGCACCCTACCACTGGGCTACTTCCCCAGTCCTTTTCTTACTTTTAAAACAGTATTTTGCTAATAAGTCTCTGAGGCTGGCCTCAAACTTATGATCCTCCTACCTCAGCTGGGATCACAGGTGTACACCACCACCCAACCGAGGTGCCCTGATTCACTTTGTCCAGGTTGGTGGACTAGTACCTGCATGCAGGTAAGGAACTCAGTGATGTGATAACACTTGGATCTGGTGTGCAAGGTGAAGTGTGAAGTGTGAAGACAGGGCACAGTGTACTTCACCTCTCAGCCTCCTCACACGGGAGCACAGCAGCCTCCTAAGGGAACCTTACAGGTCCTGGCAGCTCAACAAACCCCAAACCGCACTTACCTCCATGGAGGCTGGACAGAACAGTGCAGGAGGCCTCTGTGGGGAGGTGGCGGTGTCCACACAGGGCAGGCTGCAAGAGGCAGGAGTGTCCTGGTGCCTCCCAGCCCCTAGTGGGCAGTGCTGGACCAAGTGCTGCCTGGCATGGTGCTGGCATGGAGTGACGAGCAGGAGCATCACTGACCTCTCTCTCACTTGGTTGCTGCTTTGCCCAGATTCTGCAGGCAGGAGCAGTTATTTGGAAACATCAGGGCCTCTCTGCAGGTCCTCCAAGGAGCTGACCCAGGGACCTCCAAGGAGAGTTCTGTCTACAGTTTCTTTTGCTGTCCCTGGAGCTCATCGTGTGTGCTGGCATTGATGGCAGGCTACGTCAGGGGGACTCACCACTGCAGCTACGTCTGCTCTGAGAGTTGTTCTCTGATGGCCCCACTCACAGGCAGGGTGGGTCCTCTCCCACAGATACCTCGCACCTGCCCCAGTGGGTGGTTGGTTCTCAACATACTTCTTGTTCTTTTTTGCTTGTTTAAACTTCAAGTGTGTTTGCCTAAATGTGCCTCACATCATAGGAGAGGAGGTGCTGTCCCAACCAGGAGTGTGCCACCGGCTTACACTCTGCTCTGCGGAGGTGAAATGGTGCACATCTTTAGAGCCAGAGGACTAGCTATCCTGTAACTGTTTGGAACAACTGGCAAGGCTCATGCACAATCAGCACTTGACCTGCTGATTCAGCCTGACACATGGAAGTCTTTAAACGCTCCGTGAGTGGGAAGCTGGTACTTGGTAGTGACTGGCAAGGTCTAGCTGGGGTCAAGTGCCACACACTTCCCTCCAAGTGAGTCACAGACTCACTGCAGGTGTCCCCCCAAGACCCTGAAAATGGTAACACACACTTTGCTGTATTTCTTCCCACATTTGTCCTTCCCCACAACAGGACATCAAAATCAGTGGCCACCAAGATCTCTCCACATGCTCTCACCTCCCTGCACCATGTTCACCCCAGTCACTGGGAACACCTGCCACATGCTGGCCAAGCTTGAGTCCTGGAACCACTGCATGTGAAGGGGGATCTCTCAGGGCTTCTGGCTCTGTGGCAACCCTGAGCCATGCACTGACCCCTGTGCCAGGCTGCCCTGGACTCCACTGCCTCCTCAGACTTCTCCCCAGCCAGACAGGACGTCAGGTGTCAAGCGCACGCACAGGCCTGGGCACTTTTGTGCTGCAGAGGTTCACTCCTCTGCCCGCCTCCTACCTCAGAACTTCCCTGATCAGGCTGGA
The DNA here is from genome assembly GCF_902686445.1 of Sciurus carolinensis. Classification (NCBI taxonomy): domain Eukaryota; kingdom Metazoa; phylum Chordata; class Mammalia; order Rodentia; family Sciuridae; genus Sciurus; species Sciurus carolinensis. The sequence goes on along the minus strand of NC_062215.1, from coordinate 54,967,294 downwards.
CTCCCTCCCCTCCCCAGGGACATGCACGGTGAGACCTGGAAGTGTCTTTCTTTGAGCTCAGCACTGGCTATATGGCTGCAACCTGGGCAGACGTGTGTAAAGCAAAGGGTCCTCAAAAGAACTCACCCAAAGTCACTGAGTGCCAGGCTGCAAAGGAGCACCTTGGCACCCTCCACCCTACAGAGGAAGTGGCTTTCCTCTGTAAGAACTCTCTCGGTGTCACACACATGCACCCCAAGGACAGGAGGAGCCTTTCCTCAAAGAGCAGATTCTGATGGAGCTCATGGTGCAGGCAGGACTGTTGAGAGGCTGAGACCCCCCAGGGACCTGAGACCTGAACCCTCTCTCACTCTGGGGCCTCCACTCCTTTCCCTGTAAAACTAGAGGGAAACAAGATTCCTAACGCTCCAACAGTGCATACTTCCATGGTCGCGTTAAATAAAATGGGCGTCATGCTGCCCTGTGTGTGCTGACTGTCCCAGGTCCCCAGAGAGTTGCTGCAGAGCCCAGGGACCAGTCTTCTGACCATGCACATGGACATGTGCATGTGCAGCAGATCTGGGAGGGTTTGAGGCCACAGGGTCAGTCTGTCCTGTAGCCCAACTGTGGAGGGTCATCCCACATAGCTGTGTCCCTTGCTCCCCTCCAGTGTCCAGGCCTGCTCTCCTCCCCAGACTCCTGCTGGCCCTCTGTTCTCTCCACATTACTCTTCTAGAGCCTCCCTCACTGCATTCCTCTTGGGTAAACCAAACCTGTTGTGTGAGCTGGGCTTGGGCTCTGCACAGCTCTTCAGAACCTGAAGTCAGAACAATCAGTGGGACTTTCAGGAGAAAGATAGGCTGAAAGTTAAGATGTTGGGTAAACCTGTCCACCCTTGTGAGGCCTTAGGACTGGACACTTGGAAACACAAATAAAAGTCAAATGGGGAGGTCAGACCTTAGCCTCCTGATTGCAGACCTTTCTTTTTTTTGTTGTTGTTGTACACAAATGGGATACATGTTGTTTCTCTGTTTGTACATGGCGTAAAGGCATATCATTTGTGTAATCATAAATTTACATAGGGTAATGTTTGATTCATTCTGATTTTTTATCCCTTCCCCCCACCCCTCCCACCCCTCTTTTCCCTCTATACAGTCCTTCCTTCCTCCATTCTTGCCCCCCTCCCTAAACCTAACTCTAATCCTAATACTAACTCTTCCCACCCCCCATTATGAGTCCTCATCCACTTATTAGCGATATCATTCTTCCTTTGATTTTTTGAGATTGGCTTATCTCACTTAGCATGATATTCTCCAGTTTCATCCATTTGCCTGCAAATGCCATAATTTTATCATTCTTTATGGCAGAGTAATATTCCATTGTATATATATATACCACAGTTTCTTTATCCATTCATCAATTGAAGGGCATCTAGGTTGGTTCCACAATCTGGCTATTGTGAACTGAGCAGCTATGAACATTGATGTGGCTGTATCTCTGTAGTATGCTTATTTTAAGTCCTTTGGGTATAGGCCAAGGAGTGGGATAGCTGGGTCAAATGGTGGTTCCATTCCAAGTTTTCTGAGGAGTCTCCATACTGCTTTCCAGAGTGGCTGCACTAATTTGCAGCCCCACCAGCAATGTATGAGTGTACCTTTCTCCCCACATCCTCACCAACACCTGTTGTTGCTTGTATTCTTGAAAATCGCCATTCTAATTGGGGTGAGATGGAATCTTAGGGTGGTTTTGATTTGCATTTCTATTATTACTAGAGATGTTGAACATTTTTCCATATGTTTGTTGATTGCTTGTAGATCTTCTTCTGTGAAGTGTCTATTCATTTCCTTAGCCCATTTGTCGATTGGATTACTTGCATTCTTGGTGTAGAGTTTTTTGAGTTCTTTATAGATTCTGGAGATTAGTGCTCTATCTGAAGTATGATTGGCAAAGATTTTCTCCCACTCTGTAGGCTCTTTCTTCACATTGCTGATAGTTTCCTTTGCTGAGAGAAAGCTTTTTAGTTTGAATCTATCCCAGTTATTAATTCTTGCTTTTATTTCTTGTGCTATTGGAGTCCTGTTGAGGAAGTCCTAAGCCGACATGTTGAAGCTCTGGACCTACTTTTTCTTCTACAAGATGCAAGGTCTCTGGTCTGATTCCGAGATCCTTAATCCATTTTGAGTTGAGTTTCGTGCATGGTGAGAGATATGGGTTTAGTTTCATTCTGTTGCATATGGATTTCCAATTCTCCCAGCACCATTTGTTGAAGAGGCTATCTTTTCTCCATTGCATATTTTTGGCACCTTTGTCTAGTATGAGAAAATTGTATTTATTTGGGTTTGTGTCCGTGTCCTCTATTCTGTACCATTGATCCACCTTTCTATTTTGGTACCAATACCATGCTGTTTTTGTTACTATTGCTTTGTAGTAGAGTTGAAGATCTGGTATTGCGATACCCCTTGCATCACTCTTTCTGCTAAGGATTGCTTTAGCTATTCTGGGTTTTTTATTCTTCCAGATGAATTTCATAATTTCTTGCTCTATTTCTGCGAGGTACATCATTGGGATTTTAATTGGGATTGCGTTGAATCTGTATAGCACTTTTGGTAGTATGGCCATTTTGACAATATTAATTCTTCCTATCCAAGAACATGGGAGATCTTTCCATCTTCTGAGGTTTTCTTGAATTTCTTTCTTTAGTGTTCTGTAGTTTTCATTGTAGAGGTCTTTCACCTCTTTTGTGAGATTGATTCCCAAGTATTTTATTTTTTTCGAAGCTATTGTGAATGGGGTAGTTTTCCTAAGTTCTCTTTCTGAAGATTCATCGCTTATGTATAGAAATGCCTTAGATTTATGTGCATTGATCTTATATCCTGCTACTTTACTGAATTCATTTATGAGATCTAACAGTTTTCTGGTGGAATTTCCTGGTTCCTCTAAGTATACAATCATATCATCAGCAAATAGGGATAGTTTGAGTTCTTCTTTTCCTATTCGTATCCCTTTAATTTCTTTGGTTTGTCTAAATGCTCTGGCTAGAGTTTCAAGGACGATATTGAATAGAAGTGGTGAAAGAGGGCATCCCTGCCTTGTTCCAGTTTTTAGAGGGAATGCTTTCAGTTTTTCACCATTTAGAATGATATTAGCCATGGGCTTAGCGTAGATGGCCTTTACAATGTTAAGGAATGTTCCCACTATCCCTATTTTTTCTAGTGTTTTGAGCATGAAGGGGTGCTGTATTTTATCAAATGCTTTTTCTGCATCTATCGAAATAATCATGTGATTCTTGACTTTAAGTCTATTGATATGGTGAATTACATTTATTGATTTCCTGATGTTGAACCAACCTTGCATCCCTGGGATGAAACCCACTTGATCATGGTGCACTATCTTTTTAATTTGTTTTTGTATGAGATTTGCTAAAATTTTGTTGAGAATTTTTGCGTCGATGTTCATTAAGGATATTGGTCTGAAATTTTCTTTCCTCGATGTGTCTCTGTCTGGTTTAGGTATCAGGGTAATATTGGCTTCATAGAATGAGTTTGGGAGGGTTCCCTCCTCTTCTATTTTATGGAATACTTTGAGAAGTATTGGAATGAGCTCTTCTTTAAAAGTTTTGTAGAACTCGGCTGAGAACCCATCTGGTCCTGGACTTTTCTTTGTTGGTAGGCTTTTGATGACTTCTTCTATTTCATTACTTGAAATTGGTCTATTTAAATTGTGTATGTCCTCCTTGTTTTGTTTAGGCAATTCATATGTCTCTAGAAACCTGTCGATGTCTTTGAAATTTTCTATTTTGTTGGAGTATAGATTTTCAAAATAGCTTCTAATTATGTTTTGTATTTCAGTCGTGTCTGTTGTGATATTTCCTTGTTCATTCCGAATTTTAGTGATTTGGGTTTTCTCTCATCTTCTCTTTGTTAGTGTGGCTAAAGGTTTATCAATTTTGTTTATTTTTTTGAAGAACCAACTATTTATTTTGTCAATTTTTTGTATTGTTTCTTTTGTTTCAATTTCATTGATTTCAGCTCTCAGTTTAACTATTTCCTGTCTTCTTCTACTTTTGGTGTTGGTCTGTTCTTCTTTTTCTAGGGCTTTGAGCTGTAGCGTTAGGTTGTTTATTTTTTGAGTTTTACTTCTTTTATTAAATGTGCTCCATGAAATAAATCTTCCTCTAAGTACTGCTTTCATAGTGTCCCAGAGATTTTGATATGATGTTTCTTTGTTCTCGTTTACCTCTAAGAATTTTTTAATTTCCTCCCTAATATCTTTTGTTATCCATTCATCATATGATAGCATATTGTTTAATCTCCAGGTGTTGGAGTAGTTTCTGTTTTTTACTCTTTCATTTATTTCTAACTTCAATCCATTATGATCTGATAGAATACAAGGAAGTGTCTCTATCTTCTTGTATTTGCTGACATTAGCTTTGTGGCATAATATATGGTCTATTTTAGAGAAGGATCCATGTGCTGCTGAGAAGAAAGTGTATTCGCTCTTGGTTGGATGGTATATTCTATAAATGTCTGTTAAGTCTAAATTATTGATTGTGTTATTGAGATCTATGGTTTCTTTGTTCAATTTTTTTTTGGAAGATCTGTCCAGTGGTGAGAGAGGCGTGTTAAAATCACCTAGTATTATTGTGTTATGGTCTATTTGGTTTCTAAAATTGAGAAGGATTTGTTTAACATACATGGATGAGCCACTGTTTGGGGCATAGATGTTTATGATTGTTATATCTTGCTGATTTATGCTTCCCTTAAGCAGTATGAAATGTCCTTCCTTATCCCTTCTGACTAACATTGGCTTGAAGTCCACATTATCTGAAATGAGGATGGATACTCCAGCTTTTTTGCTGAGTCCATGTGCATGGTATGTTTTTCCCCATCCTTTCACCTTTAGTCTATGGGTATCTCTTTCTATGAGGTGAGTCTCTTGCAGGCAACATATTGTTGGATCTTTCTTTTTAATCCAATCCGCCAGTCTATGTCTTTTGATTGATGAATTCAGGCCATTAACATTCAGGGTTATTATTGAGATATGATTTGTATTCCCGGTCATTTGGTTCATTTTTAAAATTTTATTTATTTATTTCTTTTTTGACACATCTTGGTTCCTCCTTTATTTGACTGTTCCTTTAGTATAATTCCTCCCTTTGCTGATTTGCTTCTTTGTTTTTTATTTCTTCCTCATGAAATATTTTGCCGAGAATGTTCTGTAATGCTGGCTTTCTTTTTGTAAATTCTTTTAGCTTTTGTTTATCATGGAAAGATTTTATTTCATCGTCAAATTTGAAGGTAAGCTTTGCTGGGTATAAGATTCTTGGTTGGCATCCATTTTCTTTCAGAGCTTGAAAAATGTTGTTCCAGGCCCTTCTAGCTTTTAGGGTCTGGATTGAAAAATCTGCTGATATCCGTATTGGTTTCCCCCTGAATGTAATTTGGTTCTTTTCTCTCACAGCCTTTAAAATTCTGTTTTTATTTTGTATGTTAGGTATTTTCATTATAATGTGCCTTGGTGTGGGTCTGTTGTAATTTTGTGTATTTGGAGTCCTATAAGCCTCTTGGACTTGATTTTCCATTTCATTCTTCAGATTTGGGAAATTTTCTGATATTATTTCATTGAATAGATTGTTCATTTCTTTGGTTTGTTTCTCTAAGCCTTCCTGAATCCCAATAACTCTCAAATTTGGCCTTTTCATGATATCCTATAGTTCTTGCAGATTCTGTTCATGATTTCTTACCATCTTCTCTGTTCAACTTTGTTTTCGAGGTTAAATATTTTGTCTTCAATATCTGAGGTTCTGTCTTCCAGGTGTTCTATCCTATTGGTTATGCTTTCTATGGAGTTCTTAATTTGGTTTATTGTTTCCTTCATTTCAAGGATTTCTGTTTGGTTTTTTTTCAATATCTCTAACTCTTTATTGAAATGATCTTTTGCTTCCTGAATTTGCTCTGTTAACTGTCGATTGGTGTGATCATTCAATGCCTGCATTTGCTCTTTCATCTCATCATTCAATGCCTGCATTTGCTCTTTCATCTCATCATTTGCTTCCCTAATCATTTTAATTATGTACATTCTGAACTCCCTTTCTGTCATTTCTTCTGCCATGCTGTCGTTGCATTCTATTGATGTAACATCTAGATTTGTTTGGGGCATTTTCTTCCCTTGTTTTCTCATATTGTTCAGGAATCAGTGGGTCATTAAGATATTGCAGATTTCCTCTATCAACTTATAATGTCCCTGAAGATTGCTAGTATATCCCCTCTTATCCTTCAGTAGCCTGAAGTCTTGGAGGAAGTTGATAATGCGGAGCTCCATGAAGAAGCTGCCTCTCTAGGGTTGGTGACCCTCAGGTGGCGTATATTCCCTGCTAGTGGTCAGAGGTGTCTCCACTTGTTGACCAATGGTCATCCAACGGGGAACTAGGCTGCAGGCTGAGGCAAGTCCTGTTTGTGCCTGTGTCTCTGGTTTTACCGTCTTGTGGGAAAACCTCTCCCGGTAGGGAAGACTCACTCGGTGGGAACGTCTCGCTGGTCAGTTGCCCTCCTAGAGGTTCCCCTTAATCTACAACTACCGCCTGGGCTGGGCTGTCTTCCTCTGCAACGTTCCCAGGGGCCCGGACCTACCTCCTGGGCCTGGGAGCCTCACCCTCCGCAGGCGAGTCTCCTTAGGCTGCCTCTCCCAGATAATATGCCCGCAGTCCTGGAAACTTCGCTCCACCCCTAGGCGTGTCTCTGTGTGGCTCTTCCAGCAAGAAGCCACCTAGCTCCTGGGACCCTACTCTGCACCTAATCGCCTGGCTATGCGGCCCCTCCTCTGAGCCACTACCTGGAGCCCCGTACAATAGCTCCGATACCCAGAGACCCGCCACACACCTCCTCCACCGGACAGCAGCCCGGTTTCCGACGCAGTCACTAGGAGTCCAAGCAACTCACTTCGCATCTCCTCCTCCCACCAACCTCCCGTAGCCCTAGGCAATCACTCCAAGCCCAAGTGACCCGCCCTGTTCCTCCTCCTCCTCCTCGGGGTAGCCCCCCGGGTGTTCAGGGGCGGTGGCTCCGAGACCAAGTGACCCACTGGGCTCCTCCTCCAGGCAGGCCACCGGTGTTCAGGAGCGGTCGCTTTGAGTGCAATCAACTCACCACTCGCCTCCTCCTCTGGCAACCGCCTGTGGCTCTGATGTAGTCACTCCTAGACCAAGCGACCCACCGTGCTTCTCCTCTTCCTCCGGGCAACCCCCCGGGTGTTCAGAAGCGGTTTTTCTGAGTCCAAACAGCTCGCGATGCAGCTCCTCCTCTGGCAACCGCCTGTGGCTCTGATGCAGTCACTCCTAGACCAAGCGACCCGCCGTGCTCCTCCTCTTCCTCCAGGCAACCCCCCGGTGTTCAGAAGCGCTCGTTCTGGGTCTAAACAGCTCGCCACGCAGTTCCTCCTCAGGCAGCTGCCCGGAGCCCCAGTGGTTGCTCCGAGTCCAAGCGCTGTGCTGAGCCGCCTCCTCTACGATGATCCCAGTTGTCCGTGTTTACCGCTCCAGCGGGGGGAGGGGCGTCTCGCTGAGCAACTCCACTTCACAAATTCCCTGCGTTCCAGGGCTACCGCCCCATCCGGGACGCCTCCCCAACGGGAGAGACTCACCCGGCGGCTTTGAGTTGGTCCCAAGCGTCTCGCTATCTCCTCTTTTGAATCCTGTGTCCTGTAGCAACATGAAATACAGCCACCCTCTAGGCCGCCATCTTGAAACCTCGCAGACCTTTCTTAAATTGAAAATATCAAGTGCCAGTGAGAATGAGTTGAAATGGACATTTCCAAATATACTACACACCCAACAAGCCAGTAGGAAGTATTTTGAAAGCAAAACCCAGCTCGCATTCCTTGGGCTCAGTGATGCAGACGGAGCAATCAGAAAAAACTCTGCTCACTTAACCACTTTTAGAAATTGTAAAGCATTTCAAAGGATCAGGAGGAGGGTGTTTATCCAGTAAGGCAGAGCGGGCCAAGAAATGTGTGGTTCATTATAATATGGAAATTTTCTTTCAAGGGAGGAAACACTTGTGTGATGAATAGCGAAGGTGAAAGAGCGGGGAAGCTGGACAGAGTGTGCAGGCCTGTGGTGCAGGTGCAAAGAAGGCCACAGGGAACAGGAACAGACCTGGGCTGAGGCCAAGGAACCCCCATGTCTGTACATTTTTGGTTCTGAAGTTTTGACCATGGTGTTGTGTGCATTTATCCACGGGTATGTGTTCGTGGAATACTCTGTGTGATTCATTAGCTGGGTCTTCAGGGAATGTCCCTTTGTCTGCTAGATGCTAGATTGTAGTCCTTCCCACAGAGGGCTTTTGCTGGCTGCTTGCCCTGTGTCTCGAGAGCCCGGCACTGCTGCCTGCCACTCCCTGCACCACTCTCCCAGCAGCCCTGTCGCATTCTTATGCAAGTGTTCATCCCTCGGCAGTGCCCTGGTCAGGCCTGGGTGCCAGCCTCAAGCAGGGCACCACCACGGAGCTGGCACCATCACCCTCCTGACCAGGCTGGGCCCTCCCTGAGATGTAGAACTGGCATCCTACCCAAGGACCCAGCCCAAGAGGTGGAACTGAGCCTCTTTTTTGGAGTTCATGTCTCTGTGAACCAGGCTGTGGAATTAGATGTGGGGAGAAAGAGAATATGAGCAAAGAGCAAGTGATGGGTGTAGAGACAGGAACCACGGGGCACTGGGAGGGGAGGCAACCAGAGTGGGCGCCAACTTGAGGGCACCCACAATGGAGGAGAGCAGGAAGGGCTCCCAGCTCTATCCAGGTGCTAAGTCCAGGGAGGGCAGTGCTTTCATTTGCTGAGGGCTCCTTTTCTGCCCTGAGGCAGGCAGGATGCTTGATACACCTGATGTCATGGACCATCTGCCTCAAGGCTATAAGGGAGCAGTGATCGCCTCAGTGTCCAAATGGCACAGGATGCTCAGGGCATTGATGTGACTTTGCCAGTGTCACCCAAGCCACCAGGGGCAGAGCAGTTACCAGAGCCCAGGCCCATCTGCCCCTGGACTATGCTCTGTGTGGTGCTACCAGCACCCTCCAGGTGAGAATGCAGACAGGAGGAGGTTGAGGAGGAGCCAGGTCCTGTCCTGTTGCCTGCAAGGCTATTCTGACAGGCACCATCCAAAAAGCAGTTGTCCCCAAGGGAACCCCATGTGTTTATGGGCTCATTCAGAGACTCGGACATACCTAGATTTAAGTTAAATCTAGGAGCACATAGAAACCTGTGCATATAAAGCAGGATAGAACACAAGGCCTGGGGTCCATTCAAGACTAAAACCAAAGCCCAGACCAAGTCTAGGGCTGAGGTGAGCCAAGACAAGCCAAGGTCAAATGCCAAGATAAAGACCAGGGCAACCCTGTCCTAGACACACTAGAGGTGAGCTCAGCTGACAGCTGTGGCAGGCAGGACAGCCAGGCATGGTGGTGCTGGATACTTGCTTCCTCCACAGGCAGATCTGGGATCAACCTGGGCCCTGATGCTCGCTCTTGGCACATCAGTGTATGGATGTTTAAAAAGCATACACGTATTTGTTGATTTGTGGTACTGGGTATGGATCCCAGGGGCACTCTTCCAGACATTTTTTCTTTTTAATTTCAACACAGGGTGTTACTAAGTTGCCCAGGCTGGCCTCAAACATGTGATCCTCCTAACTCATCCTCCCATAGCTGGCATTTCAGGCATGGCCACTGCACCAGACTGTATGGATTTTAACCCAGTGATCACACTCAGTGGAAGAGTCGAGCACACTGAGATGCAACCCGGGATGAGTTCCCAGGTCTCTTCTGGAGTGACCTTCTGGCAGGTTCTGGGAGTCTCCTGAGTCTTTATAGGATGGGAGTGCTGGGGTAGTCTTTTTCTTTGACTGGAACGTGGTTGAAGATTGTGGTCCTTTCCAGGCCGGACATGATGGGTCTAGTCCACAGATGAAATGGACAGAATGATGGGGACTGTAACTAGAAAACAAAGGATCTGTGGTTCGAGAAATGACACTGACCTGAAAGGTGCTTGTGGCCCTTCAGGGAAGAAGTGGTTGTAATGAAAGGTAAATAAAAATGCATACCATCCTCCAGATGCAAAGGCAGCGTTACTCTCATGGAAAATCCAGACCACAGATGTCCCTGGCCTCCACCCACTTGGCCTGGCTCCATCCTGCCAAGTGGAGTGGATGTGAGGGCCATGTCCAGCCCTGGTCAGAGGTGCAGTGGAGGCACCTACCACGTGACTTCCAGGTGAGTTTTGGCAGTGGAATGAGCAAGAATTCACAGCTTCTGCTGGCTTCCATCTCCCACTTCACAGACACAGAGATGCCCGCATGGCTCGGGGCTAAGGTCTCCAGTTCACCACCAAGCAGCCCATCAATTCCTCCTGCTCTCATCTTCTCCATCTTCCCCGAGGTTTGCACAGAATGTGTGCTGTTTTGTAACAGAGTAAAGAAAGAATTTAATTGCAGATACAATGTTTTCCCTAAGACCCTGAGTGTTAGGGTCACCTGGTCACTGCGCTGATGCCTCATTTACTCCACAGCTGGATCCTCTGGGAGCCTGCACCTGAGCACAGATGGAATCCCACCTAGAACTGCAGGATCCACACATTTGAAGGGGGAGGGGAAAGCAGAGGAGATGCCAGAGCACTTAGCTCTACCATTGGAGAATATGTCCAGGTTTGGGAACAGCACTGAGGTGCAGGTAGTCCAAGGGTGAAAGAGGAGAGTGTGGGGACTCAGACAACAAAGTTCTCCATGCACACATGGGAGGCAGGATGGGGAATGAGGTGGGAGGTAGGTCTGAGCACCTATTCTGAGCCCCAAGTCCTCACAGTAATCCTCAGTGACCTTCATAGTGGATAGAGCCCTGGAGAGAAGTGGAGCCCCATGAGGTGAAAGGGGGTCCTGGGAATTTGCAGCCAGGGAACCTGGCCAGGTATGGGCAGGAAGGCAGATACTGCCCATGACCACTCCACCACTGAAAGTCCACACGGTGATGCACCTGGTGGACCCCAGGCAGGTGCTTCAGGACTCCAGGTAAAACCATAGCCTATGAACCACTCTAAGTCTGTTTTGTTGCTCAGATTTGTCTTTTGACCCTGACTCTTAACAGTCTGTCACTTCCCCTCTGACAAGAGACCAGATCAGAACAAAGGATGAGACAAGTCCATCCTTGCCACATGGGTCCAGACCACTTGGTGGACAATCAGTGATATCTTCAGAAAAGGTTATTCAGAGACAGGGGAATTGTCAGAATGAACCTGGCCAAGTGCCAAACTACCCAAAGTAACCCTCGCCCAGGCTTGGGAACAGGGTATCCATGTCCTCCACTAGTTGAAGTGTGGGCATCTTTGCAGGTTGGCTCTTTTCACTCAGAAGCTCTGGGTGCCCTCGAGGGGATCACAGCACCAACCTGGCAATAAATGACAAGATGACAGGGAGCCCCATATCCCTCAATCCTGCAGGAAGGACAAGGTACAGGACTGTGATGGTGCCCAATTCCAAGAAGCTCCAAATTGCTTTGTTCTCAGTCCCTGGCATTTCCTTCCAATGTCCTTGCAGGCAAACTTCCCAAGCCCAGGATGGAAGCTTTGGACAGGCCAAAGCCCTGTCCCAGGAAGGAACGTAGGGCTAGAGGGAACTGATCATGCTCCCTAGCAGGTCTACATATCTGTGTCTCTAGGCTTGTATCCTTTAAATGTCGGTGCTCCTATGGGATGGGCTGTGGCAGATGAGCTTCTTCTTCTGGTTGGGACAAATTGTGATTAAATTCGTTTTTCCTTTTTATATTGTCTTGTCTTATTTCTGATGCTGGCGAACACTTCAAACCCGTCAGCAGAGACTCCTGATTCTTGGGCCCCAGGAATACAAAAGGTCCTCCCCCATGCCTGCTCCCCTACTGGGACTCCCAAGAATCCTGCTGACCTTGGGCCCCTCACCGAGGCCGTGTCCATGTCCTCTGCACACTGGTGGTCATGAGCAGCCTGAACCTGCAGTGTCCAAAGTCCAGGGTCTCAGTCCCCTCCTGGACTCCTCACTTTCTTCCCTTCTCCCACTGTGCCAGACCACCACAGCAAGTCCTCCTAAGGGCAAGGGGAACCCACCTACCCAGACCACCCCAAGCTGATCCTGAGTTTCAAGGTGGGTTGCTGGGGCACAGTCAGGGCTGGAGGGAGAGTCCAGAGAAGAGGGCCTCTGAGCCCCACCCTAAACCCCAGTCTATGGTTAATATCCCCCTCCCCAGATCTGCATTCCAGGAGGCAGCAGCCAGAGTCCAGCTCCCTGGAGAAACGTGAAGGACACAGGGCAAAGTCCTTGAGCGGGAAACCCCTGGCATCAGGCTAGCAGAAGGAAAGGCTCATGGGTGAGGGGAAGCCCACAGCTCTAGGGCCTGGGGATTCTGAGTTGTGTGGTGGGGCTGCTGTCTTGTGGGTGCCCAGGTGTGTCCTGAGCTGACTGGCAGTAGGAGGGCTGAGCCCTGATCCCTCAGTGTATCACCAGTGGCAGCTGGGACAGCAGGGGCTCAGCAGGGTCTAGGAGGGTGATTACCAGGACATGCAAGCCCCACTTCTAGGTCCTAAGGGCCTCCATGCCCCCCGACATGGCACAGGAACCATGATCTCAGCCACAGGACACAAGGACACATGTTCATAGATGTTTCCAAACAGTGACCATATAATGCACCACAACAAAGCAGAGCTGGTTCCACCCTGCCCTCTGGTGGCAAATGGTAGTCATGGCAATGACAATAATCCCTGTGTCCACAGGACAGCCTGTGGCAGAAAGGAACACCCCTGAAATTGATATGTAAGTAAGGTCCTAGTGTCCACCAGAGAATTTTAGTGTCAAGATGGCAGTCAGCTGGTGGGGCCGGTGCTCAGAAGGAGCACGGTTTCCAGTCACCTCATGGTGGACAGGTTGAAAGCCCCCCTGCACTCCCTGTGGCAGCCCCAGGAAAACCTCCCATAGCCACACACATGCTCAAGTTCATGGACCCCAGGAACAGACTCATGTGCTGCTGGGAAGGCCACAGGTACAAAATCCACTGAAACCAAGAAGTGTGTTCAGTGGTCATGTTTTTAATGAATTTGATTCTGCAGCTGCAGCCGCGAGTGCTCACACAGTAGAGAAGGGTGGAAGTAAAAAACCAGGGCATGCTCGCCACTGGCCAGGGGCTCTGATGAAGGCCCTGGACAAATGAGGGACCATTCTCCACACCCTCCCCACTCTTATTACACCACTCAAAGCTTCAAGCCTGAGACAGGGGGAGCCCCTTGTCAAGGTAACAGCAAGGTATTCCTGGGAGCACCTTCCAGCCTGGGAGCTTCCCTCCTCGGCATCTGGGGTGATACCTGCTCAAGGGAAGGCTCTTGATCAGGACGGGTCTGGAGGGTTCCTTCTCTGGGGCTCCTGGACCAGGGTGCCCTCAAATGAAAGGAATGCCATCTTTCTGGATGTCTACTTTTGGTGTCCCCCTGCACACCTCCAAAAGTACCTCCAGTGCTGTGATTGCCCAGGTGGCTTTGTAGAACATACATGGGTTCCACACTTCTACCGCTAGCACCCCCGACAGCACCCCCCCACCCCCACTCTGAATCCTTCTCTGTGCCCTTTCCTGCTGTTTCCAAGGCCTGGAGTCATCCTGTGGCCTTGACCCGGAGGGTAACATGGCTGAGGGAGGAAGGCCATGCCACTGCCCAGAGGAGAGGTTAAGCTCCCATTCAGGTGGCAGGGCAGGCCGTGGCTGAGACAGCAGGGCGTCAGCCACTGGGGTAGCCTTGGGGATGTCAAATGAAGCAGGAGAAGTCAGAGGCCCTGGCCACATCTCAGATGCTTCTGTCCTGCCCCTTAGGTCGAACTCACCCCTGAAGAGGTGGACCTCATGCTTTCCCCACAAGATGAAGTCACGGAACCTGACAGTCCCTGGACCTGCCTCGGCAGACGGCACTGGTTGGATCTGAGTTTGAGAGAAACATGAATTTAGTATAGGTTTTAGTATAGGTGTATCTCATGCAGCATGAGGAGCGAATCCCAGCAGGACTGGCTGGAGGATGGAGTGCCCCCCAGGCCGGCTTGTTAAAGGCCAGTCCCTAGATGGTGCGCCTGAGAGGTGGTAAATAATAATAAAACTAAGCCATGTCTCCCCACTCAGGCCAGGGCACAGAGTGCATGGTGAGGGTTGGGGCAGCTGATATTCAAATGCACCTGCAGCCAGTGGGGCAAGAGTCAGCTTGGAAGGCTCTGGGTCCCCTCAGTCACCCAGTATCTCCACCCCATGTTCCCTCTCCCTGCAGTGCCTGCCTTGCAGCTGCATTGGACCTTCAGGAGGGTTTGTCCCTTTGTTGGAAATACCCCATGCCGCAAGAAATCAGGCACAGCTCAAGTTACTCAGTAAGGCAAATATTACTTTCTGCAGAAGGATGTGCTATGGAACAGTCCAGAGAGCAAGCACCCCTGCACGGGCAGGCTGCCTCTTTTTATCCCTAAGGCAACACTGCCCCTTGCTCTGAAAAGAAGCACTTGAGAGCTACAATCTATGTGATTGGCTCACTTTAAAATGGAGGCAGAAAAAGGGAAGGGCTGTAGTTAAAATGGCTGCAATTGGCTCTTACAGGATGCTAACTAAATACTAGATTCTGAAAATGGACCACCAGACTTTCTGTTTCTCACAGCTTCACACTCATCCTACCTGCCTATGAACCCTTGCATGGTCTCAGTGTCCCTTTAAAGTGTAATGCAACTTAGTAACAACTGATCAGGTGGCTGTCCTCATAGGCATTGCCCTCGCTTTCCAAATTTTTGAACCTCTACATGGGTAAAGATGACCCCCTTGGTAACCCTTGCTGGGGTTACTGCCAATGATACCCTAGCAACCACCACTGCCTCCTGAGGGGACAGTCCCTGTTCCCATTCCTCACTGCTGCAGTCTCTCTTGCCTAGCAGTGGGGGCTGGCCAATCTCAAATCCCATTCGCCCCTGGTTTTCTTACATCCCCCACTGTTGGCCGTGGGAGAGGCCTGTTCCTGGATGGAAAGGGGCTGGTGGAGTGTGCCAAGGAGGCATGGAGAACATCCCCCTACAGGGGTGCCCTACCATTGAGCTGCACCCCCCCCCAGCCCTTTTTATTTTGAGACAGAGTCTCCATAAATTGCACAGGCTGCCCTGACCTTGAGATCCTCCTGCCTCAGCCTCCCGGGTGGCTGGGATCAGAGGCATGGCCAGGAGGAAGAGGCTCCAGAGCAGCAGGCACTTCCTCAAGCTAGAGCCCTGCTGGGTCAGAAGCCTGGGGGAGGGAGCTGCATGCCTTGCTGGGGGCGCCAGGCTTTTTGCACCCCAGCCTAGTTGTGAAGCCTGCATGGCCCCCACCCACAGACTGCCCGCCACTGCCCCCTGAGGGGAGCAGGGAAGTGGGCAGTCCGCGCCTCCGCGTGCTCCGCTGTCCCGTGGCCTGCGCGCGCAGCCAAAGGTTCCAGAAGGAAACCTTGCGCGCGCCACCAACTGTTCATGAAGGAAACGTCGCAGGCCAGAGGATGGCTGAAGGAGACCTGGCGGCCAGAAGATGGTTCTAGGAAACATCGAGGGCCAGGTGGGCGATGCCAAGGCAAGTTGTGGGTTTATCTTTACTAATATTTATTTAATATAACTTGAAACGGAAAATAAGAGAATTTTAAGAGATCTTCGTGGTTTTTTTTATTTTAAAAATATATTTTTTATTTGTTCTAATTAGTTCTATGACAGTAGAATGGATTTTGATACATCATACATAGGTGGAGTATGATCCTCATTCTGGTTGTACATGATGTAGAATCCCTCCGTCCATGTAGTTCTATATGTCCACAGGGTGATACTGTCTGATTCATTCTACCAACCTTCCTACCCACATTCCCCACCCCTCCTCATTTTTGACAAACCTTTGAGCTAGAAGTCAGGGCAAGATGCTGAGAATTCTTTAAAAAGCCAGCTACAGGCTGGTGGCACAGGACTGTAACTCTCTCACCTACGGAGGCTGAGGCAGGAGGATCACAAGTTTGAGGGTAGCCTGGGCAACTTCGAGACCCTGTCTCAAAGTAAAATAAAAATAGGTTTGTAACTCAGGAGTCAAGTGCACCTGGGTTCAATTCTAATACTAGTACTAATAAATGAATTAATGAAATAAATTAAATAAAAACAAATAAAGGGAAAAAAATCTTGTGGTGCTGAGTCGGTGGCAGTGCTGCCAGAACAAAGAGCATATTGAGTCCCACAAGTGACTGCAGGACACTGGTGGGCCCAGAAGAGCCTCAGGGGCACCTTTGATTCTAGAGGCAGGAAGCCCAGGCTGGGTGGACACAGGTCCAGCTTCAGAAGCCTCATCAGAGCCTGGCAATGTAAAGGGGTTACCATGGGCTCGAGGACAGAGGCTGCCTGTGCCCCTGTTTCAGGGTTCTGGGCTGAAGGCAGCAGCCCCTGAGGTGCCCAATTAGGGGCTGTCCCCAATCCCTGCCTGCTGGCAGAAGTACCAGACCAGTTACACCAAAGTGCGGTCTTGTGCTAGGGATGCTCCTGGGTACCAGGAGGAAGAAGGTGAGAAAGGGATTTGGGAGATGAGGAATCCCTGGGGTGACGGAAGACACCTCCATGGCTGCTTGTCAGGAAGCAGGGAGCGAGATGTGACAGGCATAGAATAGCAGTGCTGGCCCACAGGACTGGGTCAGAGTGCTGGAGAGGGATGACCTGTGGACAGCCTTGGGAATCTGGAGACATGAAAGAAAAAGCTGAAAGCAAGCTGCCCTAACAAAGGTTCCTGGGTGTAATGATAGGGCAGTTCCTGGGTCAGTGCAGCAAGTCCCAGAAAGATAGTTTTCTGGGGCTTCTGGGGTGGTTCTCAGGGAGGGTTATTATAGAGTCCAGAGCCCACCTGCCTACCCCCTCGAGATGTGATGCTTGCTCCAACACATTCCTGCTGTTCTGGTCCCTGTCACCATCACCATGGGGCCCTTGCCAGAACTAGACTGAGGCTGGTGCCTTGGTTTTGCAGTTCCCAAACTGAGCTAAATGAGCCTCTTCTCTTCATAAAGTTAACTGCCTCTGGCATTTTGTTGCAGTGATGCAAGACTGACTAACATGCAGCTGACATTCATGCTCAGTTCTGAAGGGGTGTAGTC
Source organism: Sciurus carolinensis (assembly GCF_902686445.1). Classification (NCBI taxonomy): domain Eukaryota; kingdom Metazoa; phylum Chordata; class Mammalia; order Rodentia; family Sciuridae; genus Sciurus; species Sciurus carolinensis. The sequence continues at coordinate 54,950,158 of NC_062215.1, read as the reverse complement.
CAGGATCATGGCACTGGCAGACTTGGAGTCTGGAGAGGGCCACTTGTTGGCTTGCAGAATCCCTTCTGACTATGCTTTCATGTGGCAGAAACTGTGCTCCTTGGGCCTCTTTTAGGAGAGCACTTATGCCACCCATAGGGACAGTATTTCCTCACAAAATACACATCATTCTCTAACATGTAGAATACATCTGTTCCCTTCCAGTAGTCCCCAAAGTCCAACTTGGTATGACTAAGTCCAAAGTCTCAGGTGAACATGTCCATCACAGCAGGGTGAGGCTCAGGCACAATTCATCCTGAGTCAAACTGCTCTTGCTGTGCTGCTGGAGGGTCCCACAAGGTATATGCCTCCAAAACTAATGGGGGCAGGCATAGGCAGTCATTCCCTTTCCAGAGGGAGAAACGGGAAAGCAGGAAGATGTAATGTTCCAAGCAAGCACACAGCCCAACAGGGCATTGAAGCTTACCACTTAGGAATCATCTTTCCTATGTACATGTGTGATTACACGACTGGTATGAATCTACATCATGCACAACCATAGAAATGAAAAGTTGTACCCCGTTTGGGTACAATGAATCAAAATGCAGTCTGTAAAAATAAAAAAATAATAAAAAATAAAGAACCATCCTTTTGCTGGGCACGGTGGCGCACACCTGCAATCCCAGTGAGTTGGGAGGCAGAGGCAGAAGGATTGGAAGTTTGAGGCCAGCCTTGGCAACTTATTGAGACCCTGTCTCAAAATCAATACATAAAAAGGGCTGGGGATGTAGCTCTGTGGCAAAGCGTCTTTGAGTTTAATCCCCAGTAAGAACAGCAACAAGAACAACAAACCAACAAAAACCCCACAACCTTTTGGCTTGATGCTCCTTCCATAAGCCTTTAGAGATGCACCCACTTTCCAGACTTAGTGTGTGTCAGTGTTCTTTTCATGGGTGGCAGAGGTGGCAGCCCTGCCCCTATTGCTCTGTGTCTGGGCCATGTCCTGTGCATGTTCTGCAGTGGCTCTGTGCCTGAGTTATGAACAGTCCCACTCCAGGCTATAATTATATGCCAGCGTCCACACCGGTTTGGGGAGATGGGGACAGTTCTGCCTCCATTGCTCAGCTCGTGGGGCTCTGCGGTGGCCTTGCCCACAGTGGATCTCTGCCTGGGCCTCATAGCTTGCAGTCCAGGTAGGGGTGGCCATGTGCACACAGAGCTGAGGAAGGAGTGAGGATGGAGCTGGGGAGGATGAGCTGAGGAAGGATGAGGGGGACCTGGCAGCAGCCTGTGTTTGGGGCTCATCTGTCCTCCAGGCCTGTGATGGAAGGGACAGCCCACATCTCTCCTGTGCCCTTCTCAGTGTGGATCTGTCCTAATCTCCTTGAGTAATGGTTGAGCACCACACTCTCCACTTCTGCTGTGCCCAGCTGTGTGCTTCCTTTAGAGTCTGGTTTGAGCGAGGGCTCTGCTAAGTCAGTTTAGAAGAACCCCTCCACCCTCAATATCTGATCACCCTAGTTATTGGATGCAGTTCCTTCCCCCCAGGACCCCCAAGTGACATCTGGTCACCCTGGTCTGCCTTCAGTATGACTCCTGTTAGGTTAGTTTAGCCAGCATCCCCCATTCCTGGTGTTTCCTGGTTATTGTGCTAGTTAGTTTCTTGTTACTCTGACCAAAATGCCTGACAAGAACAATTTTGAGGAGGAAAGGTTTATTTCATCTCACCATTTCAGAGGTTCAGTCCATAGTTGGCTGAGCCCATTGCTCTGGGCCCACGGTGAGAACATTGTAGCAGAAGCACATGGCAGAGGAAAACTGCTCAGCTCATGGCAGCCAGGAAGGAGAGAGATGGGGAGACGGGGCAGACCAAGGGGACAAGATGTAGTCCCCAAGGGCACACTTCCAGTGATCTCCTTCCTCAAGCCACACCCCTGCCTACAGTGACCACCTAGTACCCATTCACATTATTAATCCGTCCAGTGGATTAATGCACTGATTAGGTCACATCTCTCATGATCTAATAACCACCTCTGAAGGTTACATCTCTCATGATCTAATAACCACCTCTGAAGGTCCCTGCACTGTCTTCCACATGAGCTTCAGTGGACACCTCATGTCCACACCATGGTGGTCATTTTCCATCCATTGACTCCACCTGCTCCTTGGCTATAAATTCCTCTTGTTCACACCATATTGAGGGTCGAGCCCAATCTCTTTTGCCCACTGCAAACCTTGGTGGCCGTGGTCCCAGTACCTGTCATACCCTCACTAGTCTGCCTTGTGACACTTAAGTATCATTGACTCTTTGCTTTTCCCTCTGTTCCCCCTGTTTCTCTTGGTTCGGGAGACTGATTCCAGAGGTGCTCAACACCCCCACATACCCAGCCTTGCTTATTTTTTATTTTGAACCAGGCCTTTCTAAGTTGCTGAGGTTGACCTTGAATTTCCAATCCTCCTGTCTCAGCCTCCAGAATCACTGCACCGTGTTGCACTTGGTTTTTTGCTTAGCACGGGTCTGTGTGTGCAACATGGGCTTTCTCCAGCACACACTTCAGACTCCTCAGGGCTCTACTCTTCATTCAGCATCAAAAACACCTCCACATTTTATGTATTTGTTATGGCTGTCTGCTCCCAGTACCAGTTGTCTTAGTTCATTCAGGCTTCCGCAACCAAAATCAAACCTGGCAACTCATAAGGAACAGAAGTTTATGTTCAGGGTTCTGGAGGCTGGCAGTCTAAGATCAAGGCACAGAAGATTTGAAGTCTGGTCTTCCACTGTATCTCACCTGGTGGATGGAGCAGGGAGCTCACTGGGCTCCGTGTCTCAGGGACTTTTGAAGGAACACATTCTCCTGACCTCGTCACCTCCCAAATGCCCCCCTCCTGATGGCATTGCATTGGTGTTAAGGAGTCAATGTGAATTTGGGGGCAGGCAAACATTCAGACTATAAAAAGTCAGGGGTTCAGTTGGTGTGACATCACCCCAGGTCAGCACAGCTCAGTTTGTGCTGGGAACTTTCTCTAGCCTTAGTATAATTGACCCTGTGATCCAGGTCAGAGACCAGTGCCTGCCCAGCACATCCATAAACCACAACTGAGCCCCTGCTTCTGGAGGCTACTGCACCCTGCTGTGGTCTAGATAAATATTCACCAGATGTCCATGTGTTGAAGGTTCGTCCCCAACTAGTGGCACTAGAAGGGAGGCAGTGGAACCCTCAGGAGGTGGAGCCTGGTTTGAGGAAGCCAGGTCTTTGGGGATTGGCCCTTGCTCTGTCTCTGTATCCCAGCTGCCATGAGGTGCACAGGCCTCCTCTTCCACACACTTCCCCCATGATGTGCTGTGCTGCCACAGGCCAGAGCAGCAGGGTTATATAAACATGGAAACCTTTCCTCCTTGTGAGTTGTTTATCTCAGGTATTTTGTCACAGCAATGGAAAGCTGACTGTCATCCCTTTAACCTGCAGTAGGCTGAGTCCTAGCAAGTGTATTTTTGAATTTTTTATTTAACTAAAATACACTGGAAGGAATGTATTTTGCATCATGACTAGTGCACATAAATCCTGCCTGTATGTGGTTTGCTCCGTCTTTCTATCCTGTTCAGGTTACTTCTTTTGTTCTATTTCTCATTCAAAAAATCTATCCAAGAGTCACTATCTTTTCCAAATCTGGTTAGGAAAGTAATGCAAAAGCCCCAGTGTGTGATATTTATTTACAAGATGACTGTCAGACCTTTCTGCAAGGAGTCAAGTCACATCTCTAGTTAAAAAAAAATCATGCTGGAGAAACAAATGATTAATTGAAGTGAACTTGGTGTGAACCATAGCAAAAAGGGTCCTGCCACCCACGGGCTTGAAGACCCAAGTTCTCCACTGTGCATTCAGGCTGTACATGTGGGCACATATGTCCATGTGTGGCCTGAGGGTGTGCCTGAGTATCTGTGTGTGTGTGAGTGAGGAGCATAGCCTCTGGGGATCCCCTGGGGTCCACTGAGGAGATCCTGTAGGGAGCACTGAGTCACATCCCTCCTGAAGAGATCATACCCAGGAGGACTGAGGCCTAGTGCCCACTCAGGGATGGCAAGTGCTGTGTGGGGCCAGGCTGGGAACAAGGCTGCGCATGGGGAGTGGGAGTAGCTGTGAAGGCTACATCGAGGTGGAGAGCACATCAAGGATGTGAGAGGAGCAGGTGTGGTCTGCACTGAGTGCCGCCTGGGGCCCAGGGCACAAGGGCAGCAGGCATCTGCCAGGAGAGCAGACAGCCAAGCAAGCCATATGCACACAGCTATAAGGACTGAAGGGGTGGCCAGATGGTTGTGTGGACCCATCCCACACCGTTGTGTTTGGTCAGTCCTAAGTCACTACTTGCTATTCATTCATTCATTTCTTGGACTCTTGCTCATGCCAAGGAGAAATCAGACAGACCAGCCCAGAGCCTGGAGCAAGGGGCACCCATTCTGGGTGACTGCACATGCGGTGTCCCTCCCTGTTCCACTCTGGGCTTCCCCTGGTCCTAGTCCATGTGGTGCTGCTATGGCAAAATTCCAGAAACTGACTGATTTATAAAAAAAAAAAAAAAATAAGTCAACTTGGAAAATTTCCCAGAGTTCCTGGCTTCAGTAAAGTTTTCAGGAAATGAAGTAGGAGTTGCTTTTCCCTCTTGCTGGAAGAACCAAAATGAGAGCATGCCTTTGACTCTAACAGTGAGACTGCACAAGGAGATAAACATACAAGTACAGGAGAAAGAAAAACAGATACATATCAACAAAAGGCTTCACAGAGTGAAGATTCCTATGAATGCTGTCCGTGTTTGAGAGTAGGCCATATCTGCCTGGGAAATTATCCTCTCCTGTTTTACTACGTCTTTCTCAGATTTAGTCTTTCACATAAGTAATTAAAACTGATTAGTTTCAAAATAAGTAATGAAGACAATATATGTTATGCTTCTGAACTATTAATCTGTATATTGTCTAAGGATCATTTTTTTCACTATTTTAATGATTTTAATAAATATTTTCTATTCCTGTAACAAATTAAAAAAAAAAAAAAAAAAAAGAACAGAGATTACTCTCATGGTTCTGTAATCTGAAGTACAAGACCATGCAGCAGGTCCAGCTTTGGTTCTGAGGTATCCTCTGGATTCTGTGGTAGACAACAGAAGAGAAGAGGGCATTCACTCCAGGGACCCTTTAATAGCAGCTTCTATCCTCCCCAAAGGCCCACCTGCCAACTATACCCTTGTCTACTGATTCAGCCTTCGGTAGAAGGAGAGAGGGACCTGGGGCAGCTGAGGCCTAGCTGCCTTGTGGTCAGGGTCCCCCAGGCCTTGGCACGTCCTTAACTCCAAGGCTTTTTCCTGAGTTTGAAGGGAGTGACAGACTGAAATCCAACCTCCTTCTAAACCCAGGCTAACATGTGGAGGCTCTGGGGAGATGCCAGAAAGCTGTAGGTGCTTCTCCACACCTGGCTTGAGATGCAAGGACCCATGCCTCCCTCCCTCCAACACCCCTAGGAGCCCTGCATGCCTGAAAGCTGCCTTGCCAACTGTCCACCCCTCACATCCACCAGTGGGGCCAGTGGAAGGCCCTTGTTCTGCCTCTCTAGCTTCTCTGTCTTTCCGGGAAGGCCTTCCTGGCAGCCTCTTGGTGGAAAAGCCTGGCTAGGCCTGCCTTGTTGGTTTTCCCCAGAGCATGTCCAAGAGCTGCTCTGCTGTGGGGAGGCACAGCTCCCAGGACTCTCATGGTGTCCTGGGATCATTGGGGGCCCACAGAGTCCTACCTCAGAGGTCCATCTAAGGCCTCATGATCTGCCTGCCTTAGGGCCAGATGATCTAAGGTGGTGTCCAAGTCCTTTGGTGGCAAAACCTCTCTCAAGTGTCCATAGCAGATGGGGTCCTATTCCTATATTCCTTAAAGAGTTTGCTTACAACCGAGATGACCTTGTCCTTAAATGACAGTGGAACCCATGAACAAAGCCACCTGGGCCTGGAGCTTTCTTTGTTAGCTATTTCAACTTCAACTAATTTTTTAGATACAGGCTTACTTAGATTTTCTTCCTTTTTTTTCTTTGGAAGGTCTTCTTAAGTTGTGTGTTTTCAAGGGTGTTGTTCTTTCCATCTAAGTTACTGAAATTGTTGACTTGTGTTGGGAATATTGGGAGCTCAGCTGAGCAGGAGGGAGAGCTGAGCTGGTGTTGGAGGTCAGTGTAGGTGACTGGCTCCCAAACGAGAGCACTGCTGAGGTCCCAACCAAGAAGCAGCCTGAGCAAAGCCTCCTGCAGGCTTATGGTACTGGGGCTCCCCTGGAAAGGCCTGCCTGGGAGACTCAAGGCCCCTCCCCTGCTTGTAGGACCAAAGGCAGCTGGCCCAAGATGCCAGGTGTGCACAGAGCACTTGTTTTGCATTTCATTTTGCTTTTTCCTTTCATCCTCTGAAGGAGCAGATTCCTACCATGGGTAGGGTATGCTTTCTTTCTGTATTTTTTTCCAATTTGGTACTTAAATGATCTAGTTCCCTCTAAATGACTTTCTTTCTTTGTTTCTTTGTTTCTTTGTTTTTTTCTTTCTTTGTTTCTTTGTTTCTTTCTTTTATTTATTTATTTGGTACCAGGGATTGAACCCAGGGGTGCTCATTCACTGAACTACATCCCCAGCCCTTTTTATATTTTATTTAGATACAGAGTCATGATGAGTTTCATAGGGCCTCACTAAGTTGCTGAGGCTGGCTTTGAACTTGCTATTCTCCTGCCTCAGCCTCCTGAGGTGCAGGGATTACATGTATGCCCACTGTGCCTGGCTTAAGTGCCACTGTTGATGCTTCCTACATGTTTTGATACATTGGTCCTTCTGTGTCACTCAGGGCTACACACCGTTTGGTTTTCTTGTGGACTCTTCTCTGAACCACAGGAATTTGAGGTGTACATTATCTTATATCTCCAGGGCTTTCCTAATTGACTGAGTAATAAGCCTCTCTTCACTCTTATCTCCTGGTAATGCTTAGTACTCACATCAGCATCAGACCCATAGGGTAAAGGACAAGGACCCCCCAAAAACAGTCCTTCTTTCAGGCTGCCCATACGTATGTCCAATTTGGATATAGATTTGGGGCTTCCGTGACACCCCCAACCCCCAGGATCAACAGTTAGCTAGAAAGGTGTACAGGTGTATCATAAAGGGTCAGCTCAGGAAGAGCCAAATGGAAGAGATGACCACGCAAGGCACAGGGGGCACAGAGCTCCTCTGTGCTCCTGTGGAAGGAGGTGCTTGGTCCCTGAGTATTGCTGGGGCCCAGCCACTCAGGTGGCTGAGTCTGAGTCCCACCCACCTACATGAGAATAAGAGAAAATTATAGAAAAAGGAAAAATGAAACTAATTGCAGCTTGGTCACCCTGGGAAGACAGCTAACCTGCCTTTTCCCAAACTACAGAGCATAGAAACTTGTGGGAGGTATCACTCAGGTAGAGGAAAAGGTCAGGAACACACAAATGTAGAGTCTGCCCAGCTGGGGTCCCACATGGAAGCCCACAGACCGACGTGTTGCTCGTCAGTTCTCTGAATTGTGCTGCATCCTCCTGAAGCCCAGACCAGGGCTGTGGGATAGTTTCAGTTTTCCTTCTCCACCTGGGTGCTTGCCTGTTGGAAGCTGGGTAGGAGGAAATGAACAGGTTAGCAGGAAATGGCTGGAGACTGAAAAAAAATATTTTTGGGTCTTCTTAGAAATTTTATAACTTTAAGTGGCCCCATTACAGTGCTCCTCCTGAGTCCTGTCTGTTCCTCATTCTTGAGGGCTTTGGAGTGCTGTGTGTGTCATCTGGCTGGCAATTTGCTCCTGAACTGCTGTGTGGACTCTGTCAAAACACCTGGGGCAGAGCAGATGCTTGTCCCTGAACACAGAGCTCTGTCACAAACTGTAGAGCAGGAGGCAAGAAGGAGCCCAGGTGAAGAGGTGCCCCGGAAGCCCAGTGACTGCACCTGGTGGAGGATGCCTCACTTACTCTGGGCTGCCACCAGTGACTCCATTTGACTCTGACAACTTCCTCCTCTGGAACGGCTTTCTCTGAAGATGTTGCTGATCTTACACCAGGTGGTTTGGTTCCTCATTGCCAAGGTGGACTTGCCCTACCCTTGGTCTGATCTGGTCCCACATCAGAGGGGAAGTCAGTGTGGAAAGGCCCTTTGTGTCCCACTTGAGTGACTGAGAGGTTAGAAGGAGTGGTTCTTAGGCCGAGCCTACCTGAACATGCCATCATGTTCAGCTCCATCATCCTGTAGGCAATGCCCATGCTGTTACTCAGAGTTTTGTCCCTGTGACAAAACACCAGAGAAATCAAAGAGGAAGGGTTCTTTTGACTCATGGTTCCAGAGTTTCAGTCCATGGTCACTGGCTCTGTTGATTCTGTGCCTGAGGCAGAGCATCATGACTGGGAGCTCATGGCAGAGGAAAGCTGCTGGCTTAATGGGGCTGGGAAGGAGAGGGAGGACCTGGGGGTGAGATCACCCTTCCTCTGCCTAGGCCCCTCTACCTCCCCCACCTTCCAGTATTCCCCTGAAGATGACCCAGTAAAGGACTAATCCATCTGGGAGGTCAGAGTTGTCTTGATAGAATCACTTCCCCCTTGTCCCACCTCTGAGCACTGCTACATTGAGGACCAAGACTTTAACACAAGACTTTGAGGGGACAGTGCAGATTCAGACCCTCTAATCTAATACCACCATGTGCACACTCCAGATGGACCACTGCCATGTGCAGGTATAAATGCTGATCACCCACCATCACCAGCAACAACACACAACAGATTTGGTGTGAAAAGTTCAGGATTTTTGTTGGTCCTGAAGATTGAACCCAGGGTCACTCTACCACTGAGCTGCATCCCCAGCCCTCTGTGTTTTTCTTTTGAGACAGAGTCTCACTAAGTTATTGTGGCTGCCCTCAAACTTGCCATCCTCCTGCCTCAGCCTCTTAATCTGCTGAAATTACAGGCATGTGTCACCATCACAGCCACCAAATTCATTTTTAATTATTTCTAGATTACCTATTCATGAAATTTGAGATTCCAGAGAAGCATAGTCAAAAAACTAAAACACTAAAAATTTCTGTAATAATTGTGAAGGGCAGATAATACCAGCCCCAAACAAACAAAAACAAAACTAAATAAACATGTGTAACAGTTTTGAAGACAGTGTTAGTTTCTCTAACAAATCTAAATTAACCCATTCATCAGAGATCCTGCTATGTTAAAATTTTAGCCATGAGACAAATCATCAAGTAATTGATAAAGTAAATACCAAGTCTATACAGAGACAGTTAGATCTGAGTCATGCTGTGACCTGCTGAAACAAGCTGAGGTCACTTGGTCGTATGACTTAACTTGATGATCCTGTGTGCAAGTCTTTCTAAAGTCTTCAATGCCCAAACAGTCTGAGAGTTAATTTTATTTCTTTCTTTGTTTTCAGAGAGGTGATTTATTTAGGAAAGCAGATTCACATTCAAGGGTGCAGACAAGTTAACTTGCAGATTGGTGGACAGTCCCCTAAGGAAGCTTGAATAACTGGAACTTATCAGCGAGGGAGCAGAGAGGGCCCCAGAGCCAAAAGCCTCCTTTCAAACAAACAGATATATAATTTTAGTGTGCAGAACCAAAGAGTGAGTTGACCAGAAAACACCCCCAAACCCATAAGCACAAAAGGACAAAAACGAGGCAGCCCCGGACATTCTAGCTGAAGTTGTTCTGGGATTTCCAGGCAGTCTGCTCAGGTGGGTTCTGATTCAGAGGCTAGTCTGTGGTTTCTGGCAGAGGCTAGTCTGGTGGCAGAGCTGTGGTCCCAGCTCTTGCAGAGCTTGGGGCAGTGAGCGTGCTGCTGAACCAGGTGCAGGGTGGGTCATGACCATCTTGTTCCCCCTCAGGACCTGTAGGTTGACCCTATCTAGTTGATATGCAGCAACTGGACCAAACCCACATCCTGGGTCTTGAACAATCTCTCTCCAGGCTTCTTTAATCAGTCTAAAAATACTTTCTTCAAAGTAACAGAGTTCGTAGGCACTAATTACCTGGGCTTACAGGATTGTAAGACTTATAGAAATCCAGGCCTTTGGGAAAACAGGCCTAGAGTGGTCAGGGCAATCTTTTTGGTATAGAGTAGCAGTCCATCTTTCCTTCCCTGTTTGTCTCCTTTCTCCAGGTCCTTATTTCTTCTATGCTACCTCCATGAGACCACCATGCATCACAGTCCATTGCACTGCTGTAGCACTGTGGAGGGATCATGTGTCTCTTCTCTTCACAGTTCCAGTGAATAAGTTTTCAGCAGGAATGTTGCCACCAGTCATCGATTCCTCTGGTCTCTGTCAGTCCATCAGCCAAGGTAAGAGTACACATAACTAGGCATAGGTGACCAGGATGAGCTTTCAGATATGCAGCACCCAGGTTGCAACAACCAAGCCATGTTTTCCTGAGTCACAGGTTCACATGGACCAAGCACAACTCTCTGGGGAGCTGAGGCATGGAGTGGGTTTTCCACCTTCCTGTAGATGTTTGCAGAAGTCCCGGAACACACAGGTTGCTCTGCCTCTCTCCTCTCTTCCTGCAAATGGTGGCACAGTCACAAACACACATTCAAGTGGCCCTTTCAGAAAAAAGGTTCAAGAAGAAGAGTTTAAGAACCCCTCATGGACTCAAAAGAGAGGCCCCAAATGGGCTCAAGGAGAGACCCAAAGGCAAGGAAGGAGGAGGAGGGCCCCTGTCCACACTGAGAAGGATTTACTATGGTTGGACTCTGGGACCACAGTCATAGAATTCATCTTTCCATCTTTTCAGAAGGGGTGATGGAACCAACATTGGCTCTAAGGGACAGAAAGTCAGGAGACAAGACGCTCTTTTGTAGCTGCAGGGACACTCTTTTACCTGTTTCCCATCCTGGGCCAGCAGCCTTGGGTGAAGCCCTGGGGGCTGCATCCAGTGACTCCAGCAGAGGGCTCTAGCCCTGCCAGCATGGGCAAAGTCTGTCCTGGGGCCCAGGCCAGAGGCCTGAATCTGGGGTCCCACTTGGTGGCCTGTCTACATCAGGAAGGAGAGAAAAACAACATGAAAAGGAAAAACAAATTGAATTCCAGCTTGCTCTTCCTTGGAAGACAGTGAATCTGCTCCCTCAACCTTATAGAAGGGATCATTTAAGGTGGAGGCTGTTGGGTGGGGGGAGGCAGAGAAGCAGAGCATAGGCTGGGGTTGCAGTCCTCTGGCTTCTGTTGCTTCCTCCTGGCCTCAGGGCCAGGGTTTTGGGGACAGTGATGGCTCCTATTCTCAGAAGGAGAGCATTGCCTGTGGGAAGCTCTGGTGGAAACAATAAGGAATAGGTCAATAGGACAATGGTTAAGGTTGGGAAAAAGCAATTTGAGGATTTCTGAACATTCCATTTTAAGGGAGCATGTTACAAAAGGAGCCTGGACAAAATTTGGTCAAGGACAGAGTTCTTGACAGATGTGACCTGAAAAAACAAGTCTATGGGCAAGGCCCCCTCTGAGCTGTCAGGGTCAAAAGCAGGGGTGCTCTGAGCAGTGCAGGAACCTGGCAACTGAGCCCTCCCAGCAGAACCCTGAGCTTTGCTGTGCAGAGCTTGTGTGTGAGAGTTCTTTAGAGTAACAGTGCCAATAAGATCTCTCTGTCCCTCTAGTAAATGTTGGAGGGGAGACTTATGGACTGGGGGAGCCTCTGAGCTTTAAGTTTCCAGACTCCAGAAGGGGACTGGCTCTGGGAGGGAAGGAACCAGACCACTGATGTGACCTTCTTGGCTACCAGCACCTGCCTCTGCTGAGAGGCCTCCTCAAAACAGCCACCTCCAGGGGACCTAACACGAAGGGTCCCATGGAGGGTCCTGGGTGGGCTCCTGGAGAAGGCCATGGGAGGAAAGAGCTCCTGCTAACAGTTCTGAAGGACAACATGAAATCCATCAAGTTGGCAGAGCTGGGCAGAGTCCTCAGGAGTGAGTATGCCATTCCTGCTGGGAGACTCCAGCTGGGGTACCTGATGCCAGAAGCCTAGTTGGTGATGTGCATTAGGACAGAACGAAATGTGATGGCCCAGAACCCAGACAGGAAAGCATTTATTATCTATCAAAGTTCCCCACTTGCAGATAGGAAATGCCAGTGGGAGTTGCTGTGGGAAGCCCACATCAGGAGGAATCCCTCACTTGGACACACTGGGCCTTCCTCCTTTCTGGGGACCAGAGAGCACTGCAGGGAGTTCGGTGTGACCAGCCTGGAGCTCCCTCAGGCTGGGGGCTGGAAGGTGGGGTGGCAGCCACATGAGCATCTGGAGCCTGCAAGGTGTGGGTAGCCTTTCAGGGGCTCTGTGCTTGGCCCTACTCACTGTGGGGACAACCAAGCTTCAGTCTCATGCACACATGTGAGCATAAGTGTGTGTGTGTGTGTGTGTGTGTGTGTGTGTGTGTGTGTGAATTTAGAGAAACTGTGCTTCCTGGCTGGCATCAGTATAGGTCTGACTATTACAGCTTGCCACCACACTAGGCCATTTTGAAGGAAGGTCTGTTTAACAAGAAGAAGGTCAAGGCTGGGCAAAGTGGTCCACACCTATAATCCCAGCTACTCAGGAGGCTGAGGCAGGAGGATCAAGTTTGAAGCCACCCTGGGCAACTTAAACCATGTCTCAAAATAAAAATCAAAGGGGGCTGGGGTGTAGCTCAGTAGTAGAACACCCTTGGGTCTGAACTCCAGTGCCCCTCACCACCCTGACAAAGGAGATGGGCAGAAGGGGAGAGGGACTCAGGGCAGAGTCCAAAGCAGAGTGGACCAGGGCTGAGGGGAGCTCCCAAGCTAGGCTCTGAGGCTGTCCCTCTGATGTGAGGACACCATTGTATTTGTCCCTTGATGGTTTGGGGTTTGGAAACACTGCCCTCTAAATCATTGCCAGAACATCTGAGGGAGAAAGAAAAGTGAAGTGGAGGAAGAGAAAGCACCTTGGCCCTTCAGCACCCAGGTACCCCCCAGATGGTGCTGCTGTCCTGCAGCCAAACCACTGTCATTTTCTGTCTCCAGTGAGCCCAGACATCTCAGCCCTTTCCTAAAACCACAGCTCCTGGAGTATTCTGTGGCGGGAGGAAGTTGGTAATAAGGACATGACCCACCTGTATAGCACCAGGGACACTGAGGCAAGCCTGAGGGGGAGGGGCAGGCTCTGCCTAGTCATAACTACCACTGACTGAGGAGCCCTGGGAACTACAACAGATCCTGGGCCTGTGGTGGGACTTCCTTCCCACCTTCAAAGAGAACCACACAGGAGCCTGTGGAACTCCTGTCAGGGTCAGAAGAAAAGGTACAGCATGATTGGGTGGGGATCCCACCAGGGCCAGACACCAAATGGTCTGCACCTGCCTAGTATGGGCTGTAGAAGTGGAGGAAGGAAAAGGGAGACCCAGGGGTCCCAGGGCAGAGCACAGAGGAAACAAGGTTTACAGACTAGGCCCAGGGTCCCTATTGAAAAAGCAGTGGCTAGATGGGAAACTGAGGCTCTCATCCTCAAACTCCATAGTCACATTGTGACCCCAAATCCCTGAGCCCCAGGACAGCACCCCCAGGGAATTTTTCATAGAACACAGGGACAAGAGAGTCAGAAACAGAGTCTAACCAAGGCTCTTCAGGTCTCTGACTCAAAACAGTGGAGGTAGAAGTCATTGGGTCCAAGGAAAGGTTAGACTGGGGACAAGTCAATCATGAGGGCACCAACACCCTCTCCAAGCAGCTGTGCCTGCCCCTCCCCAAGCCCATTATGACATCACAGACTTCCTGGATACAAAGAGGAGGGTGGGCAGAGCCCCAGCCCACTTCCTGGAGAGACTTCCCAGTCTGCCAGGGGAGAAACAGAGGGACAGGACACTATGCACCTTTTCGATGAACACTGAAGAACACATGAGACCTACGGATTAGCAAAAATATCACATCAGAACTTGAGACATCTCAGAGGAGTGAATACTACATTCATGTGAGTACTATAGACATTAAATGTCCTACAAAGTAGGGACACTCACCCAGCAGAGTTCATTATGCTCAGTGTGTTTCAGATGCATGTCACACTCCCACCAGTGTCCGGTTTCCTCAAGGTCCTACATGTGAGAGGCCCCTAATCCATTCCTGTTCCTTCTACACTGGGGCCTGATGTTGACAGCATCTCTCTCACCAAGGCTCACTTTTCCTGGTCCTGCAGGAAAGCATAATTCTCACCAATTGATCAGTCTTCTATCGTCCTAAGAGAAAACCCACCTGAAACACCATTCCAGAGTGTGCTCTAGGACCCACAGGAGATGCCCACTAACCACCAGTATTCATCCTCCAAAGGTTCCTGTGCATGACATCTGAACCCACCAGTATTCCTGTCCTTGGGATCCTGTCAGTAGGGGCCTCATGAAAAAGTTCTCAGTCTCCTCAGGGTCCCAAAGTGTTCATCCACTTTAGAGGGTGTGGGAGGTGCAACTCATTCACAGTGGAGCAAATGGGTAAGGTTACCTCAAAAATGACTCCCCAAAATAATGGTTCCTGTGGGCAAGCACAATTTGCTCAACAGACCACTCCCCACATTTCCTATGAGTGAGCATTGTTCACCCAATCTTAATAGGTACACTTTAGTTATTGCAGGTGAGTGCTCCTCACCCACAAACACACAGATACCCCTGAATGTTGACATTGAGAACCCCCAGATATGTCCTCCTTCACTCTACCCTTTGATGTGAGTGAGCGACCCAACATGGGCAGTTTTGAGTCTCCCCAAATTCCTGGGGATGGACGAACATCACCCTCCATTTCCCACTATCCTCTGTGTCCTGCAGGTGATCGACACTCGCACAAGACTGACCAGGGTCCTGTGGTTCGTGTGGGTGAGCACCCCTCCCACATGAGAGCTCTATCTCCCTGGTTCCTGAGGGTGAGCACCCTTCCTCCCCCAGTGGTCAGATTTCTCTGGGTCCTGTGGGTGAGTGCCCCTCACCCACCAGTGCTCAGACACTTCTGAGTGTTGAGGGAGCACCCCCACCCTTCTTTGCTCTGTCTCCCCCAGTTGCTGTGAGCACGCACCCCTCCCCCAGCAGTGTGAGTGCAGTCTGCCGTCCTGTTTCCTGGGTGTGGGTGCCACTCAACCTGCATTTCCCTGTGTCCTCTGGGTCCTGTGGGTGAGCACACCTTGCCCAGCAGTGCTTAGTGTCCTCAGTGTCCCTGAGGTGCATGCCCCACTCCACTACTCTTGGCTTTCCTCAAGGTCCTGTTTGTAAGGGGGCCCTGGCCCACTCTTGTTCTTTCTGCACTGGGGCCCACAGGTGAGCGCCCATAGCCCAGCAGTGGCCACTGTCCCCAGGGTCCTGTGGGTGGCATCAGTGGCCCAGCAGGGTTCAGTCTCCTCTGGGTCCTATGGGTGAGCACCCCTAGCCCACAAGGACCCAGTGCAGGCAGCTCCTGTGGGTGAGCTCCCCTGTTCATTCTTGATCATTGTCCTGTGGGGCCTGTGGGTGAGCGCCCCTCACCCAGGGACCTGGGACGTCCTCAGGGAACTCGGAGGGGGAGTGCCAAACGTGCGTGACCCTGGCTCTGAGGTGTTCCCTGTCTTCTGGGTTGTGTGGGTGAGCAACCCTCACCCAGCAGTGCCCAGGGTCCGGTGGTAACGTTGGTGAGCACCCCTCGCCCACAAGGGCCCAGTGCAGGCAGCTTCTGAAAGTGAGCACCCATGTCCCACTCTTGATCATTGTACTTTGGGGACTGCGGTGAGCACCCCACACCCAGCGGTCACCAGGGCCCTAAAAGGTAGGGTCCTGAGGGTCTGTATCCCTAATCTTTGGGTTTTCCCTGTCTTCGGGGTCCTCTGAGTGAGCCATCCTACCCCACCAATGCTCAGATTCCTCTGGCGTCTGTGGGTGGTGCCCCTCCCTGAGTAGTGCTCAGTCTCCTCTGGGCCCTGTGGGCGAGCGCCCCTCCCCAGCAGTGCTCAGACACCCCTGAGTGTTGAGGGTGAGCAACCCCCACCCTTCTTTGCTCTGTCTTCCCCAGTAGGTGTGAGTGAGGGCCCCTCGCCCAGCAGTTTGAGTCCAGTCTGCCTGCCCTGGTTCCTGGGGGTGAGCACCCTTCTTCTCCCAGTGGTCAGTGTCCTCAGGGTCCTGTGGGTGAGCGCCCCTCTCCCAGCAGTCCTCAGTGTCCTCGGAGTTCCTGGGGTACGTGCCTCACTCTCTCCTCTTGACTTTCCTCAAGGTCCTGTTCCTGGGGGCGTCCCTGGCCCATGTTCCTTCTGCACTGGAGCCTGTGGGGGTGCGCCACTCACCCAGCAGTGCCCAGTGTCCTCAGGGTCCTGTGGGTGGCATTGGTGGCCCACCAGGGTTCAGTCTCCTCTGGGTACTGAGGGTGAGCGCCCCTCGCCCAGCAGTGCCCAGGGTCCAGTGGTTCCTGTGGGTGAGCGCCCCTTGCCCACAAGGGACCAGTGCAGGCAGCTCCTGTGGGTGAATGCCCATGGCCTTCTCTTGATCAGTGTCTTTGGGACCTGCAGGTGAGTGCCCCTCACCCGCAGTCCCCAGGGACGTAAAAGGGAGGAATGCTGAGGGTCTGCACCCCTGGATTTCGGGTTTTCTGTCTTAAGGGTCTTCTGGGTGAGTGTCCCTTCCCCAGCTGAGCTCAGTCTCCTCTGGGGTCAGTGGGTGGTGCCCCTCCCTGAGTAGTGCTCAGTGTCCTCTGGGCCTTGTGGATGAGCGCCCCTCACCTACCAGTGCTCAGTCTCTTCTGAGTCCTCTTGCTCAGCGTCCCTGGTCCACCACTGCTCTGGAATATCTGAGACCTCTGGTTGAGAGCCCCTCAGCCCCAGTCCTCAGAGTCTCTGGATCCAGCGGGTGAGCTTCCTCTGGCCCTACTGAGCTCTTCGCATCCTCTGAGCCATAGGCCACCTTCTTCCTGTGATGACCTGAGGTGGGTCGTGAGGGCCTTTCCTTCTAAGGCAAGGACACCTTCTTGGACCTCGCAAGACAGTCCCAGTCAACCCTTGAGGAAATGTGGGGAGCGCTGGATTGCTCCTCCTTCTAGGAAAATTGCTTGCCCTTTGGTGCAGCCACTCCCACAGGGTTCTCCTCAGAGCCTGCCACCACAAGACCAGTGTTAATGGGTCTCAATGCAAAGGGCACCAAGGACCTGCACCCATCACTCCTTTGCCTCCATCTGCACACCTTTCTGCTCCTAGGGCTGTGCCCCTAGGGATGCTTGAAACATGCCCAGGGTGGCTGAGGTCCCTGGGACCAGAAGATGAAGGCCAGATTTCCACCTCTTGTCAGCTTCTTCTGTGACTTGCCCCTGGGTGCTGCCTTTGTCTCAGGCAAAAACCCTCTGGGATCCTGGAATAAGGAACCACTCCCACATGGACAGGACAGTGGGACATCAGGCCAAGGACAGTTTCACCCCCATCGGGAAGGACTAGCTGAGTACTGTGGACAAGCACCACTGTGCCACCCTCACAGGGAGGGAACTGAGTCCTTGGACTGAAGGATCCTGTCCTCCAGGTTGCCAGGAGGCCGGGTCCTGTGGGTGACCACCTTTCCTGGCCCAGTGGTCAGTCTTCTGTGGGTCCTGAGGGTGAGCACCCCTCACCTACCAAGCTCAGACACCCCTGAGTGTTGAGGGTGAGCACCCCCCCACCCTTCTTTGCTCTGTCTTCCCCAGTTGTTTTGAGTGAGGGCCCCTCCACCAGCAGTGTGTGTCCAGTCTGCCAGCCCTGGTTCCTAGGGGTTGAGCACTCTTCCTCTCCCAGTGGTCAGTCTTCTCTGGGTCCTGTGGGTGAGCGACCCTCCCCCAGCGGTCCCCAGGGTCCTCAGAGATCCTGGGGTATGTGCCCCACTCACTACTCTTGGCTTTCCTCAAGGTCCTGTTCCTGAGGGAGTCCGTGGCCACCCTTGTTCCTTCTGCACTGGGGTCTGCGGGTGTGCGCCCCTCACCCAGCAGTGTCCAGTTTCCTCAGGGTCATGGTGGGTGGCATTGGTGGCCCACCAGGGTTCAGTCTCCTCTGGGTCCTGTGGGTGAGCGCCCCTCGCCCAGCAGTACTCAGTCTCCCCTGGGGTCAGTGGGTGGTGCCCCTCCCTGAGTAGTACTCAGTGTCCTCTGGGCCTTGTGGGTGAGCGCCCCTCACCTACCAGTGCTCAGTCTCCTCTGGGTCCTCCTGCTTAGTGTCCCAGGCCCAACACTGCTCTGAAATCTCTGAGGCCTGTGGGTGAGCACCCCTCAGCCCCAGTCCTCAAAGTCTCTGGGTCCAGTGGGTGAGTTTCCCCTGGCCCTACTGAGCTCTTCGCATCCTCTGAGCCATAGGCCGCCTTCTTCCTGTGATGACCTGAGGTGGGTGGTGAGGGCCTTTCCTTCCAAGGCAAGGACACCTTCTTGGGCCTCGCAAGACAGTCCCAGTCAACACTGTGGAGAAAAAGTGGGGAGCGCTGGATTGCTCCTCCTTCCAGGAACTTAGCTTGCCCTTTGGTGCAGCCACTCCCACAGGCTTCTCCTCAGAGCCTGCCACCACAAGACCAGTGTTACTGGGTCTCAACTCAAAGGGCACCAAGGATCTGCACCAATCACTCCTTTGCCTCCATCTGCACACCTTTCTGCTCCTAGGGCTGTGCCCCTAGGGATGCTTGAAACATGCCCAGGGTGGCTGAGGTCCCTGGGACCAGAAGATGAAGGCCAGATTTCCACCTCTTGTCAGCATCTTCTGCGACGTTCCCCTCGGTGTTGCCTTTGTCTCAGGCAAAAACCCTCTGGGATCCTGGAATAAGGAACCACTCCCACATGGACAGGACAATGGACATCAGGCCAAGGACAGTTTCACCCCCATCAGGGAGGACTAGCTGAGCCCTGTGAACAAGCACCACTGTGCCACCCTCACAGGGAGGGAACTGAGTCCTTGGGCTGAGGGATCCTGTCCTCCAGGTTGCCAGGAGTCTGGGTCCTGTGGGTGAGCGCCCCTCTCCACCAGTGCTCAGACACCCCTGAGTGTTGAGGGTGAGCACCCCCCCACCCTTCTTTGCTCTGTCTTCCCCAGTAGTTATTGAGGGCGCCTCCGACAGCAGTGTGAGTCCAGTCTGCCTGCCCGGGTTCCTGAGGGTGAGCACACTTCTTCTCCCAGTGGTCAGTCTTCTCTGGGTCCTGTGGGTGAGCGCCCCTCCCCCAAAAGTCCTCAGGGTCCTCAGAGTTCCTGGGGTATGTGCCCCACTCACTCCTCTTGGCTTTGCTCAAGGTCCTGTTCCGGAGGTCGTCCATGGCCCACCCTTGTTCCTTCTGCACTGGGGTCTACGGGTGTGCGCCCTCACCCAGCAGTGCCCAGTGTCCTCAGGGTCCTGTGGGTGTGAGCACCCTTTCTCTCCCAGTGGTCAGTCTTCTCTGGATCCTGTGGGTGAGCGCCCCTCCCCCACAGTCCTCAGTGTCCTCAGAGTTCTTGGGGTATGTGCCCCACTCACTATTCTTGGCTTTCCTGAAGGTCCTGTTCCTGTTCCTGAGGGCGTCCCTGGCCCACTCTTGTTCCTTCTGTACTTGGGTCTTTGGGTGAGCATCCCTCACCCAGCAATGCCCAGTGTCTTCAAGGTCCTGTGGGTGGCATTGGTGCCCCACCATTGTTCAGTCTCCTCTGGGTACTGTGGGTGAGCGCCCCTCACCCAACACACCTCAGGGTCCTCAAAATTCCTGGGTACGTACCCCACTCACTACTCTTGGCTTTCCTCAAAGTCCTTTCATGTTCCTGAGGGAGTCGTTGGCCCACTCTTGTTCCTTCTGTACTGGGGTCTGCAGGTGTGCGTCCATCACCCAGCAGTGCCCAGTGTCCTCAGGGTCCTGTGGGTGGCATTGGTGGCCCACCAGTGTTCAGTCTCCTCTGGATACTGTGGGTGAGCTCCCCACGCACAGCAGTGGACAGGGTCTGGTGGTTCCTGTGGGTGAGCATCCCTCGCCCACAAGGGCCTAGTGCAGGCAGCTCCTGTGGGTGAGTACCCATGGCCTTCTCATGATCAGTGTCCTTTGGGGCCTGTGGGTGAGCGCCCCTCACCCGCGGTCCAAGGGACGTAAAAGGCGGGAATCCTGAGGGTCTGGATTTTGGGTTTTCCTGTCTTCAGGGTCCTCTGGGTGAGCGTTCCTCCCCCAGCAGTACTAAGTCTCCTCTGGGGTCATGGTGGTGCCCCTCCCTGAGTAGTGCTCAGTGTCCTCTGGGCCTTGTGGATGAGCGCCCCTCACCTACCAGTGCTCAGTCTCTTCTGAGTCCTCTTGCTCAGCGTCCCTGGTCCACCACTGCTCTGGAATATCTGAGACCTCTGGTTGAGAGCCCCTCAGCCCCAGTCCTCAGAGTCTCTGGATCCAGTGGGTGAGCTTCCCCTGGCCCTACTGAGCTCTTCGCCACCCCTGAGCCATAGGCCGCCTTCTTCCTGTGATGACCTGAGGTGGGTGGTGAAGGGCCTTTCCTTCCAAGGCAAGGACACCTTCCTGAACCTCGCAAGACAGTCCCAGTCAACCCTTGAGGAAACGTGGGTAGCGCTGGTTTGCTCCTCCTTCTAGGAAAATTGCTTGCCCTTTGGTGCAGCCACTCCCACAGGCTTCACCTCAGAGCCTGCCACCACAAGACCAGTGTTACTGGTTCTCAACACAAAGGGCACCAAAGACCTGCACCCATCACTCCTTCGCCTCCATCTGCACACCTTTCGGCTCCTGGGGCTGTGCCCCTAGGGATGCTTGAAAGACGCCCAAGGTGGCTGAGGTCCCTGGGACCAGAAGATGAAGGCCAGATTTCCAACTCTTGTCAGCATCTTCTGTGACTTGCCCTTGGGTGCTGCCTTTGTCTCAGGCGAAAACCCTCTGGGATCCTGGAATAGGGAGCCACTCCCACATGGACAGGACAATGGACATCAGGCCAAGGACAGTTTCACCCCCATCAGGGAGGAGTATCTGAGTACTGTGGACAAGCACCACTGTGCCATCCTCACAGGGAGGGAACCGAGTCCTTGGGCTGAAGGATCCTGTCTTCCAGGGTGCCAGGAGTCCGTGTCCCATGGGTGAGCGCCCCTCTCCCAACAGTGCTCTGTCTCCCTGGTTCCTGTGGGTGAGCACCCTTCTTCTCCCAGTGGTCAGTCTTCTCTGGTTCCTGTGGGTGAGCGACCCTCACCCAGCAGTCCCTCAGGGTCCTCAAAGTTCCTGGGGTACTTGCCCCACTCACTACTCTTGGCTTTCCTCAAAGTCCTGTTCCTGTTCCTGAGGGCGTCCCTGGCCCACTCTTGTTCCTTCTGCACTGGGGTCTGCGGGTGTGCGCCCCTCACCCAGCAGTGCCCAGTGTTCTCAGGGTCCTGTGGGTGGCATTGGTGGCCCACCAGGGTTCAGTCTCCTCTGGGTACTGTGGTTGAGCGCCCCTCGCCCAGCAGTGCCAAGGGTCCGGTGGTTCCTGTGGGTGAGCACCCCTCGTCCACAAGGGCCCAGTGCAGGCAGCTCCTGTGGGTGAGCGCCCATGGCTCATCTTGATCATTGTCCTTTGGGAACTGGGGGAGAGGGGCCCTCATCCACAGTCTCCATGGCCCTTAAATTGGGGAATCCTGATGGTGTGCACCCCTGGTTTTCGGGTTTTCCCTGTTCAGGTTCCTCTGGGTGAGCGCCCCGCCCCCAGTTGTGCTCAATCTCCTCTGTGTCTTGTGGTTAAGCACCTCTCACCTACCAGTGCTCAGTCTCCTCTGTGTCCTCTTGCTCAGCGTCCTTGGCTCACCACTGCTCTGGAATATCTGAGACCTCTGGGTGAGCACCCTTCAGCCCCAGTCCTCAGAGTCTCTAGGTCCAGTGGGTGAGCTTCCCCTGGCCCTACTGAGCTCTTCGCATCCTCTGAGTCATAGGGCCGCCTTCTTCCTGTGATGACCTGAGGTGGATGGTGAAGGCCTTTCCCTCCAAATCAAGGACACCTTCTTGGACCTCGTAAGACAGTCCCAGTCAACTCTTTTGAGGAAATTGGGGAACCCTGGATCACTCTTCCTTCTAGGAACCTTGCTTGCCCTTTGGTGCAGCCATTCCCACAGGGTTCTCCTCAGAGCCTGCCACCACAAGACCAGTGTTAATGGGTCTCAACTCAAAGGGCAGCGAGGACCTGCGCCCATCACTCTTTCACCTCCATCTGCACACCTTTCTGCTCCTAGGGCTGTGCCCCTAGGGATGCTTGAAACATGCCCAGGGTGGCTGAGGTCCCTGGGACCAGAAGATGAAGGCCAGATTTCCAACTCTTGTCAGCATCTTCTGTGACTTGCCCTTGGGTGCTGCCTTTGTCTCAGGCGAAAACCCTCTGGGATCCTGGAATAAGGAGCCACTCCCACATGGACAGGACAGTGGGACATCAGGCCCAGGACAGTTTCGCCCCCATCAGGGAGGACTAAGTGAGCCCTGTGAACAAGCACCACTGAGCCACCCTCACAGGAAGGGAACTGAATCCTTGGACTGAAGGATCCTGTCCTCCAGGTTGCCAGGATTCTGAGTCCTGTGGTTGAGTGCCTCTCCTACCCCAGTGGTCAGTCTTCTCTGGGTCCTGAGGGTGAGCACCCCTCACCCACCAGTGCTCAGACACCCCTGAGTGTTGAGGGTGAGCACCCCCCCACCCTACTTTGCTCTGTCTTCCCCAGTTGTTGTGAGTGGGGTCCCCTCCGACAGCAGTGTGTGTCCAGTCTGCCAGCTCTGGTTCCTAGGGGTTGAGCACTCTTCCTCTTCCAGTGGTCAGTCTTCTCTGGGTCCTGTGGGTGAGCGCCCCTTGCCCACAAGGGACCAGTGCAGGCAGCTCCAGTGGGTGAGCGCCCATGGCCTTCTCTTGATCATTGTCCTTTGGGACCTGGGGGTGAGCGGCCCTCACCCGCAGTCCCCAGGTCCCTAAAAGGGGGAATCCTGAGGGTGTGCACCGCTGGTTTTCTGGTTTTCCCTGTCTGAAGGATCTTCTGGGTGAGCGCCCCTCGCCCAGCAGTACTCAGTCTCCTGTGGGCCCTGTGGGCTAGCGATCCTTCCCCAGCAGTGCTCAGTCTCCCCTGGGGTCAGTGGGTGGTGCCCCTCCCTGAGTAGTGCTCAGTGTCCTTTGGGCCTTGTGGATGAGCGCCCCTCACCTACCAGTGCTCAGTCTCCTCTGAGTCCTCTTGCTCAGCGTCCCTGGTCCACCACTGCTCTGGAATATCTGAGACCTCTGGTTGAGAGCCCCTCAGCCCCAGTCCTCAGAGTCTCTGGGTCCAGTGGGTGAGTTTCCCCTGGCCCTACTGAACTCTTTGCGTCCTCTGAGCCCTAGGCCACCTTCTTCCTGTGATGACCTGAGGTGGGTGGTGAGGGCCTTTCCTTCCAAGGCAAGGACACCTTCTTGGGCCTCGCAAGACAGTCCCAGTCAACACTGTGGAGAAAAAGTGGGGAGCGCTGGATTGCTCCTCCTTCCAGGAACCTTGCTTGTCCTTTGGTACAGCCACTTGAACAGGCTTCTCCTCAGAGCCTGCCACCACAAGACCAGTGTTAATGGGTCTCAACTCAAAGGGCAGCGAGGACCTGTGTCCATCACTGCTTCGCCTCCATCTGCACACCACTCGACTCCTAGGGCTGTGCCCCTAGGGGTGCTTGAAACATGCCCAGGGTGGCTGAGGTCCCTGGGTCCAGAAGATGAAGGCCAGATTTCCACCTCTTGTCAGCTTCTTCTGTGACTTGCCCTTGGGTGCTGCCTTTGTCTCAGGAAAAACCCTCTGGGATCCTGGAATAAGGAACCACTCCCACATGGACAGGACAGTGGGACATCAGGCCAAGTACAGTTTCACCCCCATCAGGGAGGACTAGCTAAGCCCCGTGAACAAGCACCACTCTGTCAAACCCACAGGGAGGGAACTGAGTCCTTGGGTGAAGGATACTCTCCTCCTGATTGCCAGGAGTCCATGTCCTGTGTGTGAGTGCCCCTCTCCCAACAGTGCTCTGTCTCCCTGGTTCCTGTGGGTGACCACCCTTCCTGGCCCAGTGGTCAGTCTTCTCTGGATCCTGAGGGTGAGCACCCCTCACCCACCAGTGCTCAGACACCCCTGAGTGTGGAGGGTGAGCACCCCCACTCTTTCTTTCTCTGTTTTCCCAGGTTGTTGTGTGTGAGGGCCCCTCCCCCAGCAGTGTGAGTTTTGTCTGCCTGCCCTGGTTCCTGGGGGTGAGCACCCTTCTTCCTACAGTGGTCAGTCTTCTCTGGGTCCTGTGGGTGAGCGCCACTCCCCCAGCAGTCCTCAGTGTCCTTAGAGATTCTGGGGTACGTGCGCCACTCACTACTCTTGGCTTTCCTCAAGATTTTGTTCCTGAGGGCTTCCCTGGCCTAGTCTTGTTCCTTCTGCACTGGGGTCTGCGGGTGAACCCCCCTCACCCAGTAGTGCCCAGTGTCCTCAGGGTCCAGTTGGTGGCATTGGTAGCCCACCAGGGTTCAGTGTCCTCTGGGTACTGTGGGTGAGTGCCCCTCGCCCAGCAGTGCCCGGGCTCCGGTGGTTTATTTGGGCAGTGCCCCTCGTCCACAATGGCCCAGTGCCGCCAGCTCATGTGGGTGAGCACCCATGGCCACTCTTTTTCATTTTCCTTTGAACCCTGTGGGTGAGCACCCCTCACCCAGCAGTGCTCAGGGTCCTCGGGGTTTCCACATGTGTTTGCCCGTGGCTCACTGGTAGTCCCTGTCTTCTGGGTCCTCTGGGTGAGTGACTCCTACCCAGCAGTGGTCAGTGTTCTCGGCCCTGTGTGTGAGTGCCCCTTGCCTACTAGTGTTCAGTCTTCTCTGGGTCCTCTTGCTCAGCACCCCTGGCCCATCACTGCTCTGGAATCTCTGAGGCCTCTGGGTGAGTGTCCCTCATCCCCAGTCCTCAGAGTGTCAGGTCCAGTGGGTGAGCTTCCGCTTGCCCTCCTGAACTTTGTGTTCTGTGAACCATAGGCATCCTGGCTCATTAATGATTTGAGGGGGGTGGTGAAGGACTTTCTCTCCAAGGCAAGGATACCTCTTGGACCTGGCAAGTCTGTCCCTGTCAACACTGCGGAGGACACCTGGGAACCCTTGATTGCTCCTCCTTCCAGGAACCTTGCTTGCCCTTGAAGCTACTCCCACAGGCTTCTCCTCAGAGCCTGCTACCACAAGACCAGTGTTACTGGGTCCGAATGCAAAGGGCAGTGAGTACCTACACCCATTACTCCTTTGCCACCATCTGTACCCCATTCGGTTCCTGGGGCTGTGCCCCTAGTGATGCTTGAAAATTGCCCTGGGTGGCTGAAGTTTCTGGGGCCAGTGGATGAATTCCAGATTTCCAACTCTTGTCAGCATCTTCTGTAAGTTGCCCCTGGGCACTGCCTATGCCCCAGGCGAAAACCCTCTGGGCTCCTGGAGTAAGGTACCACTCCCACATTGATTGGACAGTGGGACATCTGGCCAAGGACAGTTTGGCCCGATCAGGAAGGAATAGCAGAGCCCTGTGAACAAGCACCTCTCTTTCACCCTGGTATAGAGGTGACTGAGTGCTTGTACTCAGGGATCCTGTCTTTTAGATTGGCAGAACTCTGCATCCTATGGGTGAACATACCTCAGTTTTTACTGATCTGTCTCTCACGTTTTTTGTCCTTTTTTTCCCCTCTTCTTTCCCTCCTAGGTAGAGTGCAGCAGAACTTGCAGTGTTCGTAGCTTCAGGGTGTGCTCTCTTTTTAGCCCAACTGTAGATCCTTGTCACCCCTCAGTGGATCCCTTGCTACCCTGCAATTTCCAGGTCTGCTCTTCCTCCTGGCACTCAAACCCCTCTACATTATTCTTCCCCTGGAGCCTCCCTCCCTTCATGCCTCTTGAGTATCCCAAACCTTTGTTTATGGCTGGACTTATGCTCTACACAGCTCCTCTGAGCCTGAAGTCATAGTTTAAGGACATCATACTTACCTTCATGCAGAACATTCAACAGGGACTTTCAGGAGATAAGGAACCCACCAAACTGAGGTTGGACCCAAGCATCCACCCTTGTGAGGGTTTATATCCTGGCAGTCAGAAACATAAATAAAAGCCATGCTGGAAGGTCAGATCTCTCTTTCCTGATTGGCACAGAACTTAAAATGAAAATATCAAGTGCCAGTGAGGATGAGTTAAATGGGCATTTCCAAATATACTATAAGCCCAGCAAACCAGTAGGAAGTATTTGAGAAGCCAGATGATAACTGGACAGGCATACAACCACCTCAAGCTTGCATCCCTTGGGTTCAATAAAGCAGATGGAGCAATCACTTTCCCACTTCTAGAAATTGTAAAACACTTGAACTTAGGAGAGGAGGGTGTTTATCCACTAAGGCAGGATGTGCCCATGAGATGTGGGGTGCAATGTGGCATGGGAGTTTTTTATCAGATGAAAGGAAGAAACACTTGTTTGATAGAGTGAAGGTGAAGAAGTGGAGAAGCTGGATGAAGTGTGCAGGGCTGCAGTGCAGCTGCAGCAAAGGTCACAGGGAGCAGGACCAGACCTGCCCATTGGATGGACTCAGGCCAAGGCACCCCAGCTTCAGCACATTTCTGGTTTTGAAGTTTTTACCATGGAGTTGTGTGCATTTGTTCACAGGTACTTGCTCATGGAACACTATGTGTGTTCATTAGCTGGGTTTTAGGGGAACCTCTGTCTGCTAGATGCTAGACAGTGGTCCTTCCCACAAAGGGGCTTTCCTCTAGCACTTGCCCTCTGCCTGGAGAGCCCTGCACTGCTGCCTGCCACTCTCCCAGCACTCTCCCATCAGCCATGTAGCATTCTTCTGTAAAGCAACATCCTTCTGCAATGCTCTGACTAGGCCTGTGTGCCAACCTCAAGCAGGGCATGGTCACAGAGCTGGCACCAACACTTCCTGGCCAGGATGGGCCCTCCCTGAGCTACCAGATTGGCCTCTGCCCCAGCACCTAGCCCAAGGATTGGAACTAAACTCCTTTTGGGAGTTCTGGAGGGTACAGGGGAAGCCAGGCAGTGGCTGTTTTGTGGGGGGAGAGAAAATGTGAGCAAAGAGCAAGTGAGGGGTGTGGGGGCAGGAACTGCAGGGTGCTAAGAGAGGAGACTCCCAGTGTGAGAGGGCAGGAGGGGCTCCAGGCTCCATCCTGCTGGTAAGTCCAGGGAGGGCTGAGCTTTCATTTGTTGAGGGCACCTTTTCTGCCCTGAAGCTGGCGGTATGCAAGACACACCTGATGTCATGGACCATCGGCCTCAAGACTGTAAGGGAGCAGTGATCACCTCAGTTTCCAAATGGCACAGGATGCTCCAGGGGTTGATGCAATTCTGCCAGTGGTACCCAAACAACCAGTGGCAGAGCAGGTACAAGGACCCAGGTCCATCTGTCCAAGGGACCATGCTTTTTGTAGTACTACCAGCACCCTCCAGGTTAGAATGCTGGCAGGAAGAGGTCAAAGAGGAGCCAGGTCCTGTCCTGTTGCCTGCAAGGCTGTTCTGCCTGCGTGTTCCAGTGAAATGACAGGCACCATCTACCAAGGAGTTGTCCCTGAGGGAGCCTCATAAGTTGGTGGGCTCATTCAGAAACTCGGACATACCTAGATTTAAGTTAAATCTAGGAGCACATAGAAACCTGTGTGTATAGAGCAGGATAGGACACAAGGCCTAGGGTCGATTCAAGACTAAAACCAAAGACCAGACCAAGTCTAGGGCTGAGGTGAGCCAAGACAAGAGAAGGCCAAATGCCAAGAGAAAGACCAGGGCAACCCTGTCCTAGACACACTGGTGTCGAGCTTAGTTGACAGCTGTGACAGACAGGGCCAGGTCTGCTGAGGCAGGGCCAGGCATGGTGGTGCTGGGTACTTGCTTTCTGCACAGGCAGGTCTGAAATCATCTTCAGCCCTGATGCTGACTCAGCACATCAGCGTATGGATGTTTAAAAAGCATACATGTATCTGTTGATTTGTGGTACTGGGTGCAGAACCTAGGGGTGCTCTTTCAGACTTTGTTTGTTTGTTTCAACACAGGATCTCACTAAGTCAAACAGGGTGGCTTCAAATGTGTGATCCTCTTGCCCCGGCTTCCCATTCATTAGCATTACAAGTGTGGCCATTGCACCAGGTTCTATGGATGTTTTAACCCAGTGATCACCCTCAGTGGAAGACTCATGCACACTGTGGGGTAAGTTCCAAGGTCTCTTCTGGAGTGACCTTCTGGCAGCTTCTGGGCGTCTCCTGAGCCTTTAGAGGACAGTGGGGGCTGGGGTAGTTTTTGTCTTTAGCTGGGAATGTGGATGCAGACTGTGATCCTGACCAGGCCAGACATGATGGGTCTAGTCCTTCAATGAAAGGGACAGAGTGATGGGGACCATCACTAGAAAAGAGGATCTGGCCCACATGGTTTAGGGAATGACACTGACCTGAGAGGCACTTCTGTCCCTGCAGGGAAGAAGTGTTTGTAGTGAAAGGTAAATAAAAATATATGCCATCCTCCAGATGCAAAGGCAGCATTGACTCTTTTGGAGAATCCAGACTGCAGATCTCCCCAGCCCTCCATGATGATGGTCTTGCTCAGTTGTGCAGAGTAGTTGAGAGGGGTCAAGTGCCATGTCCAGCCCTGGTCAGATGTGGAGTGGAGGCATCTACCAAGTGCCTTCTAGGTTGACTTTGGCAGCAGAATGCACAAAGCTTTGCTGCTTCTGCTGACTTTCCTTTCCCTGCTCCCAGATCCCAGAGAATTGGGCTCCAGATTGCTTTGTGCTCAGTCCCTGGCATTTCCTGTCAATGTCCCAGCTACCAGTAGGCAACTGTCCCATGCCCAGGATGGAAACTTTGGCCAGGCCAAAGCCCTGTTCCAGGAAGGAATGCAAAGTTGGAGGATATTGGGCTCCCTAACATCCCCCCTCTGTTTACATATCTTTGTCTCCCAGATTCCTTCCTGTGGATGGCAGTACTTCTGTGGGACAGCAGAGACAACTCAGCTTCTCTGTCCTATCTCTTGGCTTTGTCCCTGTAGATTGCAGTACTTCTGTGGGACAGGCTGGGGCAGATCAGCTTCTTCCTCCGTTTTGGCCAAATTGTGATTAAATTTATTTTTCCTTTATATATTGTCTTCTCTTTTTTCTAATGTTGGTGAACTCTCTAATCCTGGCAGAAGGGACTCTAAGAGTCTTGGGTCCCAGGAGTACAAAAGGTCTTCACCCATGCCTACTCCCCTACTGGGACTCCCAATGGTCCCCAACCTGTCGACCCTGGGTCTCTCACTAAGGCACTGTCCATGTTTCCTGCACAGCCTTTGGCTATAAGCAGGCTGGGCCTTGTGTCTCCCAGCTCCCAGTCCCCTTCTGGACTCCCCACCTTTCCTCCCTCTCTCCTGTGCCTGAACCCCTCAGCAAGTCCCCCTAAAGGCATGGGCACCCACCTGCCCAGACCACCCCAAGCTAATCCTGGGCTTCAAGAGTAGGTCTCTGGGGCACAGTCATGATTGGAGGGAGAGTCCAGAGAGGAGGGCCTTTGAGCCCCACCCTGGAGGCCCACCCCATGGTTAATATCCCTCTCTCCAGTTCTGCATTCTGGGAGGAAACAGCTGGAGTCCAGCCCACTGGAGAAATGTGAAGGACTTGGTGCAATTCCTTGGGCAGGAAGCCCCTGGCATCTGGACCAGCAGATGAAAGGGCCTCATGAGTGAGTGGTGGAGGGAGCCCTCAGTTCCAGGGGGTGGGGACTATTGGATAGGGGAAAGGAAAAACCCCAAGAGGGTGTGGCCTGGGAAAGACAATGAAAAAGAAAGCCATACATTGATATCTTTCCTCTCAAGATAAATCCTCTTCAGATGCTGGCCACTGGTTGGGAGAAAGTGTGTCATCAAACCTAGAATGATAGTCTCTAGGAAGCACTAATCTCTTCCAAGGTAACTCCTCTCCAGGTGCTGGCCACTGACTGCCAACCCAAATCAGCTTCCTGAGTGCCCAATCTGACATGCTCACTAAATCACCTCTCATTATAACCTTTATAAACCTCATCCATTTCTTTGTTCAGTGACTTGTTTTCCACCAGGAAAATGGGGCCATTAGAACCATGACTCCATTCCTGAATAAGAGAGCTGAGCTGGTTTGCAAAATTTTTCTTGGATCCCCTTTTTTTCTGCTAACAGGAACGCTGAGTTGTGTGGTGTGGCTGCTGTCTTGTGGGTGCCCAGATGTGTCCTGGGCTGATGGGCAGCAGGAAGGCTGGGCCCTGATCCCTCAGTGTACCACCAGAGGCAGCTGGGGTGGGAATGACTCAGCAGGGCCCAGGAAAGTGAGCCCCAGGGAAGCATGAGTCCCTCCTCTAGGTCTAAAGTTTCCCCACAGCTACCCCACATGGCACAGGAACCATAATCTGCAGTCACAGAACACAAGGACACATATGGACAGACCTTTCCAAACACTGACCCATATTATGAGACACGATAAAGCATCAATAGTGTTCACAGAATGGTGTGGATGAGTAGTGTAATGTGTATGTATGTGGTAGGTGTGAAGTGTGTGTGTGATGTGTGCATGTCCTGCGAGTGCCATTTATGTGGATAGTTGAGTGCTGTGCATGTCATGTGTTGTTTGTACAGCACAATTTGTACAGTATGATGCATTTTGTGTCCTGTGAGGTGTAGTACTGTGTTGAGTGTGTTGGGTTCTGTTTGTGTGTGTGTGTGTGTGTGTGTGTGTGTGTGTGTGTTGTGTGATGTGTAAGGAGGTGTGTGTGTACTGGTGTGTACACGTGTGTTTTTTCTATCATTTCCAGGGTGACTGACTTGGCAGAACCAGGCCCTCAGATTCAAGGCCAGCAGTACTGGTGCCAGCCTGCCTCTGCTGGCAAATGGCAGTCATAGCAATGATAAAGATCCCTGTGCCCACAGGACAGCCTCTGGCAGAAAAGGAACACCCCTGAGACTGACATATAAGTCAAGGCCTAAGCATCCACCATGGAACTTCAGTGTCAAGATGGCAGTCAGCTGGTGAGCCTGTGTCCTGCAGAAGCATGGCTTACAGTCACCTCATGGTGGACAGGTTGAAAGTCCCCCTTCCTTCCCTGTGGCAGCCCCAGGAAAGCCTCCCACAATTATGCTTATGCTTATGATCACAGGCCCCAGGAGTGGACTCATGTGCTGCTAGAAAGGCCACAGGGATAAAAATCCACTGAAACCAAACCTGTGTTCAGTGGCCATGTTTGCATTGAATGAGATTCTGCAGCTGAAGCCCCCAGTGCTCACACACAGTAGAGGAAGGTGGAAGCACGAAGCCAGGGCATGCTCACCACTATACAGTGGCTCTGACAAAGGCCCTAGATGGATAAGGGACTGCTCTTTACACCCTCCCCACTCTTATTCCACTACTCAAATCTTCAAGCCTGATATAGGTGGGTAGCCACTGGTTGAAGTCACAGGAGGGTATTCCCAGGGGCACCTTCCAGCCTGGGAGCTTCCTCCTCAGTATCCAGGGTGATACCTGCTTAAGGGAAGGGTCTTAGCTAGGACAAGAATGGAGTGTCTCTTCTCTGGGAATCCTGGACCAGGTTGCTCTCTATAGAAAGGAATGCCGTCTTTCTTGATATTTATTTTTGGTGTCGCCCTGCACAAACTCCAACAAAAACTACAGAGCTATGATTGCCCACTTTACTTTGTAGAAAACACATGGGGGTCTAGATTCCCCCAATAATGCCGCCAACAGCACCCCATTCTGCTATTTCCAAAGCCTGTAGTCATCCTGTGGCCTTGTCTGGGAGAGTGACATGAGTGAGGGAGAAAGGCCATGTTACTGCCCAGAGGAAGATGGAAGCTAAGCCCCCACTGAGGTGGCAGGGCAGGCTTGGCTGAAATAGCAAGGCATCAGCCACTGGGGCAGCCTTGGGGATGGTAAGTGAAGCAGGAGAAGTCAGAGGCCTGGGCCACATCCCAGATGCCTCTGTCCTGTCCCTTAGATCCAACTCATCCCTGAAAAGGCTGTCCTCCTGCTTTCCCCACAGGATGAAGACAGGGCAACCTGACAGTCCCTGGTCCTGCCTTGGCAGACAGGGCACTTGTCAGATCTGGGTTCCAGAGAAGCATGAATAATTATTTTAGTATAGCTGTGTCTCATGCAGCATGAGGAGTGAATCCCAGCAGGACTGCCTGGAGGACAGAGTACCCCCCCAGGCCCACGTGTTAAAGGTCAATCCCCAGATGGTGCTCCTGAGAGGTGATGGAACTCAGGAGGTGGGGCCTAGTGGGAGGTGTCAGGTCATGTTGTGTGTCCTTGAAGGGATATGGTCTCCTCCTAGTTTCTCTCTTGCATCCCAGACATGAGTTGTGAAGTTTGCTCTGTCACATGTTCCTCCATCATGTGCTTCCTCACCACAGGCCCCAAAGAAGCTGTGGACTTAAACCTCTAAAACTGTGAGCCAAAATAAACTGTCCCTCTTTGTGGGTCTCAGGCATTTTGTTACAGCAATGGAAAGCTGACTCTCCTACTCCACATCAGCCTCTCTGTACCCCAGCACTTGCTTTCCCAGCCACACACCAGGAGGCATGAAAGTAAGCATCCTCAAGGACTTGTGTGTGTTCATTCCAAGTCTGTCCATCCACAGAAGAAAGGAGTAACTGTGACACACTCATCAACAGCACATCATTCTGCAGCACAGAGCAGAGCGTGGACAGGCCCATGGCACAGGAGCACAGCACTGAGTAAATGCCAAGTTCAGAGCAGCACCCTCCACACCCCTGCCTGATTCATTTTGTGGAAGTTTCCAGAATAGAAAAGATGCAGCACTAGCAATAGAAGTCAGAACAGTGGTTGCTGGGCAGGGGCAGCACAGGGACTTCAGGAGAGTGGTCGCAGGGATCTATCCCTGTGTACAATTTTATGGGGTGCCTGTAAAGGGAGAACTTTTGTGTGTTTCCCTGTTTGTGGTTATTCTTTGTCTTCATTGGTGAGAATGAAAAACATCAGTGGTACCAAAGCATTCAGAAAAACATTCAAAGATGGAGTGAAGTGGGTCTTCTGTCTCAGAGGGTCTCAGAGCTTCAATGGGGACCCAGGAGTTTGGTTTTTTTCTGGTGGGAAGGAGGAGCACTTCCTGTGGGAAGAGCCCCTGTAGCAGAGTAGGGCTCTGACCTGGTCAGATGTGGAAGGGAGGTGCCCTACAACCAGGACAGGAGGGCAGAACAGAGGGGAAGAGGCTGGAGACTTGGCCAGGGCAGCTGGGATGGAGACAGGCAGGAGATCATGGGGTGGGTTTGTGTGACTGGGGCACCAGAGGGCAGCTGCAAATGCCAGGTGCATAGTTAAGTGACTAGGTTTTGGAAGGGGTGGGAAAAAGCAGGCTTGGAACAGGAGAATATCACAACCATTTGGTAGAAGGTGATAGGGCAATATCCAGGATGGGTTG
The DNA here is from genome assembly GCF_902686445.1 of Sciurus carolinensis. Taxonomy (NCBI): domain Eukaryota; kingdom Metazoa; phylum Chordata; class Mammalia; order Rodentia; family Sciuridae; genus Sciurus; species Sciurus carolinensis. The sequence goes on along the minus strand of NC_062215.1, from coordinate 54,916,839 downwards.
ATCCCAGGACACAGCTTAGGAAGGAAAGTAGGGGACAAGAGGGAAGAAGGAAGGGGCACGCTGGGATGAGGAGAGAGCAGATACTCTGTGGGGTCTCTGTAGAGCCATGTCGAGCTAGGACCCTGGAAAGACAGAGGTAGAGATGGTGGGGAGGGAGGAGACAGAACAGGGAGGTGGGAGAAGGGAAGAGAGGGAGAGCCTACTTGGGCAGCTCTTTGCATCCAGGAAATAACAATAGCAAGAACAGCACACATGGCAGAGCTTGAGCCAGTCACACTTCATACATTACTCCATGCTTCTCAAGCCACCTGGCCTCATAGATGTTGCTGTTACCTCCAATTTGCAGAGGAGAAGACAAAGGCATCAAGCAGAGGAGCAGGTTTCTGGCCAGGATGGGCACACTGATTGTCAGAGTCTGTGTTCCCAGGCTCTGAGCTATTCTCCTACCTCCAGGTGGTGGGGCTGGACTGTGGAGGGGTGGGCAGAGTACCTGGGTGGAGAGCCTGAAGGGCTCCTCAGTTTGGGTGGGCATTGTGGTGTGGGCTGTGCACTTGCAGCTTCAGGGCCTTTTGTAGTCTGGTGGCTGCTCTCAACTTATGCCTCATCCACAGGGAGAGGGGAGATTTCCCCCCAGCCACATGGATAACCCCACTGTCTGATGTTTCCTGGGCAGACACAGCTGTCCTGATGATCTATGGCATTGCCAGGGTCCAGAGTCCTCTGGATGTGTGCTCACACAGTGGGGGTGGGAAGAATTGCTTGGAACCAGAGAAACAGGGAGGGTGCCTGGGGGCTGCTGACCTGGAGTCCTGATTGGAGCTATGGAAAGGCCATGACTCACTGGACCTTTGGAGTGACTTGGAGGACCAAGACTGCTCCTGGTCATCACAACCATGGAAACTTCGATGCTGCTTGGCATGCAGGTGGGCAGGCTATAGTGTAGCATGCTGCAGGCATTCCCCCACACCCCTGGAGAGCGCAATGCTGGGCCTGGAGCCTCAGGTGGGCCAGTCCACAGTCTGTGTTCATCACAGTGCTCTAATCCAGGTGTCAGAGCCACAGCAGAACATCTGGCCTGCACAACCTGGACAGCAGGAAGTCCAGGAAGCCCCTCCCACCCCCACCCCTATTAAGAGGGTCTACTGGCAGCCAACAGACAAAACTTGGGAGGTGAGTATGGTATGAACTGTATTGGAACTGTAGACATTTTCTAGGGAGCACCAGGGCACAGTTATACCTTAAGAGGATTTGCGTGCATCACTCCTACTCCCCCAAACCTTAGGAAGTAGGTACTGTCATGGGACCCAATTGATACATAAGCCAAATGACACAAAGATACATTAACTAACCTGAGTTCACACAGGGAGTAAGTGGCATAGCAGAACTGGGTTAGAACCAGGCACACTGGATTTGGGTTTCCATCTTTTCATCATGACCAAAGAATGACCCCAAAGCACACAGAACAAAGGGGGTTGATCCCATGCCCTGGAATGGGGCACAGGGAGGCTCTGAGCCAGCATGGCTTAGGGCATGTGTCTGCAGTAGAGAAGTGTGTGGCGGCACACAGACAGAAGCAGGAGGGGTCACCCTGCCAGACAAGAGCTGCTGTAAGGCAAACCTGGCAGCAACAGTGTAGAGGTGTGATTCTGGGTGGGAAGAAATTTGGGTCCAATTAGATATAGGAAGAGGGAGGCACAAGAATGTCTAGCTTGTGTGGGCTTTCCCGTCTTCACGTGGTGTGTGTACACAGGTTTGGGAGGACAGTCTTGGTCAAGAACAGCAGCTAAGTGGTCATATATGCAAGGTATGGAGGGGCCTTTAGCAAGAGTGGGCAAAGGTGAGCATATTGGATGGAACATTTCTGATCTTCACTATCCTTTGGGGCAGAGTGTAGGAACCTGTGGCAAGCTGCACTGTGTTCCCTGAAGTCACACAGAAGACAGGGATCAGAGTTCCAGATAGCTGCCCCTACACTGGGGCAGAAGAGAGTTTAATTATTTGTTTATTTCAGGGTAGGTGATTGAACCCAGGGCTTTGCACATTCAAGGCAATTGTTTTACCCCCAGCCCAAGAAAGTGTATTTATGGGGCAAATGGGTGTGTTATGGTGAGGTCACCAGAGCTGAACAGAGTCAGAAATAAATGAAAATCTGGCGGCATTAGAGCCAGTAGGGCTGGGTGTCTGGGATGGTGTTTGTAAACACATGATCTTGGGGAAGGCATTCATGCCATTCTTGGGCTAAGTTCATTGTGGTACTTATTTCATTTACCCTCCAGTCACCTTAGGTGAGTCCCAAGACCCTACCACACTGAGTAAGTGAGACAGACTGAGATGACTAACATGGTTGTGAGCATGCTGAGAATAAGAGTTGGATCTGGGGTTCAAGTTCAAGTGTTAAGGATCCTGAAGATTGGGCTTTAACCACTACCTAGCATTGACTCATGCCAACTTCTGCTGAAACCATAAGTGCTCCTTCACCTCCTTCACCTCCTTCACCTCCTTCACCTCCTTCACCACCACTGCTGTTATTAAAATCACCATGACTGCCTTTGTCCCCACCATGCTTATCATCCACACTATCTCCACCACCATTAATATCATACCACTACTACTACCTCCAACACCATAATCATAACCTTCATTAATAACACCGGCACTACCACCTTTACCACCATCACCATCACATCAACTACCATCAGCACCTCCACCATCACCAACACCATCATTATCACCACCTCCATCTCCATCAGCAACACCAACTGCATTACCATCATCATCATCATTACCATCATCTCCTTAATACAATTACCATTAGAACAATCTGTCATTATCACCATCACCATCACTATCATAACCACCATTAACACCATTGCCACCATCACCACCAACATCACTACCACCAACACCATTACCATTCTCTGGCACACAGCAACAGCCACCACTTCACAGTGTTGTTATCAGAACTGGATAAGGTACTATATTTAAGGTCCTTAGATACAGTTTGCTCCCATGGTCATGTTTGTGGCTGCATCCAAACTGAAGTGGCTCCCCTTACCTGGAGTTTCTTCCTGTCTCCTTTCCATTCTCCTGAATTCCAGTCATTCTTCCAAATTTTAATGCTTGTTCTAGGAAGATGGAAAATAGAAAGCACCAGAAGTTTGACCCTTCGCTAAACAACAGGCATAGTGGTAATATCTAACATAAATAATTTGGAATTCTGCTTTTCCAGAGGAAGGTTTATGTTAATTTTGGTCTATTTCAGTTCCTAGCATGGGAACAGCTACCCATCACCAACAGGAGAGAGAAGGCTTCAGAAAGAACTGGAGAGCAAAAGATTTTCTTATAAAAAAAGAAATGGGGGAATGTAATGTATAAAGCTGCTCCCCTGCCCATCAGGTACAGCCATTTTGCCTGCCTCCCAACTACTTGTCAATCTGTGAACATCCTGGCTAGCTGTGAACATCCTGGTTCATCAGTCAGCTTGCAAGTATCCTTCTCCGATATTGGTCCCCTGTTAGCCTGGCGGAATTCAACTGTTTACTGTAGCTTCCCCGCCATCTTTTTCCATTCTTCTGTCTGTCCTACTCACTTTTATCTATCCTCCTGGCTTTCCACTCTCTCTAGCGTGCACCCTTTCTTTTCCTTTCTATTTTCCTCTCATTTTCTCTCTTACCCTGCAGGGAGACACTCTGTTTGCTTAATAAATTCCCTTATGTGATTTCCCATGTCTGGCATGGTTTCATGGGATTTCTTTACAATCTTTAGTAATAAGAGAAATGCAAATCAAAAGTACCCTAAGATTCCATCTCACCTGAGATTCCATCTCAATGGCGATTATCAAGAATACAAGCAACAATAGGTGTTGGAGAGGATGTGGGGTAAAAGGTACACTCATACATTTTGGTGGGACTGCAAATTAGTGCAGCCACTCTGGAAAGCAGTGTGGAGATACCTTAGAAAGCTTGGAATGGAACCACCATTTGACCCAGCTATCCCACTCCTTGGCCTATACCCAAAGGACTTAAAACCAGCATACTACAGAGACACAGCCACAACATTGTTCATAGCTGCTCAATTCACAATAGCCAAATGGTGGAACCAATCTAGATGCCCCTCAATTGATGAACGGATAAAGAAACTGTGGTATATATACACAATGGAATATTACTCAGCCATAAAGAATAATAAAATTATGGCATTTGCAGGCAAATGGATGCAGTTGGAGAATATCATGCTAAGTGAGATAAGCCAATCTCAAAAAACCAAAGGAGGAATGATCTCACTGAAGGTGAGGGTGGAAGGGGGCACGAATGGAGGAAGGAGGGACTCTATAGAGGGATAAGAGGGGTTGGGAGGGGTGGGGGAAAGAAAATAAATAACAATGAATCAAAAACTATTACCCTAGGTAAATGTATGATTACACAAATGGTATGCCTCTACTTCATGTACAAATGGAGAAACAAGATATATCCCATTTGTTTACAATAAAAATGAATTTAAAAAACAGAAGTAAAAAAAAAGAGAAAAATCAGAGCTTAAAAAATATAGAATGTAAGGAAAAAAGATGAGTCCTGGAAAAATGACATAGCCTTTAATTATTTTAATAAAGCATCATACAATTTATTTTTTAGTTTAGATTAGTTGGAGTTCAGGTAAAAGACACTCTTTTCTTTTTTTCTTTTTTTCTTAGGTTTGAGACTGGCCTCCTAGTAAGCCTGCAGGCTTATCCATTTACATTTCAATGTAAGCCTTCATAGAGATCTGTAATGAGCTAAGAGAGAGATTAGTGGTTCCAGCAAAATCTTGATGCAAGGGCATTTTAACTATTTCTTATATTTAGGACAGGTTTGGATGTCAAAGAAAATTATGAGAACCTATTTTTCATTACTTTTCAGAATGAAGCTACTGTAATATAAAGTCGATACCCCGCCTCCCAACCACCTGTCAATCTGTGCTCTGCCTGCCTCTTATGTTACAGGAATTTCAGGCTTATGCTGCTGCCATTTTCCTGCTTCCCACGTTACGTCCTAACATGCTAGATAGCTATTGGTTCATCAGTCAGCTTGCAAGTATTCTCCTCTGCTACTGGTTCCTTCCAGCCCGGGAGATTCCGATATCTGGGAGAAGCGCACACACCATCTTCCCTTTTATTCCTTTCTTTTCACCCTGGAGCGGACGTGTTAGTCGTCCGCATAATAAAGTCTCTTGCATGAGGCCTGTGTCCGTGGTGCATTTTTCTGGGAGCTATTGGCGAGCCGTAACTGAGATGAGCGAGCGGGTGGCAGTTCAGTGGGAGTGTGCAGCGGTGGCTAGAATGGCCGCGGGTCCCAAGCTGAGCATTTTTTTTTTTCCTTACATCTGGTGCCAAAACCCGGGATGGGTCCTTCTGCTAACTAAGCAAGTGGAACTCCATCCAATACTCCAGTGCCCGCGGATACAGGCTCACCTTCCATTTACTTGGACGCCCAGTTTTCTACATGCAACACTGGACTCCAAATTGGTGAGTTCCCCTTAGGCAGGTCCCCTAGACCACTTAAACACACCTCTGCTTACCTGAGAAGTGACTGTTGAGTATCCAGAGCTCTTGAGGCTGCTGAGGTGTGGGGGTACCTCCAGCCACGACTTTCAAAGTTACAGTTGGTCCCTATAGCGGTCTTATTTGCTGGGTGGATTCCTGATTTTATGGTGCTGAGATTCTCTTTCAGGGTTTGAGGCTTATTTTCTCATCGCGCTCGAAATCCTGGCCAGGTCTTCAAACTCTCTCGGTTATTTCCCGGTAGACACTGGTACTATGTGATACCAGACCTGTGTACTACCTTCTCATTGCCTAACACGTGGTTGTGGGACACCTGATCACTAACTTAGGCATTTCTCAGTCTTTGCCATGGGATCTAGGACTTCCACCTCAGCAAACACGCCCCTGAGATGTTTATTAAACAACCTCAAACACCTTCACCTGTTCCCTGAATTAGAGTTAAACTGTCCTTTAGATAGTAAGTCAGAATGGTCTATTTATGACACCCTAAATTCTAGCTTTATACTAGGTATAATTATATGCATAATTATACTAGGTATAATTAAGTACATATGTGGGTGACCTGGTGAATGGAAAGAGACTTTTCCCCTTCGTGTTTTTCCTTTCTTTCGTGCTAAACCTAATCTCTGCTCTCCTCAAAAACCTGAACATGTTCTCTTAGCTTCTCCTCCCCCTTTTAACCCTTCTTTCTCTTCTGAGTTTGATCCAGCTGATGAATCATCCCCTTACAGGTCTCCTGCTGCAGAAGCCCCTGTTCATTCCTCTCCTTTGCCTCATTCTATTTCTCCTTCCGCTCCTCCACTCAGTCCACCAAGTCCTCCCACCACGCAGTCTCGTGCACATGTCCTATCTCCTTTACAGGAGGTGACTGGCACAGAGGGAGTAATCAGAGTCCATGTTCCCTTTTCACTGTCCGATCTGTCCCAAATAGAGAAGTGGCTAAGTTCCTTCACCTCCAACCCTGCTAACTTCATTAAGGAATTTCAGTACCTTACCCAGTCTTATAACCTTACCTGGCATGACATTTAACCCCTGAGGAGCACAGGAGAGTTTGGGAACGGGCACACAATTATGCAGATGAGATTCATCAATCGACCCCAACCCACCCCATTGGGGCTGAAGCAGTACCAGATAGGGAGCTCCTATGGAACTATAATACCGAGACTGGGTGTCTACAGTGGGATAGGTTTCAAACCTGTGTCCTTGCAGGTCTATGAAAGGCTGCTATTAAACCCATTAACTATGACAAACTTCAGGAAGTAATACAGGACAGAGATGAAAACCCATCAGCATTTCTAAGTTGCCTTACAGAGGCCATGCTCAGGTACACTAACCAGGATCCTGAAACCCCGGAGGAATGGCAGCTACTTATGACTTATTACTTTTCCCAAAGTTACCCTGACATAAAAGTTAAATTGAGGCAGTTGGATAGGGGGCCCCTTACCCCATAGCCACAGGTTCTAGCAGTGGCATTCAAGGTTTATAACGGAAAGGAAGAAAAAAACCAAAAATTAAAATACCAAATGCTGGCCAAAGCCTTTCAGCCAGTTAGACCTGCCCAACTATCCACTGCTAGGGGCATCCAAGCTCCCAGAAGGCCTCCAAGCTCATGCCTCAAGTGTGGGCAAGAGGGTCACTGGGCACGAGCCTGCCCCAACCCCCGGCAGCACCCAAGTCCTTGTCCAAATGCCACCAACTGGGACATCGGGCAATGGATTGCCCTGGTGCTCAGAGAAGTGCCAGGTCATCCTTGGCCCCTCCCTCCAGCAACTTGCTGGGATTGGCAATGGTTGAATGAAGGGGCCTGGGACTTCTGCACCCAACGACCATCACCCCTCAGGAGCCTGGGTGATCCTTATGGTGGCAGGCAGGCAGATCCCTTTCCTTATAGACACTGGAGTCACCTTCTCAGTGCTGCGGGAGTTTTGGGGACCCACTTCCCCTGCCAAATCCTCTATTGTCGGGGTAGAGGAAAAACCATATAACCCCTTACAAACCCCTCCAATAAGCTGCCATATAGAACAAATTGGCTTTACTCATTACCTTTTGATAATTCCTTCATGTCCTTCATGTCCCTAACCAAATTGGGTGCCTCTATTTCCTTCTCACCCACCATGCGCCTTAGCCAAGACTCTTCTGCTATTCCTCTCCTTACAGCTCAAACAGAAGCCCAATATCCCCTTCCCAAAGGAGCCTTATAGGACTTCAACCAATCATCCAGGATTTAAGGCAGAAAAGCTTCCTGCGCCCTGCCAACTCACCTTATACTTTTCAGTGCTAAATCTCTTTGCTTTTACTTGGACTGACCCTTTCACTTGAGTTTCTTAGATGACCTGGACAGTTCTCCCACAGGGATTCTGAGACAGCCCTCATCTCTGGTCAAATGCTAACCCTTCTCCAGCTCCTAATCTACAGGCTTCTTCCAACCAATACTTGGCCACTCCTGTGGGACCCCTTCATCTCAGACTGAAGATCATGAAGCCCTCCACCCTTTCTCCCATTCCAGAAATTGGGAACCAGACAACTGAAACACCAGCCAACCACGCCCAGCCATGAGGACTGGATTCCTGTTTGTAATTTTCCTAACCACTAAATTTTTCCTTCCAATAGAATGCCAGCCGAAAAAGGGGAGCCCCTGTCCTTTTACTTCCGTGTCAACTAATCAGCTTGTATTACAGAAATATCAGGATCTTACAGAAATTGGAGCCTGGCTACAGGTGTGCCAGAGGAACTATCAAGTCCCCAACTCTTCCTGCCATGATTATCTCTCCCCTGAATCAGCTCTATGTCCACACTCAGCAGGAAGTAATTACAGAAGATTGACCTTCATCCATGTACCCAAAGAGATTTTTTTATAAAATCAAAAATGGGGGAATGTAATATAAAGTCGATACCCTGCCTCCCAACCACCTGTCAATCTGTGCTCTGCCTGCCTCTTACATTACAGGAATTTCAGGCTTATGCTGCCGCCATTTTCTTGCTTCCCACGTTACGTCCTAACATGCTAGATAGCTATTGGTTCATCAGTCAGCTTGCAAGTATTCTCCTCTGCTACTGGTTCCTTCCAGCCCGGGAGATTCCAATATCTGGGAGAAGCGCACACACCATCTTCCCTTTTATTCCTTTCTTTTCACCCTGGAGCGGACGTGTTAGTCGTCCGCATAATAAAGTCTCTTGCATGAGGCCTGTGTCCGTGGTGCATTTTTCTGGGAGCTATTGGAGAACCACAACTGAGATGAGCGAGCGGGTGGCAGTTCAGTGGGAGTGTGCAGCGGTGGCTAGAATGGCCGCGGGTCCCAAGCTGAGCATTTTTTTTCCCTTACAGCTACTATGCTAAGCTCCTTACTGAGATATGCCATTGGCTATTGACCTGGTTTGTCCATGGCTGCCTATCCATCAATTTTGGGTGAATATTTGTAGGGTTATTTTCCTCTCAGTGACATACAGGTTAAATCTTGTTTCTTAGGTAAGCTGAGAACAGGGGCTTGAAGTAAGGCCCCTTTTAAAAGCCTTTAGTATGTTTTGGTTCCCACATCAGGACAGTTGTTCCTTGGTGTAAAGGTTTTTAAGGAGACGATAAAGAGGATTACCTAATTCCCTATGCCCAGGAATCCAAGGCCTGCAGTATCCAGTTATCCCTGGGAAGCCTCTGTAATGGCCTTGATATTTCTCCTATGTGGTAGCACATAAAGGATGTCATCTACGTAATGTTTTATCTATAAATTTTGTTAAGTTCTTACTTAGGGTTTGTCCAAACAGGTGAGGGCTATCTTCAAATCCTTGAGGCAACACGGTCCATATTACTTGAGATCCACTATCTGGTTCCTCAAAGACAAACAGATATTGTGATTGAGAGTCTAGGCTACACAGAAAAAGGCATCTTTTAAATCTAACATAGTAAACCAAGCAGCAGTTGGAATTTCAGATAACAGAGTACATGGATTAAGAACTACAGGGTGGAGGGAAATTGCTTTATTAATTATTATAAAGTTTTGGACTAGGCAGTTGAATTTTTTTTAAATTTATTTTTATTGTAAACAAATGGGATACATCTTGTTTCTCTGTACATGAAGTAGAGGCATACCATTTGTGTAATCATACATTTACCTAGGGTAATAATTTTTGATTCATTCTGTTATTTTTTCCTTCTCCCCCACTCCTCCCACCCCTCTTTTCCCTCTATACAGTCCTTCCTTCCTCCATTCTTGCCCCCTCCCACTCCTGATTATGTGTCATCATCCACTTATCAGTGAGATCATTTGTCCTTTGTTTTTTTTTTTTTTTTTTTTTTGAGTTTTGAACTCCTAAAATGGGTAAATTGCATTGGCTGTTGCAAGGCATTAAAAGTTTTTGTTGTTTGCAAACTTTATTAGCATTTAGAAAAGCCAGTACTCTAAAGTCTCAAAGGTACTTGAAAAATTTTCCTCTGGCCCCTGCCAAATTTGGTTGGGGTCTAGAACTTTCTCTCCCTGGACAGGTAATTCTCTTCATTTTTGTTATGGGGCGCAACTTAAGAACAGACCAATCACCACTGAGAAGTCCAAATTTGAGGGTCTTTATTAAGCCGGCCGGCTGACTCACACAATGCCCCAAAAAATGGCTATTGGGAGAAAAGCCCCGACCACAGGGTTGTAGGGGTTCTTACACCAAAAATTACATTAATCGTAAGTGTCTGTTGCTATGATTCAAAATTACACATTAACATCATGAGATCATCGACAGAGGGGGAAGTGGGTCAGAATGACCCTTACCTAGGTACAAACTAAAGAATGATTGCTAACATCCACACAATCACTGTTCCCATGGTACATTGTTTAGGAGCAATAGGAATCAAAAGAGAGCAATTTTTCTTTACATAGGAATTATCATTCTGTATTGTTAAACATGTCACACTAAGTAACTGATGATGGGTACAGAGGCAGTGTGTTCCCATGGGAGAAGCTTATTTTCTACATAACATGGAGTCTCAGAGCAAAATGGAGTCTGTTTAGTCATTTCCCTTAGAGTCTGGCCTATAACATTCTCATGGAGCCAGATCTGTCAGCCCATCACAATGCTCTTTGTGCACATGCACTTCTTTGAGCATAAGTTTTCAAATCATAAGTCAATTTTTGTCCCAAACCAGCAAATTGTCCTGAGCTGGTAGGCATAGACAACATAATCTGAACGCCATTCAATTTATTAATTTCTGCCTTATCTGAACAAGAACAATGCTTAGCCAATTGGATTTCCATGTTAAATTGTCACCTTCAGAAAGGTAGGAGCTAACTAGCAGGAGTCAATCATTCGGTGGTAAGGCCTCATTCCATATCGATTGTAAGAGATTTAGTATGAATGGCATGTTTGCTCCATACATAGAACATGCAGATTTTAACTCCCTTAATGTTATAAAAGGAATAGACACATGAGTTCTTTTTGGTCCCTCAGAACTTTGAGAGTCATTTTGCTCAAAAATAGAGTATAACTAAAATTTTGTTAATTCCTTCTCTGCCATATTAACAGTGGTAGGAATTCTTGGCCTTGTGACTTTAAATTCTTTCCTAGGAGCAAGGTGAGGCACTGGAGCAAGACCTTTCAAATGTAAATTACAGAAATCCCATGCTAACTCATCCTCCTCTACATCTGAATGCCTTCCAGTCTTCTGAAAAGAAACTTGCACCCAGCTTTCAGTATCTCTTTGTCCATAGGAAACTGCTCAAGGTCAATTACTAAAACCTTTTAAAATATGTTCCTAGAAGACAAAGAGGCCTGGAGGATGAATATTTCTGAGTCTTAGATTTAAGTTTCTTAATAGCATATCTGCTGATTAAATCTCCCAAAGTCCATAAGTCAACATCTTGGTCCAAATAAAAGCAAGTTTCTATTATAGTCCAAACTAAATTCCCATAGCCTGCCATTGTGCTTCCAATCCCCGCGTAATTTCTTCTCTCATATAGAGGCTTGACCCTCAGGGGCTGTGCCTGAGCAGGGAGCAGTCATGTCTGGGCAGGGAGCAACCACGTTTTTAGTAGGCCTTTCCAGTCTGCTCTTTCCCATCCTCCCCACCCGGTAGCAGAACCCATGCTATTTCTGGAGGGCTGGAAACCATGCCAGGAACACACATATTTAAACTAGGAAACTCAGAGTAATTTCCCCCTCTTAAGTTAGAGATTTCCCCTGAATTCCTGATTAGAAACTTTTTTTTTCCTCAGGATCCTAAACTTTTGCACCTATCTAAGCCAAGTTAGATCTCAGTCTCATACAGTTCACACAGAGCCAGGCAGACCTGCCTGATGGAGTCTGCAGTATTTATAGCAATCAGATCTCCATTTGCATTTTAAGAACTGTAGGAGTTGTGTTCTCTTCACTGAATTTTTACTCTGGCTAAGTATTGAATATAGCTGAATAAATTTTATTTCTCTCTCTGTAGAGAGCAAATTCCCCAGTTTTAACATCACACAATTAAATTCCCTTTCCTTTCTTTTCTTTTTTTTAAACTTGGCAAGTGCATTTATTCACAAATGACCTGTGCATTCCCAGTGATAAATCCTTGATGGTAGTTAGATGCAGTCCTCACAATGTAGCTACCCTGACACACAGGGTTGAGAAGCAGGCTCAAAGAACAGAATATAAGAATCAAGATAAGATTAAGGAATGAAGGAAGGAGGAAGGCAAGGACATGGAGGGACAAAGAATGTGATGAGGGAGGAGGACTGGAGCTCCCCAGCAGAGCACCTGGGAGGACTGATGGGACAGCAGGCAAAGCCATGCTGGGAGCACTCCTCCTTCTGCTGCTCTGCCTCGGGCGGACATTCTTCCTATAAGGAATGCCACGAAAACCACACAGAACACAGGAAATCACATAAGGGAGTTTATTAAGCAAACAGAGTGTCTCCCGGCAGGGTAAGAGAGAAAATAAGAGGAAAAGAAAGGGAAAGAGAAAGGGCATGTGCAAGAAAGAGCATGAAAAGCAAGGAGGAGAAAGAGAGTCAGGGGGAGAGAAAAGCAAGAGAGCAAAAGATGGCAGGGTAGCTACCCTTAAGCAGTTGAATACCGCCAGGCTAACAGGGAACTAATAATGGAGAAGGATACTTGCAAGCTGACTGATGAACCAACAGCTAGCTAGGATGTTCACAGACTGACAAGTGGTTGGGAGGCAGGGAAATGGCTGCAATGGAAAGGGTGGGGAGAGCAGCTTTGTACATTACACTTCCCACATACTCCACAGTCTGCTAATATTGCTGTTTCCTTACTGTTGTTCTCATGAGATGTTCAGTTTCCACAGCTTTCCAAGGTCCACCTCAGGAGAAGTCAATTTGTCCACAGGGGGCATAGTTTCCAGAGTCATCTACTGTGAACCTCTGAGAGATGTGAATGGAATTGAGCTTTAGGGAACCAAGGTAGAAATTCTCAAACAACTTTAAAATGTTCCGGCCATCAAATGACTCTCTTTCCTTGAAAGATATATTGCCATCTGCTATGTAGAGATTGTACCTGCCTTCAGCATTGGGATCTTTCCTGAATAGTGTATTCATGACTGTAGCATGCAGTTTCACACTACTCCACTCTTTTGCTATTAGTCCAGATGCCTGAAAGCATTCCAGAACTCTGTCAAGTAATTCCTGCAGCCTGTTCTAGACATCTTTTATATGAACTTTAGCATAAAGAACATCCACTTTACCACGATCATCATTCATGTACTCTATTCCTGTCATCTCTACTTCCAAGGGTTTACCCCCAGAAATGTCATTAATAAACTCCTCTTTACAGCATTGTAGCATCTCACATGTCTGCTGGATCTCTTGATCACTGAAAAGTACCAACATCCCAATAGTTAGGTGAAGTTTTTTGGAATTCTGGAAAATGGAACTATCAACCCCACGATTCATGGAGGACTTTCCCAGCACTTCTTCCTAGAAATTCAGACATTCTTCTTGAACTTCAGTTTCATTGAGGAAAAAGGCAAGAAAGTGAGTGAAGGGTTGTTTTCTTCTCAAAGTGTCCAAAAGAACATCAATCCAAGTTTGGGCTGAAATTACACTATTTGGATGCTGACCAGTGATCACAATTTCCCCATCTTGTCCAGGCTTAGGAATGCTAATAGAAGTTTTTGTCTCCATTTTTACTTTCTTCCTAGTGTCACCTCTCTTTCCAACTATATGCTTGCAGAGCAGGTTGTGAGCACTCATGGTAGATGGGAATCCTTATGGGGTCTGCTCTACTTCATAGGCATCACAGGGTTCATCAGCCTACTCCATTGGGTCTTGATAGAAATCCCCATCGTCTTCTTCATGTTGGTAAGTCTTCTCTTGGATTGGATTCTTGCTGTAATTTTGTCCATCAATTGTTATAAGCTGTGGGTGCAGAACTTCCATGACACCTTCTCCAAATAATATTCTATTGAAATCCTTCACAGACCAGAAAAATGAAGGAGACAGGAGACTGTTGCAGCAGGCATGGAAAAACTCCCTTTCCTTTCTTAGTACTAAACTTGTGCACATGCATACGCTTCCCATGGAAAAGGGGCCAACTCAAATTCAAATGGCATTTGAGTTTTTATTATGTTCACAGAATTGAAAACTTAATGGATTAAAGGGTATTTCCAACTTGCAGCACCATGGGAAAAAAAAATTAGTGCCCAGCTCAGTTTTCTGCCAATATGCACCCCTCTTCTATCCAAGAGCTGGTGGGTTTTCTGGTCATAAGGAGCAATCAGTGGAGCATTTCATGTGTCCAGCAGTGACTGTCACTTGAGTTCAGTGTGTGTGCATGGACAGTGGAAATAGAAAGCATCCCCTAGCATAGCTGCCCTATAAATGCCAGTTACTGGATGTTTAGGTTCCTGACTTCAGCCACCAGGGCCCAGTTGGATAGTGGGGAGGTGTGGGTTCACCTCTGTGCAGGGAGCCCTCTGAACTCACCTCCAAAGAGTCAGGGCTCCTCAGCCAGTTAACAGCAGATTCCTCTAGGATGACTTCCCATTGGCACCCAGCAAGGGGCATAGTCCCCCCACTTGTCTAGCCCCTGCAGGGAGGCAGAAGCTTTCCCTAGCCTCTGACACAGCCCATAGTGGGCAACATCCTTGGCTCTGAGTCTGGAGTGGCCCTTGGTGAGCCTCTTTCCATGCTGCAGAGTCCCTGCAGCCTGTGCCCCAGCACCTAGCTCTGTACAGGAGTCAGCAAGCAAAGGAGAGTGGTGTGGGCTCATTTATTGGAAGTAGGATGGCACATAGGGAGGGTTCAGGGCTTGTGAGGACAAGCAGCGGAGTCATGATCTCATCTTGGATCAGCTTATATCTCTCTAGGGGATTGAAACTGACACTGTCGCAGGATTTCTGCACATCGTTCCTCAGGGAGTTTAGTCTTGGGGTAAATACAGGAGCTGGACAAGGAGAATCTGGCACTGATCCTGCTTTAGACCAGATGGCCTGGCTGCAAAGACAGGGGATGTGACCTTCTCAACAGCACACTGCCTGCTGGGAAGGTCCTACCTTGTCCAGTCTGGCCTAGAAGACTTGGGGCCATGTTTGCTGGACACATGCAGCTGGAGCCAAAGTCAGGCATTGCCCAGGAGGTCTGGTGGCCCTGGCACTCTTCCCAGTTCCGGGTAGCCTGCAGCATCCACTTTCCTGCCATGCCACAGACAGCCCCACTCAGGTCCACAGTGCCTAGAGACATGGTTACCATCCCCTGGCCAAACAGTGATAAAAAGCATCTTGCTCATCCTGTGTTTCCACAAAAACTTGATGTGCTACAACTGATGATGAGGTGGGGCCTGGGGCCTGTCCTAAACCCTGTGCCTTCTTCTCACTCTGACCACCCCTCACAGAGGAGTAATTGTCCAAAGCAATCACAGCGAGAGGAGCATCAACTTCAAAGTCTTTTGTTTGAGTGTGGTACTGGAGACTGGATCTAGGGGTGTTCTACTACTGAGTCACACTCCAGTTTTTATTTTGAAACGGGGTCTCACTAAGTTGCTGAGATAATAGGTGGTGCCACCACACTTTACTTCAGTGCCTTTTTTTTTTTTTTTTTTTTTTTTTTGCGGTGCTGGGGATCGAACCCAGGGCCTTGTGCTTGCAAGGCAAGCACTCTACCAACTGAGCTATCTCCTCAGCCCTTTTCAGTGTCTTTTAATACTCTCTTGAGACTGACTGGTCGAGAGGTCTGGTCCACTTGCTACAATCCAGGACTGCTGGCAGTTGATGCTGAAGGTCACCACAGGAGTAACTTTTTCCACCCTAAGACAACATGGTGGACTCTACACACCACCCTGCCTCTGTTTGTTGCAAAAGAAATGCAGGAATACATCACACTACTTTTTAAAATCAGGTGAGGGAGAAATATGTCTAAGAGGTGAAAATCCACACTCAGGTCCTTTCCTCTACTGAAGGGGTTGGCTGAGACTCTTACTCATGAAGGACCAGACAGAGCTGGGAACCAACTCCAAACCATTCCTTCCATGTGCATCACACATGTACTTCCACCCATGCATCTTTAGTCATAGGAGCTGAGGGGGTGGTAAGGTGCCTTGGGTTTAGAAGCTAAAGTGATTTTTAGATTCTCATGTTGACAACTATAGATATAGCAAATTTCTTTATATTTCAGGAGCCCCACTGTTAACAGTCCCTTTGATGGCAACTTTTAAGCTCCTTCTGATTTTCTGTAATCCCATCTTGCTCATCTCCTATGCAGGTCTTTGTGCTCAAATCAGATTATTTCTGTTGAATACATTCCTAAAAGTAGAATTCTGAAAAATAAATGTTGCACATATAAAATATTGGTTATTCCTGCCAAACTGCTTTTCCTAAGGTTGCACCATGCTAGCAGACTCTCTGACCTTGGTGGAGGGTAGGAGAATATTGAGAATCTCAGCTACGGGATTTTTTGGTTCTGATGGGCAACCTCTAGCAGCTGGACTTTCCCCCCATGCTTTGCTGACATATTGTCAGAGCATGGAACTTATGCCAAGACTTGGCATTCATAGAGTGCTCTCATTTCATTCTGAGTATATTCCTATGTGATTCCTATAAAATGGCACCTAATCTCAGCCTAGTTGCAAAGTTGCCAAATAAGTTTCATAACCTCCCTTCTCTACATGGGGTGCAGATGCAGGTGGGCCTAAGTGACCTGTGAGAGATCAACTCACTGGAGAATAGGAAAGGCCTGCCTCTGACTCTGGGCCCACCTCTGGCTCATCTGTCCCACCAGGCACCAAACTCCTGTACCAGCTAATAACCATAGATCCTCAGGATATTGGGACAAGGATGTCTGTCACTGAAGTCAGTCATGAGATTGGGTGGGTAGGTCAGGAAGAGCAGCAGAATGAGCTGGCATTTTCAGGTGAGGAGGAGGACAGAGGGAGACTGGAGCCTGGTCCATTGTTGTGCTTGGGTGTTTGTTGTTGTGGGACATGATACCTGGAGAATGGACATGAGCTTACTGTTGGACAGTAAAGTTTGGAGCTGAAGCTTGGACTGCAGGCTCCTCTATGTGGTCTTGGCACAGGGAAACTGAATTCCAGTGGAGGCAGGGCATCCAGAATAGTGTCAGGAGCTGGGTGTTGGGGCCTAAGACTTTCAACAATGGAAGGAGAGCCCAGGACATCATCTCTGACAAGGGCATCTTCTGGGGCACATGCACAGAGACCTTCCTAGAGAATGGCAGCCACTCCCAGGCCTCTTCCTGCAGTGTTGATTGAAACAAAGTCCAGCATGGTTTTGGGAATCCCACACATGTGTTGAAGACACTGACCCACTCAAAGAGCCTTGCTAGATGGCTTTCTGTAGAAGAACCTGGTACCAGGACCAATTTTATAAAACAACCTCTTTCTGGTTTCCCATGCCCTGTCTGGTCTCCTGAGCTCTCCAAGGAGGGTATTGGGAACACTGTTGCTCAGGTCTGTGCAGTTGGACAGGGCCTTATTAACCATGGCAAATCAGTTCAACCATCTCAGAGTCACTCTGCCTGGACTCAGTACAATCACTGACTTTCACATGAGGTGTTGTACACTGGAAACCTGTGTCCTGAGCCAGCATCAGAAAGGCAGGTGCTAACTGGGGCCTGTAGGTAGAAGCTGCTGACACAGTTCTCCTGTGGGACTTCCTAGGAGGTTTTCTACTGCAGGTTCCAGCATCCTGAGAGATCCTTTTGTCTGCGGTCCACAATCTGGCTCTCAGGGTCTGGGGGTGTTCTCTCAAGTCCATTGCCCTCCACTTAGGGAACCAGGATGTCTCCACATTAGAGCTGAACTTCATGGCTTGCTAATGCAAACAGTGACTCAGAATGCCTGCTGGAAGTTAAAAAGGGTAGATCCTACTTTCCAGCTCTCTCAGCTCAAGATCACTTCCTCAGAGATGCCTTGGCCAACCATTTTGATGAGCCAGCTGCTCTCCAGAATAAGATTTTGTTTCATCTTTGCCTTCCCCTTATGAATTCTGGTTCTCTGGGCACCCCACGGACACACCTGCTAGCACACGTGTTCAGCACACAGATGTTCAGCAAGAACTCTACTGAATGACCTTCTTCTCAACCCCCAACTTGTATCCCTTACCCCTTCTCTCAGCACCTTTACAATGAATTCATCATCTACATTAACTTTCTCTTATTCCCTCCTTATGTAGAAGCACCATTCAGATCTGGTTGAGGACAGAGATGGAGAATTTTCTCTACATTGTGGGGCTCCCTACAATGGGAGAACTGGGTCTTCCTACTGCAACCTGGGAAGTTCTTTAGTCTCCTTTCTGAGCAAAGGAGATAAATGACCTGCCTGCCTCTCAAGGACCTGGGATGATCAGTCAGTGCCTGCAAAGTGCTCACAGAATGAGCTGTCTACCTATTAATTAAGGAACTAAATAGAAAGCAATTTTTCACCTAGGGAAGACATTCTCCATGCAAATGCCCAGTGTGGAGACATCCAAGATGGGAGAGAGAGGAAGGGTAGATGTCCAGTTGCTCTGTGGGTCAGGACTCAAGCAGTGAGAGAACTGTTCCTGGAAGGTGGGTGAAAGAGGGATTTCACTAAAATTCAACATTGGACAGTTGGAGTGTCTTAGAGACTCAAAAATTAGGGTGCACTGAACAAAGAAGAAAGAGTATGTTGGAACCAAGCCAGTTGCAGCTGCCATGTTGGTTTACCCCAGGGGAGAGGAGAACAGAGGAGAGAGAACAGAGAGACAAATGCAATGGACAAATTTGGCACAGAAAGTTCTGTAGCTCAGAAAGGCAGCCCAAACTTAGCTGATCCAGAGCATGCATAGCCATCTGGTGTTGGTAAAGGGCACTGTTTTTCAACCAGCCATGGACAGCTGAGGTGGGAGCCATCTCAAGGAGGCCACACTGCAGCTTGCTGCTATGGAGCTGGGAGACCATAGCAAACACTGTTCTGGCAAGTACCCAATGTGTGACCCAGGGTTTACCCAGTGGAATGTGAGTGAAACAGGCACAGAGGAGATTGTATCTGGGGGGTTTCAAATAAGGGATATAGAAGGGAGCCCATTTTGCTTTCCCTTTGTGTCTGATGGCTCAAATGACCAGCAGAAGTGGGTTGGAAATTTGAAGAGGTGGTTGTTAGTGCACCCAGGGACTCATCCCAGGAAGGTTATGTTTGAGGGCAGCAGAGTATGTGGAGTGTTGCCCACCATCACCATCACCACCACCACACCCTCAAACCCCGAACCTTGTAAGCAGAATTCCTGAGAGGCTCCTGAGACCCAGACTCCCAGCAGAAATTGGCAGCTCCCAGGCACTTGGGGTGAGACCATCCATTCTTGTCAATTATTATTTTGACCACCTCAGTGGAGACCATTTCTTCATTGTTCATTAACAACATTTTTTCCTTTGTATGTGTGTGTGTGTTCTTGCTGTGCTGCTTGGTTTGTGGACATATATACATACTCATATTTCTTTCTGTTTTTCACTTTTAGCATTTTTAAATGTCATAATTTTTTCTTACCTTGTCTTGTGAGAGCTAAGCATTTTGTTTTATTTTGGTTTTGTTTCTTTCTCTCTTTTTTTCTCCCACTAATGGGAAATTCTCTTGTTCTTTATCCCTTTACCTTATTTTTCCTCCTCATTCCTTATAATCATAACCTGCTATATCTCTTTTGCATTCTCTCTGTTCACATTTTAAACATTGTAAACTCTCTTCTATCTTCCTATTAAATTTTCTTTTCTCTTAATGAACTGTATTCTGACCACCTTTTAGATCTAGTTTATTTATAAAACTTCTGACCCCACCATTCAAGTTGCAATTATTGCTGCTGTGGATGACACAATTGACACCCTGCTGTTTGCCTTAATGCCAGATCTAGTTCACAGTAGCTTTTGCTGTTGGCAATTTCTGACTCCCCCCTGGAATCTTCCAGGGTGATTAGGTGAGCTATAGTCACATCACTGTGGCAAGGTTCAAGCCATTGTCCTGCAACTCAGTAGGTGCTTCCTGCATCATCTCAAAGATATATATTTTTTATTCTTAGGAATACATTTTATTAGAATGGAAGTATATAAACCAAGAGCATCAGGAAAAAATATGTATCAGGAGGAATCCAGAGAAGTTGAGCACAGGCTTTTGACCATTTCCCCATCTAGGCCATAAAGGACTTGCTTTCTCTTCAGCAGTAAACTATGTGGACAGTGCAAAATGTCTGCACAGAGAAAACTGTTCAAATTTTGGTGTCTGAGGCTTTTACTGAGAGCCAGTCACATAGAAATGTCATGCGACATGACAGACACAGCTGCTGAAACTTAGGATCCCAGGCAGGAAATCAGATGCACATCAAGTATGCTGATGTATGTGCAAAGCAATCCTGACAGGCTGAAATGACATGGTCTATTGCCCCAGGTATATAAAACATAATTATCAACCATTAACATGAGAACATTCTCAGGGCCACTTTCCCAGGGGTTGGCCAAAGGTCAGGTCTGGTTCTAGGTTCCCTTGAAGTTATGCAATGACTGAACAGCAAGACCTACTCAGGAAACACATTCCTCATACTCCACATGCCCTACTCAAAACTCAACAGTGCCACATTGGGTAGGTGAAATGTATGTGTAAACACTGACATATAATAAGATCACATCTAGTCTTTGGTAGAACTGAGATTTGAAGCTATGGTGGGTTTATTCTCACTTAGGCTGTCCTGCCTTCTCACTACCAGCTACTAGTGTGCTGAGTATTTACAGATCACCCAATCCACTGGGATGAGCAAAACCCCTACTTACTATAAATTAGTCTGAGCCATCTTCCCACTCTGCTGGGGGCACATAAAGATGTCTTATGCTCATTCATATCTGACCTCCCCAGGGATTCTGTCTTTGCACAGGAAGTTTCCCCGGGGTGTGTCTATAAGGTCATCATAATTTATAGGTGGTACGAAGTTGCTGCTTATGCATAATAGTCCTAAGAGATAGTATATGCATTCAAAAGTTGGGGAAGCATGGTGTGCCAGGCATGGTACCACACACCTGTAATCCAAGCTACTCAGAAGGCTGAAGAATGAGAATCACAAATTTGAGGCCAGTCTAGGCAACTTTGTGAGACCCTGTCTCAAAATAAAAAATATTCTGAGTAGCAGTCACTGGCAGGGGACTTGCCAACATTTTGCAAGCCCCTGGGTTCCATCCCCCATCCCCCCAAAAAGCATTGTGGGAGCTATAGACTTGAATTTCCTACTGGTATTACCTATTTTAAAAGGAAAACTGAAAAGGCATAAGTTGCAAATTATTCTGGTTAGAAAAGATCGATCTTTAAAAAATGCACAAATAGAAGCCAAAGTTGTGATCAAATTTTAAATATCATGACAAAATTTTAAATATATGCAAAAGAAGGGCAAGTAATAAACTGAAATCCCATATAATCATTACTCAGATTAAACAACTATCATTACATGGCCAATCTTGTTTCAATTAGACTTATCCATTATCCATTTGTATCCTAAAGGATAAAAACTTCTTGCAATGCACAAACACACCGGGTGCAGTGATGCATACCTGTAATCCCAGCTTCTCAGAAGGCTGAGACAGGAGAATCCCAAGTTCAAAGTCAGTCTCAGCAAAAAAAAGCAAGGCACTAAGCAACTCAGTGAGACCCTGTCTCTAATAAAATACAAAATAGTGCTAGGGATGTGACTCAGTGGTCACATGCCCCTGCATTCAATCCCTGGTACCAGCCCCCAAAATGTACAAACACTACCATTATTTCATTTGAAAATAATGATAATACCTTATGTTTTAGTTAGATTTTCATCAATGTCACTAGAAGATCTGACAGGGACACCTTATAGGAATAAAAGTTTATTTTGATTCATGTTTGCAGAGGTTAGTTCTCTGTCCAGCTGACTTCATTGCTCTGGGCTCACAGTGAGGCAGAACATCATGGCTGAAAGGTAAGGCAGAGGAAAGAAGCTCTAAGATAGCAATCAGAAGCAGAGGGAGCTCCTTTCACCAGAGACAAAATATAAACTCCAAAACCATGCCCCCAGTGACCTACCTCATCCAGGGAATCCTACCTGACTACAGTTACTGCCCAGTTAATCCATACAAGTGGACTGATTCACTGATTGGATCACAACTCTCACCATCTGATCATTTAATCTCTGAAAATGCTTGCATTGTCTTATACTAATGCTTTCGGGGGACATCTCATATCTAAACCACAACATTCTGCCCTGGTCTTCAAAAACTCATGCTAACTTCACAATACGAAACATATTCAGCCCATTTCCAAGAATTCCCATAGTCTAAACAGTTCCAGCATTCCCAAAATGAGAATGTTCTCCTAACACTGCCTACCTAGCATCAAGAGATGAGAAGAAAGCTGACCTCTTTGGAATGAAGGGGAAGGAAATACTTTCTCCTGAGAATCAGGACGGATGACCTCATGTTCATTTAGGATTTATGTTATCTACACCTTAGAGGCATTCCAAGATAAGTAGTTGCACAGAAAATAAAACTACTAGTCCAGTAGAATCAGCAGGACCAGTGAGACCCAAGATGGCTTTCAACTCCATCCCCAAAAGAACTGCCCTGGATTGTTGATGCTAACAGATGTCAGGTTCCAAAAGCAGTGGGCATCAGTAGAGACACCCCTCTCCTAAAATCAAGATGATACATAAACCTTAAGAATCTAGAAGAAGTACCACAACATGAAGGAAATAAGAGGAAGGAATTACTAAGTGTGAAAATCCAAAAAATCAATGGTGCTAAAAACCAAAACACAATAGAATTAGCATCAGTTAAGCTAAATATTCTGTTTGGAAAGATGAACCTACCAGGTAAAAGAAGACAAAGCAGAGAAAAGGCATAAATAAAGAATATTAAGAATAGAAAAGGAACCAAGTGAAGAGCAAATGAGGGAGTTTAATAATTAAGAGTGGGAAGCAGGTGGACTTGGTTGGTGCATAATGTATGCATGCATTGAAACATCACACTAAACCCCATGAATATGCATGCTGATTAAAACTTTTAAAAAAGGAAAAAAGAAACAGGAACAATTAAAATGAATAAAATGGCCACGGGGTGATCCAAGATGGCAGACTAGAGGGTGACTGCATCTCCTGGCGCTCCAGAACCCAGGATTCAAGAAGGGGAGGCATTGAGAGACTTGGACTAAAATAGAGCCATGGGGTGAGTCTCCCCCACTGGGTGAAGCTTGGCCTGGACGGCAGGCCTGGATAGGGGCAGCTTATCAGACAGAGTAGGGCTGGGCAGCTAGAGTCTTCCCCAGGCAGCCATGCGCACTCCGGCGGTGGGCTCATCCCACACGGCCAGCTTCTCCAGCTTCTCGGAGCAGGCCCCCCAGTGAGAGCCTTTCTGCAGAGAACCACCTCCAAGTCTCGGAGCCAGCACGGCGAGCTCTGGCCCGCAGGCAGCTTCAGGGACCAGGACAGGGCAGCCAGGGACTTCCCCAAGCAGCCCGGTCCCCTCCTGCAGGAGGCGCCTTTCAAGGCTAGCTTCTTGGAGCAGACCGCCAGTGAAAGCCTTTCTACACAGAGCCAGCCACAAGTCCCCGAGCCAGCAGAGAGCTCTGACCCACAGGGAACCTCTGTGACCAGGGCAGGGCAGCCAGAGACTTCTCCAGGCGGCCCTGCCCCCTCCGGCCGCAGGCTCTTTTCACAGGGTAATCCAAGATGGCAGACTAGAGGGTGATTGCATATCCAGTCACTCCAGAACCCAGGATTCAAGAAGGGGAGGCACTGAGAGACTCGGACTAAAATAGAGCCATGCGGTGAGTCTCTCCCACTGAGTGAAGCTCGAACTGGGCGGCAGGCCTGGATAGGGGCGGCTTATCAGAGCAGGGCAGGGCAGCTAGAGTCTTCCCCAGGTAGCCCTGCTCACTCCAGTGGTGGGCTCCTCCCACAGGGCCAGCTTCTTGGAGCAGGCCCCCCAGTGAGAGCCTTTCTGCACAGAGCCAGCTCCAAGCCCTGGAACCAGTAGGGGGCTAGGGGCAGCTTTGTTCGGAAGCACTGCATTTTCAAGTTCCTCCAAGACTTCAGGCTACTGAAGCTGGGAGGTGATACACTGGAAATCTACAGGGACACTATAAGCCAATAGAGGAAATCTGCAATATCTCAGGGTCCCACTGACAGCTGACCAATATGAGAAAACAAGGGAAGAAAATGTCCCAAACGAACCTAGATACTATGTCAATAAAACCCAATGACAGCACAGCAGAAGAAATGTCAGAAAGGGAGTTCAGAATGTACATAATTAAAACAATCAGGGAAGCAAACGAGGAGATGAAAGAGCAAATGCAGGCATTGAAGGATGAGATGAAAGAGCAAATGCAGGCATTAAATGATCGCACCAATCAACAGTTAAAAGAGCAAATATGGGAAGCAAGAGATCATTTCAATAAAGAGTTAGAGATACTGAAAAAAAACCAAACAAACAAAAATCCGTGAAATGAAGGAAACAATAAACCAAGTTAAAAACTCCATAGAAAGCATAATAGGATAGAACACCTGGAAGACAGAACCTCAGACATTGAAGAAAAAATATTTAATCTTGAAAACAAAGTTGACCAAACAGAGAAGTTGGTAAGAAATCATGAATAGAATCTACAAGAATTATGGGATATCATGAAAAGGCCAAATTTAAGAATTATTGGGATTGAGGAAGGCTTAGAAAACAAACCAAAGGAATGAACAATCTATTCAATGAAATAATATCAGAAAATTTCCCAAATCTGAAGAATGAAATGGAAAACCAAGTACAAGAGGCTTATAGGACTCCAAATACACAAAATTACAACAGACCCACACCAAGGCACATTATTATGAAAATACCTAACATACAAAATAAAGACAGAATTTTAAAGGCCGCGCGAGAAAAGAATCAAATTACATTCAGGGGGAAACCAATAAGAATATCAGCAGATTTTTCAATCCAGACCCTAAAAGCTAGAAGGGCCTGGAACAACATATACCAAGCCCTGAGAGAAAACGGATGCCAACCAAGAATTTTATACCCAGCAAAACTTACTTTCAGATTTGACGATGAAATAAGATCCTTCCATGATAAAAAAAAGCTAAAGGAATTTACAAAAAGAAAGCCAGCATTACAGAACATTCTCAGCAAAATATTCCATGAGGAAGAGATGAAAAACAACGATGCAAATCAGCAACGGGAGGAACTAGCCTAATGAAATAGCCAAATAAAGGAGAAACCAAATCATGTCAAAAAACAAAAATGAGTCAAATGACTGGGAATACAAATCATATCACAAAAATAACCCTGAATGTTAATGGCCTGAATTCATCAATCAAAAGAAATAGACTGGCAAATTGGATTGAAAAGAAAAATCCAACAATATGCTGCCTGCAAGAGACTCATCTCATAGAAAGAGATACCCATACACTAAAGGTGAAAGGATGGGAAAAAACAAACCATGCACATGGACAACAAAAAAGCTGGAGTATCCATCCTCATTTCAGATAATGTGGACTTCAAGCCAGAACTAGTCAGAAGGAATAAAGAAGGACATTTCATACTGCTTAAGGGAAACATAAATCAGCAAGACATAACAATCATAAATATCTATGCCCCGAACATTGGCTCATCCATGTATGTCAAACAAATCCTTCTCAATTCCAGAAACCAAATAGACCACAACACAATAATACTAGGTGATTTTAACACACCTCTCTCACCACTGGATAGATCTTCCAAACGCAAATTGAATAAAGAAACCATAGATCTCAATAACACAATCAACAATTTAGACTTAACCGACATATATAGAATATACCATCCAACAAAGAACGAATACACTTTCTTCTCAGCAGCACATGGATCCTTCTCTAAAATAGACCATATTTTATGCCACAAAGCTACTGTTAGCAAATTCACGAAAATAGAGATACTACCTTGTACTCTATCAGATCATAATGGATTGAAATTAGAAATAAATGACAGAATAAAAAACAAACACTTCTCCAATACCTGGAGATTAAATAATACACTATTATATGATGAATGGATAACAGAAGACATCAGGAGGGAAATAAAAAATTCTTAGAAGTAAACGAGAACAAAGACACATCATATCAAAATCTCTGGGACACTATGAAAGCAGTACTTAGAGGAAGATTTATTTCATTGGGCGCATACAACAAAAGAAATAGAAATCAACAAATAAACAACCTAACACTACAGCTCAAAGCCCTAGAAAAAGAAGAGCAGACCAACACCAAAAGTAGTACAAGACAGGAAATAGTTAAAATCAGAGCCGAAATCAACGAAATTGAAACAAAAGAAATAATCGGAAAAATTAACAAAATAAATAGTTGGTTCTTTGAAAAAATAAACAAAATTGATAAGCCCATAGCCACACTAACAAAGAGAAAGAGGGAGAAAACTCAAATTACTAAAATTCAGAATGAACAAGGAAATATCACAACAGACATGAGTGAAATACAAAAAATTAGAAGCTATTTTGAAAATCTATACTCCAACAAAACAGAAAACCTCGAAGACATCAACAAGTTTCTAGAAACATATGAATTACCTAAACTGAACCAGGAGGACATACACAACTTAAATCAATTTCAAGGAATGAAATACAAGAGGTCATCAAAAGCCTACCAACAAAGCAAAGTCTGGGACCAGATGGGTTCTCAGCCGAGTTTTACAAAATCTTTAAAGAAGAGCTCATTCCAATACTCCTCAAAGTATTCCATGAAATAGAAGAGGAGGGAACCCTCCCAAACTCATTCTATGAAGCCCATATCACCCTGATACCTAAACCAGACAGAGACACATTGAGGAAAGAAAATTTCAGACCAATATCCTTAATGAACATCAACGCAAAAATTCTCAACAAAATTTTAGTAAATCACATACAAAAATATATGAAAAAGATAGTGCACCATGATCAAGTGGGTTTTATCCCAGGGATGCAAGGTTGATTCAACATCCAGAAATCAATAAATGTCATTCACCATATCAACAGACTTAAAGTTAAGAATCACATGATTATTTCAATAGATGCAGAAAAAGCATTTGATAAAATACAGCATCCCTTCATGCTCAAAACACAGGAAAAACTGGGGTAGTAGGAACATTCCTTAACATTGTAAAGGCCATCTACGCTAAGCCCATGGCCAATATCATTCTAAATGGTGAAAAACTGAAAGCATTCCCCCTAAAAACTGGAACAAGGCAGGATGCCCCCTTTCACCACTTCTATTCAACATCGTCCTTGAGACTCTAGCCAGAGCAATTAGACAAACCAAAGAAATTAAAGGGATACGACTTGGAAAAGAAGAACTCAAACTATCCCTGTTCGCTGATGTCATGATTATATATTCAGAGGTACCTGGAAATTCCACCAGAAAACTTTTAGAACTCATAAGTGAATTCAGTAAAGTAGCAGGTTACAAGATCAATGCTCATAAATCCAATGCATTTTTATACATAAGAGATGAATCTTCAGAAAGAGAAATTAGGAAAACTACCCCATTCACAATAGCATCAAAAAAATAAAATACTTGGGAATCAATCTCACAAAAGAGGTGAAAGACCTCTACAATGAGAACTACAGAACACTAAAGAAAGAAATTAAAGAAAACCTTAGAAGATGGAAAGATCTCCCATGTTCTTGGATAGGGAGAATTAATATTGTCAAAATGGCCATACTACCTAAAGTGCTATACAGATTCAATGCAATTCCAATTAAAATCCCAATGATGTACCTTGCAGAAATAGAGCAAGCAATTATGAAATTCATCTGGAAGAATAAAAATCCCAGAATAGCTAAAGCAATCCTTGGCAGAAAGAGTGAAGCAGGGGGTATCGCAATACCAGATCTTCAACTCTACTACAAAGCAATAGTAACAAAAATGGCATGGTATTGGTACGAAAATAGACAGGTAGATCAATGGTACAGAATAGAGGACATGGACACAAACCCAAATAAATACAATTTTCTCATACTCGACAAAGGGGCCAAAAATATGCAATGGAGAAAAGATAGCCTCTTCAACAAATGGTGCTGGGAAAACTGGGAAACCATATGCAACAGAATGAAATTAAACCCCTATCTCTCACCCTACACAAAACTCAACTCAAAATGGATGAAGGACCTCGGAATCAGACCAGAGACCCTGCATCTTATAGAAGAAAAAGTAGGTCCAAATCTTCAACTTGTTGGCTTAGGACCAGACTTCCTCAACAGGACTCCCATAGCACAAGAAATAAAAGCAAGAATTAACAACTGGGATAGATTCAAACTAAAAAGCTTTCTCTCAGCAAAGGAAACTATCAGCAATGTGAAGAGAGAGCCTACAGAGTGGGAGAATATCTTTGCCAACCATA
The DNA here is from genome assembly GCF_902686445.1 of Sciurus carolinensis. Classification (NCBI taxonomy): domain Eukaryota; kingdom Metazoa; phylum Chordata; class Mammalia; order Rodentia; family Sciuridae; genus Sciurus; species Sciurus carolinensis. The sequence continues at coordinate 54,888,510 of NC_062215.1, read as the reverse complement.
CCTCAGATAGAGCGCTAATTTCCAGAATCTATAAAGAACTCAAAAAACTCTACACCAAGAATACAAATAATCCAATCAACAAATGGGCTAAGGAAATGAACAGACACTTCACAGAAGAAGATATACAAACAATCAACAAACATATGAAAAAATGTTCAACATCTCTAGTAATAAGAGAAATGCAAATCAAAACTACCCTAAGATTCCATCTCACCCCAATTAGAATGGCGATTATCAAGAACACAAGCAACAACAGGTGTTGGCGAGGATGTGGGGAAAAAGGTACACTCATACATTGCTGGTGGGGTTGCAAATTAGTGCAGCCACTCTGGAAAGCAGTATGGAGATTTCTCAGAAAGCTTGGAATGGAACCACCATTTGACCCAGCTATCCCACTCCTTGGCCTATACCCAAAGGACTTAAAATCAGCATACTACAGAGACACAGCCACATCAATGTTCATTGCTGCTCAATTCACCATAGCCAGATTGTGGAACCAATCTAGATGCCCTTCAGTTGATGAATGGATAAGGAAACTGTGGCATATATATACAATGGAATATTACTCCGTCATGAAGAATGATAAAATTATGGCATTTGCAGGCAAATGGATGAAATTGGAGCATATCATGCTAAGTGAGATAAGCCAATCTCAAAAAACCAAAGGACGAATGATCTCTCTGATAAGCGGATGAGGACATATAATGGGGCGTGGGAGGGGTTAGCATTAGGGTTAGGGTTAGGTTTAGGGTTAGGGATAAGGAGGGTGGTAAGAATGGAGGAAGGAAAGACTGTATAGAGGGAAAAGAGGGGTGGGAGGGGTGGGGGGAAGGGAAAAAATAACAGAATGAATCAAACAACATTACCCTATGTAAATTTATGATTACACAATGGTATGCCTTTACGCCATGTACAGACAAACAACATGTATCCCATTTGTTTACAATAAAAATAAATAAATAAAAAATGAATAAAATGAAATTAAAAGAAAAAGCAAAAAGGTGGCCATAATTACACTTCAAGAATTTAGATATCATTAAAAGTTTCTCAATGCAAAAGATAAAATAGAGTAGAAATCATTGAAGGAGATGAATAACTCAGACTTACAAATTTGGGACAGTTACTTGGTTTTTCCCAGTCTGTTTTCACTCTTGTACTAACGGAAAAACGTGTGTCTTCCTCTTGGAAACTTCTGTGGATTGAAACATGCACAGAACACTTAGGACTGTGCTTGTCAGAACCAGTTCCTCACTAATGGTTGACTTTTATTTATGCTTTTGCAAGAATAGTCATTACATCCTTATAATACTGAAAAACTGGGAAAAAAATTTAAAAATGTCCAACCGACATCACCAAGTTCAGCATCACTGTCACATCACAAAATAAGTGGCGCACAGGGCTGAAGCGGGCCTAGGAGAGCGCAGAGATGTTCAGCATGTGGAGCTGCAAGTGCAGGTGGGCCACCGCCCAGGACGCACCCACCAGCGCCACACTGCGCCGGGGTGTCATGACCGCGGTGTAGTGCAGTGGCCGGCCGACCGCCACCACGCAGTCATAGGACATGGCAGCCAGGAGGTAGCTCTCCGTGATGCCCAGAGCCACAAAGAAGTACATCTGGGCAAAGCATGCTTGGAAGGATATGGCCTGGCCAGGGTGGAGCAGGCTGGCCAGCGGTCCAGGGACCATGACAGTGGTAAAGCAGGCATCCACGAGGCTCAGGTGACCCAAGCAGTAATACATAGGGGAGCTCAGAGCCCCATCAGACCTCACCAGTACCACCATGCTCAGGTTGCCCAGGGCATTGAGCAGATAGATGCTGAGGAAGAGCAGGAACAACACCGGGTGGGCGACTGTGTCATCCATCAGGCCAAGGAGGAGGAACTCTGAACCAGAGGTGAGGCTGACCAGAGCCATTGAGGACCCGGCCAGGCAGGAATGCTGAGGAGTGAAAGAAGGCAACAAGTCTAAGTTCTGAGGAAGTCCAGGTGGACTTCCTGCATGTTGAGTTTCCATGTGTAAATTTTGATATACATCCCACACACAGAGTATTTACAAAAATTCTGATAATACAGATTTCTGCTTGAAAAACCACATTGCTCATTGAATGGTCTTAATCTTATGAAGAAACTGCTTTTCCCAGGGGTGTTCTAAGGTAATGGTTAAGTCTCCAGTTTCCTTGCAAATCATACCTGATTTTGAGTCCTGACTTTACTACTAAGGTAGTATGTCCTCTCTGAATCTCAGTTTCTTCTTTTTCAGTGAGGAAAATACTAGTTTCTATCCTTTGACTTGGTTATGAGGATAAAGTGAGTAATAAAGTTTAAATTGTTAGCATAGTGCCTGACACATAATGTCTTATAACTTTTATCTGTCTCCTCATCATTAGTCTATCAAATTCACCATCATCATCACCATCATCATCATCATCATCATCATCATCTAGTCAATGAGTTAGGACCCAGGTCTTCTAAATACCAATCTAAATCTCTTCACAAAACACCTCACTGCATTTGCCACTCATTTTCACCACTCATTGTGCACTAATTCACAAATCGTTAAACCTTCTCTGTAAAGGATCCTATAGTAAATATTTTAGGTTTGAGGGTCATACCATTTCTCTTGCAGCCACACCACTCTGCCTTCGTAGTGCAAAAGCAGTTGCCCAGAAGAAGTAAATGAGTGACCATGGCCATGCTGCAATAAAATTTTACTTACAAAACAGGTGGAGGACTGGAATTGCCCTGTGGGACTTGATTTGTTGACCCCTGTATAGGATACTGGGGGAGACAGGGAGATAAAAGAAGCTTAGCTCTATCCTCAAACAGTTTGATCTGGAGCAACATGCAGAGGGTCTTCATGTTTCTAATTTTACGAACTATGTGGAAATAAATTATTCTTCTTGGAGGAGTTTGGAAAGAATTCAAAAAAGGTGTGGGACTTGAATCAGGCCTTGAAGAATGAATAGGAGTTCACCAAACAGATGTGTTCTGGTGTAGGAGGAGAGGGTATTCCTGACAGTGGGAAGAGATTGTGTGGGGTCGTTGGTAAAGGAGGCATGGATTGAAGAAGGCTAAGCATCCACATTATGACACCAAGACTCTGGGCAAAGTTTATTCTTGCTCTTATCTCAGTGCATAAAATAAGTTGTATGAAAAACTGTTACATTTCTCAGTTAGCCATGAGTTCAATGATCTCAGGAAAATGCACTCATTTTGTCTCCCATTCTGTCTCTTCCTTAAAATACCACACTTTTCTCCTGTTGCTCCAAAGTCTCTACAAGTAGTGTGCTACTAAGCTAATCTGTCAACCCTTTGCCAGGAACCCGGTCAGGCTTTGATGAGATCCCAGAGAATGGACCAAGTTAGCTCCTACCGAGGACCACCTCCCAGGAAGAAGCTGCATCTCCCTGTCTTGTCCAGTGAACTGTATAATACAAAATTTATCCAAAAATACCTGTTAAATGAAGCTTTTTTTTGAAGAGCAATGAGTGAAAAACATAAAGGAGGAAGGATGAAGAAGAGAATGATGGGAAAAGTCCAATAACCATACCTGACCTGTCAACTTCCCAGGAAAAGCCCCAGATGTATCCTGCTTTCATTTTTCTGCTTCTCTGTCATCGTCACCCATTAGCTGTTCTGAGAAATCACCACCTTAGTTCCTGCAAACCCCACTCCTTGGCCCATCATAAAATAGGAGCATGTAAGAGCTGGATCTCAACACCCCTCAAAGCCATCCTTGTCTTTTTCAGTGTACTATTCTCCTTTACAGAGCCCTTGACCTTCACCTCCCAACCTCTCTTTAGGTAGCTACTTGATGCAGCAGAAAGAGCATTAGCTGTGAAATCACAGCCACATGGGCTTTCATCCTGACAGCTATGTAAACATTTAATTCCATTCATCTCATCTATAAAATGAGGATATTGATTCCTGCTTTGCATGACTGATGTCAAGATTAAGTGAGGTAATGTATGTACGAGGAGTAGCACAGAATGGATACTGATAGATCTTGGTTCCCTTTCCCCCATATATAAATCCACTGGATTTTTCCTATGGTTTCTTGAGATGGTTCAGTCCAGTCCTGGAGCACTGCAGTTATTTAGTTGTTTTTCTTAATCTCAATTAAAACCTGCTTTTCTGCTACAAATGTCACCAATTTTGGTCTCTAGGGACAACACATGCCAACTCTACTTTCTCTGTTCCAGGTCTACAGATGTTTTCTTCAACCTGAAGATCACTGGAACTTTAGATCCTTTCTCACAGGACCTAATTTCCAGGTCCTTTTTCATTCACTTTTTGCTTTGTCAATATTTTCTTAACAGGAATTGGGCACAGTGTTCAAGCTGGGGTTGGTCTGTGTGGAGTTCCCTGGGGCAATAAGATGGCTCAAGCTAACCATTCATGCCTGATTATTGAGTGCTTGCTGTGGGAAGGAATTGTGGGCTCTTGGGCTGCAGAGGTAAGGCAGCCGTTGTCCTTGACCTCCAGCTGTGCACAATGTAGTAAACACTACACTAACTGTATGAACAAAGTGAGGGTGATTTCCTCTCCTGGCTGATATGGGAAAGATTCCAAAGAAGAGGTGAGGCTGGAATTAAGTTGGGAAGAATGAGTAGAAGATCATTTGGGAATGGGAAGGGCAGGGCAGGTAGGGGAAAGAGAATGTGAAAATAAAAGATTTTTTGTGTGTGTGGGGAGAAAGTTGGCACTAAAATGTGGCTTCCTCCTCCTTAATTCTTAACGCAGAGTGGATGGAGATGGGGTGGGGAAGAAGACAGGACACAAAGTAAGAAGATAGTAGAGAAAGGTTGGGTTCTCTCACCTGAAGGGCAGCATGCCAGACCTCAGCCCCTTCTGCAGAGTCTGTGGCTGGTATCTCTCCTGGTCAGAGGTCCCTATTCTTGGGCAGATGCATGGTCCTCCTCCTCAGCCCAGAGGCTTCAGGATGTTTCCTATGGGCTGGGACAACAGTACTATGAAGAGAGAGGCAGACAGACAGAATTGCAAGGACCCTGGGAATTCCTGAGCTATGCTCTTCCCACTCACCTTACTGCCCGGCCAGTCTCCGTGCTGCCTGGTGGATACAGAGCAGACTGCTCAGCCTGGTGTCCAAGGTTTTCCAACATGGCTCCTAGCATTCTCTTTAGCTTTCCCTGCAACTGTTTCCATAGGCTTCCTCTACCCCTGACCACAGCCAGGCTGGCCTTTTCACTGCATCTTGCAGCTTTCTCACCCACCCCACTCCTGCCCTCTTGATCCCACCTGGAATGCTTTTTCTGCCCTATCCCAATATCCAAAGTTGGTTCCACTTCCTCCAGGAAGCCCTGTGCCCTTTCTAGACTCTGCAACCCCCACGTCTGCCTCTCTCCTCTATCTCTTGTAACTCACATTTGGAACTTAGTCCTCATTTGCTGACACTAAAGTGACTTCTGCTGTGATGCTCATCTTCCCCACTAGAAGATGAGGCGTCTGAGGACAAATATCTAGTTATCTTTTCCCATCTGACCTTGGGCTTGCATAGGGCTTTGCCCTAACCCTCTTGACAAGGAAGGCTCCAGAGAAGAGGAGGCATTTGAGCAGAGCCAGCTTGAAGGTGTTCACTGGACAGACAAGTGTGGAAGATGATTTTAGAGAGAAGGACTAGCACGTACAAAGGAAATTACAAGGGAAGATTTAGGGAAGTTACTTAATATCTTTGAGATGCATTTTTCCTCTAAAAATGGATCATTATACCCTCCTCATGGTATAATGTTTAAAGCAAAACTCAGAAAATAGTAGGTGCTTTGTTAATGTCAACCCTCCACTTCCTAACTACTTTCAGTGATGGGAAGATAGGTTCACTGGATTTATGTCAGCGTCCCCTGCAATGTCTGGCACTTGACAGGATTTCTTGGATACTGAACTGCTGCTGTTGATACAGGGCCCTTTCCTGAGGCCCAGATATGACAGGTGCTGCTTTGAAATAGATAGAAAAGACTCACTTAAAATAGAAAAATGAAGCAGGTATGTATCAGACCAGTACTGTATCTCCCACACTAGTTGTTTCCCTAAACCCTTCTGCAGACAATGTCACTCAGATAAACCAAGATACGGAAGCACACACCTGCACAATGACACAGGCATATCTTCATATGTTCAGACACATGGACATGCCAGACATGCACTCACACTCACTAGGAAAGAATCACCACATGGAACACACACGGACAGTCATAGTCACTAACACACAGACAACAGAAACACACATGATCTGTGCACTACAGAAAACATAGCACATATGCCACTTACACATGGAGACTTAAACACAGATCCCACACACAAATGACAGAGACGTAGAGACCTCAGTGGGTTCTCCCAGACACAGTGTGACTCCACACAGGTTCACACATAAATGCCTGCTCACTGCTCCCTCCCTTATCACCTCCCTTGCTTAGGTCTGTCTGCCTTAATAGAGGGGTAGTGGGCAATGGTACACAGGGAGAACAGTAACTGGACCCTGCACTCTCAGTCCTGGGGGCTTCTATCCAATTCCATGAATCCAGTTTCTTCCTACAGTCCAGATTCTTCTCTCAATGGGTGCAAAATAGCTTTCTCTTTGATGACAGTTTTAATCCAAAATGGGCTTTTTCTATTTCAAAGATCTCCTTCCCTCCTCTACTTCTCTCTGCCATCTAACTCATTTTTCTTCAATAATTCGTTCAACAATCTTACCTGTTGTATCTACTCCATGTCAGGCAGATACTGGAGCAGCAGGCAGGGAAGGCATTCAGAGATGAGCAGGACATAGTCAAGGAGTTCTTCTTACTCTCTTGATATCAGGCAACTGGTAATGATTCTCAGAATCTCAACACCATATCACAAGCAGGGGAAGCAACACCAGGAGAACACTGTACCTGAAGTTATTCAGCAATCAGGGGATGAGCCAGGATTGCAATTTCAGGTTCTGGATCCCACCTGTGATTCAGTCACTTCACAGACTCAGGGTCTGGTCTGCTTGCAGCAGGGGGGAGAGTTATGGCAGATGTACCCTGAAGAGAAAGACTTGGCTCCACAGTCAAAGACAGGAGTGATGACATGCAGGCCAGAGCAGAGGGGGTCACCCACTAATTAATTAATCAGGAAACTCCATGGGCAGCTATAGAAATCTCTGCCATCCCTGGCCCCATGAGGACCCCTCAGCCCTCAGCCAGCCTGGCTTCCCTTTGCCTATACTGCTAAAGAGACTGAGTAGAAGAGTAGGAAAGAAGGTGTCTGGGATCCTGGAACTGAGATAGACAGTCCTCAGCATGGTGGCTGGCTGTGCTGACCCCCCAGGCTCAGAGGGTAATGCTGTCAATCCTCAGCTCCCTACTCAGGAAAATGAACTGATAGGGCTGGTTAAAGACTAATGGCCAGGAGACCCTGTCCTCTTCTCCCTGACTTTCTCCATGCAGAACTTTGACCATAAGGCCTATTGTTGCAACATCAGCATTTGACTCCTCCTCCTAATCCCCATGTGAGAAGAGCATTGTGCAGAGCTGGGACCTGGATGTCCATCTCCCAGTGTGCCCCCAGCAGCCATTCCCTGAGTCTCAGGCCCACCTCAGCCCCAGAAATCCAGCCTAACCCAGATATCAAGGGAGGGGAAGAGGAGTCACAGGTACTGGCAGTTGCTCCAGGACAGTGGACTGAGACTGCGGCAGCTGAGCCTCATGTCCCAGGTGGAGCCGCCCTTAATGGATTTGTGAGGTACTGTCTTCACTCGGTGGCCAGATTGGAGATGGCATTTCTCTGTTCTGTCCACCTTGTTCCAGAACAAGATGATTTCTGCTCTTCATTTCAAAGCCTCCTGACTGTCCTGAATTCCTCACTGACTTTAGCAGAGCATCCTCCTGAATGTAGAGTAATACATTCAATTTCTAAGACTGGACCAATTTCTCCCAAGCTTGCTCTCTCTGTCCCTGTCCCATGCCCTTCATTTGCCTGGCTGCCTTGTAATGTTTATGAAGCTGACAGTCCCATCTCATGGGATGAATTTCTCCAGCTTGAACATTCATTTGGCAACATTTATTCACTATCTTTGGGGTGCCCAGCCCTGTTGATCTCCCAGGAATGTTAGAGAAGTCTTGGTGTGAGTGAGACACCCAAGTTCTGACTACAGATAGACTCTGGGCAAGTTACTTCTCCCCTCTGGATCTGTTTCATCATTGGAAAATCAAGAAGGATGAACCAAAAGCATCTGATAATCCCTTCATTTTGAGGATGTAAAGTAGTGGAGATGTGCCCTTGATAGTAAGCATTCAGTTTGGGGAGAGAGGACATGGACACCAATAGTTGCTTTGCTGGGCAGTAACCCTAGCTAATACTGAGCATCTCTCTCTCTGTCTCTCTGTCTCTCTGTCTCTCTGTCTCCCTGTCTCTCTCTCTCTCTCTCTCTCTCTCTCTCTCTCTCCAGTGCTGGCAATTGAACCCTTGTGTTTGACAGGCAAGCACTCTAAGAACTGAGCTATATCCCAGTCCTCTCTTTTCCTTATTAACCACAGATCTTAACTTAAAAAAATAGTGACTAGATGGCATTTACATAATGATTACAACATTCCATGAGGTGGATATACTACAAGTTATTTAATTATCATTGTAATGTTGAACAAACTGCTAAAGAAGGTGTGTCAACTGAGGCCTATATTTTCTTTGAAGTTTTCCTAAGACTCCAGATAGATAAGCCAGGGTCAAATAGATGACAACTTATGGGACTCCTGACAGCTGTGGAGGGGTTCAACAAGCAAAATTTTTACTAATAGCACTGCCAGCAGCAATGACTCTAAGTACCTCCTTGACACTATGAAATATTTATATTATTATTTAATATTAGTTATCTTTGGTCCTGTGGAAAATCTTGTTTTAATTTCTTTGGATCATGAAGTGCATCTCCCTACAACAAAATGAAGTGTACTTGTGCTCCCCTGTCTTTACCTGCCTGTTCTCTGAACTGTATAGCCACCTCTTTGCCAGGGGCTGATCTTGTCTTGATTACTTTAAAGTAAAACATTTTAAATAAATTCTATTTTATATCAACCTCATAAAAATTCTCAGGCAAATGAATAAATAAATGAATCTCATCAAGTTTCACATGGTATGAACTGACTTGCGGAGTAATTTCCAAAGATGTTCTATATCGTGACAAGGTGTGGTAGCACACACCTGTAACCCCAGTGCCAAGGGAGGCTGAGGTAGGAGGATTGCAAGTTCAAGGCCAGTTTCAACAACTTTGCCAGGCCCTGTCTCAAAATAAAAAATGAAATGAAAGGGCTGTGGCTGTGACTCAGTGGTTTAGTGTCCCTGGGTTCAATCCCCTGAACAAAACACACAAAAAATAAATAAATAAGATGACAGCATACCATGTGAGCACAAGTTGCAATGTAATAAACCTAAACACAGTTGAGTTGTTGTGATATTTATATTTATATTTCCTTCTAAAGTACCAAAGTGAGAAATTATACTCTATTTCTTTCTGGTATATATTTATTAGCATTGCTATTTGGTAAAAAGGTATCACATGAGTTTTAATGAATTCTTCTTAGGTATCTTCTAGTGCAGAAGATGTTAAATCAAAGGCAATATTTTAAATTACGTAGATCTGATTCCTAAACTGCAACCTTCAATAAAAATTGTATAGGAGTCACTTGTGATCATATAGTAAGAAACATACATTAGTATATCTGAAATTCACAGCATAAGGTCTACCATTAGGTTTAGAAAACATTGGAATATAGAAATCAAGACTTCTCAGTAAACAGTCTACAGTGAAATATCAATTTCAAAAAATTGTGTGTTTTTAAAGGGAATAAATTTTGGGGTTTTGTTGGTAGTCAAGATAATTACAAATATAATCTCAGAAGAAAAGAAGTAAAGTGAGAGTCCTCTTGAAGAGACATAGGAAGAAAGAGAATACAACTGATAGAGTCAGACTTGGTATTAATAATTCATATCAGTTAAAATTCAGAGGTGATGAAATATGCAAACTAGAATAAAATGAATCTTGCATGTGAACAAAGTCGTGTTCTCATGAACATGCTTAGGATGGGGGAATCTTCCACATACCATACAATATGCAACTCAGAGAGAAATGCATGTTTGAAACAAGTACTGAATGTGTAAAGTGGAGAGAGAAAACTTGTTCTTCAGGAAGAAAGAAGATACTAAAAGAAAGTGGAATTCAACCCAAAGAAGTTGACAAGATGCAGATGTGAAGCATATATAGCAATGTAAGTAGATGAGTTCAAAGACAAAGTTTATGAGATGATTGCAGACATCTTAAGGAGGAGAAGTGGGGCTAAATTCTGTCTCTAGGCATTGTTTGGGAAGCCAGTCCAATTTGATGGGCTACATCATGCTTTTATTTAATAAACCAAAAACACTGTCTTTCTGTGGATGGACATGGTCACCGTGCTGGGGAACTTGCTCACGGTCCTGTCATTGGTGCCAACCCATGTCTTTACACCTGGATGTACTTCTTTCTCTCCATCTTGTTGCATGTAGACATCCTTTTCTCCATGCACAAGGCCTTGCTGGACATCTAGACCTAGAGCAGATCCAGGACAACTCAGGACACCCAGCTCAGTTTTACTTCTTCCAGATCTTTGGGCACATGGACATCTTTCTCCTGACCACAGTAGCCTGCACACTCTATGTGAATATCTGCTCATGAGGGAGTAATTATGTTAACATTTTTCTTATTTTCTTTCCTTAGATATAACTAATGTACAGTAAATTGCACAGATCAGTAAGTTCAGTTCAATAATGTTTGACAAATGTACATATCTGTATTATCACCAGCCAAGTCAAAATATAGGACATATCTATTGTCCTAGAAAGTTTCTCATGCGCTTTTATAGTCATCCCCCACCCTGAGACAACCACTGATGTGATGTCTATTATCACCAACATGTTCATAAACTCCATCTGAATGGAATAAGACAGAGTGTACTCTTTTGGGTTTGGATTCTTATCTGTCTCCCTATCTGCATTTTCTCAGCTGTCTTGAGTCAACTTTTCCCAAGAGAAGCACCTGTGATCCTCACTTTGCTATTGTCTCCCTGGTCTATGACCCAGCATTCACTGTGCAGTTCACAGTAGTAATGCCAAGGATAAACCCTTTCACCTAAAGTCCCAGGAAAAATGTATAAAGTATGAAGAATTTGGGGGGTTTGGGGTGCTGGGGATTGAACCCAGGGGTGCTTAACCACTGAGATACCTCCCTAGCCCTTTTTTATTTTTTATTTTGAAGCAGTCTTTTGCTAAGTTCCTGAGGTCCTCACTAAATTGCTGAGGCTTACTTTGAACTTGCAATCCTCCTGCCTCAGCCTCCTGAGACACTCAGATTCCAGGTGTGCACCACCATGTCTGACATGAAGGATTCTCTTCAGAAACATTTCAGGGCCCAAATCTCTTTATGGTCTCAATGGGGCAGGAAAAAAATTGGGCTTAGGAAAACGCAGGGAGAATAAACTAATTACATGAATAACAATGATAATAGTAGCAGCTACACATTATTAAACATTTATTAGGCATTATATTTCTCATAAATATATCACCATTTAAAATTTTCTAAGAGTTCTGTGACATAGAGCATTATTATATTCATTTTTTAGATGATAAAACTAAGGCTGAGCTGTGAGTTCCCAAAAGTTAGATAGTTTGTAGATGCAAACGCCAGGATTCATACCAGGTCTACAGGTGTGGCCCTGAGAGGCCATTATTTCCTAAAGACCCTCTTTTAGGAGCAGGAAGATTGGAATTCAAATTTGCTAGAGCCTCAACAACTTTCTGAGTTATGAAAGAACCGATGAAATGACTGGAAAAGAATATCTTTCCTGAGGATTATGTTAGTTTAAGAAGAACCAGCGAGCTTTTGAAAGAACCAGAGATTCAACCAAACAGAATGGATATAAACTATTAAACTTGACTGGGATCCCACTGTGTGGCAGGTTCTATGTTGGGTGCTGGGATGTAAACTCAGTCTGACGTGTTCCTACCTGAAGAGTGTGCTGTTTTCTTGGAAGAGAAAGGATCAGATTAGAGAATGACTAGTGCTTAGAACCACAGTTCTCAAACTGTGGTTCCCACACCAGCAGCAGTGGTGTCAACTGGGAAATTACTAGAAATGCAAATTCTTAGTCCTGTTCCAGACCCAGTGAATCAGAAGAGGTATCTGAGCAAATGCTGCAATAACTTTTAAAGGTGATTATGTGCTCAGCAGGTGAGACAAGTGAGGGAGTTAAGGACACAACATTATAACTGTCTATGTTATATGTCTATGGGGAGGCAGTGAGGAGGAGACAACCAGGCACTGAAAGCAAGTTTGGAGGACAGAAAACATGGGGGAACCTGGGGGATGGTTTAGGAACCTTCCAAGCCACTCTTTGTGAGCCACCAGTGACTGTTTCTCTCCTCATGTCTCTTGTTTTCTCACTAATGGAACCATACTTTATTAGACTGCAGGTGGAGATAATTTGATCTCAGGGAGGGTGATTCTCCATACTCACCACAGGGACTGATGTGTCCACACCAGTCTCAGGGTAACCTCATTCCTTGGCATGTGATTTGTCTCACTCTTCTTGGCATAAGACTCATCCTGACTAATGAGATGACAAAGAACATTGGCTGGGAAGGCCTCCAGTCCAAGTCAAAGCACAAGACTGTTTGCCTCCAGAGGGATGAACTGGATAAGAGACAGTCCACAATATTCAGCTGAACTGGTTGTTCTCTTTGACCTGGAATCTCCCTCTGTACATGATGGAGTACAGAGCTCAGAACAGTGACCAGATTACCTTAACTCAGAGATTTAATGCCTGCCAAGTCTGTTTTAGAGCTTGTATGTAAGTGCACACACATGCAAAAACTGAGACAATGAGAAATAGGCAGGAATTTGTTAATCCTCATAATGGAGTTAAGGTAGGTGGTTAATAGTATTTTCTTTTCTCCTGTACTATTGTCTGAGGAAGCTTTTCACAGAAACTGTAACAATTTTTAAGTCTTTCTTTTTGCTATTTCCAAGCTCTTGTGGCAAGAGGGAAGTGTAATGTGATAAACTATAATCTGAGTTTTCGGAAATATATTTTGACTGTGAGAAACTTCTCATTTTAAAATCTCAACTAAATATTCCCTATTTCCCTATTATTCTTGCTTCAAACTAAAGGATAGGTCCCTGTAACAATTTTCTTGAAGTTCTGGGCTTAGCTAAATTAAAACCACAAAGATCAAGATGAAGACAAGAATATGAACTTTGCAATGCCCTGCCTCAAAATAAAATAAAAAGGCTGGGAATGTAACTCGGTGCTAGAATGCTTGTCTTTCATACACAAAACCCTGGGTTCAATTCCCAGTACAGAAAAAATGAAGAGAAAGAAAGAAAAATAGAGGAAAAGAGGGAGAGAGGGAAGGAGGAAGGGAGAGAGAAAGAGAGAGAAGAAAAAAGGAAAAGAAAGAATAGGGAAGGGAAGGGTAGGGAAGGAAAGGAAGAAAAACAGACACAAGGGAGAAGAGGTATTAAGGTAGGAATTGATTTTCACTTTTTAAAATTTATTTGTTGGAAATAAATTATTATAACCCAAATTCTTTGAATCAGACTTAATTAAAATTACACTTCAAGTCATGGCCCATAAGTTTCAATAGTACTCAATGGGAACCTTCCAGTGAAAAGATTAACCTGATAAGTTTTAAACTCAATACATAGACATGGTTTTTATTTCTTAGAAAGTAGCCTAGTGGGAGAATCCTTGTATGCAGTTACTATAAAACTTACATATATATTTATTTTGCATCTTGTCATTGTTAAGTGAAACTTTGTTTTAATCTGTGAAACAAGACATGATCTTTTCAGTTTCAATAGTTGCTTCCCAAAAGCTATTGATTGGTGTTCTGAAGACTCTGTTGGATTGTTACTGATAAGTATAATTACTAAAGTGTTTATGATGGAAAATAGTGTCTGATCCTCAAAGTCATAAGCTCTTTGCCCTAAGAAGTTTATTTTTCCTGCTGATGTTGTCAGACTTAGCCTCTTCATTATGAGTTCATTAATCTCCTTCTAGGTTATCTGACTACTGTATATGAACCATCTAGTTTCTTATTAAGATCATTACAAAAGTCTTACCAGAAAAAAAAATATTATTAACAGATTGGTTTTAAACTTTAGCAAACAAAAAAAAATCTCATTATTCCTCAGACTTAGTCGAGATGTTATTATTTTTGCAAAAATAATAAAGAGCATATCCTTATTCACCCCAGGGACTCCCCTTAACACTCTGGGTGATAACACGACTTATAATATGAACTTTGGGTACACTTTTTTAATCACTCTAAGACTTGGTATTATATCTGTAAAATGAGTATAAAATAATGATGCCAACCTCATGAAATTTGTGTGGGTTGGAAGATGAAATGAAATTGTGTATACAAATTACTTAGTACAGGGTCTGGCACAAAATAGAGATTCAGGAGAAGCTGGTCATAATAAAATCAGTACATTATATTAATAACAATATTTTATCATAATAATGCAAGTATTTTGTTATACTCTATTAATAATGATCCACTGTCACTTTAGGGTCTTTCTCCTTGGAGAACTCCAAGAAGAGGAACACAGATCCACTTGACTATACAGTCTCAATAGAGATCCTGTTTGGAACCAGTTTAACAAAGGACCCAAGGAAGTACTTCAAATCACTCCAAGGCATGTCCTCAATGAGGTCCTGAAAGAACTTGCCTAGTTGGACCAAGAGATGTTTGCAAAATAAGAGATTCAATATGAAAGAGTTCTTGGAAAAATTCCTCCTCAAATTTTCAAATAAACAAATATGGTCATCATTGTAGAAAAACTGAGTTAAGATTCTAGAAGCAACATTTAGAACATCTCCAACTTTATACTTCATCACCTGGGGATCTTGTTAAAATGCAGATTCTGATTTGGTATGTCTGAAGAGAGAACTGATATTTGAATTGCCATAAAGCTTTCATCTAAGTTTGCAGAGTACCTTTTGAGTGACAAGTTTCTCAAAGATTTGTAGGAAGGCTTATAGAACAATAGAAAAAAAGTATTAGGAATTATGAATAAAATAATAAAATTACAATGGGCAATGGTTTTTGTTTATTTTTGTTTTGTCTTAGTATTTATTCTCCCTTAATTCTCTACCATATTTTATTTCTGTGCAATTTCCCTCTCCATTATGTATATATTTTTTTCTTATGGTACTGAAGATCAAACCCGAAACTTACACATACTAGGTGTGTTAGTTTTTTGTTACTGTGACCAAAATACCTGACAGGGTTAAATTAGAGGAGAAGAAGTTTGTTTTGGCTCACAGTTTTAAAGATTTGTCCATGGTGAGATCACTCTTTGCCCTGGGTCCAAGGAGAGGCAGAACATCATGGTGGAAGGGTGTGGTGGAAGAGTGCTGTTCTGTTCATGGTGGCTGAGAAGCAGAGAGAGTGAGGCAAAGGAGCCAAAAGGAAGATCAATCCTTCCGGGGCACACCCCCAGTGACCCACCTCCTCCAGTCATGCCCCACCTGCCTACAGGTTCCCACCCAGTTGGCCCATTTAAGTCAGATGGACCAATTAGTTTACAACTCTCATGATCATTTCACCTATGCACATTCCTGCATTAACATAGGAGCTCAGGGGTGACACCTCATATCCAAACCATAGTACTAGGCAAGCACTTTACCATTGAGCTACATCCCCAGCCACTGTGTACAAGGTTTAAGAGTCTGATCCCCACCGTACCCCTTGGCCAAGGATTGGGCCTAAGATTCTAGACAGGCCAGCTGTACACACTCTCCTGGGGTCTTTGACAATATGGTTGAGTAATGCAAAGATAGGACAAAGCTGAAAGGTCCCATTTGTTCCTCAGGTGCTGCCCAGGTGAGAGTGCTGAGCAGCTCCTAGTACTGAAAGCCCTGGCCACCCAGGCCCCTGGCTTTGCCCCATGCTCAGTTCTCCTATACCAGCTCCATCTTGAGGGCAGGGTACCCTCAGGGGTCTACATTTGGCTTCTTTTCTTTTCTGTTCTTTTTTCCCCTTAACTTTATTTTGTACCTTGATTAAAGAAATATATGCACAGAATTGGGGGGGGGGCAAAAACACTGTAAGACTTAGAACAACAAAAATAGTAATTCTCTGCTCCCTTCTCCCCCAGACCCAATTTCAGAGGCAAACATTTTTACCTAAGTGTTCATAGTGGTTGGGGTTCTCCAGAGAAACAGAAGCAACAGTCCTTATTTATGCCTAATTATCTATCTACTGTCTATTCTCTATATTTTACCTGTCTGTCCATTTAGAGAGATGGGTTTAAGGAATTAGCTCACACAATGGGGGAGTTGGAAAGTCTGGAATTAGTAGAACAGGTGGAAGGCTGGTAATGCAGGTTAGAGCTGACATAGCTGTCTAGCATTGATCCACACATTAGCACACTGGACAGGTTGTAGGGCTGGAATTACTCCTAGAGCCAGCTAAGGAAGAAAGCATGGGAGCAGGGTGCTATTTAAAACTCCACAAAGTTATTTTTTATTTGTTACATAGGCTCCCAGATACTGGTTTGTTAGATGCCAGGACCACAGGGGCCTGCCACAAATGCAAGGAGTCAAACCCTTTCTAGGGACAGGGTTTGGGCTGATCCCCAAGTCACAGCAGTTGGGAGTGCTCACAGAGTTCAAACCCCATGTTCTTTGCTTTCTGATCCTTTCTTCTGAACTGTGCTTTCTTTTATCTCTGTGGGGTTTTCTTTTGGATTTTGTTTTTCCAATTTATTCTCTGGTTCCCAAATTCTATTTTTCCCAGCTATGTTCATAGTGCTATAAAATTTACTTATATATTATTTTTTAAATTGTCAATTTGTTCTAATTAGTTGCACATGGCAGTAGAATACATTTATATATTTTGATAGATCATACATAAATGGAGTGTACTCTCATTTTTCTGATTATTCATATTGCAGGATCACACTGATCATACAGTCATATACATAAATGAACTAATAATATCTGTTTCACTCTACTATCATTCAACTTTAAAGAAGAATGAAGTTATGGCATTTGTTGGTAAATGAATGGAGTTAGATAATATGCTAAGCAAAATAAGCTAAACCCAAAACACCAAAGGCCAAATGTTTTCTCTGATATGAGGATACTGATCTAATTTACATATATTCTTAATTTTGGTTGTTATATTATTCGGTTCTGGAATTTTCATTTAAAGACACAAAATTTCTAGCACTCTGCAGCCATTTTCAGTCTCTCCACTCCCATCCCTTAAAAATAATAACCATGTTACTTTAAAGTTTGTGTCTGATAATTCCAATGTATAAATTCTATTTCCTGTTGTTTCTAATGATTTTTACTCATGTTATCTTGTCTTCTGACATGCCTGGTCATCTCTGATGGCATGTTGTACCTGAATTTGTGATTTTTTAAAATAAAAACTGCGTATCTTAGCAGGTCTAAAGTGAGGATTTAGATTTGTTTCTGCCAGGCATGTGGGAGCCCTGGAAGTCTAGGACCATGTCAATCCAATAATAAGGATAGAGATAATTTGGAATTTTCTGTAGTTCCTACAAGGGTTCCTTTCAGTTCAACATTAACGGTTAAAGTGTATACATTTTGGATCCTGACCCAAAACATTGATCAATTGTATATCTTCTTCTATGAAGTGTATGCTCAGTTCCTTAGCCCATTTATTGACTAGGTTATTCCTTTTTCGGTGTTAAGTTTTTTGAGTTCTTTATCTATTCTGGAGATTGAGTGGTCTATCTGATGTGCATGTGGTCCCTCTCTGCAGGCTCTCTCTTCATGTTATTAATTGTTCCTTTGCTGAGAAAAAGCTTTTCAGTTTGAATTCATCCAATTTGTTGATTCTTTTTTTTCTTTTAAATGTTTACAGACTGCATGTTGCTTTATTGTACACAAATGGTGTACAACTTTTCATTTTTATGACTGTACACAAATGTAGAGTCACACCATTCGTGAGATTCTTGATCTTATTTCTTGTGTTTCAGGGGTCTTGTTAAGGAAGTCAGGTCCCAAGCTGACATGATGAAGATCTGGGCCTGCTTTATCTTCTATTAGGCACAGTGTCTCTGATCTAATTCATAGGTTGAGCCACTTTGAGATGAGTTTTGTGTAGGATGAGAGATATGGATTTAATTTCATTTTGCTGCATATGAATTTCCAGTTTTCCCAGTACCATTTGTTGAAGAGGATATCTTTTCTCCAATGTATGTTTTTGGCACCTTTGTCTAGTATGGGATAACTGTATTTATGGGGATTTGTCTCTTTGTCTTCTATTCTGTACCATTGGTCTAACTGTCTATTTTGGTGCCAGTATCATTCTGTTTTTGTTACTATAGCTCTGTAGTATAGTTTAAGTTCTGGATTGTAATGCCTCCTGCTTCACTCTTCTTGCTAAGGATCATTTTAGTTATTCTGGGCCTCTTATTTTTTCAAATGAATTTTATAATTGCTTTCCCTATTTCCCTGAGGAAAGACATTTTAATTGAAATTGCATTGAACCTGAAAAATGCTTTTGGTAGTATGGCCATTTTGAAAATGTTAATTCTGCCTCTCCAAGAGCATGGGAGATTTTTCCACCTTCTAAGGCGTTCTTCAATTTCTTTCTTTAGTGTTTTGTAACTTTTATTATAAATGACTTTCACCTCTTTTGTTAGATTGATTCCCAAGTATTTTATGTTTTTGAGACTATTGTGAATGAGGTAGTTTTCCTACTTTCTCTTTCAGAGGATTCATCACTGATGTATAGAAATGTATTAGATTTATAGGTGTTGATTTTCTATCCTGCTACTTTACTGAATTCATTTACTAGTTGTAGAAGCTTTCCGGTGCAGTTTTTGGATTCTCTAAATATAGAATTATATTGTCAGCAAATAGTGATAGTTTGAGTTCTTCTTTTCCTATTTGTAACCCATTAATTTCTTTCATCTGTCTAATTGCTCTGGTTAGACATTCAAGGACTATGTTGAATAGAAGTAATAAAAGAGGGCATCCCTGTCTTGTTTCAGTTTTTAGAGTGGAAGATTTCAATTTTTCTCCATTTAGAATGAGGTTGGTCTTCGGCTTAGCATAGATAGCTTTTACAATGTTGAGGTATGTTCTTTTTTTTTAATTGTAAACAAATGGGATACATGTTTTTTTCTCTGTTTGTACATGGAGTAAAGGCATACCATTTGTGTAATCATAAATTTACATAGGGTAATGTTGTTTGATTCATTCTGTTATATTTTCCCTTTCCCCCAACCCTCCCACTGCTCTTTTCCTTCTATACAGTCCTTCCTTCCTCCATTCTTGCCACCCTCCCTAACCCTAACCCTAACCCTAACACTAACCCCTCCCACCCCCCATTATGTGTCATCATCCACTTATCAGAGAGATCATTCATCCTTTGGTTTTTTGAGATTGGCTTACCTCATTTAGCATGATATTCTCCAATTTCATCCATTTGCCTGCAAATGACATAATTTTATCATTCTTTATGGCTCTGTAATATTCCATTGTATATATATGCCACAGTTTCTTTATCCATTCATCAATTGAAGGACATCTAGGTTGGTTCCACAATCTGGCTATTGTGAATTGAGCAGCTATGAACATTGATGTGGCTGCATCTCTGTAGTATGCTGATTTTAAGTCCTTTGGGTATAGGCCAAGGAGTGGGATAGCTGGGTCAAATGGTGGTTCCATTCCAAGTTTTCTAAGGTATCTCCACACTGCTTTCCAGAGTGGCTGCACTAATTTTCAGCCCCACCAGCAATGTATGAGTGTACCTTTTTTCCCACATCCTTTCCAACACCTGTTTTTGCTTGTATTCTTGATAATTGCCATTCTAATTGGGGTGAGATGGAATCTTAAGGTGGCTTTGATTTGCATTTCTCTTATTACTAGAGATGTTGAACATTTTTTCATATATCTGTTGATTGCTTGTAGATCTTCTGTGAAGTGTCTCTTCATTTCCTTAGTCCATTTGTCGATTGGGTTATTTGTATTCTTTGTGTAGAGTTTTTTGAGTTCTTTATGGATTCTGGAGATTAGTGCTCTATCTGAAGTATGATTGGCAAAGATTTTCTCCCACTCTGTAGGCTCTTTCTTCACATTGCTGATAGTTTCCTTTGCTGAGAGAAAGCTTTTTAGTTTGAATCTATCCCAGTTATTGATTCTCGCTTTTATTTCTTGTGCTATGGGAGTCCTGTTGAGGAAGTCTGGACCAAAGCCGACATGTTGAAGATCTGGACCTACTTTTTCTTCTATAAGATGCAGGGTCTCTGGTCTGATTCCGAGGTCCTTAATCCATTTTGAGTTGAATTTTGTGCATGGTGAGAGATATGGGTTTAGTTTCATTCTGTTGCATATGGATTTCCAATTCTCCCAGCACCATTTGTTGAAGAGCCTATCTTTTCTCCATTGCATATTTTTGGCACCTTTGTCTAGTATGAGAAAATTGTATTTATTTGGGTTTGTGTCCGTGTCCTCTATTCTGTACCATTGATTCACCGTTCTATTTTGGTGCCAATACCATGCCGTTTTTGTTACTATTGCTTTGTAGTATAGTTGAAGTTCTGGTATGGTGATACCTGCTGCTTCACTCTTCCTGCTAAGGATTGCTTTAGCTATTCTGGATTTCTTATTCTTCCAGAAGAATTTCATGATTGCTTGCTCTTCTAAGGGTTTCTTTAATTTCTTTCTTTAGTGTTCTGTGTTTCTCATTGTAGAGGTCTTTCACCTCTTCTGTTAGATTGATTCCCAAGTATTTTATTTTTCTCGAAGCTATTGTGAATGGGGTAGTTTTCCTAATTTTTCTTTCCAAAGATTCATCACTTATGTATAAAAATGCATTAGATTTATGAGCATTGATCTTATATCCTGCTACTTTACTGAATTCACTTATGAGTTCTAAAAGTTTTCTGGTGGAATTTCCTGGTTCCTCTAAGTATATAATCATATCATCAGCAAATAGGGATAGTTTGAGTTATTTTCCTATTCGTATCCCTTTAATTTCTTTGGTCTAATTGCTCTGGCTAGAGTTTCAAGGACAATGTTGAATAGAAGTGGTGAAAGAGGGCATCCCTGTCTTGTTCCAGTTTTTAGAGGGAATGCTTTCAGTTTTTCACCATTTAGAATAATATTGGCCATGGGCTTAGCATAGATAGCCCTTACAATGTTAAGGAATGTTCCCACTATCCCTATTTTTTCTAGTGTTTTGAGCATGAAGGGATGCTGTATTTAATCAAATGCTTTTTCTGCATCTATCGAAATAATCATGTGATTCTTGACTTTAAGTCTGTTGATATGGTGATGTTGAACCAACCTTGCATCCCTGGGATGAAACCCACTTGATCATGGTGCACTATTTTTTTAATATGTTTTTGTATGCGATTTACTAAAATTTTGTTGAGAATTTTTGCGTCGATATTCATTAAGGATATTGGTCTGAAATTTTCTTTCCTCCATGTGTCTCTGTCTGGTTTAGGTATCAGGGTAATATTGGCTTCATAGAATGAGTTTGGGAGGGTTCCCTCCTCTACTATTTCATGGAATACTTTGAGAAGTATTGGAATGAGCTCTTCTTTAAAAGTTTTGTAGAACTTGGCTGAGAACCCATCTGGTCCTGGACTTTTCTTTGTTGGTAGACTTTTAATGACTTCTTCTATTTCATTACTTGACATTGGTCTATTTAAATTGTGTAATCCTTTTCGCTCAGTTTAGGCGATTCATATATCTCTAGGACCTTGTTGATGTCTTCGAAATTTTCTATTTTGTTGGAGTGTAGATTTTCAAAGTAGTTTCTAATTATGTTTTGTATTTCAGTCGTGTCTGTTGTGATATTTCCTTGTTCATTCCGAATTTTAGTGATTTGGGTTTTCTCTCGTCTTCTCTTTGTTAGTGTGGCTAAGGGTTTATCAATTTTGTTTATTTTTTTGAAGAACCAACTATTTATTTTGTCAATTATTTCCATTGTTTCTTTTGTTTCAATTTCATTGATTTCGGCTCTGATTTTAACTATTTCCTATCTTCTACTACTTTTGGTGTTGGTCTGTTCTTCTTTTTTCTAGGGCTTTGAGCCATAGTGTTAGGTCATTTATTTGTTGATTTTTTCTTCTTTTATTGAATATGCTCCATGAAATAAATTTTCCTCTAAGAACTGCTTTCATAGTGTCCCAGAAATTTTGATATGATGTTTCTTTGTTCTCGTTTACTTCTAAGAATTTTAAAATTTCCTTCCTGATATCTTCTGTTATCCATTCATCATATAATAGCATATTGTTTAATCTCCAGGTGTTGGAGTAGTTTCTGTTTTTTACTCTTTCATTTATTTCTAACTTCAATCCATTATGATCTGATAGAATACAAGGTAGTGTCTCTATCTTCTTGTATTTGCTAACATTAGCTTTGTGGCATAATATATGGTCTATTTTAGAGTAGGATCCATGTGCTGCTGAGAAGAAAGTGTATTCACTCTTTGTTGGATGGTATATTTTATAAATGTCTGTTAAGTCTAAATTATTGATTGTGTTATTGAGATCTATGGTTTCTTTGTTCAATTTTTGTTTGTAAGATCTGTCCAGTGGGGAGAGAGGTATGTTAAAAGTACCTAGTATTATTGTGTTATGGTCTATTTGGTTTCTAAAATTGAGAAGGATTTGTTTGACATACATGGATGAGCCACTGTTTGGGGCATAGATGTTTATGATTGTTATGTCTTGCTGATTTATGCTTCCCTTAAGCAGTATGAAATGTCCTTTTTTATCCCTTCTGACTAACTTTGGCTTGAAGTCCACATTATCTGAAATGAGGATGGATACCCCTGATTTTTTTTCTGAGTCCATGTGCATGGTATGTTTTTCCCCATCCTTTCACCTTTAGTCTATGGGTATCTCTTTCTATGCGGTGAGTCTCTTGCAGGCAACATATTGTTGGGTCTTTCTTTTTAATCCAATCTGCCAGTCTATGTCTTTTGATTGATGAGTTCAGGCCTTTAACATTCAGGTTTATTATTGTGATGTGATTTGTATTCCTGGTCATTTGGCTTTTTTTTTTTTTTTTTGACACGACTTGATTTCTCCTTATTTGGTTGATCCTTTAGGGTAGTTCCTCCCTTTGCTGACTTACATCATTGTTTTTCATCTCTTCCTCATGGGATATTTTGCTGAGAATGTTCTGTAATGCTGGCTTTCTTTTTGTAAATTCTTTTAGTCTATGGGTATCTCTTTCTATGAGGTGAGTCTCTTGCAGGCAACATATTGTTGGATCTTTCTTTTTAATTCAATCCGCCAGTCTATGTCTTTTGATTGGTGAATTCAGGCCATTAACATTCAGGGTTATTATTGAGATATGATTTGTATTCCCGGTCATTTGACTCATTTTAAAAATTTTATTTATTTCTTTTTTGACACATCTTGGTTCCTCCTTTATTTGACAGTTCCTTTAGGGTAATTCCTCCCTTTGCTGATTTGCTTCTTTGTTTTTTATTTCTTCCTCATGAAATATTTTGCCGAGAATGTTCTGTAATGCTGGCTTTCTTTTTGTGAATTCTTTTAGCTTTTGTTTATCATGGAAGGATTTTATTTCATTGTCAAATCTGAAGGTAAGTTTTGCTCGGTATAAGATTCTTGGTTGGCATCCATTTTCTTTCAGAGCTTGAAAAATGTTGTTCCACGACCTTCTAGCTTTTAGCGCCTGGATTGAAAAATCTGCTGATAATTGTATTGGTTTCCCCCTGAATGTAATTTGGTTCTTTTCTCTCACAGCCTTTAAAATTCTGTTTTTATTTTGTATGTTAGGTATTTTCATTATCATGTGCCTTGGTGTGGGTCTGTTGTAATTTTGTGTATTTGGAGTCCTATAAGCCTCTTGAACTTGATTTTCCATTTCATTCTTCAGATTTGGGAAATTTTCTGATATTATTTCATTGAATAGATTGTTCATTCCTTTGGTTTGTTTCTCTAAGCCTTCCTCAATCCCAATAATTCTTAAATTTGGCCTTTTCATGATATCCCATAGTTCTTGGAGATTCTGTTCATGATTTCTTACCATCTTCTCTGTTGGGTCAACTTTGTTTTCGAGGTTAAATATTTTGTCTTCAATATCTGAGGTTCTGTCTTCCAGGTGTTCTATCCTATTGGTTATGCTTTCTATGGAGTTCTTAATTTGGTTTATTGTTTCCTTCATTTCAAGGATTTCTGTTTGGTTTTTTTTCAATATCTCTAACTCTTTATTGAAATGATCTTTTGCTTCCTGTATTTGCTCTTTTAAGTGTCGATTGGTGTGATCATTCAATGCCTGCATTTGCTCTTTCATCTCATTGTTTGCTTCCCTGATCATTTTAATTATGTACATTCTGAACTCCCTTTCCCTGCCATGCTGTCATTGGATTTTATTGATGTAATATCTAGATTTGTTTGGGGCATTTTCTTCCCTTGTTTTCTCATATTGTTCAGGTATCAGTGGATCACTGAGATAGTGCAGATTTCCTCTATTGACTTACAGTGTCGTTGAAGATTTCTAGTATATCCCCTCCTAGCCTTAAGTAGCCTGAAGTCTTGGAGGAAGTTGGTAATGTGGAGCTCCACAAAGAAGCTGCCTCTCTAGGGGTGGTGGCCTTCAGGTGGGGTATATTCCCTGATAGTGGGCAGAGGTAACTCCACTTGTTGACCAATGGTCATCCAAAGGGGAACTAGGCTGCGGGATGAGGCACGGCCTCTTTGGGTCTGTGTCTCTGGTTTTACCGACCTTGTGGGAAAACCTCGCCGGGCAGGGAAGACTCACCTGGTGGGGAGGTCTCGCTGGTCAGTTCCCCTCCTAGAGGTTCCCCTCAATTCACAGCTACCACCTGGCCTGGGCAGCCTTCCTCTGCAACGTTCCCAGGGGCCTGGACCTATCTCTTGGACCTGGGAGCCTCGCCCTGCACAGAAGAGTCTCCTTAGGCTGCCCCTTCTCAGAGAAGCTGCCCGCAGTCCTGGAACCTTTGTTCTGCCCCTCAGCTTGTCTCTGTGTAGCTCTTCCACCAAGAAGCTGCCTATGTCCTGGGACTGTGCTCTGCACCTAATTGCCTGGCTGTGCGGCCCCTCCTCTGAGCAGCCACCTGGAGCCCTGTGCAGTCACTCAGAATCCAAGCAACTCGCTGCACGGGTTGTCCTCCAAACTGCCCCTTGGAGTTCTGGTACCCACCACGAACCAACTCCTCCTCTGGGCAGCCGCCCGGAGCTCCTGTGGGTTGCTCCGAGTCCAAGCGTTGTGCTGAGCGGCCCTCCTCTACAATGCTCCCAGTTGTCCGAGTTCACTGCTCCAGCCGGGGGAGGGGTGTCTCGTTGGGCAACTCTACTTCACAAAGTTCCCTGCGTTCTGGGACTACCACCCCATCCGGGACACCTCCCCAACAGGAGAGACTCACCCGGCGGCTTTGAGTTGGTCCCAAGTCTCTCAATATCTTCTCTTCTTGAATCCTGAGTCCTGGAGCAACATGAAATGCAGCCACCCTCTAGTCTGCCATCTTGAAACCCAATCGAGGTATGTTCTTATTAGGCCCATTTTTCTACTGTTTTGAATATGACAGTTGCTGTATTTCATCTAATGCCTTTTCTGCATCTATTGAAATGATCATATGATTCTTATATTTAAGTCTATTGATGTGATGTACTACACTTATTGATTTCTGTAATTGAACCAAGCTTGCATCCGGGGGATGAACCCCACTTGACTATTATGTACTATCTTTTTAATAAGTGTTTATATGTGATTTGCCAGAATTTTATCAAAAATTTTTACAGCAATGTTCATCAGAGATATTGGTCTGAAAATTTCTTTCCTTGATGTGCCTTTGTCTGGTTTTGGCATCAGGATACTAATTTCATGGAATGAGTTTGGGAGGGTTCCCTCCTTTTCTATTTCATGGAATACTTTGAGGAGCATTAGTATTAGTTCTTTTTTGAAGATCTTGTAGAACTCAGCTGAGAATCCATCTCGTCCTGGACTTTTCTTGATTGATAGGCTTTTGATGACATCTTCTATTTCATTGCTTGAAATATACCTGTTTAAGCTGTGTTTATCCTCCTGATTCAGGTTGGGTTGTTCCTAAGTCTCTAGAAATTTTTTGATGTCTTTGAGATGTTCTATTTTGTTGGAGTACAAAATTTTCAAATACATTCTAATTATCTTCTGTATTTCAATGGTGTCTGTTGTGATATTTCCTTTTTCATCCTGAATTTTAATAATTTGAGTTTTCTCTCTCCTCTTTAGTGTGGCTAGGGGTTTATTAATTTTATTTATTTTTCAAATAACCAAATTTCATTTTGTCAATTTTTAAATTGTTTCTTTTGCTTCAGTTTCATTAATTTCAGCTCTGATTTTAATTATTTCCTGTCTTCTACTACTGCTTCTGGTGTTGATTTGTTCTTCTTTTTTTAGGGCATTGAGATGTAATGTTAGGTCTTTTATTTGTTGACTTTTCATTCTTTTAATGAATGCATTCAATGCAATGAACTTTCCTCTTAGCACTGCCTTCATAGAATCCAAGAGATTTTGATATGTTGTATCAGTATTCTCATTTACCTCTAAGAATTTTTAAATCTACCCCCATTGTCTTCTGTTATCCTTGGGTCATTCAGTAGTGTATTAGTCTCCAGGTGTTGGAGTAGTTTCTATTTTTTATTTTATCATTGATTTCTAGTTTCATTCCATTATGATCTGATAGAATTCAGGGTACTACCTCTATTTTTTGTATTTGCTAAGAGTTGCTTTGTGGTAGAACACATTGTCTATTTTAGAGAAGGATTCAGGTGCTACTAAGAAAAAAGTGTATTTGCTCATTGATGGATAGAATATTTTATATATATATATATATATATAAAATCTGTTAAGTCTGAGTTATTGAGTTCTATAGTTCTTTTTTTTAGTTTTTGTTTGCTAGATCTATCCAATGGTGAGAAAGGTGTGTCAATGTCATCCAGTATTATTGTGTTGTGGTCTCTTTAGTTCCTAAAATCAAGAAGGGTCATATTTTTTAAATTCATTTTTACAAACTCTTTGCTGGTATCTTTCCTTTCTTGGTCTCTTGTTCTTCTTTTATGGATTCAACATCATCTTTGTTTTCTAAGGATGCTTGTTATAGTTTTGTTATTCTTCTTTCTGTTTTTTCTTGTTTTGGTCTCTTGCTCTCTTTCCCTTTTGGCTCTGACTTTTGGTCTTGCACTTCCTTCCTCTGATGAACTGGGTTCCCATCATTATTTAAGACTTAGGTTCTAAAAATATGCCTGGAAGTTTTGTGGAAGGGGGAGGCTGTGGGCCTGTAGACATGACTGGATTGTTTAATTGACTGACCTTGAACTACTTAGTATATGGATGACTTTTCTCTTGTCCTTGGTAGCTTCCTGAGGGGAAACCCTCTCTGACTTGCCTATACTTGCATTAATTATATTCTATGGAATACAGAATACAATCTAAAGTGTGAAATAACTGACTTTCTGAGAAGATGAGTTGGGGGTTAGGTTAAGGAGAAGGGATGAAGCATTTGTTCATTCAGAAAATATTTATTGATAGCTACCACATGTGCTGGGTTCTAGGGAAATGTCAAGAAATAACACAGAAGTTCTTTTTTCAAACTCGTGATCTCTCGCATGCTGGGTAAGTACTGTACTACTGATACAACTCCGGCCCCTAGAGAAATTCTTGATCTTGTGAAAAACTGTTTAATTTAAGAGGGGAAGTATGAAGAACACATCTCAGGTTTAGGCACTGCTAACATGAGGTGTCTGGAATGTCTAATATTTGGATACATCTTCAAAATTATATTCTTCTTACATTTTTTCAAATATTATTTATAGTGGTATATCAAATAGGTTTTCAATTAATAATAACTGCACAGCTCCCTCTGGTGGGTGCTATTAATGAATTTAACATTTGTATAGAACATACTATTTCACCTTATTTTTTTTCCATTTTTTTTATTGTAAACAAATGGGATACATGTTTTTTCTCTGTCTGTACATGGAGTAAAGACATACCATTTGTGTAATCATAAATTTACATAGGGTAATGTTGTTTGATTCATTCTGTTATTTTTTCCCTTCCCCCCCACTCCTCCCACCCCTCTTTTTCCTCTATACAGTCTTTCCTTCCTCCATTCTTGTCACCCTCCCTAGCCCTAACCCTAAACCTAACCCTAATCCTAACACTAACCCTAACCCCCATTATTTGTTGTCATCCGCTTATCAGAGAGATCATTCGTCCTTTAGTTTTTGAGATTGGCTTACCTCACTTAGCATGATATTCTCCACTTTCATCCATTTGCCTGCAAATGCCATAATTTTATCATTCTTTATGGCTGAGTAATATTCCATTGTATATATATACCACAGTTTCTTTATCCATTCATCAATTGAAGGACATCTAGGTTGGTTCCACAATCTGGCTAGGGTGAATTGAGCAGCTATGAACATTGATGTGGCTGTATCTCTGTAGTATGCTGATTTTAAGTCCTTTGGGTATAGGCCAAGGAGTGGGATAGCTGGGTCAAATGGTGGTTCCATTCCAAGTTTCTGAGGAATCTCCACACTGCTTTCCAGAGTGGCTGCACTAATTTGCAACCCCACCAGCAATGTATGAGTGTACCTTTTTCCCCACATCCTCGCCAACACCTATTGTTGCTTGTGTTCTTGATAATCGCCATTCTAATTGGAGTGAGATGAAATCTTAGGGTAGTTTTGATTTGCATTTCTCTTATTAGTAGAGATGTTGAACATTTTTTCATATATCTGTTGATTTTTTGTAGATCTTCTTCTGTGAAATGTCTGTTCATTTCCTTAGCCCATTTGTCGATTGGATTATTTGTATTCTTGGTGTAGAGTTTTTTGAGTTCTTTATAGATTCTGGAAATTAGTGCTCTATCTGAAGTATGATTGGCAAAGATTTTCTCCCATTCTGTAGGCTCTCTCTTCACATTACTGATAGTTTCCTTTGCTGAGAGAAAGCTTTTTAGTTTGAATCTATCCCAGTTGTTGATTCTTGCTTTTATTTCTTGTGCTATGGGAGTCCTGTTAAGGAAATCTGATCCTAAGCCGACCTTCACCATATTTAAAATTCTCTTTACTTTTATTTTCCCCCACTATTTGTGTTTCTGGACATCACTAATTATGCTAATTAGGGATAGAAAACATTTATATGAATATAGTTTTAAAGTTTTGTCCAAGTATGTGTTAAGATTATTGTTTTCCTGACTTTTACACCAGCGAATTGAATCACATTTGTTCTCTCTTCAGTTTTCTTTTCTGAATCTCCAAACCAGATAGGTTTTTAAGATATAGATTATAGTGTTTAAAATTTAGGCAACAGAAGAATATGAATTATTATCTCCAAAAATGACTATACTATATATAAGTTGTTCAGTTTTAGAATTTTAGCATATGTCACCTGCTGTATTCAAGTGACACAACCTGGTTGAAGTCAGGACTAGTGACATATTTTTTTAATATCCAATATTCAAAATATTGAATGAAGATAAGTCATTCTCCCAGTGTTAATAAGTAAACTTTTTAATTTTACCACTGGAAGACTCTGTGCATTTTGTCAGGAATGGACAGAGGGGCTATATTTTTAGGCATAAAAGAAATTACACAAAGAAATCCACATCATGCTTTAGCATCTGTTATGCTGTGGGTCCTTGGGTGCTTAAAATAAATTTTGGGGATGGAGAGAAGCTGGGTAGTTTACCTTCAAACAAATTGCAAAACAATGAAGACAATGTTAGACTGTGTTTTCTTGTTAGAATTGCCACCCTGCGCAAAACTCAACTCAAAATGGATCAAGGACTTTGGAATCAGACCAGAGACCTTGCATCTTATAGAAGAAAAAGTAGGTTCAAACCTTCAACTTGTTGACTTAGGATCAGACTTCCTTAACAGTACTCCCATAGCACAAGAAATAAAAGCAAGAATCAACAACTGGGATAGATTCAAACTAAAAAGCTTTCTCTCAGCAAAGGAAACTATCAGTAATGTGAAGAGAGAGCCTACAGAGTGGGAAAAAATCTTTGCCACTCATACTTCAGATAGAGCGCTAATTTCCAGAATCTATAAAGAACTCAAAAAACTCTACACCAAGAATACAAATAATCCAATCGACAAATGGACTAAGGAAATGAACAGACATTTCACAGAAGAAGATATACAAAAAATCAACAGATATATGAAAAAATGTTCAACATCTCTACTAATAAGAGAAATGCAAATCAAAACTACCCTAAGATTTCATCTCACCCCAATTAGAATGGCGATTATCAAGAACACAAGCAACAATAGGTGTTGGCGAGGATGTGGGGAAAAAGGTACACTCATACATTGCTGGTGGGGTTGCAAATTAGTGCAGCCACTCTGGAAAGCAGTGTGGAGATTCCTCAGAAACTTGGAATGGAACCACCATTTGACCCAGCTATCCCACTCCTTGGCCTATACCCAAAGGATTTAAAATCAGCATACTACAGAGATACAGCCACATCAATGTTCATAGCTGCTCAATTCACCCTAGCCAGATTGTGGAACCAACCTAGATGTCCTTCAGTTGATGAATGGATAAAGAAACTGTGGCATATATATATATACAATGGAATATTACTCTGCCATGAAGAATGATAAAATTATGGCATTTGCAGGCAAATGGATGAAAGTGGAGAATATCATGCTAAGTGAGGTAAGCCAATCTCAAAAACTAAAGGATGAATGATCTCTCTGATAAGCGGATGAGGACCTATAATGGGGGGTGGGAGGGGTTAGCGTTAGGGTTAGGGTTAGGTTTAGGGTTAGGGCTAGGGAGGGTGGTAAAAATGGAGGGAAGAAGGACTGTATAGAGGGAAAAGAGGGGTGGGAGGGGTGGGGGGAAGGGAAAAAATAATGAATCAAACATCATTGCCCTATGTAAATTTATGATTACACAAATGGTATGCCTTGACTCCATGTACAAATAGAGAAACAACATGTATCCCATTTGTATACAATAAAATAAAAAAGAATTGCCATCCCCCGAACCCTGCAGCTGTTCTCATCTCTAAGTAAAAATTATAACATTTGCCAAATAGAATTTTGGTTACAAGGATTAAATGGGATGGCATGTATAAAGCTTAGTTTTTAGCTGGTGATATAAAAGGAAATTAATGAGAGTGGTTGTTGTTACTGTGCAACTGATTTAAAAATAGAAAATTGATGGAATGGAAGCCAGACTATACACATACTTTTGGATTTATAATAATTTAATATGTGAATAAATTAAACATCACAAATCAGTTGGGAATGAGGTAAGGAGTGAAATATGCAGTAAGTTCTGTCAAGAGAATTGTTTACTTGGGGAAAAATTCTGTTAGATACATATGTTATAAAATGTATCAAAATAAATGCAGGTTGGATTAACATTGTAGGTACATATGAACAGAAAGCACATAGGGAAAAGATCAATAAATCTGACTATATAAACACTTAAAAATGTTTTTTAAACATGGGAAGTTATCCAAGTTAAAAGGCAAACAATGAACTTAGGAAAATATTTGCGGAAAATATGAAAATGTTAATATATTTACCCTCTAAATATCTAATAGAAATACGGAGAAAACACAGATCTGAAACATAAATAAGCCAAGAATAAGCCAGGTGTGGTGGTGCACACCTGTAATCCCAGTGTCTTGGGAGTCTGAGGCAGGAGGATTGCAAGGCCAGCCTGAGCAACTTAGTGAGGCCCTCCCTAAGCAACTTAGCAAGACTCTTGTCTCAAAATAAAAACTAAAAAGGACTGAGGATATGACTCAGGGGTTAAGTGCCCCTGAGTTCAATTCTGTACCAAAATAAATAAATGCATAAATAAATAAATAAATATAAAAAATAAGCCAGAATCATAATGGCAAGTTATAATAGGCAAAAATGCAAACATGGTTAACAGGAAAAAATACTCGACTTCAATAGTAAGCAGGAAAAACTACGTAAAATTGTCTTGTTTTGCCTCTCAAATTAGCAAATGATTTAACATAATAAATACTTGAGGTGTTATGGTGAAATGGACACTGATTGTTTCCAAATGGAGACAAAGATGCCAACTTCCTGATGATGATAGATAAAATTAGCAATATCATCAAATCCTAAAATATTCATATCTAACATTAAAATGTTCACTTCATAATTATTAAAAAAAAACCCTGTTATATATTGAGAAATAAACTTCATAAAAAGGCAAAATCTCTGGGTTTTAGAAGCCTACAAAACTCTTCTCTATAAATAATACTATACATTCCTATCAGGAAAGATTCAATATTGTGAGGCTATCAGTTCTCCCAGATCGATTTATAAGTTTAACATAGAACTGAGTAAAATCTCCATGGGAGAAAATCCCACTTGGCAAAATGCTGCTATCTTTAATTAAACTGGAAGAGAAAACGTGTGAGACTAATCAAGAAGGTTTGAGAGAAGAATCAGAGCTCCTTCCCAGAAAAGCAAGCAAACCCAACTTTATGAAGCTGAGGCTGCAGTGCTGGCAACACCGTAGCACCACCACAGAATGGTGGAACAGAATATGAGGCTCAGACACTGAGTAATGTATGTGTTGTGGTTTGGATCTGGAATGTCTCCAAAGGCTCTTGTGTTGAAGGCTTGGTTCCCCATGAAACAGTGTTCAGAGGTGAGGCTTTGGGGAAGTGATTGGATCATGAGGGTTCTGACCCTATTAGTGGATTAATCCACTGATAGCTGAATGGACTACTGTAAGGAGGGTCCTAGCTGGAGGAAGTAGGTCACTGGGTCATGCCCTTGGGGACTACATCTTGTCCCTGTCCCCCCTTCCTGGATGCCATGAGATGAGCAGCTTTCCTCTGTCACACCCTGCCACCATCATGTTCTGCCTCACATAAGGCTCAAAACAATGGAGCCAACTGGCCATGGAATAAAACTTCTGAAACTGTGAGCCAAAATAAATCTATAAATCTTTCTTCCTATATTTTGGTCACAGCAACAAAAATCTGACTAACACAGTATGTGTGTGTGTGTGTGTGTGTGTGTGTGTGTATAATTTGTTAAAAGATAACACTTCAAATTATTGGGAACAGTTTTGGGACACAAGCTACAGAGTTAAAAAATATATATAAAGGTGTAATCCTACATCACATCATGTATTAAAATGAATTTGGATAGAAAAAATATAAAATATGAAATATATAAAATAAAGTCATAAAAGAAGTAGGAGAAAATAGGTGATAGTTTTTATGAACTTAAAAATGAGGAAAATAATTTCAAGGGTGACAGGGAAGACAGAAATCATAAAGTAAATATTTATATATCCTACTATATAAACTATCAAAATATCATTAGCATTAAAGAGATAAAACCATCATAGGAAACATTTGGAGCATTTATGACAAAATGTCAATATTTGCATTAACATATGAGGGAAATCTCAGCCTCATTCACAAAGAAGTGCAAACTAAAATAGTAAGGGAAATAGTGATTCAAGTATCACATCATAAAGATTTTTTGAATGATAATATCTAGGGTTGGTTAGGATTAGGGAAGTGGCCTTCTCATGCTGAGTTGGTAGGAAAGTCAAATGATGCAATCTGTCTAGTTGAAGTCAAATTTATAAAGGTGTTGAAAATTCCAGGAAATTGTGCTAAGGTCTATCAAAGAATGGCTCTTGATAGTGGAAAACTGGAAACCACCTAAAGGATTAAGATAGGGGTTTGATCAAAGATATCAGGATGTGGTTATAAAATGACAGTCATTGCAAATTATGAAGCAGATGGATTTATTAATATGGAATCAAAAAAGCAAAGAGCTTGTGATAGAAAGAAAAGCAGGAGAACAGGAAAGCTGTGGGACATGCCAGAGAGAACAAGAATGAAAATACCAACAATCAGACAGAAAAAGAAGGAACAGCTGGCTCATGTTTGCAGGAGACTGGCTCAACCCTGGACCTTCTCTTTTTGAACAGCTTTTCCTTCCCCTCCTGACTTGGCTATAAGCCTTGATAATGACACTACTGATACCACCCACTGTTAATTGGCCTCCTCCACTCTCCAAGGGTCCAGGTCCTTTCAGACTAAGTACCAAAAAGAAAGTTATTCTTTCCTAAGGGTCTCCCCCCTGGTCTTATTAGCAAAGACAATCTGTAAATCCTTGGGCTTACCTTATCCCCTAGATTTCTTTATCCTAAACTCTCATTTGGGAGCTAATTAGAGGATTCTGTTTATGGAACTCACAAGAACTTCAGTCCCCAGTCCTAGCCTTGGCTATCTCAATGGAAATAGTTGCTGGAGGAGAACCTCCTGAGGCCCTGTGGAGCTGGGGAAGTTAACAAAGATTATCGATGAGTCTGATACACCAAAATATACTGAGGAGTCTGGGGACTCAAGATTAATTCCATTGTTGGGGGAGACATGGTAGCTTCTGTAGGTCTAAGCCCTTCACTAGTTCTTTCATGAAAGTGCAGTCAAGTATGGTGCAAGGCCCGTAGCACTGGTCAGAGGATTGGAGTGGTTATTATTTAGTGGACTTGGGTGGGTGAATCTGTGCTCTGCCCCTTATTTGAGAGAGAGTGAGCACAGATTCTAGGAAAATGGTAACTCCTTCAACTAAAAATCCAATGGAATTTCAACAGCTACGCTGTACCTAACATCAATTCAATAATTCTGAAGCTCAAGTCACTTAATCCTCAGAATATTTGTTTCATAGATGAAAATCCTGGAGCCTGCAGAGCCAACTGGTCTGATGTCACATGGTGGTGTAATCCTGGGACCCAACACTCACTACTTGTGACCCAATGATGTCTTCACTGGGTGACTTGATGCAGCAAAGGCCTCAGCCTCCCAGCTTGCTCTCTACCATATAGAAGATGTGGGAATCATATTTGCCCTTCCTGATATATGGGTCTGGACAAGCACCCTTAACTACCAAATAAATGTCTGAGCTCCATTAGGGCCTGCTATCTTTGTTACCCCAGATTCCACAAACATAAACTCTAACAACAAAGTTAAATATTTTCTGGCTGATGTTCCAAGGCTCCTTCTCAAGCTCACTTCCTTCCATTTTCATATATTGCTGCCTCACAGATCTTCACATCTCTTCCTGGCCCACTGCCACCACATCCATTTTGGGCATCTGTTCAGTTGCTGATGCCTAAGAACCAGGTCTATTCATCAGAGATCTATGGTGGTGATTTGTTGATGGGTTTATGTACCTGTTCTCAACTTTGTTGGTGAGAACTATCCATTTACTTGCACATATTTCCCTCTATCCCTTGGCATCCTGTGTGAGTTTGAGTATTTACCATGTATAGGTGAATGAAAAAAAAGTCTGAAATTCTTGGAAGAGACAAATTTTACAGATAGAGAAATTGAGGCTTCAAGAACTCACATAAGCTAAGGTGCTTTAGACCTGGATTAGAACTAGGGTCTCCATGTGTCCTATTTATGACTTTCTTCATTCAGCTTTACTACCTTTTGTCTATCTGATACTAGTTCTGCCTAGAATTAGTATCACTCTGTGAATCTTGAATCATTAAGTTATTTTCTAAAGACAGGGAGAAGGTAAAAATCCCAGCCTAGAAGCCACTACTTGGAGGTTGCTCTACTTTCTAACTTCACACACTCTGGCAAATCCCCTAGCCTGTCTGCACCTTTTTATCTGTGAAATGAGGATTTTTTTAAAACCTGGCTTTATGACTGTCTAATCCTGGCCCTGGTTGTCACTGTGGATGACATTAACTGTGCTGTTGCAAAATCCAAATGAGAACTTAGATTTTAAAGTGCTTTTTAACTACCGTTATGTGGTATTAGAATAGTAATAGAAAGCGCCCTTGTGCTAGGGTTCTCCCGGGTCCCAGAAGTGCTTTTCTCTGTGCTGGATACATGGTAAGGCTCTGGGTGTAGGCTGGAAGGGGGATGCAGGATGTGGGAGGTAGAATGGTTGTGATGTGTGGACACATCTCCAGGTAGACACATGTGAATGCTTAACTTCACAGGTGGGTCACGGATGGCCTCAAAAGGTCACAGGTGTGTTGAGGAATTATAACGCTGGAATGTGTTCCTCTGGATACAAATCATCTGAAGTTGGGACTGGCATACTAAAATACTGCTTTCAGTGCCAGAGTCTGTGAACCTATGTTCACAAAGGGCACACCTGCATCTCAACCAAGGTTGGTCACTATCTTCAACTGAACTTATGCAGAGAGTCAAAACACGGCAGTAGGACAGGGGTGCTAGAGACAAACAGATGTTGAGGATGGTGCCAGATGAGGTTTGGTGTGGTGTGGAGCATGAGATTTCAGTCTTTAGGGCCAGGACATAGGGAAAGGCCAGAAGGTGCACTTACTCTCTAAAGGACAGGGACAGTGGGTTTAGCTCTTAATTCAGGAGTGAATAGATGGACAAGATAACCACTTTTTGTGTTTTCCAGGCTGCTGAATCCTGGGAAAGTGGACATGTGGCCTTGTACAGGATGGAGAGGTCAATGTACTAGTTTTCTCCAAAGTGAGGATGACACCAGACACTTTAAAGGCTGAAGAAAAAACACCACCTGTCAACTCAGTCTACCCCTTCCCACACTTTCACCATTCACAACTTATATGTGTATGTGTGTTAGTTGTAGATGGACACAATACTATATTATACTGTCGTGCTGAGAATCGAACCCAGGGCCTCATACGTGCTAGGTGAGCCCTCTACCACTGAGCCACAACCCCAGTCCCACCATTAACACTTTTAAAAATTCAATTACTTTTTTTGAATTATAGAACTTGGTGAAAAACTTCAAATAATATCAGAGTAAATGGAATAAAATTTAATAGCCCTTCTCCATTTCCCAGTGCCCTCCAGTTCTATTCCCCTCCATAGAGGGAACCACGACCTACAATTGGAGGATATTCACCCAGATGCTCTTCACCCCATTCAGATGTCACATCACCATCACTTTCTAAATTTAGCAATATCTGCCAAATATCTTTTCAGGTCGATAATGAAGTTCTTCTTTTTTAAACAAAACTATGCTTTTTATTTAAATTTATTACATGAAACACAAATTACTCATATATGCATAGTAGAGTTAGAAACCATTCACTTTAGAACAAGAATTAAAGAAAGATAAACACTTTTGCATAACTTATGATCATTTATTTATTATCACTATCCCACATTTCTAATATGTGCCCCCAGATTTTGGATGCAATAAGATTTCCTATTCTGATGTCTGTGCTAAGCTTTTGCCAACTAAGAGCTGTTTTTCTGGTTATTTGCAAGGAGACACTTTTTCAGTTTTAGCTTTAGGCAGTTTTTCTTAATTTTAAGAACTGATAATGAAGTTTATGCAGTCAGCAAAACTTCTCCCTATTATGTCAAATACAATGATTGTTTTGCTACATCACAAAAAATCTTTTTTTAAAAAAATTTCCCTTTATATCTCTATATATTATCTTGGTATTGGATCTTTTAAGGTGTTTTGAAAACCTCTAGCAGTTTCACTGACCTCTGACAGAAGATAAGTTTCTTCTCACGGTTCATGCTTCCTAGTATCAGTTAATCCACAAGACTGCTAGAACATGGACTATCTATCTATTCGACTCTCTGCTGGGTGTTTGAAGGACAAGGTATAACAAGACATGGAATCTGCCCTGAAGGAGCTTGTGACCCAGATGAAGAGAACAAAAGAAGCTGCAAGAAATACAGAAATAATTTTGACATTGTCATGCTGTGTGAGCCACAGAGATTAAGAGCAGTGACCCAATCAAAGGGCCACATGAGTCACCTGAAAGAGGCTGTGGTTGGGAGATAAAAATTCAGCTGGAGGGTCCAAGAAGGAAAGATGGAGGGCCTTACACACCTGACATAATGAAATGTTCTCTTGCTTTTGGAGGAGAGTCTTGAGAACCAGCTCATACACTGGCATGTAAGTGTGTTCTGCCTACCCATGATTTAGTCAGGAAGGGAAAAGTGGTTTTGGGAATAGGTGTCTGATGATCCTGTCCTGAAGAAGGTGTTGGCAGAATGCTTGGACAGGTACCAACACTCTGCTCCTAGAGTATAATTTAACAGCACAATCCTAGAGTTATTCATTAAAGATGGATCTTTTGAAAAGACCAAATAATATTTGTCTAAAAAGGGGGACAAGCATTTTTCTCTTTATTAACATTTTAACATGTCAGTTGAGCAGTCATTAAACTTTTTAAAAAACACATACAAATACGTCATCTTCCATTTTCTAACCCACATTATAATTTTCTCCCTTTAGTCCATTTTCTAGCAGAAACTTAGATTTTTTTTTTTAGCCTAAGTTCTTCATCCTTTATTCTCAATCCAAGTCTACCTGATCCATTAGACCCAACCCTGAAGATTTCCCCTGCCCACACCCAGGCCTTCAGCATAAGCAAGTTAGGTGGGTGTTAGGGAGGAAGTGATATATTGATACCCCTTTCCAGCTCATGCCTGGGGCCTGTTCCCAGCAGCACACTCTTCAGGGTACCCTGCAGGTCAGGGTTCTGGAGACTATAGATGATAGGGCTCAGCATGGGATTGAGGATAGTACTGAGAGTGCCAATCCCCTTGTTCTTATCTGAGGCTGAGATGCAACCCAGGTGTGTGTAACTGAAGAAGCCAGTTCAGTAAATGATACAGACCACAGTGAGGTGGTTCCACACATGAAGAATGCCTTCCTTCTCCCCTCAACTGAGCAGATCCATAGTGCTGCAGCAGCAATGTGGGCATAGGATACTGAGATAAGGATCATGGGGATCACCCCACCCCCGTAAAGGTGGCTCCCACAAACAGTAGCTACCCATTGAGGTAGATGCTAAATCAGGTGAACTGGAAAGGGGAGGGAGGTGACAGTAGAAGTGGTTGACCACATTAGGACCACAGAAGTCAAGCACAGACACAGCCAATGTGAGAGTCAGAGCATTGATGAAGGAGACTGTGCAGCAAATGCCCACTAAGGCTCCCTGGACTTCACAGCTCATGCAGGTGCTGTGGTGAGGGGCCAGCAGATGGCCAGGTAGTGGTCACAGACCATGGCTGTCAAGAGGTGACAGTCCACACCAGCCAGAGGTGGAAAAAGAAGAGTTGTGAAATGCAGGCACTAGGGAGCCAGGAGACACACCAGAACAGTGACAGTGATGCACCCAAAGTCCAGCAGAGACAGATTCCCCAGGAAGTAGTACGTGGGGGTGTGCAGTTTGGGCTCCACAAATGTAGCCAGGATGCTAAAGTCGCCCCCAACTGTGACTACATGGGCAAAGAAAAAATTGACAAAAAGAATGGTTTGCAGTCTTCTATGTCTCAGTCCAAGAAGGATGAACTCAGTGACAGCTGTCCTGTCCCCCCAGGCACCAGGCTCCCTAGGCCTCTGCTGAGAGCTGTACTAAGAGGGGGAGACTCAGACCTACCAAGGGTGGAGAATGACACACAGTAGGCACATAATCTCTGTCTACTAGATGGTGGAGTGCTGTGACCAGAATGTCTACTATCAGAATGGATACCAGCCTAGACTGTGGCCAGGTTCCCAAAAGCCCCACTCTGCCAGACATTAGTCCTTTAGTTGCCAGTTTAGAGAGAGATCCAGGGAATCCCAGAGAAGGGCCAGGGGTAAAGGGAACCATTCCAGGGAGTCAAGACTGTGGCCATTTACCAACACAGTATAGAAAAGCTTCAGTATTTTAACAGCTCCTGAGATCACGCCACTGTCTGGTGACTGAATGGTACCAATGACTATATCAATGAATTAATAAATAAATGAGGTTCTAGAAAGCACATACCTTAGGGAGAATAGCAATATAAAGTAGAAGAGAAGGAGGACAGGCCCCCTTGAAATCAAGAGACATGAAAAAGATTAGGGAAATACAGGAACAGGAAACAGGGAGATTTAGGAAAATATGAACATTTTAAGGTGTATACTCTGAGTGTAAACACTTTATTTTATTAAATTCTCATAAAACTTTATAGATTAACTACTAGGATTTCCATGTAACCAGGACACTTAGATCTAGAGAGGTTTAATAAGGATGCTAAGGTCATCAAACTCTAGACAGAACTGTGTCTCAAACCTGGCACTATCTGACTCCTAGCCTATACTTCAATGCTATATTACTCAGACATTCTTGTTATTAAGGGTTTATTAATGATATTAATGACATTGTGTATAACAAAAAAATGGAACTTCTGAAGTTTTAGGTATTAGGGTTTCTAAAAATATTCACACAAGTCAAGACCCTATTCTTTCATCCTTTCATTTGATACTTACTTGTTCAATATCATAGTGTTCTGGATATATTTTGATGATAAAACTAACAACTTGGCATGAGGTGTGAGAGGAAGAGAAGGTGCAATGATTATTTCAGAGTTCTTGGACTGAGAAACTGGAAGAATGTGTTCCTAAAAAATGTCACCAGGAAAAATGATGATTTTGTGCATGCATGTTAGGGAGGAGGAATCAGGAACTCCTCCAAGGGAAAAGAGAAGAACTGAAATCCCGGAGAGTATTGAGGTGGTTTCCACTCCATCACATGTGTCTGGGTACCTGAATGATTGAGGAGTGATCCCAGGTATGACTGGGGAAGGGTCTTCAAGGCCTCCTTCTTCTGGATTCTTGCATATGCTGGGCCACCCTTGCTCCACTGCTAGGTTTTTTTTTTTTTCAAGAACACTGATCCCCTGCATACATCAAAATTCCAACTCTCAATTCCCAACCCATCTCCTCATGCCAACTTCTCAAAGTGGTTTTCCTTATGCAGTCCAATCTTTACTGGAGTTTGCCCTCCTGTTACACCATAGACAATAGTAACCTGAATCATTCCAGTATTTTCATATATGGAAAGGGACAAGAAGCATTAAGAGAAGTAGTTTGTCCTGAATCATGAGAGAGCCATTCAGAATCAGTAGCACAAAACACAAAGCAGATTATGCTAATAGGCTACCAGAGGAGAGTCTCTGCATTCCCAACACCTCCATCCTCTCCTTTTCTACAAAAACTATTGGCTATCTATTGCCAGATGGATGAGAAAAGTCAAGATCCAAAAATTAATTTGACTAAGGTCACATATGTCAAAGCTTGTTCTGAAAAGAGGGCTTATTCATTTTCAGCCAATTCCTGCTGTGTGCCAGGGCCCTTGCCATGTTATGAACATGTAGGTTAGGTACATATGTTCATTTTCTCTTACCTTTCAGTGACTCAGAGTGAGAACCTCATCATTATAATTCAATACCAACTCTGGAATTTGATATCACTCAGTCCTTTATTCTCCTATAGGCCAGGAAGAGGTCACATGAAGCTCATTGATGATAGGAAGACTGGAGCACTCAGCAGGCCTGTGGGTCCCTCACCTGCCTGTGAGTCAGCTGGGCACCTGGCGGTTGGTTCTCAGAAGGCAGTGAGTGCCAAGCCCACCCAAGGTGGCCTGTCTCCAAAAGGCTTATAAAGGGAATGAGGCAGAGACCCAACAATCTGTCCCCATGTTCTTTCTACTCCAGAGCTAATTAGCATTGAGAGGCCCTAACTCCAAACTTCCCCAGAGACTGCACAAGAAGCCAAAGACAACCTCAATCCTTGAGGATTTCTCTTATCTGCCTAGTATTTTGGACTCCTAAAGAAGCATTACTCCAGCCTCCTAATATTTCCAAAAAGGAGGAAAGCTATAGTCACCAGATTGCAGATCTGAAAAAGTGCAATCCAAAGAGCTCTGATGACTTGCCAAGTCCAGAGAGAGGGTTCATGTTTGGAGTTCATGATGAGCCCCAGATAATAACGGATTTGGGTACATTTTTTTCTCATTTATTTTGCACATTTTTAAAGATGTAATTTTTTAAAGTTAGTTTAATTAAGGTACAAATGTAATTATAAAGTTTTATGGGTTTGAGAAAATATTCAGTGGTGTCTATAGTACCTCTATCAATATAGAGAGCATTTCAGTGATTCCCCTCAGGCGCCTGATGGTCCTTTGCCATCAGTCTCCTCTTCACACCTTAGTCTGTGGCAACCTCTTATCTCACTTCTGTCCCTATGGATTTGCCTTTTTGGGAGTGTCTCTGTTATAATTTGGATCTGGATTGTCCCCCAGAGGCTCGTGCTTGAAGACTTGGTTCCCAGTGCAGTGATGTTCAGAGGTGGGGCTTTGTGGGGTGACTGGATCATGGGGGCTCTGACCTCATCAGTGGATTAATCTTTTGATGACACTAGTCTGAGGTGGTGGAAACATTAGTTGGTGGGGCCCAGTTGGAGGAAGTAGGACACCAGGGGTGTGACTTTCATTTCTTCAAATTCCTTTGTATCTCACTTTGTCAAGGATCTCCTAGTTCTTGAGTGTCTCCACCATCTTCCCTTTAGTTGATGTGT
Source organism: Sciurus carolinensis (assembly GCF_902686445.1). Taxonomy (NCBI): domain Eukaryota; kingdom Metazoa; phylum Chordata; class Mammalia; order Rodentia; family Sciuridae; genus Sciurus; species Sciurus carolinensis. Next base: position 54,846,141 of record NC_062215.1, on the reverse strand, counting down.
GCCTACCAGCATGTAAACACACAGTTCCTCTCATCTTCAAACAAAACTTAAAAAACAATTCAAGTTTCCCTTAATATTTGTTTCTCCATTGGCTACCTCGGCACATCCTTTCTTCCAATCACAACTGAACTTCTCCAAAGAGTTGTTTCATCTGCAAGCTTCATTTCCTGACTTCACATTTACTGGATCCTCCAACTGCACCCCCTCCTTCTCCCACCACTTCTCTCCAAGTGCCATTGGAGAGGCCACACGCTGCTGGAATGGCCTCCTTATCAACTTGGCAAATACCCAACACATGGATTCATCTTCATCTCCTCATTCATTAGTTAAGAGCACTTGCCACTTTATAAAAAATATTAGAAATATGGACATATAACATCTTGATATGATTTTCTCCCTAGAACTTCACTATATAAACACACACATTTAACTGAGCACTGAGATATAATATTTGCCATATCATATTGACAAGGACAGAAGTAATCAGTCATTGGGAGTGTCGATTGTTCAACCTCTTCTGAGTGCCAATCTGGCCAAACACTGTCAAGTGCCTTGAATAATTTTATATCCTTTGAACTGGAAACTCCACTCAAAGTTTTCATCTTTAGCCATTAGAAGAGTTTACCCAGGTAAATGTTCAGGAACACTTGTTTCAGCATTCCAGATTATTTGAACCAAAACAGGTTCACTAATACAAGGTGATTAAATCCATTTTCTCCATTCATTCAAAGGAATACTAAGCAACCACAGAAAAAGATGAAGAAGGCCTATATTTAATGTCAAGGAAAGATGTTCAACTACATTATTGTTTACAGAGTTTTAAATGTAGAACAATTTTTCTTTGTAAATATATCTTACGAATAAAAAATTTTAACACCTACAGGTGAATTTTATTTGTTCTTTGGGTGCGTGGTTTTGTTGTTGTTGGTGGTGGTCATACTGGGAATTTAACCAGGGTGCTTTACCACTGAGTCACAGCTCCAGGCCTTTTTGTGGTTTCTTGTTTGTTTGTTTTGTTTTTCTTTATTTTGATACATGGTCTCATTAAGTTGCTTAGGAACTTGCTTGCTAAGTTGCAGAGGTTGGCCTTGCCATCCTCCTTTGTGATCCGAGAGGCTGGATTTACAGGCACATGCAACCACACTCAGCTCTTTTTGTACTTTCTAGTTTTTCAATAAGCACACATTTTAATACATTATGGAAAGAGTTGTTTAAAGCTACAAATTCAATAATAAAGTATCTTCCTACTCATAGCAATGTGCAGAGAGGGGCTGGTTTCAAGTTTAAGTCAGGAGTAACAAAGATCTCCATTCAGTCAAGGAGATTTTTCCATGTGAACTGAACCCCTTTCTCTAATAAACTGTATCAGATTTATTTTTTGTTGTCAATGGTCCAATATGAAAATATTTGACCTCCTCCCTGTAGTTTTTCTAAACAGTGTCTATTCTTTCAGAATTGGGTTTTTCATTTGCTTTCTTCTTATAGGTTAATTTCTTAAAATTGATAATCTGCAATTCCTCAACCTGGATGAGTTGCTTTGGAATGAATCAAATTTGTTAAAGAAATAAAAACTTCCTAATTCACATTTTCATGGTCCTTTTTGTAATTTTTTACTCTATATTGTCCATCCCACCTCTTTACCTTAAGATACCCTTTCTCCTAGAAGTAACTTATTACTTTTTTATTGTTTGTTCTATTTAGTTATACATCACAGCAGAATGCATTTTGATTAATTCTACACAAATGGAATACAACTTTTCATTTCTCTGGTTGGACATGATGCTGAGAGGCAATAATTATAGGGTAGCTCATTCCAGGGTTCAAATCCAAGCTGTGACTTTCATTAACTTTGTGACTTTTAGCAAATTATTAAACCTTCTGATGTTCAGTTTTATAATATATTATTTGTAAAACTGTATCTACTTCAAAAGGTTATGGGAACTGAATGAGCTAACAGGTCACTCCCTTAGAACAGTGGCAGGCACGTGGTAGTTGAGGTGTAAGTGACGACTCTCATCATTTTTACTGCACCTTCCTCCTGAGCTGGTCTCTGACCCCATTCCATCATACCCACACTCTACTTCCAGTAATCACAAGGCTTCTCAGAAGCTTAAGTAGAGCCATGACATTTGTTAAGACCAGAGGCAGGGAGTGTCACTTGGGGGGCAACTTCCCCATGAGCACCCTCCACAGGTTGCCTTTTGCATCAGGGTTCCTGAGGCTGAGTAGATGAGTGGGTTCACTATGGGGCTAACAACAGTGTTGAGGATGCCAATGCCCTTGTCTTTGTCTGAAGCCTCCAAAGAACCAAGTCTCATGTAGCTGAAGACACCTGTTCCATAGAAGATGCCCACCACAGTGAGGTGGGAGCCACATGTGGAGGAGGTCTTCTTCCTGCCCTCAGCAGAGCAGATTCATACCACAGCAGCCACCTTGTGGGCATAGGGCACCATGATGAGGACCAAGGGGGCCATACCCATGAAGGCTGCTGCTGTAAAGGGCAACTGCTCATTGTTGGGTGCTGGAGCAGGACAGTTGGAAGAGTTGGGGCAGGTCACAGTAGAAGTGATTGATCACTTTGGGGCCACAGAATTTAAGAGTAGACAAGGCAACAGTTTGCATCAGTGCTTTGGTGAAGGAAAAGACACATAATGTGCCTGCTACCTTTCTACATTCCCAACCCATATGGGTGTTGTAGGTGAGAGGCTGGCAAATGGCCAGATAGTGGTCATGGGCTGTGACAGTCAGAAGAAAGCAGCCCATCCCAATCAGGGAATGGAAGAAGAGTTGTGAGAGGCATGCTCTACAATGAATGGTCTTTTTATTGGACACGAAATGCCTCAACGTGGCAGGGACAGTGACATTGATGCTCCCAACATCTAGGAAAGACGAGTTTCCCAAGAAGAAGTACATGGGCATTTGAAGTTTGGGTTCCATAAAGATGATGGCAAGGACATAAAATTACCATGAACAGTAGCTACATAAGGAAGAAGGAAGATGCAAAGAGGAGCTGTGGAGCTGGAGTCTCTGTTAAGCCCAGCAGGACAAACTTGGTCACAAGTGAATCATTTCCTGAGGCTCCCAGATCCATGACTCTTCCACCTGCAGTAGTAGGAGCAAAGTTGGAGGGTGCCAATGGTGGTAAAAGGAGAATGAGATCTTTATTACAACCACCAAGTGTGGCAATGTCCAGGAGAGTAAGGACGCACAGTTTAAGGAGGAGAAAGTTAAATATTGAGATGTAATAAGAAAAGACTTCATAAATCTGACTCTAAATGGGCAAGAACAGAGGCATTGAACTTACACAAACAGAGACAGATGAACTGGTAAAAAGAGGAACAAAGGTGACATTTGAAAGTGGGAGAAAGAGTTAATTTTCCTGAGACAAAAGTTACAGGAAAGAAACAAGTCTGTAGATGGTGTCATGATATTAGTTGGGGGTGCACAAGAGCCCAGAGTATGAAAGGGAAGCTTTGGGATAAGGGGTAGAGATGGTCCCCATAACCTGCATCCCCACAAACTCCATATATGCCTGTCATCATATAGTCATCCCATGGTAACCTCAGGAGTTGGTTCCAGGACTCCAAAACTGGCAGATGAATCTCAAGACCCATAGGTATAGCAGGATAGTTTTGCATGTAATCTGTGCACATTCTCCTACATACTTAAATCATCTCTAGATTATATATATGTATATATACTAATACAATGTAAAATTTATGTAAATAGTTATAATACTATATCATTTAGATAATAACAAGGAAAAAATTCAGTACATGTTCAGCCCAGATGCAATTCTTTTCCAAATATATTTTTTCCATGATGAGTTGACTCCATGGATATGGAACTTGCAGAGACAGAGGACTGACTGTGAGTGATGGCAGTAGTGAGACAATTACTGTGGCCCAGACTATTAAAAGATAAACTTGTGAAGCCAAGAGACTTCACCTGAACTCATCAGAAAAAGATAAAAATGCAATGACAATCAGTCAAACTGCATGAAGACACATCATTGAAGATATTTCCAGTTCTAAATTGGAGCCTTTTAAATTTCCTAAGTTGGAAGATCATTTTGCATTTCTCCATATAGAACCTAGGAAATTTGGGTTCCAGAGTGACATTTTACTAAATAAGAAGTGACATTTTACTAAATAAGAAGACTGTAAAATGAGCTTTGAGAAGAATGAGAGTTTTGAGATTGAAATTTCTAGGTGACTGAGTGGATATACAGTAGTAGTTACCTCACTGAATACCTAGCTGACCGCTCCCACATGGGAGTCTTGAGTAAGCAGAGAACCAGACCCCGAATTCCACTCTGCTTCCAATTCCACCACCAATTTGTACCTAGCTCTTCTTTCTGTTGGATCTAATTACTCATGTAACCCATGTAGTATCATGGACCTGATGACCAGGTAAAATCACAGTTAGAGCCATGAATGATAATCATGTGTGAGGGCCATTCCTTAGCCTCAAAGTTGCCACCCCCCAAAAATACATGGTGACCTATCTCGACCTCTGCTGGAGTGGTAGATATTTAATTCACTCAACTGGAACCTAATCCACATAGAAAATGACTTGTATCAAAGAGTCCCCCAGGGCAAAAGGCATGAGAAGACACATTCTGATGAATACTACCCTCAGGTCCATAAGGGGTCAATCGCCATCTATGGGAGCTGCAAAGGACTGGCACCAACATGAAAGTCTTCAGGACAGAGACAGAGCCCCTGTGTTGGGATTATGGGCCTCAATTGCTTTTGAAGCAGTTGGAAGAAGAGGGAAGGGACAATCTTGTGGAAAAGTTGTTAAAATCATGTTTTGGGTTTGAGTTCCAGCTTTGCCACTTCCTAGTTCTATAACATCAAGCAAGTTACTAACTGTCTTTGAGCCCCAGTTTCCTAAATGCAGCAAATAATCAAACTTCATCAAAGACTTTTCAGGAAGATTAGGTGAGAAAATGCACAAAAATAAAGTAACTATTAGTGATGGCTATTTGATCATTACTATTAATAAGTACCTTACATATGTCATTTTATATAATTCTCAGGCCAACCCCAGGTGGTTGGAAATATTATTCTGCTTTCACAGATGAGAAAACTGATGACCAAGAAGTTCAGCAGCTGGTCCTAAGTCAGTTAAGTCATGATTAACAAATGGAAAAAAACAATTTGACTATAGACTGACCTTATCAGTGTACTTCATAAATATCAAGAACTGGGGTCCTATAGTTAGGGAAATGCAAACTCTCCATCTGGTGGGAAATAAGGGTTGAAATGGAGCAGGACACTTAAGGAGAGTCAGACAACCTGTCCACATTTCCTGCCCATTAATCTCATCACCAGACCCTCAACTTCTAATTAGGCCTAGAAAATCATAGTATGGGGTAACATCCCTAGAGGACCTAGAAAACTCTTTTTTTTTTCTTTTTTTTTATGGTAAACAAATGGGATACATGTTGTTTCTCTGTTTGTACATAGAGTAAAGGCATACCATTTGTGTAATCATAAATTTACATAGGGTGATGTTGGTTGATTCATTCTGTTATTTTTCCCCTTCCCCCCACCCCTCCCATTCCTATTTTCCCTCTATACAGTCCTTCCTTCCCCCAGTCTTGCCCCCCTCCCTAACCCTCACTCTAACCCTAAAACTAACCCCTCCCACGCCCCATTATGTATCATCATCCACTTATCAGCGAGATCATTCTTCCTTTGGTTTGTTGAGATTGGCTTATCTCACTTAGCATGATATTCTCCAATTTCGTCCATTTGCCTGCAAATGCCATAATTTTATCATTCTTTATGGCTGAGTAATATTCCATTGTATATATATATACCACATTTTCTTTATCCATTCGTCAATTGAAGGACACCTAGGTTGATTCCACAATCTAGCTATTGTGAACTGAGCAGCAATGAACATTGATGTGGCTGTATCTCTGTAGTATACTGATTCTAAGTCCTTTGGGTATAGGCCAAGGAGTGGGATAGCTGGGTCAAATGGTGGTTCCATTCCAAGTTTTCTAAGGAGTCTCCACACTGCTTTCCAGAGTGGCTGCACTAATTTGCAGCCCCACCAGCAATGTATGAGTGTACCTTTCTCTCCACATCAACGCCAACACCTGTTGTTGCTTGTATTCTTGATAATCGCCATTCTAATTGGGGTGAGATGGAATCTTAGGGCGGTTTTGATTTGCATTTCTCTTATTACTAGAGATGTTGAACATTTTTCCATATGTTTGTTGATTGCTTGTAGATCTTCTTCTGTGAAGTGTCTATTCATTTCCTTAGCCCATTTGTCAATTGGATTATTTGCATTCTTGGTGTAGAGTTTTTTGAGTTCTTTATAGATTGTGGAGATTAGTACTCTATCTGAAGTATGATTGGCAAAGATTTTCTCCCACTCTGTAGGCTCTTTCTTCGCATTGCTGATAGTTTCCTTTGCTGAGAGAAAGCTTTTTAGTTTGAATCTATTCCAGTTATTAATTCTTGCTTTTATTTCTTGTGCTATGGGAGTCCTATTGAGGAAATCTGGTCCTAAGCCGACATGTTGAAGATTTGGACCTACTTTTTCTTCTATAAGATGCAGGGTCTCTGGTCTGATTCGAGATCCTTAATCCATTTTGAGTTTAGTTTTGTGCATGGTGAGAGATATGGGTTTAGTTTCATTCTGTTGCATATGGATTTCTAATTCTCCCAGCACCATTTGTTGAAGAGCCTATCTTTTCTCCATTGCATATTTTTGGCACCTTTGTCTAGTATGAGAAAATTGTATTTATTTGCGTTTGTGTCCTTGTCCTCTATTCTGTACCATTGATCCACTTTTCTATATTGGTACCAATACCATGCCGTTTTTGTTACTATTGCTTTGTAGTAGAGTTGAAGATCTGGTATTGTGATACCCCCTGCTTCACTCTTTCTGCCAAGGATTGCTTTAGCTATTCTAGGTTTTTTATTCTTCCAGATGAATTTCATAATTTCTTGCTCTATTTCTGTAAGGTACATCATTGGGATTTTAATTGGAATTGCATTGAATCTGTATAGCACTTTTGGTAGTATGGCCATTTTGACAATATTAATTCTTCCTATCCAAGAACATGGGAGATCTTTCCATCTTCTAAGGTTTTCTTTAATTTCTTTCTTTAGTGTTCTGTAGTTCTCATTGTAGAGGTCTTTCACCTCTTTTGTGAGATTGATTCCCAAGTATTTTATTTTTTTGAAGCTATTGTGAATGGGGTAGTTTTGCTAATTTCTCTTTCTGAAGATTCATCACTTATGTATAAAAATGCCTTAGATTTATGTGCATTGATCTTATATCCCGCTACTTTACTGAATTCACTAATGAGATCTAACAGTTTTCTGGTGGAATCTCCTGGTTCCTCTAAGTATACAATCATATCATCAGCAAATAGGGATAGTTTGAGTTCTTCTTTTCCTATTCGTATCCCTTTAATTTCTTTGGTCTGTCTAATTGCTCTGGCTAGAGTTTCAAGGACGATATTGAAAAGAAGTGGTGAAAGAGGGCATCCCTGCCTTGTTCCAGATTTTAGGGGGAATCCTTTCAGTTTTTCACCATTTACAATGATATTAGCCATGGGCATAGCATAGACGGCCTTTACAATGTTAAGGAATGTTCCCACTATCCCTATTTTTTCTAGTGTTTTGAGCATGAAGGGGTGCTGTATTTTATCAAATGCTTTTTCTGCATCTATTGAAATAATCATGTGATTCTTGACTTCAAGTCTATTGATATGGTGAATGACATTTATTGATTTCCTGATGTTGAACCAACCTTGCATCCCTGGGATGAAACCCACTTGATCATGGTGCACTATCTTTTTAATATGTTTTTGTATGCGATTTGGTAAAATTTTGTTGAGAATTTTTGCGTCGATGTTCATTAAGGATATTGGTCTGAAATTTTCTTTCCTCGATGTGTCTCTGTCTGGTTTAGGTATCAGGGTAATATTGGCTTCATAGAATGAGTTTGGGAGGGTTCCCTCCTCTTCTATTTTATGGAATACTTTGAGAAGTATTGGAATGAGCTCTTCTTTAAAAGTTTTGTAGAAGTCGGCTGAGAACCCATCTGGTCCTGGACTTTCTTTGTTGGTAGGCTTTTGATGACTTCTTCTATTTCATTACTTGAAATTGTTCTATTTAAATTGTGTATGTCCTCCTCGTTCAGTTTAGGCAATTCATATGTCTCTAGAAACCTGTTGATGTCTTCGAAATTTTCTATTTTGTTGGAGTATAGATTTTCAAAATAGCTTCTAATTATGTTTTGTATTTCAGTCGTGTCTGTTGTGATATTTCCTTGTTCATTCCGAATTTTAGTGATTTGGGTTTTCTCTCGTCTTCTCTTTGTTAGTGTCGCTAAAGGTTTATCAATTTTGTTTATTTTTTCGAAGAACCAACTATTTATTTTGTCAATTTTTTGTATTGTTTCTTTTGTTTCAATTTCGTTGATTTCAGCTCTCAGTTTAACTATTTCCTGTCTTCTACTACTTTTGGTGTTGGTCTGTTCTTCTTTTTCTAGGGCTTTGAGCTGTAGTGTTAGGTCGTTTATTTGTTGAGTTTTACTTCTTTTATTAATTGCGCTCCATGAAATAAATTTTCCTCTAAGTACTGCTTTCATAGTGTCCCAGAGATTTTGATATGATGTTTCTTTGTTCTCATTGACCTCTAAGAATTTTAAAATTTCCTTCCTAATATCTTCTGTTATCCATTCATCATATAATAGCATATTGTTTAATCTCCAGGTGTTGGAGTAGTTTCTGTTTTTTACTCTTCCATTTATTTCTAACTTCAATCCATTATGATCTGATAGAATAGAAGGTAGTGTCTCTATCTTCTTGTATTTGCTGACATTAACTTTGTGGCATAATATATGGTCTATTTTAGAGAAGGATCCATGTGCTGCTGAGAAGAAAGTGTATTCGCTCTTGGTTGGATGGTATATTCTATAAATGTCTGTTAAGTCTAAATTATTGATTGTGTTATTGAGATCTATGGTTTCTTTGTTCAATTTTTGTTTGGAAGATCTGTCCAGTGGTGAGAGAGGCATGTTAAAATCACCTAGTATTATTGTGTTACGGTCTATTTGATTTCTAAAATTGAGAAGGATTTGTTTAACATACATGGATGAGCCACTGTTTGGGGCATAGATGTTTATGATTGTTATGTCTTGCTGATTTATGCTTCCCTTAAGCAGTATGAAATGTCCTTCTTTATCCCTTCTGACTAACTTTGGCTTGAAGTCCACATTATCTGAAATGAGGATGGATACTCTAGCTTTTTTGCTGAGTCCATGTGCATGGTATATTTTTCCCCATCCTTTCACCTATAGTCTATGGGTATCTGTTTCTAAGAGATGAGTCTCTTGCAGGCAACATGTTGTTGCATCTTTCTTTTTAATCCAATCTGCCAGTCTATGTCTTTTGATTGATGAATTCAGGCCATTAACATTCAGGGTTATTATTGAGATATGATTTGTATTCCCGGTCATTTGGTTCATATTTAAAATTTTATTTCTTTATTTCTTTCTTTCTTTCTTTATTTATTTTTTGACACATCTTGGTTCCTCCTTTATTTGACAGTTCCTTTAGGGTAATTCCTCCCTTTGCTGATTTGCTTCTTTGCTTTTTATCTCTTCCTCATGAAATATTTTGCTGAGAATGTTCTGTAATGCTGGCTTTCTTTTTGTAAATTCTTTTAGCTTTTGTTTATCATGGAATGATTTGATTTCATCGTCAAATTTGAAGGTAAGTTTTGCTGGATATAAGATTCTTGGTGGCATCCATTTTCCTTCAGAGCTTGAAAATGTTGTTCCAGGCCCTTCTTGCTTTTAGGATCTGGATTGAAAAATCTGCTGATATTCTTATTGGTTTCCCCCTGAATGTAATTTGGTTCTTTTCTCTCACAGCCTTTAAAATTCTGTCTTTATTTTGTATGTTAGGTATTTTCATTATAATGTGCCTTGGTGTGGGTCTGTTGTAATTTTGTGTATTTGGAGTCCTATAAGCCTCTTGGACTTGATTTTCCATTTCATTCTTCATATTGGGGAAATTTTCTGATATTATTTCATTGAATAGATTGTTCATTCCTTTGGTTTGTTTCTCTAAGCCTTCCTGAATCCCAATAACTCTCAAATTTGGCCTTTTCATGATATCCCATAGTTCTTGGAGATTCTGTTCATGATTTCTCACCATCTTCTCTGTTTGTTCAACTTTGTTTTCGAGATTAAATATTTTGTCTTCAATATCTGAAGTTCTGTCTTCCAGGTGTTCTATGCTATTGGTTATGCTTTCTATGGAGTTCTTAATTTGGTTTATTGTTTCCTTCATTTCAAGGATTACTGTTTGGTTTTTTTTTCAATATCTCTAACTCTTTATTGAAATGATCTTTTGCTTCCTGAATTTGCTCTGTTAACTGTCGATTGGTGCGATCATTCAATGCCTGCATTTGCTCTTTCATCTCATCATTCAATGCCTGCATTTGCTCTTTCATCTATCGTTTGCTTCCCTAATCATTTTAATTATTTACATTCTGAACTCCCTTTCTGTCATTTCTTCTGTCATGCTGTCGTTGGATTTTATTGATGTAACATCTAGATTTGTTTGGGGCATTTTCTTCCCTTGTTTTCTCATATTGTTCAGGAATCAGTGGGTCATTAAAATATTGCAGATTTCCTCTATCGACTTATAATGTCCCTGAAGATTGCTAGTATATCCCCTCTTATCCTTCAGTAGCCTGAAGTCTTGGAGGAAGTTGGTAATGCGGAGCTCCATGAAGAAGCTGCCTCTCTAGGGTTGGTGACCCTCAGGTGGGGTATATTCCCTGCTAGTGGGCAGAGGTGCCTCCACTTGTTGACCAATGGTCATCCAACAAGGAACTAGGCAAGGCCTGAGGCAAGGCCTGTTTGTGCCTGTGTCTCTAGTTTTACCGTCCCTGTGGGAAAACCTCAACCGGCAGGGAAGACTCACCTGGGGATGTCTAGCTGGTCAGTTCCCCTCCTAGAGGTTCCCCTCAATCTACAACTACCGCCTGGGCTGGGCTGTCTTCCTCTGCAACGTTCCCAGGGGCCCAGACCTACCTCCTGGGCCTGGGAGCCTCACCCTTCGCAGGCAAGTCTCCTTAGGCTGCCTCTCCCAGAGAATCTGCCGGCAGTCCTGGAAACTTTGCTCTGCCCCTAGGCGTGTCTCTGTGTGGCTCTTCCAGCAAGAAGCCGCCTAGCTCCTGGGACCCTGCTCTGCACCTAATTGCCTGGCTATGTGGCCCCTCCTCTGAGCCGCCACCTGGAGCCCCGTACAATAGCTCTGAGACCCAGAGACCCACCACACACCTCTTCCTCCGGACAGCCACCCGGTTTCCGACGCAGTCACTAGGAGTCCAAGCAACTCACTTCGCGTCTCCTCCCCCCGTCCACCGCCCGTAGCCCTCGGCAGACACTCCAAGTCCAAGTGACCCGCCCTGTTCCTCCTCCTCCTTCTCGGGGTAGCCCCCCGGGTGTTCAGGAGCGGTGGCTCCGAGACCAAGTGACCCACCGCGCTCCTCCTCCAGGCAGGCCACCGGTGTTCAGGAGCGGTCGCTTTTAGTCCAATCAACTCACCACTCGCCTCCTCCTCTGGCAACCGCCTGTGGCTCTGATGCAGTCACTCCTAGACCAAGCGACCCGCCGCACTTCTTCTCTTCCTCCGGGCAACCCGCCGCGTGTTCAGAAGCGGTAGTTCTGAATTCAAACAGCTTGCCACGCAGCTCCTCCTCTGGCATCTGCCTGTGGCTCTGATGCAGTCACTCCTAGACCAAGCAACCCGCCGTGCTCCTCCTCTTCCTCCGGGCAACCCCCCGGTGTTCAGAAGCAGTCGCTTTGAGTCCAAACAGCTCGCCACGCAGCTCCTCCTCAGGCAGCCGCCTGGAGCCCCAGTGGTTGCTCCGAGTCCAAGCGCTGTGCTGAGCCGCCTCCTCTACGATGATCCCAGTTGTCCGTGTTTACCGCTCCAGCAGGGGGAGGGGCATCTTGCCGAGCAACTCTACTTCACAAAGTTCCCTGCGTTCCGGGGCTACCGCCCCATCCGGGATGCCTCCCCAATGGGAGAGACTCACCTGGCGGGTTTGAGTTGGTCCCAAGTCTCTCACTATCTCCTCTTTTGAATCTTGCATCCTGGAGCAATGTGAAATGCAGCCGCCCTCTAGTCCGCCATCTTGAAAAACCTTCCTAGAACACTCTTAATTCAGCTTTTCCACTATCACTTCCAAAGTCATTATATGATCCCCCTACCCCCACAAGATGCAATCCCAGCAGCCCCCACTAAAAAGGTTCTGAGAGGGAAAGCACTGCACTCCTGAGGACTCATTAGGAAACCATGTTTGTAGAAAGCTTCTCCCTTTTGCCTCTTTCTTCCACCTCCTTCTCACCTCCAGGTCAAGTCAAACCTGGGGGTTGACTAACAGCTCTCACTCTGGCCAGAAATCTGGGGAAACAAATCATTTGTTCTGGGGATTCTGGTCTGGCTCTAGCACCATCATTAACTCCATGGGTGACTTGATTAACTCCATGGGAAAGATCAATCAACTCTCTGGACTTGCATATCCTTGTTTGATAAATTGAATGAATAACCATCTATTTACCCCATGGAACTATTATCAGGGGTGGAGTAGGGAATTATGTAAAATCTTTTTAAGAAAAATCAAAAGCATCATGAAGTCACAAACCACCATTATGGGGTTCATTAGATGCTTAGATTGTTTATAGGTTTGAGGCTCTCCAGACTCCCTCTCCTTCCTGGGAGAGCTAATTTCTGAGGTCCCCATAGCATTGCAGTGGATGGAGTTCTAGGACAGGATGATCTCATCTATCTTAATTTTCTTATATATTGTCCTTCCTTGTTCTCTGGGGCTAGGGCCTGAACAGTGCCTCAAATTCTTCCTTTCCCTTCTGGCTATTGTACCTGTAACAGTGTGAGTAGTCTCCAGCAATTTGAGGCAACAAGTTGTTACTAAGTGAATTGAACCTCTCATTTCACAGGGGTTTCTATAGGAAGAGTCTTGCTCAGAGAAATACATCAAAAGAGAGAAAGGGCTGGAACTCTCCTATCTAGGGAACTATATCAGACAGTCACATCAGATGGTAAAGAGTTTAGCTGGAATGGCAAAGCAGGGGTCCATGAATGTTCTATAAGTGTGGCCTGAAGCTCATGCTGCACACCTAGTAATTTTAATCTAGGAGACCCTCTTTACTCAAGGTCATCACCATAATCTTAGGTGTATAAATGGTGCTTGTCCTAGAATCTTGGTAATGACAAATTCACCTCTACAGAGTAAGGGTTATAGAGCTGTTTTCTGATGTGTGGTTTTCTTGCCTATCCTTCTTTATTCACAGGGCCTACCCTTCTATTTGCCAAATGTTCGGGGCTTTTTTGTGAAAAGAAAAATGTCATATGAATGGATAAATTTAACTGTTCTCAAATGATTCCTTAGAAATGCCCCCATCTAGACAAAAGGAGCTGAATTTCCTACAGCAGTACATCTGTGCCTGAGCACATACAAATCTCTTACCATCATGTACAAACTCCAGCTCATTCAGAAAACTTTTCCAACTTCTAAAGCCCAATCTAATGTCCTCTTTCACTGATCTTGTTGATCTTATAGTCTTAGTTTCAAAGTTCACTCACTCATTTATTTCAGAAATATCAAATATCTTCTGTATATAACCTACTATGACAGGTATTGAGAATGCAAAGTCAAATCAGGCATAAATCCCTCTGCAACCCAGAGTGGAGGGGAGGTGTGTTCTATAGAGAAATGACAGTGTAAGAAATTAAGAGAGATGAGAGCTCTGACGTGTACTACTCAAGAGTGATGGGAGTTTAGTGAAAGGAGTTTGGGATGGGGAAGAACCATAATAATTTTGTATATCTTTGGTTTTCCTTCCCTAGATTTGCTAGAGAATTATTTTATTTTATTTCTAACTGATCTTTAATGATTTTTGAGCAATTCTTGTGTTCTCTTCCTGAAGGCTTCAGGGAGAATCTATTTCTTGCCTCCTTCAGCTTCTAGAAGCTGCTGACATTCCTTGACTTGTGGCCATATCACTCCAGTTTCCACTTCTAACACCACATTGCCTTCTCCTCATCTGTGATCAAATACCACTGCTTCTCTCTTCTAAGAATACTTGAGATGAAATTTAGGTACCACCTGGCTGATCCAGATAATATTCCCATCTCAAGATCTCTAACTGCAAAATCTCCCTCTTAACTCTTATCAAGTGAAGTCCAGGGATTAGGTTGGATATCATTATGGTCCATTATCCTGCCTACCACAGCCAGGGAGGGAATTCTTTGCAGACAATAAATTGTTTTCTCTTGATTTATTGACTGGGATTTCCTTTCTTATAGAATGCTGAGAGCTGATCCTAATTATTTTGGAGGTAGAGGGAAGTGGATGAAGTTCTTGAGGAAGACATGAATAACCTTGTGAGAGATCTGCTCCATAGTAGACATTTACCTGGTCTTCAGACAAAAAGAACTTGCTCTCCTCTAGCAAAGAGGAGGGTGCTCTGACTTCAGGAAGTGGGTTTAGGGGAGTCTGAGGATGCTAAATTCTCATGCTTATTCACTCAGACATGTCTATTCCAGGACTCAGAGTCTCACTTATTCCCTACCAGGGCATAGGAGATCAGCCTAAGCTATACACTCAGCCTCCCTGGATGCACTGTTGTCTTATAACTGAATCCTAGGCCTGATTTTCAGCATCATGTGCATGTGGCTGCAGAACAGTCATGTCTCACCAAATGTTTCTTTGGAAGGCTTCTGGATTTTATTACATATCCTGAGTTGATGTTGGCTAACCTGGCCCAATTATTCCTTTTGTTCCCATCTTCCATCCCTATTCTTAAAATTTCACAGTTTTGATTTTTGCTGTGGTTAATACACTAGAGCTTATATATCAGCATTTCACCTTCCACCTGTACCTCATCTCTACCTGCCACCATGAGTCTTAGTGATTATGATGTTACTATCACATGCTAAGGATTGTCACCAACTCCACCTACTCCAAGTCATGGTGAATATGTTCTGGAATTCCATCTCAAGGATATGCTTTCTAGGGTTACTCCCAGTACTCCCTTAATTGGCTTCCTGCCAAAACAGAACATATGATAAGATTGTCAAGGGTGTGTGTGTGTGTGTGTGTGTGTGTTGTGTGTGTTTGTCAAGAAGTCATCTCAGGGAGCAAGGCTGGGGTTTTTATTTGAAAGGTGGTTCCAGGGTATAAGACTGAATTATGAAGACAGGAAGACAGAGAAAGAAAACCAGTGCTTTACTAAGGGACACATTGCCAAAATCCCTGCTACATACAAAGACTTAATTGTGCAAGAACATACAGAGTGTCTCCTGGAATTGTGTGAAGAAGTAGGCAGAATTTGTCATTCTCTCCTTTGCCCAACTGTCAAGTTGACTCTGCATTTCTGAGCCCCACATGTGCTCAGGTGGAATAAACTCCTCCATTGTTCATGGTATCAGAGGATCCCAGGGATGAGGCTGCACTGTGGGCTTGCAATCAGAAGCTTACAGGGAAGTGCCCACCCATCATGGATGAAATAAGAAGATGGCTAAACATATGTCAGTTAGGACCTCCAATGTGTCTGCTATAACCTCCATCATAGAATTGTGAGGATTGAAAGAGATGTCAGAACTGCAAAGTTCTTAGTGATGTAACTATGTACATAACAGGTTCTCATTCATATTATCAATTCATGGTTGATGCATTGTCAAATCTCTACTAGAAGCTTAATAAATCTTAATTCATTTAATGCTCACAGCAATGCTCCATGGCAGAGGATATGCCCATGTCATAGATAAGAAACTGAGGCCCAAAAGGGTTCAGCAGCTTACCCCAAATCAAACTACTAATTACCAGAAGAGCCTGTCTGTCTATAATATTGTCCGTGTTACACCACACTTCCCTGGTAGAAGAGAGAATACTCTCCCAGAGAATGGGGGAGGGGTAAGTAATTATTATGGCAATAGAAGCTGCAGGAACACCCTTCAAGCTTCCCACATCTTCAGTTCATTGTGACCTTCACCAGGGCTCTCAATTTCTAAGGAACCGGCTTAGAGAATTATACTGGTAGAGAGCATCCCAGGAGTCCTAACTTGAGATAGTTCCTAAGCTATCTCTTCCAGAGTCATTATAGTATCCTCAAGTCATAGTCCTAGGGGTCCCTGCTAACAAGGCCCTGAGAGAAAGAGATTAAGTACCACATTCCCAAGGGCTCCTTAGGAAGCTGGCTTTGAAGAAGCTTCTCCTCCTTCCTACCTGTTCTCTGGGGTCTCCTCCTCCTCCTCAAGTCCAAGGAAGGTCTGGAAATTGGCTTGTCTCTCTTCAAAGACCCTGGTCTGATACCTGGGGAAGAAAACTCTCCTTTAGGAAGCCCATGTCTAGTCCCAGTCACACCTCTCACTTCCTGGGGGGCTGTGAGGATGTGGACATGGCCTCTAGTCCTCGGTGATCACACCATTAATCAGAGCTGCATCATCTGCCCTCACTCTCTGCCCACAAAGCCAGAACTAGAGGAAACCTAAATTCCAGAAAGTGTGAGATGTTTCCATGTATATGAGGGGCTTGAAATAACCCCTTTGTTGTCTCTCACTCCCCATCCTTGTCCTCTTTCCTGGGAGGGCTAATAACTGAATCCTGTGGTAAAGAGAGTCCTGCAACAGAGGCGACATCTGCTTGCTCTTTCCTTGGCTGCACTCCTGACATGGAGCCCCTCACTTGATTCTGGGTGGGTAACTGGGTCTGCAGTTCTTTTCTGGAAGAAGCCTTGCTGGCTTCTTCTTTCCCATTCCAAGTGAGTATTCTCACAAGTCCTTCCTCTGCTCTTACAAAACAGAGAAGGGGCTTATGTTGCCATCAACTCAAACCTGATATTATCCAAGGTGCAATGATGCCCCAGAAATGGAAAAAAAGAAGTAGGGGAAGAGTGAGGACAATGGTCCAGAGATCCAGGTTCCTTTTCTGTTCACCTTTGCCCAGAACCCCCTCTCTTGAATGAAGTGTGCTCTCTGTTATTTTAGGAGTGAGTATGAGGGAATGTGCTGAGTCCAGTTCAGTGTCCAGGGTCTTCAGCATCAGGAAGCCTAGACGCTTCCCTCCATTGAAGGCCTGGTTGAGCTTCTCACCATTGGGAGCATGTAGGGATGACTGGAGTTCCAGAGCAGGGACTGTTGCCGCTCAGTGAGGGTAGCCGCCAGTGTGGTCATGCAGGAGAGCTCCTCAGGGTGCCACACGTGAGCCTCTCAGACTCTCTGTATAACCTGGGGCATCAGAATCCCATGGGTATTAAGCAAGTTCATGTCAGGCCACCTGAGGGTTGGCAGCAGCTCTCTCATGGCTCTTCTCTCAGGTTCTGATTCATCTCTCTGTAAGGTGGACCCCTCCAAATAATAAGGGCCTTATGTGGGGTAAGATCACGTGAGGAGGAATGTGTCAGCAGGTGAAATGCTGCAGGACCAGTTTATCTCATCAACACAAAGTCAACCCTGCAACCACCTTGCACCCTGCCCTCACCCTTCACCTCCATTAAGTCATACTAATCCATGAAATCTAGCCTAATTCCAGTGTGTCCACACAGTCTTCCATGGCAACTCCAGCTCATACTAATGCTCTCTTTTGCTGGAATCATATGGACACTTGAATCATCCACTTGTTTATTTAAGACATATTGGATACCTACTATGATAAAATATTGTGATGAGTCTTTCTATTGAAAGAGTGAATTAGACATTTGTTCTGTCCTCAAGTCACAGAGGAGGACAGATGTACATTCTTTACAAATGATTCTGTCAAAAGGTAAACAGAAATAAGTTCCAAGAAATTGTGTGTATTGAGAGTTTAAAGGCAGGCAGGAGGAGATATACTTCCCAAGTGGGGAAGATCCAAGGAAAGATGAATTCAGCAGCCAGCATTTGAATCTAGTTCTTGAAATACTTGGACTTGTGCAGTTGAGAGAAAGTCATTGCAGGCAGGAAAAACAACATGAGCAAGGAGGTAAAAATCACAGAGGCATAATCAGCTGCTTAAAATGAATCCAAGAGAGAAAAAGGGGAGCAGTTACTATTCTTTAGTATATATAAAAAAATCTGTTATCATCCATTGATTTGTCCATTTGTAAAGTTTTATCAGTTACCAATGTCATCAATGTTAACAAGGCCTGGGAATGATTTCATGTGATCTTAGAATTTTAAGGACCTCTTGGCGATGCCACATCACGTTCTCATCCGTGTGGTATCCCTACCACATGTCCTGAACACACAGGATGGAGACCTTACTGGGAAGACTGGTCACTAAAATAGCCTCACACTGGAGTTGGCCTGTTGCTATAGTAAAGTGTCAAATGAGATGGAATTGAAAAATATATCAATCTCTAGTTCACTGCAAGACTAGGTGCAGTGTTCTTTGCAGAAGGTCTATCTAACCTAGAAGGGCTAGTGGCCTTCCATACCCTGTAAAGAGAGAAGCAAGGAAGGTGGGAGCAAGAAGCCACAGTCACACTCCCCATGTTGCAAATATATCAGAGGTTCTCTATCCTGGCAGGGCACTTGAACCACCTGAGACACACACGTACCCATACTACATGCTATGGCTCTAATACAGTGACACACAAATCCTCAGGCCACCAAATGGCATGATGTTGGTGCCATCCTCATGGGCAAGTGGAGGGTTCTTTGCAGAAGAAGGTCAATATAGCCTGGAAGGGCTGGTGGCCCCAGCCATTTGCTGACCCCTCACCATCAAACCCTGTGAGAGCCAGAATGTCCACAGGATATTGGTGGCTGCATCCTGGGCTTGTACCTTCACCAATGCATTGCCACCAATTAAACTAATTAGATTGGAATTCCTGGTGAATGACCTGGGCATCAGTAGTTTCTTCTTAAAGCATCCCAAATAATTCCAATAATCATGGGGTCTGGGAATCACATCTAATGAGGTTTAGGAATTCTAGCTGGAAATATTGATCACCAAAACTTTGTAAGATATCTCAAATTTCTGTAACTTTTCTGTGTGTAAGGTTTTAAAATATTGTTTCTTCCTTCAGGACTATCAAAGTAAAATAAGACAGGACTATGACTTAAACTTAAGAAAATGGCAAGAAAGAGCTGCCGATTGGAAATACTCATTGAGTGGAATTCTAAGACAGCTGTGATCAGGAGGGAGCTTTGAGATATACTAACGCCCATGTCTCACCTTCAGAGATTCTGATTTAAGCACCCTGGATGTGGAGCCTGGATATTAAGGTATTTTAAAGTTCCCACATAATTCTAATGCACAGCCAAGCTTGCAACTCCTACAAAATGCTTCATTCATGATTGCTCATGTGTATGTCTTATCTTTACTTCTCTCTGGTCAATGCTGATAGGCAGCCAGGGAACTGCTGACCATGCAGTCTTTTTGTATTTCCAGTCTCCCCTGAAGACTGTACGGTCAGTCTCCCAGGAGGACTTTTCATTCATTCCTGCCTCCTGTGCATCTCAAATCTAAACCAAGACCAGTGAAGTCCATGCCATCAACCTGTGTGTACATTAGTCATTTTCATGAACAAGAGTGTTTAAGAACCTTCTTGGTGACCATGTCCCCAGACAGTCATATCAGTCATCAATTATAGCATCTCTATTTCTGAGATGTCCTTAACCACTCCTGCCCTGAATTTCACTGCCTCCCTGATCACCCATTCCCTTCTCTTAGTTACCAGACTCTCGCTGCTTCCCAGCCTCTGGCTTTACTCTATTCTGTGCAAGGGAATGACAATATATTATTTCCTCATTTTTTATTGGTGCGTGAGAGTTGTACATATTGATAGGATTCATTGTTACTAATACATGAACACAATATAGCAATATAATTTGGCCAATATCACTCCCTAACACTTTCCCCCTCACTGCCTCCCACCTATTCCCTTTCGCTTCTTGATCTCCCTTTGATTTTTAGGAGATTCACCCCCAACTTTGTTTCCCTTTTCCTCTCTGCATAATAACATTACTTTTCATAAAGCTCTGGTTTTGCTTATTCCATGGACAATAAAGACAATTGTATTTTTGATTCAGAGTTTGATGTATGTAAAAGAAAATTCAATATGACTTTCTGTGTACTTGCCTGCTTCACTGGAGGATATCCCCTTAAACTGATATCTCATTGGTCAATCTACCATGCCTGACTAAGTTCATAACAAGTGGAAAAGAAGTCACTATGCAACACAGAATCCTAACTGTACCAAGAAGCAATCAACATTTGGGGCCTACTTACAGCTTTGATTTTGGGGGGGAGTAGTTGGCTATATTAATGGAATAAATAACCTTAAATTAAGATGCTCTCCAAAGCCAACATAAAGGCTTAAGTAACAACAAGAACACTAGTAATTCATTGAACTAGAGATTTTGAATGTACACTTCAGAGTATAGCCCCTGACTTTGGGGAAATGTACTCGAAGGGTCTGACATTCACAATCACAGGTATCTTCTGATTTCTGCTATACTTTCACTTGATCTTTATCCTTTAGAGAAGCCTTTAAACCTAAGTTGTATTTTTAAATGTTTTCTAGTTTCTCTGAAAATATGAATTTTTCTATTTCAAACTCTGCTTATTAGTTTGATCTGATCCCTCAGAGAAAAGAAATAGGAAAATTCCACTAAATCTTTCTATATTTACAGTGGAAGTCTGCTTTGTATTTTGACAAGTATTCTGATCTTTTAAACTAGGAGACAATGGGAGGGAGGAGGTGGTGGCAGCACTAGGCGTCTTCATCAAGAGCAAAGTGACGGTGTTGAGGTGATGGAAGAGGTCAACCAGTAAGGTGTGGTTGGTGGGGGAAATATTCACCTAGGCAGGTACAGACATTCCCATGGGGCTTTGCAAATAAGTGATTTAAAACATTTATGTTCCATAAGTGAATGAGTGAGCTGATATACCCCCTCCTAGGACATTTCCTTATAGCAACCCATGGATCCAGAAGCTGGAACCAACAAGACAGTAGTCACTGAGTTCATTCTACTGTGCCTAGTGGAAACAGAAAAGCCGGTACATGCTGTTTTTGCTCTTATTCTTTGCCTACCTGGTCACAGTTGGGGGCAATCTCAGCACCCTGATAGCCATTTTGGTGGAGCACAAACTCCACACCCCATGTATTTCTTCCTGGGGAACTTATCAGTGCTGGATGTTGGGTGCATCACTGTCACTGTTCCCACAGTGTTGGTTTGTTTTGTGTCCTGTCGCTCCCGCCAGCAAGAACGACCCGGAGACGTGATGGGTGGCAAGCTTCTTTATTAACAGCTGATTCTTCTTTTTATTTCTTCCCTTTCTGGGAAGTTATTGTCACTTATATAGGTTATATCAACTAATTAGAATATTCACGATATGTGGGGAAAAGATAGACGTATATGGGTATAACTTGAAGCACCTAAGAATCACGCAAGAATCATGCAGAGGCCCTGACCAATTACTGAGACTTCCTCAAGGTGAAGTTAGTTGTATACGTGCAGAATAGCAGTTTTTCAACCTCACTGGCAGCTTGCCAGGCGCCATCTTGGCCAGGCTCCACCTAGGGCCGGGGGTCCGTACGCAACCCCGACAGTTCCCCCTTTTTTCTTTTAAAAGAAAAGCTCGGGACCAAGCCTGTCTTAGGCGGAGTGGTCAACCACCGTCCTTACCCGTCATCGGATAACTGCAGAGCATGCTACAGCTCCTGTCTTAGGTTGGTACGGCATTACCTACTACCTTACCCGTCTGGTCAATGGTCCAGCCTCGCGAGCCACACTTGTGGGGAGCTGCCGGCCTCTAGGGCAGCCATGGCCTGATGGAAGATGATACGATCTCTCGCTTGACTCTGGCGCACACGCATGATAGTGCGTGAGAGGAAGATAACAGCAATGATCATAAGCATGCATAATGCTTCCGTACCAGCCCACTGCTTAATAAAACTGAAAGAAGAGGATAACCAATTTAGCACTTCAGACATTGGAGCTACATCAACTCTAGTAGCATTAAGGCTAACAATTTGAGATCTAAGAATAGCTGTAAGATTATCAAATTCATAAGACCAGTTGGAACGTAGCTGAACAGACAAGATTCTAGACAAATTTGCTGCATAGCTGAAGTTATGATAAGCTACAGGTGTAACGCACAGTCCCGCCAGATGATAAATACATCCCACGTTTAACAGTTCCTGTAAAATGTCCATTTGTTCTTGAAGTAAGTCCACTCGCTGGTTCACTAAAAGAATCCCTGCTTTTAAGTGTTGATCCACTGTCTGCTGAGTAGATAAGGCTGTAGCAGTCTGTTGAACCACCTTATTGATTGTGGCTGCAGATTGTACAGACGTAGTTAAGGCTACAGCTGCCGCAGTGGCTGCTGCCGCTGATGCAACTATGGCGGTAATGACTGCCACGGTGATTCCAAAGTCCCTCTTATTTCTGGAAAGCAATACTGGCAATTCATCATCTGTAACAGAGACTGGCATAGGCAAGAAGGTAGGAACACACATTAAGTCTGCCAGCAGGAACCTAGAAGCATTTTAACATTGAGAGATAGCACAAATCTGAAGTACAATTGAGAGAAGCAGTTGTTTTGTTACATAGTTGAACTGTTCCTCCTAAGAGACTAAAAAGAGGTAGTAAGTTAGTTTATTCCGTGGAAACACACAAACTGAGCCGCAGCTCCAGTAAAGCACCGAGTTACCCTTATTTCCCAGAGTTAAAAAACCCCAAACAAAGAGACAAAGAGAAAGTTTATCTTTAGGGGACCTGAAGGTCTCCTCTATTCCCCCTTTTTGTTTATAAAGAGCATTTTTGAGGGTGAGATGTGTATGTTCAACAATACCTTGTTTTTGTGGGTTATAAGGTACATCTGTGGTTAGAGTTATTTTAATTTTAGTGAGGAATTGGTTCTTACCAATTTTAGTTTTTAGAGAAAAATTTAGACTTTATAATGCAGTACAATCTTTAACAGTTGCTTAACCATAATTGTATAAACCCCTATTTTTAAGACAATTGTTCTAAAGAATAAAACTTAAGAGACACAAAGTTAAGAATGAATTGGTGTTTTTAAGAAAACTTTGTTATTTTACCATGTCATTTTACCATATAGATTAAACTTTGGCTTATATCAGAACATTAGTATTTCACCTTAGGAAAAACCTTAAATAGCTTTAGCTGTTTTACATACATACAACCAACTTAGTTACACACAGATTTGTTGAAACTTGTCCTTTGTTACACACAGACTTTCTTATCCAGAAACATTTCCTTTTACCTTTTACTAAATATATTTCTATACCCAGAACCTTTTATTTATTTATTTATTTATTTTTTTTTTTATCTGTTGACACCTTTTTGTTCACATTTTGAAACAACTCTTATGAAATTTCTGAATTTAGATAAATCACCCTATTTTAATAAGATTAAATATTTTGTTGTTTATAGTACCCTTAATTGAAACACAGTTGAAACTTTTGGGACCCTTTATATATAGAATTCCACTTGTTAGGACATAACTTCTAATAACCTTGTTTTTAGTTTAGTGATGACACAAAGCAATTTTAAACCCTTTTATTTACCATCCTATGAGAACACCAATAAGGTTTAAGTATGATACCCCATGGAATTTGAGGAGTTAAGAGTACCTGATGTTATTTAACAATTAGCATTTTAACTTTGTAAATTAACCAGACGTCTCTACAAACACATTTGAGTAATCCCATACATGTTAACTCCAATTTATTTATTTTATAAAACCGAGATATCAGACAAGTGTCCTGAACAGGATCCGTTGCCTCTTTCCTGCTGAAGAAAAGTCCTAGAAGTAATTGATATTAGACATTGTTTAACATTAACATTTCATTAGTTTGACCACCTAGAGACTTGTGAGTTATTTTCAAAGACATTTTACTTTCATTAGTTTACCCAATTTAAATTGAACCTTTTTAATTCACGTGAATAAAAGTATTTGGATCCATTTTAAATTTTAATTTTAAGAGCGCTCAGTTTTGATGCAGATAAGACATAACACCAGACAGTACGACATACAAATAACACAAAATCAAAGGCCTTGTAATTTATAGGTGAATGTTCATTGCAATGAAACAGCTGTTTAAAAAACTTCAGTTGAATAAAAAATAGAACTGATCAAAAATAAAATCATTAACCTAGGTATGTAGGATTAAAATTATGAGCTCAAAAATACAGCATTAAAGAAAAAAAAACAAAACAAAACAAGAATCCTGAAGAATAAGTCAGTTTTATGCAGCGGCCCAGGAATTTAAAACGGACACTTTTTTTCTTCTTTTCTTCTTATCTTTAGGTTACCCCCCTTTTCTCCTTGAGACGCTGTAGTCACATTCCAATGTGGCAGGGGGAGGGAGGATCACCCAGGACTTTACTTTTTAACCCCTTTTTTACCTGGTTGAGAAATCAGGTTAGGTTTGAATGCAGAAAATCACAAAACATTATTTTTTACTACTTTTAAGGAATGGAGCTGCTGAGCTCTCTGCCTAGGGGGACCCTCCCCTAAACTGATTTTTCTCTTTGTGCTCTGTTTGTGGTTTTATTTGTACTTTCTCCTTTTTTTTTTTTTTTTTTTTTTTCACTGCGCCACTGCATATTTTTGTAAGCTCAACTCTTTTGAGTAACTCTTTTTTTTGTAACGCCTTTTTTTTGTCTTCTAGCTGCTGCCCTATGCCCTCCAATTCCCTTAATGCCTGTTGACTAATTGAACCAGCTTGAGAACACTTTGTTTCTTCACTAATTTTATTTAACTCCATTTCTGAGAGTCCCTCTTCGCTCTCATCAGAATCTGACTGAGTGCTAACAGAGCCCTTTTGTGACTCTTCTTTTACCTTTTCTAACACTTCCTCTCCCTGCGCAACTGCCTTTTGTAAAGCCTCCCGAGGGGAACGCAAACAAGTTCTGACTAATGACCAAACTGCTAACGTCCCTGGGAGCGTTACCGGACAGCGCTTTAAATCTTCCCCCGGGTGTTCCCACTGTGGGATAGTTAACAATCCTTCTTCCAGAAACCAAGGTGAAATCTCCTCTACCTGCTTTAAAAACGCCCAAGCAGTTTGTCTTTAAGGAAGTGCCGTTAGCTTTAAGAATTTCTTTCAAGGGACCTTCCATTCTACATCTAGCAACCTCGTTCCCCATTTTTTGAGGAAACTTTAACCTCTCGTTCCTAGGAACTTTATCGCAATCACAATATTCTCGTCTCTAGGAAACTTCCCTGTCCACTGACAGATCTGGGTGCACACTTTCACGGATCGTTGCTCACCTCACTCACCTCTCCGCGGCACGTAAGATTCCCGGGGTTCAGCACCACTTGTCGCTCCCGCCAGCAAGAACGACCCGGAGACGTGATGGGTGGCAAGCTTCTTTATTAACAGCTGATTCTTCTTTTATTTCTTCCCTTTCTGGGAAGTTATTGTCACTTATATAGGTTATATCAACTAATTAGAATATTCACGATATGTGGGGAAAAGATAGACGTATATGGGTATAACTTGAAGCACCTAAGAATCACGCAAGAATCATGCAGAGGCCCTGACCAATTACTGAGACTTCCTCAAGGTGAAGTTAGTTGTATACGTGCAGAATAGCAGTTTTTCAACCTCACTGGCAGCTTGCCAGGCGCCATCTTGGCCAGGCTCCACCTAGGGCCGGGGGTCCGTACGCAACCCCGACAGTGTCCCACAAGCATACAGTTCCGTATGGAGCCTACCTCATACAGCTCTGCTTCTCTATCTGCTGGTTGGGGTGGACTGCTTCCTCTTGACATCCCTGGCCTATCACTGATTTCTGGCCATTGGCCAGCCTCACCTACAGCTCCCAAATGAGCCAGGCAGTCCAGAGGATACTGATGGCTGCATCCTGCATTTGTGCCTTCACCAATGCACTGACCCATACTGTGTCCTTAACTACCCTCAACTTTTGTGGACCCAAGTAAATCACTTCTACTGTGACCTCCCCCAACTCTCCTAGCTCTGCTGCTCCAGCACTCAACTCAATGAACTGCGGATCTGTGGTTTTCATAATTGCAGCTATCCCTGTAGTTCTCATTGTCACCCCTACATCCATGTGGTGGCTGCAGTTCTGCAAATCCACTCTGCTGATGGCAGGAAGAAGGCCTTCTCCATGTGCATCTTCCACCTTACTGTGGTTGCTATATTCTGTGGTTCTGGTGTTTTTAACTATGTGTGACTAGGTTCAGCCAAACTTTCAGATAAGGATAAAGCTGCTGGAGTTTTAAATATTGTCATCAACCCCATGTGAACCCAATAATCTACTGCCTCAGGAACCCTGATGTGCAGGGTGCTCTGAGGTGAGTATTTGTGGAAAGGCAGTCACTGATCTGAGAAGTGACAGGATTCCTCATTTCCTGCCTTCACTGGACAGGGAAATTTCCCATGAAGGCAGAAATCCATATGAGTGTTTTCCTATCTCCCAATGCCTGAAATTTAGTGGTATGTGTTTTCCCTACAAGGAGACCCTACATAATTCATTCATTTATCCATTCAGTAAGTACTTGTTGAATTACTTCTGTCATTCAGTCTGATAAAAATTGGTGGATGGGATGGTGAACAAAAGAGTAAGAAGGAGGGAAGGAGGTGAGGGAAAAGACTTGATGAGAGAACAGAAGAAGAGAAGGGATGAGGGGATTTGAAGTATTAGATAAGATACGTCAGGAATGTCCATGAGGTAACAAATGGTTGCAGAATAAATGAAGAATGGGCAGGGAAAGGGAGGAGGATGAAAGTCATTGTGCGGAATCCCTTCCATCAGAGTGTGGCCACCTAATAACCCACTTCAGCAGCTTTGAGGTTATCATTGAGCCTCACTCATCCTACCAAGGAAAACAAAGAGGTGTAGTGATGCCATCACCTGGGTACTCCTCTTTGGCTTCCTCTAGATGGGGGGTAATTATAGAAGGACAGAGCATGAGCATGACAGGAGGGAGAGAGTGGGGCAGGATGTGTGTGCCGAGAGATCACCCTCCATGACCATCAGCCACCAAAGTCCTCAGCCTCTCTGCCTTTGGGCCCACACCTGCCAATTCTGTGTGACGCATAAGATGAAGTGTGTCTCTTTACTGACTTTCTTGGGTCTCCAGATACTTTGGGGTGGAAGACAGTACACTTCCCTCAAAGGGAAAAATGTTGGGGCTGCAGTTGTAACTCAGTGGTAGAGCGCTTGCCTAGCTCGTGTGAGGCACTGGGTTTGATTCTCAGAACCACATAAAAATAAATAAAATACAGGTAATATATCTTTAAAAAACAAGATTTTTTTTTTTAAAGGGAAAAATCCCTGTGAACAAAATCTGGGGATGTGGGTTGTACTCACAGCATCCCCACTCACCCTCTGCTCTGTGGTCCTGGCAAGTTCCTGACCATGCTGGCCTCATTCTGTCCTGTACAAGAGAGTGGGACAAGATTGTCTCTTCAGTCTTCACATATAGTGACAACTGATTATAATCATCTGACTGAACTGTTCCCCAGACTGTACACATCAAAAAACATTTCAATAGCATTATCCAGCACCCTGTACATCACTCTTTGTACTCCAGTAGCCTTTAACACTGCCCCAACTAATCTAATTTATGAT
This sequence comes from Sciurus carolinensis, assembly GCF_902686445.1. NCBI lineage: Eukaryota > Metazoa > Chordata > Mammalia > Rodentia > Sciuridae > Sciurus > Sciurus carolinensis. Next base: position 54,818,507 of record NC_062215.1, on the reverse strand, counting down.
CCCAAAAGATCCCCAGGTCTCAACAGTGGCTACTTCTGAACGGTCACCCTTTGCCCATCTCCTGCCCATCCTCCAAGACCAAAGGGCTTCCTGAAAAGTACTGGAGTTCTGTTTCCTTTGGGATTTCTCTCTTTATACCCCCAAATGTAAATATACTTATTTTAAGATTATTCAGAAATGTTATATCTGGTTGTGGAAACATTCACTTGATAGCATTTGTCAATTAGAAAATAAAAATCAGTAGAATAGAAGAAAGGACCCAGGTGTTGGAGGAGGGGAGGGATGAGGGAGAGCCTGGGAGTGATATTGGTCAAATTATATTGTTATATTGTATACATGTACAAATATGTAATAACAGATTCCATTACTATGTACAACTCTAATGGACAAATAAAAAAGTGTGTGGGAGGAATCACACAAAAAAGAAAGCACCAATCAAAAATAAATAAAGCGTGAATGGAGCCAGGTGCATTGGTACACACCTTTAATCCCAGTGGCTTGGGAGGCTGAGACAGGAGGATCATGAATTTAAAGCCAGATTCAGCAAAATCAAGGTGCTAAGCAACTCAATGAGATCCTGTCTCTAAATAAATTATAAGATAGGGTTGGATATTTACCTCAGTGGTTTAGTGCTCCTGAGTTTCATCCCTGGAACACCCCCCCCAAAAAAAAAAGATCAGTAAAGGAAGAAGAATAGGGCGAGGGAAGGTGGGATGGATAGAAGCAGAAACTGGGGCTAAAATGCAATAAATCAAATTCCATGCATATATGATTTTGTCAAAATAAACCCAACTACTATGCATAATTATAATGCTCTAATAGAATTATTTCACAAAAAAACCAATTGTTCCTTCACTGGGCCAAAAATCTCATTATTCAGAGTTAACTCTTCTTAAGAAGTTTACATTTATTCCTCCAGAGACTTTATTCATAAGAATTGTGTATGTATGATATGTGTATTTCACATCAATAGAATTATACTTTTCTGAGATTTTTTTATTTTTTTATATATTGTGCAATGCGATATTTTACATAACAAAGACTAAAATCCTGCTTTGTGTGTGCTAATGATGGCACAGGATACCATTAAACCCATAAACTGGAATTCACTTAATCAAATTTTTGGTATTTGGGTTGTTTCCACTTGTCTTGCAATAACAAATAATGTTGTGATGCATATGGTTACAGAACTGCCTTTCTAAATTTTTGTAATATTTATCCAGGATTAACTCATATGTTTGCCTTTATTAAAGAAAGTGCACACACGTCTTGATTTCAAAAATTTTTGTACCAAATTATAATATAATAGAGTCTGAGTTATAATAGAGTCTGTTTACCCAAAAACCTTCAGCATTTTTATTGATTTTTTCTAATATTACTCAGGTATATAAAAATAGAATCAATTTATTATATGTGGTGTGATGTTTTGATGAATGCATACAATATGAAGTGATAACCACAATCAAGCTAATGAACATATCCATCACCTCATATAGTTATCTTGTGGGAGGGGGAGCATTTCAGGTCTGCCCTTCTAGCAGTTTTTAAGTACATAATACACCATCATTAACTTCAGTGACCAAGCTGTGCAATAGCACTCTAGAACTGATTCCTCCTATCTGAAACTTTGTCCCCTCAGACAAACATTTTCCTTTTCTTTTTTCCTCTATAGATGAGATCTTTTCTCCTCTAGCTTCTTTCAAGATCTTCTCTTTGTTTTTCATTTTCTGCAGTTCTCTGTGAAGATTGGTATTTTTCCTGTTCAGTGTTCTCTGACTTTCTTAGATCTGTGGTTTTGTGTCTATCATTAATTTTGTAAAACTCTCAGCCACTATTACTTCATACAGTTCCTCTGTTTCTTTTCCTCTTTCTTCTCCTTCTGGTATTGCCATTGTGATATGTGACATATTTTGTACTTATGTCATAATTCTTGTATATTCCATTTCACATTTCCCATTCTTTTTTTCCTCTTTGTTTTTTGATTTGAGAAGATCCTACTGATGCATCTTAAAGTCATGGTTTTTTCTCTCATCTTCATTCAATCTACTGATGATGCTATCAGCCTTAGTCCATCCTGGCTGCTTTAAAAGAATACCATAAACTGGTGACTAGAAAACCCAAAATCAAGGTATCAGTAGATCTGATGTTTGATGAGAACCCACTTCTCGGTTCAGAGATGACTGTCTTCCAACTGCATCCTCAAATAGAACAAAGGATGAGAGAGCTCTTGGGGTCCCTTTTATAAGAACACTAATCTCATTGATGAGGGCTCTACTCTGTTATCTGCTCTTCTACTGCCCTTGGAAGTCTAAGAGGGATCAAAGAGCTATGAAATATCACTTGATGGGCCAAAACCAGGACAGAAAGGAATCCCAAAGGGATTCCATTAGCAATTAGACTGCTTTCCCTTGAACAGCAATTGCCTAGTCCAACCAGTCATTGGGAGCCACTTTGGAAGTTACCTACCCCACCACCCAAATGCCCATCAGTGAGTGACCAGACAGAAATGGAGCATCAGTCAACAACAGAAGGGAATGCATGAATATATTTTAAAACATTAGGCTGATTGAAAGAAGTCAGGCATTGCATTCACCTTAAATTCTAGAAAGTACAAACTAATCTATAGTGAAATAAGGAGATCTGTGGCTGGGTCTTGTGAAGGAGGGAAGAATCCATGACAAAAAATAACTAGGAACTCAAGAGAAGAAAATTATTCTGCATTTTGTTGAGGAGGTTTTAGTATATGTACATTCGCCAAAACTCATACAATTTTATATTTTTAAGTTTTATGTAAATTATGTTGTATGTAAATTGCACCTGCATAAACCTATTTTAAAAGAATATTTGTAATGTGGCAATATTTTCATTGAATTCCAATACATTGCAAACATAAGTAATGCACATATTTCAGGATACATATTTGTAATAAAACTACAAAGAGAAGAAGAAAATGACAAACATGAATTTCAGGATCACAATTATTTCTGAAGGAGAGACACATAAGGATTCCATGTGTCAAAGTCAAATAAAATATAGGGGTGAATTTCCAAGTAGAAAAGTTTTATTTGGGAATAACATAAAATTAGGATTGCAATCTGGGACATGCACACATAGACAAGGACAGCCTTCAGTGCATCAAATGACAAAGGAAATCTAGGGGTTTCATTAGGAAAAAAGAAAACTATATGCTCTTTTGAGAGAAAGCTTATTGGCAATTGGAGTATTTTGCAGAAGCTGGTTGGTTGCAATTGGCAAGTGGGGGCAGCTACTAAGTAAAACAAGTTTTAAAATCATAGCAGGAAGTTTCATCTTAAGTTACTAGTAAAACTAGTCAAAGTCATAGCTGGTTGTTTCTTGGGAATGGCCTTATGGAGTAGTTCTTAGAATTGGTGCTGGCAACCTGAATGTTTTCCCCAATGGTCTCTTATCTCTGTTGTTGGGTATGACTAATAACTGTATTTGTATAATCAATTTTTACATTTTCTTCTTTTAATTAATTCCTTTCTTCTCTGAAAGCATCACTGACCAACCATCCTGTAGATTTTGATTATCCCTTGGTGCTGGGGATGGACCTGTTCTGGTTATTGATCTGTTCCCATGTGGGGTTAGAGGGGTCAATGTCAGGAATCCAGGATACATGTGAGGAATAAAGTGGCCAGAAGGAAATTTTCTCAGGGCAAGTCTATGTGGAGTTCAGTGCTGAGTTCCACTTTATTGGTCCTCTAGTACCAATCATCTCAAAGACTTAGGCTAACATTATCCTGTGAGAAGAGCTAAATTTACTAAGATTTTACAGAACACAAAAACAGAGCTTAAATATCATAATGCAAAGTAAAATCAGCAACAATAGAGCAAACCCAGTTTGAACACTAGTTCTGAACCTAGTCTTTCAGGCATACATGCTACTGGAAATTGAATATATAGAGTTAACAAAACATGCAAATAATAATTGAGAAAAAAATTTCAAATCACTGATACTAGGAAAAATTCAACATTACTACATCAGAGCAATTCTAATGAGAATAATAATAGAATAGAATTTATACCCATAGAATAAATAAAACTGTTAAAATGACAACATATAATGTTACTTAGGGCATGGGGAAGTGGTTACTACTCCAGACATGGAAAACCCAGCGGACTTTCTTTGTCTCTACCGGCCTTCCCCATGTCAGCTTCAGACAGAGATCCTCTTCTATATACTACTAGTGCACGCTGGGGAGGGAGGTGTGATGACAGGGTGCACACTGGTCACTTGCTTTCAACTGACCTGCAGTCAGTTGTGGGCTTTTATTCCCTAGGACCAAAGTTGAGCCTTCAGAAATTTTAACTAGCTTATGGAGGAAATGTCTAAATGCACTGTAGCCACAAGAGATTATCACAATCTGCCACAGCTGAAAAGGTCAGACGTAGCACTATTAACACTAAGAATTTTAAAGAAAAGATGTATTTATTGGAGTGCAAAAGACAAAGAAGAACTCACGAGCATCAGCTGCCACGCAACCTGGTTCCTGTGGGACCCCACATTCCACCAGGAAGTGAGCGGCACTCCTTCAGCAGCCCCCTAGCCTCGGCCAAGCCCCACCCACCACAGGCAATATCTTCTTCCGTCCCCTGATGTGATGATTGACAGAGAACTGTTCTCACCTGCACAGCTAGCCCCAGGTTATGGATTAGAAGCTGAACCGTGCTTTTCATTGGTTGTCTGCTTAATAATTTAGAAATAACAGAAACCGATAACAGAAAGCCCCACCCACTTTTTAGCATAATGTTAACAAGCACAGTGTGGCCAACGAAGCACAACAAGATTACTTCAGCTTTTGCTTGTAGTGCATAGAAGTTCCCAAATCTTCCTCTACTTCCCATGTATCACAAGGCAAGGAAACACAAAACAAAACTAACGTACCTACTCACACTTGGAGAAAGTGTAAACTGGTACAAACTTTGTGGAGGCCAATTGGGGAACTGTATCAAAGGCCCAGAAAATTAACAAAAGGAAAAAAAGAAAAGAAAAGAAACTTTTGACCCAAATACCCCACTTTACCAATTTCTCCTAAGGAAATCAGAGATAAGTGAATGCAGATGGACCACAGAACCATTTATTGTTATGTTGCTAACAACAGGAAAAACTGAGTTACTACATATTGAATAATAGGAAGTATGTTTAATGAATTAGGACATATTCATTAAATCAAACATTGAAATACTGTGCAGGCATTAAGTAATAATATAGCTGAATATTTACTATCATAGGAAGTTTCAAAATAATTTGAATTCATTCTGGAGAAAAAGTGTATTTAGCAAAGGCCAAAGTTAAGAATTTATACCAAAGGCAAGCAAGAGTTGTATTTGGATAGAAAAAATACAAATTATTTTTGACTCATTTTTATTTCTAATATTTCTAAACTAGAGTCAATTTTTGATTAAGAAAACCAGTTAAAAGTTTTCTGCTTGCTGCTTTTGCCCAGCTGCCCCAGCTTAATAGCAACAGTGATTATTATGGGTCAAGCACCCTGCTAGGCACTTCTGCACATTATCTTATTTAATCCTCACTGATGTACATGGATCTCAATTTACAGGTATTAGCCTGACCATATTTATTGCTGAGGCTGGTGCAGGGGAGGACATCAGGTTACAAAGAGAGACCCTGTCTTCACCACAAACTGATAAACAAATCCTGAGCAGGGTCTGTTCTAGTTACTTCTATATCCCTCTACAGGACTTATATAGGGTAGAGGATACTCCCAGTTTCCACTTCAAGTTACCCTCGTGTTGACCTCTGAAGGCTTTCCCTAGGAGGATTCTTCCCAGAGAGAATGTCCTTGTTCCTCAGGCTGTAGATGAAAGGGTTCATCATGGGGGTCACCACAGCATACATCACTGTGGCTACTGCATCCTTCATGGAGTAGGTATGCAGGGGCTGCGGATACACCATGCCAAGTGTCCCACAGAAAAGAGAGACAACAGCCAAATGGGAGGCACAGGTGGAGAAGGCTTTGTACTTTCCAGTGACTGAGGGTATTCTGAGGATGGCTCTGACAATGCAGACGTATGACATGATCATGAACCCTAGTGGGGTGAGGAAGATGAAGCAGCCTGTGGTGATCAGCACGGTGTGGTTGATCTGGGTGTTGGAACATGCAAGCCTCAGCAGGACATACATCTCACAGAAGATGTAATGGATTTTCCGGGATCCACGGAAAGTCACCTTGGTCATGAGGAGAGTGTGGATGAGGCCATAGAGGATAGATAGGGCCCAACACAAGGTGAGTAGCAGGATACAAAGCTTAGAGTTCATGGCTGTGACATAGTGGAGAGGGTGGCAGATGGCCACATAATGGTCATATGCCATCACTGCCAGGATGAGATTGTCCAGGGCCACCAAGGAGACCAGGAAGAAGATTTCCCTGTGTAGGAGATGGCTTTGTTCTGGGACTGAAGGTTCACCAGCATCTTGGGAATTGTGTTGGTGACAAAGAAGAGGTCAGTGAGGGAGAGGTTGGCCAGGAAGAAGTACATGGGGGTGTGCAGGTGGGAGTCAGAGCCAATGGCCAGGATGATGAGCACATTTCCCGCCACAGTGACCAGGTACATGGGCAGAAATGTCCAGAACAGGATCCGCTGCTGCTCAGGAATCTCTGAGATCCCCATGAGCAGGAACTCAGAGTCCCCACTCTGGTTGCCTCCATCCATTCTCCCAACTTGCTGCAACATGAGCACAAACAAATGCTTACCAAATGACCTCAGAAGAATACAGACACAAACATAAACAAAACCCAATGTTTTCTCAGCATTAACAATTTTGTGATATTTTTAGGTTGGCAGCAAATTAATAACAGGCACAAAAACATAACATGGGAAAATCTTTATGGGACATAATCATCCAGCATCTTCTAATCTGTCACACGTATTATTCTAGAACTAATATCTACTTCTTATTTTAATTCTTATCCTACAATACAATACCCTTAAAGTGTTTAAAGATTAGTATGCTATGTTATGATATTGAATTGTCTTTCAAGTTATATTTAAAAATTGCTGTATGCATTATAAGCAATGGATATTGTACAAATGGACAAAGGGGATAGAAGAAAAATATAGGAAAAGGAAATATTATCATTGTTTGCTGATATGATGATCTCTCTGAGAAAATTAAGACTATCAACTGAAATGTCATTAGAAATGAAGAAGGATGTCAGTGAAGTGACCAGTCACAAGAGGAATAGACTCAGAACTAATGGTGCTCCCAGGAAGTCCTGTACCACAGTGACTGTGCCGACAGAATGCTGGAATTCAAGTCCCAGCACTGCCGTTGACTAGCTGTGGAGCCTCAGGCAGGTTGCTTGAGCCCTTTAGGTCTCACTCAGTTCCTTCAAACCAGCTGAGGTGTCTGTCAACAAGTGAATCAGAAAACATGGCTTATATACACAATTGAATTTTGTTCAACCATGAAGCAGAACGAAAGTAAGTCATTTGTAGGAAAGTGGAACTGGAGAGCATTATGTTAAGAGAAATAAGGCAAACTGAGAAAGACAAGGATCATATGCTTTCCCTTATATGTGGAAGCTAGAGAGAAAAGGCAGAGCGGGGGTAGGGGTCCCATGAAAACAGAAGAAAGACCAACAAAACATTGTGGGGGTCAGGGGAAGGGAAGATAGGAGAGCAAGGGGAAACACTGAGGAGTAAAACCGATCAAATTCTCTTACAGGCATGTACAACTAGGCCACAGTGAAATCCCCTACTCTATATAATTAATATGCACCAATAAAAAAGAATATTAAAAAATCTCAATTCCTTTAATTATAAACTGTACTATAGCAAAAAAAATGTATTGTAGCAATGATGAAATTAAATAACAAAAGATTTGGCATGCAGCAAGCACTCAGTAAATATTGCCTATTGTATGTGTGTATAATATATATGTATATTGGATATGTATGACATACACGGGTTACAATACAATGTAAAGCAACACCATCCACAATATCAGCAAAATAACGTATTATGATGTTCATGAGGATTAGGCAGTACCTCTAAATTCTCCAGAAAGACCCAAAATAATAATTTAAAAATGGAATAGTTAATAGAGAGATTCTAGAAATGAGTAGCTTCTTAAGGTCTAAGATTCTAGATAACAGGATGAAATGTGTTCATATTCAAATTTATATTTATTTGAATTAATCTAAAACTTCACTGATTTGAAGTCAAAATCATAATAGGATTTTTGGAAAATAAAATTCAATTTCATCTAGAAGTAAACATGAAAATAATCTAGGAAAACATTGAAGAAGAGTATCAAGTGGGCATGCCTGCTCTGCCAACTATCCAGGACTCTAAGCAGTGAGGTGCTGGTGCTAGAGTGAGTGGATCAGTAGAGCTGGACAAACTTCAGAAACTTCAGAAACATGAGAAATGTAGAGGATTGCAAAATACTACTTTAAATCTGCAGGTAAAGTTTGCATTATGCAATAAATGGCATTGGGACCACTGAACACTTACGTAGGACAAGTCATTTGGTCAATATTTCACATCTAACCAAAAATATTTAAAATGTATTAAAGATTAAAATAGTTTATCATGACTTTTTTCTTTTAGGCAAAGTGAAAATACTGAAAATTAAAAGAAACAAGAAAATATATATACCACTTTAATTCCACCATCTAGCAATAGATAGGAACTTTTTATACTTTGAAGTCTTTTATTGGGAAGAGCAAAAATGAAAGAAACCACTGAACCCAATAGCACACCTCTGTAATCCCAGTGACTCAGAAGTCTCAGGCAGGAGGATTGCAAGTTCAAGGCCAGCCTCAGCAACTTAGACCCTCCGCAACTTAGCAAGACCTGTCTCCAAATGAAAAATCTCTAAATGAAAAGCTGCGCTGGGGATGCAGCTAGGGTTCAATCCCCAGAACCAACACAAGAAAGAAGCCAGTCTTAGGAAGTCTTAAGCAAAGAGCACCGCAGATAGAGAGTCTTGTGTGCAGAGTCCCTGAGGTATTAAAGGGCTGCTTGTATTAAGAAACCCAATGTGGGTCAGTGTGACTGGAGTGACAAGGAGTGTGGTGAGACATGAGGTTGTGCAGTCAGTGAGACCAGGTCACAGCTTTTAAAAGTTTATTCTAAGTTCAATAAAGAGTCTTAAAAGGACTTCAAGGAGAAGGAGCTGTGTATTTTTAGCAACTGTCCTATTTGTATTTGACCAGTAGTATTTTAATACCCAAGAATGGCTGTTGCATTTTTAAACCAATATGCTTTTTTGTGCCTGTCCCAGTTAATAGCTTTCCCACTATTGAACCATATTTGCCTTCCCAGTATAAACTACTAAAGTTGATTTGTTCATGTTTTATGTAGGCTATTATTAGAAATATGTTGAAATTTCTTCAGTATCTTAACATCTCTTCTTTAGAGATATTCCATGGATATTTTTTACAAATAAAATTTTCTTTTTGCCATATTGTGATCCTTTGATTATAAACAAAAGATATTGTCATTTAGGAAAATTTAAGAAACATAGACAAATGTAAAGAAAGTAAAAATCACTTCAGATTCTGTTAATGTGGTATATAGTTTTCCAGATTTTTTCATTAAATTTCTTGTATCCATTTAACAGTGTGCCACAGAACATTCTCTAAGTCTGTATTGTCATGCATTTTTGATGGTTTCTTACTATTCGACCTTAAGACTGTATCATATATTTTTAAATTTGTTCTAATTAGTTATACATGACAGTAGAATTCTTTTACACACATTGTACACAAATGAAGCACAACTTCTCCTTCCTCTAGCTAAACATGGTTCAGAGTCACACCCATAATGTATATGGGGTAATAATATTCATCTTATTCCACCATTCTTCCCATCCCAAAGCCCCCTCCACTCCCCTCACTCCTTCTGGAGAACCAAAGTCCCTTCATTCTTCCCCCACCCTCCAGTAATTATGGATCAGCCATCCTCTTATCAGAGAAAACATTCAGCCTTTGGTTTTTTGGTTTCAGCTTATTTCACTTAGTATGATATTCTCCATCTCCATCCATTTACTGGCAAATATCATAATTTCATTCTTCTTTCAGACTGAGTAATGTACAGTCTTTAAGACTGTGTATATGCACCACATTTTCTTTATCCATTCATATATCTTTCTTGAATCAGTATTCTGATGATACAGTTAGATTGTTTCCTATTACAGAGGCTACATCAATGAACATCTCTGTGTGTACTTTTTACATTTCTAGATATAATCAAAGGGAAGCATGGGAGATGTCAGGCTCTTTCATCATTGCCAATTTGATTAGCAACATAAATAATAAGTAGTTTTAAAATGAACTCATTTGAGACGATTAATTTGTTTCACCAAAGTAATCATGTTCCTATCCATAGGTATCCTATGGCATCATGTTGTAAAAAAACACAAAATAAAACTTACTGTAAAAAAAAAAAAAAAAAAGATGGATGCAAAAACTTTTGCCAAAACTATAATGCTGCAAGGAAATTAGAAAATAAACTTTTGGGAGCTAAATCACAATTATTGGGACAGGCATCTCTCAAAGAATCCAGGCAAGTAGTCAGTGCTACACTTGACAATTATGGAAGATACTTGAGATCCGTCAACTTCTTGCTTTTATGCAAAAAGTTATGAGTGCTGGACACTGAAGCCAATGTTAGGCTGCTTATTCTTTGTCCTTCAGTTTTTAGAAAGTTTAATTTTATTTCTTGAAGATCAAGAAATATGCTAAAGGTTTTTCAAGATGGCGGACTAGAGGGCGGCTGCATTTCATGTTGCTCCAGGACGCAGGATTCAAAAGAGGAGATAGCAAGAGACTTGGGACCAACTCAAAGCCGCCGGGTGAGTCTCTCCCGTTGGGGAGGCGTCCTGAATGGGGCAGTAGCCCCAGAACGCAGGGAACTTTGTGAAGTGGAGTTGCTCGGCGAGACGCCCCTCCCCCTGCTGGAGCGGTAAACACGGACAACTGGGATCATCATAGAGGAGGTGGCTCAGCACAGCGCTTGGACTCGGAGCAACTACTGGGGCTCCGGGCAGCTGCCTGAGGAGGAGCTGTGTGGCGAGCTGTTTGGACTCAGAGCAACCGCTTCTGAACATCCAGGGGGTTGCCCGGAGGAAGAGGAGAAGTGCGGCGGGTTGCTTGGTCTAGGAGTGACTACATCAGAGCTACAGGCAGTTGCCAGAGGAGCTGCATGGCGAGCTGTTTAGACTCAGAACGACCGCTTCTGAACACCAAGGGGCTGTCCAGAGGAAGAGGAGGAACATGGCGGGTTGCTTGGTCTAGGAGTGACTGCATCAGAGCCACAGGCGGTTGCCAGAGGAGGAGGCGAGTGGTGAGTTGTTTGGACTCAAAGCGACCGCTTCTGAATACTGGTGGCCTGCCTGGAGGAGGAGTGTGGTGGGTCACTTGGTCTCCGAGTGACCGCTCCTGAACACCCAGGGGCCTATACCGAGGAGGAGGAGGAACAGGGCGGGTCACTTGGACTCGGAGTGACTGCCTAGGGCTACGGGCGGTTGGTGGGAAGAGGAGAAGTGAAGTGAGTTGCTTGGACTCCTAGTGACTGCGTCAGAACACCCGGCGGCTGTCCGGAGGAAGAGGTGTGTGGCGGGTCTCTGGGTCTCGGAGCTATTGTATGGGACTCCAGGTGGCGGCTCAGAGGAGGGGCCGCATAGCCAGGCAATTAGGTGCAGAGCAGGGTCCCAGGATCTAGGCGGCTTCTTGCTGGAAGAGCCACACAGAGACACACCTAGGGGCGGAGAGAAGTTTCCAGGACTGCGGGCAGATTCTCTGAGGAGAGGCAGCCTAAGGAGACTCGTCTGCGAAGGGTGAGGCTCCCAGGCCCAGGAGGTAGGTCCGGGCCCCTGGGAACGTTGCAGAGGAAGACAGCCCAGCCCAGGCGGTAGTTGTAGATTGAGGGGAACCTCTAGGAGGGGAACTGACCAGCGAGACATCCCCACTGGTGAGTCTTCCCTGCCGGGTGAGGTTTTCCCACAGGGACGGTAAAACCAGAGACACAGGCACAAACAGGCCTTGCCTCAACCCGCAGCCTACTTCCCCGTTGGATGACCATTGGTCAACAAGTGGAGGCACCTCTGCCCACTATCAGGGAATATACCCCACCTGAGGGTCACCAACCCTAGAGAGGCAGCTTTCTTGGGGAGCACCGCATTATCAACTTCCTCCAAGACTGCAGGCTACTGAAGGATAAGATAGCAATCTTCAGGGACATTATAAGTTGATAGAGGAAATCTGCAATAACTTAATGACCCGCTGATTCCTGAACAATATGAGAAAACAAGGGAAGACAATGCTCCAACAAATCTAGATGTTACATCAATAAAATCCAACGACAGCATGGCAGAAGAAATGACAGAAAGGGAGTTCATAATGTACATAATTAAGGTGATCAGGGAAGCAAACGATGAGATGAAAGAGCAAATGCAGGCATTGATCGCACCAATCGACAGTTAAAAGAGCAAATACAGGAAGCAAAAGGTCATTTCAATAAAGAGTTAGAGATATTGAAAAAAAACCAAACAGAAATCCTTGAAATGAAGGAAACAATAAACCAAATTAAGAACTCCATAGAAAGCATAACCAATAGGATAGAACACCTGGAAGACAGAACCTCAGATATTGAAGACAAAATATTTAACCTTGAAAACAAAGTTGAACAAACAGAGAAGATGGTAAGAAATCATGAACAGAATCTCCAAGAACTATGGGATATCATGAAAAGGCCAAATTTGAGAATTATTGGGATTGAGGAAGGCTTAGAGAAACAAACCAAAGGAATGAACAATCTATTCAATGAAATAATATCAGAAAATTTCCCCAATATGAAGAATGAAATGGAAAATCAAGTTCAAGAGGCTTATACGACTCCAAATACACAAAATTACAACAGACCCACACCAAGGCACATTATAATGAACATGCCTAACATACAAAATAAAGACAGAATTTTAAAGGCTGTGAGAGAAAAGAACCAAATTACATTCAGGGGAAAACCAATACGGATATCAGCAGATTTTTCAATCCAGACCCTAAAAGCTAGAAGGGCCTGGAACAACATTTTTCAAACTCTGAAAGAAAATGGATGCCAACCAAGAATCTTATACCCAGCAAAACTTACCTTCAAATTTGACGATGAAATCAAATCATTCCATGATAAACAAAAGCTAAAAGAATTTACAAAAAGAAAGCCAGCATTACAGAACATTCTCAGCAAAATATTCCATGAGGAAGAGATAAAAAGCAAAGAAGCAAATCAGCAAAGGGAGGAATTATCCTAAAGGAATTGTCAAATAAAGGAGGAACCAAGGTGTGTCAAAAATAAATAAATAAATAAATAAAATTTAAAAGATGAACCAAATGACTGGGAATACAAATCATATCTCAATAATAACCCTGAATGTTAATGGCCTGAATTCATCAATCAAAAGACATAGACTGGCAGATTGGATTAAAAAGAAAGATGCAACAACATGTTGCCTGCAAGAGACGCATCTCTTAGAAACAGATACCCACAGACCAAAGGTGAAAGGATGGGAAAAAACATACCATGCACATGGACTCAGCAAAAAAGCTAGAGTATCCATCCTCATTTCAGATAATGTGGACTTCAAGCCAAAGTTAGTCAGAAGGGATAAAGAAGGACATTTCATACTGCTTAAGGGAAGCATAAATCAGCAAGATATAACAATCATAAACATGTATGCCCCAAACAGTGACTCATCCATGTGTGTCAAACAAATCCTTCTCAATTTTAGAAACCAAATAGACTGTAACACAATAATACTAGGTGATTTTAACACGCCTCTCTCCCCACTGGACAGATCTTCCAAACAAAAATTGAACAAAGAAACCATAGATCTCAATAACACAATCAATAATTTAGACTTAACAGACATTTATAGAATATACCATCCAACGAAGAGTGAATATACTTTCTTCTCAGCAGCACATGGATCCTTCTTTAAAATAGACCATATTTTATGCCACAAAGCTAATGTCAGCAAATACAAGAAGATAGAGACACTTCCTTGTATTCTATCAGATCATAATGGATTGAAGTTAGAAATAAATGAAAGAGTAAAAAACAGAAACTACTCCAACACCTGGAAATTAAACAATATGTTATTATATGATGAATGGATAACAGAAGATATTAGGAAGGAAATTTAAAAATTCTTAGAGGTCAATGAGAACAAAGAAACATCATATCAAAATCTCTGGGACACTATGAAAGCAGTACTTAGAGGAAGATTTATTTCATGGACCGCATTCAACAAAAGAAGTAATACTCAACAAATAAACGACCTAACACTACAGCTCAAAGCCCTAGAAAAAGAAGAACAGACCAACACCAAAAGTAGTAGAAGACAGGAAATAGTTGAACTCAGAGCTGAAATCAATGAAATTGAAACAAAAGAAACAATACATAAAATTGACAAAATAAATAGTTGGTTCTTCGAAAAAATAAACAATATTGATAAACCTTTAGCGACACTAACAAAGAGAAGACGAGAGAAAACCCAAATCACTAAAATTTGGAATGAACAAGGAAATATCACAACAGACACGACCGAAATACAAAACATAATTAGAAGCTATTTTGAAAATCTATACTCCAACAAAATAGAAAATTTCGAAGACATCAACAGGTTTCTAGAGACATATGAATTGCCTAAACTGAACGAGGAGGACATACACAATTTAAATAGACCAATTTCAAGTAATGAAATAGAAGAAGTCATCAAAAGCCTACCAACAAAGAAAAGTTCAGGACCAGATGGGTTCTCAGCTGAGTTCTACAAAACCTTTAAAGAAGAGCTCATTCCAATACTTCTCAAAGTATTCCATAAAATAGAAGAGGAGGGAACCCTCCCAAACTCATTCTATGAAGCCAATATTACCCTGATACCTAAACCAGAGACAGAGACACATCAAGGAAAGAAAATTTCAGACCAATATCCTTAATGAACATTGACGTAAAAATTCTCAACAAAATTTTAGCAAATCGCATACAAAAACATATTAAAAAGATAGTGCACCATGATCAAGTGGGTTTCATCCCAGGGATGCAAGGTTGGTTCAACATCAGGAAATCAATAAATGTCATTCACCATATCAATAGACTTAAAGTCAAGAATCACATGATTATTTCAATAGATGCAGAAAAAGCACTTGATAAAATACAGCACCCCTTCATGCTCAAAATACTAGAAAAAATAGGGATAGTGGGAACATTCCTTAACATTGTAAAGGCCATCTATGCTAAGCCCATGGCTAATATCATTCTAAATGGTGAAAAACTGAAGGCATTCCCCCTAAAAATTGGAACAAGGCAGGGATGCCCTCTTTCACCACTTTTCAATATCGTCCTTGAAACTCTAGCCAGTGCAATTAGACAGACCAAAGAAATTAAAGGGATACGAATAGGAAAAGAAGAACTCAAACTATCCCTATTTGCTGATGATATGATTATATACTTAGAGGAGCCAGGGAATTCCACCAGAAAACTTTTAGAACTCATAAGTGAATTCAGTAAAGTAGCGGGATATAAGATCAATGCACATAAATCTAAGGCATTTTTATACATACATTTTGAATCTTCAGAAAGAGAACTTAGGAAAACTACCCCATTCACAATAGCATCGAAAAAAATAAAATACTTGGGAATCAATCTCACAAAAGAGGTGAAAGACCTCTACAATGAGAACTACAGAACACTAAAGAAAGAAATTAAAGAAAACCTTAGAAGATGGAAAGATCTCCCATGTTCTTGGATAGGAAGAGTTAATATTGTCAAAATGGCCATACTACCAAAAGTGCTATACAGATTCAACGCAATTCCAATTAAAATCCCAATGATGTACCTTACAGAAATAGAGTAAGCAATTATGAAATTCATCTGGAAGAATAAAAAACCTAGAATAGCTAAAGCAATCCTTAGCAGAAAGAGTGAAGCAGGGGGTATTGCAATACCAGATCTTCAACTCTACTACAAAGCAATAGTAACAAAAATGGCATGGTATTGGTACCAAAATAGAAAGGTGGATCAATGGTACAGAATAGAGGACACGGACACAAACCCAAATAAATACAATTTTCTCATACTAGACAAAGGGGCCAAAAATATGCAATGGAGAAAAGATAGCCTCTTCAACAAATGGTGCTGGGAGAATTGGAAATCCATATGCAACAGAATGAAACTAAACCCATATCTCTCACCATGCACGAAACTAAACTCAAAATGGATTAAAGACCTCGGATTCAGACCAGAGACCTTGCATCTTATAGAAGAAAAAGTAGGTCCAGAGCTTCAACATGTCGACTTAGGACCAGACTTCCTCAATAGGACTCCCATAGCACAAGAAATAAAAGCAAGAATCAATAACTGGGATAGATTCAAACTAAAAAGCTTCCTCTCAGCAAAGGAAACTATCAGCAATGTGAAGAAAGAGCCTACAAAGTGGGACAAAATCTTTGCCAATCATACTTCAGATAGAGCACTAATCTCCAGAATCTATATAGAACTCAAAAAACTCTACACCAAGAATGCAAATAATCCAATCGACAAATGGGCTAAGGAAATGAATCGACATTTCACAGAAGAAAATCTATAAGCAATCAACAAACATATGGAAAAATGTTCAACATCTCTAGTAATAAGAGAAATGCAAATCAAAACCACCCTAAGATTCCATCTCACCCCAATTAGAATGGCAATTATCAAGAATACAAGCAACAACAGGTGTTGGCGAGGATGTGGGGAGAAAGGTACACTCATACATTGCTGGTGGGGCTGCAAATTAGTGCAGCCACTTTGGAAAGTAGTGTGGAGACTCCTTAGAAAACTTGGAATGGAACCACCATTTGACCCATCTATCCCACTCCTTGGCCTATACCCAAAGGACTTAAAATCAGCATACTACAGAGATACAGCCACATCAATGTTCATAGCTGCTCAATTCACAATAGCCAGATTGTGGAACCAACCTAGATGTCCTTCAATTCATGAATGGATAAAGAAACTGTGGTATATATATACAATGAAATATTACTCAGCCATAAAGAATGATAAAATTATGTCATTTGCAGGCAAATGGATGAAATTGGAGAATATCATGCTAAGTGAGATAAGCCAATCTCAAAAAACCAAAGGACGAATGATATCGCTAATAAGTGGATGATGACACATAATGGGGGGTGGGAGGGGTTAGTTTTAGGGTTAGAGTTAGGTTTAGGGAGGGGGGCAAGAATGGAGAAAGGAAGGACTGCATAGAGGGAAAAGAGGGGTGGGAGGGGTTGGGGGGAGTGAAAAAATAACAGAATGAATCAAACATTACCCTATGTAAATTTATGATTACACAAACGGTATGCCTCTATGCCATGTACAGAGATACAACATATATCCCATTTGTTTACAATAAAAAAATAAAAATAAAAAATAAAATGTGATAATCTAAAAAAAAAAAAAAGAAATATGCTAAAAAATCCACTTACACGCACACACTGTTATCCTTGAAAAATATTTTCTCTAACATCAATTACTGAGTATTTTTCCACACATACAAAAAAGGAGAAAAATGTGCACTCAGCAATGTCATTCTGTGACTTTGGAAACAAACAGGAAAAGACATGTATTTGATCAAGCCTATTCTAGTTTCAGAGATTTATCATAATGTGACCAGACAAAATGTAAGAGATGAATATATTTGATGATTATCAGAGACTTGTGAATAACAGTACACATGTAGAAATAGCATAAAATTTAACACAACTGATCTGGTTTAAAAATTTCAAAAGAAGCATTCACAGAGACAGAAAGTGGACTAACGACCACCAACAGCTGAGGGGAGGGAGAAGAGGGGAGTGACTGCTAATGGGAGGAGAGTTTCTTTTGGGAAGGAAGAAAATGTTCAAAAATGAGACTCTGGATGATAACTGCAAAATGACATGATACATTAATTACAATCTTTACATGGGTGAAGTGAAGTTTACATTATCACTTATATCTCTATAGAACTGTTTCAGCACTACATAATCCATTAAATCAATGAAACACTCTGGAACTATCAAAAATGATGATGTTAATTTTTTCACTTGTGTATGGAAAGGTGTTCACAATAACTGTTATGTTAAAACTACAGGTCACTTTCATACACACACATGAACACACACACACACACACACACATACACATACACACACGCACACAATAGAAAACATGCAGCTTGCCCTTGTTTGAAGCTGATGAAACCTGCCATGTGTCACTGTGAAGATGAAAGCAAGACACACAAGGTGCTCATCATTCATGCCACACCTGATGTGTTTGCAAATAACAAATCTGTCACGTATCTGCCATGGTAGCCAAGTTCTCCATTTCCTCCAGGAGACCACAGGTTAGTGGGCAGATGATCAAGGGTCCAGGATGCCTCACCCCAGTGTATTCTCCTGACTTGTGGTCTGGCACTGCTGAGGTTGGCAATACCTTGCATTTTCTAGAATGCATAAAATGCTTTGCCTGCATCCTTAGCATCAGCTGTTCCTGTTCATGGGATGCACTTTCTCCACTCCACTCTTGCATCTCCTGCCTTGTAGGACCCATCACAGCTCCTGCTCAATCTTCCCTCCCACCCCAGGGGTCACCACTCCAGCTTCTGCACGATCCCTTGGTCTTTGTGTTCTTTTAGGATTGCACAGTCCACGTTTTGCTTAAAGGTCTATGTTCTATAACACTGAGAGAGCCTGAAGAGCAGAAACAACATTGACTCTTGACTGTCTCCTCAGGTCCCCACACAAGGACAGGACAGCATCAGGATCAATGAGTGAGGGCTGAACTGGGCTGGATATAATATTAGGCATTGCCTGCATGTGGGGAGGAGCCAAGAGCCCAAGAGCCAAAATCAATTAAAGAACAGTTAAAAATGCAGGCACAGTGTCAGGAAAGTGTGTCACTGTTCTGCAAATTCCATCTGGATATCACTCATCTAAAGTAACAGAATAAGCAAATGTAGATGTGGGAACTGCAAGCTACCTTTGATCCTGAACTGGTTTGGAACTTTGGGTTGGGAGATAGGATGAGGAGAGACCCAATATTAGACAAATGAATGGATTTATTACTTCATTTACTGAGTTGAATTCCTAGATACAAGTATCAGTGGAAGGAGATTCTGAGTCAGAACACTGGATCCCAACTCTAGCTTAACATATGTAACTATTTTTAGAGCAAACCACTATTCTTTACTGAACATGTCACTGCACAATGTGTTAAATACTTTACACGTATTAAGATCTTACATTGATAGAAACACTGTCTGGTTCTGTTGTCCTATTTTATAGATGAGCAACTGAGACTTAAAAGCTTCATGAGTTTCCTAAAGTCAATAAACTAGTAAGTGATAGAGCCCAAAACTGTTCCCCATATTTTGCTGCCAGATCCACTCCCCAACTAGTATAGTGCCTGGAATTCAGGGCCCTCCAGAACCACTACCTGAAATGAGGAGGTCAGGACGTGGGAGGGTGAGGAAAAGTCAGGGAATTTCCAAAGAAATCCTGCCTCCTGGATTACAAAGCAAGGCAAGCACCCACACACACTTTAATGTGCATCAGAATCGTCAGTGGGTTCCCTTCCTTGAGACATGGTCAGTATATCTTTTCTCAAAACCAAGCTCTTATTACCAAGTATCTGGTGCTTCTGATCTTACACTTTGGGAACAGTGCTCTGAGTTTTTAAGGGTCGGTTGACCTAAACACTGGGGTGATCATATGGCCTGGGATACACAAACCCCTCTCCTATGGTTGAGGGGAAAAGGGAGGGGAGGCAATGTGGGAGTGATATAAAAAAGGGCTCCAAGCTTGGTGTCAGAAAACTGAACTTTGTTCCTTCTCTGTTGCTCCCTAGCTGTGTGACCTTGAAGGAGTATACAACCTCTCTGAGCTGCCTCCTTGCACCCATCATGCTTTATGGGTGGGTTTGAGAACCACAAGCAACAGGGTATATGACTGCACTATGGAAACCGTAGAATGTTAAAATGATCAGAGATCATTATATTACTTTTGAACACCAAGGTATCAGATTATAAGGAGATGTTTTAAAGTATGTGAATAGTTTGTGGAAGACTGGAGACAAGAGAAGATAAAAAGGGGAAGAGAGAGAGGACATCTTGTTGGGACTAATGACACGTTAACTAACTCAGGCTGACTCCTTACTCCCTGGCGAGTGAGCAAGATCAAGGCTCAAAGGCGACTTCAAAGGTTCATGTCGATAAATCGGACCACCATCAGGGACTGGTTTACAACAGTTCCGTGAACGTGATCAGCTCGTGCTTGCCATATAGTCCTATGGGACTCTCGCTGTGTGAACCCCCATGCCTTGCTGACCTTTAGTTCCCGCCTAGCCTCCACCCTACATAAAAGCTGTGTGACTTCCTCAATAAATGAGTTCCTGCTGTGACTGGTCTCCCTGACATGTCTGATTGTCCTCCGCCCGGGGGGCTGGGAGCGGGCGGTCAGTCAGCCCTACCTATCCCGGTCTGACCTTGTTGGGAAGTGGCCCCTTCCCTTGTCGCTGGTCGAGAAGAGCAAGGGGGCTTAAGACCTCGACAACACCTGAGACCTCTGGGCCTTACCTGTGGCACTGCGCTGCCCTCAGATAGATCCCCCTGGCTCTACTGCCTGCACCTTCCTCCTCCATTGAGTGAAGGTCACAGTCAGGACATAGGAAACCTGAAGCAGTTCTGGGGGACTCAGGGCTTCCTAGGGTGAAGG
The DNA here is from genome assembly GCF_902686445.1 of Sciurus carolinensis. Lineage (NCBI taxonomy): Eukaryota > Metazoa > Chordata > Mammalia > Rodentia > Sciuridae > Sciurus > Sciurus carolinensis. The sequence continues at coordinate 54,797,727 of NC_062215.1, read as the reverse complement.
TGAAAAGAAGGGGCACTGGCACCTGGACCTTTGGTCCCCATATAGGAGGAGACACAAGGCAGACTGTGGGTGCCCCTGCAGGGCCAGGGACCTGAGAGCTGAGGCTTGAGCTCTGGTTCAGAATGGAAGGGGCTGAGTCAGGGCTGTGCCAGGCTTATTTATCACTTTTGAAGAGGCCTCAGGGAAGCAAGCAATCCCAAGACATCTTCTTCAAATGAATGTAATTTCCTCAGTGTTAATTTCTGGGAGCAAGGGCCTTGGGAAATGAACCTTGTTTACAAGGAGTCATCGGATTCTCTCTCCTCCTCACTCTTTGTAACCTTCCCTTCCCTTTTTCTGGTGGAAAGTTTGGGCTTAAATCTCCCAAACCATAGAGCCCTCAGCCCACCCTCTCTCTGCCCTAACCACTGCCTCAGAGTTGAAAGGATTCTAGATTCAAACCATGCACTCCATCCCCTCTCCATAGAGGAACTGGCCTCAGCACTGCTGTCCAGACAATGCCTGTCATTGTTCTTTCTATCTCCTCGTTGATGGGAGTCACTACCTTCAAGCAGATCGCAAGCAAAGAGCCTCTAGTCTCCTATGTGGTAGCTGTCAAGCAACATCTCAGTTGGGAATCCTTCATGCTGCAGGGGAGGGTGAAAGGTTTCAGGCTGGTCCTAGGTCCACTAGTAGATGGGCCATGATTATTGCTAAAGATCTGGGTTTCTCCCACTTTTCAGTGCTAGCAATAACAAACCTTCTGCTGCCAAATTATGAGATGGGCAGAGTTGTCATTGGTGCCACCACCCAGACATCCTACAGAGTTGTTTGCATACAGTAGTCACCCCTCACCCACAGGGGATAGGTTGCAAGACCTCCAGCGAGTGCCTGAAACTGCAGGAGTTCCAACCTTTGCATGCTGTGCTTTTTCCTATAAATGTATGCTTATCATAAAAATTAAAAATGTAAGTCATTTAAACTTATGAATTGCTTATTTCTGGAATTTTCCATTTAATATTTTTGGACCCTAGTTGGCTATGGCTTACAAACACAGAAGGCAAGGCTGTGGCCAAGTGGACATCACAGCACTTGGCCTCCCTCCTGCTCCTGAGGTTCTTGGATTTGGTCTTCACCACAAGCCCCCCGCCTTTCTGGGGGTAGCCCTGACTCCAAACACATCTCACCAAAATGGTCTCAGTTCTACTCTTGCCTGAGAGTCTCCTCCCTCTGATTTATTTGTGTATAGTTTGTTGATGACAGATGTGGGACTAAGCACTGGAGATACCACCATGAAGAAGATGGACATGGTGCCTCTCTCATGGAGCTTGCAGACCAGTATGAGAGGCCTTCTGAAAGCAAACAGATGAGGAACTAAAATACTTACAAATTGATGAGGGCCCCAAGGAAAAAGTAACCTGAGATAGAGAGCAATGGGGGACAGGAGCAGGCAAGTTCTTGGGTTGATGCATCAGAAAGGCTCTCTGAGAGGGACTGGGGGTGGCTCAATGGTAGAAACTGCTGCTTAGCATGCCAGAGCCCTGGGTTCATTCCCAGCACCAAACAAACAAATACAGAGATCTCTGAGAAAGAGACATTTAATCTGGGAGAAGATCCATCTAGGGAGGGGGAATAACATTTGTAAAGTCACTAAAGTGGGAAATGAACTTAGTGTGCGGATGGCTGGTGGGAAGGCAGCCTGGATTTTGTAGGCAAAGCTGTGAGTGATGCAAAGCAGGGACAGATGAAGCCAGGGGAGTGGCTCTGTTTTTATTCAATTACAATGTGAAGTCACTGAAGTACTTTAAGCTGGGAAGTGAACTGGGTACTCAGAGATCAGGCAAAGTCTAAAACTTTTGGCAGGAAGCTCCATCAGGAGCAGTGGATGTGGATTTTCATCTGCTCTGTAGTGAAGCTTTTCTGGTGGGATTCAATTATTCTTTGCATTTTGTGTTCTTTGCCTTCTTTTACCTTTTGTTACTAATCATCATTTTTATTATTATTTTTCCTTCAATAAGAGAAATGAATGATAGAATATCACCATTAAGCTACCCCCAGAGAATGAATGAACCCAGACAGTGGGCAACGGTACTGCAAACATCACAAAAGGAGAGCTGATCAGATATCATTTTCCTCATGATAGAAGAAAACACACCCTCCCACGGTCTCGCAGATGGGTTGGAACTGGAGGTTGAGCAAGCCTCTGGCCAGGAGGTCTGGAGCAGCCACCATCTGGGAACCCTCAACTCTAGCCATTGTCCTCCTCCAGGACAAGTCACCCCCACAGTGAAGAGGAGTTACTGAGAATAGACCCTGAATAGAGTAAACAGGAGTAAAAAGACAAGTAAAGACACTGTCCAGGTGAAACTGTGAGAGAGAAAACACCAGGAGAGATCAGAAAATGTGTCCACATATTTGAACACTCCACCAAAATAACAGGGAACTCTTAGGTGGCAAAGTTAGGGGAACTATCACTGATATCTGCCTTCTGAGAAGTAAGGAAAAATAGCTGCTCTTGAAGCTGAATTATACAAGAGATTGAGTTCTCGAAAGAAGGTAAAAAAATGGGCACTCATCAATTTTAGAGAAAATTATTATTGGTATAAACTTATTAGCAATTTAACACATCTATAAAAATTTAAATTTTCATTCTGTTAAGGAGAAATACACTTACCAGACATACTCTATCACAAGTGTAAAGAGTAAAAAGATTATTAATAAATGTATGACAACATTGTTTATAACTATAAAAACTTGCAGTTAATCAAATATTCATCAACAGATGATTGAATAAAATAAATTATTATACATGCATACAATGAATTTTGAGTTAACTTCTACTAACTTAGAGTGACTTTATGTTGTTGTAAAAAAAATGGAATGAGGTATATCTTAAGACAGTGATGTGAAGATTTTTTCCATGATAAAGTTCCAAATAAAAAGAAACAAACTTGTGTGAACTTATTTGTACAATTAATATATGTGCATTTGTATATTATTAGAAAAACCTGCAATTGTATCCATCAAACCACTAAGATTTTATACTAATTTTATTATTTAAAACCTAAGATATTAAAAAATCATACTATGTTTATAATTTGACTCTCATTTATAATTATAGGGGTAGATAATGTAATAAATAATCCAAAATTGAATTAGGTTTATAACTGAAGGTGTCCATCGCAGAATTATTTGCAATTATTTTTCTTAATGAAGTGACCAAATGCACACCAATGGGGAAATGCTTGAGCCTCCAGATGGTACCTACAACAGGTGAGATGCATGTTTGGGCATAGGAAATTTCTTTTTTTTTTTTCAGCTTCTTTTTTTTATTGTAAACAAATGGGATACATGTTGTTTCTCTGTTTGTACATGGAGTAAAGGCATACCACTTGTGTAATCATAAATTTATATAGGGTAACGTTGTTTGATTCATTCTGTTATTTTTTCCCTTCCTCCCGACCCCTCCCACCCCTCCCACCCCTCCCACCCCTCTTTTCCCTCTATACAGTCCTTCCTTCCTCCATTCTTGCCCCCCCAACCCTAACTCTAACCCTAACACTAACCCCTCCCACCCCCCATTATGTGTCATCATCCACTTATTAGCGAAATCATTCGTCCTTTGGTTTTTTGAGATTGTCTTATCTCACTTAGCATGATATTCTCCAATTTCATCCACTTGCCTGCAAATGCCATAATTTTATCATTCTTTATGACTGAGTAATATTCCGTTGTATATATATACCACAGTTTCTTTATCCATTCATCAATTGAAGGACAAGGAAATTTCTTATGAGATGTTGACAAGAAGCAAAACTTTCTTCATGGATAGGAAAATATTGAAAGTAAATATACCAATATATTGCATGCAATGATCTCTGTTGTTGGGATTAGACATTATTTTTATTTATGTCTGTTTCCCACTGAACCAAGATCTGGAATTTCTCTTGGGAAAGACCCTTTCATTTCTTCCAATGTCCCCAGGGCTCAGCCCAGGACTTGGGACCCTGCAGACATTAGTCTATCTATTGAGAGATACATCGGTTAAGATTCCAGCAAGGGTTTCCTCCTCTATGCTGCTCAGCTCCAAAGCTAATCACAAAGAAACTACATGCAGTCCAAGGAATTTTGCTCAGTAAGAATATTTGGATTCTGAGGATTCTTGAAGAGTGTCTGAGAAGAGACCCTAAAGTCCCTCAGAGCTGCATGTTGTTGATTAAAGCTGACACACTCTCTCCCCCAAATGTGCATTTCAGTCGCCAGGACTCTAAAGGTTAGACAGAGAAACAGAAGAACCAACATAAATTACAAAATAACAAATACATTTGACAAATACATTTGAGGACTATGTCATATGCTTCTGTGGACACTTAAAAGAGAAAGGGATATCTCACAGTCCTTGTCCTCAATAAGCATTGAAGCAATTGCTTTTACTCCACAGACTTTTACTGACTCCTCACAGAGGTTTATCCTTGCATTGTGGGTTGAAAGCACAGAGCTTTAATCAGACACGGTAGAAACTTATTTTCCAGATCTGATGGTACTGGGACATAAACTTGAGCAAAGGGGACATAAGATGTCTCAAGACCAGGTTCCATGGAATCAATCAGGGAAAGAAAAAATTGGGCTGAGATGTTGCATTGGGAATATCCACCACCACCAGTCATCAGCCTGTCTTGGTGCTCCTGTCTGTTTCTTCCATAATGAGAGTCCAGGGAGGCTCTGCTTCCTTCAGGTTCCTTGAATCAGATGCTGAATTATTCCCTGGGGAAAGTCTCTCCAATCCTGTAAATCCCACTTAGTGAGTAAAAGTTTGGATTATTTTAAATGTCTCTTGGAGAACCTGGTCCTGGAATCCCTCAACTACAAGGTGCTATTACTCTCTGCTCTTCCTCCATGACAGACATGGGCCTCCATGAGGAAAGTGAATGTATGGGAACAGAGATGGATGGTTGCTGCTGTTTTGCTTTTTGCTTTCTTAGGTGCAGAGTAGAATAAATCCTATATCTCCATGACACATCACCCATTTTTACAAGACACCACTTGTTTTTATTGCCTTCAATTTGCTCAAATCTCCATCCCCTTCCTCTCCCTCCACATATAGTGGCCACTTCAATATATGCATGGATCTTTGAAGAAAATGTATCATTGTGCATTTTTGTGTTTTATGTACATAAATAGTATTGTGCTATAGATCTAATTAAGTTTCTTCCTCTTTGCAGGAATGCTAATTTTTATTATCCATTTTCCTTGCTGTGTGATCCTTTTCCTTGCTTCTCTTATCTCTTTCCAATCCACTCTTAAATAGAGAGTAACTCTCTTAAAATTTAAATTGAACATATCCCTTCACTGCTTAAACCATGACATCACAATTAACATCACACTTAGGCAAAAAATGAATCAGGCTACAAATCTTTACCTGGTCTTGCTCCTGCGCATATTTACAACTTCAGCCAACATCATTCTCTTTTCTTTGTTCCCAATACTTAAGCCATATTGGCTTTATTTCAGTCCTCTGGATTCACAAATTCTTTATCTTCTTGGAGCTTTTGCTTTTGCTTATTCCCATGCCCAGAAGCTCCTCCCTCAACCCTAAATGTCTGTTTCTCAGAATTGGAACTTCAGCTCAAATATATATATTGGTACAATTATTTTGGAACAACTTCAGCAATACTAGTTATCTTGGGTCAGGTTCCCTAGAAGCAGAGCAAGTCATGGGAATGGAGAGAGTGGGCATTTATGAGGACTTTCAGAAGAAGATGGAGATTAGCAGGATGATGGTTCAGTACATCAACTTCACCCTGGTCTTGAGTGGGCCTCTGGAACATGAATTGCTCCTAGAGAGTTAGTCCCACCCACAGTCAAGAAGCTAGCCTTGACACTGTCAGTACTTGGCCACTGGGTGCCTGCCTCCTACCTCTCAAAGTAGTAAGAGCCTGGAAGTCTGTATAACCTCTCTCATCAAAAATGGAACTTATGAGTCATTAACAGTCAACAATCACAGCAACTCGGGGGATGGGCCATGGGATGAGTGAACTAGCCAGTGAAAGATACCAACTAGTGAAAGCATCCTCTAGTAAGAGCTGAGGTGCCTATGGTCTTCCTCCCAACAATCCGTTCTTAGCTGTGCACCCTGGAAAACCTTTATTCCTGTGCCTTAGGAAAAGCATATTAAGATGTCATTTCAGCTTTGTTGAAACTGGTGGAAAACTAGAAATTACTGATTAAGACTTTCTTCTTCTCTAAGGCTTTTATTTAGTGCCATGAAATTCCCTCTCATCACCATTTTGGTTATGTCTTACAAATTTTGGTGTGTTGTATTTTCCTTTTAATTCAGTTCAATACAGTTTTACTACACTTGTAACTTCTTTGTGGGTTATTTATAAGTATGATATTTGGTTATCAAGTGTCTGGAAATTTTTCTCTTATCTTTGTGTCTTTGGTTTCTAGTTGGATTTCATTGTGTTCAGAGAACAACTTGTGTATGATTTCAATTATGTCAAATTTGTTGAGGCCTGTTTTATACCCAGGACATAGTCTATCTTGTATGTTCTATAAGCACATGAAAGTAATGCTTGTTTGCTATTATCAAAGGGAGTGGGCTATAAATGTCAAATAGATCCTGTTCCTCACTGCTGTTGTAGAGTTCTTCTATATTCTTACCGATTTACTGTCCAGTTGTTTAAACAACTGTTGAAAGAGGGATCTTGAATTCTCACACTATAACTGTGGATTTGTCTATGTATCTCTTCAATTCTCTCAGTTCTTGTTTTCATATATTTTGCTTCTCAACTGAATGAGCACACATTTCAAATTGCTATGTCTTTGTAATAGATCAACCTTTTTATTATTATGAAATATCCCACTGTCTCTGGTAATTTCCTTTGCTCTAAAAATCTACCTTATATGAAATTGATATATCCACTTCACTTTTTTTCATTAATATTTGCATGTCTTTTTCAATCCTATTCCTTTACACCTAAGATATTACATTTTAATATTTGGAGAGAGATTCTTGTGGACTGCATACAGTTAGATAATGCTCATTTCAAACCCACTCCATCAATCTTTGTCTTTTAATTTGTGTATTTAGACCATTTATATTTAATATAGTTGTCGGAATGCTCAGACTTAACATTTTCCCTTTTATTTTTTATTTATGTTTGTCTTCTCTATTTTTCTTTTCTTATTTCTTCTTCCTGTCTTCTTGTAAGTTACTCAAATGCTTAATTTATCTATAGTGTTTTTGAGTGTACCCTTTTGTATACCTTGCTTAGTGGTTTCTCTGAGAATTTACATTATAGAAAAACATACAATCTAATGTTTTATCATTTAAGCAGTTCAAACAAAATATACACATATTATTTCCCATTAAGGAATCCATTAAAATAGAAACTGTGATTACCCGCTGACCATTTTGTCCTCCTCATGAAGTAGACCTAGAGGAAAAGATAGGTGGTACTTTTCTAACCAGAATAATTGATAATAATTTTCATGAGGATTTGTGGTTGCCTCTACACAGTTAGGACAGGTAGTGGTATGTCTTAAACTTAAGGCATTCACTTGGATATTTCTTAGTATTTCCATGAAGGGTAATAAATATTAAAGGAAAGCTTAGTCATTATAACACAGAAAGATCAGTATAACTAACAAGTCAGACCTATATGAATGAAGAACAAAGACATTATATCAGATCTGCCAAACTGACAGCCTAAGTAAGGGAAATTTAGAATGGGCAGTGGGAGTGGAGAAGATGACCTTCAATTATATCCTTGGGACATCCTACAGTATTGGGGGCTATATCTTGTTTCACTACATTTCCACTCAAATATTTCCAACTAATAACTGATCACCACCTCGAGGGAATTCTTAATTATGGGACGTATGCACACCCTATGTGGAAAGGACCGAGGCTGAATTCATTTTAACAACAATAATAACAAATATAGGCCCCATATTATAGTAGGAAAGCTGGATAAAATTGGAAACTACAAATGGATCTGAATGACAGAATGCATGGATTGTATTGACAGAAGGCATTAGATTGCAACTTGGTGCACCTCCCCAGTCTCCTTCTTTCTGAAGGCATCACCTGACCCCTGAACCATGGCACTACCACTGATTGCCTCACCCCTATTGGTGGTAGCAGGGGTTGCTATTTAGCATACAGAAGAACAAATGTGTGTGTGCTACATGATCATCTGTGCCAAATTCCCTGAGATGGCTGGAACCCCAGTTGAAGCCTCAGACCTACATGGACTGTAGTCAGACAATCTCACATAACATTCATAATCAGCCATGATGTAGTAGAGAATGACTACATGCCAATTCCCAAAAGAGTGAAACTAATTTTATTGTGTCTTCTCATAAATAACTTTACTAAAAACTGCATAGATCACTTCTGTTATTGTTGAGAGATTTGCTGTGATAGCTGCAATTTTTTGATAGTTCATAACCTTGAGGCAATAAGTATTTTATAATTTCCTATTTTGTGGGAAAAAAATATACTCATTCACTTAAAGTTTAAACACTTTGCCATCTGCTATTGACCTTACTTGTTAATGGTTTTATCATTAACCCACTTTCTATCACCTTTCTATGATAAAGCTTTGATGAATTAGCATGAAAGGCTACACAAATGTTTAGAATTATAAATTCATAATTTCATCCTCCTTCTGAAAAGTTACTAAGTACAGCCATTCATGTCTTAATGACAGGGACACATTCCAAGGAATATATAGTTAGGTAACTTCATCACTGTGTGAACAAATCTAGGTGGTACAGCTCAATCAATCAACATGGCTTCTCTTTATTGTTGTACTAGGGAGTTTTTTGTTTTTGGTACCACTGAGCAACATCACAGTCCTTTTATACATTTAATTTGAGACAGGGTCATGCTAAATTGCAGAAGTTGGCCTAAACTTGGGATCCTCCTGCTTCAGTTCCTGATTACTGAGATTACAGGCATGTGCCACCATATTCAACTTCAACATGGCCCCTTAGTAAGTCAAGAAATTCAGTAAGCAAGACAAGCAAGGCTGCTGCCAGCACAACACTGCATATGATTTTATAGTAAACTTTATTTTATAAGTGAAAAAATTTACAAAACTATAATAAATACTTTAACAGTGGCCTAGTCTTTCATTGTTACTATTAAGTTGCTACACTCTTATATGTCTGCAGTGCACTAGGAATGCACTGTGTTCTGATGTTAGGACACAAGGACGCTAGGCAAGGGGGATTTTTCAGCTCTATTGTAATCTTATAGGGCCAATGTCATGTATGCAGCCTATTATTGACTGACAAATCATTCTGTGGTGCATGACCATAAAATAAATGAGCAAATGAGCAAGTCATAAAAGATTAACTTTAAAGTACAAATCCAAATCTTGATTTTCCACAATACCAAACTCATAGTGGGGAATCAGGGAGGGGAACAGCAAGGTCCATGAGGGACTCAGTAATGAGACCCCTGAGGTAGAAATTTCTGGAGGGCGCTCCATGGAGGGTGTAGAGGAACAGCTTCAGTTTCCTTGCAGAAGTCACTGGCCCCTCAAGAAGGAGACTTTGACCCTGAGAAGTCTGACCAGTGCTGCCTTCATGTTCTTGTTCCTCAGGCTATAACTGAAGGGGTTCAGCATAGAAGTCACTACTGTGTATGTGATCACAGCTGCTGTGTCCTCCACCAGGGGGTTAGAGGAAGAGGATGAGGGGCACAGATAAGCCCTGATCACTGTCCCAAAGAACAGGGCAACCACAGAGAGGTGTGAACCACAGGCAGAGAAAGCCTTGAGCCTTCCCTGGGCAGAGGGAAATCTAAGGATAGCTGACACAATCTGGATATAAGAGACCTGGATGAGCAAGAAAGGGATTAAAATAACTGTAACCCCCACAAGAAGAGAAGTACAAGTTTATTGACCTGAATATCAGAGCAAGAGATCTTTATCAAGTGTCCTAGGTCATGGAGGAAATCAGGAATAGTCTTCTTAGAGCAGAAGGAAAGCCAGAATATGAGGAAGGTGTGGGTCATAGCCACATAACTAGTGAAGGTCCAGCAGGCAATCATGATGAACGTGCAGTGCTGGAAGTTCATGATCACTGCATAGGGGAGAGGGTGGCAAATAACAATGAAGTGGCCATAGGCCACTGTGGCCAGGAGAAAGATGTCCATGTCCCTCAAAGCTAAGAAGAAGTAGAGCTGGGCCAAGCATCCTGCATAGGAGATGGACTTCCTCTTGGTGTGGATGTTCAACAGGGCCTTGGGCACAGTGATGGAGGTGAACAGGATGTCTGCACATGAAAGGCTGGTGAGGAAGAAGTACACAGGGGTGTGGATTTGTGTGTCAGCACCAATGGCCAAGACAACGAGCAGTTTCCCAGCCACAGTGATCACATACAGGCACAGGAAAATCAGGAAGAGGATGTGCTTCTGCTCTGGCCACTCTGAGAGTCCCCAGAGGAGGAACTCAGAGCTGTTGGTTTGATTTCCTCCTGCCATGATCCCATAGGTCAGAGAAAAAGATCTTCAATAAACTGTATTAAAATTCTGTAAAAATATTTCACTTAAGATGATTACTGAGCATGCCATCCTCTGAACTCTGAAGGAAAAATAACAACATATTTGACAATGTATTAACCACCTACTATGCATGCAGTAAAGTTTTATTAAAGCCTACTAAATACTCTGTGCTAGAAAGTATGGGGAACACAATTTAAGATACTTGAAATAGATTTATTCTTTGATTTTTCTACATTCTTATCTGTTCCAATTATATTTGGGTGTACTTTCTCTTTAATGGTACTCTCAGAAGGGTCAAAAAACTGTTCATGCATTCGTTCATTCATTCTACAGATATAGATAGAGTACCACCTATGAATCTGACATAGTGTCAGATAAATACCATAGTGACAATCCTTTACCTCAGAGGACTTTTTAATCTAATGGGATGGACATAACTGCATATATTAATGTCTTATAAAATTCTTATTCAGAGTCCCCTATCCATTCAAACCAATCTTGGACCCCAGGTTGAACCTGTTCTGCGTCCAGCATGTTCGAAGTCAATATTCTGAAGACAAAATTTCCTATTCTTCCAGAAACAAAATTCTATTCTTCCAGAAACCACCATTCAATAATCAAACTATTTAGTAAACACCCATTAGGCAGTCCAAGGTGTCAGTGAAACAGCAAAGAAGAAATCAGAATCTCTAGTCTCCAGAATCTTAAAACTGTTTGCATACACATGCATGCACACTCACACAATTTGTGATACAAACAGACCAAGGCAGAATCAGGAGAATTCTGGGACAAAATGTAGTTGAGAGTTTTACAAGAAGGGTGTGGACAGCATACTGAAACAGACTCTTGAACAAAGGCCAGGAGGAAGGAAGTACTGAACAGGCCCAGCACAGGAAGCAGGAGCTTTGAGCATGAGGTGGAGAGATAACTGACTGAGGTAAAGTGGGAAGAGATCATCTTTGGAAAAGCTCTGAACTGCAAACAAAGAACCTGGAATCCTAGAGGTTCTAAAAAGTACCTAAAATTATTTGAGCAGATAAAGACATTAGGGCCAATACAGGGAAATCCTGTTCCCCTCCCATGTGTGGAACTGACAGAGATATGGAGTCGGACAGTCAGATGGAGACAAAAAGTATTCCTTTATTACTAAAAAAGAGTAGGTCAGAGAATGTGTCTTAGTTGTGAAACTTTTAGTACTCCCTGAAAACAAGTGTATTTTCTCTTTCATGAGATAAACAAGTCACTAAAATAAAAAGTAGTTTTTAATAGCACAGGAGGCCAATATAAACAAAAGAACATGATCTGTATATCGAGCATGGCAGAGCTCAGGACAAAAAGGATTAAACAGTATGCAGGCTGCCTAGTAAAAGTGAAACCTACACTCACAATTACTAAAAATACAATATCTAGGATATCTGAGCACCAAATAAAACAGCAAAATTTTCTTGAAATAGAAACTGCAGAAGATGCAGGAAAATATGTAAACATATCAATAAAAAGAGACTTAAGTAAACGTTTGTCATTCCAAGTCAGAACAATGATTAAAAAGTAATAATAAAGAATACTAAACAAAATAATAAAATATGTGTATGAATGTGTGTGAGGGTATACATATCACTGCTCCAATCATAGTAGTGAACACACTTCACTGTCAAGTTCCTGTTGAACATAGAGAAAAAGGACAGATATAATGTCGCAGAGAAAAACTCAAATAACTTCCAAAAAGTAGCAATAATTAAACTAATGCTCTCTGATGATATTGCAATGAAAATTAATTATAGTAATTAATAACAAAATAAAATAATAAAAATGACCCTTCAACTTGAAAAAGTGTTTAAATACCTTTATTAAGTAACTCTTGGATTCAAAGGAATTAGATACTTTAAAAATCTAAATTTGAAAAATATATAACAGATTGTTGTCAGCTATAGTCACTGGAACTCATTTCTCCTATTTGACAGTATTTTGGCTCCTGTTATCCAAACTACCTCCACCCACATCACCCCTACTCTGCCAGCCTCTGGTCATCACAATTCTACATGTGTTCAACTATCACATGGCACCCAGTAAATCCATACATTTATGTGCCAATGAAAAAAAAAAAAATTTTTAAAGATATAAATGGCAGAAATTTTAGAAAACAATGACAATAATAATGTCAAATATCAGAGGCTATGGTATATTATTAACATGGTAATTAAATGAAAACTCTCTTCCTTAAATATTTACATAAGTAAATATAAAGAATAAACTACATGAATTAAGTATCTAATGCAAAAAAGGGACAACAAAAATAAACTGAAGGAAAGCAAGGAGAAAAAAATTTTAAGCCAAAACTGTATTAGAAATCAGAAAGCAAAGTAACAAAATCAGCTCTTAGGTCTTTTCAACAAATGGTCTTAGAAGACATCTAAGCTCACCCCTAGACCACCATGGCCACCCAACAACAAATGGTTTTGGGTTAAGAGAATATCCAGTTTCAAAAGAACAGATTTCAACTCCTGCCTCAGATCACATACAAAATTAATTAAAAATGAATCAAAGTCCTAAGTGTAAGGACTGAAACTGTGAAAGTAATAGGAGAATGTACGGGCATAGATCTTCATGACCTCAAATAAGGCAATGGTTTCTTAGCTATGACACCAAAACACACACCACAAAATAAAAAGTAGCTAAATTTCACATCATCAGTTTTAAAATACTTGTGCTTCAAAGGACACTCTCAAGAAGGGGTAAAAAACAGCTCATAGAATGTGGGAGAAAATCTAGGCCAATCATCTATCTGATGAGAAATTTCAGTCTAGACTACACAAACAGCAATTGCAATTAAAAAGGCAACATGTATAATCAGAAGTATTATTAGATTGGATAACAGGAACCAAAATATAGTCAAAAAGGAGGAATGAGATTCAGCGTTTAATGACACAGTAGGCGACCATAGTTTGCAACAATCTGTTATATATTTATGAAATTTAGATTTTTAAAATATCTAATTCCTTTGGATCCAAGAGTTATTTAATAAAGGTATTTAAACACTTTTCCAGGTTGAAAGATCATCAGAAAAATGACAGATTACACTTCATTTATATATGATGTATCAAAATATATAAATGCATCCTACTGCCAAGTACAACTAATTAGGACAAAAATATTAAAAAATAATTTAAAAAGAAAAAAAGCAACTAACAATGATATATATAAGAAACTGGTCCAGATACAAGTTTTTCCAAGCAAAATTTTCTGATCCCATATAATGGGGTGCATTTTTCTTGAAGCGAGTCTATACAATCATCTTCTATGTGTACCTGAACTAATGTTTTAGTATGAAGAAAATAGTGTTTGTGGTTTTGAAGACAACTATGAAGTACAATGGTTTCACATGCAAACAAAAAAGATAGAAGGAAAAAAACCCAGACATATCCACAGTGGGATACCACTCCACACCCTCTAAGATGGCTAGAGTCAGATAACAAGTGTGTTGAGAAATCGGAACCCTCATACACTGCTGGTGGGACTGTAAAACAGCTCAACCTCTTTGAAAAATATTTTGGCAGTTCCTCAAAAGGCTATGTGTAGAGTTACCCTGTGACCTAGCGATTCTACCCCATGGTGTATTCAAGAGACACGAAAATGTACATTCACACAAAAATGTTATTAACCCCATTATTCATAATAGACAAAACTGAAGACAACCAAACATCCATCAACTTGTGAATGGATGAAAAAATGTGGCATATGCATCAGTGGAATAATATTTGGCAACAAAAAGGAATAATACATATTACAACATGTGTGGGCTTTGAAAACATTATGCTATGTGAAAGAAGTCAGTCACAAAGGGCCATACTGTATGACTGCATTTACATGAGTGTTCAGAACATGTAAATTTACAGACAGAAAGTAGACTAGTGATTGCCAGGAGCTGGGAAAGTAGGCAAGTGAGGGAGATGGCCAAAGAGTGAGGGGTTTCTTTTGGGTGCTGAACATTCTTTGCATCCAAAGAATGTGTTGGTTGCTCTACTTCTCTATGAATACACTAAAAGCCATTAGCTATATACATGGAAAGGGGGAATTTTATGGTATGGGGATTACATCTCAATAAAACTTTTAAACTTCTTTCATCAATTTTTTTTAAGTTTCATTTCATTTTTAAGAGATAAATAATAATTGTATATATTTATGGGTTGCAATGTGAAGTTTCCATACATGTATACATCACAGAACAAAAGTTATAGTTAGGTAGGAGGAATAAAGTCTGGAGATCTATTGCACAGCAAGGTAAATATAGTTCATAATGCACTGTACATTTCATAATAGCTAAAATAAGTAATTTGGTAAATGGAGAGGAAGGAGGGGCATTAAAAGAGAGGAACTGTGGAATGAAATTGACCAAATTACACTATGTGCATGTACAAATATAACTTGGTGAATTTCACCTATGTATATCTATAATGCACCAATTAAAAAATAATAGGTAAACAGCTGGAAGACTAGGGCTGAGGATATAGCTTACTTGGTAGAATGCCTGCCTCCTATGCACAAAGCTCTGGGTTCAATTCTCAACACCAGAAAAACAAAAAGAAGCAAACAGCTGGAAGACCAGTAGAGTAGAGGAAGGATAACCAGGATGGGAGGAGGGGCAGGAAAGAGGAAGGACTGGGGATTGAGGGAGAGTAAATTAAATTCCATATATATATGATTATGTCAAAATGAAAAACACTATTATGTATAACTCTAATGCACTAATAAAAACATTTTTAAAGAAAGGATTTTTGGGGAATCCAAGATGGCACTAGAGGGAGGCTGCGTTCCTTGTTGCTCTATAACTCCGGTTTCAAGCAGAGGATATCTGTTTCTTGGTGAGGCAGTTTTTGCTGCTTATCGATCCCCTGCTGTTTACTCCATTTGTCTGCTGTGATGACCTGCAGTCTGCCAGCATATTGACGCCTTTTTTGAGTGCAGATTGCTCACTGTCAGGTGCCTATCATCTGCCATTTGCCTGCCTCTTGCCTGTCCATTGCCTGCCTTACACCTATCCAACACCCAACGCACGAGGTTCACCTCCCAATTGTCCGACAAAAGTCAGCAAACTGATCCCTGACCACCAGTGGAGCACCAGCTGCCTGCTGTTGCTTGGAAGTTCACTGTTACAAAACCTGCAGGTTTGATTACACGTGGCTGCCGCCATTTTGAGACAACAGCCAGGCCCCGTAGGACCCCTGGCCGGACTGACTGAGCCCCGTCTCTAGGATCCCTCAGCCAGACCGATCACTCCCTGCCTCTGGGGCCCTCACATCAACTGACTGCTCCCTGCCACCAGGACCCCCAGACCAACTGACTGCGCCCTGTCACCGGGACCCCAGACTAACTGATTGTAACCGGCCTCCAGGATCCCACAACCACACCAAACACACCGGACCTCCAGGACCCCTGCCTGACCAACCACATCCTACCTCCAGGACCTCCAGCTGACCACGTCCACACCCTGAGCTGCAGCTCCCCATTTGCTAACACATTTCGAAGTCAGAGTGGCCATCTTGGATAATCCAGGAAACCGTAGCTCCGATCTTTAGGTGGGGCATCCCATCCTGAGATGCCTGCTAGAGGCTTGACGCATTGTCAGGTACCTCTCATGCATCAGGCTACTAAAGACTGGGAGGTTTCATTACTATATGACTGTTATACTGTAGATTTTCTTTTTTCTCCTTATAGAAAAAATTTAAGTTTTTATTTCTTTACTTTTCTTGCTCTCTTTTCCTTTTGTTTACCTGTTCCCTCAGAGTCTCTTTCTCCCTTTTTTGCATGCTAACATCCAATTTCTTTTGATTACACTCTCACCCTTTCTATTTTCTAGAACTTACATATAATCATTTCTTATCCCATTAACAGTCACATTCTACATCCCTCTGCATCCTCTTTGTCCTCCATTAGAAACTGCAGACCTTATTGAAAATCTGTTTGTTTTATTGAAGATAATATTTTAACTCATTCTGTTTATTTTGACAATTTTGTTATTGTCCTCATAGGGGCTATTTGGTCTAGGATTTCATAGTGTCTGAATTGGGCACTGCTAATATTGATCTCCCCTTAAAGAAAGGGTTTTGGAAACCTATAGGGCCATTATATGCCTATAGGGGGAAATCTGCAATACCCCGTATCTGCACTGCTAGAGGGGAAGATACATGAACAACATGAAAAAACAAGGGAAGAAAATGATCCAAACAAATCTAGATACTATATTAATAGAATCCAATGACAGTATGTTAGAAGAAATGTCAGAAAAGGACTTCAGATTATACATGATTAAGATGATTCATGAAGCAAAGGATGAGATAAGAGAGCAAATGAAGACACTGAATAATAATATAAATAAGCTGAAAGAGCACCTGCAGGAAGCAAAAGATCATTTCAACAAAGAGATAGAGATTCTCAAAAAAAAAAAAAAAAAAAAACAAAAAAAAAAAACAAATGGAAATCCTTGAAATGAAGGAGACAATAAACCCAATAAAAAACTCAATGTAAAGCATCCCCAAAAGACTAGACCACTTGGAAGACAGAACCTCAGACAATGAAGACAAAATATTTAATCTTGAAAATAAAGTTGCCCAAACAGAGAAGATGGTAAGAAATCATGAACAGAATCTCCAAGAACCATGGGACATCATGAAAAGACCAAATTTAAGAATTATTGGATACTCCAACAAAACAGAAAACCTTGAAGACATCAACAAATTTCTAGAGACATATGAATTACCTAAACTGAATGAGGAGGACTAACAACTTAAATAAATCAATTTAAAGCAATGAAATAGAAGAGGTCATCAAAAGCCTACCAACAAAGAAAAGTCCAGGACCAGATGGGTTCTCAGCCGAGTTCTACAAAACCTTTTAAGAAGAGCTCATTCCAATACTCCTCAAACTATTCCATGAAATAGAAGAGGAGGGAACCCTCCCAAACTCATTGTATGAAGCCAATATCACCCTGATACCTAAACCAGACAGAGACACATCGAGGAAAGAAAATTTCAGACCAATATCCTTAATGAACATTGACGCAAAAATTCTCAACAAAATTTTAGCAAATCCCATACAAATATATATTAAAAAGATAGTGCACCATGATCAAGTGGGTTTTATTCCAGGGATGCAAGGTTGGTTCAACATTCGGAAATCAATTAATGTCATTCACCATATCAACAGACTTAAAGTTAAGAATCACATGATTATTTAAATAGATGCATAAAAAGCATTTGATAAAATACAGCATCCCTTCATGCTCAAAACACTAGAAAAAATTGGGGTAGTGGGAACATTCCTTAACATTATAAAGGCCATCTACGCTAAGTCCATGGCCAATATCATTCTAAATGGTGAAAAACTGAAAGGATTCCCCCTAAAAACTGGAACAAGACAGGAATGCCCTCTTTCACCACTTCTATTCAACATCATCCTTGAGACTCTAGCCAGAGCAATCAGACAAACCAAAGAAATTAAAGGGATACGAATTGGAAAAGAAGAACTCAAACTATTCCTGTTTGTTCATGACATGATTATATATTTAGAGGAACCTGGAAATTCTACCAGAAAACTTTTAGAACTCATAAGTGAATTCAGTAAAGTAGCAGGTTACAAGATCAATGCTCATAAATCCAATACATTTTTATACATAAGTGATGAATCTTCAGAAAGAGAAATTAGGAAAACTACCCCATTCACAATAGCATCGAAAAAAATAAAATACTTGGGAATCAATCTCACAAAAGAGGTGAAAGACCTCTACAATGAGAACTACAGAACACTAAAGAAAGAAATTCAAGAAAACCTTAGAAGATGGAAAGATCTCCCATGTTCCTGGATAGGCAGAATTAATATTGTCAAAATGGCCATACTACCTAAAGTGCTATACAGATTCAATGCAATTCCAATTAAAATCCCAATGATGTACCTTGCAGAAATAGAGCAAGCAATTATGAAATTCATCTGGAAGAATAAAAAACCTAGAATAGCTAAAGCAATCCTAAGTAGCAAGAACGAAGCAGGGGGTATTGCAATACCAGATCTTCAACTCTACTACAAAGCAATAGTAACAAAAACGGCATGGTATTGGTACCAAAATAGACAGGTAGATCAATGGTACAGGATAGAGGACATGGACACAAACCCAAATAAATACAATTTTCTCATACTAGACAAAGGTGCCAAAAATATGTAATGGAGAAAAGATAGCCTCTTCAACAAATGGTGCTGGGAAAACTGGAAAACCATATGCAACAGAATGAAATTAAACCCCTATCTCTCACCCTACACAAAACTCAACTCAAAATGGATTAAGGACCTCGGAATCAGACCAGAGACCCTGCATCTTATAGAAGAAAAAGTAGGTCCAAATCTTCACCTTGTTGGCTTAGGATCAGACTTCCTTAACAGGACTCCCATAGCACAAGAAATAAAAGCAAGAATCAACAACTGGGATAGATTCAAACTAAAAAGCTTTCTCTCAGCAAAGGAAACTATCAGCAATGTGAAGAGAGAGCCTACAGAGTAGGAGAATATCTTTGCCAACTATACTTCAGATAGAGCACCGATTTCCAGAATCTATAAAGAACTCAAAAAACTCTACACGAAGAATACAAATAATCCAATCAACAAATGGGCTAAGGATATGAACAGACGCTTCACAGAATAAGATCTTCAAGCAATCAACAAACATGAAAAAATGTTCACCATCTTTAGTAATAAGAGAAATGCAAATCAAAACCACCCTAAGATTCCATCTCACCCCAATTAGAATGGCGATTATCAAGAATACAAGCAACAACAGGTGTTGGCGAGGATGTGGGGAGAAAGGTACACTCATACATTGCTGGTGGGGCTGCAAATTAGTGCAGTCACTCTGGAAAGCAGTATGGAGACTCCTTAGAAAACTTGGATCGGAACCACCATTTGACCCAGCTATCCCACTCCTTGGCCTATACCCAAAGGACTTAAAATCAGCATACTACAGAGATACAGCCACATCAATGTTCATTGCTGCTCAATTCACCCTAGCCAGATTGTGGAACCAACCTAGATGCCCTTCAGTTGATGAATGGATAAAGAAACTGTGGCATATATATACAATGGAATATTACTCCACAATGAAGAATGATAAAATTATGGCATTTGCAGGCAAATGGATGAAATTGGAGAATATCATGCTAAGTGAGATAAGCCAATCTCAAAAAACTAAAGGATGAATGATCTCGCTGATAAGCGGATGAGGACATATAATGGGGGGTGGGAGGAGTTAGCATTAGGTTTAGGGTTAGGTTTAGGGTTAGGGATAAGGAGTGTGGTAAGAATGAAGGAAAGAAGGACTGTATAGAGGGAAAAGAGGGGTGGGAGGGGTTGGGGGGAAGGGAAAATAATAATGAATCAAACATCATTGCCCTATGTAAACATATGATTACACAAATGGTACGCCTTGACTCCATGTACAAATAGAGAAACAATATGTATCCCATTTGTATACAATAATAATAGAAAAAAAAACATTGACCCATTAACCTCTTTTTAAAAAAAAAAAAAAGAATTATTGGGATTGAGGAAGGCACAGAGATACAAACCAAAGGAATGAACAACCTATTCAATGAAATAATAGCAGAAAATTTCCCAAGCCTGAAGAATGAAATGGAAAATCAAATACAAGAGGCTTACGGAACACCAAATGCACAAAATCACAACAGATCCACACCAAGGCACATTATAATGAAAATGCCTACCATTCAAAATAAAGATAGGATTTTGAAGGCCGCGAGAGAAAAGCATCAGATTACTTACAGAGGGAGACCAATATGGATAGCAGCCAACTTCTCAACCCAGACTCTAAAAGCTAGAAGGGCCTGGAATAACATATATCAAGCTCTGAAAGAACATGGTTGCCAACCAAGAATCCTATACCCAGCAAAACTAACCTTCAGATTTGAAGACAAAATAAAATCCTTCCATGATAAACAAAAGTTAAAAGAATTTACAAATAGAAAACCTGCGCTACAGAATGTTCTCAACAAAATATTCCATGAGGAGGAAATGAAAAACAACAATGTAGGTAAGCAAAGGGAGGAACTACCTTAGAGAAAAACCACTCAAAGGAAAAACCAAGCCAACTTAAAAACCAAAAATAAGTCAAATGACTGGGAATACAAATCATATCTCAATAATAACCTTGAACGTTAATGGCCTAAACTCATCAATCAAAAGACATAGACTGGCAGAAAGGATTAAAAAGAAAGACCGAACAATATGCTACCTGCAAGAGACTCATCTCATAGAAAGACATACCCATAGACTAAAGGTGAAAGGATGGGAAAAAACCTACCATGCACATGGACTCAGTAAAAAAGCGGGAGTTTCCATCCTTATATCAGCTAAAGTGGACTTCAAGCCAAAGTTAGTCAGAAGGGATAAAGAAGGACATTTCATACTGCTTAAGGGAACCATAAATCAGGAAGACATAATGATAGTAAATATTTATGCCCCAAACAATGGTGCATCCCTGTACATCAAACAAATCCTTCTCAATTTCAGGAATCAAATAGACCACAACACAGTAATTCTGGGTGACTTTAACACATCACTGTGACCACTAGATAGATCCTCCAAACAAAAACCGAACAAAGAAACCATAGAACTCAATAACACAATCAATAACCTAGACTTAATAGACATATATAGAATATTCCATCCATCAATGAGTGGATTCACTTTCTACTCAGCAGCACATGGAACCTTCTCAAAAATAGACCATATGTTATGCCACAAAGCAGCCCTTAGGAAATGCAAAAAAATAGAGATACTGCCTTGTGTTCTATCAGATCATAATGGACTGAGAGTAGAAATCAATGACAAAATAAAAAAGAGAAATTACTCCAACACCTGGAGACTAAATAATATGCTATTGAATGAAACATGGATAACAGAAAACATCAGGGAGGAGATAAAAAAAAATTCTTAGAGGTCAAAGAGAATGATGATACAACATATCAAAATCTCTGGGACACTATGAAAGCGGTACTAAGAGGAAAATTCATTGCATGGAGCGCATTCCAGAAAAGAATGAAAAGTCAACAACAAAATGACCTAACATTACAGCTCAAAGTCCTAGAAAAAGAAGAACAGAATAACAGCAAAAGTAGTAGAAGACAGGAAATAATTAAAATCAGAGCTGAAATCAATGAAATTGAAACAAAAGAAACTACTCAAAAAATTGACAAAACAAAAAGTTGGTTCTTTGAGAAAGTAAACAAAATAGACAAACCCTAAGCCACACTAACAAAGAGAAGGAGAGAGAAAACTCAAATTACTAAAATTCATGATGAAAAAGGAAATATCACGACATACACCACTGAGATACAGAACATAATTAGAAGCTACTTTGAAAATTTGTATTCCAACAAAATAGAATCTACCAAAGACATTGACAAATTTCTAGAGACATATGCTCCTCCCAAACTGAACCAGGAGGACATACACAATTTAAACAGATCACTATCAAGCAATGAAATAGAAGAAGCCATTAAAAACCTACCATCCAAGAAAAGCCCAGGACCAGATGGATTCTCAGCTGAGTTCTACAAGACCTTCAAAGAAGATCTCATCCCAATACTTCTTAAAGTATTCCAGGAAATAGAAAAAGAGGGTACCCTACCAAACTCATTCTATGAAGCTAATATCACCCTCATACCCAAACCAGAAAAAGACACATCAAGGAAAGAAAAGAAAATTTTAGACCAATATCCTTGATGAATATAGATGCAAAGATCCTTAACAAAATATTGGCAAACCGTATCCAAAAACATATTAAGAAAATCATGCACCACAATCAAGTGGGGTTCATCCCTGGAATGCAAGGATGATTTAACATCTGTAAATCAATAAACATAATCCATCATGTCAATAGACTTAAGGATAAGAATCATATGGTTATTTCAATTGATGCAGAAAAAGCGTTCGACAAAATACAACACCCCTTCATGCTCAAAACTCTAGAAAAAATAGGGATAGTAGAAACATACCTGAACATTGTAAAGGCTATTTATGCTAAGCCCATGGCCAACATCATTCTTAATGGAGAAAAACTGAAACCGTTCCCTTTAAAAACAGGAACAAGACAGGGATGTCCTCTTTTTTTTTTTATTTATTTATTTTTTTTTACGTTTACATAGGGTAATGATGTTTATTATATTTTTCCCCCTCCCCCCCACCCCTCCCACCCCTCCCACCCCTCCCACCCCTCTTTTCCCTCTACACAGTCCTTCTTTCCTTCATTCTTACTGCTCTCCTTGGCCTAACTCTAAACCTAACCCTAAACCTAATGCTAGCCCGTCCCACCCCCCATTATATGTCCTCATCCGCTTATCAGCGAGATCATTCGTCCTTTAGTTTTTTGAGATTGGCTTATCTCACTTAGCATGATATTCTCCAATTTCGACCATTTGCCTACAAATGCCATAATTTTATCATTCTTCATTGCGGAGTAATATTCCATTGTATAAATATGCCACAGTTTCTTTATCCATTCATCAACTGAAGGGCATCTAGGTTGGTTCCACAATCTGGCTATGGTGAATTGAGCAGCAATGAACATTGATGTGGCTGTATCTCTGTAGTATGCTGATTTTAAGTCCTTTGGGTATAGGCCAAGGAGTGGGATAGCTGGGTCAAATGGTGTTTCCATTCCAAGCTTTCTGAGGAATCTCCACACTGCTTTCCAAAGTGGTTGCACTAATTTGCAACCCCACCAGCAATGTATGAGTGTTCCTTTTTCACCACATCCTCGCCAACACCTATTGTTGCTTGTATTCTTGATAATCGCCATTGTAATTGGGGTGAGATGAAATCTTAGGGTATTTTGATTTGCATTTCCCTTATTACTAGGGATGTTGAACATTTTTTCATATATCTGGTGATTACTTGTACATCTTCTTCTGTGAAGTGTCTGTTCATTTCCTTAGCCCATTTGTTGATTGGATTATTTGTATTCTTCATGTAGAGTTTTTTGAGTTCTTTATAGATTCTGGAAATTAGCGCTCTATCTGAGGTATGGTTGGCAAAGATATTCTCCCACTCTGTAGGCTCTCTCTTCACATTTCTGATAGTTTCCTTTGCTGAGAGAAAGCTTTTTAGTTTGAATCTATCCCAGTTGTTTATTCTTCCTTTTATTTCTTGTGCTATGGGAGTCCTGTTAAGGAAATCTGATCCTGAGCCAACAAGTTGAAGATTTGGACCTACTTTTTCTTCTATAATATGCAGGGTCTCTGGTCTGATTCCGAGGTCCTTGATCCATTTTGAGTTGAGTTTTGTGTAGGGTGAGAGATAGGGGTTTAGTTTCATTCTATTGCATATAGTTTTACAGTTTTCCCAGCACCATTTGTTGAAGAGGCTATCTTTTCTCCATTGCATATTTTTGGCCCCTTTGTCTAGTATGAGAAAATTGTATTTATTTGGGTTTGTGTCCATGTCCTCTATTCTGTACCATTGATCTACCTGTCTATTTTGGTACCAATACCATGCCGTTTTTGTTACTATTGCTTTGTAGTAGAGTTGAAGATCTGGTATTGCAATACACCCTGCTTCGCTCTTGCTACTGAGGATTGCTTTAGCTATTCTAGGTTTTTTATTCTTCCAGATGAATTTCATAATTGCTTGCTCTATTTCTGCGAGGTACATCATTGGGATTTTAATTGGAATTGCATTGAATCTGTATAGAACTTTAGGTAGTATAGCCATTTTGACGATATTAATTCTGCCTATCCAGGAACATGGGAGATCTTTCCATCTTCTAAGGTTTTCTTGAATTTCTTTCTTTAGTGTTCTGTAGTTCTCATTGTAGAGGTCTTTCACCTCTTTTGTGAGATTGATTCCCAAGTATTTTATTTTTTTCGATGCTATTGTGAATGGGGTAGTTTTCCTAATTTCTCTTTCTGAAGATTCATCACTTATGTATAAAAATGCATTGGATTTATGAGCATTGATCTTGTAACCTGCTACTTTACTGAATTCACTTATGAGTTCTAAAAGTTTTCTGGTTGAATTTCCAGGTTCCTCTAAATATATAATCATGTCATCAGCGAACAGGGATAGTTTGAGTTCTTCTTTTCCTATTCGTATCCCTTTAATTTCTTTGGTTTGTCTGATTGCTCTGGCTAGAGTCTCAAGGACGATGTTGAATAGAAGTGGTGAAAGAGGGCATCCCTGCCTTGTTCCAGTTTTTAGGGGGAACGCTTTCAGTTTTTCACCATTTAGAATGATATTAGCCATGGGCTTAGCGTAGATGGCCTTTATAATGTTTAGGAATGTTCCCATTACCCCAATTTTTTCTAGTGTTTTGAGCATGAAGGGGTGCTGTATTTTATCAAATGCTTTTTATGCATCTATTGAAATAATCATGTGATTCTTAACTTTAAGTCTGTTGATATGGTGAATGACATTTATTGATTTCCGAATGTTGAACCAACCTTGCATCCCTGGGATAAAACCCACTTGATCGTGGTGCACTATCTTTTTAATATATATTTGTATGCGATTTGCTAAAATTTTGTTGAGAATATTTGCATCGATGTTCATTAAGGATATTGGTCTGAAATTTTCTTTCCTTGATGTGTCTCTGTCTGGTTTAGGTATCAGGGTGATATTGGCTTCATAGAACGAGTTTGGTAGGGTTCCCTCCTCTTCTATTTCATGGAATAGTTTGAGGAGTATTGGAATGAGCTCTTCTTTAAAGGTTTTGTAGAACTCGGCTGAGAACCCATCTGGTCCTGGACTTTTCTTTGTTGGTAGGCTTTTGATGACCTCTTCTATTTCATTGCTTGAAATTGGTTTATTTAAGTTGTGTATGTCCTCCTCGTTCAGTTTAGGTAGTTCATATGTCTCTAGAAATTTGTTGATGTCTTCAAGGTTTTCTGTTTTGTTGGAGTATAGATTTTCGAAATAGCTTCTAATTATGTTTTGTATTTCACTCGTGTCTGTTGTGATGTTTCCTTGTTCATTCTGAATTTTAGTAATTTGAGTTTTCTCCCTCTTTCTCTTTGTTAGTGTGGCTAAGGGTTTATCAATTTTATTTATTTTTTCAAAGAACCAACTATTTATTTTATTAATTTTTCCGATTGTTTCTTTTGTTTCGATTTCGTTGATTTCGGCTCTGATTTTAACTATTTCCTGTCTTCTACTACTTTTGGTATTGGTCTGCTCTTCTTTTTCTAGTGCTTTGAGCTGTAGTGTTAACTCGTTTATTTGTTGATTTCTACTTCTTTTTTTGAATGCACCCCATGAAATAAATCTTCCTCTAAGTACTGCTTTCATAGTGTCCCAGAGATTTTGATATGATGTGTCTTTGTTCTCGTTTACTTCTAAGAATTTTTTTATTTCCCTCCTGATGTCTTCTGTTATCCATTCATCATATAATAGTGTATTATTTAGTCTCCAGGTATTGGAGAAGTTTCTGTTTTTTATTCTGTCATTTATTTCTAATTTCAATCCATTATGATCTGATAGAGTACAAGGTAGTATCTCTATCTTCTTGTATTTACTAACAGTAGCTTTGTGGCATAAAATATGGTCTATTTTAGAGAAGGATCCATGTGCTGCTGAGAAGAAAGTGTATTCATTCTTTGTTGGATGGTATATTCTATATATGTCCGTTAAGTCTAAATTGCTGATTGTGTTGTTGAGATCTATAGTTTCTTTATTCAATTTTTGTTTGGACGATCTATCCAGTGGTGAGAGAGGTGTGTTAAAATCGCCTAGTATTATTGTGTTGTGGTCTATTTGATTTCTGGAATTGAGAAGGATTTGTTTGATGTACGTGGATGAACCAATGTTCGGGGCATAGATATTTATGATTGTTATGTCTTGCTGATTTATGCTTCCCTTAAGCAGCATGTAATGTCCTTCTTTATCCCTTCTGACTAGTTTTGGTTTGAAGTCCACATTATCTGAGATGAGGATGGATACTCCAGCTTTTTTGCTGTGTCCGTGTGCATGGTATGTTTTTCCCCATCCTTTCACCTTTAGTCTATGGGTGTCTCTTTCTATGAGATGAGTCTCTTGCAGGCAGCATATTGTTGCATTTTTCTTTTTAATCCAATCTGCCAGTCTATGTCTTTTGATTGATGAGTTCAGGCCATTAACATTCAGGGTTATTATTGTGATATGATTTGTATTCCCAGTCAATTGACTCATATTTGTTTTTGACATGATTTGGTTTCTCCTTTATTTGGCTATTCCTTTAGGCTAGCGCCTCCTGTTGCTGATTTGCATCGTTGTTTTTCATCTCTTCCTCATGGAATATTTTGCTGAGAATGTTCTGTAATGCTGGCTTTCTTTTTGTAAATTCCTTTAGCTTTTGTTTATCATGGAAGGATCTTATTTCATCGTCAAATTTGAAGGTAAGTTTTGCTGGGTATAAGATTCTTGGTTGGCATCCGTTTTCTTTCAGGGCTTGGTATATGTTGTTCCAGGCCCTTCTAGCTTTTAGGGTCTGGATTGAAAAATCTGCTGATATTCTTATTGGTTTCCCTCTGAATGTAATTTGATTCTTTTCTCTCGCGGCCTTTAAAATTCTGTCTTTATTTTGTATGTTAGGTATTTTCATAATAATGTGCCTTGGTGTGGGTCTGTTGTAATTTTGTATGTTTGGAGTTCTATAAGCCTCTTGTACTTGGTTTTCCATTTCGTTCTTCAGATTTGGGAAATTTTCTGATATTATTTCATTGAATAGATTGTTCATTCCTTTGGTTTGTTTCTCTAAGCCTTCCTCAATCCCAATAATTCTCAAATTTGGCCTTTTCATGATATTCCATAGTTCTTGGAGATTCTGTTCATGATTTCTTACCATCTTCTCTGTTTGTTCAACTTTGTTTTCAAGGTTAAATATTTTGTCTTCAATGTCTGAGGTTCTGTCTTCCAGGTGTTCTATCCTATTGGTTATGCTTTCTATGGAGTTTTTAACTTGGTTTATTGTTTCCTTCATTTCAAGGATTTCAGTTTGGTTTTTTTTCAGTATCTCTAACTCTTTATTGAAATGATCTCTTGCTTCCCGTGTTTGGTCTTTTAACTGTTGATTGGTGCGATCATTTAATGCCTGCATTTGCTCTTTCATCTCCTCCTTCAATGCCTGCATTTGCTCTTTCATCTCCTCATTAGCTTCCCTGATCGTTTTAATTACGTACATTCTGAACTCCCTTTCTGACCTTTCTTCTGCTGTGCTGTCATTGGGTTTTATTGATGTAGTATCTAGGTTTGTTTGGGACATTTTCTTCCCTTGTTTTCTCATAATGGTCAGTTGTCAGTGGGACCCTGAGATATTGCAGTTTTCCACTATTGGCTTATAGTGTCCCAGTAGATTTCCAGTGTATCACCTCCCAGCCTTCAGTAGCCTGATGTCTTGGAGGAATCTGATAAAGCAGCTCATTCGAAGAATACTGCCCCTAGCCCCCTACTGGTTCCACGTTTTGGAACTGGCTCTGTGCGGAAATGCTCTCACTGTGGGCCTGCACCGTGCAGCTGGCCGTGTGGGAAGAGCCCACTGCCGGAGTGTGGAAGACTACCTTGGGAAGACTCAAGCTGCCCTGCCCGGCTCTGCTAAGCCACCTCTATCTGGGCCTGCCACCCGGGCTGAGCTTTACCCAGTGGGCAGACTCACCCGTGGCTCTATTTCAGTCCGAGTCTCTCAATGCCTCCCCTTCTTAACTCCTGGGTTGTGGAGCGACCGGGGGTGCAGTCTCCCTCTAGGCCGCCATCTTGGATCGCCCCGTGAAGAGAGCCCGCAGCCGGAGTGGGCAGAGCCGCCTGAAGAGGTCTCCGGCTGCCCTGCCCTTATCCCTAAGGCTGATTGCAGATCGAGGCTCTCCGCTGGTTCTTTGCAGGAGTACACTGCACTGCAGCGGCTCCGGGACTCGGAGCCTGCTCTGTTCAGACAGGCTCTCACTAGTGGGCCAGATCCGTTCCGAGAACCTGGAGAAGCTGGCTGTGTGGGCGGGGCCCACCGCCGGAGTGCGCAGGACTGCCTGTGGATGACTCTAGCTGCCCTGCCCGGCTCCGATAAGCCACCTCTATCTGGGCCTGCCACCCGGGCTGAGCTTTACCCAGTGGGCAGACTCACCCGTGGCTCCGCTTCAGTCCGAGTCTCTCAATGCCTCCCCTTCTTAACTCCTGGGTTGTGGAGCGACTGGAGGTGCAGTCTCCCTCTAGGCCGCCATCTTGGATCGCCCCGTGAAGAGAGCCCGCAGCCGGAGTGGGCAGAGCCGCCTGAAGAGGTCTCCGGCTGCCCTGCCCTTATCCCTGAGGCTGATTGCAGATCGAGGCTCTCCGCTGGTTCTTTGCAGGAGTACACTGCACTGCAGCAGCTCCGGGACTCGGAGCCTGCTCTGTTCAGACAGGCTCTCACTAGCGGGCCAGTTCCGTTCCGAGAACCTGGAGAAGCTGGCTGTGTGGGCGGGGCCCACCGCCGGAGTGCGCAGGACTGCCTGTGGATGACTCTAGCTGCCCTGCCCGGCTCCGATAAGCCACCTCTATCTGGGCCTGCCACCCGGGCCGAGCTTTACCCAGTGGGCAGACTCACCCGTGGCTCCGCTTCAGTCCGAGTCTCTCAATGCCTCCCCTTCTTAACTCCTGGGTTGTGGGGCGACTGGAGGTGCAGTCTCCCTCTAGGCCGCCATCTTGAATCGCCCCGTCAGAGATGTCCTCTTTCACCACTTCTATTCAACATTGTCCTCAAAACTCTAGCCAGAGCAATTAGGCAGACTAAAGAAATTAAAGGAATACGAATAGGAAAAGAGGAACTTAAGCTGTCACTATATGCTGATGACATGATTCTATATTTCGAGGATCCAAAAAACTCCTCCAGAAAAGTTCTAGACCTCATCTATGAATTCAGCAAAATAGCAGGCTATAAAATCAACATGCATAAATCTAAAGCATTTTTATATGCAAGCGACGAAACAGCTGAAAGAGAAATGAGGAAAACAACTCCATTTGCAATAGCCTCAATAAAAATAAAATACTTGGGAATCAATCTAACCAAAGAGGTAAAAGATCTCTACAATGAAAACTACAAAACATTGAAGAAAGAAATTGAGGAAGACCTTAGAAGACGGAAAGATCTCCACGTTCTCCCATGAATTAATATTGTCAAAATGGCCATACTACCAAAAGTGCTATACAGATTCAATGCAATTCCAATTAAAATACCAATGCTGTACCTTACAGAAATAGAGCAAGCAATCATGAAATTCATCTGGAAGAATAAGAAACCCAGAATAGCTAAAACAATCCTTAGCAGGAAGAATAATGCAGGGGGTATCGCAATGCCAAAACTTCAACTATACTACAAAGCAATAGTAACAAAAATGGCATGGTATTGGCACCAAAATAAACAGGTAGATCAATAGTACAGAATAGAGGACATGGACACAAACCCAAATAAATACAATTTTCTCATACTAGACAAAAGTATCTCCAAAAATATGCAATGGAGAAAAGATAGCCTCTTCAACAAATGGTGCTGGGAAAACTGGAAATCCATATGCAACAGAATGAAACTAAACCTATTTCTCACCCTACACAAAAATCAACTCACAATGAATCAAGGACCTCGAAATCAGATCAGAGACCTTGCATTTTATAGAAGAAAAAGTAGGTCCAAATCTTCACCTTGTTGGCTTAAGATCAGACTTCCTTAACAGGTCTCCCATAGCACAAGAAATAAAAGCAAGAATCAATAACTGGGATAGATTCAAACTAAAAAGCTTTCTCTCAGCAAAGGAAACTATCAGCAATTCGAAGAAAGAGCCTACAGAGTGGGAGAAAATCTTTGCCACTCATACTTCAGATAGAGCACTAATCTCCAGAATCTAAAAAGAACTCAAAAAACTCCACACCAAGAATGTAAATAATCCAATCAACAAATGGGCTAAGGAAATGAATAGACACTTCACAGAAGAAGATCTACAAGCAATCAACAGATATATGGAAAAATGTTCAACATCTCTAGTAATAAGAGAAATGCAAATCAAAACCACCCTAAGATTCCATCTCACCCCAAGTAGAATGGCGATTATCAAGAATACAAGCAACAACAGATGTTGGAGAGGATGTGGGGAAAAAGGTACACTCATACATTGCTGATGGGGTTGCAAATTAGTGCAGCCACTCTGGAAAGCAGTGTGGAGATTCCTCAGAAAGCTTGGAATGGAACCACCATTTGACCCAGCTATCCCACTCCTTGGCCTATACCCAGAGGACTTAAAATGAGCATATTACAGAGATACAGCCACATCAATGTTCATAGCTGCTCAATTCACAATAGCCAGACCGTGGAACCAACCTAGATGTCCTTCAATTGATGAATGGATAAAGAAACTGTGGTATATATATATATATATATATATATATATATATATATATATGATGGACTATTACTCAGCTATAAAGAATAATAAAATTATGGCATTTGCAGGCAAATGGATGAAATTGGAGAATATCATGCTAAGTGAGATAAGCCAATCTCAAAAATCCAAAAGGCGAATGATCTCACTGATAAGCGGATGATGACACATAATGGGGGCTGGGAGGGGGGCAAGAATGGAGGAAGGAGGGTCTGTATAGAGGGAAAAGAGGGGTGGGAGGGTGGGGGAGAGGAAAAAAATAACAGAATGAATCAAACATCATTACCCTATGTAAATGTATGATTATGCAAATGGTATGCTGTTACTCCATGTAGAAACAGAAACAACATGTATCCCATTTGTTTACAATAAAAATAAATGAAAATTTTTAAAAAAGAGAGGATTTTTAAATGTTCTTACCACAGAGAAATGATAAATATTTTCAGTGATAGATATGCTAATTTAACTGAAAATTTTTATCTGAAAACATTTTCTTTGAAGAAAATCAATAAAAGAGAGAAGCCGCTTGTTAAAGGAAGAGAGAAATAGAACACAAGTAGGCAAAATAAGAAATGACTGGGGGATTCTCTGTTTCTCCCACTGAAGATGGCCCATATTCTCCTTTGAATGTGCTCTACTTTGCTAAATAAACCTGTATGGGTCTCTTTAAAACAGAAGAAAGAAAAAAAGAAAGGGCAGGGAGATATAAATGTATTTTTTCTTTAATCGTAAGACTGTTTTGCTTAAGTCCATGCAAATAAATGTATAATACCAGATGAAATAAACAGTCTATGAAGAAGGCAATACAGCAAAAATAACCCTGGAATGGTTGGAAAGTCTAAGCCAACTACATTTCACAAAGGAAAATAAGTGATTGTATTAATCATTTTTGTCTTATTAAAGCTGATAGAAAACACCCAAAATCTCAGGAGCCTAAAAAGAGAAAGATTTATTTGCTCATTTACATTACATATGAGCTCAAGTTGTGTGTACCTTGATTAACTGTTTCATGTGCCCACTTCATTCAGGGATCCAAGCTGAAGAATCAGCCCTTTGGGAAATGCCTTTCTTAGGTTGAAGATGAAAAGAGCAAAAGAACTCAATAGAAACACAATAACTCTTGATGCTTTTGCCTGGAAAGGGCACATATCACGTTCGGGCCGATAATAAGAGGGTATAATCCAATTTTAGGAAAGCAAGAAAAAACTGATGACAAAAATACAGTCTGGTCAGGCATGATGGCACACAACAGTAATCCCAGCAGCTCAGGAGGCTGAGGCAGGAAGATCACAAGTTTGAGGCCAGCCTCAGCAACTTAGCAAGGCCCTTAGTAACTTAGTAAGACCCTGTCTCAAAATTAAAAATAAAAAGGACTGGGGATGTGGCTCAGTAATTAAGTGCCCTTGGGTTCATTTTCCAGCACCCCCCAAAAATTAATAAAGAAGGAACGATATCAATAATAACTATGCCAAAAAATACTACAAAAGAATCTTACTTTTAAGTATACACACAGGCTCACAAAGTCTCAAAAAATAAAAGCAAAATCCAACAGAACTTTTAAAAAATACTATATCTTTACCACAGAGGGGATGATTCCAGGAATGCTGAGCTGGTTAAATATAGAAAAAATAATATTCTTTCCTTGGGAATGCTGAAAAGGCATTTAACACCATTCAACACCCATTTATGTCTTGGAGGACAGGGGGAGTCTAAATGTTGCTTTTATTATTAGGGTTTCAGGCAGGCTTCAGTCACTTCCCTTTTTAAATTTTTTATTTTTAATTTTTAGTATTTTTATTAGTGCATTATTGTTATATATAATATTGGGATTCATTTTGACATAATCCTACTTGCATGGAATATAATTTGCTCCACTTTGGTCCCCCAAACTTCCCCTTTCCTGTGCTACCCTTCCTCCCCCTTAACACTTTCCTCTACTTTATTGATCTTCCTTCTATTTATTTATTTATTTTTAATTCATGCATTATAGTTATACATAAAAGTGGAATGCATTGTGTATGAAGTTGATCAGACTATGCTATGTGCACATATGAATATATCAAAATGCAACCCACTTCCTGTTTTTTATAAATCAGTGAATATTTCCTTAACATGATAAAAATATGCCTATCCTTGTTAAAAAGTCAACCTCTTTTATTTTTAAAAGTTTTTTAACATTTAACATTTATTTAGTATTTTACATTTATTGAGAGTATTTAAAATACTTCATATATACTAATTCATTTAATCTTTTTAAAAATTCTTGGTGAAAAAGTCTAGCTCTCAGTGGTGAAACAAAGGAGATATTTATACTAAAGTCAAGAATAAGATGATAAAACTAAGTTGAAATTCCTATTTCACTTCCTATTGGAGGATTTATAACACAATTGAACAGGAAAATCAATTAAAATGATAAAAATGGAAAGGAAGAGACAGGCACATGCCTTTAATCCCAGTGACTGGACAGAATGAGACAAGAGGATTGCATATTTGAAGCCAGCCTATGCAGCTTAGCAAGGCCCTGTCTCAAAATAAAAAGGGTTGTAGCTCAGTGGTAAAGAGTCCCTGGGTTCAATCCCTAGTACTGAAAAATAAAAAATTTTAAAAAGGAAAGGAAGGCGTATAATTATCTGTATTTACAGAAGAAAAGATTTCCTAGATAACACAGAAAAACTGAAAAACAGTAAGAATATTGAGAAGAGTAACAAGTTATAGAATTGACATATAGAAATCAATCATCTTCATATACATGAACAACACCCAGATAGAAGATGTGATGAAAGAGAAGAACTCGTTTCAAATAAGAATCAAAAGGGAGAGGGGGCAAAATACCTAGGTGGAATATCTGCAAAACAGGTATTCAAGACCTATGAGAGAAAACTTTCAAACTCTTATTAAAGCATCAGTTCAAAATAAATAAGATTATAAAATGATGCTAACAGTATTCAGTGAATGGCTGATGGAGATGCAGTGATTTGTAGGAAACCAAACTAACATCACACTGAGTACCACCTGGTCACCTAGGGGAAACAGAGTTTATCCCTCAAATACAGTAGGAGTTCTTGGCATTGGTCAATCATGGCACACAGCATCGTATGTTGTACTTTAGCGAAAAGTGTTTAACTTAAATGTAATCAGATTGCTAGCAATAAACTCCTGGTAACAATAATACAGTATCCCAAGGATCAAACTATTTCCACTAGGAGGAAATGATCAGAAGGATCCATGGTGGAACAGTACATCTCACCATGGGAACAGGGGTCGATATGGCTTTGTGTTGAGTGGTCTGGGCTGGGACCTGAAAATTTGAGAAAACAAGTTCCAGATGATACTGATGCTGCAGTCAGTGAACTTGTCTGGGAGAAAGAGGAGGTAGGGTCCATCACTTCATGCAGTCACTGCTGTGAAAAATGAATTGTCACAGACTCAAAAATCTACAAGGTGGATCTTAACAACCAGTTCTAATGCATGGTCCTGGATAGGATTCCTATTTTGACAAATCAACTGGAAAGGACAGTTTGGGGGAAAACTGGAGAAAGTGAATATGGACCAGTGATAGACATTAGTAAAGAGTTATTAATTGAATTGGTGTAAAAATGTTATTTGGGGTATAAAAGGTTTGAGGTTTTTTCCTACTTTTTTGAAGATGCAGGATAAATGTTTAGGGGACTAATGCCACAATAATTATTATTTATTTTAAAATATTTTAGCATAACAATGTAAATTTTGAAAAGTTGCACCAGGTACAGATGATATCTGTAAGGACACTCCAGAAAGGACCATTTATTTTGTAAAAATTCAGATGGAGACAAAGAAATTGAAATAACAAACCATAGTTAAAGGAATTAGAGATCCAAGATCCAATCTAAGAATTTGAGAAACCCCAAACCAAAAGAAGAATGAAGTAAAATATAAGAACTCGAAGCATTTTTTACTAAAATGGAAGGGTCACACATTGTAAACCTAAATTGTTCTATAAAATATGCACATAATTTTTGAAGCATAAAAAGATTCATACATTTACACATCCTGGAAGTTTTTAATTTCAAAGATAAACAGTCATCAAACCCTATTAAACACTAATCAGCATGTATTGAGAGTTTAATGTCAGGATGCTTCCCAAAGTGCTCTGTCATATCTTGTTTAACCTTCATTTTGTATCAAGAAACAAATAGGGTTTGAATCTTGATTCTACTACTAAAAAGTTCTGTGAATTATTAAAGATCTTTGAACATTAATTTCCTCACCTGTAAATGAAGACAATAAATGATTTCATCTTGATACAAAATGAAGCTTAAACAAGATAAGACAGGTAGAGCACTTTGGGAAACATCACGTCACAACATAGACATCCCAAAGGAGGCTTGTGGGCCCTCTGCACCTTGATGGGTATTCTGACATAACTCTTTCCTGCCTCTATTTTTAACACCACTATAATTTACAATACCACCACTATAATTGATAAGTTCAGTTTTGCCATCAGATGCAAGCTTCTATAAGTCATGCCCCTGTGTGTCTCGTTGACCCAGTATCTAAGGTAATGCCTGGCACAAATCAGATCATTAAGATACATGTGATGCCCCAAGTAATGGAATGCATGAACCCTGGACATGCACCACGCAGCTCCTCCTTTATGCCTTCAGATGGAGGCACATGGAAGTGAAAGGAAAGATTGTTTCCCTGAGTTTGTGTGGAGGGTGTCAGGGGAGGTGCTGTGCACTACACCTATATTCCAAGAAGTATAAAATTCTGTGCTGTCTGCAATCAGGTATGATGAATCAATGATAGGCTTACCTTAATGCAGAGCAAGAGATTAATAGACATTCTCTGCCCGCCCCTCACACCTATAGAATATGATCAGTCCCACAGAAGGAGCTTCTCAGACAAAGCACAGGTCCCCTTTCCTGGAAGTGCCCACTTTTCTGAGTGCTCCATCTGGGATGACAGTAGGAAATCCAGACTTCACCAATTGGTCCTCCAGCACATGGGGCTGGCTTGTTTGAGAAGATTTCCTAGGTTACACCAGCCTGCAGGGATCCTCCTCCATCTGCTCTCTCCCTCATCGGTTTTCTGTACCCCCTTACCCAAAAATCTGCTGACTCCATCGACTGCCTTTTTGGGCTGGAAAGACTTTCAGACTTACATCAACTTTCCTCCCAAACAGTGCAAATGTCAAGATTTCACTGTTCTTTTGTTATCAAATGATGAGATCTTGTATTCTCTGTTTGACTTGGACTCATTAGAGATGAAGAGCAAGCCTTATTTACATATTCCTCACAGGACCTAGGACACACTAGCTTGACAGTAGTGAACAGGGGCTCTCTGGTGTCACACCCTCATTGTGAGCCTCACCACACTGCCTGTGGGCATCTCAGTCACCATCACAATGACCTGGTGCCTTTTCTTCAGTCTTCTAAGTCATTGGGACTTAACATGAAAGAGCTGTCAGCACTCTGAGACTGTCTCTGTCTGGAGCAAAGAGTATGATAACAGGCTTGCTTGCCTCCTCTAGTGCAACAGGGCTTTCCTGCACCCCAACTGCAGCTAGACTGCAGGTGGGAGAGGTCCTTTCATTAACATCAGTACCTCTGGAATAGCCTGAGTGTCAGCCCGGGGCTATGAGAGGATTTATCAATCTATTTACATACCAGATAGTATCAGTGCAAGTTCTCAAGTGTCCTCTGGCAGGCTGGACCTTCATGATTGTCCCATGCCCCACATATTCCCTCAAGAGTGATTTCTTAGAATTTCCAGTGGGGTTGGGTTTCCTTTAATTAAAAACTACAAAAAACAGACAGAAGTTTATTTCTTGTACAGAACTAAAGAACCCATTCCATCTATTAAAAAAGAAAATATCTCCTTTGGTTCACAACATTTGAAATTATTTTCTTTAAATAAAGTTGGAAATGTGCTCTCTTAAAAGTATTTCATTATGTGGAATTCTTGTAAAAAGGGAAAAACTACTTAAGATAGTGAAAACTTTGTGAAGTAATTTTCATTCTCATTTCAGCATGGATTTTTTTTCTCACTGTCTTTATAATAAGGTCATCCTATCATGGTTGGGTATTGGGGAGGGGACCAAGAGTGAAGCACAAGGATTGATGGAAACTTGCCAAGACACAGAGAAGCCAAATCATAGGACTCTTGTTGGCCATGTAATGAACTATGACCAAAATAATAAAATAGATTTAATCATACTGACAAAATAGATAAATGAATGGATGGATGGATGGATGAATAAACACATAAGCAAAGCAACAAGAAAGAAACATTGTCCCTTGGGATAGAATTTCAATTCATAAGTTTTGAAGATAGGATAGCATTATGAAAAAAAAGCAATATTGGGCAAACATTACAGTAATAGTTGTTGCAAGATATTCATAACAAATGAAAATTAGTGTCTGCTCAGCACACAATTCTGTCTATATCACCTGTTTTAAGTGATCAAAGTCAACAAGCCCAAACTGGAACAAATCATGGGCCTTTTGATACAATGCATTGAGGACAAAATATCACTTCCTGGCAAAACACACACACCATGAACTTCAGTATAAGAAAATTGCAGACAAAATCTCTACAAGCTTTACTGGAGCTATGTCAACAAAATGGCAGTCTAGGAGGTCCCAGCCCTCTTTCCCAACAAAAACAAGGATGTAACAACAACCCACTAATGAAAATAGCTCCAAAACCTGTTCTCACTGAAATAAATTGAACACCCACTGCCTCCCCACCTGAGTGTGTTGAAAATCAACCCAATGGACTAGACATAATGAGGAATGGCAGAACTGAATTGTGATGAGATTCACTACTGTCCTGGGAGCACTTGACCCTGGTGCTGTCACTAGAATACTTTTCTTCAGAGAAGATTGATTCTTACCAACCATGAACATCAGATTCTCTGACAGCCAGGAAGTGTCAAGGGAATTGAGGGGTTGCGGGGCTTACAAAGTCCTCAGCACTGAATACCAGTGACCACACACTCCACTCCTCATTGCAGAATCTCACTTTCTCCCTGTCAGTGCCCTTACCTGAGCATGACACCTTGCAGGATTGAGAACTGGAAAACAGCTGCAACTTTAAATCCTCACCATCAGAACCTGGATTTTTCCCTCAAAGAAACAGGCACTATTAACAAAAGTCAAATTGTAAATTAAAATATTGGTTTTTGTAGTTACAGAGGAAAGACAGATTTCTGAACTGGGAATCAGCTTTGAGATGTGGTTCATTTGGTAAAATTTTAAGCTCAGAAAACAAATAAAATAGTCCATTTTACTCCTTTATCTAGGATAAAGACTTAAGTGACAACTTTCAACTATAAGCATACTGTTCAGGTGTCAGATAATCATCTTCTTGGGGAAAAAAAGTGTCTTCACGATACTTGGATTTCAAAGATTACATTTATGTCCTATGGAATGTAACTTATTTTATTTGCTAGCTTTGTTTTTAACTGATACATAGTCATTGTGTATATTTATGGGGAAATGTGTGATGTATTGATATCAGCATACATTTTGTAATGATCAAACTAAGGTATATGGTATAATCTTTCATCTCAGGTGAAAATGAAAGAAAAATTAAGGTGAACACAGCAACTTTAACAACAGTCTTTCTCTAAGTGGACAGAACTAATGCAGGGCTCAAGCTTCTGCCAGGAACATGAACTTTGGTCCTCTCCACCCTTCCACTGCAGGCATCTGGAA
Organism: Sciurus carolinensis; assembly: GCF_902686445.1. Lineage (NCBI taxonomy): Eukaryota > Metazoa > Chordata > Mammalia > Rodentia > Sciuridae > Sciurus > Sciurus carolinensis. The sequence goes on along the minus strand of NC_062215.1, from coordinate 54,759,106 downwards.
TGACAGGTTACATCATGGTGCATATCAAGAGGTTTTTGGAACATTCTTTTATGAACATTTTCATTCTGCTAATACAATCTTTTCTTTATCTTCTTTTAGTCATTAACCACTCTTCTTCACCTTTCAATAGAAGTTTCAAATCCTCCCAGTCTTCAAATACATGGTCTTTGTTCAATTATTGAGATGTAAAATATAGATTATTGAAAGATATATCACGAAAATACTATTAAGAACATTTTCATTTAATTTTGCAAACATATGTACAAAAGAAATAATCTGGCTGGGTATAGAATGTTGAGTTGTGAAATTTCTTCTGGTATTGATGTTTTCAGAAAGAATCTGAAGCCAGTTTGAACTCATTTCTTTTTAAATAATATATTATATTTTGGCAATACTGGTTCCAAGATCACTTAGTATTTCAGAATCTGGGACAATTGATGGTCTTCACATAATGAGAGTATGAGCCAAGGACTTTTAAATTCTGTTCTATAATTATAAGTGTAATACTATTTAACATGCAAGGATTAATGTGTCTATCCAAAGAAATTCTAGAGATGGCCTATGAGATGAAAGTTAATTGTTATCCTGGGGATATTCTGGAAGAGATCAAAGAAATAGAGCCCCTGGATGACAAAGAGCCTACTCACAGGTAGCCTTCCTGTACATAGTCCCACTCACCTCCCTTGCTCCATTTAAATGTTCTTTCAAGCACCTGAGTTTCCTAAGAGGGTGTTTGAGGATGCTAGCCCCCTCCATCTTCTCAGGAATGGTCCTTGAATGAAGCTGATTTCCTGCAATTTAACTTACATATCCTGAGTATTGGTTTTTTAGAAGTGAGCAAAAAAAACTAAGGACTTGTAAGAGTTTTAACATCTACCATGTTAAAAGTATATATAGGGGGTTTTTCAAGATGGTGGTCTAGAGGATGGCTGCATTTCATGTTGTTCCAGGACTCAGGATTCAAGAAGACGAGGTTTTGAGAGACTTGGAACCAACTCAAAGCCGCTGGGTGAGTCTCTCCCACTGGGGAGTTGTCCCGGAAGGGGCGGTAGTCCTGGAATGCAGGGAACTTTGTGAAGTAGAGTTGCCCAAAGAGACACCCCTCCCCCAGCCGGAGCAGTGAACTCGGACAATTGGGAGCATTGTAGAAGAGGCGGCTCAGGACAACACTTGGACTTGAGCAACTGCACTGGAACTCCAGGTGGCTGCTTGGAGGAGAACTCGTGCAGTGAGTTGCTTGGACTTGGAGCGACTGCACCGGGGCTACAGGCGGCTGCTCAGAAGAAGAGGTGCATAGCAAGTTGCTTGGACTCAGAGTGAATGCACCAGAACTCCAGGCAGCTGCCCAGAGGAGGAGGAAAGTGGTGGGTCGCTTGGACTCTGAGTGACTACACTGGGGCACCAGGCGGCTGCACAGAGGAGGGGCCGCACAACCAGATGATTAGGTGCAGAGCACGGTCCCAGGATCTAGGCGGCTTCTTGGTGGAAGAACTGCTCAAAGATACGCTAAGGGGCAGAGCAAAGGTTCCAGGACTGCGGGCAGCTTCTCTGAGGAGGGGAAGCCCAAGGAGAATCTTCGGCACAGGGCGAGGCTCCCAGACCCAAGAGATAGGTCAAGGCCCCTGGGAACTTTGCAGAAGAAGGCAGCCCAGTCCAGATGGTAGTTGTGAATTGAGGGGAACCTCTAGGAGGGGAACTGACCAATGAGACCTCCCCACCAAGTAAGTATTCCCTGCCGGGCGAGGTTTTCCCACAAGGACGGTAAAACCAGAGACACAGGCACAAACAGGCCTTGCCTCAGCCTGCAGCCTCGTTCCCCTTTGGATGACCATTGGTCAACAAGTGAAGGCACCTCTGCCCACTAGCAGGGAATATACCCCACCTGAGGGTCACCAACCCTAGAGAGGCAGCTTCCTTGTGGAGCACTGCATTATCAACTTCTTCCAAGACTTCAGGCTACTTACGGCTAGGAGGGGATATACTAGAAATCTTCAGGGACACTATAAATCAATAGAGGAAATCTGCACTAACTCAGCGATCCACTGATACCAGAACAATATGAGAAAACAAGGGAAGAAAATGCCCCAAACAAATCTAAATGTTTCATAAATAAAATCCAATGACAGCATTGCAGAAGAAATGACAGAAAGGGAGTTCAGAATGTACATAATTAAAATGATCAGGGAAGCAAACAATGAGATGAAAGAGCAAATGCAGGCATTGAATGAGGAGATGAAAGAGCAAATGCAGGCATTGAATGATTGCACCAATCAACAGTTAAAAGAGGAAATACAGGAAGCAAAAGATCATTTCAATAAAGAGAGATTCTGAAAAAAACAAACAGAAATCCTTGAAGGAAAGGAAACAATAAACCAAATTAAAAACTCCACAGAGGATAAGCAATAGGATAGAACACCGGGAAGACAGAACCTCAGACACTGAAGTCAAAATATTTAACCTTGAAAACAAAGTTCACCAAACACAGAAGATGGTAAGAAATCATGAACAGAATACCAGGAATTATGGGATATCAAGAAAAGAACAATGTAAGAATTATTGGGATTCAGGAAAGCACAGAGAAACAAACCAAAGGAATGAACAATCTATTCAATGAAATAATATCAGAAAATTTCCGAAATCTGAAGAATGAAATGGAAAATCAAGTACAAGAGGTTTATAGGACTCCACATATACAAGGCACATTATAAAGAAAAATACCTAACATACAAAATAAAGAGAGAATTTTAAAGGCTGCAAGACAAAAGAACCAAATTACATTCAGGGGTAAATCAATAATGATATAGCAGATTTTTCAATCCAGACCCTAAAAGCTGGAAGGGCCTGGAACAACATTTTTCAAACTCTGAAAGAAAATGGATGCCAACCAAGAATTTTATACCCAGCAAAACTTACTTTCATATTTGACGATGAAATAAAATCCTTCCATGATAAACAAAAGCTCAAAGAATTTACAAAAAGAAAGCCGGCATTACAGAACAGTCTCAGCAAAATATTCCATGAAGAAGAGATGAAAAAAAAAAAAGAAAAAAATCAACAAATAAACAACTTAACACTACAGCTCAAAGCCCTAGAAAAAGAAGAGCAGACCAACACCAAAAGTAGTAGAAGACAGGAAATAGTTAAAATCAGAGTTGAAATCAACAAAATTGAAACAAAAGAAACAATCGAAAAATTAACAAAATAAATAGTTGGTTCTTTTTAAAAAATAAACAAAATTGATAAACCCTTAGTCAAACTAACAAAGAGAAAGAGGGAGAAAACTCAAATTACTAAAATTCGGAATGAACAAGGAAACATCACAACAGACACGAGTGAAATACAAAACATAATTAGAAGCTATTTTGAAAATCTATACTCCAACAAAACAGAAAACCTCAAAGACATCAACAAGTTTCTAGAGACATATGAATTACCTAAACTGGACCAGGAGGACATACACAACTTAAATAAATCAATTTCAAGCAATGAAATAGAAGAGGTCATCAAAAGCCTACCAACAAAGAAAAGTCCAGGACCAGATGGGTTCTCAGCCAAGTTCTACAAAACCTTTAAAGAAGAGCTCATTCCAATACTCCTCAAACTATTCCATGAAATAGAAGAGGAGGGAACCCTCCCAAACTCATTGTATGAAGCCAATATCACCCTGATACCTAAACCAGACAGAGACACATCGAGGAAAGAAAATTTCAGACCAACATCCTTAATGAACATCGATGCAAAAATTCTCAACAAAATTTTAGCAAATCGCATACAAAAATACATTAAAAAGATAGTGCACCATGATCAAGTGGGTTTTATCCCAGGGATGCAAGGTTGGTTCAACATCTTGAAATCAATAAATGTCATTCACCATATCAACAGACTTAAAGTCAAGAATCACATGATTATTTTGAGAGATGCAGAAAAAGCATTCAATAAAATACAGCATTCCTTCATGCTCAAAACACTAGAAAAAATTGGGGTAGTGGGAACATTCCTTAACATTGTAAAGGCCATTTACGCTAAGCCCATGGCCAATATCAGTCTAAATGGTGAAAAACTGAAAGCGTTCCCCCTAAAAACTGGAACAAGACAGGGATGCCCTCTTTCACTACTTCTATTCAACATCATCCTTGAAATTCTAGCCAGAGCAATTAGGCAGACCAAAGAAATTAAAGGGAAAAAAATAGGAAAAGAAGAACTCAAACAATTCCTATTTGCTGATGACATGATTATATATTTAGAGGAACCAGAAAATTCCACCAGAAAACTTTTAGAACTCATAAATGAATTCAGTAAAGTAGCAGGTTATAAGATCCATGCTCATAAATCTAAAGCATTTTTATACATAAGTGATGAATCTTCAGAAAGAGAACTTAGGAAAACTACCCCATTCACAATAGCCTCAAAAAAAAAAATACTTGGGAATCAATCTCACAAAAGAGGTCAAAGACCTCTACAATGAGAACCACACAACACTAAAGAAAGAAATTAAATAAAACCTTAGAAGATGGAAAGATCTCCCATGTTCTTGGATAGGAAGAATTAATATTGTCAAAATGGCCATACTACCAAAAGTGCTATACAGATTCAATGCAATTCCAATTAAAATCCCAATGATGTACCTTACAGAAATAGAGCAATCAATCATGAAATTCATCTGGAAGAATAAGAAGCCCAGAATAGCTGAAGCAATCATTAGCAGGAAGAGTAAAGTTGGGGGTATCGCAATACCAGAACTTCAACTATACTACAAAGCAATAGTAACAAAAACGGCATGGTATTGGTACCAATATAGAAAAGTGGATCAATGGTACAGAAGACGACATGGACACAAACCCGAATAAATACAATTTTCTCATACTAGACAAAGGGGCCAAAAATATGCAATGGAGAAAAGATAACCTCTTCAACAAATGGTGCTGGGAAAATTGGAAATCCATATGCAACAGAATGAAACTAAACCCATATCTCTCACCGTGCATGAAATTTAACTCAAAATGGATTAAGGACCTTGGAATCAGACCAGAGACCCTGCATTTTATAGAAGAAAAAGTAGGTCCAAATCTTCAACATGTCGACTTAGGATCAGACTTCCTTAACAGGACTCCCATAGCACAAGAAATAAAAGCAAGAATCAATAACTGGGATAGATTCAAACTAAAAAGCTTTCTCTCAGCAAAGGGAACTATCAGCAATGTGAAGCAAGAGCCTACAGAGTGGGAGAAAATCTTTGCCACTCATACTTCAAATAGAGCACCGATTTCCAGAATCTATAAAGAACTCAAAAACTCTACACAAAGAATACAAATAATCCAATCAACAAATGGGCTAAGGAAATGAACAGACACTTCACAGAAGATCTACAATCAATAAACATTTGAAAAAATGTTCACCATCTTTAGTAATAAGAGAAATGCAAATCAAAGCCACCCTAAGATTCCATCTCACTCCAATTAGAATGGCGATTATCAAGAATACAAGCAACAATAGGTGTTGGAAAGGATGTGGTGGGGCTCATACATGCTGGTGGGGCTGCAAATTAGTGCAGCCACTCTGGAAAACAGTGTGGAGATTCCTCAGAAAGCTTGGAATGGAACCACCATTTGACCCAGCTATCCCACTCCTCAGCCTATACCCAAAGGACTTAAAATCAGCATACTACAGAGATACAGCCACCTCAATGTTCATAGCTGCTCAATTCACAATAGCCAGATTGTGGAACCAACCTAGATGCCCTTCAATTGATGAATGAATAAGGAAACTGTGGAATATATATACAATGGAATATTACAGAGCCATAAAGAATAATAAAATTATGTCATTTGCAGGCAAATGGATGAAATTGGAGAATATCATGCTAAGTGAGATAAGCCAATCTCAAAAATCCGAAGGACGAATGATATCCCTGATCAGTGGATGATGACACACTGTGGGGGGTGGGAAGGAGGTACGAATGGAGGAAAGAGGAACTGTGTAGAGGGAAAAGAGGGGTGGGAGGGGTAGGGGGAAGGAAAAATTAATGGAATGAATCAAATACTATTATCCTATGTAAAAGTATGTCTACACAAATGGTATGCTTTTACTTCATGTACAAACAGAGAAACGGTATGTATCCCATTTGTGTACAATAAAAATAAATTTTAAAAAAAGCATATATACTTTATATATATTATTTCTCACTTATCTGTTTCCCTTGATTCTCTTTCTTTCTTTCCCTCCGTGAACAGCCAATGTCTATGTTCTCTTTTTCACTGTTTTTTAAATTTTTTAGTTTTATCTTCTCTCTTTCTTCCTCATAATCATCACATCCTACATTGCTTCTGTTCTCTCCCTGTTCACTATTTTAAATTATAAACCCTTCTGCAAACATTGTTTTTATTGTAGGAAATAACTGATCATATCATTTCTGTTTATTGCAATAATTCACATTGTAAATGTCATAGCAGGTACTATTTGGTTTAATGCTATATATTGTTTGCATTGGCTGTTATTTGTCTCCCCCTAAACCTGGGAGGTACTGGAAACCTTCAGGGACACTATAAGTTCGCAGGATAGAAACTCTACTGTCTAAGATCCATACTGTTAAATGGGAAGACACACAGACAACATGAAAAAGCAAGGGAACAAATTGCTCCAAACAAACCAATAGAATCTATCAATACCACAGAGAAAGAAATGTCAGAGAAAGAGTTCAGAATGTACATAGTTAAACTGATCTGAAATGTAAAGGACAATGTAAGGAGTGAAATCAGAGGAAAAATAAAGAAAGGGAAAGATCACCTCAATAAAGAGATAGAGATTCTGAAAAGAAATCAAGGCAAAATTCTTGAAATGAAGAAATCAACACACCAAATAAAAATTCAATGGAAAGTATCAGCACCACACTAGTCTACCTGAAAGACAAAGTTCCAGGTAATGAAGACAAAATATACAGTCTTGAAAATAAAGTTGACCACAGAAAAAAGATTTTAAGAGATCGTGAACAGAATTTCCAGGAAATATGGGATAAAATGAAAAGACCAAGTTTAAGATTTATTGGGATAGATAAAGGGTCAGAGATAGAAAACAATATTTTCAATGAAATAATATCCAAAAATTTCCCAAACCTAAATAATGAAATGGAAAATCAAATACGGGTGCTTATAGGATCCCAAATATGAAAAATTGCACAGACCCATACCAAAGCACATTACTATGAAAATGCTTAATAATACAAAATAAGGATAAAATTTTAAAGGCTGCCAAAGAAAATGAGGGAAACAAATTCAAATCCCAGTCAGTTTCTTAACCCATATCCTCAAAGAAAGGAGGTCTTGGAATAATAGATACCATGCTCTGAAAGAAAATAAATGTCAGCCAAGAATATTATACCCACGAAAATTAAGCTTCAGAAATTATGATGAAACAAAAACTTTGAATGATAAACACAAGTTAAAAGAATTCACAACTAGAAAACCTGCACTACCAAACATACTCAATAAAAACTTTCATGAATAAGAAATGAAAAATAAAAGTGAAGACCAGCAAGGAGAATAACTATACTAGAAGAAAGTCAATCAGAGAAGAAACTATTTCCAATTAAAAAACAAAAATAAATCAAAATGACAGGGAATAAAAATCATTTCTCAATAATAACATTGAATGTAAATGGCCTAAACTCATCAATTACAGGACATGGGCTGGCAGATTGGAAAAAAAAATACCCAACAATGTCTCCATGAGACTCACCTCATAGGCAAATACAACCATAGTCTGAGGTAAAAAGGATAGGCAAAAAAAAAAAAAAAAAGAAAAAAAAATATATATATATAAAATTCACATGAATCCTATAAACAAGCTGCAGTTGCTATACACATATCAGATAAACTGGACTTCAATCCAAAGTTAATCAGAAGTGACAAAGACAGACATTTCATACTGCTTAAGGGAATTATACATCAACATGACAATTATAAATATTTATGCCACAAACAATGTAGTATCTATGTACATCAAACAAATCCTTCTCAATTTCAAGAATCAAATAGATCACAACACAATAATACAGGGTGACTTTAACACAACACAACTCTCTCACCATTGGATAGATCTTCCAAACAAAAACTAAATAAAGAAGCTATTGAACTAAAAAAAAAAATACAATTAATTTAGACTTAACAGATACATATAGAATATTTCTTCCATCAATGACTGAAAACACTTTCTTCTCAGCAGCACATAGATCCTTCTCTAAGATAGATATCAGACCACAAAGCAAATTGTAGCAGATTTTTAAAAGTACAGGTAATAGCTTGCATTCTATCAGACCACAATGGAATGAAATTAGAAATCAATGATAAAATAAAAAATAGAAGATACTCTAACACCTGGAGACTAAATGACATATTATTGAATTATCACTCACAAGCAGAAGAAATCAGGGATAAAATTTTTAAAAAAATTTAGAGTTAAATGAGAATAGTGATACAACATATCAAACTCTTTGGGACACAATGAAGGAAGTTCTAAGAGGAAATTTCATTGCATTGAGCTCCTTTAGTAAAAGAACAGAAAATCACCAAATAAATAACCTCACATTATATCTCAATGTTCTAGCAAAAGAAAAACAAATCAACACCAAAAGCAGTAGAAAACAGGAAATAATTAAAATCAGAGATAAAATCAATGAAATTGAAACAAAATTTTTTTCTTTAAAAAAAATGAATAAAATTGATAAACAGCCAAAAAAGATAGAGAAAACTCAAATTACTAAAATTCATGATGAAAAAGAAGATATCATGTTGGACATTACTGCAATACAGATGATACTCAGAACCTATTTTGAAAATTTATAATCTAATAAAATAGAAAATCTTGAAGACATCAACACATTTCTAGAGATATATGGACTTCTCAAATTAAATCAGGAGGACACAAAATTTAAGTAGATCAACTTTTCAAGCAATGAAATTGAAGATGCCATCAAAAGACTAACAACAAAGAAAAGTCTAAATAAAGACAGATTCTCAGCCAAGGTCTACCAGACTTTCAAAGAACACCAGTACTCCTCAAATTATTCCATGAAATAGAAAAGAAGGAAACCTTTCCAAATTTATTTTATAAAGCTACTATTGCTCTGATACCAAAACCAGACAGATACATCAAGTGAGAAAAAATTTATACCAGTATCTCTGATGAACATAGATGCAAAAATTCTTAATAAAACACTGTCAAATTGCATATAAAAACATATTTAAAAGATAGTGCACCATGATCAAGTGGGGTTCATCCCAGGGATGCAAGTTTGGTTCAACATATAGAAATCAATAAATGTAATTCATCACATCAATAGACTTAAAGATATGAATCACATGATTATCTCAATAGATGCAGAAAAAGCATTTGACAAAATATAGCATCCATTCATAGTCAAAACACTACAAAAATTAGGGAGAATAGGAATATACCTCAAATTGTAAAAGCTGTATATGCTAAACCCCAGGCCAAAATCATTCTAAATGGAGAAAAATTAAAAGCATTACCTCTAAAAACTGGAACAAGACAGGAATGATCTCTTCCACCACTTCTATTCAACATATTCCTTGAAACTCTAGCCAGAGCAATTAGACGGAAGAAAGAAATTAAAGGGATATGAATAGGAAAAGAAGAACTCAAACTATTACTATTTGCAGATGACACAATTTTAAACTTAGACGATCCAAAAAGCCCCAACCAGAAAACTTCTAGAACTCAAATGAATTCAGCAAAGTAGCAGGATATAAAATTAACACATATAAATCAATTGTGTTCCTATACTTCAGGGATGAATCAACTCAAAAAGAAATTAGGAAAACTATCCCATTCACAATAGCCAAAAAAAATAAAATATTTTGGAATCAATCTTACAAAAGGGATGGAAGACCTCTATAATAAAAACTACAGAACACTAAAGACAGAAATTGAAGAAGACCTTAGAAGATGGAAAGGGCTCTCTCATGTTCTTGGATAGGTAGAATTCGTACTGTCATAATGGCCACACTACCAAAAGCACTATTAGGATTCAATACAATTTCCATTAAAATTCCAATTAGGTTCTTCATAGAAATAGAAAAAGCAGTCATGAAATTTATTTGGAAAACTAAGAGGCCCAGAATACCCAAAGCAATCCTCAGTGAGAAAAGAGAAGGCATCATGATACCAGACCTTAAACTATGCTAAAGAGCTAGAGTAACAAAAATGGCATGGTATTGGCACCAAAGAGATATGAAAACCAGTGGGACAGAATAGAAGGCACAGAGACAAACCTACATAAAAACAGTTATCTCATACTAGACAAGGCACCATAAACATACATTGGAGAAAAGATAACCTCTTCAACAAATGGTGCTGGGAAAACTGGAAATTGATATGCAGCAAAATGAAATTAAACCCTATCTCACCCTGCACAAAACTCAAGGTGGATAAGGGTCTAAGAATAGACCAGAGACCCTGCACTTACTAGAAGAAAAAGAATGCCAAACTCTCATCATGTTGGCTTAGGAACCAAATTTCTCAACGAGCCTCCTAAAGCACAAGAAGTGAAATCAAGAATCAATATGTGGTATGGTATCAAACTAAAAAGCTTCTTCACAACAAAGGAAAAAAATAAAGAACATAGAGAGCTTACAGAATGGGAGAAAATCTTTGTCACCTGGACCTCAAATAGAGCATTAACCTCCAGGATATATAAAGAATTCAAAAAACATGATACCAAAAAAACCCAAATAACCCAATCCATAAATGTGCTACAGAACTGAACAGACATGTCTCAAATATATGAAAAAAGTTCAACATCTCTAGCAATTAGAGAAATGCAAATTAAAACTACACTGAGATTCCATCTCACTCCAGTCAGGATGGCAATTATCAAGAATACAAGCAACAATAAATGTTGGTTAGGATGTGGGGAAAAAGGTACACTTATACACTGTTGGTGGGAATACAAATTGGCGAAACCACTCTGGAAAGCAGTATGGAGTTTCCTCAGAAAACTTGGAATGGAACCACCATTTGATCCAGTTACCGTACTCCTTTGTATATACTCAAAGAACTAAAAATCATCATACTGTTGTGACATAGCCACATCAATATTTGTAGCAACTCAATGCACAATAGCTAAATTATGAAACCAACCAGGGAACCCTTCAACAGATGAATGGATAAAGAAAATGTGGTACCTATACACAATGGAATATTGCTTGGCCATAAAGATGAATGAAATTATGGCATTTGGCAGTAAATTGGTGGAACTGGAGATTATCATGATAAGTAAAATAATTCAATCCCCAAAAACATAGACCGAATGTTCTCTCTGATATGTAGATGTTAAAACACAATGCGGGAGTTTCAAGATGGTGGCCTAGAGGGCGGCTGCATTTCACGTTGCTCCAGGATGCAGGATTCAAAAGAGGAGATAGTGAGAGACTTGGGACCAACTCAAAGCCGCCGGGTGAGTCTCTCCCGTTGGGGAGGCATCCCGGATGGGGCGGTAGCCCCGGAACGCAGGGAAATTGTGAAGTGGAGTTGCTTGGCGAGACACCCCTCCCCCGCTGGAGCGGTAAACACGGACAACTGGGATCATCGTAGAGGAGGTGGCTCAGCACAGTGCTTGGACTCGGAGCAACCACTGGGGCTCCGGGCGGCTGCCTGAGGAGGAGCTGCGTGGCGAGCTGTTTGGACTCAGAACGACCGCTTCTGAACACCGGGGGGTTGCCCGGAGGAAGAGGAGGAGCACGGCGGGTTGCTTGGTCTAGGAGTGACTGCATCAGAGCCACAGGCAGTTGCCAGAGGAGGAGGAGAGTGGTGAGTTGATTGCACTCAGAGCGACCGCTCCTGAACACCGGTGGCCTGCCTGGAGGAGGAGCGCGGTGGGTCACTTGGTCTCGGAGCCACCGCCCCTGAACACCTGGGGGGCTACCCCGAGGAGGAGGAGGAGGAACAGGGCAGGTCACTTGGGCTTGGAGTGACTGCCTAGGGCTACGGGAGGTTGTCGGGAGGAGGAGACTCGAAGTGAGTTGCTTGGACTCCCAGTGACTGCGTCGGAAACCGGGCTGCTGTCCGGTGGAGGAGGTGTGTGGCGTGTCTCTGGGTATTGGAGCTATTGTACAGGGCTCCAGGTGGCGACTCAGAGGAGGGGCCGCATAGCCAGGCGATTAGGTGCAGAGTAGGGTCCCAGGAGCTAGGTGGCTTCTTGCTGGAAGAGCCACACAGAGACACGCTTAGGGGCGGAGCGAAGTTTCCAGGACTGCGGGCAGATTATCTGGGAGAGGCAGCCTAAGGAGACTCGCCTGCGGAGGGTGAGGCTCCCAGGCCCATGAGGTAGGTCCGGGCCCCTGGGAACGTTGCAGAGGAAGACAGCCCAGCCCAGGCGGTAGTTGTAGATTGAGGGGAACCTCTAGGAGGGGAACTGACCAGCGAGACTTCCCTACCGGGAGAGGTTTTCCCACAGGGACGGTAAAACCAGAGACACAGGCACAAACAGGACTTGCCTCAGCCCGCAGCCTAGTTCCCCGTTGGATGACCATTGGTCAACAAGTGGAGACACCTCTGACCACTAGCAGGGAATATACGCCACCTGAGGGTCACCACCCTAGAGAGGCAGCTTCTTCGTGGAGCTCCGCATTATCAACTTCCTCCAAGACTTCAGGCTACTGAAGGATAAGAGGGGATATACTAGCAATCTTCAGGGACATTATAAGTCGATAGAGGAAATCTGCAATATCTTAATGACCCACTGATTCCTGAACAATATGAGAAAACAAGGGAAGACAATGCCCCAAACAAATCTAGATGTTACATCAATAGAATCCAACGACAGCATGGCAGAAGAAATAACAGAAAGGGAGTTCAGAATGTACATAATTAAAATGATTAGGGAAGCAAACGATAGATGAAAGAGCAAATGCAGGCATTGAATGATGAGATGAAAGAGCAAATGCAGGCATTGAATGATCGCACCAATCGACAGTTAACAGAACAAATTCAGGAAGCAAAAGATCATTTCAATAAAGAGTTAGAGATATTGAAAAAAAAACAGAAATCCTTGAAATGAAGGAAACAATAAACCAAGTTAAAAACTCCATAGAAAGCATAACCAATTGGATAGAACACCTGGAAGACAGAACTTCAGATATTGAAGACAAAATATTTAACCTCGAAAACAAAGTTGAACAAACAGAGAAGATGGTAAGAAATCATGAACAGAATCTGCAAGAACTATGGGATATCATGAAAAGGCCAAATTTGAGAATTATTGGGATTGAGGAAGGCTTAGAGAAACAAACCAAAGGAATGAACAATCTATTCAATGAAATAATATCAGAAAATTTCCCAAATCTGAAGAATGAAATGGAAAATCAAGTTCAAGAGGCTTATAGGACTCCAAATACACAGAATTACAACAGACCCACACCAAGGCACATTATAATGAAAATACCTAACATACAAAATAAAGACAGAATTTTAAAGACTGTGAGAGAAAAGAACCAAATTACATTCAGGGGGGAAGCAATACGGATATCAGCAGATTTTTCAATCCAGACCCTAAAAGCTAGAAGGGCCTGGAACAACATTTTTCAAGCCCTAAAAGAAAATGGATGCCAACCAAGAATCTTATACCCAGCAAAGCTTACCTTCAAATTTGACGATGAAATCAAATCTTTCCATGATAAACAAAAGCTAAAAGAATTCACAAAAAGAAAGCCAGCATTACAGAACATGCTCGGCAAAATATTTCATGAGGAAGAAATAAAAAACAAGGAAGCAAATCAGCAAAGGGAGGAATTATCCTAAAGGAACTGTCAAATAAAGGAGGAACCAAGATGTGTCAAAAAAGAAATAAATAAAATTTTAAAAATGAACCAAATGACTGGGAATACAAATCATATCTCAATAATAACCCTGAATGTTAATGGCCTGAATTCATCAATCAAAAGACATAGACTGGCGGATTGGATTAAAAAGAAAGATCCAACAATATGTTGCCTGCAAGAGACTCACCTCATAGAAAGAGATACCCATAGACTAAAGGTGAAAGGATGGGGAAAAACATACCATGCACATGGACTCAGCAAAAAAGCTGGAGTATCCATCCTCATTTCAGATAATGTGGACTTCAAGCCAATGTTAGTCAGAAGGGATAAGGAAGGACATTTCATACTGCTTAAGGGAAGCATAAATCAGCAAGATATAACAATCATAAACATCTATGCCCCAAACAGTGGCTCATCCATGTATGTCAAACAAATCCTTCTCAATTTTAGAAACCAAATAGACCATAACACAATAATACTAGGTGATTTTAACACGCCTCTCTCACCACTGGACAGATCTTCCAAAAAAAAATTGAACAAAGAAACCATAGATCTCAATAACACAATCAATAATTTAGATTTAACAGACATTTATAGAATATACCATCCAACCAAGAGCGAATACACTTTTTTCTCAGCAGCACATGGATCCTTCTCTAAAATAGACCATATATTATGCCACAAAGCTAATGTCAGCAAATACAAGAAGATAGAGACACTACCTTGTATTCTATCAGATCATAATGGATTGAAGTTAGAAATAAATGAAAGAGTAAAAAACAGAAACTACTCCAACACCTGGAGATTAAACAATATGCTATTATATGATGAATGGATAACAAAAGATATTAGGAAGGAAATTAAAAAATTCTTAGAAGTAAACAGAACAAAGAAACATCATATGAAAATCTCTGGGACACTATGAAAGCAGTACTTAGAGGAAGATTTATTTCATGGAGCACATTTAATAAAAGAAGTAAAACTCAACAAATAAACGACCTGACACTACAGCTCAAAGCCCTTGAAAAAGAAGAACAGACCAACACCAAAAGTAGTAGAAGACAGGAAATAGTCAAACTTAGAGCTGAAATCAATGAAATTGAAACAAAAGAAACAATACAAAAAATTGACAAAATAAATAGTTGGTTCTTCGAAAAAATAAACAAAATTGATAAACCTTTAGCCACACTAACAAAGAGAAGACGAGAGAAAACCCAAATCACTAAAATTCGGAATGAACAAGGAAATATCACAACAGACACGACTGAAATACAAAACATAATTAGAAGCTATTTTGAAAATCTATACTCCAACAAAATAGAAAATTTCGAAGACATCAACAGGTTTCTAGAGACATATGAATTGCCTAAACTGAACGAGGAGGACATACACAATTTAAATAGACCAATTTCAAGTAATGAAATAGAAGAAGTCATCAAAAGCCTACCAACAAAGAAAAGTCCAGGACCAGATGGGTTCTCAGCCGAGTTCTACAAAACTTTTAAAGAAGAGCTCATTCCAATACTTCTCAAAGTATTCCATAAAATAGAAGAGGAGGGAACCCTCCCAAACTCGTTCTATGAAGACAATATTACCCTGATACCTAAACCAGACAGAGACACATCGAGGAAAGAAAAATTCAGACCAATATCCTTAATGAACATCAACGCAAAAATTCTCAACAAAATTTTAGCAAATCGCATACAAAAACATATTAAAAAGATAGTGCACCATGATCAAGTGGGTTTCATCCCAGGGATGCAAGGTTGGTTCAACATCAGGAAATCAATAAATGTAATTCACCATATCAACAGACTTAAAGTCAAGAATCACATGATTATTTTGAGAGATGCAGAAAAAGCATTTGATAAAATACAGCATCCCTTCATGCTCAAAACACTAGAAAAAATAGGGAGAGTGGGAACATTCCTTAACATTGTAAAAGCCATCTACGCTAAGCCCATGGCCAATATCAGTCTAAATGGTGAAAAACTGAAAGCATTCCCCCTAAAAACTGGAACAAGGCAGGGATGCCCTCTTTCACCACTTCTATTCAATATCGTCCTTGAAACTCTAGCCAGAGCAATTAGACAGACCAAAGAAATTAAAGGGATACGAATAGGAAAAGAAGAACTCAAACTATCCCTATTTGCTGATGATATGATTGTATACTTAGAGGAACCAGGAAATTCCACCAGAAAACTGTTAGATCTCATAAGTGAATTCAGTAAAGTAGCGGATATAAGATCAATGTACATAAATCTAAGGCATTTCTATACATAAGCGATGAATCTTCAGAAAGAGAAATTAGGAAAACTACCCCATTCACAATAGCTTCAAAAAAAATAAAATACTTGGGAAAGACCTCTACAATGAGAACTACAGAACACTAAAGAAAGAAATTAAAGAAAACCTCAGACGATGGAAAGATCTCCCATGTTCTTGGATAGGAAGAATTAATATTGTCAAAATGGCCATACTACCGAAAGTGCTATTCAGATTCAATGCAATTCCAATTAAAATCCCAATGACGTATCTTACAGAAATAGAACAAGCAATCATGAAATTCATCTGGAAGAATAAGAAACCCAGAATAGCTAAAGCAATCCTTGGCAGAAAGAGTGAAGCAGGGGGTATTGCAATACCAGATCTTCAACTCTACTACAAAGCAAGAGTAACAAAAACGGCATGGTATTGGTACCAAAATAGACAGGTAGATCAATGGTACAGAATAGAGGACACGGACACAAACCCAAATAAATACAATTTTCTCATACTAGACAAAGGTGCCAAAAATATGCAATGGAGAAAAGATAGCCTCTTCAACAAATGGTGCTGGGAAAATTGGAAATCCATATGCAACAGAATGAAACTAAACCTGTCGGGGTTTCGGCCGGACCCCTGGCCCTAGGTGGAGCCTGGCCAAGATGGCGCCTGGCAAGCTGCCAGTGAGGTTGAAAAACTGCTATTCTGCACGTATACAACTAACTTCACCTTGAGGAAGTCTCAGTAATTGGTCAGGGCCTCTGCATGATTCTTGCGTGATTCTTAGGTGCTTCAAGTTATACCCATATACGTCTATCTTCTCCCCACATATCATGAATATTCTAATTAGTTGATATAACCTATATAAGTGACAATAACTTCCCTAAAGGAGGAAGAAATAAAAAGAAGAATCAGCTGTTAATAGGGAAGTTTGCCACCCATCACGTCTCCGGGTCGTTCTTGCTGGCGGGAGCGACAAGTGGTGCTGAACCCCGGGAATCTTACGTGCCGCGGAGAGGTGAGTGAGGTGAGCAACGGATCGGTGAAAGTGTGCACCCAGATCTGTCAGTGGACAGGGAGGTTTCCTAGAGACGATAATATTGTGATTGTGATAAAGTTCCTAGGAACGAGAGGTGAAAGTTTCCTCAAAAAATGGGGAACGAGGTTGCTAGATGTAGAATGGAAGGTCCCTTGAAAGAAATTCTTAAAGCTAACGGCACTTCCTTAAAGACAAACTGCTTGGGCATTTTTAAAGCAGGTAGAGGAGATTTCACCTTGGTTTCTGGAAGAAGGATTGTTAACTATCCCACAGTGGGAACACCCGGGGGAAGATTTAAAGCGCTGTCCGGTAACGCTCCCAGGGACGTTAGCAGTTTGGTCATTAGTCAGAACTTGCCTGCGCTCCCCTCGGGAGGCTTTACAAAAGGCAGTTGCGCAGGGAGAGGAAGTGTTAGAAAAGGTAAAAGAAGAGTCACAAAAGGGCTCTGTTAGCGCTCAGTCAGATTCTGATGAGAGCGAAGAGGGACTCTCAGAGATGGAGTTAAATAAAATTAGTAAAGAAACAAAGTGTTCTCAAGCTGGTTCAATTAGTCAACAGGCATTAAGGGAATTGGAGGGCAGCAGCTAGAAGACAAAAAAAAGGCGTTACAAAAAAAAGAGTTACTCAAAAGAGTTGAGCTTACAAAAATATGCAGTGGCGCAGTGAAAAAAAAAAAAAAAAAAAAAAAAGGGAGAAAGTACAAATAAAACCACAAACAGAGCACAAAGAGAAAAATCAGTTTAGGGGAGGGTCCCCCTAGGCAGAGAGCTCAGCAGCTCCATTCCTTAAAAGTAGTAAAAAATAATGTTTTGTGATTTTCTGCATTCAAACCTAACCTGATTTCTCAACCAGGTAAAAAAGGGGTTAAAAAGTAAAGTCCTGGGTGATCCTCCCTCCCCCTGCCACATTGGAATGTGACTACAGCGTCTCAAGGAGAAAAGGGGGGTAACCTAAAGATAAGAAGAAAAGAAAAAAAAAAAAAAAAAAAGTGTCCGTTTTAACTCCTGGGCCGCTACAAAAAACTAACTTATTCTTCAGGATTCTTGTTTTGTTTTTTCTTTAATGCTGTATTTTTGAGCTCATAATTTTGATCCTACATACCTAGGTTAATGATTTTATTTTTGATCAGTTCTATTTTTTATTCAACTGAAGTTTTTTAAACAGCTGTTTCATTGCAATGAACATTTACCTATAAATTACAAGGCCTTTGATTTTGTGTTATTTGTATGTCGTACTGTCTGGTGTTATGTCTTATCTGCATCAAAACTGAGAGCTCTTAAAATTAAAATTTAAAAATGGATCCAAATACTTTTATTCACATGATTTAAAAAGGTTCAATTTAAATTGGGTAAACTAATAAAAGTAAAATATTTTTAAAAATAACTTGCAAGTTTCCAGGTGGTCAAACTAATGAAATGTTAATGTTAAACAATGTCTAATATCAATTGCTTCTAGGACTTTTCTTCAACAGGAAAGAGGCAGCAGATCCTGTTCAGGACACTTGTCTGATATCTTGGTTTTTATAAAATAAATAAATTGGAGTTAACATGTATGGGATTACTCAAATGTGTTTGTAGAGACGTCTGGTTAATTTACAAAGTTGAAATGCTAATTGTTAAATAACATCAAGTACTTTTAACTCCTCAAATTCCATGGGGTATCATACTTAAACATTATTGGTGTTTTCATAGGATGGTAAATAAAAGGGTTTAAAATTGCTTTGTGTCATCACTAAACTAAAAACAAGGTTATTAGAAGTTATGTCCTAACAAGTGGAATTCTATATATAAAGGGTCCCAAAAGTTTCAACTGTGTTTCAATTAAGGGTACTATAAACAACAAAATATTTAATCTTATTAAAATAGGGTGATTTATCTAAATTCAGAAATTTCATAAGAGTTGTTTCAAAATGTGAACAAAAAGGTGTCAACAGATAAAAATAAATAAATAAATAAATAAAAGGTTCTGGGTATAAAAATATATTTAGTAAAAGGTAAAAGAAAATGTTTCTGGATAAAAAAGTCTGTGTGTAACAAAGGGCAAGTTTCAACAAGTCTGTGTGTAACTAAGTTGGTTGTGTGTATGTAAAACAGCTAAAGCTATTTAAGGTTTTTCCTAAGGTAAAATACTAATGTTCTGATATAAGCCAAAGTTCAATCTATAGGGTAAAATGACATGGTAAAATGACAAGGATTTCTTAGAAACACTAATTTACTCTTAACTTTGTGTCTCTTAAGTTTTATTCTTTAGAACAATTGTCTTAAAAATAGGGGTTTATACAATTATGGTTAAACAACTGTTAAAGATTGTACTACGTTATAAAGTCTAAATTTTTCTTTAAAAACTAAAATTGGTAAGAACCAATTCCTCACTAAAATTAAAATAACTCTAACCACAGATGTACCTTATAACCCACAAAAACAAGGTATTGTTGAACATACACATCTCACCCTCAAAAATGTTCTTTATAAACAAAAAGGGGGAATAGAGGAGACCTTCAGGTCCCCTAAAGATAAACTTTCTCTTTGTCTCTTTGTTTGGGGTTTTTTAACTCTGGGTAATAAGGGTAACTCGGTGCTTTACTGGAGCTGTGGCTCAGTTTGTGTGTTTCCACGGAATAAACTAACTTACTACCTCTTTTTAGTCTCTTAGGAGGAACAGTTCAACTATGTAACAAAACAACTGCTTCTCTCAATTGTACTTCAGATTTGTGCTATCTCTCAATGTTAAAATGCTTCTAGGTTCCTGCTGGCAGACTTAATGTGTGTTCCTACCTTCCTACCAGTCCCAGTCTCTGTTACAGATGCAAAATTGCCAGTGTTACTATCAAGAAACAGGAGAGAATTTGACATCACAGCGGCTATGGTCACTGCAATAGTGGTTTCTGCAACAGCAGCACTAGCAACTGCCATACCTACAGCAACAGCAGTCAATCACTTGGCCGAAAATATAGCTGCAGCCTTACAGACTAAAGAGACCCTAAACCAACATCTAACAGCAGGCATACTCCTTATGAACCAGCGAGTGGACTTACTTCAAGAACAAATGGACATTTTACAGGAACTGTTAAACGTGGGATGTATTTATCATCTGGCGGGACTGTGCGTTACACCTGTAGCTTACCATAACTTCAGCTATGCAGCAAACTTGTCTAGAATCTTGTCTGCTCAGCTACAAACAAACTGGTCTTACGAATTTGATAATCTTACTGCTATTCTTAGATCTCAAATTGTTAGTCTCAATGCTACTAGAGTTAATGTAGCCCCTATGTCCGAAGTGCTAAGTTGGCTATCCTCCTCTTTCAGCTTTGTAAGCAATGGGCAGGTATGGGAGCCTTTTGTATGTTCATGGTTATTACTGTTATCTTCCTCACACGCCTTATCATGCGCATGCGCCGAGATCAAGTTAGAGATCGTATCATCTTCCATCAGGCCATGGCTGCCCTAGAGGCCGGCAGCTCCCCACAAGTGTGGCTCGCGAGGCTGGACCATTGACCAGACGGGTAAGGTAGTAGGTAACGCCGTACCAACCTAAGACAGGAGCTGTAGCATGCTCTACAGTTATCCGATGACGGGTAAGGACGGTAGTTGACCACTCCGCCTAAGACAGGCTTGGTCCCAAGCTTTTCTTTTAAAAGAAAAAAGGGGGAACTGTCGGGGTTTCGGCCGGACCCCTGGCCCTAGGTGGAGCCTGGCCAAGATGGCGCCTGGCAAGCTGCCAGTGAGGTTGAAAAACTGCTATTCTGCACGTATACAACTAACTTCACCTTGAGGAAGTCTCAGTAATTGGTCAGGGCCTCTGCATGATTCTTGCGTGATTCTTAGGTGCTTCAAGTTATACCCATATACGTCTATCTTCTCCCCACATATCATGAATATTCTAATTAGTTGATATAACCTATATAAGTGACAATAACTTCCCTAAAGGAGGAAGAAATAAAAAGAAGAATCAGCTGTTAATAGGGAAGTTTGCCACCCATCACGTCTCCGGGTCGTTCTTGCTGGCGGGAGCGACATAAACCCATATCTCTCACTGAGCACGAAACTCAACTCAAAATGGATTAAGGACCTCGGAATCAGACCAGAGACCTTGCATCTTATAGAAGAAAAAGTAGGTCCAGAGCTTCAACATGTCGGCTTAGGACCAGACATCCTAAACAGGACTCCAATAGCACAAGAAATAAAAGCAAGAATTAATAACTGGGATAGATTCAAACTAAAAAGCTTTCTCTCAGCAAAGGAAACTATCAGCAATGCGAAGAAAGAGCCTACAGAGTGGGAGAAAATCTTTGCCAATCATACTTCAGATAGAGCACTAATCTCCAGAATCTATAAAGAACTCAAAAAACTCTACACCAAGAATGCAAGTAATCCAATTGACAAATGGGCTAAGGAAATGAACAGACACTTCACAGAAGAAGATCTACAAGCAATCAACAAACATATGGAAAAATGTTCAACATCTCTAGTAATAAGAGAAATGCAAATCAAAACCACCCTAAGATTCCATCTCACCCCAATTACAATGGCAATTATCAAGAATACAAGCAACAACAGGTGTTGGCGAGGATGTGGGGAGAAAGGTACACTCATACATTGCTGGTGGGGCTGCATATTAGTGCAGCCACTCTGGAAGGCAGTATGGAGATTCCTTAAAAAACTTGGAATGGAACTACCATTTGACCCAGCTATCCCACTCCTTGGCCTATACCCAAAGGACTTAAAATCAGCATACTACAGAGATACAGCCACATCAATGTTCATTGCTGCTCAATTCACCCTAGCCAGATTGTGGAACCAACCTAGATGTCCTTCAGTTGATGAATGGATAAAGAAACTGTGGCATATTTATACAATGGAATATTACTCAGCCATAAAGAATGATAAATTTATGGCATTTGCAGGCAAATGGTTGAAACTGGAGAATATCATGCTAAGTGAGATAAGCCAATCTCAAAAAACCAAAGGAAGAATGATATCGCTAATAAGTGGATGATGACACATAATGGGGGGTGGGAAGAGTTAGTGTTAGGGTTAGAGTTAGGGTTAGGGAGGGGGGCAAGAATGGAGGAAGGAAGGACTGTATAGAGGGAAAAGAGGGGTGGGAGGGGTGGGGGAAGGGAAAAAAATAACAGAATGAATCAAACATTACCCTATGTAAATTTATGATTACACAAATGGTATGCCTTTACACCATGTACAAACAGAGAAACAACATGTATCCCATTTGTGTACAATAATAAAAAAAAAAAAGCACAATGCGGTGGTGGGATTAGAAGTTCACTGGATTAGACAAAGATGAATCAGGGGAAGGGAGGGAGATGGTCATAGGAAAGGCAGTAGAATGAATCAGACATAAACATTCTTATGTTCATATATGAATACACAACCAGTATAACTTCACATCGTGTACAACCACAAGATGGGAAGTTATTCTCCTTGAATATATAATATATCAAAATATATTCCAGTGTCATGTATGTCAAAAAAGAACAAATTTTTTAAAAAAACTGACAGAAGCAGTTTCAGCTTAAAGGTGAAGTTGTGAATTAGATAATTGTACAAGGTTTCTTGTAGCCAGAACATTCTAAGAACAAAAACTAAGACTCATTGTTCTCAAGATATGGTCTTTGGCTTTTCAACAATTTTACTCATATGAAACATGTGCCTATATTTTATATATTGGATAATGTCATATTCTAAATACAAAACTTATTTAAAATCTAGAAAAAAAATTTCTAGCTACTAATTCATTCAATCTTTATTACTTTATGAGAATGTTGTTCTTACTATCATTATTATTTCCATTTTAGTAGTGTGTAAGTAAGTTAAATAATAGTTTGAGGTCAGTTATATTCAGTATGTGACAGAGTCAGTAATTGGCTGAGCAGTCAGGGCTCACAGTCTTTGCCATTATCCTCTACAGAAGATAGTGGCTCACTGCCACAGGAGGTGCTAGATCATGGGACAATGACCATTATTCAGGCTATTTTATAGGTAACACATACATACAATGGACTAGATAACATCTAGGTCCTTTCCTTCTCTAAGAATCTAGGAAATGTGGAGACCAATGTGGAGTACACATTGCACCCTAAAATGTTCCATGTCAAATTTGATGGAAAAGATGAGGTATAATTATTTTCCTTTGTTACACATAACAGAATATGAGGGCAGAAACACCAGCAGCTCAACTGAACCATAGCCCTTGCAACTCCCAAGAAGCTGTTTCAAGTTTAAGCTGAACAGCAAAGGAGAGAAGACCACAATGAAGTTGGAATAGGTTAGCCCACAGTCAAACCCTGGAGACAGACAGTCTCCAAGAAATCTCCTCCATCCTGCCTTCAAGAGAAGATTACTATCAGGAGCCACTATATCCCGAGGGCCCCACTGGAGAAGCATCAATGAGTCCCAACAATTATTCTGACTTTGATCTGAATGAAGACACAAGAGAGTCATGTTTCAGGAGATTTATAAACCTGGTGACTGATTCCCAACCATCTTTATGCTAAGGCCTTCCCAACTTTCTGGAAATGGAAACTAGGTTTTTCATTCTCAGGCTCCATCCCGAACAGTTCTTTCCATCCCTTCTATTCCACAGGTCAACTAAGAGTGACGCTCTCCAAACCATCCTGGGCCTTTCTTCTCCACCTCACTCACAGAGGGCCAGGCTTGCTTGAACTCCAAAAGGAATGCTAGCAGATACTAGACCAGCTGCCTACACACTTCCCACTTGGAAGAGTAGTGAAGGTCACCTGACCAGGACACACTTCTTGACAACATCTGAGCTGACTCCAGAGGTGAGGGCTATGCACAATATAGATGGTTTATAGCACCATCATCAAGCAATAGATCACCAGCATCCGCACCACATGAGTTCCTTTCCTTGAACCTCGCAAAGATCCCACAAGGTAAGTAGAATTATTTTGCCATTTCATAAGATATCATTTATCAGGTGAAATAAATGGCCAAAAGTCACACTGAGGGGTAGTAGTCAAAGCAGGGCACAAACATCAACCTGACTCCAGACCTCAAGTTCCTAAGATGTGATATACAAAAGAGATGGCATCCTTCCCATTGACCTCACCTCACCAGGCCTCCTGTCCATGAACACAGGATTAGGATGAGGTAGTTAAAACTGGTTATCTCAGTCATAGGTCCTATCTATTTCCTGAAATTATACTCTGTGTGTGGCTTTTGCCGTGCACATGCACACTCACACACTGCATGACCTTCTAGAGGAGACACCGTCCACTCCATACTCAGTGACACCTGGTAATCAGCCCTTCACAAGGTGGCGGTGTCTCCTTGTCAAAGCACTGGTGAGAATATAAAGCACTTGAAGGGTGTCTCCTCGGCTATGGCTGTTGCCCCCAAAGATGAGGGGAAGCATTTGGCCTCCTCTGTCCTTGAAAAATTGTTCACAGCACAATCACACTCATGTGGCTGATTTCTCAGAACACAAACATGTCCCAGGTAGTGGATATTGGTGGTCAGCAGCGTTTGAGACTCTGACTTCCCTCCAGTGAACTCAAGGCTCTCACTTTGCCTCTAGCATTCATGTGGATGCACCTCCTGCTCCTCTTTCTGGTAGCAAGAGGGTCTTTTCACCTCTTTCTCCATGGTTTCCACAGAAATCCTCTCTCCCTGTAACGACACTCTAATACCATACCCTTCAGTTCTCCATCCTGAAGACCATCCCTGTGCTCAGATCCTCTGGTTCCCTGTTGCTTTAGTTCCTGCATTGACCAACCATTTCTCCTACTCTGGTATCTCTCTTTCTTACATCTTAACACCTCCACACACACACACACACGTTTTCTTCTCTTTTAGGTTGTCCTTATACTGGATTGTTAGTCAAAATGTTTCCAACTCATTGATCAATTAATGTATACATTTAAACACTTGTGTTCACACTGAACAAACCAAAAATGGTTAGTGGAAACCTCAACCACTCTACCAATTCTTAGTACCTATTGAATAAATCATAAAGACCTTGCATGAGATGAAAATCCTCCACAAAACTAAATCACAACTTGTATTCCTGGCTGATTTCTTCCATTCCCTGTCTTGGCCTATTCTCTCTGCTTTGATAAAGACATACAACACATTTTTTTTTCCTGGAGTCATCCTCTACTGTCTGAATTTTTGGTACTTGAGGTTATTTCCATGATAAGGAGTTTGGATTTCATCCATGTATTGATGCATAGAAATGTGATGTTAAAGAAATGGATACAATCATATCTGCTTAATATATTTTTCATTCCAACAGACAGACATCTCTGTAGGCAAGACCAATTCAGAAAGGAAGAATAGAGATAAGAAAAGGAGTGATAATTAGAAAGAGTTACAGGACTGTGAACAATTCATTGAATGACTAAAGGGGCTACAATATATTTGCCAGTTAATGGGAAAGAGCTGGTATTAAGGAAGATTCTGAAAATACTGCTGTGTTTTCTCCCTCATGTAGCTTGACATACGGACCCTGGATCTCTCTCCTAATGTAGCCTTCTTTTGTTCTAAGCTTACTCACAGGGAAACCTCTCTCCATCTCCTACCTTCAGTGAAACAGTGAAACACGGTAGTACACGCTGGCAATCCCAGTGACTCTGGAGACTGAGGCCAGAGATTTAAAGTTTCAGTCTGAACTTAGCAACTGAATGAGACCCTATCTCAAAATTTTAAAACATTAAAAGGGCTGGGAATGTAGCTCAGTGGGAGACTGTCCCTTGGTTCAATCTCTAGTACTGGAAAAAAATGGACTTGATCCACTAGTACCATGGCCACACTCAGAACCAAGTACATTATGGTATTGCTAAAAAAAAAAAAAAAACCCAAGTAGCACAAAGAATAACATAACAGAAACTTATGTAGAATTAATAAAGAGAACATTTCATATTTACTTCAGTTTTTTAAAATAAATATTACAGATATACTTGAAAAGTCCTTCTTCCCACCCAGTGTCTTCTTTCTGATTCCCACTCCAGAGATAACCACTCTTCTCTCATTGGTAAGATGCTTCCATTCAGGACTTACACTTCTGCTACATTTCAGGTATATCTTACTGTAGGTTAAAATTTACATGTACTTTCTGATGTCCCATATATCATCCAGCAACTTACTTTTTCTCACCACATTGTGTCTCACTTATCTATGCAAATTCATTTTTAAAACCATTGAAAAGATGGGCTGGGGTTGTGGATTAGTAGCAAAGTGTTTGCCTAGCAGGTGTGAGGCACTGGTTCAAGTCTCAGTGCCACATATAAATAAGTAAAATAAAGGTTCTTTGGCAACTAAAAAAATGAAAAAAAAAACATTGAAAGGAATTCATTGATCAGAAAGTAGCACAATTTCCTTATTCATTCCTCACTGTGTGGGCCATTTCTAACTTTCCTATGTGACAATACACATCCCTTATATGTCTTCTTGAGGTCATATGCTGGCGTTTCGCTGGAGTTAGTTAGGGGGAGGAATTGCTGGGTTGAAGGTGTATGGGGTTCAGCTTTCCTACATATGGGCTCATTGTTTGCCAATTCCTTCTTGCTTATAGTCCTTTCACAAATTGTTTTAGTTTGGATCAGTTTGTTAAATTTTATGTTTTAAAAAGAACCTGTGGTATTTGGATTGGGATTTCAATAAATTCAGAGATTAATTGGAGAAGAACTGAGGTTTCCATAGTGAGATTTTCCATGAACATTCTCTATACCCTCAACTTACCTTTATTTTTTTGTCCTTCATTAAAGTTTATTTAAATTTATTGGATCTCTTTAGTTAAAATTATTTCTAGATGCCTCAAAATTTTCTCCAACTATTTTTTTTCTTTTTTTTTATTGTAAACAAATGGGATACATGTTGTTTCTCGGTTTGTACATAGAGTAAAGGCATACCATTTGTGTAATCATAAATTTATATAGGGTAATGTTGGTTGATTCATTCTGTTATTTTTTCCCTTCCCCCCACCCCTCCAACCCCTCTTTTCCCTCTATACAGTCCTTCCTTCCCCCATTCTTGCCCCCCTCCCTAACCCTAACTTTAACCCTAAAACTAACCCCCTCCCACGCCCCATTATGTATCATCATCCACTTATCAGCGAGATCATTCTTCCTTTGGTTTTTTGAGATTGGCTTATCTCACTTAGCATGATATTCTCCAATTTCATTCATTTGCCTGCAAATGCCATAAATTTATCATTCTTTATGGCTGAGTAATATTCCATTGTATATATATGCCACAGTTTCTTTATCCATTCATCAACTGAAGGACATCTAGGTTGGTTCCACAATCTGGCTAGGGTGAATTGAGCAGCAATGAACATTGATGTGGCTGTATCTCTGTAGTATGCTGATTTTAAGTCCTTTGGGTATAGGCCAAGGAGTGGGATAGCTGGGTCAAATGGTAGTTCCATTCCAAGCTTTCTGAGGAATCTCCATACTGCTTTCCAGAGTGACTACACTAATTTGCAACCCCACCAGCAATGTATGAGTGTACCTTTGTCCCCACATCCTCACCAACACCTGTTGTTGCTTGTATTCTTGATAATTGCCATTGTAATTGGGGTGAGATGGAATCTTAGGGTGGTTTTGATTTGCATTTCTTTTATTACTAGAGATGTTGAACATTTTTCCATATGTTTGTTGATTGTTTGTAGGTCTTCTTCTGTGAAGTGTCTGTTCATTTCCTTAGCCCATTTGTCGATTGGATTATTTGCATTCTTGGTGTAGAGTTTTTTGAGTTCTTTATAGATTCTGGAGATTAGTGCTCTATCTGAAGTATGAGTGGCAAAGATATTCTCCCACTCTGTAGGCTCTTTCTTCGCATTGCTGATAGTTTCCTTTGCTGAGAGAAAGCTTTTTAGTTTGAATCTATCCCAGTTGTTGATTCTTGCTTTTATTTCTTGTGCTATTGGAGTCCTGTTGAGGAAGTCTGGTCCTAAGCTGACATGTGGAAGATTTGGACCTACTTTTTCTTCTATAAGATGCAGGGTCTCTGGTCTGATTCCGAGGTCCTTAATCCATTTTGAGTTGAGTTTCATGCTCAGTGAGAGATATGGGTTTAGTTTCATTCTGTTGCATATGGTTTTCCAATTTTCCCAGCACCATTTGTTGAAGAAGCTATCTTTTCTCCATTGCATATTTTTGGCACCTTTGTCTAGTATGAGAAAATTATATTTATTTGGGTTTGTGTCTGTGTCCTCTATTCTGTACCATTGATCTACCTGTCTATTTTGGTACCAATACCATGTCGTTTTTGTTACTATTGCTTTGTAGTATAGTTGAAGTTCAGGTATTGCAATACCCCCTGCTTCATTTTTCCTGCGAAAAATTGCTTTAGCTATTCTGGGTTTCTTATTCTTCCAGATGAATTTCATGATTGCTTGTTCTATTTCTGTAAGGTACGTCGTTGGGATTTTAATTGGAATTGCATTGAATATGTATAGCACTTTTGGTAGTATGGCCATTTTGACAATATTAATTCTGCCTATCCAGGAACATGGGAGATCTTTCCATCTTCTAAGGTGTTCTTTAATTTCTTTGTTTAGTGTTCTGTAGTTCTCATTGTAGAGGTCTTTCACCTCTTTTGTGAGATTGATTCACAAGTATTTTATTTTTTTCAAGGCTATTGTGAATGGGGTAGTTTTCCTAAGTTCTCTTTCTGAAGATTCATCACTTATGTATAAAAATGCATTAGAATTATGTGCATTGATCTTATATCCCGCTACTTTACTGAATTCACTTATGAGTTCTAAGAGTTTTCTGGTGGAATTTCCTGGTTCCTCTAAGTATATAATCATATCATCAGCAAATAGGGATAGTTTGAGTTCTTCTTTTCCTATTCGTATCCCTTTAATTTCTTTGGTTTGTCTAATTGCTCTGGCTAGAGTCTCAAGGACAATATTGAATAGGAGTGGTGAAAGAGGGCATCCCTGCCTTGTTCCAGATTTTAGGGGGAATCCTTTCAGTTTTTCACCATTTAGAATAATATTAGCCATGGGCTTAGCGTAGATGGCCTTTACAATGTTAAGGAACGTTCCCACTATCCCTATTTTTTTCTATTGTTTTGAGCATGAAGGGATGCTCTATTTTATCAATTGCTTTTTCTGCATCTATTGAAATAATCATGTGATTCTTGACTTTAAGTCTGTTGATATGGTGAATTACATTTATTGATTTCCTGATGTTGAACCAACCTTGCATCCCTGGGATGAAACCCACTTGATCATGGTGCACTATCTTTTTAATATGTTTTGTATGCAATTTGCTAAAATTTTGTTAAGAATTTTTGGGTCAATGTTCATTAAGGATATTGGTCTAAAATTTTCTTTCCTCGATGTGTCTCTGTCTAGTTTAGGTATCAGGGTGATACTGGCTTCATAGAATGAGTTTGGGAGGGTTCCCTCCTCTTCTATTTCATGGAATACTTTGAAAAGTATTGGAATGAGCTCTTCTTTAAAGGTTTTGTAGAACTCAGCTGAGAACCCATCAGGTCCTGAACTTTTCTTTGTTGGTAGGCTTTTGATGACTTCTTCTATTTCATTACTTGAAATTGGTCTATTTAAATTGTGTATGTCCTCCTCGTTCAGTTTAGGCAATTCATATGTCTCTAGAAACTTGTTGATATCTTCGAAATTTTCTATTTTGTTGGAGTATAGATTTTCAAAATAGCTTCTAATTATGTTTTGTATTTCAGTCATGTCTGTTGTGATATTTCCTTGTTCATTCTGAATTTTGGTGATTTGGGTTTTCTCTCGTCTTCTCTTTGTTAGTATGGCTAAAGGTTTATCAATTTTGTTTATTTTTTCGAAGAACCAACTATTTATTTTGTCAATTTTTTGTATTGTTTCTTTTGTTTCAATTTCGTTGATTTCAGCTCTCAGTTTAACTATTTCCTGTCTTCTACTACTTTTGGTGTTGGTCTGTTGCTCTTTTTCTAGGGCTTTGAGCTGTAGTGTCAGGTCGTTTATTTGTTGAGTTTTACTTCTTTTGTTGAATGCGCTCCATGAAATAAATTTTCCTCTAAGTACTGTTTTCATAGCATCCCAGAGATTTTGATATGATGTTTCTTTGTTCTCATTTACCTCTAAGAATTTTTAAATTTCCTTCCTAATATCTTCTGTTATCCATTCAACATATAATAGCATATTGTTTAATCTCCAGGTGTTGGAGTAATTTCTGTTTTTTATTCTTTCATTTATTTCTAATTTCAATCCATTATGATCTGATAGAATACAAGGAAGTGTCTCTATCTTCTTGTATTTGCTGACATTAGCTTTGTGGCATAAAATATGGTCTATTTTAAAGAAGGATCCATGTGCTGCTGAGAAGAAAGTATATTCACTCTTCGTTGGATGGTATATTCTATAAATGTCAGTTAAGTCTAAATTATTGATTGTGTTATTGAGTTCTATGGTTTCCAACTATTTTTAATGAGGAGACTTTTTGAAATTATATTTTCTAATTTATTTAAATATAGCATCAATTTTTCTATGTAATGGTTTATACCTAACAAAAATTTTTAAATCTCTTTGTTCATCCAGTGATTCCATGGATTTATTTGTAGATGATCACATTTTCTAAGAATAATGTCTTTTGTTTATAATCATTACTTAGCAAATTCTTTCTAGTGCTCTTTCCACAAAGAGGTTAATACTTCAAGCACTTTACAGACTACTGAACTCCATGCTTTATGTGACTCTGTGGCCACATCTACTCTACCAAATGACACAAACACCCCAAGTCCCAGGCCTGAGGACCTAATTCCTGATACAAACCCCGAAGGGCCACCACAGCATCGACTATGGCTTATATTTCTTGTTCTGAGTTTCTTTTTGCTCCTTAGTCAGGCATGCCCATCTGTTTCTTTTAAGTTTGGCTATGTTTTTGGTGGGAGGGTTGTATTTACATTTTTCTAAACTTTCTATGTATTTTATTAAAAATGGGACCTGTCAACATCAGCTTGGTGTGCCATGTTTCTTAGAGTCCAACCTCTGAAACCCTACATTTCTATATCATGTGAGATATCATAGTCTCTGAACCTCCAGGTTTAGAGAACCCTTTGAAATCAGAGGTGTAGAAATTCTAAATGAAGATAAGAAAAGACGTCTTAAAAGACAAACTCAAACTGCTTTAGATGTAGAGATGAGAATGCACATCCTGATTAGATATGACAGATATGATTCCATCCCCCATGCCTAGCATATAATTCACATATTACTATAGGAAACACTGAGAATCAGTGATTGAATTCATTACAGATTTAATTAGTTTTTAAGTAGAAGCCTCTTCAGAAAAATTGGTAAATTATTTATGAAAACTCAGATTACTGCAACTACTCGATCATACCATGTAAAACAGGCTTTAAGAAAATAAGAGGTTACATGTTACATAAGTAACAGTCCGTGTGGGTATTCTTGGTGGTGAGTGTCTCTCCTGAATGTGGAGAATTTGGGATACAAGCTCATCAACCCCCTTGTGATTCCATCATCCCATTCAGCATCCTCCACATTTGAATACATTTGGCACAAGACAGTAGAGGAAGTCCAGCACTAGATCACATAAGTCAATTGGCTAGAACTCACTCATACAACCAAACCTCAACACAAGGGAACCTGGGAAGTGTAGTCTAGTTGAATGTCCAAGAAGAAGAGAATAGCATGGATTTGGACAAGCAGCTAGTAGTCTCTCATATTTAGTATGTCTTGCAATGCAAGATGGGTCAAAGAGGAACATACAGTGGAGCAGTCAGGGAGAATTAATGATGTTTCAGTTAGAAGAGTAAAATGGTGTGAGCAAAAGCACTGAGATATGAAGTATAAAGGTGGATGTGTATGTATTAAAATAAGAATCAGAATAACCAAGGCACTGATGAGAAATAAAATGGGAGATTTGTCTTGTGAGCATCCTATACTTAGGTAATGCCATGAACCAGGATTTCACACAAGCAATATTGAGGGAAAGCATGTTGATGTGTGCAGTGAACAACACTTCACCATTATCAATCTGGAGAAGCTAAAAATAAACAATGTATGATATCCCACTTCCCTAAGCCTCACAGTCTTCTTAGGCTACATATATGCTGAGTGGGGATGGCCAGAAATATTGACCAGAGGACTTGATATGGAAATATGGGAAGGACTGCCAAAATAGACCTAAGAGTTTATGGAACGGTAGTTGTAGATACAGTGGAGTTCCATGAGTTACAAAATGAAATAACCAAGGACAGAAAGAAGACTGGAGAGAAAAGAATGGTGATTATGCATACTTGAGGACCTGTCAGATATAAAACCTCTTAAAGAAGGTAGTAAGAGGACCAAGATAGTGGACTAGAGGGTGACTGCATATCCTGTTGCTCCAGAACTCAGGATTCAAGAAGGGGAGGTATTGAGAGACTCGGACAAACTCAGAGCCACTGGGTGAGTCTCTCCATTGGGTGAATCTTGGCCTAGTTGGCAGGCCCGGAGAGGGGGCAACTTCTCAGAGTAGGGCAGGGCAGCAAGAGACTTCCCCCAAGCACCTGGCTCTCTCCAGCGGCAGGGCCAGTCCACAGCCAGCTTCTCAGAGCAGGCCCACCCAGTGAGAGGCTTTCCACGCACAACTAGCCCCCAGCCCTGAACCCAGCAATGGGACCCAGTCTGCAGTCAGATTCTGGGACCAGGGCAGGGCAGCGAGAGACTTCCCCGAGAAGCCTGACTCCCTCCGGCGGCAGGCCCGGTCCACAGCCAGCTTCTCGGAGCAGGCCCACCCAGTGAGAGACTTTCTGCGCACAGCCAGCCCCCAACTGCACACACAGCGGCACACCCCAGTCCACAGGCAGCTTCTTGAACCAGGGCAGGGCAGCAAGAGACTTCCCTGAGCAGCCAGGCTCCATCTGGCAGCAGGCCCAGTCCATAGCCAGCCTCTAGGAGCAGGCCCACTAAGTGAGAGGCTTTCCATGCACACCCAGTTCCCACCCCCCGGACCCAGCGGCGGGCCAGGGGCAGCTTTCTTTGGAAGCACTGCATTATCAAGTTCCTCCAAGACTTCAGGCTACTGAAGGCTAGGAGGTGATATACTGGAAATCTACATGGACACTATAAGCCAATAGAGGAAATCTGCAATATCTCAGAGTTCCACTGATATCTGACCAATATGAGAAAACAAGGGAAGAAAATGTCCCAAACAAACCTAGATGACATATCAATAAAACCCAATGACAGCATGGCAGAAGAAATGACAGAAAGGGAGTTCAGAATGTACATAATTAAAATGATTAGGGAAGCAAATGAGGAGATGAAAGAGCAAATGCAGGCATTGAAGGATGAGATGAAAGACTAAATGCAGGCATTAAATGATAGCACCAATCAACAGTTAAAAGAGCAAATACAGGAAGTAGAAGATCATTTCAATAAAGAGATAGAGATATTGAAAAAAAACCAAACAGAAATCCTTGAAATGAAGGAAACAATAAACCAAATTAAAAACTCCATAGAAAGCAAACCAATAGGATAGAACGCCTGGAAGACAGAACCTCAGACATTAAAGACAAAATATTTATCTTGAAAACAAAGTTGACCAAACAGAGGACATGGTAAGAAATCATGAACAGAATCTACAAGAACTGTGGGATATGATGAAAATGACAAATTTAAGAATTATTGGGATTGAGGAAGGCTCAGAGAAACAAACCAAAGGAATGAACAATCTACTCAATGAAATAATATCAGAAAAATTCCCATATCTGAAGAATGAAGTGGAAAATTGTTGGGGGCTATGCCATGCGGACTACACCAAGATGGCACCTGGCAGCCAGCCAGAAGTTGTTTTGGTCACATCGGCAGTGAGGAGGTTAATTAACATAAGCATACTCAGGTGATTTGTCATTGACCGTATTCAATAAAGTTCACGCACACAATGCATGCACATGTGTTCTCGAGTGCTCCTGATCATGCCTGCTCGTTTTGACCTTTACCATGATTGGGCAATGGCTCCTCCCCTGATCTTCACATAATTGGCGGCAGCCCTACCCTTCACCTCCTGGAGGGGATATAAGCCTGCTCTCCTCAAGCACTGGGCTTCCAGGTTTGAGGTTCCGGTTCCCGGGTTTCCTGAATCTACAATAAACCGTTCCAAATTCAAGAGCCTCGCTACTCATTTGTCTCCTGCGCCAAAATGACTCCGCTGGATGGCGTCAGAAAATCAAGTACAAGAGGCTTACAGGACTCCAAATACACAAAATTACAACAGACCCACACCAAGGTACATTATTATGAAAATACCCAACATACAAAATAAAGACAGAATTTTAAAGACTGTGAGAAAAAAAAATCAAATTACATTCAGGGAGAAACCAATAAGAATATGAGCAGATTTTTCAAAACAGACCCTAAAAGCTAGAAGGGCCTGGAACAACATATAGCAAGCCCTGAAAGAAAATGGATGCCAACCAAGAATCTTGTACCCAGCAAAACTTACCTTCAGATTTGATGATAAAATAAAATCCTTCCATGATAAACAAAAGCTAAAAGAATTTGCAAAAAGAAAACCAGCATTACAGAACATTCTCATCAAAATATTCCATGAGGAAGAGATGAAAAACAATGATACAAATCAGCAAAGGGAGGAACTAGCCTAAAGGAATAGCCAAATAAAGAAAAAAACCAAGTCATGTCAAAAAATAAAAATAAGCCAAATGACCGAGAATACAAATCATATCTCAATAATAACCCTGAATGTTAATGGCCTGAACTCATCAATCAAAAGACAAAGACTGGCAGATTGGATTAAAAAGAAAGATCCAAAAATTTGCTGCCTGCAAGAGACTCATCTCTTAGAAAGAGATACCCACAGACCAAAGGTGATTGGATGGGGAAAAACATACCATGCACATGGACTCAGCAAAAAAGCTGGAGTATCCATCCTCATTTCAGATAATATGGACTTCAAGCCAAAGTGAGTCAGAAGGGATAAAGAAGGAGATTTAATACTGCTTAAGAGAAGCATAAACCAGCAAGACATAACAATCATAAATATCTATGCCCCAAACATTGGCTCATCCATATACGTCAAACAAATCCTTCTCAATTCCAGAAATCAGATAGACCACAACACAATAATATTAGGCGATTTTAACACACCTCTCTCACCACTGATCAGATCTTCGACAAAAAAATTGAACAAAGAAACCATAGATCTCAAAAACACAATCAATAATTTAGACTTAATGGACATATATAGAATATACCATCCAACAAAGAGCGAATACATTTTCTTCTCAGCAGCACATGGATCCTTCTCTAAAATAGACCATATTTTATGCCACAAAGCTACTGTTAGCAAATACAAGAAGATAGAGAACTACATTGTATTCTATCAGATCATAATGCATTAAAATTAGAAATAAATGACAGAATAAAAAAGAGAAACTACTCCAAAACCTGGAGATTAAATAATATGCTATTATATGATGAATGGATAACAGAAGACATCAGGAGGGAAAAAAAAAATTCTTAGAAGTAAATGAGAACAAAGACACATCATATCAAAATCTCTGGGACACTATGAAAGCAGTTCTTAAAGGAAAATTTATTTCATGGAGCATATTCAACAAAAGAAGAAAAAAATCAACATATAAATGACTTAACACTACGGCTCAAAGCCCTAGAAAAAGAGCAACAGACCAACACCAAAAGCAGTAGAAGACAGGAAATACTTAAAATCACAGTTGAAATCAAAGAAATTGAAACAAAAGAAACAATGGAAAAAATTGACAAAATAAATAGTTGGTTCTTTGAAAAAAATTAACAAAATTGATAAACCCTTAGTCACACTAACAAAGAGAAGGAGAGAAAAAACTCAAATTACTAAAATTCGGAATGAACAAGGAAATATCACAACAGACACGAGTGAAATACAAAACATAATTAGAAGCTATTTTGAAAATCTGTACTCCAACACAACAGAAAATCTTGAAGATATCAACAGGTTTCTAGAGACATATGAATTACCTAAACTGAACCAGGAGGACATACACAACTTAAATAGATCAATTTCAAGTAATGAAATAGAAGAGGTCATCAAAAGCCTACCAAAAAAGAAAAGTACAGGACCAGATGGGTTCTCAGCTGAGTTCTACAAAACATTTAAAGAAGTGCTCATTCCAATGCTTCTCAAAGTATTCCATGAAATAGAAGAGGAGGGAACCCTCCCAAACTCATTCTATGAAGCCCATATCACCCTAATACCTAAATCAGACAGAGACACATCGAGGAAAGAAAATTTCAGACCAATATACTTAATGAACATTGACACAAAAATTCTCAACAAAATTTTAGCAAATCGCATACAAAAATATATTTAAAAGATAGTGCACCATGATCAAGTGGGTTTTATCCCAGGGATGCAAGGATGGTTCAACATCAGGAAATCAATAAATGTAATTCACCATATCAACAGACTTAAAGTCAAGCATCACATGATTATTTTGAGAGATGCAGAAAAAGCATTTGATAAAATACAGCATCCCTTCATGCTCAAAACACTGGAAAAAATAGGGATAGTGGAACATTCCTTAACATTGTAAAGGCCATCTATGCTAAGCCCATGGCCAATATTATTCTAAATGGTGAAAAACTGAAAGCGTTCCCCCTAAAAACTGGAACGAGACATGGATGCCCTCTTTCACCACTTCTATTCAACATTGTCCTTGAGACTCTAGCCAGAGCAATTAGAGAGACCAAAGAAATTAAAGGGAAAAAGATAGGAAAAGAAGAACTCAAACTGTCCCTATTTGCTGAAGATATAATTATATATTTAGAGGAACCAGAAAATTCCACCAGAAAACTTTTAGAACTCATAAGTGAATTCAGTAAAGCAGCAGGTTATAAGATCAATGCTCATATAGCTAATGCATTTTTTTACATAAGTGATGAATCTTCAGAAAGAGAACTTAGGAAAACTACCCCATTCACAATAGCCTCAAAAAAAAAAAATACTTGGGAATCAATCTCACAAAAGAGGTGAAAGGCCTCTACAATGAGAACTACAGAACACTAAAGAAAGAAATTAAAGAAAACCTTAGAAGATGGAAAAATATTCCATGTTCTTGGATAGGCAGAATTAATATTGTCAAAATGGTCATACTACCAAAAGTGCTATACAGATTCAATGCAATTCCAACTAAAATACCAATGATGTACCTTACAGAAATAGAGCAAGCAATCATGAAATTAATCTGGAAGAATAAGAAACCCAGAATAGCTAAAGCAATCCTTAGCAGGAAGAGTGAAGCTGGGGATATCACAATACCAGAACTTCAACTATACTACAAAGCAATAGTAACAACAATGGTATGGTATTGGTACCAAAATAGAGAGGTAGATCAATGGTACAGAATAGAGGACACAGACACAAACCCAAATAAATACAATTTTCTCATATTAGACAAAGGTGCCAAAAACATGCAATGGAGAAAAGATAACCTCTTCAACAAATGGTGCTGGGAAAACTGGAAAGCCATATGCAGCTGAATGAAAGTAAACCCCTGTCTCTCACCCTGCACAAAACTCAACTCAAAATGGATGAAGGACCTCGGAATCAGACCAGAGACCCTGCATCTTATAGAAGAAAAAGTAGGTCCAAATCTTCCACATGTCAGCCTAGGTTCAGACTTCCTTAATAGGACTTCCATAGCACAAGAAATAAAAGCAAGAATCAATAACTGGGATAGATGCAAACTAAAAAGCTTTCTCTCAGCAAAGGAAACTAACGGCAATGTGAAGAGAGAGCCTACAGAGTGGGAGAATATCTTTGCCACTCATACTTCAGATAGAGCACTAATTTCCAGAATATATAAAGAACTCAAAAAACTCTACACCAAGAATACAAATAATCCAATCAACAAATAGGTTAAGGAAATGAACAGACACTTCACAGAAGATCTACAATCAATAAACATATGAAAAAATGTTCAACATCTCTAGTAATAAGAGAAATGCAAATCAAAATTACCCTAAGATTCCATCTCAGCCCCATTAGAATGGCGATTATCAAGAACACAAGCAACAATAGGTGTTGGAGAGCATGTGGGGAAAAAGGTACACTCATACATTGCTGGTGGGGTTGCAAATTAGTGCAGCCACTCTGGAAAGCAGTGTGGAGATTCCTCAGAAAGCTTGGAATGGAACCATCATTTGACCCAGCTATCCCACTCCTTGGCCTATACCCAAAGGACTTAAAATCAGCATATTACAGAGATACAGCCACATCAATGTTCATAGCTGCTCAGTTCACAATAGCCAGATTGTGGAACCAACCTAGATGTCCTTCAATTGATGAATGGATAAAGAAACTGTGGTATATATATATACCATGGAATATTACTCAGCCATAAAGAATGATAAAATTATGGCATTTGCAGGCAAATGGATGAAATTGGAGAATATCATGCTAAGTGAGATAAGCCAATCTCAAAAATCCAAAAGGCAAATGATCTCACTGATAAGCGGATGATGACACATAATGGGGGTTGGGAGGGGGGCAAGAATGGAGGAAGGAGGGACTGTATAGAGGGAAAAGAGGGGTGGGTGACAGGGGTAGGGGGAAGGAAAAATAACAGAATGAATCAAACAACATTACCCTATGTAAATATATGATTACACAAATGGTATACCTTGACTTCATGTACAAACAGAGAAACAACATGTATCCCATTTTTTTACAATAAAAATAAATTTAAAAGAAAAGAAGGTAGTAAAAGTCTACTTCAAAATTGGACAGTAGGGGAGAAAATTCACTGCATTTATTTTGGTGGAACATAAACCCAGTGACCCTTGTGACCCAATACCAGTGTACACACCCATTACCTTATGGGTTTTGTGACCATTCTTTGATCAATGGAACAATTCCACACTTTCAGGTTAGTCTTTCCTCTAACAAATCCTTTGCACTTTAGAACTTAGTCGAAAACGCCAAAATTCTCTCTGTTCCTTATCATATATAATAAAATTAGTCTGTGATGCTGGCTTCTCCATTAAATTATCAGGCACATGAGAGCAGGGACTATGCCTTAAACAGTGAATGAACGACTGAATAAACTGTATTTGTCATGTATTTATGATTTTTCCGAAGGTCTAACAAAGACTCTAGACCATGGAATATGAGATTTAATTATGAAATGACTGAGTCCTGGGTGTTTATGGTGTGCTGATAGGGAAGATGAGCACTTCTGATTCACACATTGCTCACTTCTCACACATGAGTGTCTGGCTGAGTGTTGGTTAGTTCCAGAAACCAACAGGAATATTTCCCCAAACTTTGAGTATATCTGGGTTTTATAAAGGCAGGCATTAAGAAAGCTGATCAGGGGGCGATCCAAGATGGCGGCCTAGAGGGTGACTGCATCCCCAGTCGCTCCAGAACCCAGGAGTTAAGAAGGGGAGGCTTGAGAGACTCGAACTAAAATAAGCCACGGGGTGAGTCTGCCCACTGGGTAAAGCTCGGCCCGGGTGGCAGGCCCAGATAGAGGTGGCTTATCGGAGCAGGGCAGGGCAGCTAGAGTCTTCCACAGGCAGCCCTGCGCACTCCGGCGGTAGGCCCCACCCACACAGCCAGCTTCTCCAGGTTCTCGGAGCGGGCCCGCTAGTGAGAGCCTTTCTGACCAGAACAAGCTCCAAGTCCCGGAGCCAGCACAGCGTACTCCCAGCATACTCTGGCATGCAAGCAGCTTCAGGGACCAGGATAGGGCAGCCAGAGACTTCCCCCACCAGCCTGGACCCCTGCGGTGGGAGGTGCCTTTCAAGGCTAGCTTCTCAGACCAGACCGCCAGTGAGAGGCTTTCTACATAGAGCCAGCCACAAGTCCCCGACCAAACGGAGAGCTTCGATCCGCAAGCAGCCTCTGGGATCAGGGCAGGGCAGCCAGAGACCTCTTCAGGTGGCTCTGCCCACTCCGGCCGCAAGCTCTTTCCATGGGGCGTTCCAAGATGGAGGCCTAGAGGGTGACTGCATCCCCAGTCGCTCCAGAACCCAGGAGTTAAGAAGGGGAGGCATTGAGAGACTCGGACTGAAATAGAGCCACGGGTGAGTCTGCCCACTGGGTAAAGCTCGGCCCGGGTGGCAGGCACAGATAGGGTGGCTTATCAGAGCAGGGTAGGGCAGCTACAGTCTTCCCCAGGTAGCCTTCCACACTCCGGCAGTGAGCTCCTCCCACACGGCCAGCTGAACGGTGCAGGCCCCCAGTGAGAGCCTTTCCACACAGAGCCAGCTCCAAACCCTGGAACCAGTAGGGGGCTAGGGGCAGCTTTCTTCGGATGCACTGCATTATCAAATTCCTCCAAGACATCAGGCTACTGAAGGCTGGGAGGTGATACACTGGAAATCTACCGGGACACTATAAGCCAATAGCGGAAATCTGCAATATCTCAGGGTCCCACTGACAGCTGACCAATATGAGAAAACAAGGGAAGAAAATGTCCCAAACAAACCTAGATACTACATCAATAAAACCCAATGACAGCACAGCAGAAGAAATGTCAGAAAGGGAGTTCAGAATGTACATAATTAAAACGATCAGGGAAGCAAATGAGGAGATGAAAGAGCAAATGCAGGCATTGAAGGAGGAGATGAAAGAGCAAATGCAGGCATTAAATGATCGCACCAATCAACAGTTAAAAGACCAAATACGGGAAGCAAGAGTTCATTTCAATAAAGAGTTAGAGATACTGAAAAAAAAGCAAACTGAAATACTTGAAATGAAGGAAACAATAAACCAAGTTAAAAACTCCATAGAAAGCACAACCAATAGGATAGAACACCTGGAAGACAGAACCTCAGACATTGAAGACTAATTATTTAATCTTGAAAACAAAGTTGGCCAAATAGAGAAGATGGTAAGAAATCATGAACAGAATCTACAAGAACTGTGGGATATCATGAAAAGGCCAAATTTAAGAATTATTGGGATTGAGGAAGGCTTAGAGAAACAAACCAAAGGAATGAACAATCTATTCAATGAAATAATATCAGAAAATTTCCCAAATCTGAAAAATGAAATGGAAAACCAAGTACAAGAGGCTTATAGAACTCCAAACATACAAAATTACAACAGACCCACACCAAGGTACATTATTATGAAAATACCTAACATACAAAATAAAGACAGAATTTTAAAGGCCACGAGAGAAAAGAATCAAATTACATTCAGAGGGAAACCAATAAGAATATCAGCAGATTTTTCAATCCAGACCCTAAAAGCTAGAAGGGCCTGGAACAACATATACCAAGCCCTGAAAGAAAACGGATGCCAACCAAGCATCTTATACCCAGCAAAACTTACCTTCAAATTTGATGATGAAATAAGATCCTTCCATGATAAACAAAAGCTAAAGGAATTTACAAAAAGAAAGCCAGCATTACAGAACATTCTCAGCAAAATATTCCATGAGGAAGAGATGAGAAACAACGATGCAAATCAGCAACAGGAGGTGCTAACCTAAAGGAATAGCCAAATAAAGGAGAAACCAAATCATGTCAAAAACAAATATTAGTCAATTGACTTGGAATACAAATCATATCACAATAATAACCCTGAATGTTAATGGCCTGAACTCATCAATCAAAAGACATAGACTGGCAGATTGGATTAAAAAGAAAAATCCAACAATATGCTGCCTGCAAGAGACTCATCTCATAGAAAGAGACACCCATAGACTAAAGGTGAAAGGATGGGGAAAAACATACCATGCACACGGACACAGCAAAAAAGCTGGAGTATCCATCCTCATTTCAGATAATGTGGACTTCAAACCAAAACTAGTCAGAAGGGATAAAGAAGGACATTACATGCTGCTTAAGGGAAGCATAAATCAGCAAGACATAACAATCATAAATATCTAGGCCCCGAACATTGGCTCATCCACGTACATCAAACAAGTCCTTCTCAATTCCAGAAATCAAATAGACCACAACACAATAATACTAGGCGACTTTAACACACCTCTCTCACCAATGGATAGATCGTCCAAACAAAAATTGAATAAAGAAACTATAGATCTCAACAACACAATCAACAATTTAGACTTAACGGACATATACAGAATACATCATCCAACAAAGAATGAATACACTTTCTTCTCAACAGCACATGGATCCTTCTCCAAAATAGACCATATTTTATGCCACAAAGCTACTGTTAGCAAATACAAGAAGATAGAGATACTACCTTGTACTCTATCAGATCATAATGGATTGAAATTAGAAATAAATGACAGAATAAAAAACAGAAACTTCTCCAATACCTGGAGATTAAACAATACACTATTATATGATGAATAGATAACAGAAGACATCAGGAGGGAAATAAAAAAATTCTTAGAAGTAAATGAGAACAAAGACACATCATATCAAAATCTCTGGGACACTATGAATGCAGTACTTAGAGGAAGATTTATTTCATGGGGCGCATTCAAAAAAAGAAGCAGAAATCAACAAATAAACGACTTAACACTACAGCTCAAAGCGCTAGAAAAAGAAGAGCAGACCAATACCAAAAGTAGTAGAAGACAGGAAATAGTTAAACTCAGAGCTGAAATCAACGAAATTGAAACAAAAGAAACAATACAAAAAATTGACAAAATAAATAGTTGGTTCTTTGAAAAAATAAATAAAATTGATAAACCCTTAGCCACACTAACAAAGAGAAAGAGGGAGAAAACTCAAATTACTAAAATTCGGAATGAACAAGGAAACATCACAACAGACACGACTGAAATACAAAACATAATTAGGAGCTATTTCAAAAATCTATACTCCAACAAAACAGAAAACCTCGAAGACATCAACAAATTTCTAGAGACATATGAATTACCTAAACTGAACAAGGAGGACATACACAACTTAAATAAACCAATTTCAAGCAATGAAATAGAAGAGGTCATCAAAAGCCTACCAACAAAGAAAAGTCCAGGACCAGATGGGTTCTCAGTCGAGTTCTACAAAACCTTTAAAGAAGAGCTCATTCCAATACTCCTCAAAGTATTCCATGAAATAGAAGAGGAGGGAACCCTCCCAAACTCGTTCTATGAAGTCAATATCACCCTGATACCTAAACCAGACAGAGACACATCGAGGAAAGAAAATTTCAGACCAATATCCTTAATGAACATTGACGCAAAAATTCTCAACAAAATTTTAGCAAATCCCATACAAATATATATTAAAAAGATAGTGCACCATGATCAAGTGGGTTTTATTCCAGGGATGCAAGGTTGGTTCAACATTCGGAAATCAATTAATGTCATTCACCATATCAACAGACTTAAAGTTAAGAATCACATTATTTCAATAGATGCAGAAAAAGCATTCGATAAAATACAGCATCCCTTCATGCTCAAAACAATAGAAAAAATTGAGGTAGTGGGAACATTCCTTAACATTATAAAGGCCATCTACGCTAAGCCCATGGCTAATATCATTCTAAATGGTGAAAAACTGAAAGCGTTCCCCCTAAAAACTGGAACAAGGCAGGGATGCCCTCTTTCACCACTTCTATTCAACATCGTCCTTGAGACTCTAGGCAGAGCAATTAGACAGACCAAGAAATTAAAGGGATACGAATAGGAAAAGAAGAACTCAAACTATCCCTGTTCACTGATGACATGATTATATATTTAGAGGAACCTGGAAATTCAACCAGAAAACTTTTAGAACTCATAAGTGAATTCAGTAAAGTAGCAGGTTACAAGATCAATGCTCATAAATCCAATGCATTTTTATACATAAGTGATGAATCTTCAGAAAGAGAAATTAGGAAAACTACCCCATTCACAAAAGCATCGAAAAAAATAAAATACTTGGGAATCAATCTCACAAAAGAGGTGAAAGACCTCTACAATGAGAACTACAGAACACTAAAGAAAGAAATTAAAGAAAACCTTAGAAGATGGAAAGATCTCCCATGTTCCTGGATAGGCAGAATTAATATTGTCAAAATGGCTATACTACCTAAAGTGCTATACAGATTCAATGCAATTCCAATTAAAATCCCAATAATGTACCTTGCAGAAATAGAACAAGCAATTATGAAATTCATCTGGAAGAATGAAAAACCTAGAATAGCTAAAGCAATCCTCAGTAGCAAGAGCGAAGCACGGGGTATTGCAATACCAGATCTTCAACTCTACTACAAAGCAATAGTAACAAAAACGGCATGGTATTGGTACCAAAATAGACAGGTAGATCAATGGTACAGAATAGAGGACATGGACACAAACCCAAATAAATACAATTTTCTCATACTAGACAAAGGTTCCAGCAATATGCAATGGAGAAAAGATAGCCTCTTCAACAAATGGTGCTGGGAAAACTGGAAAACCATATGCAATAGAATGAAATTAAACCCCTATCTCTCACCCTACACAAAACTCAACTCAAAATGGATGAAGGACCTCGGAATCAGACCAGAGACCCTGCATCTTATAGAAGAAAAAGTAGGTCCAAATCTTCAACTTGTTGGCTTAGGATCAGACTTCCTTAACAGGACTCCCATAGCACAAGAAATAAAAGCAAGAATCAACAACTGGGATAGATTCAAACTAAAAAGTTTTCTCTCAGCAAAGGAAACTATCAGCAATGTGAAGAGAGAGCCTACAGAGTGG
The DNA here is from genome assembly GCF_902686445.1 of Sciurus carolinensis. Taxonomy (NCBI): domain Eukaryota; kingdom Metazoa; phylum Chordata; class Mammalia; order Rodentia; family Sciuridae; genus Sciurus; species Sciurus carolinensis. The sequence continues at coordinate 54,714,347 of NC_062215.1, read as the reverse complement.
GAGAATATCTTTGCCAACCATACTTCAGATAGAGCGCTAATTTCCAGAATCTATAAAGAACTCAAAAAACTCTACACCAAGAATACAAATAATCCAATCAACAAATGGGCTAAGGAAATGAACAGACACTTCACAGATATATGAAAAAATGTTCAACATCCCTAGTAATAAGGGAAATGCAAATCAAAAGTACCCTAAGATTTCATCTCACCCCAATTAGAATGGTGATTATCAAGAACACAAGCAACAATAGGTGTTGGCGAGGATGTGGTGAACAAGGAACACTCATACATTGCTGGTGGGGTTGCAAATTAGTGCAGCCACTCTGGAAAGCAGTGTGGAGATTCCTCAGAAAGCTTGGAATGGAAACACCATTTGACCTAGCTATCCCACTCCTTGGTCTATACCCAAAGGACTTAAAATCAGCATACTACAGAGATACAGCCACATCAATGTTCATTGCTGCTCAATTCACCATAGCCACATTGTGGAACCAACCTAGATGCCCTTCAGTTGATGAATGGATAAAGAAACTGTGGCATATATATACAATGGAATATTACTCCGCAATGAAGAATGATAAAATTATGGCATTTGCAGGCAAATGGATGAAATTGGAGAATATCATGCTAAGTGAGATAAGCCAATCTCAAAAAACTAAAGGACGAATGATCTCTCTGATAAGCGGATGAGGACATATAATGGGGGGTGGGAGGGGTTAGCACTAGGTTTAGGGTTAGGTTTAGAGTTAAGGATAAGGAGAGCGGTAAGAATGAAGGAAAGAAGGACTGTATAGAGGGGAAAGAGGGGTGGGAGGGGTGGGGGGAAGGAAAAAAAATAATCAAACATCATTGCCCTATGTAAACGTATGATTACACAAATGGTATGCCTTGACTCTATGTACAAATAGAGAAACAACATGTATCCCATTTGTATACAATAATAAAAAAAATAAAAATAAAAAAAATTTTTTAAAAATGAAGACAGTTACAAGGAGAATACATTAAATTTAGCTAAAGATGTTCATAAATGATATAAAGTCAAAAAGTTCTGCAATTATTCCTATAAGTACACTGATGAACAGAAGTAGAAAATAGAACTTAAAAAACCTGTGTGGGAGAACAAGAGCCTGGGACTGCAAGTCAGGACCCTGGACTCTGTTCTGCTGACAACTGTTTTCCTAGCTGTGAAATTTTGAGCAAGATGCTTAACTTCTAGAGGTTCACTTTCACTACTTGTCAAAAGAGGGTTTTGGATTAGCCTATCTTGGAGGACCCTCCAGCTCTGACATTCAGGGATTGCATATTCTCAGGGGGACTTTCAGCAAGTTAGGTTGCTTCAGCCTAGGGGCTCTTCCTCTTAACCAAGATCATTAAACACTTAGATGGCTCTTGAGCAGTGTAATCTTGGGATGCAGGCAGTCTACCAGCAGTGGAGTTCAGCTTCCAAACATATGACAACATCAAAATGGCTGAATGCCCAGAAACTTGGAAAAGGGAGTAGTTTACATAAATACCATGCAACCTTTGAGCAAATAGGAACATGGGTCCAATAGGGTGTCCACAGGATGTTATGGTTTCATTTAAAGGAAAAAATCTTCCTTTGCCTTTAAAGTGGAGTTGTGAAGGGGAGACCCTGTGATCAATCCTACTTCAGCTAACTTTTGCTTAATAGCACACTTTCCCAGAACTTAGTGACTTAAAGCAACAACCTTTTTAATTTAGCTTGTAGTTCTGTGGGTTGGTTAGGCAGTTCCTCTAGTCTGGACTGTCTTTACTGGTTTCTGATTGCCTTGCTCGTGCATCTGGAGTGGATTGGCAGATCAGCTTGTAGCTGGATGATCTGGGATGGCCTCAATCTAATATCTGGCAGTTGACAGGCTGCAGGCTCGAGCTGCATGACTATTGGCTGGGGTGTCTGAGGATGACCTTTTAGTATCCATCAGATTAGTGTGAACCGATTCACATAATAGCCAAACAGGGTTCCCAAAAGCCATAAGAGGGCAAGTCCAAATGTGTAAGTCCCTTTCAAGCCTACTCTGTGACACAAAAACAAGCCACCTAGGCAATCCAGATTCAAGAGATGGGTGACTGATGAATGCAAAAAAGGAGAATGGAGTGTCCCCATCCCTGTGGTAGGGATATAGGGACCATGATTTGTAAACTTTGCTTTCCACTCAGGTTTGTGGCATTCTCCCTGGGTATATCATTTCTTAACATATTAGAGTTCCACACTTACTATTTGAGAATTTCTTGTGAATATGTTGTTACCTTCCCAATACCAGTTCCATTAGATAGTGTAGAACCTGCCCACATACAAAGATGGTGAACAGCTCACTTTTAGTTTTCATGATTATGAAGTCAAGGATTCTCAAATCCAGAAGTTTCTGTGGTCACAGAGGGCTGCATAATATGAGGCTAAGGAATTACCTTTCCCACAGGCACTGAACTACACAGATGCTATGTCACCATAATTACATCTTTGTCAACAATTTCATACTTATATGCATTCTAGCAAGTGATTAATACTATTTTAAAGTAAATTTGTATATCATATATTGGTCTACAATTTTCTTTCTTTTAATCAATAATGTGTATTGAAGATTCTTTCATTATTTTCATTTAACTGTTCACCACATTTGAGTCAGTTCCATTGCAAACCAAGCTTTAATAACCATCCTTGAAAACAGGAACTGGGAGTTTTTGAGCTTGTGTTTCTTTGAAATGTGGAACTGTTATGTCATAAGATTTGCACAATTTAATAAGTAGATACAGTAGATATTATAAAATTACCCTTTAAAGTGTCTTAACTAATCCAAATATTTGTCAGCAAGAAATGAGAGTGTCTACTTTTCCTATACCCACACTTTACATCATCAGATTCTATTTTTTTCCAATCTAATGGGGAAAAATGTTTTCTCACACTGATTTGAATTTCTCTTATTACTTGTGATATTGAACATATTTTCTTCTTTTATTGGACATTTGCATTTCCTACTCTGTCTTTGGTTTTTAAAAATGGAGATTAATAGGATTTGCATTGTTTATTTGCCAACTGGTTTTCTTATATGTGTGTCTTCTGGTTATTGAAGAACAGCTGAAGCAAAAAAAATTGAAAAAGCATCTAAGATTATAAGCAAAACAAATTTGACCTAGGTTACAATTACTATTTCAATGTTTAGTGGTTAAGTTTTACACACACACACACACACACACACAAAGTAAGTGATGCACACATATGTAATATATGTATAGTATTGTTATGGTTTGGATATGAGGTATCCCCTAAAACTCCTATGTTAATACAGGAATATTCACAAGTGAAATGATTTGATTATGATAGTTATAATCAGTTCATCCTAGTTTGAATGGACTGATTAGGTGGTAACTGTAGGCAAGTGGAGAGTGACTGGAAGAGGTGGGTTCACCTTCTCTGAGGCCCCCTCCCTCTCTGCGTTCTAGCTGCCATGTACTGAGCAGCTTCCTTCTGCTTTGCCCTTCTGCCATGATGGCTGCCTTGCCTTGGCCCAGAGCAATGGATCCAGCCAACCATGTACTAAACCTTTGAGAATGTGATCCAAAATAAAGTTTTCCTTCTAAGTTGTCTTTGTCAGATATTTTGGTCATAATAATGACTAACACACACCTATATATGCAAATACCCACAATTAAGGAAACAACTCTTACCCACTACTTACCTTCATTGAACTGATATATAAAATCAAGAACATGTTTTATCATTTTTCTTATTTCATCCAAAATATCAGCTTGCAGAACACATTGGAGTTGGTGATCAACTTCTATACCTAGGTACAGAAGGGAAGATAGTAATATTATACAAGCATTAGAACATATTTTGAAATCAAGCATTTTGATACCTAGAACCCCATTATTATAAACTATTTAAAAGTTAGACCAGTTAGCATCGTGGAAAGTATTTGAGACAGAATGTTCAGCAAAAAATAAAGCAGAACATTTACATGTTTAAATATGCATAGTGATAAATGCATAGTGAATAAAGACTGAAAGAGAACATGGAAAAAATCACAGACTTGTGTTTGAGTAGTTAGAACTCAGGGTTATTTTTCCTTTAAATTTACTTCAATAAGATTCATATATTTAAGTGTCATAACATAGCAAAAGAAGTGGACAAGCCTGTAATGACAAAATAATAGGTGGTCACAAAGAGAAACTGTCAGAGACCTAATATTCAGCTCTAACAGGGAGACAGACATCAAGTTAGTCATTGAAATCTAGCAAGATGAAGTATAATTTTAAGTTAACATGCAATCTATGTGGCTTTGGGACAACATTGTTATACTTAATAATAATCCATCTGACATGATGGATTCTTATTTTCTGTAGAAAAATGTGTATTTCCTCTAACCTCAATAAAATTATGCTTGTACTACCATATCTATTTCCTGTAGCTGTCAAGCATCCATCCTTATATATACATAGTACTCCTTCTCCACCTGTTCAGGTCTCCCACAAAGTCATCACTCCAATCATTGCTTTCTCCTTTTATCAAACTGTTTACTAAGTATATCACCCACATGCATTCTCTTCTATTCAACTCAAATATATTCTTTTAACCCATCCTATTTTCACCCATTTCTATTATTTTCCAGTTCTAAAAATCTCATTATATTGCATTGTGTTTAACCTTCTTGGATATACATATAGGCATTTATTTAAGTATATGGTATCATAAGTGTGGCTAAGGTATGCCTCTGTGCATAAATGATTTGTACAAATGAATGACAATTGTGTTCATGGATGTATCTGTGTGCATATTGTAGAAGACACTGTTGTTTGCCTACCCCAAATACATTCCGTTTTCCTTCCTTCTTATACAATCATAATTTTGGTTGAGTATCCAATCTTTCAGGTAAATAACTTTTCTTTGGCTTAAGAGTAAATATTCAATAGTTTAATTCATTTATAGTAATCCAATTATCCTGATGATTTAAGAATGGAAATTTGATTCAGTTTTGACAAAGAGGGAATAAGGAAAGATAGGTAGGGGAGTTCCTGAGGGTTCCTTCCTCCATTAGATACTGTCAGGTTGGCATATGATACTTGGAACTACAGTGGACTCTTTATAACCTGGGGTCAGCTAACAACGTACTAAAACCAGGTAGATAAAAAGAGCCTGGTCCCTCATGACATTGTTAAATTGTTATGTAAAATAATATGCTAATATTATTGTTTAAGGCATTTTAGGTTACCTGCAGCCAAAAGCATTCTACATATTCTTGTTTGGGAAGGGGATGGAAGGTATGATTCAGGTAGTCCTATATAGGACAGGCAGAAGCTATGAACTAACCAGTAGGAGTGCATAATTCCCTGAGAAGGGCCAGTTATTGAAAGTTTATTTTGGTTTTTGGCTTGTTTGTTTTTGTTTCTGTTTCTTGTTTTCCTTATTGTGGGTGCAGAATAATAGGTTGGCTGGCCCTAGAGCAGCATACTTGAATTTGTAGGACATGACTGTGGCATCTTCAGGAGTGGAGCTGAAGGAATAATGATCAAAAATAACCTGTCTGAATCTCAGGCGAGACCATAGTCAGTCTAGACAAGTTAGGAGAAGATTGTGTGTGTGTGTGTGTGTGTGTGTGTGTGTGTGTGTGAGAGAGAGAGAGAGAGAGAGAGAGAGAGAGAGAGAGAGAGAGAAAGAGAGAGAGAGAAACAGGTCAGAGAAGGAAAGAATATAGAGAGTGTTGGATGTTGGAGAACGATCCTGAGGCTGGTGGCAGCAAACAACTTCTTTCTGGGATAAATTTATGGAGAATAGTCATGTTATATTTTAGTCACCTTGGCAATAGAACAAAGGTGGTCTTTGTAGGTAGCTTGTAGAAGTTAAAAGAAGTTATATGGGTAATATTCTTATTATAAATTGTTGACTCAGAAAGAATGCCTCTTGTGATCTTAAGTGTTTTGTCCAATGTATATGTGACATAATATGTCAAATATAAAAGAGTAAAGTTGGAATGAGAACATAATAATATCTCTAATTATTTATAATGTACTTAATACTCCCTCATATTGAAATGTTTTGAAGATTTGGCTCTATTTGTAAGGGCCAAACTTATCAGCAGATATTTGTTCTAGCTAGAATAGCATTGTCCACAAACAACGTAATCTAAAGCTAATCTTTCAAAGTTTGAAAGTCTTACACTTTTATTTGGTATCAAAGGGAACCATAATCTCTATTATTCTTATTATTATTTTGTGGTGCCAAGGATGGAACCCTAGGTCTTACACATGGCACTGTTTCACTGAACTCAGTACTCAACCTTATCTAACATAGTAAGGTTTCAGTTTATTACATTTATTACAACTCTGTGTCTATATTTGGATACTTAGCTTCCTACAATTATAATTAATAATTCATTTCTTTTCTTAGTTATGTACCCAAAGTATCAATACTTGAATAACCAGGATAATTTCATTTGTTTATATTATTTGCTATCTTTCTCTTAAATTTACTCTTGGTTAAGGCATCCAAGATCTAACAAAAAATACCTTAAGTTGTAATAGAAATTTTAATTACACTATAGTTAGCAAATTGTTAATCATGCTAGTAGGTCTCACAGGAAAGAGAATAAATTTTTCGTACTATGGCCATTTATCCCTCTATGCAGTAATGACCTCCTTAATGTCTGTCTTCTCATAAGATACTAAGCTCTTTGAGGGAACCTGTGTGCCTTGTTCATTACTGTTTCCCCAGAACCTAGCACAGTGCTGGTCTGTAGTGGACACATAATAATTACCTATTAAAAGTACAAATTTTTAGAGTAATTAATTCTATGGAGTGGAGTTAGAGAGAAGGTTCTGTAGAAGGTGACATTTCACTTAAGTCTTGGGAATGAGAAGAATCTGTCATACTCATTTGAAGGGCCAAACATAACAGCAAAGGAAATAATATGAATGGAACCAGAAAGATACTCAGAAATATTGAGGAAATTAAGTACAATGTCTGCCTGGGGTTAATTTGCTTATTATCTAATAATTATAAGCCTTAATGATGTGCAAGTTAGCTACAAATATTCTTTAATTTTTCTGGAGTTTCAGGTAAGACATACTTTATTCAGTTATGCCAATAGACTTACCAACAGGATACTTGGCTCTAGAGAGAGTGATTGTATATTTGAGAAAAGAATGCTCAATAAGATAAACATAGCAGGGTAAGGAAGCCAAAGAAGTCTGATAAGAAATTTTTAAATGTCTTTCTTTTATGTAAAGACCATATGTTTTATTCTCTTTGCTGCTATGGAGAGAGTGATGCCTTCATATTCTTTACTTTATCAACCAAGATTAGTAAGACAACTTTAGGAAACACTCTAAAGCTCAATGTTATAGCTTTGAAAACATTCAAATAAATTGCACATAAAATTACATGCAGCTTTCTGGGTAAAATGTACATTACAAAATTCTCCTGAGCCATGACCAAATAAGAGGAAATAAATTTTCTTTCTGAATGGATGTGGTTGTTTTTGTTTTCATCATTAGTTACCCTTACTATTTAGCTTTTTTATTCTCTTAAGAACTCTGTTTCTACCCCTGTAATTTAGGTTCTACAGATGTGAGGTGATTCACCTTCATCCTGCTTATTTGAATAAAAATTTGAGTCACCTCTCTTAGTTCGATAACCAGGAATCAATCTTGTGGCTTCCAGTCTGGCCACCAAAGCATTCAGCTCTCTTCAATGAGCAACAGAGATCAGCTGCATAAGGATCTCCCACCTGAACCATGACCTACTGATTGTCCACAACTCAAGAGAAACAAAAATAATAGTTAACCTCACATGGGGTAGACATTAGTCTAAATGCTTTGAATACATTTTCTCATTTAAACCTTTTAGCAGTCATATTGGGTATTATTATGGCAATTTTATAAAAAGCCTTTTTGAGAGTTGAACTTCTTGTTTAAGGTAAGTGAAGGAGAAAGCCAAGATTTAAGCCCAGCTTCTGGCTACATGGGTCAAACTTTTCCCACTAAACCATTTTAGCTCTCTCAGGAAGAAAGAACATCTATTATATAAAATCAAACACAAAATTCATTATTTGTGTTTTCACTTGTTTGGTATTTTTTAGCATTGTTTCTTTAGTTAAAGGCATTGGAATGCTCAATTTTTAATCTCACAGATTCCTGAGTCTTAAAATGATTAGCCATATGAAGTATAGGACAAAAGTTTGGCAGTATGTTATGTAATCCCAATCAAAATGTTGACAAGGGCAGGACTAAAGGGAAACAATGTCTTCACCACTGAAAATAACAATTATTTGAACTTCCTAAAACCCTATAATTTTGATATTTCAACTCTACCATATAAAATTCTGATATTCATTTTACTTGACTTTTTGTCAAATAACTTATGAATTGGTGGCTTTCTCAAAACCTAAGCTTATAGGCATAAGAATCCACAAGGGTCTTGTTATTTTTTTCATCGTAGTTGCTCTTTTACTTGTTTCTCCCTTTCTCCTGCCTGTCACCACCACCTCTGTGTCTGGGTATAGCCTCCCATCCAGCCTCCCAGCCTGACTGTGGAATAGATCTATTTCTCTTGAACCTTCCTTCCTGACCCTGTTCTGGTTGTTTCACATCTATAATTGACTTATATAAACTTATAAATTAATAACATTGACATTACCTTAAAATAATGAAACATCTGAATTAAAAAGTCAGTCCTGGAATCTTCAAGAATAAGGGTGCACCCCAAGTGAGAGGTTGTGTTGTGAAGGTCATAAATGATGTCATAGGAATCTTCACTATTTTTGGACCAAATAAATGATTTCTTTCTTGTGTTCTTTTCACTTCATATGGAAAATCCTCTGACATCTTTTTGCCATGCTATTATTAGCAGAAAGGAAAAGATTAACATTATTTGTGGCTAAGAAAACATAAATACTCAATAATATTGTATAGAGGGAAATGAGGGGTGGGGTGGGGATGGGGGAAGGAAAGATAATGGAATGAGACAGACATCATTACCCTATATACATGTATGATTACACAAATGGTGTGACTCTACATCATGTACAACCAGAGAAATGAAAAGTACCCCATTTGTGTATAATAAATAAAAAAAGAAGTAAAATAAAATAGCCAATAAGAATACAGTGTACAAAGAACCAGTTGTCAAACTTTTAACATGGAAAATCTTGTGAGAGGAGTAAGAACATCTAAAACTTTTATATACAAAAAAATCTTTTTCTCTCCATTTTATTCCACACAACTGATATTACATTGGTATTCATGAAAAATAATATGTTCATTATGTGGCTAGTCACAGGTAGGACATTTCAAACAATTTACCATTGACTTCAACCCTAAACAAAACTTTTCCATTAATCTTATTTATAGTTTCTTTGCAATTATGGTACATTTGTTATTTATAATGGAGATGAATCATTAAATGCATCTTCCCCCCAATCTTTACTCTGGCTAGTTCAAGTTCTCAAAACATAATCAAACTCAGGTGTTCACATCATCTTAATGCTAGATAATTTTAACTGAGGCCCAACTGTCATTAATGGTCCAGGGTAAAGGTTTACAGATTAGAGTCCCCAGATATACAAAAATGTGCAGGTACATGTGTATATATTTTTGTGGGACAAGTGTTAATAGCTATTATTATATTCTTACATGGTTCTCAATCAGTTTCTCCATACTTCCTGAAATGGTTAGGATACATTTTTTCTTGTCGTATGTGACAATGGTTTAGATTTCTTTTTTCTCATTAAATCATTCTACCACATTTTCATGTAGTTCCATCTCTTTTTATTTCCTGGTTATTTTTACTAGTATCTCAAGGGACCTCCACTTTGTACCTGAGTGCTTCCTGTCTGGAATATAGTCAAGAAGGTGGATTAGTCATTTTGCAGTTATGAAGCAAAAGCCATGAGTCCAAAAATGTTCATGTGAAGAAGAGCACAGTGGGAAGAGAGAAGCAACCTGTGGCACTGATGATATCATGAAGCCACCCCACCAGCCCTGGAAAGCCTACCTTTGGACTCGTTATTTGTGAATAAGAAACCCTTATTTCCTTAAGCTACTATGTTTAAGTTTCTATTATATGCAACCAAACATAATTCCTAAAGGATTAATGTACATGTATTATACACATACATATTATATACACATGTGCACACACAAATATCTGTTTTTAAAGTTAATTCATGATAATCCCATGAGACCATTCCCTACCTTATTTGCTTCTACATCTTTCTACCCCAATTGAGTAAATGGCACCACTGCCCACCCAGCTGCTCAGAGTTTAGGCTGGAAGTTTTGAAAGACAATGGACATTTTGAGTTTCCATGCCTGGAGTACAGGTACCACTGGAACAGTTCCAAGGGATGAGACTGAAAGAACAGACAGAGGCAAGAACCCAAAGAGCACTATCATCTATACTAGGTAGCTTAGATCTATTCTGAGGAGGAGACTTTTAAAAAAAATTGACAGGGGAAAAGCATGTTAGGATTATCTCTATAACATAAGGGAAGGCAATAAGGACTGGAGCAAGTCTCAATCTACAGTCTGTTGAGAGGTTATTGTAACTGTCTGCAGGATAAATAAACTAAGGGAGTAAAACAGGAGAGCAAGACTGGATATGTGAAGTTCTTGCAAACAATATTTGGAAAAACTTACCCACTAGACAAGGGGGATGAAGAACTGTCATTTCTATGGAGGATTTTCTATGGTGGATGACAGTGCCCTTACTGAGATGAGGAATATAGGAAAAGAAATTTGGGGTGGGTAGGAAAAGATATATATTTCATAAATTTTCATAGCTGCTCTAAGAGAGAACTGCTTGACCTCTGAAAAGTGTTATGAAGAAGAAGCAGAATGTGAATTCAATTTAAAAAACTTCTCTCACTGAAAGGCACACTTATAGAATAAGTGGTCATAATAAGAAAACTCACCCAAGTTCATTTTAGAGTCATTTGTGAACTTAATATGCTGACAGTTGTTCTTCAACAAATTATTTTTTGTACTATAATATGTATATGTATAATACTCATTTTAGGTTAATAACTTTTTATATTGATATCACCTCAATCATAAAGATAAAGCATTTTAAAAATTAAAATTGAATTCATCTTTTGTTCCATAGTGACACTAAACCTAAGGACTTCTCTAACTCAAATTATGTATCAGAAAACAGGTACATAAAGCAGTGCAGCTAGTTGTTCCTGTGCATGTCTTATATCTTGTCTAGCAGTCTACCCACTCCTTGGGGGGAAAAAAACAACTGTACACAGTGTTGTACTCCCACAGTACTTGGCACAATGATAAAAGATGTTTAATAATATTTTTTGGTAAATGAAAGAAAAAAATGAAAAAGGTAAAACACTTAGAGGCATATACAGTGATAGCTATCAGGACACAAACAAAGGCAACAATAATTAGTCAGGATCCATCTAGAATATTAGGATTAAGTATATTGTATGGAATGCATTTTAAATCAGCTACAACTCAAATTCAGAAAGTCCAGGGTAAGTGTCTTTGGCTCTCATTATTTAATCCACCCTCAAAGGTAAATACTATTCCTCAGGTTGCAGAGTGGCCTGATGTTTTCAGAAAATGGGTACGTATTCACTCTTCATTCAACAAATATTAATTGGAACATCATATTTTTCTTAACTAGAACTTTATGTGCTACCATAAACAGTTGCAAGAAAACATTGTAGTGAATTTCCCACACAGCTAACAAGTATGTACGTAAATACAGTGGTCAAACACTAACTTAATGCAAAGGATTATTAAATCTGTCTTTCCAGATATGATTTAAAAATAAAATCTTTCTTATATATTTTTGTAGTCTGCATAGGATATATTTGTAAAGAAAAATCAAATAATGTGGTATTTTTAAAAGTATTTAAAAGAGCATATGAATGCTTAGTTTCCACAACTGTGTAATTCACAAGGCAGCATGACTTAAAGTGAAAGATATGTACATATTACAGGCACTATATGTACAAACATGAATATTCATCACACAGATATGTGTACATGTTCTCTCACACACATACCACACTTCACACATGCATGTATGCACACTATACAAAACATGTTCTTACCTAAGATTTTCAAGGTCAAAAACACGATTCAGATCACAGTCAAAATATCTGGTACACTTCTTCACCGCTCTTGGGTTGGTAATAAGTGGTTTACTTCCAGCCCTGTTCTCTGAATCTCAGCATCATTCTCTAGCCAGTGCTTAACCAGAAATACTCCTGTTAGCTCATTCCTGTGAGTTTCTCCAAAGACAGCCATCTTTTTTATAGGTTCTTCAGTAATGTGATGAGAGGTCATTTTACCAATAGTCTTACCTGATTTCTGCAAATCAAAAGAGAGATTAAATGAAGCTTAACATTCTAAGAAAAGTTTAGAAATTTAAATTTAAATACAATTTAAACAAAGTGTAAAGCACAGAGAACTTTAAACCTCTCCTGTTACAAGCTCTGTATATTATGTGGACACTCCTCTCTGTAGCCCTGTCCTTTACCATATTTGGATTAAAATATACAAAGAGCAACCAGAGATACAAATGTTAACTTGTAACTCCCTCAGATGGTCAGTAGATTGAAGTACAATAATAAATTGGCCTCTCCTACCAGTACAAAAAGTCTGTTTTTTCTTCAGCTAGGACGACATCCAACAAGGCTTTCGTGATCATTTGTAATAATAAAAATAGTTCAAAGAGTTCTAATCTGCCAAAATTTTAAAAATTAAGAAATGATTCATTCAATATTTGTTTCCACTGGCATTAAATATATATATATCTAAAGTGAATCCAGTCATTTTTCATGACATGAGAGTATTGAGTCTCATGTCTACAAACAGTCAAAAACAGATACTCAGAACTTCCTCTTGAACCAGCACCCTTTCTCATGGAATGCTTTTTCAGGGAGACACAGAGAACCAATCTGTGATCACTAAGTCTTGAAATGCTACTTTGAAACATCCCTTAGTTTCTTTCTCATGATGTTTTTGTTTATTCTCTGTCAATTTCCTTAGGAATTTTGCCTAAATACCAAAGGAAAAGCAACTCTTAGTAATTTTCAAGTCCTTTTAATGCACAAAAATGTCTTGGGACATACTATATATATTAACACATGATATGAATTTATAAAGACATGGCCTCATTTACTGAAAGCAAGTCCTTTCCACTGGAATGTGTGATGTAAAACAGGGTCTTTTTAGAAGAAATCACCCAGAATGCTACGATGATTACGTGCCTTTGGATAAATGACTCTGAGGCAAATCTGATTTGATTTCATGCTTGATCACACAGAAAGTCAAATATGTTCAATTATTAAAATTCTATGTATTAGTATTATCAGGTTGTTTCATAGGAGTACAAGAATAATTCATTACAACTGTGGAGTACTTAAATATATGATGTTCTTCCACATATATTAGTTCAATTTACTCATATACCCACTTTGTAAAACAGGACAGGTTAGGTATTGACATCCCCATTGCAGGGATAAAACAAAGAGAGGTTAAACAACCTGATTTAGTTTATACAGCTACATAAGAGAAAACTAGGCCTGGGTCCCATGGTTCTGATTTAAGTTCAGTGCTTTCTCACAGGGCAATAGGGTGCCTCTGTTATTTTTGGTCTCCTCTGAAGTTCTACTTTTGCTGTTTCAGAATTCACATAAACAACCACTACAGTGTACTCAGGAAATAAGCAAGCATGCAAATAATATGCATGATAGAAATATGAAATGTGATATTTAATTAACTAATTCCCACATTTTTCCTTTAAAAGACCATAATGCAGAGATAAAGCAAAATAACAAAATCTAAATTTAAAAGTTAAAATTACTGTTCTAAGTCAAAGCCCTGCAGCCTTTTTTTTTGGCACATATTAGTGCACACTCGACACTTCATTGTGAAGATGATGAAAACACCAGTAAATGTAAACAGATAACACTTGTAATGCTACTGTGGTTTCAAGAGTAGTAACTATGGTAAATTATTAACACAACTGTTCTGTTTCTTTCCTTGCTGATTTGTACTTTGTTCTGCCATTTGCCCTAGTCTCTCTGGAAATGCTGCTTCAGTTATTTACGTGTAGCTGGCACAAATGACTTGCGTTCTGAGGCTTGTTTTATGGAATTTTACAGATCAGCATTTTCAAGCACACTTCACATTCATAAAGTTTCTGTTACATGTCCAAGTGAATAACTTATCTGAAGTCAATGAACTGCAGTAATTCCTTCTTATACTTACCTTGTGTATTGTGTATAGTGTCTTCTGTGGAAAGCTTTCCTAGAAAAAGAAGAGCATTTCCTTAGAACTAGAGCAACAGAGGCTTTTCATACTCTTATACCAACTTAACTTCCAAAACATTTATAACTCCCTGTCTCCCAAAGCACACTTGAGTTTGACCCTTGCAAAACTATGCAGTTTTATTAGTTCTTTTTTGAGGGCTTAGAGAACTGACAGTATATAAAGTGAAACCTTTTTCAGTTGTCACTATCTCACTATTAACTTGAATACTTAATGCTTTGAAGTAGGGTTAAGTACAAAAACTTCCAGCACTACAAGTGTTTTGTGCCAATGGAGGTGACTGATTTGGTAATAAATAGAATAATGTATTTTAAAACAACAGGAGAGCAAATTTTTACTTCATATGTATGGCTACCCAACAGATCAATGTAAGAAATTTTGTAGGAGACAGATTTAAGGTGGGCTTGTTTCCTAATAGGTATGATTGGGGGATAAGGAGGATTTTCTGTTCAATATTATGAAGTATCTCATACATAATGTGGCTGTCCAGAGTCATGCCACCAAACTACTCTCACTACTTTAGTGTTTTCCTTCCTTTGTGGCCCTGTGGCTGTCAACCATTCTGATCAACTTTTCACGTGGAAATAAATTAATGATAACCAGAATGAGACTGTTATGGAACAGATAAGTTTATAAACTGCTAGCAAAAGTCGGTTTTTATGCTGTACACCTGTAATACCACTGGCTCTGGAGGCTGAGGCAGAAGAATAGTGAGTTCAAAGCCAGTCTAGGCAATTTAACGAGGCCCTAAGCAACTCAATGAGACCCTGTCTCAAAATAAAATACAAAAGAGGGCGGGGAATGTTGCTCAGTGGTTAAGCACCCCTGAGTTCAATCCCTGGTACCAAAAACAAAAACAAACAAACAAACAAAACTAATAGCAAAGATTCCATATTTCTTATGTCTGCATTCCTTACAGATAGAGCACAGGATATTGCTCCTCCTGGGCTTAAATTTGTTTTGATGAGAAATATTTTTTTTTGAGAAGTGTGTGTTATACATGTGCATATGTATGTTTGTATGTATATATGTATACATCAGGTCAAAATCAGCTTCCTTGATCTTCACATTTTTAGTAAGTCCCTAATTGTAACTATGATGAATAACAAGTCTTCTCAGATATTTTTTTATTTGATATATTCTTGCCAAATTAGAAAGATGAACCTCTTCCCTCAAAACTTAATCCTCACCCTAGCATTCAAGGTCTACTATTATTTGGTGTCAGACTATCTCTAATCTTATCTCCAAACATTCTTATTTGATCTAATTCTCAAAGAAACCAGGAATATGTTTTATTGTCCCATAGTTTTAGACTTTATTAACAATCTTCCCCCATCTCTCAGCTCTCTCTACCTCTTCCTTTCACCAGTCTCAGCCTTTGAAGAGCAGAAAATATGGTTAAAAAAAAGAACATGGTCTTTGAACTCAGATCTAAAATTATTACCCCAGGCCTATAGTAAGTACCCAATAAATGGCAGCTACTATTATGAAATAAGGCCTACCATTTATGGAGCACTTACTGTGTGTTACATAGGACTGTTCATTTTCACAGTATTTCTTAGGGAAATTAAGTAAATATTGATAGTGCTATTTTACTGAGAAAGGAAATGTAAGTATAGAGGGTTAAGTTATCCAAAATCAAGGCCCAAGAACCCACAGTCTTCACAGACAGGAAGCCTGGAGCTGGAGCTCAGAGGTGGTGCTCCATTCTGCTTCCTTTGTTGAATATCTCTGTGGTTCATGTGCCCTTTTGCTCCAGCAGCACTAGCTCTGCCTTACTGATTGCTCTCTGCCTTGCACAGGTGTCACCCACACACAGGCCTCTCCTACCAACCTCTTGGGGACTGTGCGCACCACACACTGGACTCTGCATTGTACTGTGAGGCAAATTTGGCATCACAAAACCTGATCTGCCAGTTCATAGGACTGTACAGCATAGTTCAATGATGGACCACAACTCAACAGTGGGGCTCAAAATCAGTCGAGTGTCACAGCCTGCCTTTCCAATGCAATAAAACAGGCTAGATTACAGAAGGCATGTCATGCCCAGTTACAAGCTGAGTGTGTGCATCTGTGTGGAACCCACATGTGTGCATCCTGGGCTGCTGTGCTGATGTGCTCTGCACTTCTCTGCCCAGGTCATCCAAGCCTCAGGCACTGGCCTGATCTTAGCCCAAGCCTGCTCCACCAGGTGGTCCCCTCTGTAAGACCACCACTCAGGAGCCACATGGCTGGTGCACAGGCCCTGAGCACAGCAATCTGCATTTCTTAGGACCTGCAGCACTGGGAGCTAGAGGAAGCCCACCGGTCCCTCGGGCTCAGCTGGTCACGGAAACCAGAGAGGAGAGCAGAAGATCTGTTTGCACTGGGTGGTGAGGCACAGCTGGGACCAGTTCCCCTGGAGCAGTTCTCACTCCAGGACCCTCCCCACGGTCACAGCTCTGCCCCACCATTAGCCCTGTGAGAGTCTGTAGAAAGCTGTGGGATCCCAGCCCCTCTGTCAAACACAGAAAAGGGACAGCATGAAGTCTACTTGGCCCTGAGTCCAACCAGATTACCTTCTCAATGAAGTACATTAAGGGCTCTTTGCTGATGGAAGTGGGCAGGTCCCAACTGAGGACCACATAAGTCCTGCTGACCTCTGAGACGTGCATTATGGACAGAGAGCCCGGGATCTGAACATCACCTGCAGGAGAAATGAACTGCACGAACCACGTGAGCACCAACCCCGGCTTCCTCCGGCTCAGTCACAGAGTGGCGCTGGGCTCCACTGCCACTCAAGAAGGCCAACAAACCCAGGGCTGTGCTTTCAAAGCCAAAGCATAATGCACTACTTGAGATAGTCCAGTTACTTTTGTTTCTAATATAAGCCAGTTTACAAGACTGTCATCCAAAATCTTTCAGTTTCTGCCAGAAGGGAAAAGGATTTACCCAAAACGAATCAGTGTTTTCCCAGCACGAAGATCCCAGGGCACTGGGAATGTGCAGGAAATACCAGCAACCTGCATTGGCACCGGGCAGCCCTGTGGACACTGCCAGGGCTAACAACCCTCCCTGGCTGCTTTCCCCATCATGTGCCCTCAAGGCACTTGAATCACAAGTCAGCTCCTACAACTCCTGCTTCTTCCTCCCCCAGACATTCTGTGCAGATTTGTAAGTACCATGAGTTATGCCTATGTGCTTGAGCAGAAGCATTAACAAGCAGAAACTGTGATAGAGTATTTGCAACCAGAGACATCTGGCATGCCTCTCCTCTGATCTCACCTTCTTAAAAATGAGGTGAGGGGCTAGAGATCTGTATTGGAATTGATGGGAGATTCTCGAAGGGTGGAGGCTTTCCAGACCTGTGGCCCCTTTAATAGTGAAATGAAATCTTGTGAGCTTCCAGATAGATTAGCACATAATTAGAATGGTTGAACCATCCCCAGGACCTCTCTGTACCCTTCACAATATTCAATTACTCCCCCATGACTCAGCTGCAGGCGAGGAATTGAACAGTCACATGGAAACAGCACAAAACAAGACTGGGTTTCATTTCATGAGGAAACAGTGAACTTTAGATGGAATGCAGGTCTGATCTAGGATCATCCTGGCGATTGGGTTGAATTTCAAATAGGAGTCAGCATGTCCCAGAAAAGTGCAGTGGCAGAGGCAAAGGAGCAGAGTGGGGGCAGCCCAGGACCCTGGCCAGCCTCCCTCAACCCACACGTGTCCACACCCAGAGGTCCAAGCAAGGACACTAAAGAGGGGAGACATGGGAAACCCACGCCAAGCTCCCAAAGCTGAATCTGGGGAGTCCCAGCAGCTCCCAAAGACAGAGGGCAAGACACAGCTGAGGAGCAGTGTGAGGGCAGAGGCGGAGTCTGGTCCCAGAGAAAGGAGAATAGAAATGCTTATTTGACTCCAAGGCAAGAAAAAGAACCCAGTATCTGTGAGCAGGAAGCCCCTGGAGTGAGACTTTTGAGTCTGGAGGACGTTCTGCATCACCTTGGGGAAGTGACCACAGATGTTCAGGCAGTTGCCAAATGCTTGCCCTGGGGCAATTTCCATGGTGAGACCCAGCAGCCACTTAGTGGTGCTACCCTCACTGGAGGCCTCTGAGAAGGCCTCCCTGGATCCCCATCCTGTGGGTCAGGGCAAGACGGATGAGAAGGGGAGAAGACAGCATTGCTTAACTACTCCCATAATTAAGACGGTGCTTTCAGGAAAAAGCAGTCTTGCTAACTAAAAAATAATAATTATATAGAAACATACATATGTTTACACATGCACATATATCACTGTGTGCATATGACTACACATGTATGTGTACATACACTGTATGTGTGTATATGTACATTATATGTGTGTATGCACATCCTTTTCATTCAGGTGTTGTGCATCCAAGGTCATTATCTTAGGTATGGAGCAAGATGACAGTAAATTTCAAATAGGAGTCGGTGTGTTCAACCTCAAAATGCAGAAATGGAGCCCAGATCTTTTGGATCACACAACCACCCTAGGTGAACTGGACTCCAAGTCTGGGTCTTCTGATTCCAAATCCTGAGCCTTGTTCCACCAACCTGAGCACACCATGACCACCCCAGGAGATGTCTCTCCCTCAAGGAAACCTGAGGTTGGGATGGAATCTGTAGAACTGGATGTGGAGTGCTGTGAGAGGAGCACAGGAGAGGCTGCCCTGCAGCTTTGCTCCAGGTGCACAGGGCCACGGTGAGTTGGCCGCCATGCACACCCAGCCTGCGATCTGGGATTTCCCAGCACAGGCAGTCTACACATAAAAGCTTGCCCCACCAAGAGGCAAGGTTGGAAAGGCCCCTGCCTGGGAAGACTCATCAGCCTGTGTTGCTCATGCCTCCTCTGCTCATCACAATGACCTTTACGCAGCTAGGGTTTCATCGGATGTGTGACATGTGTGAAACAAGCTGCACCTTCTCCCTGTGGCCAATTTCTGACTGAATTCCTAGGTGTCTGCCCTGGGTAGACAGACTGCATCTCTCTACCATTCCCATCTCCCATGAGGTAGAAGAACTGCCCTCCCTTGGTACACCAGAAACTCTTGTCTTGTAAGGCTGGCCTGCAGCAAAGAATCTCTCCAGTATCACCTGGAGTCATTTCTCCATCATGCAAGCCTCTATATTCTAACCCTTAAAGCAAGGTAGAGTGTGGACTGGCACTGGGCATGGTGCTGGCTGGGAGAGAGACAGTGACTGGGGAGTCAGGAGTCAACCTGCCCAGGACACGGCCTTCTGTTCCTATTTATGGAGCATCCCTGCCAGTGTCTAAGGTCTCCTCGAGGTAGAGGTGTTCCAAGGGCTTGGGTGCTACCTCAGAGAGCTGTGCAGAGCCCTTGAGGACAGTCCTCAGTACATGACTTCCCTCATGGACAGCCCTGAGACACCTGTCCACTCTGAGGCCCTAGAGAGGAGACTTTCCAGGGCAGAAGAAATGAAGCATGCACACCATTGGGAACCACACATGTAAAACACAGAAGCAAATCACAAACCCCAGAGAGACAACTGTCTCAGGAAGAAACTCTTCTGACACAGCACTGGTAAAGAAGAGATAAGAAGTACCTCTTTGGGCCAGCAGCTCCAGACTCACCTCTTTAAGTTTTCACTCCCCATACTCTGTGCTATGATCAACAACACTGGAATCTCCTTAGCAAGTCTCTAGCTGCCTCTGAGAAGGATATCAATGAGAAGTATTCACAATACTAAATATAAAGAAAGGAGATAGGAATTTTCCAACCATAATATTCGACAGGAAAGATTCAATCCATTTTGGTTTAAAGGTTAGGAATGAAATTTTTGCTTTAAAAAAAGATAAATAAAATACTAACTGAGTTCTAAGAAAAGATCCAGCACCTGCAAGTGACATCACACCCTGGGTTCAGTGTGTTTCCCTTCTGTGGTCCTGGAGCATATTTCTGAGAGCCCAGCTGGAGAGCTGGAGGGTCGGCTGGCCTCCCTCTCCCTCCTCCTGCCCCACTCGCCTGTCCTAATGTCTGTGCTCCTGATGCCTATAGGCTCAGCCTGCAGCTTCCTTCTCACTTGGAAAGACTGTGACTATTTTACACGCATCTCTAAGTAGCATCCTAAACCCCTCCAGTAGGCACAGCTGAAACCAGGTGGCCCAGAGTCACTTACTTTCAAGGTTGTCCTGGTAGATCACAATCTCTTTCTCTCCCTCCAGGTGAATTGTTGTAGAGAGAAAAGGTGATACTGAGCTGGTGCCCGAGGGTGCCTACAGGAGTGGGCAGCCCCATCCCAGACAAGGTCTAAGCCACTCTGCATCTCCCTGCAACACAGCCATCTGCAGGAATAGGTGAAGAGGGTGTCCTGGCCATGGTTAGCACCTCTCAGCTCTTCACAGTGGACTCAAAGAACCTGGCAGGTAAGGAAAGTATACTGGCTCATTTAAAGCCATAATTAAGGGTCCAACTCCATTAAGGAAAGGAACCTGTGTCACATGAAATGAAGACTCAGATTCAGAGCAGCTTGGTTTCAAGGTCCCTTGTTCTTATCTTGTGCTGTAATTATATCATCCGTGGACTGAGAAAGGTCTCATTCTGGGTCCACTGAATAGGATTCCAGGGCAGAGCTCCATGAACACAGCACTGGTTGGAAAGTGCAGATGGCAGCCTGGCTGTTCCCATCCTGCAGGACACTGATGGAGACCTGCGGGAACAGAACATCCCAGACCTGCTTGGCTCTCAATGGCATTCTGGAGGCTCACGCACAGTGGCTTTGATGGAAAGAACAAATCACCCGAACGGCTCCAGTGCCCAGCTATCCTTTAACTTACATGCCCACAGCCTACCTTGTAACCTTCTGAGGTCAGCAGGGTCAAGGGCAGCCTCAGCATCAGAGACCCAGGAAGGTCTGCTGACTCCCGCGCTATGGATGGCCCTCTCACAAAAAACGTACCACCTTCCCTCAAAGTCCCTTCACGGGATATTGGCAGATTTTCAAGAGGGCATTGTTGCACTGAACCCAGTTTTTAGTTCCCACTTTGCATGTTCAAAGTAAAAAAAGGGGGAAAGTAGGTAACAACACACATAGCCAACTGCCAAATATTTACAGGTGAATCCAATTGTCACTGGAGATTCTCACAGGGCAAAATCCATGCTGTGAAAATACAGATTTAGATTCAAACTAAAAAGCTTTCTCTCAGCAAAGGAAACTATCAGCAATTCGAAGAAAGAGCCTACAGAGTGGGAGAAAATCTTTGCCACTCATACTTCAGATAGAGCACTAATCTCCAGAATCTATAAAGAACTCAAAAAACTCTACACCAAGAATGTAAATAATCCAATCAACAAATGGGCTAAGGAAATGAATAGACACTTCACAGAAGAAGATCTACAAGCAATCAACAGATATATGGAAAAATGTTCAACATCTCTAGTAATAAGAGAAATGCAAATCAAAACCACCCTAAGATTCCATCTCACCCTAATCAGAATGGCGATTATCAAGAATACAAGCAACAACAGGTGTTGGCGAGGATGTGGGGAGAAAGGTACACTCATACATTGCTGGTGGGGCTGCAAATTAGTGCAGCCACTCTGGAAAGCAGTGTGGAGACTCCTTAGAAAACTTGGAATGAATCCACCATTTGACCCAGCTATCCCACTCCTTGGCCTATACCCAAAGGACTTAAAATCAGCATATTACAGAGATACAGCCACATCAATGTTCATAGCTGCTCAGTTCACAATAGCCAGATTGTGGAACCAACCTAGATATCCTTCAATTGATGAATGGATAAAGAAAATGTGGTATATATATATACAATGGAATATTACTTAGCCATTAAGAATGATAAAATTATGGCATTTGCAGGCAAATGGATGAAACTGGAGAATATCATGCTAAGTGAAATAAGCCAATCTCAAAAAACCAAAGGAAGAATGATATCGCTAATAAGTGGATGATGACACATAATGGGGGGTGGGAGGGGTTAGTGTTAGGGTTAGAGTTAGGTTTAGGAAGGGGGGCAAGAATGGAGGAAGGAAGGACTGTATAGAGGGAAAAGGGGTGGGGGAAGGGAAAAAATAACAGAATGAATCAAACAAAAAAAATGTATAAATGTATTCTACTGTCATGTGTAACTAATGAGAAGAATAAAATAAAATAAAAAAAATCAATGATGAAATAAAAATCTTACAAAACAAGCAGAAACAAAAAGAATGCAAAAAAAAATACAGATTTACACAAAGAATAGAATAATAAACTGGAAGACAGAGTTGCTCAGGAAATGCAGTATCTTTCTCTCTTTTTAAATACTTTTTGTAGCAGAGATAGCCATAGTATCTAGACAGGCCGAGGATAAATGGATAAATTACCAGAGTCTGCATAATTCATAGCTCAAGACCAATTCCTGCCCTCAAACACGCATAGGTACAACAGCCTCAGGCAGTTATTTCAACTCTAACCTTCACAGTTCTTTTCCCAACCTGCATGCCAATGCACCCCCTTCCCTCAGTGCCCCCACATGCAGCTTCTCCAGCTGAGCCACCCAGGACAACAGCCAACCAGCTACACCTGGAGTGACTGTGTCTCCCCAGCAGCGTCCCCTGAGCCTCTCAGGAACCTGCAGAGAGCAATGCAGTGGTGAAGGGGAGGCCACGGGCTGAAGCTCAGGAAGGGAACAATCACTTCTGAGTTCAGAGCACATGGCTTCACAAAGGGAACTCAGTCTCCAGCTCCAACATGATCAGAGCTGGTCCCCATGCCTTGAGCCTTGGTGTCTTCACTTGAAAAAGGAGGAATGTCATGTGTCATACATGCATGTTAAGCATGTTCTGATACATGTTATGTATTACCAGTTACATGTTAGGTGCAATTCCATGTTGAGTCTGTCACACATCATGTTACAGATGTGTGTGTGATACCTACATTGTGTGTGTGTGTGTGCCTGCATTGTGCCTGATGCATCCTGATTTCTGGTTTTCTTTCCACAAACGGATTCAGTGCCCTGCCCCTGAGCCAGGGAGGGAGTTAGATGCGCGAGGACACTGCCCGACCCGGAGCTTCAGGAATTCCTGGTCATTGTGCTGGGATCATCCTGAACATGAGTGCAGCTGCAGCTGGGGTCATGGAAACAGCAGTGCCGTCCTGTCATGGCCTCTGTGGGCTGGCGGGGAGGCAGGGGCCTGACAGGCCTCCCAGGCTGGACATGCTTCTCTCTCCTAATTCTGAAGGTCCCTTCACTCTCTGGTGATGGCAGCGGTAGGGGAGGCCATGCTTGTCTCTTCTGACTCATCTGGTCTCCTGATCTCTGGGCAGTGCCTGCCTTGCGATGGGGGAGGTCTGCGAGGACAATGGCCATCCTCCACCCTCCTGTAGACTGCTGGGTCCCTTCCTCACTGTGGGGCCTCCTACTGCAGGCTCAGGCTGTGAGCCAGCCCACCTCTGACAAACAGGAAGGCGCTGTGGTTGCTGACTCCACCCCGGGACACAACTCTCAGTGTGTAAAGGCCCTCATCATCCTTGTTCAGGTGGCTGAAGGACTTTGAAGCCTGGCCTTCTCCAAAGAACATCTTGGTCCACTTTGACACTTTCACCAGCACATCTGAAAGTTGGGGCTTGCTCAGAAGTCATCCAACGACTCAGAGAAACAGCAAGTGGCTGGTGGAGACATCTCCCAGAGACAGGACAGTCCAGGCAGCAAGGAACAAAGCCATCACATGCAAAGCACAGGCACAGAGCAGGGCCAGGCAGGAAGAGCTGAGGAGAGGGCAGAGGCTCTGCTGGGGTGGAGTGCTCTGCTCCTCCAGGCTCACTCATTGTGGGCCCCTGCTTCTCAGCACACAGCCTGCTCCAGCTGCATCCTCTGCCACCTGCAAGGATTCCAGGAGCCCCTGCCAGATGATGCTCCCATGAGCACATGCCCACCGAGGGCTGACCTTGGGCAGGTCCTCACCATTGTGGCCAGGAAAGGACAAAATGCCCATCAACCCACTCATCAAAAGGCAATGATAGGGGCTAGGCTGTGGCTCAGGGGTGGATCACTTGCCTGGCACGGGTGAGGCACTGGGTTCAATTCTCAGCAACACATATAAATCAATAAAATAAAGGTCTATCAACAACTAAAAACATATTTTTTAAAAAGGCAATGATGTGAAAAGGCAGAGTGTCAAAGAAGAATGCAGATGACAGATAAGCTTGTGGGGAAATGCGCAATGCTCAAAATCAGGAATACAAGATAAAATAATGAGAAATTGCTCCACACCCACAGAATTTGGCCACGACAAGGGCAATATCTGCCCTTGAAAAGAGCAGGGAGAAAGGTGGTACTCTCGAGGTGGGAAAAAGGAGGCACTCATCAAAAACCCTAACACGGACGTAGTTTTCAACACCAAATGCAGACCTCAGGATTTGTCCCAAGGTAGGAAAAGAGTGTGTGTTGAGTATGGCCAGCATTTTATCCTGCAAAGACTTACAGAAGAAAACCACAATCCAACTCAGATGTTCAGAGGGGCGAGTAGGCAAGCAGTCATGATGTACCCAGTCACCCACAGCCAGTGACAAAAAGGACCTGTCAGGAAGAGCTCTCCCTGAGGAATGGTCTCCTCAATGAGTCCACGTGGGCAGGATGCACCTCACACAGCACACTGATCATAGTCAGCTTGTGGGTGGAGAAATTACAATTTGGGGGATGATTTTTTTACAATAAATATATATTGCATTTTTTGCAAGAAAAAAAGAGTTTTTTACATTTTTGAATTTTCAAAAACTGGATGTATCAACCTTGAATGGAGAGCTCGGGATACCTGATCCATGGAGAAGAGTCTAGCTTTTGCTTCATGGTATTTAAGAGGCCGACGCCTCTGAATCACAATGGCAAATGTGTAATTAAAATGAACATGCTAAGTTGCATTATCCATTTTTATTTTCCTATGTGGCTAATGCTGTCAAAGAATAATTGTGGTGCTAATTAGGGATCAGCCTAGCAGATGACACATGGTAGATATGGTAACCATGCATAGGGACTGTGGAAACAGGCTAACATGCAGGAAAGGAACACGTGACAGAGAGAGATGGCCCCCATGCTCTCCTCCCATCACAGAGTGGCTGGGAAATGAGCTCCTCAGCAGATACCTACCCATGCAACCAGGTGAAAACAGCCACAGTCAAAGACAAAGCACCGCTGCTCAGGAGGTGTGCTTGGGGCACTAGTGACAAGCACTACACGAACGAGGGTCAGGTTTCCAGAGCACCTGGCTGGGGCCCTGAGAGCACGTCACACTCAACAGGGATGGAGGGGAAAGAGGCTCGCAGGACTAATGCAGCAGTTCCCATCTTGTTATGATTAGCACAGGCCTTCCTGTGGTGATGTCACCACCAGCATCAGACCCTCCTTCCTGTGGGCTCTTTCGTGGCCTTGATGGGATGGTGCACTTGCATTGGCATCTTGCATCCTCACAGGGTCCGACCTGGGCCAGGCAGGAGCACAGTCTGGGGGGCCTCACCCTGTCCTGCCTGCATACTTTCTATGGCAGTGACCCCACACACAACCCTTGACCTCCCCAAGCATTAACTCATATCCCCCCTGCCCACGATCTCTCCTGGGGTCCCACTGGGCAACTCTGCCTCAACCTGCCTGTCACTGAGCTCTGGCTGCCCTAACTTCACAGCAAGACAGCCCCCAACCTCCATCGCCTCCAGCAGGGACCCAAGTCCACAGCCCTCTCCTCTCCCACCCCCATGCATCAGCAAGCCTGCAGGTCAGCACAGATCCTGATCCCACACCCCACTACCCCACACCCAGCCTCCATAGTTGTAGTCACCTCCTGGAGCCCCTGCTCCAGCACACCTCACCTCTCCACTCAGAGGCTGGGGACCCCTCACCATGGGATGTCGAGTTACCCAACTGTAACAACATCCTGTCCACCTTCCCCTGGGGTCTTCTGACTCTAGGACTCTGTGTCCCTCCTCCTCACAGGCTGCCCCAGCACAGCTCTCTCGGGTCCAGGAGAATGGAGACCGTGTTCCCTCAGGCTGCTCCCTGCCTGGAAAGCTGTCCTGGATCTTTACAGTGGCACACTGGCTTCAATAGATGTCCTCCCTGGCCAACCCCTCCCCTCCCTGACAGGCTCCATTTTCTTTGCAGCCTCTGTTCTGAACTCAGTACCACATCAGGGTTCCTCTCTGGTCACCCCTTTGCCTGTCTCCACACCACATGTAAGAGCCATGAGCCAGGCCTTGGTGCTTTCCATTTGCCGCTAGAGTCGGGATGCAGTGCAGAGCTGGCTGCCTGGAAGACACTTGTGGTGTCAGAGTGGAGGATGGGGCCATGTGAACCTGGCAGATGGCTAACCCCAGCCTGGTGTGCAGGGCTTCAGAACACCCTTGGCCCACCTTATGTCCACCTCACCTTGCCTGGGCTGAGCTGGGGGCTGCAAGAGGCTGAGTGGTATGGCCTCACAATCACCAGGGAGTGTCCACCAAACTGCTAGACATAGCAGGAAGGGGTGTCAATGCTGGAGAGAACCCAGGCCGCCTGGCCAGCAGCCCAGGAGGGCCCTACTAAGCCCAGAATCCCATTGTCCAAGTGGTGATTCCTTCTAAGGCCATGAGCAGTGGCCCTGTGTCTCCAATGGAGGACAGGCCAGAAAATACCATTGAGAAACCAGCTTTGATATGAATTTCTGAAATAAGACTGGGTTTAGGGCATCAATGTTTGCAATAGCTCAATTGACAGTAGCTAAGCTATGGAACCAGCCTAGGTATCCTTCAACCGATGAATGGATAAAGAAATTGTGGTACATATATACAATGGAATATTACTCAGCCATAAAGAAGAATGAACTTATGGCACTTGCTGGTAAATGGACGGAACTGGAGGCTATCAGGCTAAGTGAAATGAGCCAATCCCAAAAAACCAAAGGTAAAGTTGGGAGTTGGGGGTGATGTTTCACCAGAACGGACAGAAGATAATGGGGGATGTGAATGGGAAAGACAGTAGAATGAATCAGACATAACTTTCCTATGTTCATATATGAATAGATGACCAGTGAAACTCCACATCATGTACAGCCACAAGAATGGAAAGTTATATTCCATGTTTGTATATGTCAAAAGACATTCTACTGTCATGTGTAACTAAAAGGAAAAAATAAAAAATAAATAATTTTTTTTCAAAAGACTGGGTTTAGGGAACAACTATGTCCTCCCAAAGTGGTGGTGTTAGGAGCTCGTCCTTGGGCGATTACATTGGGTGAGGCCATTTGGTGGGACCTGTGACAGAGTCCCCAAGATAAGAGCCAAAGTCCCCATGAGGACTCGGAGGGAAGGCGCCATCTAGTCAGGGCAAGGGACAGCCAGACCCCTACCTCGTGGGCAGGGTCCTGACACCAGCCTCCCAGATGACCTGAAAGGACTCTGAGAGCTGACAGACCCTTGACAGCACCCAGGGGGCTCCTATCCTGAGGGTCTCCTAGAACCTGCTTCTCCTCTGGGGAGTTCTCACATACTGAGGAAAGCCTGGCTTTATCACCAAGCATGCCCCAACTGTTGAACACCTGAGCAGGCCCTCTGCAGACCTGGCTGGAACACGGTACTTGAGTGAGGCTGTTCCACCTTGGTTCACTGGTGTCTCTGTGGATCACCACAACAGCCAGGCAGGTCACACCAGATGGTCTTGTGTGTCTCACCAGCGAGGAAGCTGGACTCAGCACCACAGCCTGGGGTTCTGATCCACTCAACCTGCGTCTGTTCCTCACCCCTGCCACCCCCACCAGGCTGGACCAGCTACTATGTCCACTGCCCTGCTGCCTCTCCCCAGCCTGGGCCAGCTACTCTGTCCTCCACCCGCCTCTTAGGGCCCTGCTGCCTCCACGTTGCCCGGGGCTGGTCAGCCTCCCAGTGCTTGCAGCTCATCAACTTTAAAGAACAAAATAATTTCCTTCACCAAAATAAGCCAGAGAGGGATTTGCCTGGTTTCCTCCTAAATAATGAAGCCCACAGGACGACCTGGCTGCTCACCTGGAGCTCCGTTAGTTAGCTACTACAGCCCAGCCACTGTCACAAGGTGACCCAAACACAGACTAGTCAGCATGTCTCTGAGACATCACATGCACCCTGGTGAAGAAGAGGAATCCCAGTGCCAGAATCAAACACCATAAAGGTCTGAAGTTGACATCAGCATGCTTTGGGGACACCATGAGGATAGTGTCCAAATTAATGTCATTCCTTGTCAGAAAGAGCAAGGTAGAAAACCACTCTGACAACACAGAGGGCTGCTCTGTACCTCTGTCTCCCTGTCTGTCCTCTCCCCATCTCCCTTTCTCCCCTTCTCTCCACCCACCTATCTCTCCCTCACTCTGCCCTCCCTCCCTCCTCCTCTCTGCCCCTGTCTCTCCCCCATCTCTTCCCTCTTCTTCTCTCACCCTCTCTCTGTCCCTCCTCCCTTCTCCTTTCTGCCCCTATCTCTCTGCACACCTGTTTCCCCTTCCTTTCTCCCTTTCTCTGCCCTCCCTCCCTCCTCCTCTCTGTCCCAGTCTGTATCTCCCCCCATCTCTTCCCCTTCCTCTGTCTCTGTCTCTGTCCCTCCTCCCTCCCCTCTGCAGCATGCCTGAGGCCCTGGCTATGACCCTCCTCTTTCCACAGGAGCCAGCAGGTCCCAGTGCCCCAAAAGACCTAACAGGGCTTCACCCCTTGTCTTCCATGTCCTCACGGAAACTCTCTCCCTGGAGAGAGTTCAGCCCCAGCCTTTGTCACTCAGGAATTCCTGGTCTGGGCCCCAGAAAGCCCTGGCCCTTCAGTGACCCTCCAGTCCCATCCTGTGAAGGTCTGCTCCACACTCCCAGCCCTGTCTTGGCTCTGCACAGCAGGACAGGATGTGTGGCCAGCACTGCATCTGGCCATGTGTCACACTGGTCTGCAGTGGCTCCTGTACTTTAAATTGGTGCCACTTTGAACGTCTCACATCCCCAACTAGGCCACAGTCATCCAGCGTGGGATGGGCTCCTGCCTCCTCCTGATTTAGGCATTCCCTGAGGCCTCAGCAGCAGGAGCACGCACATGGGATCCCCCAAAGCACAGCCCAGAGGAGGCTGCATCACCCGGGAAGTGCAGGCCTGGCAAGAGGATCACAGTGGCAGTGGGGGACAATGCCAGAGCCAGTGCGTGGTCAGATCCCGGCTCCCCCGTACCCCTGAGAGCCACAGCGAGGCCAGGGTCACCACAGCCCCTCCTGTGCAACAGAGCCACCTGGCCATCCCTCTTCTGAGTCATAGGAAAGTGACCACTCAGAACCACAGCTCCCAGTACACCCTGCGGTGGCCAGCCACAGCTGGGGCAGGGTGTGTGCTGGCCAGCTCCTCTCTGTTCAGTGTGGGAGCCCTTGCAGGGGCTGTGGACCCACAGGTGACATGCCTGGATTCAGGGACCTCCTGCCATCCTCTCAGGATTCAAGGTCAGTGTCAGCACCAGTCCCTGTTGGCTTTGCCACCACCCCAAGCACAGTGGCAGAAGGGAGGGCCAGTGCTTGCAAACACAAGGGTGGTCCCTGCCCACAGCCTCCACGTTGTGCCAGGCACTCACCGTTCCTGTACCACTCGGCATGGGGCTGCACCCTCTTCAGGTCTGGCATCACCAGTATCATGCACTTGAGTGTGAGTGTCTTATCTTCTCTTCTGAAGGTGACTCCAAATTTCTCTAAGAACTGAACATCAAAGTGTATGTAGGGGATCACGGAGGACAGGGGCACTGCAGGACAAGAGGACAGTTAGTGCCCTGGTGTGCAGCTACAGCAGAGTGGTGCCCTGCCCCAGCAGAGTGATCCACCTTGCCTGCACCCCTCTGGAGCCCTGCCGGCCCAACACATGTCCGCCAAATTCACACGCTGCAGCCCCAGCACCTGGGGTTAGCAGGCAGGGCCTTTGGAGGTGACCAGGGCTGAGTGAGTCATGAGAACTGGTCCCCACCAGGCGTGGGCACAGAAGGAGGTGGCCCCAGGCAGAACCCACCCTGCCAGTGCCCTGGCCTTGGTCTTGCCACCTCCAGAACCCTCAGAAATTAACATCCCTTGTTTAGCTGCACAAACCACAGGATTCTTTACAGCAGCCCAAGCTGAGACAGTCGCTCTGAGGAGGCAGGCAAGCATCCCCAGAGTCAGAGCTGGTCACTCAAGGGCACAGCCTGGACCTGAGCCTTGTGCTTAAGCAAAGGGCCTACTTCCTACCTCAGCCCAAACTGAGGCTGCAGAAGTGGCAGGGACTGTGACGTCATGGCTCCCTGGTTTCAAACTGAAGGTGGTGTGTTCATCAGTAGTGTTATTTGTGGTGCACCAAAGGGATTACTGGACCAGCAGGGTCAGCAGATCAAATCTCAAAGGGGGCAAGGGGGGCAGTTCAGAGGAAAATCAACAGAAAATATTTAAATATTTATGTGTGTCTGTGCATGCGCACATGTATGTGATTTACAAACACCCACATGTGATATGTTTTTAAAAAAAAATTTTAAAAAGTTCATCATGCTGCAAACGATGGTGGTGACTTCCCTCTGCAGGAAAGTGTGGGTGGAACATGGCTGCAGCATCCCTAGCTCTGTAACAGCCCTCCTTCCTTAAGAACGACCAGAGCACCCCTGAAGTGTGCAGTTTAAGGGGTGGTCCTGGAACTTTCACTTGGATTTAAAGAGAAAAGTGAAGGGACAAAGGGCAGAACATTTACATTTGCTCCAAATGAGTGAGCACAGGAGCAGTAGCTAAAGTGCCCTGAAGCATGCTGCCACCATTGCAAAGACTTCAGGTTTGTATTTACAAAGACAGAATTCCAAAGACCAGGAGCAGCCTGGGGGACTAGGCAGGAGAGCAGGAAGAGGCACACAGGCAACTGTGAACGTGGCTTCTGAGCCGCCACCCTCAGTCTCCAGAGTGCACAGCATATGCCAGAGGCCTCCAATCTCCGTGCCCACCTGGACCCTACCCAGGTGCCTATGGCAAGCTTTAGATGCCTACCAAGTGCTAAAAGGAACCCCTCCAATAAAATTACATAGAAGTGGCCACAAGTAAACACAGCAAAAGTATTCAGTGGAAGAACAGACACAGGCATTTGCTGACCTTTCACTTTATTCTGGAAAAGTCTCTTCAATTCTGGTCCTATCTTTCTGCCTGTAGAGTATTCATGGCTCCTGTGACCTCCACCTCCAGCAGAATCACTAGGGCAGGGACAATAAAGGGGCAAGCCTGGGGCACGTGCACCGGCTCTGTTGAGAGCAAGGACTCATCACAGGGAAAGCCAAGACCCTGGTCAGCATGGCCCAAGGCCACCTGCCTGGAAGGCATGCAAAACAGGCTCAAGGGTGACCTAGGAACCTGCACAGGGAGCCTGCTCCAGGTTGTCCTGATGATCTCCACCATGACAGACGGAGCCTGCACCTGGCATTTTCCCCTAACATCTCTAGGACGACAGCCTGGCATAGGTGGATGAGAACTCATGGAGGCCCAGACAGGGACCAGAGCTTGTATCTGGCATTCTCTGGGGGGGGTGGGGGGTCCAGACTGTGTGCAGAGACCCACTAACTTCCCAAGTGAGAAACACCCTGCTAGAGAGCAAAACAGATTCTGTAGTCCAACCTCACTCTCCACCAGGATTTCCAAGATCACAGGTTATGCCCAGGACCTCAAACAATATGATACCCCAAATGCAAATCCCTCCATCAGGGCATATTAAGAAACCTGGGCTGGACCCCACCTGGAACATAGATGCATGTCCATCCTTGGGAAGCCCATGACCTGAGAACAACAGAGAACCCAATGCCTTGGGGCAGAGCCCATCCACACAACCCCATCTGTCCTGCAGAAGCCGAGCTCACTCCTACTGAGACTGTCCCCATCCGCGTGCCCAGAAGATCAGCAAGGGGGATGTGAGTAAGCAGTTGCTGGTCCTGACTGGGGTTTTCCAGTGTCAGGCTCTCTGCTAGTGACCTCACAGTGACTATCCATGTTACACTCTCAAGGACCCTGGAAAACAGGTGTTCCTCTCCCATTCCTGTGTGACAACGATGACACTTTTGAGGGATTTGGGAAACCGGGTCCACAGACCCCAAACATTGCATTCTTGGAGCAGTATCCCTCCCAGAAGCGGACCCGGGGGGAAGATCTTAATCTGGAAAAGAAACAATCCTCCAAAAGTTTCACTGTTGAAAAAAGAAAAAGGTTACCAGGGTCTTATTTTAAAGCACATTAAGAAGCCAATGCCCCATGACAAACTGATCTGTGGAATCATTAGTAATATCCTTTTCTTCTCTCTTCCTCTAGAAGCTGGAAATGTTCTCTTTGAACAGAAAATATCCCCTCTACAATGAAGGGGAGGAGAAGTTTCAGAGACCTGGACCACCTTCCAGTATGCCTTCCCTTCCTCCGAAGCTCTGTTTCAGCCTGCCCGAACCATCTAGCACCTTTAAACCCCATTGCTCAAGGGAGAGATGGAGATTTGCAGAGATATGCAGACTGAGTGCATCGTCTCTGGCTCACCTTGTGGGAACACACCCAGCTGCAGAGCTGGTCACAACCAGGGTTCAGGTGTGAGCTGGTCAGAAGCCGCTCTGCCCACCCACCTCCAAACATGCTTCAGGTGCACCTGTCTGCCCAGCACATGGCAAGCCCCATCATGGGGACGCTTCTCCATGTCCTGACATGTGCCTGGCCAGTACAAACACACACACACACACACACACACACACACATGCCCATGGAGACCAAGAACACCTGGGTAGGGTGGGGGTCACCACTTTCTTTGTTCTTATTCATCCACTGATGTGTCACTTCTTTCAAATGATGACACCATTGTGATTTCCTAAGTGCATTCTCCAAACACAAACACACCTTTCTGGGATAAGCCCTAAACCTTTCCCCAATCCTGACCCTGCTAGCAATAATGTGACAAATGAGAGAAACAAGCAAAGAGGCACCCACAGGCCTGGCTGGCAGTGTTGGGGGTCAGAGCACCTGGAGAAGAGGCAAAGCCTCCTGCACCAATGACCCAGGCAAAACCTCCTGACCTGGATCCCATGTGGGGATCACACAGGGACAGACCAAGCCTGGAGATGGGGAGTCAGAAGCACAATGCATCCGCCTAGCACACAGCAGAGCTAACAGGACAGCCCTGTACATGCCCAGGAGTGGCTGGCCAACAGCTCCTGAGTGCTGAGTGAGGAGGGGTACTATTGGGACTACCACGCATCCTCAGGGAGCACAAGTGGATGGTGACTTTGATGAATCAGTCACCAGAAATCTCACCAGCCTCTACCTGTCAACTCACTTGGGTAACATTCAGTATGGTGGTTTCCAAATTGTGCTCCAGAGCTTTCAAATTGAATCTTGTGCTGAAAATGTTCTGTTCATTATGTATTTTAGTAATTTTTAACCCTGCAGTAAAAGCATGTGCTCAAACCCATCATATTCTCAGTACACATCAAAGGGCAATCAGGCAAATTTT
Source organism: Sciurus carolinensis (assembly GCF_902686445.1). Taxonomy (NCBI): domain Eukaryota; kingdom Metazoa; phylum Chordata; class Mammalia; order Rodentia; family Sciuridae; genus Sciurus; species Sciurus carolinensis. Next base: position 54,680,588 of record NC_062215.1, on the reverse strand, counting down.
GCATGGCAGTCAAATTTGATGAGCTCAGGCCTTGGGCAAAGCTTCTACTACCTGCATTCTGTGGAATCATGTCCAGAGATTTCCAGGAGAACCTTGTTTCCCTTTGTCACTCCCCATCCTTGTAAGTCATATTTTTATCAATATTAGGCAATCAGAACCCTCAGGGAGGTAGAGAGTGACACTTGAGGACTGCAGTCATCAGCCACCAGTTCTGTGCTTCCATCACACTCACTGATGATTGTCATCTGTCGACTTTATAATGAAAAATCATGCATATTTTAAAATCTTAAAATGTATTTATCAAGTACTTATACTTCACTAGGGTAACTTTGATGAATAAATAAAACAATGTCTTTGGAAAACATTGTGTGATTTTGTAATACAATACTGCCTTCTATATTATCAATTAAAATGTATTAGCTGAGGGGGCTGGGAATATAGCTCACATGGTAGAGGACTTGCCTAGCATGCACAAGGCCCTGGGTTCAATCCCCAGCACCACCAAAGTATAATATATATATATATATATATATATTTTTATACTTTCAAAGTATACTATATATATACTATATGTATATATATACTAATATATATACTATAATATATATACTTATATATATATATTTTCAAAGTGTATATATATATATATATATATATATATACACTAATATATATATATTTTAGCTGAACTCCAGGACCAGAAGTTTAGAGAAGGTTCCCTGTGCTCTCTGCTCCACAGGGCCCCTCCTGACCCTCATGTCCTACAGAACAGCCCAGCTTTTCCATATTCTGAGACTGGACAATAGCAGTCTCCTGTTCCTGAGCAGGGAAGAGATGGAGGAACAGGAAGGAACAGAGTGTGTCATAGGATGCATGATCCAGTGCTGGGCCTGTGGGAAGGAGGGAAGCAGCAGGGTGAGTCCAAGAAGCCAAGGTGGGCAGCCTCTCTCTGGGCTCCCAGCTTATCCTCACAGACAGAGACTGGAGGCACAGAGGTGGCCAGAGTCACCTAGCACGTTAGCACCAATTAGCTGTCAAGTAACCCATTAGCACTTCATGCTCAGACCCAGAGCAGGACACAGGAAGCAGAGAGAGCCCTATGCTGGGACCTTCCACCTTTCAGACTGGGGCACTTCCACACATTCAGTAGTGGGTCCATGGACTTCCATTTGGTTTTTAGGGGAGCCTGTGACCTGCAAAGTTTCCAAGACCTACTTTCTTATGGCAGTAGCCCCCAGAGTTGGGGACTCCTGCTGACCTGTGGGAAGGGCTGGGATAGGTGGGGACTTGCACTCTTCTGTGTCTCTCACTCTCTCTACAGCTCTCTCTTGAACATTTCACAATGTAGAGAACATACCAAGGTAGAAGTATACATGTCACAGACAAGCACGTTCATGTTCTAGGAGAGGGCACAAAAGGGTCTGTCCACAGCTGGATGATGGGAGGCCTCGAGGGGATGCTGCCAGCTAGATTTGCATCTAAGTTGAACAGGCAAGAACTGACCCCCACCCATCACCTCAGTCCTGTAGGACCTGCCTTCTGTTCCTTCTCAAGGCCACACCAGAGAAAGTCCTCCGCAAGCCTAGGGTCTAATTCCAGCCTCTATTTCATGATGCAAGAACTTGCAAGGGTTTTATTTTCTATTTGGACAGAGTCCCAGAATAGAGAGTTTTCTTTGGTCTTAACTTTTAGAAACTTCCACAGGGCATTTTGCCTCCCCAGGTCTCAGTGCAAGTGTCCCCAACACAGCAGCATGCAAGAAACTACGGCTACTTCATGTTTCTGGATAAACAGTAAATCCCTCATGGGTAGACAAGGTCCAGTGCCCTCAGGGACTAAGGGACATTGATGCTGGACTTAAAATTCAACTCAAATCACAACCTAAATGCCAAAGTCTAAAAATCAAGTACAAGAAAAGTTTTGGTCCTAAAAATGTTCTGCAAGGAGTGGACAAAACTGGTATTACTAATGGGAATACAGGTTCTCCTAAACGCCCCATCAAAATATGAGAACCACATATGCCCCTGTGAAGGAATGGGAGCCTGGTATGGGTCTTAGAGAAAACCCACAAGCAAATAAAATAGTGTCACTTACAAGTTTAGATCCGAATAGTACCAAAGGGTGAGCTTGTTTTTCGGTGTTTTAAAAATTCAGTCACAGTAGCCAAAGAATATTCATAGGAGCAAATGTCACCCTCTGCAGATTGGGGAGCTCAGTGCCCAGCCCAGGAGGGGCAGGGAACATGTCCACACCCTGGAGTCACTCAGATCAGATGGTGTGCACTCAGCACTTTGGAATGAACAACTGAGGTGAGCTATCATTTGTGGACTTCCCTGTTGCTCTTTTCCTAAAGAACATTAGTATTTCATCCACTAAAACACCCCAATAGAGATAAGAAAAATGAGAGACAAGTCAGTCTTAGAAATTCCTTTTTCCAAAATTTCCCAAATATTTGCAGGCTTGTTCAAAATGCAGGGCTGTGGGGACCAGATGGGTTCTCAGCCGAGTTCTACAAAACCTTTAAAGAAGAGCTCATTCCAAGACTCCTCAAAGTATTCCATGAAATGGAAGAGGAGGGAACCTTTCCAAACTCATTCTATGAAGCCAATATCACCCTGATACCTAAACCAGACAGAGACACATCAAGGAAAGAAAATTTCAGACCAATATCCTTAATGAATATTGATGTAAAAATTCTCAACAAAAGTTTAGCAAATCTCATACAAAAATATATTTAAAGAGTGCACCACAATCAAGTGGGTTTTATCCCAGGGATGCAAGGTTGGTTCAACATCCAGAAATCAATAAATGTAAATCACCAAATCAACAGACTTAAATTCAAGAATCACATGATTATTTCAATAGATGCAGAAAAAGTATTTGCTAAAATACAGCATCCCTTCATGCTCAAAACACTAGAAAAAATAGGGATAATAGGAGTATTCCTTAACATTATAAAGGCTATCTATGCAAAGCCCATATCATTCTAAATGGTGAAAATCTGAAAGCATTCCCCGTAAAACTGGAACAAGGCAGGGATGCTCTCTTTCACCACTTCTATTCAACATTGTCCTTGAAACTCTAGCCAGAGCAATTAGACAAACCAAAGAAATTAAAGGGATACGAATTGGAAAAGAAGAACTCAAGCTATTCCTATTTCCTGATGACATGATTGTATATTTAGAGGAACCAGGAAATTCCACCAGAAAACTTTTAGAACCCATAAGTGAATTCAGTAAAGTAACAGGATATAAGATCAATGCTCATACATCTAATGCATTTTTATATATGTGATGAATCCTCAGAAAGAGAAGTTAGGAAAACTACCCCATTCACAATAGTCTTGAAAAAAATAAAATACTTGGGAATCAATCTAACGAAGGAGGTGAAAGACCTCTACAATGAGAACTACAGAACACTAAAGAAAGAAATTAAAGAAAACCTTAGAAGACGGAAATATCTCCCATGTTCTTGGATAGGCAGAATTAATATTGCCGAAATGGCCATACTACCAAATGTGCTATACAGATTCAATGCAATTCCAATTAAAATCCCAATGGCGTACCTCACAGAAATAGAGCAAGCAATCATGAAATTCATCTGGAAGAATAAGAATAGCTAAAGCAATCCTTAGCAGGAAGAGTGAAGCTGGGGGTATCGCAATACCAGAACTTCAACTCTACTACAAAGCAATAGTAACAAAAATGGCATGGTATTGGCACCAAAATAGACAGGTAAATCAATGGACGGGTAAATCAATAGAGGACACAGACACAAACCCAAATAAATACAGTTTTCTCATACTAGACAAAGGTGCCAAAAATATGCAATGGAGAAAAGACAGCCTATTTAATAAATGGTGCTGGGAAAACTGGAAATCCACATGCAGCAGAATGAAACTAAACCCCTATCTCTCACCCTACACAAAACTCAACTCAAAATGAATCAAGGACCTTGGAATCAGACCAGAGACCCTGCACCTTACAGAAGAAAAAGTAGTTCCAAATCTTTAACATGTCGACTTAGGATCAGACTTCCTTAACAGGACTCCCATAGCACAAGAAATAAAAGCAAGAATCAATAACTGGGATAGATTCAAACTAAAAAGCTTTCTCTCAGCAAAGGAAACTATCAGCAATGTGAAGAGAGAGCCTACAGAGTGGGAAAATATCTTTGCCACTCATACTTCAGACAGAGCACTAATTTCCAGAATATATAAAGAACTCAAAAAACTCTACACCAAGTATACAAATAACCCAATCAACAAATGGGCTAAGGAAACGAACAGACACTTCACAGAATATCTACAAGCAATCAACAGATATATGAAAGAATCTCTAGTAATAAGAGAAATGCAAATCAAAACTACCCTAAGATTCCATCTCACCCCAATTGGAATAACAATTATCAAGAATACAAGCAACAATAAGTGTTGGTGAGGATGTGGGGAAAAAGGTACACTCATACATTGCTGGTGGGGCTGCAAATTAGTGCAATCATTCTGTAAAGCAGTGTGGAGATTCCTCAGAAAACTTGGAATGGAACCACCATTTGACCCAGCTATCCCACTCCTTGGCCTATAACCCAAAGGACTTAAAATCAGCATAATACAGTGATGCAGTCACATTAATGTTCACAGCTGCTCAATTCACAATAGCCAGATTGTGGAACCAACCTAGATGTCCTTCAATTGATGAATGGATAAAGAAACTGTGGTATATATATATACAATGGAATATTACTCAGCCATAAAGAAGAATAAAATTATGGCATTTGCAGGCAAATGGATGAAATTGGAGACTATCATGCTAAGTGAGATAAACCAACCTCAAAAAACAAGGACAAATGATCTCACTGATAAGCAGATGATGATACATAATGGGGGGTGAGAGGGAGGAAATAATGGAGGAAGGAGGGACTGTATAGAGGGAAAAGAGGGGTTGGAGGAGTGGGGGGAAGGAAAAAATAACAGAATGAATCAAACACCTTATGTAAATGTATGATTACACAAATGGTATTCCTCTACTTCATGTACAAACAGAAACAAGATGTATCCCATTTGTTTATAATAAAAATTTTTTTAAAAATTCAGAGCTATGGAGGAGGCCCAGCCTTGTGGATCACTGAGCTGTGGTCTCCGAGTCCCATTGGCCAGCTTTGTCTGAGCTCTACGTCCACCGTTCAAAGTCCAAGTTATTCCCAGCGTCAAGTATGAATGCTGCAAAAACCCCTGTGTGACTTTCCTCCTGCCCGAGAAGGGAAATCACTTTTCTGGTCAAATATTAAAATACAGCTTGGTAACAAGTAGAGTTTTCACATTGAGCTCTCTGCCCCCACTAGTCACAGACCACCCAGACCAGCAGAACCCCTAAAAGTCAGTGCTCCCCAGACAGAGGCACACGTTCTCTTCCTAGACATTAGTCTGCACCTACTGATGTTTCCAGAGAGTTTGGAGATGGAAGAAGACCTGCTGTCTGAAGAGTAGCAAGGGCCACGGGACTCTGCTGACTTTCCCAGCCCACCAGGGAGGAGACCCTCCACTAGAACTTGTGCCTGAGCCTTACCCACAGAGCGGCTCCCAGCTGGGGCCTACAACTCTGGGGATAGCTGGCCCGTGAGTCCTACAGCTCTGCCTGCAACCCTCCTGGGGCACTTTGGCCAGTCCCATGCTCCCTATCTGCTCCACTCCCCTTCCTTTTTCTCTGAATTTCAGGAAGCCCTCCTCACTGGTCCACCTCTGGTCCCAATCTATCAGTAATCTGAGGGATCCTTTTGAAATGAAAGCCAGATGCCGCCCTCCCTTCTCAGACTCTGAAGCCCCTTCCCTCCAGCAAAACCAACATCCTTGCCATGGCACAGGGACCAGTCAGTGTGACATGCCCACCCTCCAGCCCCAGTAGCCTCATGCGCCCATGGGAATTTCCTCACCTGAAGGCTCCCACCCACCCCACACTCCTCTCTAGCACCTCCCTGGATTTCTGACTCACTCAGACAACCTTCCTGTGAACACCAACCCTCCCCCTGAGTTCCTGCCACAACAGGGCACCCCAGGCCCAGCCCCAGGCCTCCCCTCTCTGACTGTGGGAATCTCTCATGTGCTGTGCTCAGGTACCTTCTCAGGCTGGAGGATGGGAAGCTCAGCTTTGGTGGCCAGCCTACTCCAGCATCTAGAAGAGCACAGGGCATGCAGTAGATTCCCAATGAACAGCAGAAGCAGTAGTACTAGCTGTGAGGCTTTTCTAGAGAATCAAGGCATGACCCTCACACATTTCAACCTGAGCCAACCTCTCTCTGCAGGGGAGCCCTAATACAGGAGCAGGAGGCAGGAAGGTTGCCCCAGTGGGCAAGAGAAACCCAGCTCCCACAGCCAGGGCCTGCAGAGCCCTCACTGAGCCCTGCAATGGCCTCAGGGTGGGCAGCACTATGGGATGCCAACCTTGGACCACCAGGAGCCTAGGGAAGGAGCTGGTCCCAGCCTGGGTGAGAAGGCAGGAGTTAGCAGAGACAGGAAGCAAGAAGAACTGGTGAGAGGGAGGCAAGGGGGTGCTGCACAGAAGAAAGCTAGGTGACTGGCCTCTGCAGCATAGAGAAGGACTGGCAGAGAAGCTCCTGAACTCAGCTCCAGTCCGACTTCACCAGTCTCAGCTCCCAACAGGTCCCCAAGAACAAGACCTGACATCATGCTTAGCTCTGGCGTCTACCTCCATACCTGGTCTCCCTCTATCCCTGATCCCCTCATTCCTGATCCCCCCATTCCTGATCTCATTCCATACCTGATCTCCTCCATCTCTGATTTCCCCATGCCCTATCCCCTCCATATCTGTCCTTCCTTCATACCTGGTCTGGCTCCTCACTGCTCACCCCCATGTGGAACCTAGTCTCTCTGGCATGCCTCAGCAAGAACCCTGCTAGGTAGCTCAGTCAGGGTCCCCTCACCTAATCTCTCCTGAGCCTTCCTTGCTCCTGCTTGGTTTCTGCCCCATCCTGTTTCCCACCCGCCTGGCTCTGCACTGTCCTGGCAGTGCTTGCACTGAGCCCACCCTCTCCCTTGGCAGGCTCTGCTGGGCTAGCATCTTGAGTTATTTCCGCACAGTTTTAACAAGTGTCACAACAACTGACTCCAACAGAACCCAGTATATGCACTTTTTCATTAAAAGCAGTAGAAAATACTTTGGCTATAAGCATGCATCTAGGCAAGGACACAGGAAGCTATGTGCCCTCTGTGACTCTTCCAAGGCCTCTGGGCATCACAGAGGAAGTCTCATCACGATGCTGCTTACGGTTCAGTCATAGTCTCAACACCACATTGTGTTCTAAAGTCTCACTCATGCTTTCCAGTGTTAAGACCACTCTCCTCTCTCCCCACAGGGATTAGGCATAAATCACTAAGCACACAATCACATGCACTCCACAGATCATGCATGTGTGTGAACTCTCTTACACGTGGAACGTGGGGCTTCAAACCTGATTCCCTCAGTCACTGCTGGGCAGATGGGGAAGTTCAAAGCTTTGCTGCCTCCTGGCAATCATTTTCAGAAGAGAATGGTGCCCAGGAAGGTTAAGGACTCATCCAAGTCACAGGGAACCTGAGGTCTTTCACCTCCAGGCAAGTGTGCACTATTATTGCAATAATGAAGCAGTCACATTTGTTTAAAGAGTGAGAGTTGTGCCACCAGCAGGTGTCCTGGGGGGCTGTGGGTGTAAGAGGAGGCGCGTGGTCTCTGATGCTGTGTGAAAGGTCAAGCCTGTCATGCAGAGACAGGACAGCATGAGCTCACCACTGGAACAACAAAGCAGTCACCAGTTTCTGTGTGCACATGCAGGTGCGTGGCTGTGCGTGTGTCTGTGTGTGTCTGTGTGTGTCACATGAGAAAAGACACGGCCAGATGCACAGCAAACCAATGACACTGAATGCTGTCCATGTGCACAGTTATAACATAACCATCTGCATCTTCTACAGTTGTTCAGTTTGTTACGAGGGAAAGTGACCAAGGCCAGTCCTCTCTGCAGGCTCTGAGCTGAGGTCATGGCTCAGGCCCAGCAGTGAGCCAGTTTGCTGAAGAGGTATCCTCAGGATGGCCTTGCAGGTTGGTGCAGCTAGGAGTCTAGGTTCTGCTGGTTTTCCTTAAGCTACTTCCCATCTTTGCTCCCAGAATCTGTGTCCTCGGGCCTGGCACCAGGGGAAGGTTGAAGCCCTACCGCCTTTTGAGTTTGAACAGCAGTTCCAGGATGCAGTCCCAGCACACACTGCCCAACGGTCCTTACCTGTTCATCTCCAGCACATGCATGCTGTATTTGCTCTCGATCGGGTACTTCCCTGGCTCACTGGCCTGGCAGATCACACTGCCATCTTTGTACCTGGTCAAGGAAACCTCTATTTTAGTTTAAAGCAGACCTGTAGGCAACCTTGACCCAACTCCACAGTGCCCTATAACATACCTCCTCTGCCAATGCCTGGCCCCTTTCTCAGCACCACACAAGGGATCCCATAGGCATTAAGTCCTTTTATAGTTTGCTTTTTGGATTTTTTTCATATTTTAGTTTTTTGCAGTATTGGAATTGAATCCAGGTGCACTCTACCACTGAGTTACCCCAGAACTTTTATTCTTAACATTGAGACAGGCTCTCGCTATGTTGCACAGCCTGGCCTCAAACTTACAATCCTCCTGCCTCAGCCTCTCAAGTAGCTGGAACACAGGTGTGCACCACTGAGACTGGCTGTTTTGGGTTTTCTTACAGGCTGTGCTATTAGGGTTATCCAGACAACCTTTGGCCTACAGTAGGCCACATCCAAACATCTGCTTGAACCTTGTCAGAAATTATCATTGTCCTGAAGGGCAGGACTCCCACAGCTGTGTTGAGGGTGGGAGCCTGGCCCCCTGCCTGCCTCCTGACAGCATGGATCCACAAGGGAATGTACACACAGATACTTGATTTTGCAGCAGATGCTGAAGCAACCAGGGTCCATGGGGTGTGAAGATCTAGTTCTTCAGCTCCCACACTGCTTCCCAAAGTGAGTCCTACCAAACTAAGGGCTTGGTGCACAGAACCAGCAGTGGTGCTGAGGCCGCCGGGTGAGACTGAGCATGCACACACAGGCTGCTGCAGGGAGTTGCCCTCAAATGCTCTGGAAGATCAGCTGAATCAACGTTACTATTGCTAAATGGACACTTTGTGAGTTCCTATTGGCCTATCTCCACCTGGTGTTCCTCCAGGAATCCTTGTTAGGACGCAGTGGGACCTTGTCCCCGCAAAGCAGAGTTCCTTACCATTGTACCACGGGTGTGGGGAACCCGTGCACAATGAAGCAGAGCTTCATGGACATCCTCTCCCAGGCGGTGTGGGACCTCAGGTGCACCAGGATCACAGGGGCCCTGCTCACACACTCCTCAAATACATGTCTCTCCCATGCCAGCTTGTCCTCCACCTGCCCCAGAGGAGCAAGAGTGGTCGGGTGTGGTGAGGCATGGCTGGGCAGCCAGGCACTCAGGCACCTTTTGAGTTTGAACAGCAGTTCCAGGATGCAGTCCCAGCACACACTGCCCAATGGTCCTTACCTCTCCAGCATGTGCATGCTGTATTTGCTCTCAATCGGGTACTTCCCTGGCTCACTGACCTGGCAGATCAGACTGCTATCTTTGTAACCTGGTCAAGGAAACCTCTATTTTAGTTTAAAGCAGACCTGTAGGCAACCTTGACCCAACTCCACAGTGCAAGGGGACCAAACTTGTCCACTCCTGGCCCCCCACTGGGCAGCGCAGACCCAGATGCCTCCTACCATCTGCTGTAGGGTGTTTTGTCTAGTTTGTCACGTGCCTGAGACGGCACCAGGTGCACGTTCTCCTCTAGCTGGGCCAGCTCACTGAAGAACTTCTCCGGCTTGGCCTCTGCATAGGAAGCCACCAGGGACTGGTACCTGTAGGGCCAAGGGGCTGTGCTATCAGGGTGCAGACGACCTGGTGGGCTGACAGGCCATGGCCCTCTTGCACATCCCTGAGCAGGTGCAAGAATATGTGAGAGATGCCACCTCCACTTATTTTACCTTTCTTTTTAGACTGTATTTTGGGTAAGAAATTGTGAGGAAGAGCAAGGTAGGAGGTGCAAGCTCAGGTGTGCTCAGTCCTCTCGGGCTTGGACAGGCTCCACTGCAACAGCTGACCATCTTCAGAGCCAGGGAGTGGCTGTGGGCAAATGCCCCACTCGTACCAGCCACCTGCGGCCCTCTAGGGGAGCCTGGGTGTGTGGGCTGGAGACATGCAGAGAACAAGCACCACTGCACAGCCAGAAGGTTGATGTGACTTTACTGAAGAGCAGGGCGAGCTCCTTGCTCCTCATGTACACGGAACTCACACACAGTAGGTACTTAATAAAGATGGCACCACTGGAGCAAGGCAGGTGACCTCCTCAGCTTATAAAATAGAGGGCCTGGCTGTCCTCCGGGGTCAGACCAACAGTTAGGAGCTCCTATAACTGGCTCTAACCTGACGTGACAACTGAAGGTGCTGATCCAGGCGAGTCCACTGGCACACAGCACACAGTGCCTGGTCTCCTGTCGGCCGTGGTTTCTGATTGAACGTGAGACTGAACAAAGCCTGCGTTCCAGAAAGGTTGGTTCGACATATGGAAATCAATAAACGTAATATATCACAAGAAATTTACTTAAAGACAAGAATCATATGATTATCTCAATACACACAGAGAAAGCATTTGATAATATACAGCACCCCTTCATGTTCAAAAAACTAGAAAAACTAGGGATAGTAGGAACATACCTCAACGAAGTAAAAGCTATCTATGCTAAGCCCAAGGCCAACATCATTCTAAATGGAGAAAAATCGAAAGCATTCCCTCTAAAAACTGGAACAAGTCAGGGATGCCCTTTTTCACCCCATCTATTCAACATGTCCTTGAAACTCTAACCAGAACAACTAGACAGCAAAGAAATTAAAGGGATGAGAATAGGAGAAAAGAACTCAAGCTATCACTTTTTGCCAATGACATGATTCTACACCTAGAAGATTCAAAAAATTCCACCAGAAAACTTCTAGAACTCATAAATAAATTCAGCAGAGTAGCAGGATATAGAATCAATACCCATAAATCAAATGCTCCTATACATAAGCAATGAATCCACTGCAGAAGAAATTAGGAAAACTACCACATTCATAATAGCTTCAAAAAAAAAAAAAAAACTTGGAATCAATCTAACAAAAGAGGTGAAAGACCTCTACAATAAAAACTACAGAACACTAAAGAAAGAAATTGAAGAAGACCTTAGAAGATGGAACAATCTCCATGCTCTTGGGTAGGCAGAATTAATATTGTCAAAATGGCCATACCACCAAAAGTGTTAAACAGATTTAAAGCAATTCCTATTAAAATCCCAATGATGTTCTTCATAGAACTTGAAAGAGCAATCATGAAATTCAGTTGGAAAAATAAGAGACCCAGAATAGTCAAAGCAATTCTTAGCAAGAAGACTGAAGTAGGAGGCATCACAATACCAGACCTTAAACTATACTACAGAGCAAAAGAAACAAAACTGGCATGTATTGGCACCAAAATAGACATGTAGACCAGTGATTCAAAATAGAAGACACAGAGACAAACCCACATAAATATGGTTATCTCTTCTAGACAAAGGAGCCAAAAAACATAACATTGGAGAAAAGATAGACTATTCAACAAATGTTGCTGGGAAAACTGGAAATCCATATGTAACAAAATGAAATTAAACCCCATTTCTCACTCTGCACAAAAATCAACTCAAAGTGGAGCAAAGACTTAGGCACTAGAACAGAGACCCTATGCCCAATATATGAAAAAGTAGACCCAAATATTCATCATGTAGGCTTAGAACCTGACTTTTTAAAGCAAGATTCCTAAAGCTCAAGAAGTCACATCAAGAATCCACAAACGGGAGGGATTCAAACTAAAAAACTGCTTCTTGGCAAAGGAAACAATCAAGAATGTGAAGAGAGAGCCTACAGGTTGGGAGAAACTCTTTACCACATGCACCTCAGATAGAGCATTCATCTCCAGCATATAAAAACGCAAAAAACTTAACACCAGAAAACCAAATAACCCAATCAATAAATGGGTTAGGAACTGAAGAGACACTTCACAGAAGAAATGTAATCAATCAACAAGTGTGTAACAAAATGTTCAGCATCTCTAGCAATTAGAAAAATGCAAATCAAAACTACTCTAAGATTCCATCTCATTTCCACCGGAATGGCAATTATCAAGAATACAAGCAATAATAAGTGTTTACAAGGATGTAGGGGGAAAAGGTACACTCATACAATGCTGGTGAGACTGCAAATTGGTGCAATCACTATAGAAAGCAGTATGGAGATTCCTCAGAAAACTCTGAATGGATCCAGCATTTTGACCCAGCTATCCCACTCCTTGGTTTATATCAAAGGACTTAAAATCAGCATACTACAGTGATGAAGCCACATCAATGTAACAGCAGCTCAATTCACAATAGATAAACTATGGAGCCAACCTAGATGCCCTTCAGCAGATGAATGGATGAAGAAAACGTGGTACATATACATAATGAAATATTATCAGCCTTAAGGAGGAATGAAATTATGGCATTTGCAGGCAAATGCATGGAACTAGAAAATATTATGCTAAGTGAAATAAGCAATCCCCCAAAAAATGAGAATTTTCACAGGCTGACAATCTGGACCAATGACTGCCAAAAATGTTCACAGTCTGATGAGTGGACCAATGGCTGGCTAGGATGTTCACAGACTGAAGATCTGGGTTGTAAAATGGTTTGTGTGTTGTGGGGGGCAGAATATTGGCAACAACTGATGCCAACAGATTTGACAACAAAAAGAATTTGATGATTTGGTCTTCATCAAAATAAAACCTGTTCTTCAAAATACACTTTGAATGAAAAAGACAAACCACAAGCTGGGAGGAAATTACTGTAAAGAATTTATCTGATAAAGGTCTTGCCTGGAGAAAATATGAAGAACTCTTAAAACTCATTAAAAAGAAAAAATATAGTCCTGTAAAGTAACACTTCACCAAAGAAGATAAACAGATGGCTAATAAACAGTCAAAACGCTTGACATCATTATTCATCAGGGAAATACAAATTTAAACCATAAGAGTCACCACTACACACATACTAGAAATGGCTAATATTAAACACTGATTGTGCAGTGTTGAAGAAGAGGTGAAGGAACTGGACATGCACACAGCTGGTGGAGCTGTAAAGTGGTAGAATCACCTTCTTAAAAAGGTAAACACACCTGTCATATCCAGCCATTCTTTTCCAAAGAGAGATGTTACATAGCAATAGAAGAAATTTTATATCAATGTTATTGACCATTTTATTTATAAAAGACCAAAACTGGAAAAAATTCAAATGTCCATTGTGATGTATACATATAATGAAATGCTACTCAGGAATAAAAAGAGATGAACTATTATTGATAAAGTGATATAATTTTAAATTATGCTGAATAAGAGAAGCTAGAGAAAACAGAATATATTATTCCATACACAGAAAACTTTAGGAACACAAAGCAGTCTGTTAAGATAGACATTTTGCTTGTGGGCAGGGTGGAAACGTGGGGGGCAAGATGGTAGGGTGACCAAGGACAGATGTTGGAATTACCTAAAGAATGAGAAGACTTTTGGAGGTAAAGGATAGATTCATTATCTTGATTATGATGATGTTTCATAATTTCATGCTAAAATTATCAAACTGCACACCTTAAATACACATAATTTATTGCATGTCAATTTCACCTCAAAATTAAGAAATATATTCATCTTTTCTCACTTTCTAAGATAAAAGCATAATTCTATAAATATTTTTCTCCACTTCATTTTTTTTCCTTAAATATATTCTGGAAACCATACTTTAGCGGTATTTAAAATTATTTCTCTCTTCTTCATAGTATATTTGGTTTATTCAACAAATCCTCTTAATGAACAGTTGGTTGTTTCAGTCATTTGTGATTTGTTACTGTCTTTTGTTATTATAATTCATGTTTGAATAACATAAATTTTGTAGACACAAATTTTAAACATTTGTTGTATTCCCAGTATCTTTAGAAGGACTGGAGGATACAGCTCAGTAGGAGAGCACTTGCCTATGGGAGGTCCTGAGTTCCCTCTCCAGCACTAAAAATCAAAAAAAGAAAAAGAAAGAAAGAAAGAAAGAAAAAGAAAGAAAGAAAGAAAGAAAGAAAGAAAGAAAGAAGAAAGAGAGAGAGAGAGAGAAAGAAAGAAAGAAAGAAAGAAAGAAAGAAAGAAAGAAAGAAAGAAAGAAAGAAAAAGAAAGAAAGAAAGGAAGAAAGAAAGAAAAAGAAAGAAAAGAAAGAAAGAAAGAAAGAAAGAAAGAGAGAGAGAGAGAAAGAATTGCTGAGTCATTAGGTAAATACATAAGCAGTTTTGGGAGATGTTGCCAAATTTCATTCATATACTTATCAGCAGTGTCTGAGAGTGCAGTATTCCTCCACATTCTCTCACCTACTGAGTATGTTGTCAAATGTTTGGATCTTGCCAGCATAAGTGAGAAATGGTAACTTAGTTGGTTAATTTGTATTTTGTTCATTATGAACTAAGCAGAGCATGTTTCCATATTTTATAGCTATATTTGCATCTCTTTTCCTGAGATCTGTTTATTTCTTCAGCCCACTTTTGTATAGGTTTGCTGGCTATTTTATTTATAATGCTTTTTATATTTCAGGAACATGATTACTTGGAGAGTAGTATGTTGCAAATATTTTTTCTCAGGTTGTCATTGTCAAAATGCATGGAGGGAGCGGGGAGGTTAAACACAGCCAGGCAAGTTGTTTGTTTGTTTTTAAGTAATCACCTTTACACCTTTTTGCTTCTGGATTTTAAGATATAATCAGGAAGGTTTTGACCACTCATAATGCATAGAAAAAGTCAACCAATGTTTTCTAGTACTCGCTTATTTTCTATTTTTACATTCAGGTTTCTTATCCATTTGTAGTTTATCCTTATGAATAATTAGAGAAAAATCCAATTTTATCATTTTCTATGTGATTATATGCAAATACTACTTATTAAAAAGTCTGTTTTCCCCCAACTGAATTTTATTGTATCCCAAAAGTCCAGTGTAGTTGGGTCTGTTTCTGGATTTTCTGTTCTGTCCCACAATCTGTATGTATTCTTGGGCTTGGATGATGGTACGTGTTTTCATTATACAGTTTGCCTTCCCCCTCTTCCTTCACGCTTCATTGCCCTTATTTTTCATTGCTTTCCTGCCTATTCTTATTTGACTGTTCTTTTGAATCGACTATATTCAACTTGAATCTTTTAAAGATCAGAAATTCAGTCTCACAGTGTTGTAGAGAGTGGCCCACTCAGTCAAAATGTGCCCACTGGACATATTTCTTTTCTGTGGTACTAGGGTTGTACCTGGGCCATTGAATATGGTAGGCAAGTGGTCCATCACTGAACCACACCCCAGATCTTTTTTTTTTTTTTTTTTGAGTCAGGGTCTCACTAAGTTGCCCAGGCTGTCCTCAACTGCTATCCTCCTGCCTCAGCCTCATGAGTAGCTGGGATTACAAGCATGTACCATCGCACCTAGCTGGACACATTTCATGATGCTGCACATCACATGCCCTTAGAAACAGGAAAACCTTTCCCTTTTCCTTGCCTTCTCTGAGCAGAAGCTGGATTAGTAGTTTCAGGGTTCCCAACAGTTTCAAGAGGCTCTCTTTTGAGATGGTGTGTTTGTCACATATGAGCTGGTCTCTTCCCTGGTGTCACTGGGTGGGCTCTGAGTTCTCTTTCTTCTTGAGCTCCAGGCTGCTATGTCCAGGAATGCTCAGGGAAGATTCCTGTGAGGGGACATCTTGCCCACACACATGCAGAGTCAGAGTCTAACTCCTTTCAGACTCACTCCCACACCATAATGATATTTTGATGGAGTTTGTGGGAGCAAGAAAGAGTGGTGAGAAGATTCTGGAAGATTCCGGCTTCTGAAAAGCCTGGGGTAGTCAGCGTCCCTGGAAAAGGAATGGTTGCATGATGACGGTGCCTGGGTTTCTCCCCTGTGGGCTGACCAGAAAGGGGAAGTGTGGTCAGGCTAGTGCTTACTGCCTCAGGGGTGGGAAAGAGCCTCTCACCAGTTGCATCTGAGCACAGCACTCAAGCCAGCACTGTCTCCTCAGCGGCTCACATCTGGACCCCCTGGCAGTTCAGGTAAGCACCATTGCTTTCCCAGGGGCAATTCCCTGCTTTCTCCACCACAGGTATCTGCCAGTGTTGGCATCTGGGTCTGTATCTATGTGAGCAAATGAACAAGCATTGAGTCTGGGGATTGGAACCTATGGCCTTGGTACAACCGCTGGGTGGGATTAGAGAAACACCCGCCTTGAAATATCTGCTCTGCTTTGTCACTGGTTGGGTGACCTAAGGCATCACTTCACATCTCTGGGCTTCTGTATGTGTGCCTGGGAGGATGAACCCTACCTCTTAGGTTGAAATGAGAATGATTGGGAGATAGATGTGTAAGCTATAAGGGGGTTATTATCTTTCCTGGATACTGATAGTGAGATCTGGTATGTGCTCCTATAAGAGCACCTTCATGGTACTGGGCTAGAGTTGGGGTGAGGGTCAAGGCATCACCTAGGTGACCTTTAGGGTACATTTCGAGACTCTCAGGTGAAAGAACTGGAACACCAGCAGTTTGACTATCTTTGTCTCTGCATTTCTGGTGTTTAGGGATTTATAAGGCTCTCTGCCTTCCAGAGGCCTCAGAATCATGGTGTCCTGGGTGGGATGAGATCTTGACTCACCTCTGTGATTTTGCCTTCTGGAAACTTAATTTGGGAGGAGACCTGGGGTCAGCTTTTCCATTTCTAGTTTCACTGCTTCATTCCCTTTTTCCTAAAGCCACTCTCTTCCCTGGCCCCCTTGCACATGTGCACCTCTGAAGGAGCACTCAAAGTGGTGTAGTGGTGAACACCTGTAGTCACACCACTCAGAAGCTGAGTCAGGAGGATCCTTTGAGTCCAGGAGTTTGGACTGAATCTAGCCTGGGTGACATAGTTGAGACCCTTTCTTAAAAAAAAAAAAAAGAAGAAGAAGAAGAAGAAGGAGGAGGAGGAGGAGGAGGAGGAGAGGAGGAGGAGGAGGAGAAGAAGAAGAGAAATGTAATCCCAGCAACTCAGGAGGCTGAGGCAGAAGGATCACAAGTTCAAAACCAGCCTGGGCAACTTATTGAGACCCTGACTCTATAAAGCAAAAAGAGATGGGGGTGTAATTCAGGGACTGGGTTCAGTCCCTGATACTAAACACACACACACACACACACACACACACACACACACTATAAGTGGGCATTGCTGAGCCTGTAGAACACAAGACTGGAATCTTCTTTTTCATTTTTTAGGATCTTTTTCTTTCCCTATGAAAATTTGAACGTTGCAAGAAATAAGGAAAACAATGACCCCAAATTCTACCACCTAGAACCACTCTGATGAGTTAGTGTGCTGCTTTCTAGTCGTTTTTCTCATAGGTACAGATAATTTTCAGATTTACTTGTATTTTGTCTCAATGTGTGCTCAGTCAAGAAGTAGAAGGACAAATGATAGTGCTGTCACGGTGGCACATGTGTGCCTGGTGCCCTCCACTGGTCTGACTGCGAGAGAGCCAACAAGTGGCAAGATTTGAGTTTTCTTCCACACTCTTAGAACCAACTAAACAAGTAAAGTAAGCAACAGCAAAAGGCAATTTCATTAGGCCCCAGGAAAGACTTCCAAGTAGGAGAAATCCTAGGATAAACTGAAGTTCAGCAATCTCCAACTCTAGAAGGCTCTGCTAAGAGCAAACACATCACACAGAATATCTCAGAAATTTTAGAAAATCAGCCTATTTGGAAGCAGGGAACCAGAAGCTTTTAAACTATGTGATACCCACAGCTGGGCATCACTTATTGAAATCCCAGGGACTCAGGAGACTGAAGGAGTAGATTGCAAATTTGAGACCATCCTCAGCAACTTAGTGAGATTCTGTTTCAAAATAAAAGATAAAAAGGGTGGGGGTTGTGGCTCAGTGGTAGAGTATCCCTGGGTCCAGCCCCTACGCACTTCAAAACCAACCAACAAAAAAAAATCTCCCAATAATTTGTTTATGATGTTTTCTTGTTAACTATCATTTTATTACTGCATCCTAGCCCATCAAGTAATTCTCTAATTTACTTCCAGTCCCTCACTATTTGATTTCTGGGTAATTCCCTGTTATCTATACTTAGGTGAACATATTTATGCATTTAGGATTTACTTTTTTCTGATTGCTTTTTAGACTAGATTTTTAGAAATATTGAATTAAAGGACATGATTAATTTCAAATGTATTGCCATTTGTTTAAAAAAAATTTAATCCATGTATACTGCTATTGACCAGTGAGGATCAATTTTATCACAACTTTGCCAGATTAGGATTTTATTGTTAGTTTTCTTTTTATCTTTCTTTTTTTTTTTTTCTAACAAATAGAAAAAGTAGTTTCTAGTTGTGGGCAGACAAATATACTTGACAAGCAATCAATTATGATGGGTAATCACATGTACAGAATCAAGTCCTATAATGAAATAAATCAGACTTAAGGCTTATCCGAAACTGTCATAGTGATAAGCGATCACATTGAGAGAAGTACATGCAACAGCATGACTCAGCTCAGTCAATGACCTATCCAGTTTACCAGTTTACTCTGACCTTCTCAGTTCTGTAAGCTTTAAATTCAGATCTAATATTTTTCTATGGAAAAATTAGCATGATGTCAGTATTACAGCGTGATATAAAACACGGAATGCAGAATAAGGATATTATTAAAGTACACACCACTCAGATGAATTACTGTAAACCTGTTGCTACATTACTTACTTCAGTATACAGGAATATGAGCTTATTCACAACATTTTATATCACAAAATAATTTTATAATTCTATATTATAAAATGATGTTTATAAATTAAAAGCACCTCTGTTGTTCTATTAGGTTTCACAAGATATCACAAGTTAGTTTCTTAAAAAATATGCGTTGGGTGGTGCACACCTATAATCCCAGCAGCTCGGGAGTCTGAGGCAGGCAGATCAAGTGCTCAAAGTCAGCCTCAGCAACTTAGCGAGACCATGTCTCAAATAAAAAATTTAAAAAGTGCTGAAGTTGTGACTCAGTGGTTAAGCGCCCCTGGGTTCAATCCCCGGTACCAAAAAAAAAAAAAAAAAAAAAGCTGGGGATGTAGGCCAGTGGTAAACTGCTTGCCTAGCATGCACAAGGCCCTCAGTTCAAACCCCAGCACCATAAACACGCAAAAAAACCATCACACAAATTCACAAGTAAAACATCACCCACACAATGACACAATACCACAGGCCAGTCTGGACAATTTAGCAAGACCCTGAAAAAACAAAGACCCGGGGATGTAGCTCAGAGGTAGGACAATTCTGGGTTCAATCCTGGGTACAATGACAACAAAAATAAAAACTAAAACTAAAAACCAACCCAGTAAGACAATGCTTGCTCACCATGTACCTCCTCTTCTGAAAGCTTCCATATCCTGCATCCCTTCCCTTTCCCCAGAAGCCCAAGCCCTTTATCGCTCTATTAAACTCAATATAAGAGTCAGTCATCTTGTCCTGACTTGAATCTCATACTCCTGTGTATATTAGACTCATAATAAAATTTGTATGGTCTTTAAAAGAAAACATCAAGAATCACAACAGCTGAACTCCATGACCCACTTAAGACCACATCCATAAAGACCAGTAGCGTTTCCTTCAGTTGCAAGAATTCCAGGCTTCTAAGCTGTGTGTGATATCAACAATGCCATCAGTAGTTGTTACATAGTGGCTAGACTTACTGGCAGAATATTATTTGGAGTCTTCAGTAAACTCTCTAAGAGCCTGCCAATTTTAGTTTAAGAAAATTAAATTTGAGTAGTTATTAATAATTTAAGACACTATTGGTAAATGGCCCTTTATTTTCATGTAAAAACAAAAGTGTATAAAATTGCAGGCCAAATGACCAAAGACTTAAAGAAAGCATTGACTTTTTTGGATGCATTCAAGGCCCATCCAGAGGGCCTTGGACACATCCTGGGTCCATGGCAGAATCAAGTAGTGAGTTGGAGAGGAAGGATCAGAGGAGAGAAGAGGTATGCTTCAACACCCCCTCTATTTATTTCCATGTCCCACCTCCAAGTCATCTAATTCACAGATTTGTGTGGCACAAACTTATTTCAAATGTGAATTTGTAAATTATGCCCCTATGGAAAGTCTTGCCATTTTTATTGATTTTACATGATACCTAAATAAAACCAGAATGCAGTTATGCAAATAAAGCTTCAAGATAATGAGACTGCTGTCTCCAAATACCTCCTGTGTACAAACCACAGAGCTGCCGCCACCTTGGTAGGTCAGTTCAATACACTCAGCATGGCTGTTCTAAGCCGGCTGAACCCAGGCCAGTGGATATGGAAGGGCACAGGGAGTCCTGGGAACTGCAGGATGTTTGCAGGGCAGAGGGTCAGCAGGATACAGGAAGTGTGTGGGAAGGGAGTGCTAAGGCTGTTGTGTGGGCAGGGTGCCCATGAAGAATGGCCTTGACCATGCTAAGTAGAGGGGAGGTCAGCTTTCACTTTGCTCCAATCATAAAGAACCACTGAAAGACTTTATAGGGAAGGGACGGCAACTAGTGGAGGGCCAGATAGGTGATAGGAGCCAGTAAAAGCTCAATGGACCAGGTGCAGAGATGGTGAAGACTTGAACTAAAGCAGGAAAAGTAGATATGGAAAAGAGGGAATGAATTTAAAAGCCAAGTGGAGGTGAAATATAGAGGCAGGCTGCCTGACTGGCTGAGGTGGGTGAACACAGGCCCACAGGGGCAGGAGGAATGGGGTTGGGGCTTCTAGTCTTTCACAGAATTGCAAGGATAGAGAAAGAGAAAAGACACTGAACTCCTTCTAATCACCTAACACTGCTCTACCCCATACACACTCTTATTTTAACTTGCCATCAACTATCTACATGGTTGTTTCTGGTGCTAATGTCAGTGAGAAGATCAGGTGGGAGACTGGCACCCCCAAAAAGGATCAGAGAGTCTGGGAAACAGAAGGGAGTCAGGCAAGAACTGCTGATGCTGATGAGCGAGGATAGTATCTACAGTCTCCCAGGACCTTGAGATCTAGGTTGAGATCAGCTCAAACCTTCATTGCAAATTCTGCTTCAGGGTTTTCCATAGTCCTCCCTGGGATGTCTGCAGTTTCTCTAGGAGGCCATCTCTTCCCTACTGGTCAGCACAGGCTCACAACTTCTGGAAGACCATACTGGACTGATCCAGATATGAATGTATCCCCTTTCCTGGATTCCCAGGTCACCAAGATAAATCTGTTTACAAAAGCACTTGGTAGATATGAAGACTTTACTATGGATGGGCAGTGGGGCACCAGTGGGGTCTACCACACAGCATGCGAACTGCAACCTGGATGTAACAGAACCCTGTTCTGAAATTGTCTTTGCAGCCCTATCCCTGGATACTCCCCCGACCCCCATGCTGGGGATTGAACCCAGGGACTCACACATGCTAAGCAAGCACTCAATCACTGAGCTACATCCCCAGCCTGTCTGAATACTTTCCTAGTTGCTTCTCCCATCTCTATACCAGGAACAGGTTCCCCTTCTTCACTTCCTCCCATCCATGTTCTCATCACTGCCCCCACAACTCCATGTTCTTCCCCTCTATGACCCAAAGGAATTCAACACTCCCCAATTTCTATTAACAAGCTTTAATTCTGGCCCAGCCTACTCCCCTAAGTGCTCTTTAATATCATCTTGACAGTGGCTGCCCTTCTAGGCACTTGCAATTATAGAACATGTTTTTGTTTGTTCTTTATAATGCCCTGAGTCCAGTGATCTTCTTCTTTTCTATATGTATCATCGTTTGGAAGCATTTCCACCTAACAAGACAGGTGAGACATTAAGGGTCTTGTTCCAAGCAGGTGCCTAGCACATTGGAGACAAGAAATCTGTTCTCTTGATGCCCAGCCCAGGACACTTCCATGTTTTATATTTATGTACATATGTCTGTACCTTTCATGTTATAAACTATTTCTCACTAAGGAGATATCTCAGTTGGAGGAAAAAAAGAGGCAAATGCTGAATAAACTCACTGTCTCAGGAATTTCTGATGAAGGTTCTGTGGCTGACTCCCTGGAAATGCCTTTTAGAGAAGTGAGACTTGGAAGTGAGGTGTGATTGCCTTTAGCTGCTCTCCCATCCAGCCCTCCCTCTTCCAACCCAGTGGAGTGCCTTGCTCAATTCTTTCCCCTGAAACTGCTCAGAATTGCAAAAGGTTTCTCACTGATGTTGCTTGAAAATGTTTTAGGCAACTAAAAGAGTGGGGAGAAACCAAGAGGAAGCTGGAGCCCCAGGAGCTTACATGGCTCTGCTTCCCAGCCAGCCTATGGTGGCTTTGGAAATATACTACGTGGCACAGGAATTTCAGAGCCTTGATTCAAATTATCTATGACCCTACACTGTGACAAGGAAAGTCCACTCATCATGGAGAAAGAGGCTGTCACATCTTTCATTCATTCATGTATTCACAGATGCATTTACTGTGTCCCAGGTGATGTTCTAGGCACTAGAAACAATGATAAAGAGAGAAACAAGGCCCTGCTCACATGTTGACATGTGTGCTGACACGTGTGCCAGCATGGGAGACAATACAATTAATAGAACAAATGCACCAAAAAACAACTGTTGTTGTAATGGTCTCATCTGGAGGACAAACACGTTTCACCTGTTGATCATAACATGTTTCGGAAGTAGAAGTGTCCCTTTGTATAGCTGAGCAGCACTCATCAGGAAGGACTGTGAGGAGGAAGGCGGCCCCAGAAGGAAGTGCCCTGGGGTTGTGCAGTATGTGGGAAGCAGGGAAAGAAAATAGAAGAGGAGTCTGTTACTCATTACAGAACCTCTGTTCTCCAGCCTTGCCCACCCCACCACCCCATTCTGTCCCCATGGTCATTGACTTTGCCTCCTACCTTGGAGGAAATGGAAGCTTTAGGGTGTGAGCTCTCAACTTCCTGTCCTCAGACCCCAGTCTTCTCTGGTTCCATTCAGCCTCAAGCCCCTCTCTCCATCCTGGTTTCCTTTTGAAAGCTCATTCTTTTATCTGGGTGGTGAAGGTATCACCTCTGGTCTTCTTGGATCTTACTCCTGCCCTCTCCTATCCCTGCATTTCATTCTGGTCCTCACTCCTGGCACCATCACAGTTCATAAACACACCAAAATCTCTGATATGGTATGCAAACAACCTTTACTCAGCCTCAGTTCCCTCCCTTCTTGAAGTCCAGGCTTCCCTTGCCAGCTGGGATACTCTTCTCTCCAGTTCCCATCCTCCTCTAGTTATTCCTTCTCATCCTCCTTTGAAAGTTCTTCTTTCTCTTTCCTTCTACTTTGATGCATAGAGTCTTTAGGATTCCATCTTTCCCTCTGGTCTTCTCAGAGTAAATGAGGCTCAGAGATTTTCCAGAAGACAGGATGATTGAGGAGGAAGGGGAGAGAGTATAAGGTTTCTAAGCTTCTAGAATAAAACAATCAGATCTGGCTCAGTGCCCTTAAAAAAAAAAAAAAAAGATTTCTGAGCTCCTGAGCTAGGAGCACCCTGAGACTGGGAAGGAGTGCCAAGCAGGGAGGATACATGTCTAGATAAGAGGAAGGAGGTCCCATAGGAACTGCATTCCTACATCCCAAACATATTCAGCTATAACTGTCCTCCAAGGACCTTGGACAAAGATTCTCAGATGTCCCTGCTCCTGCCAAAGCACTAAGGAAGGAAAACTGAAGATTCAATGAATCAGTTTGTCTTCCTTCATGTTTACACACTCAAGTAAGTGGGTTTATTTTTTTTTTTATTTATTTTTTTACGTTTACATAGGGTAATGATGTTTCTTTTTTTTCCCTTCCCCCCCACCCCTCCCACCCTTTTCCCTTTATACAGTCCTTCTTTCCTTCATTCTTACCGCTCTCCTTAGCCTAACTCTAAACCTAACCCTAAACCTAATGCTAACCCCTCCCACCCCCATTATATGTCCTCATCCGCTTATCAGCGAGATCATTCGTCCTTTAGTTTTTTGAGATTGGCTTATCTCACTTAGCATGATATTCTCCAATTTCGACCATTTGCCTACAAATGCCATAATTTTATCATTCTTCATTGCGGAGTAATATTCCATTGTATAAATATGCCACAGTTTCTTTATCCATTCATCAACTGAAGGGCATCTAGGTTGGTTCCACAATCTGGCTATGGTGAATTGAGCAGCAATGAACATTGATATGGCTGTATCTCTGTAGTATGCTGATTTTAAGTCCTTTGGGTATAGACCAAGGAGTGGGATAGCTGGGTCAAATGGTGTTTCCATTCCAAGCTTTCTGAGGAATCTCCACACTGCTTTCCAGAGTGGCTGCACTAATTTGCAACCCCACCAGCAATGTATGAGTGTTCCTTTTTCACCACATCCTCGCCAACACCTATTGTTGCTTGTGTTCTTGATAATCGCCATTCTAATTGGGGTGAGATGAAATCTTAGGGTAGTTTTGATTTGCATTTCTCTTATTACTAGGGATGTTGAACATTTTTTCGTATATCTGTTGATTACTTGTACATCTTCTTCTGTGAAGTGTCTGTTCATTTC
This sequence comes from Sciurus carolinensis, assembly GCF_902686445.1. Taxonomy (NCBI): domain Eukaryota; kingdom Metazoa; phylum Chordata; class Mammalia; order Rodentia; family Sciuridae; genus Sciurus; species Sciurus carolinensis. The sequence goes on along the minus strand of NC_062215.1, from coordinate 54,655,876 downwards.
CTTAGCCCATTTGTTGATTGGATTATTTGTATTCTTCGTGTCGAGTTTTTTGAGTTCTTTATAGATTCTGGAAATTAGCGCTCTATCTGAGGTATGGTTGGCAAAAATATTCTCCCACTCTGTAGGCTCTCTCTTCACATTTCTGATAGTTTCCTTTGCTGAGAGAAAGCTTTTTAGTTTGAATCTATCCCAGTTGTTGATTCTTGCTTTTATTTCTTGTGCTATGGGAGTCCTGTTAAGGAAGTCTGATCCTAAGCCAACAAGTTGAAGATTTGTACCTACTTTTTCTTCTGTAAGATGCAGGGTCTCTGGTCTGATTCCAAGGTCCTTGATCCATTTTGAGTTGAGTTTTGTGTAGGGTGAGAGATAGGGGTTTAATTTCATTCTATTGCATATGGTTTTCCAGTTTTCCCAGCACCATTTGTTGAAGAGGCTATCTTTTCTCCATTGCATATTGCTGGAACCTTTGTCTAGTATGAGAAAATTGTATTTATTTGGGTTTGTGTCCATGTCTTCTATTCTGTACCATTGATCTACCTGTCTATTTTGGTACCAATACCATGCCATTTTTGTTACTATTGCTTTGTAGTAGAGTTGAAGATCTGGTATTGCAATACCCCCTGCTTCGCTCTTGCTACTGAGGATTGCTTTAGCTATTCTGGGTTTTTTATTCTTCCAGATGAATTTCATAATTGCTTGCTCTATTTCTGCAAGGTACATCATTGGGATTTTAATTGGAATTGCATTGAATCTGTATAGCACTTTAGGTAGTATAGCCATTTTGACGATATTAATTCTGCCTATCCAGGAACATGGGAGATCTTTCCATCTTCTAAGGTTTTCTTTAATTTCTTTCTTTAGTGTTCTGTAGTTCTCATTGTAGAGGTCTTTCACCTCTTTTGTGAGATTGATTCCCAAGTATTTTATTTTTTTCGATGCTATTGTGAATGGGGTAGTTTTCCTAATTTCTCTTTCTGAAGATTCATCACTTATGTATAAAAATGCATTGGATTTATGAGCATTGATCTTGTAACCTGCTACTTTACTGAATTCACTTATGAGTTCTAAAAGTTTTCTGGTGGAATTTCCAGGTTCCTCTAAATATATAATCATGTCATCAGCGAACAGGGATAGTCTGAGTTCTTCTTTTCCTATTCGTATCCCTTTAATTTCTTTGGTTTGTCTGATTGCTCTGGCTAGAGTCTCAAGGACGATGTTGAATAGAAGTGGTGAAAGAGGGCATCCCTGCCTTGTTCCAGTTTTTAGGGGGAACGCTTTCAGTTTTTCACCATTTAGAATGATATTAGCCATGGGCTTAGCGTAGATTGCCTTTATAATGTTTAGGAATGTTCCCACTACCCCAATTTTTTCTAGTGTTTTGAGCATGAAGGGATGCTGTATTTTATCAAATGCTTTTTCTGCATCTATTGAAATAATCATGTGATTCTTAACTTTAAGTCTGTTGATATGGTGAATGACATTTATTGATTTCCTGATGTTGAACCAACCTTGCATCCCTGGGATAAAACCCACTTGATCGTGGTGCACTATCTTTTTAATATATATTTGTATGCGATTTGCTAAAATTTTGTTGAGAATTTTTGCATCGATGTTCATTAAGGATATTGGTCTGAAATTTTCCTTCCTCGATGTGTCTCTGTCTGGTTTAGGTATCAGGGTGATATTGGCTTCATAGAACGAGTTTGGGAGGGTTCCCTCCTCTTCTATTTCATGGAATAGTTTGAGGAGTATTGGAATGAGCTCTTCTTTAAAGGTTTTGTAGAACTCGGCTGAGAACCCATCTGGTCCTGGACTTTTCTTTGTTGGTAGGCTTTTGATGACCTCTTCTATTTCATTGCTTGAAATTGGTTTATTTAGGTTGTGTATGTCCTCCTCGTTCAGTTTAGGTAGTTCATATGTCTCTAGAAATTTGTTGATGTCTTCGAGGTTTTCTGTTTTGTTGGAGTATAGATTTTCGAAATAGCTTCTAATTATGTTTTGTATTTCACTCGTGTCTGTTGTGATGTTTCCTTGTTCGTTCCGAATTTTAGTAATTTGAGTTTTCTCCCTCTTTCTCTTTGTTAGTGTGGCTAAGGGTTTATCAATTTTATTTATTTTTTCAAAGAACCAACTATTTATTTTGTTAATTTTTCCAATTGTTTCTTTTGTTTCGATTTCGTTGATTTCGGCTCTGATTTTAACTATTTCCTGTCTTCTACTACTTTTGGTATTGGTCTGCTCTTCTTTTTCTAGCGCTTTGAGCTGTGGTGTTAAGTCGTTTATTTGTTGATTTCTACTTCTTTTTTTGAATGCACCCCATGAAATAAATCTTCCTCTAAGTACTGCTTTCATAGTGTCCCAGAGATTTTGATATGATGTGTCTTTGTTCTCGTTTACTTCTAAGAATTTTTTTATTTCCCTCCTGATGTCTTCTGTTATCCATTCATCGTATAATAGTGTATTATTTAGTCTCCAAGTATTGAAGAAGTTTCTGTTTTTTATTCTGTCATTTATTTCTAATTTCAATCCATTATGATCTGATAGAGTACAAGGTAGTATCTCTATCTTCTTGTATTTGCTAACAGTAGCTTTGTGGCATAAAATATGGTCTATTTTAGAGAAGGATCCATGTGCTGTTGAGAAGAAAGTGTATTCGTTCTTTGTTGGATGGTATATTCTATATATGTCCGTTAAGTCTAAATTGCTGATTGTGTTGTTGAGATCTATAGTTTCTTTATTCAATTTTTGTTTGGACGATCTATCCAGTGGTGAGAGAGGTGTGTTAAAATCGCCTAGTATGATTGTGTTGTGGTCTATTTGATTTCTGTAATTGAGAAGGATTTGTTTGATGTACGTGGATGAGCCAATGTTCGGGGCATAGATATTTATGATTGTTATGTCTTGTTGATTTATGCTTCCCTTAAGCAGCATGTAATGTCCTTCTTTATCCCTTCTGACTAGTTTTGGTTTGAAGTCCACATTATCTGAGATGAGGATGGATACTCCAGCTTTTTTGCTGTGTCCGTGTGCATGGTATGTTTTTCCCCATCCTTTCACCTTTAGTCTATGGGTGTCTCTTTCTATGAGGTGAGTCTCTTGCAGGCAGCATATTGTTGGATTTTTCTTTTTAATCCAATCTGCCAGTCTGTGTCTTTTGATTGATGAATTCAGGCCATTAACATTCAGGGTTATTATTGTGATATGATTTGTATTCCCAGTCAATTGACTCATATTTGTTTTTGGCATGATTTGGTTTCTCCTTTATTTGGCTATTCCTTTAGGCTAGCGCCTCCTGTTGCTGATTTGCATCGTTGTTTTTCATCTCTTCCTCATGGAATATTTTGCTGAGAATGTTCTGTAATGCTGGCTTTCTTTTTGTAAATTCCTTTAGCTTTTGTTTATCATGGAAGGATCTTATTTCATCATCAAATTTGAAGGTAAGTTTTGCTGGGTATAAGATTCTTGGTTGGCATCCGTTTTCTTTCAGGGCTTGGTAAATGTTGTTCCAGGCCCTTCTGGCTTTTAGGGTCTGGATTGAAAAATCTGCTGATATTCTTATTGGTTTCCCTCTGAATGTAATTTGATTCTTTTCTCTCGTGGCCTTTAATATTCTGTCTTTATTTTGTATGTTAGGTATTTTCATAATAATGTGCCTTGGTGTGGGTCTGTTGTAATTTTGTATGTTTGGAGTTCTATAAGCCTCTTGTATTTGGTTTTCCATTTCATTCTTCAGATTTGGGAAATTTTCTGATATTATTTCATTGAATAGGTTGTTCATTCCTTTGGTTTGTTTCTCTAAGCCTTCCTCAATCCCAATAATTCTCAAATTTGGCCTTTTCATGATATCCCATATTTCTTGTAGATTCTGTTCATGATTTCTTACCATCTTTTCTGTTTGGCCAACTTTGCTTTCAAGATTAAATAATTTTTCTTCAATGTCTGAGGTTCTGTCTTCCAGGTGCTCCATTCTATTGGTTATGCTTTCTATGGAGTTTTTAACTTGGTTTATTGTTTCCTTCATTTCAAGTATTTCAGTTTGCTTTTTTTTCAGTATCTCTAACTCTTTATTGAAATGAACTCTTGCTTCCCGTATTTGGTCTTTTAACTGTTGATTGGTGCGATCATTTAATGCCTGCATTTGCTCTTTCATCTCCTCCTTCAATGCCTGCATTTGCTCTTTCATCTCCTCATTTGCTTCCCTGATCGTTTTAATTACGTACATTCTGAACTCCCTTTCTGACATTTCTTCTGCTGTGCTGTCATTGGGTTTTATTGATGTAGTATCTAGGTTTGTTTGGGACATTTTCTTCCCTTGTTTTCTCATATTGGTCAGTTGTCACTGGGACCCTGAGATATTGCAGTTTTCCGCTATTGGCTTATAGTGTCCTGGTAGATTTCCAGTGTATCACCTCCCAGCCTTCAGTAGCCTGATGTCTTGGAGGAATCTGATAAAGCAGCGTATCCGAAGAAAACTGCCCCTAGCCCCCTACTGGTTCCACGATTTGGAACTGGCTCTGTGCTTGAAATGCTCTCACTGTGGGCCTGCACCGTGCAGCTGGCCGTGTGGGAGGAGCTCACTGCCAGAGTGTGGAAGTCTACCTTGGGAAGACTCTAGCTGCCCTGCCTGGCTCCGATAAGCCACCTCTATCTGGGCCTGCCACCCGGGCCGAGCTTTACCCAGTGGGCAGACTCACCTGTGGCTCTATTTCAGTCCCAGTCTCTCAATGCCTCCCCTTCTTAACTCCTGGGTTCTGGAGCGACAGGGGGTGCAGTCTCCCTCTAGGCCGCCATCTTGGATCGCCCCGAGAAGAGAGCCTGCAGCCGGAGTGGGCAGAGCCGCCTGAAGAGGTGTCTGGCTGCCCTGCCCTGATCCCAGAGGCTGTTTGCGGATCGAGGCTCTCCTTTGGTTCGGGGGCTTGTGGCTGGTTCTATGTAGAAAGTCTCTCACTGGGCGGTCAGCTCCGAGAGGCTAGCCTTGAACGGCACCTCCCACCGCAGGGGTCCAGACTACTTGGGGAAGTCTCTGGCTGCCCTGTCTGGACCCTGAATCTGCTTGCGTGCCAGAGTACGCTGAGCTGCACTGGCTCCGGGACTCGGAGCTTGTTCTGGTCAGAAAGTCTCTCACCAGCGGGCCAGTTCCGTTCCGAGAACCTGGAGAAGCTGGCTGTGTGGGCGGGGCCCACTGCCGGAGTGTGCAGGGCTGCCTGTGGATGACTCTAGCTGCCCTGCCCGGCTCCGATAAGCCACCTCTATCTGGGCCTGCCCCCCGGGCCGAGCTTTACACAGTGGGCAGACTCACCCGTGGCTCTATTTCAGTCCCAGTCTCTCAATGCCTCCCCTTCTTAACTCCTGGGTTCTGGAGCGACGGGGGTGCAGTCTCCCTCTAGGCCGCCATCTTCAAGTAAGTGGGTTTAAATGAAGAGGAAGTGGAGAGAGAGAAGACAGAGTCTTGCCCTGGAGAGAAATGACTCATTCATTGATGGTGGGCATCTGGTGGGTTTCCAGGCACTGTGACAAGTGGACAGGGAAGCTATTTATGTTCAAGGAGTTTTGGTGGCTTTCAATTCACCTCGCTCCTTCTGCTGCCACTTATGACTGTTTCAGGGAGTAAGAATTCAGCTTATCACCAGCCCCAGTTGGAAGCTCTATAGGGGAGCCGAGAACAGTGCTGCTCACTGAGGCCTGAGAACCACCTGGAGTACTTGTTAAAATTGCGGATGCTTGGTGGTACATGCCTGTAGTCCCAGCTATTTGGGAGGATGAGGGCTGGAGTGTCATAAGTTTGAGTTCAGTCTAGGCAACTTATCAATCCCCTGTCTCAAAATAAAAAGGGCTGGGGATGTAGGTCAGCGGTAGAGTACCTCTAGGTTCAAACCGAAACAAAAAAGTTGATGCTCAATTCCTATTCTAGACCTACAAATCAGAATTGAGAATGGAGGGGGGACATAGGGCCCTGCATTAAAATGCATTTTAATACATTTCTCAGGCAACTTAATGTAATTTTTGAGAAGCCCAGGCTCAATGGTAAATAATTAAGGCTCTAGAGTCAGAAGAATCTGGGTTAAGTTTCTCATTTTTCACTTACAAGCTCTGCAACTTGGGCAAGTTGTTAAGTTCTCCTAAGGCTTTGTTTTCTCATCTATAAACAAGAATAATATTCAGGATTTTCTACTTTATAGAACTATTGTGATCTTGGGTGTGTAGAGTAGTTAGAACTCATGATAAGTTAGTATACAATGAGTGCTATACTTCTAAAGTGCATTTTCATACTCAGGTTCTCATAATGTGCAACAAGAAGTCACAGCTAGGGCTGGGGATAGAGCTCCGTGGTAGAGCGCTTGCCTATCATGCATGAAGCTGTGGGTTCCATCTCCAGTACTGCAGAGGGATGTGGGGAAGAAGTCACAGCTAAAGACTGAAGTCTTGCCAATATTGGAAGTTCTTGAACCATGGTTCTGCTTTCAGTTCTATTATGAAAAGAAAGAATTTATCAGCTTCATGTCAGGGTGTCAGAGTACAAAGAGTACAAACTTGGTGTCAGACTGGACTGAGCTGAAATATCAGGAAGTCAATCAGCCTGTGTAGACATTAGCAAATCTCTCTGAGTTCTATTTCTTCATTTGTAAAATGGAAGTACAGCCAGTACTCCATGTGAATGGGTTCCATATCCACAGATTCAACCAAGCGAGGATTGAAAATATTTTTTTAAAAAAATTGTGTCTGTCTGTCTGCCTGCCAGGAGTGGTGGCATATGCCTGTAATACTGGTTACCATGAGGAGGATTGCAAGTTCAAGACCAGCCTCAGCAACTTAGTGAGGCCCTAAGCAACTCAGTCTCTAAATAAAATATTTAAAAAGGGCTGGACACAGATGGGATGTTCTTCTCAAAATACTGTCATTTCCTTAAAAAAATTTTTTTAAATAAAACAGTTTGCCATTTTCTCTCCAAAAAAAAAAAAAAGAAGAAGAAGAAGAAGAGGGAGCTGGGGATGTTGCTCAGTGGTTAATCATCCATGGATTCAATCCATGGTACCAAAACTATACATATATATATATATATATATGTATATATATACACACACACACATATGCATATATATATATATATATATATATATATATATATATATATATATATATAATAAAAAGTGTTGGGGATATAACTTAGTGGTAGGGCACTCCTGGGTTCAATCCTCATATCAGAAAAAAAAAAGTTGTGTCTGAACTGAATACATACAGACTTTTTTCCTTGTCATTATTCCCTAAACAATAAAACAACAGCTATTAACATAGCATATACATTGTACTGGACACTGTAAATAATCAATTGTAAGAGGTGATTTGAAGTACCATATATGGGTGGATATATATATAGGTTATGTGCAAATACTATATCATTTTATATAAAGGACTTAAGCTTAAACAGATTTTGGTATCCAAGGGAAGTCATAGAACCAATCTCTCTCACCCCATGTCCCAGACTGTAGTAACAGCCCCTCCTTTGGGAGCTTACAGTAAAGTTTTAAGCAGTAACATGTATATCAGAGGTTTGCAACTTTGGCCTCACATTAAAATCATCTGGAGAACTTTATAAAAACAAACAAAACCCCAATAGGCAGGACCCACCCCAGATCAATTACATCAGAATCTTTGGTGTTTTGTACATAGGCATTTTTTGGGGGTGGTACTATGGAGAGAATCCAGGGGCACTTTGCCACTGAGCTTCATCCCCAGTCCTTTTAATTTTTTTATTTTGAGACAGGATCTTGCTAAGTTGCTTAGGGACTCATTAGGTTGCTGAGACTGGTCTTGAACTTGTGATCCTCCTTAATCGCTGGGATTATAGGAATGTACCACTGTTTCAGGCTGTGTACATCAGCAAATTTTAATACCCTCTAGGTGATTCCAGTATTCAGGGGTGGGGACTTCTGGTAGACCTTAAGTTCTTAGTCTATCAACCGGCTCAAAGTCTACAGGAAACAAGGTCAGGCCCTGCCAGCTCTCTGACCTCCTCCCAGGTCAGTAGCTGGGACCTCTACACCTGCACTTGCACACTCAGTCCCTCCCCCTGCCCTGGGACTAGCACTGATCTATGGGTGAGGGGTGGGACAAGCTCTGTTCTCATATCAGGTTCCACTCTCTTGGTATAGACTAGATCTTGGTTCCCCATTCTTTGGCTCCCAGGGCCCTGTTTTATCCCTGAGTGTGAGTCCTGTCCTGAAAACCCTCCTAGCTTCTTAGCCTCTAAAAAAAAAAACAAAAACAAAAAAGATTTTTCCTCCCATGTGGCAGCCTTACCCTCCCCACCCCTCCCCTGCCAGTTCACCTTGTGGCTAGACTCTGCTGCTTCGTGACTGGGCCAGCAATTCAGGTACCACATGCTGGACTTCTGGTCAAAGATGGAAGATCATCATTCACTTTTCTTTCCCTTTACTTTCCTGAGACATCACTAAGATGGCAAAAAAAGAAAAATAGAAGAAAAAACTTTTTAAATGTGCAGACTCATGGAATTACTTTAAATAAAGAATGTCATGCCATTGAGGTCTAAGCATGAAGTCATTCGTGTCCAGACCTCTTCCTCCCTCAATATGTCCACATCCTAATCCCTGGAACCTGTGACAATGTCAAATTTCATGCTAAAGGGGAATTAAGTTTGAAGACAGAATTAAGGTTGCTAATCAACTGACTTTGAGATGGGGAAATACATTGGGCACACCCGATGTAACCACAAGAGCCTTTATACGTGGGAGAACAGAGGAGAACAGAAGGAGACATGCCTAAGGAAGCATGATCAGAGAGATGCAATGATCTGAAGATGGGGGAGGAGGCCATGAGTCAAGGAAAGTGAGTGGCTTTCTAAAGTCATAGATTTTCCAGAAGAGACATAGCCCTTTCAACACTTTTATTTTAGCCCTATAAATGAGGCTTATGTGGACTTCTAACCTCCAGAATGGTTAAGAAAACTAATTTATTTTTAAAGAGGCAGGGTTTCTCTATGTTGCCCAGGGTGGCACTAAACCTCTGCACTCAAGCAATCCTTCTGCCTCAGCTCCCTGAGTAGGTACACACCACCACACAAGGAATGAATGATAAATTTGTGTTGTTTTACATCAGTAATTTGATAGAGCTGCCCTAGGAAATGAATACAGTTTGATTCTGACAACTGTTGCTGCTTGGGCTCCTACTTATTGTCATAGGGGATGGCCTCCCCCAAAATCATTTCAGTTCAATTTCAAAACTTTTAAGCCAGGTGTGATGTTGCACACCTATAATCCCAGCAACTTTGGAGGCTGAGGTAACAGGATCTCAAGTTCAAGGCCAGCCTCAGTAACTTAGTGAGACCTTGTCTCAAAATAAAAGTAGAAGGACTGGGGATGTGGCTCAGTGGTCAAGGGCCCCAGGTTCAATTCCCAGTACCAAAAAAATAATAATAATAAAATACAAACAAAAAATCCCTTTTTTAGTTACTTTTGATTATTAAGCAGACTCATTTTAGTTTTTTAAAGCTTAGCTATACTCATTTTGAAACCTCAGTCCTAGTTTGACTCAGATCTCATCCTTTGTCCAGATGAGAGGAGTATTGACAGGGGTAGAGGCTCCTCAGTTCTCTTAACATCCACTTCCTTACACTTATGTCCCAGCATTGAATTGAGGGAGAAAGGGAGGACAAGCAATTGTCCATGGGAAGCATCCCATCAGTGGACCATTACTAGTGATAAAGAGTTTGTGGTGGTGGCTTTAGAGCTTCTAGCCAGCCCGATAATGAGGGCCTCAACCCTTGCCCTTGAGAGTCTCTTGTAGTCCCCTGAGAGATGTTGCTACATCCTTGGGTTGATTCTCAGCATCCTGTCATGCAAGCACTTCTTTGCCCCATGCTTCAGTACCTCTCAGCTGCCCAGCACCCCACAATCTTATCTACCTTCTGCGACCCCAACTTCAGACCTGTAGCAAGGATAGGATCCAGCTTCTATACATTTCCAGGGTCTGAACTTGATCATGTAGCCATTGTCCATTGCCATTGCCCATTCCCTGTATTCCCCCACCATCTCTCTGTGGAGCTCCTCTCCCCTCTCTGGAAGCACCTTCACCATTAAACTAGGCTTGTTGGCCTACAGAACATCCAAGTGGAAATGGGATGTGATTCTCTTATGCCCTCTTTCTCAACTGTACTCTCTCAAAAAGACGTTCTTCTCAGTTCTATTGAAAAGGCATTTCCCATCAGTCCATGGGAAAAGGGGAGACTTCCAATGCTGTTTCTCTGTTTTTAGAATGTGGGGAACTTAGGACTTTTATTTTTCATTATGGGCTCTGACCATTCACTCAGGGAGATCCCTTGTGGTCCCTCACACCACTCTAACACTGCCATACTATAACACTTGCCCCTTCTACAGTAGGATGTCCTGAACCCCTATTGACATTTCCTTGATGACTTCGGGACATCATTATCAACATCAACAGAGGAAGGTTCCATGAGAGGGACCAGAAAGTATTCTGGCCTTCCTGGTTGACCATAGGCAGGTCACTTCACTTTGGTCTCAGCTCCCCATTTGGGGAGTGGTTGAGAATGAAATGAGGTGAGAGATGAACTGTACTTAGCAGACTGCTCAGTCCACACTAAACATGCTCAAAATATCAAGTCAGCTTTATTTGATAAAAATAACCAAAAAAAAAAAAAACAGGAAATAAAAAACCTATCCCTCTGAGTAGTTCTGAAGTAACCCATAGTTTCACTTTCAATAACATCATTCTACTTCCTTTTTCTTTCCCAGGAACCAGATGAGAATGAAATTTCTTTGACCTTGAATCTTGAAAAAAGGCTTTTCATGAAAACTGTATATACTACATGGTCAACTGACCCTTCAGTTTTATTAAAGTGAATGCAAATAGTTTAAAAATCAAGTAACACAGAAGGTTTACAGTGAAGAGCTGTGATCTCTGTTTTTCTACCTTTCCTTCCACCCAGTCCTCTGACACAATGGCTTTTAACCCTTGAGTTCTGGTATTGATTTCTGCAGCTCTAAAGTGCAGGTTTGTGTTGCTTTTTGAAGAAATACTTCAAGAGTAAAACAAAAGGACAAAGAAGTAGAAACTATGAGAGGAAAGACAGATGAAGAACCAGGAGACAAACATCTGAATAAAAAGAAAAAGAACTCACAAAATGGAAAGATAAAAATTCTGTCTACTCTGTCTCTATTTGTCTATCTATATCTTTACCCAAGGGTAAAGGTGAAATTTCTATTTACATTTGTTGAGCAAAGAGGCTGTTTGCTGATATTTGACCCCTTCTTAAATCCAGTGTTCTTTTGACCTCATTGGACCCAATAAAACCAAATTTCACAACCTCCTACTGAAAATCATTTCCAGTCTCCATTTTCTTTTCTTTTCCCCTTGGTTCTTCTTCTTCTTCTACTGTTCTTTTTTTGCACATCCTGAAAAAATGACCTGTGACAAAAATCCTCGCTGTGTACATACTTAGGGGTGAGTTATCCCAGGTAGCTGACACTTGAATCCCTTAAGAACAAATCCCCATTAGACAAAGGGACTGAAGGGAAGGGAGGGTTATGGGAACAGGAAAGACAGTAGAATGGATTGGACATAACTTTCCTATGTACATATATGAATTTACATGATGTGTAATCCACATCATGTACAACCACAAGAATGGGAAGTTATATTCCATGTATGTAAGATATGTCAAAATACACACTACTGTCATGTATATCTAAAAATAACAAATTTAAAAAACAGAGGAACCCCTTCATGTAGGGAATTCTATCAAATAGCATTTGGTCTTTACCTAAAGTTGAAATAAATCACATCTAGAAAAATGCATCTATATATTAAGTGTAATTTTCCATTATTTTAACCTGTTGTACATTCCAACATTTTAAATTTAAGATATACAAATTTCTGGGGGTGGGGGATAGGCAAAATGTGATCTGTTTGGCTTTATATATCAATCTTCCTCTTAAAATGTTTAAATATATATATTGTTTAAATATATATATATATAGATAGATGATTGTCTTTTTAAAATGATATTGTACTTTAAAATACCAAAAAAACTATGTCAAGCAATAAAATTTCAATGCAAAAGTCAAAAAGAATAACTCCCCAGTACATATACCCACAGGGATAAATCACAAAAGTCACATAGAGCAAAAAAGTAAACTCCAGAGTGATGTATATAGAAGAGCACTAGTTATACATTACTGGTTTTTATCACATATAACTGTATCAGTAGCCAAAGAACATTGTACTTGTCCAAGTCAAAACTTGGAATAAAGAAATTAAGTTTGAAAACTGAAGATCCAAGTCAGTTTAACCAATAAAGACACTATGCCATTAAGACAAACATATTTTAAAATTTTTATCCAGGTTAGGTCTTAGTAGTATTAATGGCTTTATAGCAGCCTGATGCTGCCCTGTTTCTCTGTCATCTGCTTAGGTACCTTTTCATATAATTAATATTACTCAAAACCATGCATCTGAAAAGGCACTGTATGAATATTCCCATTGATAAATGGTGACCCAGGAAGTTCTGTGTAACAAGAAGACAGGATACCTCCCAGGATTCCTGTGAAGTCCCTTTTACTTTGATATCCAAATGAACTGGCAATCCACTCCATGGATGAAGGGAGCCCTCTCTTTCTCCCAAGAATTCCCTGAATTCCTGAGGACTATTCCAAATAGTTCATCCTGCAGCCTGCTCCCCATTGTCACTTGAAGCCTGGCAGATATGTCCTCCCTGGCTTGGAAAACCACTGCATACATATTATTCCTGACCTGACCCCACAGGCTCTGCTCATACAAGCTTTTGTACAATTGTACAGTTTTATTGAAGGTTTGCTGGTAACAGAAGACTATAACACAGCATAATACAGGCAGACATTTACAGTTAAATATTACATGTAAATACCCAATAAATGCATTGGTTATTTTCCAATATGGTGTCTTTCTAATTATGCTCTGACTTGGGCCTCTCCCTCTGTTGCTAACCTATTCCAAGACTCTCCTCCTCTCTAGTCTGCCACCTTCAGCCCCCAAATGCCTGTTATTTTTCTTAGGCTAACTCAGTTTGCTCTGCATCTTCAGCTTTACCCTTCTGACCATGCCTCACTCAAAGAGACTCATTATCTCAGTCCATTTTTCTGTTGCTATAAGAGAACACTTGAGACTGGAAGTTCTAAAGAAAATAGGTTTATTTTGGTTCAGTGTTCTGGAGGCTGAGAAGTCCAAGGTCAGGTGGCTGCATCTGGTGAGGACTTTGTGGAGATTTGATTCATGGAAGAAAGGGAATTGGGTGCATGCAGAAGAGAAGCAAGTCTTGCTGTAACCTAGTTTTGCAAGCATAAGAGCTCACTTATATGAGATGGCATTAATCACTTCATGAGGGTGAATTCCTCCTGACCAAAACACCTCTTGAAAGTCCCACCACCTCTCAACACTGTCCCATTAGGCACCAAGCTGCAATCTGAGTTTTGGTGGGGAAAACACATATTCAGCCGCATGCCGGGTTGCTCATTATTTGCTGCACCTCAGGGTCGGTCATGGCCCATTGCTTCACGTCTTCAGGGCTGTGGTGTCGGTTGTACTGCGCTATCACACAGCGCTGGTGGCCATCTGCCACCTTCTTACAGCTGGAGTCCAGGTCCAGGGCCTTCTGGTACACATCCATGGCTTTTGTGTAGTCTTTCATGGCTTCCAGGGCAGCTGCTTTCCGCGTGTAACCCTTGATAAAAGTTGGCTCCAGCTGGATACATTCCTCGCAGTCATTGAGAGCCAGCTGGAACTCTCGGAGTTTTGTATAGCAGCTTGATTGCTGTACAGTTTGGCATCTCGTGGATTCCGTTTAATGGCCTCGGTTTAGTGCTTCATGGCCTGGGGGTAGTACCTTTCTGAAAACATTCATTGCCCTTGTTCTTCTCCTCCAATGCCAGGTCAGGGTTGATGAAGGCCAGCCGCTCTTTCTCCTTCAGGATTTTCTCTGCCGGCTGGCCCGTCTTGAGCACATCCAGGGTTCAGTGCTCAGCCAGGGACTTCTTGTAGAAATGGATGGCATCCTTGGACTTTTCCTCTTTGAAGTAGGAGTTACCAATTTGTGCATAAGCTTTGGCAATCTGTCCATAGTCTTCTCGGTTCACTCTCCCCACTTCAATGGCGTTCTCACAAAGCTCCCAGAATTTATTGTAGTTGCCCTTTACAAAGTATACCGCTAATGATTGGTGATGTAAGTGGTGGGGTCCAGCTCCTTGGCTGGTTGTAATGCTTCAGAGCTGTGTCAGTCTTTCTTCTTATAGGCATCATTCCTCCAGCTCTTTTTCTTTCAGTGCCTGCTGCTTATTCTCTGGGAGATCTTCCATCGGCTCTGTCTTGGTTTCCATTTTAGGAGGAGGCAGTGGGGGGGAGGGCGGGTTGCAGCCTCTTCTTCCTCATCCACACTGCCCAAATCAACCCCAATGAGGACTGTAAGGAATCCCGTGAAAACCACGCTGGACACGGGAAATCACATAAGGGAGTTTATTAAGCAAACAAAAGTGTCTCCCTGCAGGGTAAGAGAGAAAATGAGAGGAAAAGAAAGGGAACAAGAAAGGGTGTACACTAGAGAGAGTGGAAAAGCGAGGAGGATAGAGAAAATGAGTAGGATAGAGAGAAACATGGGGAAAAGATGGCGGGGTAGCTACCGTGAAGCAGTTGAATTCCACTGGGCTAACAGGGGAATAATGGAGAAGGATACTTGCAAGCTGACTGATGAACCAATAGCTAGCTAGGATGTTCACAGATTGACAAGTGGTTGGGAGGCAGGGAAAATGGCTGCACCAGAAAGGGAGGGAAAGTAGCTTTGTACATTACAAGGACACTAAGAGTGGTTATGATCCAAGGATCGTGTAGTTTCATGGCCAAGTCTGACGGTTTGTTTCGCAGTCGCTCTATCAGTTCCCGGTAAGTAGGATTGCTAAGCAGTGCCCTCATCCTGGGGTCACTTTCCAACTTCTGATAAAGATTAGGCATGTTGAAAGGGTTCATGAATTTCCTCTCTGCCAACTGGGCCTCCATATTCTGTAAACCCTCTTTGAGCTGAGGGTTATTTGCTTCATGTTTTAAACCTTCTTCATAGGTTCACTTGGCTTCTTCAAATAGATTTAATAATTCGAGAGCTGCTGCTTTTTGTGAATAGCCCTTAGTCCAGTCAGGTTTCAGGTCTATGGTTTTGCAACCATCCTCATAAGCCTTCTGGCAGTCCCCTCTCTTGGCGTAGGCCACGGATCTACTGCTGTAGAGCATGTGGTTCTGAGGATCTAACTTGATTGCCTCAGAGTAGCACTGCAGCTCGTCATGGATGTTGAAGGGCCTTGTTGCCCTTCTTTAGCTCGTTCACCTGCTCCACAGCCTGGCCGGGAACCCCGTTGAATGGAATCCGTCCCCTCTGCGTGCCCATCTGTTCTGGGTTCCCCAAGGTATTTTTCTAACCCCCACCTCAAAAAAAAAAAAAAGCCCTCAGAATTCTCTTTCCCATTATGAATTATTATCTTTATGATATAAAAAAGATTATTATTACTTTAAATGGCACTTTTCCCCTTCTGCTGCATTTTGGCAATATAAGAAGTGTGAGTATGTCTACTGTTTCTAAAGTAGTGGGTGCATATCTTGTCTATTGTCTTCACAAAGCCTTGTAAAGTAGTAGACGGTGTCATTCCCAGATTACAGATGGAGACACTGAGGCTCAAAGAAGGTTAAGTGACTTGCCTGAGGTCCCCTAAGCTGCTGATATGTAGGGTTTGACTATGAACCAGTAGCCATCTTATTCCTAAGCAGATGCCTGCCTCTCTACACAACATGGTAGAGCACAGCCCCTACACCAATGCCTTTCAATCGTGCATTATTCTCTATCTCCATTCTTCTTAGGATTCCACTGCAATGATTTTGTGGATCAACTATTTCTGGATCATCTTGGCAGTGGCCATCATCGTTGTCTCTTTGATCCTAGGCCTCATCCTATACTGTGTCTGTCGGTGGCAGCTCAGACAAGGTAACGGTCATCTCATCTGGACAGGTGGATGGATGTCAGGGTATTAGAGCTCCTTTAGGGCAGGAAGATTAGTCCTGGGCAAGTATGGCTGAATTTTGAATTAAGTGTCATGCTTTCTGGATTTGAAGTCTATTCCTGCCACTAACTTATATCCCTAGGCCTCAATTTCCCCCATATGCATAGTAAAAGGAGAAGGCTAACTAATCTCCAAGGACCCTTCTAGTCCAAAGGATTTGGGTGAAAGCAGAATCTGTTTTAAGGCACAATATGCTCAAGAGCTCTGACTTTGGTATGTGGCTACTGATGACAGCATCTTGTCTCTGGAGTTTGAAAGGGAATATAGGTCTACAAAATGTCAAAAACTATCTTGGGGAGTGAAATACAGACTTGACCCATGACCAATATGTTTGGTAACCATAATTGCCTTCTCCAAGTCCATACTCTTGATTTTTCAGGTATTATCTCCTCCTTAGAGGATTTTGGCATCCTCAGTCATAAATATGTGATCGTCTAAGGATTAACACTAACTTTAGATAATCTACAATTGGCTTTTCAGTTTTGCCCTTCCTCTCCAAAGTCATGAAATTCTGAACCAATGGTGCATTATCTTGAGAGCTTATCCCTTGAAATAATGAGCTAAACCAGAAATATGCAAGGGATGGTGAAAACACTGAGAGGTACAGCCACCTTCCCCTGGGGCACCCAAGGCAGACATCCCTCAATAATTAGGGCATCAGGGCACAGCCCCAGATTCCTGTTCAACCAGTGCTGAAGTCAAGTCGATGTAAAAAGTGAAATTGTTTTGTTATTTTTCTCAATCTCCTTTTAGAAACAAGAAGATTAAATTTTAGAGGGAGAGTGAGCCTTACTCAAGGTGCCATAGGAATTGATGGCAGAGTGGGACTAGAACTGAGATGTGCTGGGCTCACAGTTCAATGGTCTTTCTCCTCTACCCCTTAAAATAATTAATTTTTAATACAAAAAGTGTCTTCTGGTATGGGGATATAGCTTAGTGGTAGAGTATTTGCCTAGCATATGTGAGGCCCTGGGTTTAATCCCCACTAACACACACACACACACACACACACACACACACAAATTTTAAAAGTACATTCTGGGCCCCCATAGTCCTCTATTCATTTACTTTCTTAAAACTTTTCATTCTCAGTTATAGACCAAAGTATGACCCTAAACAAAACCTTACCTACCCTCTTTTATCTTAAACCACTCATACTAACAAGTTATAATTAATATATATGTAACTCTTCACAGTTTACAAACCAGCTTTCCCATTCATTATCTCATCTCTTCCCAACCACTTTTGGTTAATCATATGACCTGCATTCCTGAGTGCCAACCAAGTATCAGGCATGTTACCAGGTAATGAAGAAACAGCCCTTATGGTTGTTGTCCTCACTGGGTTAGGTCTCAGCTTCTGAGGTCAGATGGCCTGGATTCAAATTTCAACTCTATCAAGCTGGGCACAGTGGTGCACTCCTGTGATCCCAGCTACTTGGGAGGCTCAGGGAAGGGGATCACAAGTTCAAAGACAGCCTAGGAAATATAGCATCACCCCATTTCAAACAAATTCTAGCTCTATCACCTATTACCTTTGTGTTCCTAAGTTTATTTGTGTTCCCTCTTGGCCGTTCTTCTTCCAAATGTTCTGGACCCAATTGGTCTCTAAGGACTTCTAAACTCTAGAATCACAACTTCAACTAATTCATCCTAAATCAATATGGTTTTCCCCCACCTTAGGCAAGAAATGGAAAATTTCCAAGCCCTTGAAACAAATCCAAGGAGATGAAGAAGAAAAGATGTATGAGTAAGTGGGGGGAAATCTGGCCTTTTAATTTTGAGAACCACCTGTTCATTTCTAACCTTGCCCCTCCACCACTGTTCTGATGTGACTGAGATGCCCACTTTTCCTGTGGAGCTGGCAAAACATGCATGCCAACTCTCCCACTTTAAAGGAAGAGATGTCAGGGCATGTGGGTACAGGGCACCATCTGGCACCCTTTTCTCCAAGGTCTCCCTCCTTAAGTCTATTTTGACAGGGGTCGCAGGTTGGGTTGTGTGTTCTACGCCCACTACCCAGTCTATACCTCCTCTTTAGATGCTTCTTTGTTTTACTTTCGTTTTTTGTGATGTGCTTGGGGATTTATGAGTGGTATCTATGAGGGGCTTCCAAGGCCATCCTTAGGCTTGATTATTCACTAGAAGGACTCATGGGACCCAGAAGCTCTGACACTCACAGTTACACTTTAACCTAGCAAAAGTATGCAGATTCAAATCAACACAGGAAAAAGACACATGGATTGGTATCTACTGGGCACAAGCCTGCAGTTGGTCCCAGTGGTCTTAAGAATACCCTTAACTCTACCAGCAAAAATGTTTAATAACACATTTGAAGCATCACCAACAGAGACACTAACCTGAACCTTGCTATCCAGGGTTTACTGGGAACTAGTCAAGTAGGCATGGAGTGCCCACATGATTGACCTAGTTAGCAACTCAGTCTCCAGTCCCTCCAAGAGTCAAATTGACACAGCATGGCCAAGGGTCCCAGGCAAACAAAAGCATTCACCATATATCACATCATGAGCATAAACCATGTAGCAGAATATTCCAAGAGCTGGAAGCTGTGATCTCCCAGGAGCCAATCAAGAAGAGCTCCTTCTTTGCCTTATATGCACTATCTCTAACAAATTCTATGCTCTTCTAAAATAGCTTTTGTTGGTGCTCAAGGGGCACAGCAAATAAAACCCCTACTGTGCCCATTTTGGTCCCCTCAAGGAGTAAGACAAGGTAGCTAGATGACCAAAATAACACTTTTTATTAAGAATAAAACTGGTATTACAGGTAAGACCTCTTATCAAAGTATAATATGAGTACAGAAAAGTGCACAGGGTAAGTATACAACTCAGTGAATTTCCACAAACTGAGCAGATTCAGGTGACTGGCACCCAGTTCAAGATAAAATATTACCAACACCTCAGATGCTTGCCTTACACTTTCCTCTACCGTGAAACCCAAAGGTACCCACTACCTGGAATAGAGCATTCCATTGTGGGAGTAGACCATGATTGATTTATCCATTCTGTTACTGAGAGACATTTGGGTAGTGTGATGGTTAATTTGATGTGTCTCTTTCTGTGGAGAACACAGGTTAATATAGGTCATGTCCAGTTTAGGTTCCACCTCTTAATATTTCTATCATCTCCCAATGGCGCCAAGCTGGGAACCAAGTCTTAACCGTGGGCCTCTGAGGGACATTCAGTAGGGCTGTTAGGAATAGTGCTGCCATGAACATTCTAATACATGTCTTTTTGGTGAACATACGTGAACACTTTGGTAGACTATAGACTTGGTGGTGGAATTGCTCTCTTGGTTTGTGAGTGCATTCACCTTCAGGAAAACGTCTGATGCACACCTCCCTCTCCTAATTCAGTTCAGTTGAACACAAGAGGTTGTGCTCCACATGCTTTAAGTTATAAAGCTTTAATTCTCTGCCCTCAATTTTAGTCATTCACTGGGCCAGAGGAAATGGTTTCTTTAGGGTGGCAGTTGCAAATTGGATGTAGGACCTAGGAAGGGAAGGAATGCTTCCAATTTGTAGGGACTAAGATTTGAATGTTCAACCCATTTATTTTTCCTTGATGCTTTCTTATAAATGATCCAAACCAAATACTGACTCCTTCTCTTTCTGTCTCTCCAGGAATGTTCTTAATCAGTCACCAGATCAGTTACCCCCTCTGCCACCCAGGGATTTGCATTTTACAGGAGATTTCTGTAAGTATATTTTGTTGGTAACAGGTTCATTCAGGGTAGGATAACAAATTTATCTAAATGACTTGATCAACTCAAGCTGCCATAAATACCATAGGTTAAATGACTTAAACAATAGAAAAATTATTTGCCCACAGTTCAGGGTACTGGCTGAATTGGTTTCTGGTAAGTATTTCTTCTCTGCTTGCAGACTGCTACTTTCTTACTACTCACATGGGCCTTTCTTGAGCTGGGGAAAAAAGCAAGACAGCCAGCTCTTTGGGGTGTCTTCTTATAAAGATATTAATGCTTTTGGTTTTGAGTCCCATCCTTATGACCAAATAGAGCCACACTGTGGGGTAGGGCTTCAGCATATGAATTCTGGAGGAACACAAATATGTAGTCCATACAATAGGATTGGCAGATGAAGCATCCTGTTTAAAAGAGACAAACAAGTTTTAAAAGGCCAGAACAACCAGTTACAGAGTAAGGCACATGCCTGTAATCCCAGTGGCTCAGGAGTCTGAGGCAGGAGAATGGCAAATTTGAAGGCAGCCTGGGAAATTTAGTGAGACATTGTCTCAAAAAATAAAAAGGACTGGGAATGTAGCTCAATCCCTAGTACCAAAAATACTGTATGAGGGTGGGGTGAATAAATACCAATGTTCCTGATACCCTGATGTGAATGTATAAATTCATGTTCAAATCTCAGCTTAGAACATGAGTAAAAAGGAACTTAGACTATCGTTATTCCTTTTCATCATTTTTATTTTTTGGTACTGGAGACTGAACCCAGGGGTGCTTTACCACTGAATTACATCCCCGGTTCTTTTTATTTTTTTGTTTTGAGACAGGGTCTCACTAAGTTGCTTAAGGCTTTACTAAGTGACTAAGGCTAGCCACAAACTTGCAATCCTCCTGCCTCAGCCTCCCGAGTTGCTGAAACTATAGGAATGCACCACTGTGCCCAGCAACTACCAACTATTCCTGTCACATAAACTTACCTGGTTCCCTGACTGAAATGTTCTCCTTAAGCTGTTTGCATATCTGGCTTTGTTTTGTCCTTCAGGTATCACCTGACTACCCTATCAAAGTACTTCTGCTACTTTCCTTTATGAAACTTATAGCAGTTATCCAAAATTGTCTTTAGTTGTTGTTAGTTTATTATCTATTTCCCCCACCAGAATATAAACTTGAGGAAAATAGGAGCCTTTCTTGTCTTATTCACCGTTGTTTACACACCACCTAGAATAGTGTCCTGGAGCATAAGAGATACTTAATAAAAATGTTTTGACTGAAAGGACAAATAATAACATTAGCTAATATTTACTGAGCATGCACTGTGTGTCAGCACTGCTTCTAGCCATTACCTCATTTAATCCTTATAACAACTCTGTTATTTCCCTTTGACAGATGACAACACTAAGGCAGAGGGAACTTAAGTGACTTACCTGTGGTCACAAAGCTAGTGAGTACTAGCATCTGAACATAAACCCATTTCAGAAATGAAATGGGAAAAGATGAGATTGTCATAGAGGGAATTCCAATCCCCATCACAGGTAGAACCGAGCTGTTTAATCATTATATTAGTCCATTTTCCACTACTACTACAAAATACCTAAGGCAAAGGGTAACTTACCCCCAAACAGAGAGGTTTATTTAGCTCACAGTTTTGGAGGCTGAAAGTCCAAACATCATGGTACCAACTCTGGGGAAAGTGTTCCTAGCTATATCAAATCATGGCAGATGGCATATGGTGGGAGGGAGTGCAAGAGCAAGAGAGCACATGGGAAGGCGGGAAACCAGAGAAGGAGCTAATAACAATCTCCCAGTAGACCCCTTTCCTTACACGCTTCACCACCTCTTACTGTTGCTATAATGGGGACCAAGCCCTCTAACACAGGAACCAAATCATATCCAAATCATAGCAGTCATCCTTCCTTTTGCTATGGAGCCATTCTGCTGCTATGTCTACCTTTTGAAAACACCGCTATTTCCTTCCCCCTTAGCAGAGGTGTGTATGTGAACAATTACAGATAGTCCTAGGAAACAGTGTAAGTCATTGGAAGGGAAGCGCCATCAAGGAAATATGGTTTGTATCACTACCTAGTGATAATCAGAATCTGTATACCCAATGGATTCAACTGGTTGCCAGCTCTACTCTGCTTTCCTAAGCATTTGCTTCATCATGCCCACGTAGTGCAGTCGTAGTCAGAGATGTGGAAATTGGGATGTCTGACCAATATTTGCCATTCACTCACTTGGGTGATGCTGAGACCTGTGTCATGTCTGAGTTTCCTCTGTCAAATGGGGATCTGGTCCATCAGGAAGTGAGAAGATCACCAAAACCCATAGAAACCCTGCTGAACTACTTAAATAAAAATAAATCAATACACAATAGTTTTGCATGTAAGGACCTTTTCGTTTATTTTAGCCCTACAGGAAACTCCAAATCAGTCATCAGCTATGTACTCATTGGTGAATAAAGTTAGAAACAAGAAGACTGTTTCCATCCCGGGCTACATTGAGCCTGAAGATGACTATGATGATGTTGAAATACCTGCAAATAGTGAAAACCATCATTCTAAAATAACCATGTCTTCTTTTTGACAAGCTGAAGAGGGTTCAAAGAGCTTATTTTAAAATAATCAAGAATGACTGAACTGGAATAAGTACCCAGGTCCTGAAAGCCAGTTGTTATTTTATGAAGCTCTATAAGAAAAGCACTTCCTGAACCTTAGATGAAGCCACCTCAGCGATCCAATGACTGCAGCCAGAGGACAGACACAATGCTTGGCCCTGTGGACCAGGAGGGTCAGCCTTTGTGCTTCTGTTAGGGAAGTATCCATGGGGTGTACCACTACTGGGTTCCAAGTTCACATCTCTAACAAATGTCTCATTTATCAACATTCCTCTTTTGTTCCCTTGGTTTACATGGTTCTCTGTGATCTTATGTCTTGGTATTTGATCATGCAGAGCTTCCCAGGCCCTAATCCCTAGGTAGACCCTTGCCAAGAACACAGGTCTTCCTTCCTTCCACCCTATCCACCCTCTGCACTGAGAGGCTGTGGGTGGTTGTTACAGCCAAGCACCCTTGTATGGAAGTCATCACTTCATGCTTTACAAGTTTTTAAGGGCAAGGAGTACACCATATTTTTTCTTTTTCTCAGTGCTGGGGATTGAACCCAGGGCCTTGTGCTTGCAAGACAAGCACTCTACCAACTGAGCCATATCCCCAGCCCTGCACTATATTTTTGAGAAACTTTGCCACCTATACCCACCACATCCCAAGTCCCCATATCTATATAAGATATAGGCCACTGCCCATAGAGAATCAAGTTCTTACCTAGGTTTTCTCCTGTGCTCTCAGGTGACCTTAGAACAATCAACCAAGGACAGAAGTTATCTTCTCATTTACACCTAGAGGTGTCACTTTGCAATAGGTGTGCTGAGGGTACTACAGGAAAAATAGATCCTCCCAAGAAAAATCATAGGTCACCATCACTGAACAATGGCATATTCAAGATAAGAGTTTAGGGGACTTAACACCCCATCCATAATTTGTTATTTTTTCCCTGGTTTTGGGGATTGAACCCAGGGGTACTCTTCCACTGAGCTATATTCCCAGCCAGTTTTATTTATTTTATTTTACATTTTATACTTGCCAAGTTGCCCAGGCTGGCCTTGACCTTGCAATCCTACTGCCTCCACCTCCCGAGTACCTGGATTATGGACATGTGCCTCTGCACCTGACCCACCATAACTTTCATAATTGCTCTTTCTTTTCCATGCTGGCCTTCCTCAGGGTTCTTTTCCCCATTCCTGTTCTCATCTCCCTCCAAACACTCATGAGTGGTCTCAACCATTGTCCATGAGCTCCATGTCCTCCTTCATTATGATGACTTACAAATTGCAGATTCTGGTTGAGCGCTCTCTCTCTCTCTCTCTCTCTCTCTCTCTCTCTCTCTCTCTCTCTCTCTCTATCTATCTATCTCCTGGGTTGCCTGCATCTGGGTTGCCTATCCATCTGATTATCCTGCAGTTCAACCCTCAAGTTCAATATATGCCAAAAGGAACTGATCACCTACCCCTAAGTCCAAACTTTTTGTGCTCTATTGTCTTCTTGGTTGCTGATGTCAAAAATCAGCATCCTTCTCCTCTACCTTTTGTTTACAACATTCTGCACCTTCCATTGATTGTGCCTCCCAAATACTCTCAATCAGTCCATAATGTCTATCACCATTCTGAAGTCAGGCCATTGCCAGTACATGCCAAGAGAATTTATCAGCTTTCTACAGTTCTCCTGCCTCTGGCCTCTCACCCTCCAAACCATTTGCTACATAGAAGTCAATGATTTTCCAAAGTGAACATCTACATTTTCTTGCTTAAATCTGCTCTTTGCCCCTTAACCTCAGAATAAGCCCAAACTCCTTAACATGGTTTGCAAGATTTATCAGGATCTGGTTACTGGTTATTTTCTGCCAACCCCCTTTTCCCCACCTCCTTGCAATTTTCACTCTGCCCCAATTTTTTGTTCTGATCATTTGAAATGACCTTTGCCATGGTTTCTCTTGTCCTTGTGCCTGTGCACAGCACTGTTCCTGTTGTATGGAATGTTCTTCCCCACCTTCCAGTCCTTCCTATTTCATCTTAGATACCCTTTCTTCATCACCCCAAATCTGGGTCAGGTGGCTTCTTAGGTGCTTTCCTCTTACAACATTAGCACCCATAATGATCTGTTCATTTGTCTTTCTCTTCCACTTGACTGAAAATAACATGAGGATAGAAACTGTGTCTTTCTTTCCTCCATTGTTTTCCCTGTTCTAGCATATTGTGGGTGCTCAATAAATAAATCGATCAATTGAATTGAGTAAATGAGCAAACTCCTCTGGGCTCTCACAGCTCCCTG
Source organism: Sciurus carolinensis (assembly GCF_902686445.1). Classification (NCBI taxonomy): domain Eukaryota; kingdom Metazoa; phylum Chordata; class Mammalia; order Rodentia; family Sciuridae; genus Sciurus; species Sciurus carolinensis. The sequence continues at coordinate 54,631,169 of NC_062215.1, read as the reverse complement.
TATTTAGTTCCATGGAAAGGCTTTTCCCTTTGCATTATAATTGCCTGGTGACTTTCTTCCCCCTCTTCCCCTAACCTGGGGATTCCTCTGGAGTGGAACTTGTTTGTCTCATCGCTATGTTCCCACTGTCCAGCACAAACACTGGTAGATGGTAAGCACTTAGTAAACACTTATCAAATGTTGAATATTAATGGAAAGTCTACACAACAATAACAAGAAAAATTAAGTTTCCCTGGACACTTATAATTTGATTGAGACTTTAAATTGGGCACATGTACTAAAGCCATGTTTTCTGTCAAGGAAATTGTTATCATTTTGGATGACAGACTAAATATGTCAAGATTTCACAGGACCTTTGCATGTATCCTACCCCCATTGTAAATCCCAAGTCAGTGACCTACGTATTTATTGATTTAGTAGCACTTAGAAATGTGATATAGCCAGGTATAGTGGCCCACTCCTGTAATCCCAGCAACTCAGGAGGTAGAGACAGGAGGACAGTAAGTTTGAGGATAGCCTTGGCAATTTAGTGAGACCTTGTCTCAAAATAAAAAGGGCTAGGGTGGTATAGTTCAGTGGTAGGGGACCTCTGGATTCAATCTCCAGTAGTGAAGAGAGAGAGAAGAAAGAAAGAAGATAATTTCCATCTTGAGTTACATTGTGCCTGAAGATAGCTATGACATTGACTAAATACCTATAAATAATGAAAATCATCATTTTGAAACAACTACTGTTTTGTCACCTAAATGGTTTTGAAAACTCATGCCCCAAATCAGGGGATTATTGTTTTCTATTTTTTTAATGTTATTGTATTTTTTATACCTTTATTTTATTTACTTATTTTATTTACTTATTTTTATGAGATGTTGAGGATAGAATTCAGTGCCTCACACGTGCTAGGCAAGTGCTCTGTGTCACTAAGCTACAACCACAGCCCTAGTTTTCTTTATAACGGTTGCAGTCTACCTCTAAGAAACAAAAACATTGTTTTCAGGAAATGCACTTGAAAGGCCCCAGCTCTTTGTCTTAAACCCATGACCTAGGACACTCTACCAAACCCCCCCCCGGGAAGGTTGCACGGCCTACCTGGAGGTCGTTAAACTGATAACTAGGTTAAGAAAGAATAGGGCGGTTGGGAAAGCATAGATCATCGGGTCCCAGGGAGTGCCTGAACAATCAGGAACTGATAAGCGGGAACCAGGAACCATAAAAATACCAAGAATACCAAGTGATAATTGTGGATTTTTTTGGGATATAATAACCTTACCCTTCAAGTAACCTATGTGCTGTGTACGTGCTGGATTCAAAATAACCAATAGGAAACCTGTTGCTTACCGCGCGCGCGAAACCTGCCCCTTTACCCTATAAAAACCTGTACCCCAAAAAGCCCGGTGTGCCACATAACCGAAGCTCCGGCTGAGGTTTTGCTGCGCACCCGCAGGCGCCTGTGTAACCAATAAACTGCCTCTTGCTTTTGCAGCCAGTGATTACGTGAGTTCTTCCTTGGACAGGGGGGCTTAGGGTCTTTCATTTGGAGGTCCCACCGAGATCAGACGAGATCACCCCGGACCCCTGTCCGAGGAACGGCCGAAAGTACTCTGGGAGGTAAGCTGGCCAGCACAAAAATTTTTTTTTTGTTCTTGTCTGTCTTGGTTTGTGTAGTTGTTCTGTCTTTCTGTCTTGAAGCGCAGCGATAGTACTTTGTAGGGGCACGCGTGTTCCATTTGTATTTTTGGGCAGCCTGAGAAGGAGTTGACGAACTCTGACTTCTCCCCTGCCACCCTGGGAGACGTCCCAGGGATCCCGGGCGCCCGATTTTTCGGGGCCTCAGGTGTCTCCGAAGGATACACCGTTTTGAGATTTGGCCAAGAACTCCCCAGTTCGTTGGCACCCTTAGATACTTTCGGCTTGTGTCGAAAGCGCGCAGCGATTGTCTTTTGTGGTTTTGTCTTTGTCTTGTTGTGTACTTTTCTTTACCTCCTTTTACATCCTGAGGCAAAGATGGGGCAATCCATGGTAACCCCTCTAAGTCTCACTCTCGACCATTGGCAGGATGTCCGGAGCCGAGCCAACAACATGTCGGTCGAGATTACAAAGAAAAAATGGATAGCACTCTGCTCCTCTGAATGGCCAGCTTTCAATGTCGGTTGGCCCAAAGAAGGAACCTTTAACCTTGATCTTATTTCACAGGTCAAATCCCAAGTTTTTCATTCTAGGACCCAGAGGACACCCAGATCAAGTCCCCTACATCGTGACTTGGGAAAATCTAGTCTCTAACCCACCCCCATGGGTCACCCCTTTCTCCTCACTTAAGCCCTCTCCCCCTTCTCCTCTAAGCCCCTCACCTCTCCCATCTGCACCCCTTGCTCCCATTCCGGCACCATCTACCCAAAGTTCTAGGTTGTACCCTATATTAGATAAGTCTAAACCCCCAGCCTCAAGCAGGTCAAAGTCGCGAACGATCCTTCCACCCGATGAATCCACCCTGATGGACCTGATGACAGAGGAACCCCCACCCTATCCACCCCAACCTCTTCCAGCTCCCCATTCAGATTCCTCCGAAGAAGAGGAAGAATCACCTGTCGCCGGTGCCCCTCCAGACCCATCCCCCATGGTGGGGCGACTCCGGGGACGCCGAGAACCCCCAAATCTGGGGAAAACTTCAAAAGCCTTCCCCTTGCGCCAGACAGGGGGCCCTAATAGTCCATACCAGTATTGGCCATTCTCCGCCTCTGATCTTTATAATTGGAAGGCTCATAACCCTCCTTTCTCTAGTGACCCAGTTGCCTTGATTTCTCTGATTGAGTCTGTTCTAGTGACCCACCAGCCAACCTGGGATGATTGTCAGCAACTTCTCCAGACTCTCCTCACCTCTGAGGAGAAACAAAAAGTGTTACTGGAGGCTCGAAAAAATGTTCCAGGGGATAATGGGCGTCCCACTCAACTACCAAACCTGATCAATGAAGCCTTTCCTTTGACCCGACCAGATTGGGACTATAGCACTGATGAAGGTAGGAACCACCTACGTCTCTATCGCCAGTTGCTTATAGCGGGTCTCCATGGAGCAGGGCGACGGCCCACTAATTTGGCCCAGGTAAGACAGACTATTCAACGGGCGGAAGAAACCCCGACCGCATTTCTAGAAAGGTTGAAAGAGGCTTATCGAAGATTCACTCCCTTCGATCCAGATAGTGAGGAGCAGAAAGGTAACGTCTCCATGGCATTTATCTGGCAATCAGCCCCAGATATAAGAAGCAAGTTACAAAGGTTGGATAATCTGCAGGACTATTCCTTGGCAGATTTACTGAAGGAAGCAGAAAGGATTTTTAATAAGAGGGAAACTCCAGAAGAAAGGGAAGAAAGAATTAGGAAAGTGCAAGAGGAAAGAGAGATGAGATACAAAGAGGAATTAGATAGAAGGGAAAGGGAAAGAGATCAAAAGAGAAATAAAGAATTAAGTAAAATACTGGCCACGGTCGCGCAGGCAGAACTAAAGGAGAATAGGCTAGGAAAGGAAAAAGGGCGAAGCAGGCCCCTCGTAGAGCATGACCAATGTGCCTACTGCAAGGAAAAAGGACACTGGGTTAAGGACTGTCCAAAGAACCCAAAAAGGCTTCCCAACTTAAGGAAGTACCCAAACCGAGCCCCCAATTGCTGGCTTTAGATGATGAAGATTAGGGGCGTCAGGGCCAGGAGCTCCCCCCTGAGCCCCGGGTAACTCTTCGAGTGGGGGAGCAACCGATTACTTTCCTAGTAGACACCGGAGCCCAACATTCGGTACTAACCCAAGCTCCAGGGCCCTTGAGCAGCAAGACCACATGGGTCCAAGGAGCCACCGGGTGCAAATCTTACCGATGGACCACCAAAAGAGAAGTGCATCTTGCCTCAGGTAAAGTCTCCCACTCATTCTTACATGTACCTGACTGTCCATACCCACTACTAGGAAGAGACTTACTAACTAAATTGAAAACCCAAATTCATTTTGAAAATGGGAAAGCCTCAGTCAGCGGACCAAACGGGGCTCCTTTACATATACTAACCTTTAAATTGGAAGATGAGTACCGACTATTTGATAGCACCCCACAACCCGATCGGAACATGGACTATTGGATTACTACTTACCCAGAAGCTTGGGCAGAAACCGGGGAAGTGGGGATGGCAATACGCCAGCCCCCTATAGTGATTCCACTTAAGACTACTGCCTCCCCTATTAACATCAAGCAGTACCCCATGTCAATGGAGGCTTACCAGGGCATTAAGCCACACATCCAGCGGCTCTTAGACCAAGGCAATCTAACCCCTTGTCGATCGCCCTGGAATACCCCCTTACTCCCAGTTAAGAAGCCCGGGACTAAAGATTACCGGCCAGTTCAGGACTTAAGAGAAGTAAATAAAAGGGTAGAAGATATTCACCCCACGGTGCCTAATCCCTACAACCTCCTGAGCACCCTGCCTCCCACTCACACCTGGTACACAGTATTGGATTTAAAGGACGCATTCTTCTGCCTAAGGTTAAGCCCCCAAAGCCAGGCCCTCTTTGCATTTGAATGGAGGGATCCTGAGAAGGGGCTCTCTGGGCAGCTGACCTGGACCAGACTACCGCAGGGATTCAAGAACAGCCCGACACTCTTTGACGAGGCTTTACACCAGGACTTGGCCGACTTCCGGGTAAGACACCCCTCCTTAATAATGCTCCAATATGTGGATGACATCTTATTGGCAGCTACCTCTGAGGAGGAATGCCTGGAAGGAACGAAAGCGTTATTGCAAACCCTAGGGCAACTAGGGTACCGGGCATCAGCCAAAAAGGCACAAATTTGTCAAACCAAAGTTACTTACCTTGGCTATGAGCTACGTGATGGCCAAAGGTGGCTGACCCCAGCCAGAAAAGAGACTATTTCAAGCATCCCAGTCCCCAAGAACCCCAAGCAGCTGCGGGAATTTCTAGGGACTGCAGGATTTTGCAGACTATGGATTCCTGGGTTCGCGGAAATTGCAGCCCCTTTGTACCCACTGACAAAACAAAACAACCCATTTACTTGGACTGAGGAACATCAGATGGCATTTGATCAAATTAAATTGGCCCTCCTGTCTGCCCCTGCCTTGGGTCTGCCAGATGTCACCAGACCCTTTGATCTGTTTGTAGACGAGAAACAAGGCTATGCTAAAGGAGTCCTAACCCAAAAATTAGGACCTTGGAGGCGTCCTATAGTCTACTTGTCCAAGAAATTGGATCCTGTAGCATCAGGATGGCCCCCTTGCCTTCGGATGGTGGCGGCAGTCGCCATCCTAATTAAAGATGCCACCAAATTGACTCTGGGACAGCCATTAACTTTACTAACACCCCATACCATCGAGGCCATTATTCGTCAACCTCCCGACCGCTGGATTTCTAATGCCCGGCTCACCCACTACCAATCTCTGCTGCTGGACACGGACCGAATCCAATTCGGCCCCGTTGTCACCTTAAACCCAGCAACACTCCTGCCCCTTCCAGGAGGACCTACCCCCCATAACTGCCAGCAGATTCTTGCAGAAACCCAAGGAACCAGACCAGATCTCACAGATCAACCTATGAAGGACGCAGAGCTGGTATGGTACACTGATGGAAGCAGTTATCTACTTGATGGGGAACGACGGGCGGGAGCAGCTATCACCACCGAGTCAGAGGTAATTTGGGCAAGTGCACTACCGGGAGGAACTTCAGCTCAGCGGGCAGAATTGATAGCCTTAACACAGGCATTAAAACTAGCTGAAGGAAAGAAACTCAATGTGTATACAGACAGTAGGTATGCCTTTGCCACCGCCCACATTCATGGAGAAATTTATCGACGGCGAGGATTGCTAACTTCAGATGGAAAGGAGATCAAAAATAAAACTGAAATTTTAGCCTTACTAAAAGCCTTGTTCTTGCCAAAGAAACTAAGCATAGTACACTGTCCCGGTCACCAGAAGGGGGATCACCCGGAGGCAAAAGGGAACAGGCTGGCAGACGAAACTGCAAGAAATGCGGCTCTAGGACCACAACTCCTAGTGACCACCCTATTGCCACAAAAGGTTAAGAAGTCGCCTGAGGACTTCGATGAACACTGGGTCTATGAGGACCCAGATTTGGACATTGTGCAACACCTAGAGGCCACCTATAACCCGGCTGAAGGCACATGGGAATACCAGGGAAAAACTGTAATGCCTATCAAACACACCAAAGAAATAATAAGGTCCTTGCACTGACTTACTCATTTGGGAGCTAAAAAGATGAGAACCCTCTTGGATCATGGAGAAGGAAATCTATACCTGCCCCACAGAGACTCAATCATCAGGCAAGTCGTGAGAAATTGTCAAGCTTGTGCTCAGGTTAACGCAGGTAAAATAAAATTTGGGATTGGAATCCGGGCCAGAGGGCACAAGCCTGGAACCAGTTGGGAAGTCGACTTCACAGAAATCAAGCCTGGTATGTATGGATACAGGTATCTTTTAGTTTTTGTAGACACTTTTTCAGGATGGGTAGAAGCATATCCCACTCGGCATGAGACTGCTAAAGTCGTAGCAAAGAAGCTACTGGAAGAAATCTTTCCAAGGTATGGTGTACCTGGGGCCATTGGTTCAGATAACGGGCCTGCCTTCACCTCCCAGGTAAGTCAGTTAGTGGCCAGTACATTGGGGATTAATTGGAAATTACATTGTGCTTACCGACCCCAAAGCTCAGGGCAGGTAGAAAGAATGAATAGAACTATCAAGGAGACTTTAACCAAATTAACGCTTGAAACTGGCACTAGAGACTGGGTGCAACTCCTGCCTTTAGCTTTGTACAGGGCCAGGAACACCCCTGGCCCTCAAGGACTAACCCCCTTTGAAATTCTGTATGGTGCCCCACCACCCGCTGTCAATTTCTATGAAACTGAGATTTCTGCTCTATTCACCCCCACCCTGCAGACCCATTTGCGTGCATTGCAGTTAGTCCAAAATGAAGTCTGGAAGCCCCTAGCGGCAGCCTATAAGGAACAGCTGGAGAAACCAACAGTGCCACACTCCTTCAAGATAGGAGACACCGTCTGGGTCCGGAGACATCAGAGCAAAAACCTTGAACCTTGCTGGAAAGGACCTTACACCGTCTTGCTGACCACCCCTACCGCCATCAAGGTAGACGGCATTGCAGCCTGGATCCACGCAGCCCACGCGAAAGCGGCACATCCACAAGACTCCGCCCCGACACCCCAGGAATCAACATGGAGGTTACGACGCACCCAAAATCCGCTAAAGATAAGACTTTCACGTTGTTAATTATCTTAGCTTTGTTTCCTGTGATGCCCTATGGCAGTCCGCATGTATCCAGAAATCTAGTTTGGTCTATTCACAATATTGAAACTGGAAAGAAATTAGTCCTGGCTCAAGGGCATCATGCCCTAAACACCTGGTGGCCGGACTTAACTTTCGATCTCTGTAAGTTAGCTGAAGGATCTTGGGAACACACTCAGAAAACCAAAGGGGACTCCTATCCACCCTGCAGATTCCGATCTTGGTATTTTTGCCCTGGGCGCACCAGAACCTACCAATGTGGGGGGCCAGAAGCCTACTATTGTGCCTCATGGGGTTGTGAAACTAGTTCAAATGGGTATTGGCTCAAGGGAAAACCTAGAAGTGACTACGTGCAATTTTCAGAAACAACCCCAGGTGAATCTAATGTAACTATCAGATTTACCCAGGAAGAAAAAAAACAAATAGCATGGCTCCAAGGATATTTATGGGGAGTTCGCCTACACACTCCGCAAGGCGATCCAGGGCTCCTATTCCGAATTCAGGTAGAAGCAAAAGAAACAAAAACCCCAGTAGGCCCCAATTTGGTTCTTGGAGACCAGCGGGTACCCTCAGTCCCTGAATCGAAAGAACCCTCCAAGACCGTACCCCCACCTACTAGCCCTGCGTCCACACCATCAGATAGCGTCCTTCCCAGAAGCCCCTTTGTTGAATCTCCTCCTCTGGGCACTGGGGATCGGCTGTTGTGCCTAGTCCAAGGAGCGTTTCAAGCCCTCAATTCCACCAGTCCAGACAAAACCCTAGACTGTTGGTTATGTCTAGCCTCTAGCCCACCTTATTACGAGGGAATCGCCACCACAGCTGGCTGGACGAATAGTAGTACCCCTAATAGCAAGTGTTCCTCCCTACCTAGCTCTAAACTTACAATCCCTGAAGTCAGTGGGCAAGGCCTATGTATAGGCAAGGTACCTAGGTCACATTACTCCCTTTGTAATCAGACCCTCCCAACTCAGGACGGCCATCAATATATCTGGGGACCTAGCGGGACCTACTGGGCATGCAACACTGGACTAACCCCTTGTGTGTCCACTGCCGTTTTAAATGTCACAACCGATTTCTGTGTATTAGTTCAACTGTGGCCTAGGATATCCTATTTACAATCAGAGTATGTTCTGAGTCACTTAGAAGGCCAAAAGAGGTACCCCCGGGAACCCATTAGCCTGACCATAGCTCTGTTGCTAGGAGTAGGGGGAATTGCTGCAGGAATCGGTACAGGAACAGCTGCAATAATACAGGGAAATCAATACTTATATCTACAAGCCGCCATGAATGAGGACCTAACTGCTATGGCAAAATCTATTACAGCCCTGGAGAAATCTCTTACTTCCCTCTCTGAGGTTGTGCTGCAGAACAGAAGAGGACTAGATCTATTGTTCTTGCAAGAAGGAGGCCTCTGTGTAGCCCTAAAAGAACAGTGTTGCTTTTATGCAGATCATACAGGAGTAGTCAGAGAAACCATGGAAAAGGTAACAGAAAGATTAGCCAAACGGCAGAGAGAACTTGAGACACAACAAGGATGGTTTGAACATTGGTTTAGTAAGTCTCCCTGGTTGACTACCTTGCTATCTACTATAGCTGGCCCTCTGATAATTTTAATACTAATCTTCACCTTCGGGCCCTGCATCTTGAACAGACTAGTACAGTTTATGAAGGATCGACTTTCCACGATCCAGACTATGGTCCTTACTCAACAGTACCAAATGATTAAGCAGACTGATGAATACTCTCCATAACCGAGGCGGAATGAACAAATGGATATAAGATTCTATCCATGATAAAGAAAAAGGGGGGAAATGAAAGGCCCCAGCTCTTTGTCTTAAACCCATGACCTAGGACACTCTACCAAACCCCCTCCCTGGGAAGGTTGCACGGCCTACCTGGAGGTCGTTAAACTGATAACTAGGTTAAGAAAGAATAGGGCGGTTGGGAAAGCATAGATCATCGGGTCCCAGGGAGTGCCTGAACAATCAGGAACTGATAAGCGGGAACCAGGAACCATAAAAATACCAAGAATACCAAGTGATAATTGTGGATTTTTTTGGGATATAATAACCTTACCCTTCAAGTAACCTATGTGCTGTGTACGTGCTGGATTCAAAATAACCAATAGGAAACCTGTTGCTTACCGCGCGCGCGAAACCTGCCCCTTTACCCTATAAAAACCTGTACCCCAAAAAGCCCGGTGTGCCACATAACCGAAGCTCCGGCTGAGGTTTTGCTGCGCACCCGCAGGCGCCTGTGTAACCAATAAACTGCCTCTTGCTTTTGCAGCCAGTGATTACGTGAGTTCTTCCTTGGACAGGGGGGCTTAGGGTCTTTCACACTGGTATTACCAGTAACAAATTTTATAAGTCCTTTGCATGTGTTATGATGTTTTAGGCTGAAAGATTACCCAACTAAAGATAAATTTTCACAAAACAAGAAGTCTAGAGAACACTCCAGAATTCTGTGATATCATGACTTAGGTGTCATGGGCTGACTTTGATTCTCTTAACTTTCTCCTCATGGTGGCAAAATAGCTACCATTCTGAGCATGCTGTTCTTACACGCTAACATCCAAAGTTAGGAAAGAAAGATGTATTTCCTCCCATGTACATCTTTTTATTTAGGACAAAAACCCAGAAATACCCAGCAATGCTCCCTAATGTCTCATTGGCCTGGATTGGTGACCTGTGTCTTTGTCCATTTTGTCTGCTATAACAAAATATCCTAGACTGGACAACAGAAATTTATTGTTCATAGTTCTGGAGACTGGAGAGTCCAAGATCAGGCACCAATAGATTTGGTGTCTAGTTAGAACTTGTTCTCTTCTTCAAAGATGGTGCCATCTCCCTATATCCCACATTGTAGAAGGGATGGCAGTTTTCTGGGTCCTTTTTTTTAATTTTTAATTTTTTTTTAATTTTTTAATTTTTTAAAAATTGTCAATGGATCTTTTATTTCATTTATTTATATGTGGTGCTGAGTATCGAACCCAGGGCCTCTCACATGCCTGGCAAGTGCTCTACTACTGAGCCATAGACCCAGCCCATCTGGGGCTTTTATAATGCCCTTTTATAAGAGCATTAATCCTATTCACAAGAACCCTGCCTTCACCATCTAATCACCTTCCAAAGGTTGTACCTCTTTTTGATGTATTTTTTTTTTAGTTGTAGATGGACACAATATCTTTGTTTATTTATTTATTTATTTTTATGTGGTGCTGAGGATTGAACCCAGGGCCTCACCTCTCACTGAGAAATAGCCCCAGCCCTAAAGGCCCTACCTCTTTTTTTTTTTTTTTTTTTTTTTTTTTTATTGTAAACAAATGGGATACATGTTGTTTCTCTGTTTGTACATGGAGTAAAGGCATACCATTTGTGTAATCATAAATTTACATAGGGTAATGTTGTTTGATTCATTCTGTTATGGCCCTACCTCTTAATACTAATACTTTGGGGATCAGATTTCAATATATGAATTTTAGGGGAATGCAAACAGGCCATATCTTTCTTCCTCTGCCACCCGCCCCCCCCCCATTAATGTCCTTCTCACATACAAAATACATTCATTTGGAGCTGGGGTTGTAGCTCAGTGGTAGAGTGCTTGCCTAGCATGTGCAATGCTTGGAGTTCGATTCCCAGCACCGCATATAAATAAATAAAATAAGGGTCCATTGACACCAGGCATGGTGGCGTTCGCCTGTAATCCCAGCAGCTCCAGAGGCTGAGACAGGAAAATCTCAAATTCAGAACCAGCCTCAGCAACGGTGAAGCACTAAACAACTCAGTGAGACCCTGTCTCTAAATAAAATACAAAATAGTGCTGGGGATGTGGCTCAGTGGTTGAGTGCCCCTGAGTTCAATCCCTGGTATCTTCCCGCCCCCACCAAAAAAAATGTGTGTTTACAACTAAAAAATATTTTTTTAAAAAAAATACATTCATTTGATCCAATAGCCCCAGTCTTAACTCATTCCAACATCTACTTTAAATTCTTAGTCAAAGTATCTTCTATGTATCAAGATGTAACCCTTTTAAAAATAAGAACCCTTTTAAAAACAAAGGCCCCAAGTTGGTTTTTGTCCCCAGCTTTCTGGTAAGTTATTTTTTGTCTCTCTGAACTTCCTCATGCTGAGAATGCAAAATGAAAAGCTACCCCATGGCCCAAAGAGGAATTGTGACTCTGGCTAGTACAGCCTAGCTAAATCTACATATGTATATTTCCTGGGTTTTGCTTCTAATAAGTTGTAACTGCTTATATAGGACCAGCAGAGACAAATTTACTGCTTCTCCCCATTTTTGTCCAAATACTATTAAACGTTCACTTTTTCCTTTTTAAATCACTTGCTTATTTCTTAAGCAAGTGGGCAACTGAATCCAGCCAACTGAGATCCAGATTCCCTGGTTTGGCTGCTGGTAACAAACTCATTCCAGATATAGGTAAAATTAAAAGTGTGAATTCATTCTGATACAAACTGCTCTCCAACTATGAGTCTGTGGAATCAAATAAGTGATATAATTCCAAAATACAATGGTGGGATAGGTGTACAATAGATACGTTCATTCCAAAATGGAGAAATGGAAGGAAGGAAGGAAGGAAGGAAGGAAGGAAGGAAGGAAGGAAGGAAGGAAGGAAGGAAGGAGTAACAGATCCCACATTAAAAAAAAAAAAAAAACAACAGGAGTCAGGCATGGTGGCACAAGCCTGTGATACCAGCAGCTCCGGAGGCTGAGGCAGGAGGATCACAAGTTCAAAGCCAGCCTAAGCAAAAGCGAGGTGCTAAGCAACTCAGTGAGATCCTATCTCTAAATAAAATACAAAATAGGACTGGGGATGTGGCTCTGTAGTTGAGTGCCCCTGAGTTCAATCCCTGGGCGGTTGGGGTGGGGGGCACTCAACAGGGCAAAAACATGAAATCTTAAGGCTTGAGAATAATCTTTGACTATGTCACACCTTCCAGACGTAACTGAGGATTGGGCTCCCATGGCTCTCAGAAGGCTGGCCCTTCTGGCTTTGTTGGGTGCATTTCCCTCAGCAGTTTTCACAGGTTGAAGTCAGGCCTGCAGTTCTCTCAGGCTGGAGTTGCTCACTGGTAGCTCTATCATTCTGGCTGGGGTCTTGTGGGTGACCTGTCCCTGCTGAGCACTGCCCTAGTAAGGGCTCTCTGTAGTATCCCTTAGCCTGAGGCAGTTCTCTGCCTGGGCCTCAAGGCTATCCCTTAAAACTGAGATGGAGGTAGCCACACCCCAACAGTTTGTGCACTTCCTGCACCATGGTGATAGCACTGTGCAGATGTCACCATGCTGTACAATCTATACCTTCCAGAGGGGTGGCCTGAATCACTCCTGGGCCCACTGGAACCACAGCTGGGGTGGCCAAGGAGTGCTGCCACGAAGGGCACAGAATCCCAAAGATCTCCAAAATGCTTCAGGGTTACTCTTCCATCCCCTTGATGAGTTCCATCTGTCCCTACTAATCTTATCAAATTTTCTCTTGGCCATTCTCTTGAACATGAATTTTCATTCTTTATAATACCATCAGCTGAAAATTTTCCAATTTTTAAATTTATTTTTATTTATTTTGCAGTACAGGGACTAAACCTCCGGCCACTTTACCCCTGAGCTGCTATTCACAAGCATTTGTTTGTTTGTTTGTTTGTTTGTTTGTTTGTTTGAGACAGGGTCTTGCTAATTGATCTTCCAATCCTCCTGCCTCCACCTCCAGAGTTGCTGGGGGATTACAGGCATGCACCACCACACCCCGCTCCAAATTTTTTAAAGTTCTGGTCCCCTTTTGATTATAAATTCTAATTTTAATTCATTTCTCTCTTCTCACATTTAACTACAAGCAGTCAAGAGAAGCCAAGTCATGCCCCCAACACTTTGCTTAGATGAGCCAGTCAGGGACACTCCCCCACCCCCATGCAGAGAGAGGAAAATGCACTTGAGGGACTTTAATTTATAGCTTTTCCCACCTTAATCCATAGCTTGTCCACTATAAAGAGCATGATATGAGACTTTTCCTAGCTTCTCACTCACTCAGTCTTATCAACCTCAGAAACTAGGTGCATCATTACAGCAGGATGCCCTCACCATAACTCTCCAGCTCTAAACAACACAAAGGTAAAACTGTTAAGGAGCCATCAAAATGGCAAATTCCCAGGGCCTTTAACTTGTAACTTGCATGATTTATGTTCTCTCCCTCTTCATAATGGTATGTTCTCTTAACAGCTGTAGCAGTGCATTTCTGCTGCAGGGCAAAGATGTTTAGGCAGGATGTCACATCTGTATGAGAGATGTAATATAAGAGAACTTAGGAAGGCTACTTTTGCTAAAAGCAATGACTCTTGACCTAGGTCTGCAGATGCTTTATGGATAACTCACAGCAGGGTAAAGTATCACATCTCTGGCTTCATTTGGTATCTATCTTCTTTATTAAATTAAATTGTGTGGCCTGCTCAGCTCTGCATATAGGTACATTAATCATTTTAGGAGTGTTCATCTAAATATATAATAAAAGACTCATTAGCCCTAAACTACCTAACCATCTTGTCTACCTCCAAACTGTGGTCAGATTTGCAGAGATTTGCAGCATCTTGTTTCAGATCTCTGCAATGGCACCTAGAAATCTCCAGTCCTAGTCCTACACCTTCCAGGAACAGCCCCCTAGGCAGAAGTATTCATCTCACAGAAACTGGATTGCCCCCTTCCAGGATCACGGGGTTAAAAGATAAATATCCTGTATCTTGAGAAGCCCAATCAAGCAATAAGGACTTCTCCAGAGCCAACTCACAGAACCAGAACCAAGAGAATGGTCAACCAGGCCACAGTATGACCAAGACAGCTCAATTATGCATACCCTGCCCCCACCACACACCAATTCTTCCTTTATTTAAATCTAAAGTTCCTGTCAACAACCCAAAGTGGGATGTTGGATCTCATTTGGCATTCCCAATATGGACATATTAATTAAAGATTCCTCTCACCATTACCTTTTCTGTTTGGTTTTTGGGTTGAGTGGGCAGATCCAGCATGTTGGTACTGTGCATGTCAGGCTTGAGTGACAAGCTAACCAGCTGATTACCCCTCTCCCAAGGCTGAAATGCTCATCAGGAAAAGAAACACATCTCTGAAATACATCTCAACCCAATTAACATTCCTAACTCTAGCCTACCCTGCAAGCAGCCTTTATACTGGAATAAAAACTAGCCCATTTTGTTTGAGGAGCTAGCCTGACACTGTGCTGTCTCCTTTCTGAGTTAAGCAGAAACCCCTTAGTAAAGACTTGTCTGTGTTTAAATTCTTTCCAAGTCCAGCATTCATTTTTAAAATGCTGGATCCAAGAACCTGAAATCTCATGACATATTTTGGTGGCCAGAATGGGGATTGATTGAGACAGACTCCTAGGCAGGACCTGAGACCCAGATTGTCATTCTTTGCAGATGGCTAAGTGGACTATCCTGACTCCTTTGTTACTGAGCTGCAGGAGTAGCTGTGATTTCCAGCTGCTTTTGTCACTGCTAAAGCTTTCTGTACCACAGATGACACTCCCCTGGACCCTTCTGGCCCTCAAAAAGTTATGTGGGCTGCATCTTAAATGATTCCCTACTAATATCACCACCTAGAAGGAGACCTTCGTCCCTTCAGGGCCTGTTTCAGTCCCCAAACTGAGCAGGGAGAGGCCTCCAGCACCTCATCATCTATCTCCAGTTCAAACCCCCCCTTATCAGAATGGCCCCAATTTATATGCCTCCCTGCCAGAGAGTCTGGAGAGCATAAGTTTGGTTAGTACTACCCAGATCAGGACAGGTTGTCAGCCAGACAAGGGAAAACTGTACCCATTGCTGGATGTAGCAATCAGGAGGTCAGGGAGACCACCAGGGTTCATGCCCTCTTCTCTGTGACAGATCGGGCCCATGCACAGATAGAATTTCAGAAGATTCTCAAAGAACCCCAGAAAATTAATAAGGAATTCAAAAAATTAACCTCCTTTGATTTAACCTGGGGATATTTGCATATTTTATTGCCTACTTGTCCAGTGGAGGAAAAAGAAAGGATCATGGAGGCAGTGCATAGCACACAGATGCCACAGCAGCACATACATTAAGTAGTGAAATCTATGGGGAATGGGGGTCTTGAGCCGAGGCAGCAAGGATTGGCAAAAGAGGGACTGTATGATTGCTTGCTTTAAAAAAGAAATGAAAAAGTGCTTAGCCAATCCTGTCAATTATGACAAAGTTCTTGAGATCATCCAAAACAAGAGTGAAAATCCTGTCCTCTTTCACAGATGACTGATTGAGGCTCTTAAAAAGAAAACCAACACTGACCCTGAGTTGCCAAAAGGGTGAGCCCTCCTGGCCATGCATTTTATAACTCAGTCTACCCCGGCTATTAGGTGGAAACTCCCGAAGGCCCTAAACCCCTATAAATCAACTGATAGATATGGCTTTTGGAGTCTACAATAACAGAGACAGAAGAAGACAAAAGGCCCAAAGAAGTAAACAAAAGTGTCAATTGTCAGCTGCTGCTCTGGGCCCTGTGCCACTTAAGGGATGCCCACCAAGAGGCAGTGGTGCAAGGGCAGAGTGAAGGAAGACCTAGCTATAAAGCCACTACCTAGCCAAGGCCCTAGACAGCGGCAATGCCACCTATGCAAGCTAGAGGAACATTAGAAAAAGGAACAACCCTTTGTAGGGGAGAGACTGACACCTCCCTGCTCTCTCTGCAAGCAAATGGCGCAGTGGAAAAGGAACTGTCCTTGCTTCCCAGGGTCATCTAACATCCTGGTGGCCCAGGACAACTGAAGAGGCCCAAGACTTCCTTCAGCCTCTACAAAACAGCTTGTCATTCCCACCGTGGAGCCTTGGGCAATTCTGGAAGTGGATTGTCAGAATGTTTTGCTTTTAATAGATATGAGGGCTGCTTATTCTGTTCTGACCCATTTCTGTGGGTCATTACCCACTCAGACATGTACAGCGATCAGGGTTGGTGGCCAACCAAAGGTCCAAAAGTTTACTTCTCCCTTGGACTGCACTACTGTGACTCATACAATATCTTTTTGCCTTTGAATAGGAAGACCTTGAAACTTACCTTGCTTCCCAGTTTATATGAACAGTCCTACTCCAGAGGATTAAAAACAGCTTCCACTTGTTTGGAAATGCTCTGATTAGAGAACAGGAGAACTGCAATTAAATCAAGGCCCCATCCTCTAGTAGTGTGATGACTTATTGATCTGTACCCCCACTAGAGATGTCAGACCAAAATACCATCCAACTGCTCAATTTTCTCAGTGAAAGGGGCTATCACATTTTGTCTCAAAAGGTCCAAATCTCAGTACAAAAGATTACTTACTTAGGCTATGTCCTTACACACAGGGCGCAGGCTCTGGTTCATTCCCAGAAAGAGACCATCCTAGCCCTTCGGGCTCCCTTCTCAAACTAAAATCTGTTACAGGTCCTTTTTGAGGATGACCAGGTTCTGTTGGATTTGGATCTCAGGGTATGGACTTATAGCTAACCCCCTCTATGAAGTCCTAAGGGACAAAGATAATGAACCCTTAATATGGAATGAAGAGACTGCCATCAAGTTTTCCTTACCTTAAAGGAGAACCCAGGAACCACCCATGCCCTAAGGCTCCCAAAGTTAGAAAATCCTTCCCCCTCTATGTGACAGAGTATGACCCTAAAACAAAACCTTACCTACCCTCTTTTATCTTAAACCACTCATACTAACAAGTTAGTTATAATTTATATATATATATATATATATATATATATATATATATATATATATATATAAAACAGAGAACCTGGGAGACGATGAAACCAGTGGAATATTTTTCTAAATGCCTAGATTCAGTAGCATCAGGATGGTCAGGATGTTTATAGGCAGTAGTGGCCAAAATGCTGCTGGTAGAAGAGACTAGAAAACACACCTTCAGATCCACAATTAATGGTTCTGATCCCTTCTGAAGTAAGGGGAGTATTAGATATCAATGTTTAATAGAGACTCACATTCTTAAATATCAGGTCCTCTTTCTAGAAACTTCTGATGTCATCATTAAGTCCTGTCAGCTCTAAACCTGGCCATGTTGCTACCTAGCCCAATATCAGAGGAGGTACACACCCTGCCCCTGTGTACAGATCATAACCCAAATTCATTCCAGTAGAGGTGAACTTAAGGATAAGCCCATGTCTAATGCAGAGGCTAAACGGTCCACAGATGGAAGTAGATTATTTTTGGTTTTGTTTTTTGTTCTACTGGGGATTAACTAGCACGTTAGGCAAGTACTGAGCTATATCCCCAGCCCTTTATTTTTTGTTTTAAGACAGGGTCTTGTAAGTTTCCCATGCAGGGCTCAAACTTATGATCCTCCTGCTTCAGCCTCCAGAGTAGCTGAGATTACAGGTATGCACCATCTGTAATTTGTGGCTCAGATGGAAGTAGTTTTTATCCAGCAAGGAACTAGAAGGGATATGCAGTTCTGAGCCAACATATAGTCATTGAAACTCAAGTCCTACCCCCTAATACTTAGCCCCAAAAGCAAAGCTGATAGCCCTGACTTGAGTTTTCCAGATAGGCGAAGTGTCAAGGATTAATATATATAATGATTCTTAGAATGCCCATTTGATACTCCATGCTCATGCAGCTATTTAGAAGGAAAGGAACTCTTAAAGGGTCACAACTCTCACATAAAGCATGGAACAGAGACAACAAAACTGCTAGAAGCAGTTCATCCCCCTAAGGAAGTGGCAGTAAAGGATACAAAATGGGAGGCCCTATATTATTAAGGGAGACGACCTGGCCAACCAAATTGCTAAGACTGCAGCAACCAAAGGGCCCCAATTCCAAACAGCCCTGATACCTTACCCACATGGTTCACTGCTTCTCAGTATACTAAGGAAAAACAGGAATGGGTGACTCACAGGGAGCTCAAATAGGACCCTCCAGAATGGTGGGAAAGGGGGACTAAACTATTCCTTTCTAAAGTTCACCAGTGGGGGACAATTAAGAACCTTTATCATAAAATCCACTGGGGATTGGATACTTTATTTAAATGTATTGCCCAAATTTCCATGGGAAAAAACTTGTCTCAAACAATAAAAGCTGTTACCTAATCCTTCCACATCTCTGCTGCTAATAATCCTAAAAAATCATTCCACACCTCCACCTCTAATGAAGCCTGTCCAACACAGGAGAACTACCCTAAAGAGGTCTGGCTAATTGATTTTATCCAGATACCATCCTATAAGAGATTGCAATATTTACTGGTCTTCATTGATGTCTTTAATGGACAGATAGAAGCTTTCTCCACTATGATGGAAAAGGTTACAGAGGTATCCAAAACACTGCTTGAGAAAATAATTTTAAGATTTAGACTCCCTTTAAGCCTTCAGAATGACAGTGGGCTTGCTTTTGTGGCAAATAAATAAATAATCCATCAGGTCTCTGGAACCCTGGGCATAAAAGACTACCTCCACTACTCCTATAGGTCACAGTCCTCTGGAAAGGTGGAAAAGTAAACCAGACTCACAAGGGAACTTTGGCAAACTCTTCCCAAGAGAACACAGAGCCCTAACTTCTTCCTTTTTCGCCCATAGGACCCCTGCAAGTTCAGTGGCCCCAAAAGGAAAGCTCCAGCTTAGCCCTTTTGAAATGGCATATGGGAAGTCCTTCTTCACAACTCGTGGATGAAACTACCAACAACCTAATAGACCACACCAGTAACCTAGGTCATGTTCAAAAAGTACTAGAGGTGTATGGAAACATGATATTACCACAACCCTCCCCACTGAATTAGTCTCCTATACAGCCTGGAGATCAGACACTAGTTGAAACATGGAAGAAGAACTCCCAAAGGATCAGTTAGAGCCTAAATGAAAGGGACCCTACCAAATGTTAATAAGTACCCCCACCACAGTCAAAGTGCTAGCCATTTCCTGTTGGGTACATCTCTTTAGAATTAAACCTACTTCTTAAAAGCCCATATAGGAAAACCAGAAAGATCAAGCTGAATATACCTGTGAGCTGATAAAAGACCTCAGGTGTGTCTCTAAGACTGTTAAGATTCAACTATCGATTCATAAAAAGATGCAAGTTGCAGTACTTTTGAAAAGTACTGATAATAACTATTCTAACCCCATCAGGCATCCTACTCTTTCATTACATAAGTCTCCCAGGATGTAGGATTTAATTCTACTCACACTTAATTGGGAGGCTGGAAAACAAATAGTAGTGTCAATATTTCCCAGATTATATCCCAGGGGAAAAATCTTACTAGCTGTTGGATTTGTCACTCCAACTCAAGCACTAAAGACTCCCAACTGGGGTTCATTCATTTTAGAGGAAATGTTAACCCTAACCATACTCAGAGAATGAGGCTCTGAGAAAAGGAATTCCCTTATAGTTAACTTTCCATCTAACACATTACTCTCATGTGTATATGTAAGTACCACCTTTATACTTAACATTCAATCCCCATTTCCCAAAGTCATTACCCTCCTTGGTGTTAAAAAGAAAACTCTTTCTGTTGTCATTGCTCCAGGAACAAGCTAATTCACCCTGTATATATGCAACCACATGACCAAGGGACAAGATCTATAAATGCCTCTTTGGTTACCCCCTTGTTCTATCGTGTTCCTCGCTCTCATAATTTAATCCCTTATTGCCCCAATCCCTAGATGCAAATGGGAGATGCGACCCTTGGAATGGCTCTACACTCTCCAGAGCTTCCTGTCTGATTGTACCCATGCACCACCTTGGTGCTCTCGATTAGAAATGTGGTTAAGAAGGGAAAATGGCCACAACGTATGTGCTACCTCAGGATACATGTTTCTCTGTAAACTCCACAACATAATTTTGGCACATTGCTGCTTGAAATTCACTTCCAAGCCCTCCTAAAACTGTATCCTTGGAGTTCTGAACCCTACAGGCAAAGAGATGACTATACATAAGGTGACAAAAGTCAGGCCTGTAAGGGCTATTGCACTAGTATTAGCTCGTATAGGAGCTGCCATCAGACTGGCAGCATCATGAGGTGGATTCGTTTATCATGAGCCCTCTCAGAAACCTCAAGGCTATTCTGGAAGCCTTATCAACATCCACTAGGAATACCTTCTTTGGGTTACAGTCTTCACTAGACTTTCTGGTGTAGTCCTAGACAATTGACTTGCCCTAGACTCTCTCCTGGATGAACAAGGGGACGTTTGTGCAGTCATTAATAAAATTTGTTGTACCTATGTTAACAATTCAGGACAGGTAGAAGAAAACTATTCATGCCATTGATGAGCAGGCCACTTGTTTACATAGTTATAATCAAGGTACTGATGCAAATACCTCTGGTCCATTATAAAGTGAGCTTTACCTAGTATTTCCTGGCTCCTACCTGTGCTGGGACTTTTAGTTGCCCTTGTCTTCCAATATTTGGCCAGTGCTTGTTTAAATTCCTTATTAAGTTTGTCTTTTCCAGTCTATGATTTAACTGTTAGGAGGGGATTCCAGCCCAGCCCATCTTATGTGGAATCTCAACATATTAGTGCTCTGCCCTTGGAACTCTTAGACTAAGCTTCCAGAGATTGCTAT
The DNA here is from genome assembly GCF_902686445.1 of Sciurus carolinensis. Taxonomy (NCBI): domain Eukaryota; kingdom Metazoa; phylum Chordata; class Mammalia; order Rodentia; family Sciuridae; genus Sciurus; species Sciurus carolinensis. The sequence goes on along the minus strand of NC_062215.1, from coordinate 54,610,295 downwards.
ACCCTTCAATAGGTAAGAGACTACATCCCTTTCCAGCTTGAAGGTGGAAAACAGATTTTCAACTTTCAACAAACCTTAAGATTAAGGAAGTAAAAAACCCAGGGGTAAATGAGACAGTCAGGGTGCCCCCTGGAAAAAGGCAAAATCACCTCAGAGACTTAACCCATAGTTTGTTATCTGTTAAGAGCATGACATGAGCCAATCCCTATCCTCTCACTCACTCACTCAATCTTATCAACCTCAGAAATAAGGTGCATCATTACAGCAGGATGACCTCACCACAACTCTCCAGCTCTAAACAACACAAAGGGTAAAACTGTTAAGGAGCCATCAAAATGGCAAATTCCCAGGGCCTTTAACTCGTTACTTGCATGATTTATGTTCTCTCCCTCTTCATAATGGTATGTTCTCTTAACAGTTGCAACAGTGCATCCCTGCCACAGGGCAAAGATGTTTATGCAGGAAGAAGCATCCATATGAGAGATGTAACATTTGGCTCCAGGCCTACTGGCAGACTACCCTCCTTCAAGGCTGAAACACTCACCAGGAGAGCAAACACCTCTGAAGCCAGTTTCAGTTACAGTTTCAGAGCAGTCAGTTCAGGTTTAGGTGTGGTGTCCAGATTCTACCATTCACCTTTCTCCTCTTACATGGTTCAGACTAATAAAAATAAAGAATTGCCAATCAGATAAGGATAGTAACAATAACAGCAACACTAATAGCAGACAACACTAATGGTGTCCTCTGGGTCAGGCAGTACTCTAAGGGCTTCACTGTAACCATGACATTGAACAGGCAGGACTGATGGGATGTAAACAGATAAAAGCTTTATTCTCCCTCCTTCCCCAGTGCTTTGCCTGAAACACACTCTCATGGACTAGTTCTTTCCTGCACTCTTAGATAACATCTCAAGCAGGTGCCATTGGTTTTCATGGTTACTCTTAGTGAGTTCTGAAGATGTGGGTTATACCAGTGTATACATTTGTCAAAACTCAGTGGATACACATTTAGGATTTTTAGGTTTCAACCTATGTACATTGTACCTCAAAAGAAAAAAATGTGTAAATAAATATTGAACTCTAACTAATAATATCAACCCAAGTTGATGCCTGCAATTTACCTTGATATACATCCAAAGATAAGATGGTTCTAGAACCTGCACTTTTAGGCCTGAGATAAAAATGGAGCCTCCTTGTTATCACCCTACATACAGGCAGACCTGGGAAGACCAGCTTCTCTCATCTGCTCACCCACTTCCTGAGAAAAGAAAATGGAGGAGCAGATGCACCTGGGATAAAATGAGAAGAATTGGAGCCTATTCCTCCTTTCAAGGCAAAATAACTTCATCTATATTCTCAGTGAATGTCTTAGATGCAACTTAATCATGTTAGTCCTTCCCTGCTCCTCATGGAGAGAGAAGAGGACTCATCTATGGAAATAGAGGGAAGGAGAATAAGACTCCCTCTTGACTAAGAGATGACCTTGCTCTGTGGACTACTCTCCACATCTTCCAAGGCAGTAGTCAGAGAAGAGTCCTAGGGGTCAGCTCAACTCTGCTTCCATGGTGGATGATTGCACTTCACTTTCTGTTTGCTCAGTCTGCAATTTGTGTAAGGTCTCACTTGCAGCTCAGAGGTAGAGCATGTGACCCAGACTGGTCAATCAGAAATTCTCATTTTCCTGGTCACAGTGATTGACCAGTTGAAGCTTTGGGAACAGGGCAGGAATTTTTTTTTTTTTTTTCGTTTTTACGAGAACAAATTATATTTTTATTAATTCACATACTTTTTTTCAAAGACATAGAAGGAGATTTATTCAGGAAAGTAGTACATATTCAAGGGAAAATGAGGGCAACCTCAAGAGAGACACTTTGGGATGAAGCAAGGAACACACATTCAAGGAAGAACACAGGTCATCTCCAGAGGGAGAGACAGCCAGGGCAAGTGTTCTCTCTTACTGATTTGAAGTTGAGGTGATACAAATTCTCAAGTCAAAACTTGTCACAGAGACCACTAAGCTAAGAAGAGAGTACAAATCCTTATAGCGTAGGCACAACCTCTGGATTTTTTAGTTACATGAGCCAATATTCTTTAAATGCTTTCAGTTGTGCCCCTTAGTACCATCTGAAGGGTTATGGGAAATAATATTCCTCCAAGACAGTTCCCTCAGAAAAACAGAGGGAGAGTGTGACTTGGGAGGAGGGAGGGAAAAAGCAAACTTTCATCCCTTCCTAGGTTCATCACTAGCATCTCCACCACAAGCAAACATTTACTGCTTCCCAATCACAATGGGTCCTGAAGGGAAGAGGCAAATACTGAAAGACTGAGCCCTGGATTTTCATCCTTTCTCATTGCAGATGACTCCTGGAAGGAGAAAAGCAAATAGTGAAGCTCTAGGTAACAATGGGTCCCAGAGGAAGGAAGATATAAGCAGTGAACACCAAGTTGTAACCTTTTCCCAGAGACAATGTTTCAAACTTTTTACAACTGCCTTCCTGAGTTAAAATTTTAATCTGACGGTCCAAACAGCATGTCCACAGTCTCCAATGATTACTTCACCCTCATTGTAAACTATAAACTCAAGACTCCTTCTGTAACCCAGGGGCCATTTCCACACCCAGAAAATGAGCCCTCCCATGCCTGATGGATTGACTTCACTGCAGAATAAAGGAAAGCTTGCTGATCAGAGGTTTGCTTCCTATTCCAACCTCTGTCATTTGTTTGCTCATGTGTTTACAACATCCCCACCAACACTGCCTAATCTTGCTCTTGTCATCTTTCATCTGACTCAATGCCAAAAGTCTCTTTACTCCTTTCTTCTCTAAACGGTCTGCCACTTGCTAGAAGATTTATTTCTTTTGTACTGGTGATTAAACCCACTGGCACTCTAACACTGGGCTACATACCCCACCCTTTTTCTTTTGAGCCAGGGTCTAACCAAGCTGTGAAGGATGGCCTTAAACTTTTGATCATCCTGCCTCAGCCTCCTAAATTGCTGGGATTACAGGCAAGCTCGACCACGCCCCACCTAAAGGGAACTTTTTAAAACACCAAACTGACTAGGTCATGGCCCTTCTTAAAATTCTTTAATGGATCCTTATGCCTCCAAGGACAAAATCCAAATGCCTTAGAACACGATGCAGGACTAGTTAACCTAGGCTCCACTGACCTCATTTTAACACCTCCTCTCCTCCCACCACACCCTGATCATGGGAAACCACCAGGAGCTTCCCTAAAGCATAAAATTGGTGCTAAGGCTTTATACATTCCTTTCCGTCAGCTGGGAACACACTTTCTCTTTTTCATCCAATAAACTGCAGCAGGGGTTGGGTGGGGGTGGCAGCTGGAGCATCATTTTCCCTGAGAGGTCCTTCCTTGTTGGCTAGGCGCACCATTTTTCATTCTCCAAAGTGTTCTGCTTTGGACACTTGTTTTCAAAAGTTCTTCACCATAAATAGGGAAAAGTTGACGGTGGTCACATTTCATTTTTCTAGAGCAGAGTGCACAGACCACTATGTGAAAAGCCATGTTAAGAAACAGTCAAGCCAGGCATGGTTGCACACGTCTACAACCCTACTGGCTCGGGATGCTGAGACAGGAGAATTGTAAGTTCAAAGCCAGCCTCAGCAAAACAAGGCACTAAGCAACTCAGATTCTGTCTCTAAATAAAATACAAAATAGGGCTGGGGATGTGGCTCAGTGTTTGAGTGCCCCTGTGTTCAATCCCTGGTACTCTCTGCCCCCACCAAAAAAGAGCCAATTAGTTGGGTTCTGTGGCACAGGTCTATAATCCCAACTACTCCAGAGAATGAGGCAGGAGGATCATGAATTCAGGCCAGCCTTGGCAATTTGGCGAGACTGTCTTAGAGACATAGTTCAGTAGTAGAGCACCTTGGAGTTAATCCCGAACACGGGATGGGGATTATATTACTGCACCTTAGTTCTTCGACTGTAAAACTCAGTCTTCTTATTTATCTACATATTCTATTACCAAAATTTAATGCTGTTAAAGTTTTAGATGTTACACTTAAAATAACATAAATATTCTACAATCAACAAACGCTAAACTGCTTAAAATATACTCTCATATATGAAGAGTCTTATATACTAACAATCTGAATTTTTTGTAACATTAGATGCCTAAGCATTTTTTACAAATTAGGTGTTAGTAAAACATGGTTTTAACAAAAATTATAGATAGTATTTAAGAATTATGAAATTCCCCTGATGTGTAAAAAATAAGTTTATTTGCATGACTTGTACCCTTCTACCTCCCATGAGCCAAACAAAAATAAAATTTCCGATACATTTGATGGTGACACTCTGCAAAGCTACTTCCTCTAAGTATATTAAAAATAAATATCAGCTGGGGGTTGTAACTCAGTGGTAGTGCATGAGATTAGCATACACAAGGCCCTGGTTTCAATCCCCAGCACCAGAAACAAACAAATATTGCCTAGCATTTCTCACTTGTTTGGAAAAGATATTCAATCAATATTTCCATAGACCAAATCCCTGTTACACTGTTGGTCTAGTTTAATAATTCCACAATTCTTTATGACTTGTGATTTGAAACGCACACACACACACACACACACACACACACACACAAAACCACCAAGAATATATAGATTTTTAAAAGAGGTTAGCTTTTAGTTACTTTAGAGAACAATTTGGTAGCATCAAGTAAAACTGAAATTGTGAATGCCTATGACCCAGCAACTCCACTTCAGGATATATACCCTAGAACAGTTGTTCTCAAACTTTAGTACCAGTACTTCATTACACTCTTAAAATAATTGATTGAGGATTGGGTACAGTGGCACAAGAAGACTGCAAGTTCAAGGCCAACCTGAGTAACTTAGTGAGACCCTGTCTCAAAATAAAATATAAAAAATCCTGAGGATGCAGCTCAGTGGTAAAGCACCTCTGGGTTCAATTCCTAGTACGCTCAAAACAACAAACAAAAGGTAAGTGAGATCTTCTTGTGGTTCATAGGTACGATTAGTAGGTTTCCATGTCATTCTGTGATATGTGCCTAATTCAAACCTTGTTAGGCTATCAGGTCATTACCCATCTGATGTGAAAAACAAAAGATTGAAGACACCAAAAAGATTTTGTTTATACATAAGATATCTACTGATATTTACCTTAAAATAACAATAAAATAACAATACACAGTATGTGTTAATCTAAATAATATTTTTATTAAAATAACTATATTTTCCCAAGTGAAAAAAAATTAGGAAGGAAAGTGTCACTGAATATGTTGTAGTTTTGCAAATCTCTCATGTCTGGCTTAATAGAAAATACCATGAGTCTCATATCTGTTTATAAAGTCAATCAGTTACAACATCACATGTCATGTAGCCTCTGGAAAGCTCCACTGTACATTCATGAGTGAGCATGAAGAAAGGCAAATAGCCAGGCCTGGTGGTACAAGCCTGTAATCCCAGTGGCTCAGGAGGCTGAGACAAGAGGATTTTGAGTTCAAAGCCAGCCTCACTAACTTAGTGAGGCCCTAAGCAACTCAGTGAGACCTGCCTCTAAATAAAATACAAAAAAAGGGCTAGGGCTAGGGCTGGGGCTGAGGATGTGCCTCAGTGGTTAAGTGAGTGCCCCTGGGTTCAAGTCCCAGTACCAAAAAAAGGCAAATAATACCTTAATATAATTATGAAAATAATTTTAGTCTCCAGGCCCAGGCCACATTTTGAGAACCAGAACCCTAAAGAATCCCACACACATGTATAATCTACTCTTTGTAGTCATGTTTGTTACAAGAAAGTGAAACTGACCTATCTGTCCATTAATAAGGAGCTATCTATTAGATCCATGAAGGCTGCAGTGGTGTTTCTTTACTCACCACTGCATTTCCAGTAACTTAGCATATGTTGGCACGCGGTAGGTGCTCAACAAATTTTTGTGGAGGGTGGAAAAGAAGAGAGGCAGCAGGAAACAAAAGAGAGGAGGTACAAATATGGTTCTGCCACCTGTTATTTTAACTCTATTTCATAAACATATTTTTAAAAATATATATTTTTAGTTAGAAAGGTATGGACAGAGGACTGGTGAATCTTGCGCAAGTAGGGGGCTCATTTTTCTATTGTTTAAAAATAAAGGTGCTAGGTAGCTGCAGTTTAGAACCATGGGTTGCAAACCACTGCCACCTAGCGGCGTATTAAGAACTCAACACATTACGGGCAAAACAGCTGGAGTAGTAGAGTGTTTGCCTAGTATGCTCCAAGCCCTAGGTTAGATCCAAAAAAAAAAAGAAAGAAAGAAAGAAAAGAAAGCAAATCAGCCCTCAGCAAATCAGCCCTCAGTATTCATCCATATTTTGTTTGGGGCAAATTTTGTTTGGGGGCATTCTGTTACTGGGACAGAAGGCCTTTCTAGAAATTAAATAACCAATGTGGACCTCTTTGTTAGGCCTGTAGTAAGTATGTACATTGGAGGATTTCCTTAAGGTAATTTAGATAAAATTATTGACATTTCTCCGATCAAAAAGCAAAATCAATGATAAAAAAAGTTAGTAGATTATTTTCTTCATTTAAAAATATTTTTATTTCTTTCCTCTTTTCTTCGTTTTATCTCTGATTTCCATGGTGAGAGGTTTTTCTGCACCTGGATACAGAAAAACAACAGTGCATAGTAACTATTCAAAATGTTTGCTACCATGAGGAAAGAAAAAAAAACATTCACAGCCTCCCCTGCCCAGCTCCCATTATCTGGTTTTGTTCATTTTTTTTAATCTCAATGCCTAACACACACACACACACACACACACACACACACAAAAATTCAAGAATATTATGGAGGGTGAGGGTAATTATGCTCAGAAAAAAGGTAGAAAACTATGATCTTCAGAATGCCTTTCATTTTGACAATTCCAGAACAATAATAATGATCATAGGGGCTAAGGGTACATAGTTCAGTGGAAGAATTCTTGCCTAGCATGTATAAGACCCTGCATCCCCATCATCGCAAAATAATAACAACAATAAAGACAAAAAATATGACAAAGTAATCATGTTGAATTAAGATTCTTTCAAACAAAGGCAAGCTAAAATTACTGCACTGGCAATGAAGGGATTCAAGTCCCCTTACTATAGAGAGCTCCCTTTATCACCATCAAAACAGCCTTGCCCTAAGGATGATTACTGGAAGGATTCTCATTTTTAAAATAAATATTCATTATCTAAGTCTCCACAGTTAAGAGTTTGGATATGGAAAAGTCATCAAAATATGCAAATATTCACTCATCAACTTCCACTTCAAAAATAAGTCTCCTTGCAAACATCTCTCCCCATTTAATGTTCTTGCCCATCACCACCTATCTAGCTAGCATCTTTGCACTTGAGTAATATAAACATTCTGTAATACAAAAGCTGTACAATGCAAATTTATTGCAAAATAAAACTAAATATTCCAACAAAAGATGAATTTCACAAAGTGAGGGGGTAAATTATTGAATAAAAGAATTCAGCAAACTGCAGATAATCTGATTGGCCCAGCTTAGGTCACCTGCCCATCAATGTACCAACTGCTCTGACAAAAACAGGCTATGCAGATTATTTACTAGGCTAGGTTGTATACCCCACTCCTATGGCCAGGAAGTGTGGCACCACGAATTTTGGTCCACAGGATTTGTGAATGGAGGTGGGTAAATACACAAAAACATGCTACTAAGAAAGAATGAATAATCACAGCGAGTAGAGAAGAACTATAATAACCACAGTTCATCCTGCTGCATATTTAGCATCTTTTCATGTGTTTCTCAACCAGTTATATTTCCTCTTTTGTAAACTGTCCTTTTATATTCCTTTTACTGATTTTTCTCCTGGGCTGCTTACTTTTTCTTTTTCTCATTTTTTTATTGGTGCATCATAGTTGCACATATTGATGGGATTTGTTGTTGCATATTTGTACATGCACACAACATAATAATATAATTAGGCCAATATCACTTCCCAGCATTTCCCCCCTCCCTCCTCACCTGCCACCCCTTGGTCCCTTTCTTCTATTGATCTCTCTTTGATTTTCATCAGATTCACCCCCATCTTTCCTTTTCCTCTCTAGCTTCCATATGAGAGAAAACATAGGACCCTTCACCTTCTGCGTTTGACTTAGTTCACTTAGTGGTCTCTAGGGCCATCCATTTTCCTGCAAATGACAAATTTCATTTTTCTTTATGGCTGAATAAAACTCTATTGTATACATACCACATTTTCTTTATCCATTCATCCATTGAGGGACACCTAGCCTGGTTTCATAGTTTGGCTATTCTGTGAATTGTGCTGGTATAAACATGGGTATGTATATATCATTGTAGTAAAATGCCTTTAATTCTTCAGAGTAAATACCTAGAAATGATATAGCTGGGTCATATGGCAGTTCCGTGTCTAGTCTTTTTGGGAAGCTTCCATGCTGATTTCCATAGTGGGTACTAATTTACAGTTCCACCAACAGTGTAAAAGTTTTTCTCCACATCCTCTCCAGCATTTATTATTTGTATTCTTGATGACTGCCAGTCTGACTGGTGTGAGATGAAATCTCAGTGCAGTTCTGATTTTCATTTCCCTAATTGCCAATGATACTGAACATTTTTTCATGTATTTTTTGGCCGTTCGTATTTCTTCTTTTAAGAAGTGTCTGTTTAGTTCATTTGCCCAACAAATGAACAACATATTAGGTTGTTTGATTTTTTTTTTTTTTTTTGGTGTAAAGTTTTTTGAGCACCTTCTATAGTCTAGATATTAATCCTCTGTGAGAAGAGTAGCTAGTAAAGATTTTCTCACATTCTGAGTTGTCTTTTCACATTCCTAATTGTTTTCCTTTGCTGTGCACACGCTTTTTAATTTGCTGCTATCCCATTTATTAATTTTTGGCATTATTTCCTGAGCTTTTGGGGATCATATTGAGAAAGTCATTGCCTGTGCCTAAAAGTTGGAGTGTTGACCCTGCTTTCTTCTAGGAGTTGCAGAGTTTCTGGTCTACTTCCAAGGCCTTTGATCCATTTTGAGTTGATTTTTGTGCAGGATGAGAGAGAAGGTTCTAGTTGCATACTTCTACATATGGAAAACCAGTTATCCCAGCACCACTTGTTAAAAAAAAAAAAAAAGCTATTTTTCTCCAATGAATGTTTTGGCACTTTTGTCAAGGATCAGATGATTGTACCTATGTGGGTTTGTCTGGTTTTGTTTGTTTGTTTGTCTGTCTGTTTTTATGCCAATACCATGCAGTTTTTATTACTATAGTCTAATTTGAAGTCAGGTGTTGCGATGCCTCCAGCATGGCTTTTTGCTTGCCTTTTTCTTATTGCTTTTTAGGAGCTCTTTATATTATTCCACATCCTGTCAAATGTTACAAATATTTTCCTCTTAATTTTTCACGATCTATAGTTTTTTAAAACACATTGTTGAATTCCAATATATAACTTTTATTTGGTGTACTCTTACTGACAGAAAAAGTAAAATGAACTATAAATTTTTCTCACTTCCTAAGTTACACTTTTTGCGCATGCTAGGCAAGCGCTCCACCACTGAACTACACCTTTTAAAAAATGACGCTCTCCTTGCTTATTTCTCTATCGCCAACGCTTAGGGAAAAGCAAACCGAAAGCAATGAAAGAGGGCGGGGACGTTAAAAATGAGGAACAAAACAGAGAGGGGAGAAAAGATTAAAAAGGGGGCGGGGTGAATACAACTACTTTAAGAGGGTGCCCACCCCGACCCTACGCCCATCTAGGACGGCCGGAAGACTCGACGTCTCGGTAGTCTTCAGGGGGCAGACGCTCCCCTCCCGAAGCTACCTCCTCACGTGGCGCCTCGCTGCCAAGTGCCCCAACCTGCGCGGCGCGGGACCGCAGGAGTCACCTCAAGTGCTGGGGACCCCAGGAGCCGGTGGGAGGGTCCAGCGGGTGGAAAACCCCGCCTAGGGGATCGCTCCGGAAGTGGCCACCGGCGCCGCGCCCAAGATGGTGGGGGCTACGCGATGGCGGCCGCAGCGGGGGCCCTGATCGAGCGGGAGGCTGGGATAGTCTGGAGGTGAGACTCCACCGCGTCTGCAGAGCTGGGGGTCCCGGCGCTTGCGTTCCTCTGGGAGGTGGCGGAAGGGAGCATACCTCCCTAGGCAGGGGCGGGACCCTGCTTACTCAGAGCGGCATGGAGCCGGGCCCCTGGAGGACGTAGGCGCGCGGTGCGCAGGGCAGGGTCTCCGCGCGCCACACCCGGGGCCCCAGCTCCACCGCCACCCTCTGTGTCAGTTTGCACCAGTTTTCTCTGTGCAGACTGCAAACGACATCTCGTAAAGGCCCAGAGTCAAGTCAACAGGCATGAATTTACCCTGTTCCCTGCCCAGTGTCTGCCATGCGCCTTTGTATGTACAACCAGGATGTGGTTTCTAAATTCCAGGAATGATTGAGGGTCAGGGCCCTGCTGGGGAGACTAGACTAAACCACAGGAATAAACTGGAGTTCAGACATATTCTAATATTGGATTTAAAATATTCATACTGTTGGGAGTTCAGAGGCGAAAGGATTTGGGTAGGCTAGTCTCTTCTTTGTAAAGTTCCGCATAATAATACCTTTAGGAGTAGCATCGAAAGTTTTCCTTTGGGAAACTTTCCCAGATTGCTACCTCTCTGCCTCCATCTTCTGTAAAGCTTTACAGCTGTACTTATTTAGCATATGATTCATAAGCACTTATTTATGTCCCGTTTTTGTGTGACTCTCCTCTAGGCACCAACTCCATCATTGTTAAGCATTACCCATTGTATGCATGAATGTGAATTTAAAGGGACTGAAGTGATTAAAAGGTACTTGAGCCAGGCCTGAAGTAGCGGGGAGTTTTTGTGCAATATGAAAAATAATGGCCTCTGGGCCAGATTTGACTGTATGTTCTTGACTCATGCGTTTGTACTTACTTAAATTAGTGGCCAACATTTTTAAATCAGAAAATTTCACACACATAATCTAGATTTCCAACTTTAATTGAAAAATCAGAAGATGTTGCCAATCAGGGCCCACATACTTGCGTGGTGCAGTTACCATGAGTTGAGTAGCAGCACCCCTCCGCAGATTCAATAAAATTTCCAGATCTGTAGTTCCCTCTAATCTCCATTGTCTCCCTGACACTGAAGCAAAGTATCAGTTGTCATGGAGCATCTGGTTTGCTTTACTCATTCTAATTAACTCCCTGACCTCTGGCAGCTGTTTGAGTTTTTTATTCCAAGTGTAATGGAGTCGGAAGGGCATTACAGGTAGGAGAGTCATGGGCAAAGGTACAGAATGAAAACAAGTATAATTATGGAAAATTTAGAATCCTGGAGCACAGATTTGCTCTTAGATGAATCATACAGAGAATTCAATGTAACTGGTATTGTTACAAGAAATGACCATGTGAAGAGACAGACATAGAGAATGTCATGTTAAAATAGAAGCAGAAATTAGAGTGATGCCCCTAAAAAGCAAGGAACCAAAGACTGTCAGCTCTCACCAGAGGCTAGCAGACAAACATGGGATAAATTATCTCTTAGATCCTGCAGAAGGAAGCAGCTCTCCCAACACCTTTATTTTCAGACTTTTAGCTTCCAGAACTGAGAGAATAGATTTCTGCTGTTAAAGTCCACCAAATCTGTGGTCCTTTGTTACAGGAACACTTAAGAAACTTTTACAAAATCAAAAAGAAGTTATGATTTCCTTTAGTAGGTGATAGAAAATCATTCTAGGTTTTTGGTTATTGGTATCAGTGACAACAATGTTTTAGAAAAGTATTTCATCTGGCAGTGATGAAATGTCACCAGTATCAACTGGAGCCAGAAAACATGTTGAAACATGTTGAAAGATTTTATAGCAGTTCAGACTGCTGAGGCAGAAAGGTTCTGGACTAAGATGGAGTTGGAAAGAACATACAGATTAGTTTTCAGTTTGTCAATCAGATGGCATGGAGAGGGAAGAATCAAAGATGACTAGAGCAGCGGCTTCTGACATTTTAGCATTTGTAAGAATCTCTTGGAGGACTGTTAAACATAGATTGCTGGGCTTCACCCCAGGGACTCTGACTCAGTAGGTCTGGGATTGTGCTTGAAAAATTGCATTTTTACCAAGCTTCTGAGTGATGTTGCTATTGCTGGTGTGTGACTCACATTTTAGGTATCACTAAACTGGTGTTTCTGTCTCTAGATACAAGCCCCCTGAATGCAGGGATTTGTCTTGTTCACCAGTATATCATAGTAGGTGTCTTAGTTTGTTCAGGCTGCTATAACAAAAATACTATATGCTGAGTGGTTTATAAACATTTTTTTTTTCTTCTTACCATTCCGTAGACTTAGAAATCCAAGGACAAGCTGCCAGCAGATTGGGTGTCAGGCGTGGACCTGTTTCCTGGTTCATAATCTTTTCACTGTGTCCTCACATAGCAGAAGCCAGGGAGATATCTGTGCCTTTTCTTATAAGGACACTAATCCCATTTGTGAGGACTGGGCCTTCATAACCTACTAACCTATCAAAGGTCTTATTTCCCAATACCATCACATTTGACATTAGGCTCCATATGAATTTGAGAGGCAATACAAATATTCAGTCTAGGTTCATGATAAATATTTGTTAAATGGAAACTGACCGTTTAGACAGAAATGGGTGGTAAGATAAACAAATGTAGAAGCAAAATGATGTGGTCATTTTTATCTATTTGATTTATACTGTCAATAAGACATTGGACTGAAGAGACATTGTGAATATAGACTAAAATGTGGGTGAGAAATAGGAGTTTTTGACTTAGAATTCATTTGGTACAAAGGTGATAAATGAAGTCAGAAGTTATGGTCATCAAGATATCAAATGTTGAAAGACCAGGGGCTCAGCCTTAGCAACAGACATTTAGTGGAAGGAGAAAATTGAAAGGGTAAAGCCAGTAAGGAAGAAGTAGAGTGATTGGAGTATCATGTACCATAGAAATCGAGGGAGAAAAGAACTTCAGGGATTATTTAGTCAAAAGGAAAAGAAGAGAGAAAGCTAACCTACTATTCACTTATCCAAGTGTTTTTTGTTTGTTTGTTTGTTTTTCATTGAGTACCCATTTAGTTTAGGAACTGTTTCCACACTGAACAAAGTGTGCAGCTTTATATATTAATATGTACAATAACCCTTTGGATAAGTGATATTATTTTGGTTTCACTATTAATGAAATGTGGCTTAGGGAAATTAAGAAGCCAGGATTCTGATTTGGTTCTGCTTGCTTCCAAAACGTTCTGTTCAGAACTCTTTAAGTTACAATCATTATCACCTTTCTGCTGAACAGACTAACCTCTCTGTGATGATTCTAAAATATTTGTCATTTTAGATTTTCAACCTGAGTTCCTGACCCATTGATCCATCCATTTCCTGAGTATTTCTTCCTTGATACCCTACAGGTACCTCAAATATAATATCTAAAAGGGAATTCATCACTTCTTCTCCTCACCTCTACTCTTTTAGTCCAGTTATCCAATTTTGTCAGTCAAATTAGAAATTTAGAATGCTGTTTTTAATGCCTTGAATCCTTTTTTTTTTTTTTTTTTGGTAGTGAGGAATTATCCCAGGGCCTTGAACATACCCGACAAACTCTGTACCACTGACCTATGCCCCCAGAATGCCCCCAACCAGCATTGATTGATTGATTGACTGACTGACTGACTGACAGGGTCTTGCTAAGTTGCACAGGTTGGACTTGAACTTGGGATCCTCCTTCCTCAGCCTTCCAAGTATCTGGGACCACAGTAATGTACCACCACTGTCAGTTCCTTGGATGCTTCTTAATACTTCATGCTCTCCATCTAGAATACCATCAGTTTGCCTGGTTTTGCATCTTTAATATATTGATTCAACCAATTTCTTAGTATGCTTATTGGCAGTAGTTCATTAGGTGTTCACTTTCTCCAACATAGATTACTGTGGTAGTTTCATGACTGATATCCCAGCTTTCACCTGTATCCACCAGTCCATTTTCCAGAAAGCAGTCAGAGCAGCCGTTTAAAGAGAGAAATCTGGTCATTCTCCTGTGAGCTTCCCATTGCATTCGGGGAAAAGTCTAAACTTCCCAGTCTGGTTTACAAGTCTGTCCATAATTTGACAATTACTGCACCAGCTTCCTCTTTTACTTCTTGTACTCCAGTCATGAGGTCTCAGTCATGAGGCACATTCATGAATACAACATAGGCTTGCTCACCTCCTGGCCTTTGTCTACTCTATAGCCCCAGTCCGAAAAGCCCTTCCTTTTTCTTATAGGCTGATTATGTCCAATTTCCTTTCAGGCCTAAGTTTCAGAAAGTTTCCTTACCTGTCCCACCCCTACAAGGTTGTGCTCTTCTTGTAAGGCCCCACAACACCCCATATTTACCCTTATTGAGCACTTAACCCACTTTATTGACATTGTCTATAATTGCTACCACAAGCTTCTAAAGAACAGGAACTCTGTCATCCTCATTATTGTATTCTAACCATCTAGTAGAGTACCTGGTTCATAGTAGGTGCTCAATTAAAGAATAAATATTAAAGAATAGGGGAGAGGAAATACAATAAAAATGGAGATTCATCACAAAGATAGGGTGATGTGAGATGTTTTTAATCACATTGTCTCACACATTTTTGAAGTAAGAAGAAAGATTATCTACTGAGACCAAGAGTTACAGAAGAAATAGTAGAGATTTAGAAAGAGAAGAGAAGGTATGAGTATCTGTTGTTTGTACTGTATTGAAGAGTTATTGAGCAAGAACTTCCATTTCAGAAATTTAAGAAGCTGCAGGATGCTGCAAATGAGTCACAAAACAATGATGGATACCAGGTCTGCACTCGGTGGAAGTTCTGCAAGAAAGACATGCTAGAAAAGGAGATAGATCTGGTCTCACTAGGTAAGGGTTCTGATACCTAATTTAGAGTCCATACACTCTGAGTTCTCTGTGTTTTGGTTTAAAAATAAAGCCTAAGAAGTTTTGAAGGAGCTCAGTTGAATTAGAGGTTTCCATTAGAGGCAAAATGTTTTCTCTCTTTGTTCAAAGATATCTAGCCCAATTAGTGGAGATGGAAATTCACAGCTCTTGCTCTGCTTAAGTTTGTACTACCTCTGTCTTTCTATGAGAAGCCAAAGTGTGACCAAAAGCAAACTCATCTGCAAACCATCAAAACTACTTTCAACTGTCTTGAAACCTACTCTTCCTCATCTGACTGTCTTCACTAATAGTGCCACATCCCACCCACTGCCTAAGTCAGAAAGCCAAGTCATTCTTGACTCTTCCATAGTAGACAGTGCTAACCCTATTTACAGCATGTTCACAATATCTTGTTATTATTTATTTACACGAATTCCCCCTGCAACACACACTGTAAGTTTCTGGAGGCTAGAACCATATCTTATATTTATAATTGTATTCCTGATTTCTTATACAACGTTTGGAACATGGGAGGTGCTCAGGTAATGTTTATGAGGTGAACAAATCAATGAATGATATGAAACATGGAAGCCCTTTCCTCAGAAACTCCTGTTTCGACTGAGTTGGATTGTCCAGGAGAACTTACCTCTGCTCAGCCCTGTTTCAGATGTTATTGCCTTCTGCCATGGACATCCTCTAAAGGGAAGATTTCTTTAAATTACTTCTAATTCCTTTCATCTGTAGAATAGAGAAAAATTTTGGTTTGTGTGGCCACACATCTCTGCAGAGCCATGTGAAACTTGGAGTAGATAGTTTGCCAAAACTGCCCATGGCAAAGGTTGATTCTAATGATTCATATAGAGAGAAGTCCTTTTTGAGCTATTCCCAAATAATTTTTTTTGTTTCCCATTTCTAGTCTTCTTATTACTTTTCTTATAGCATCTTCTCTTTGTTCTAACTCTCAAATGAAATGATACTATAGGCCTGTTATCAGTCAGGATTTAGTGAGGAGACAAAAACAATACAAGTAACTTAAACAAGAAATGTTTAACATAAAGAATTTTTAACTAGTAAAAGATAGTTAACAACAGGTGTGGTGATACATGCCTGTAATGCCAGCAGTTCAGGAGACTGAGACAGGAGAATTAAAATTGCAGGACTCGCCTCAGCAATTTAGTGAGTTCCTCAGCAACTTAAGACCCTATCTCAAAATTAAAAAAATAAAAAGGGCTGGGGCTGTAGCTTAGTGGTAGAGTGCCCTTGGGTTCAGTCCCCAGTACCCAAAATTAACTAATTAATTTGAAAGACAGTTAACTATTAAAACGGTTAAAAGAGGACTCCAAGGAAATAAATAATGCAGAAAGCAGCCTTACCTCTAGGACCGAAGGAGAGTAAACAAGGAAAGAACCAAGAAGTTAGAAGAGGACTCCCCCACCCTAAAACAGATTCAGATATTTTGGAGGATGTGGCCACCAATGGAACACAAAGCCTGCTGATGAAGAAACCTGCCAGAGGGCATAGTCCAGAGCTGTCTGGGCATGGCCTAGCAAATGGGGGAGAAATTCACTGAAGAGTGTAGGCAGGCCACAGGTAGTCCATAGGTAAGTTCTGTTGAATGGTAGAAAAACTCACTGGAGGGTATAAGCCATCCAGAGCTGCCACACAGGAAGCCATCAAGCCTCCCATTTATTGATCTGGTGGCATTACCAAAACCAAAGAAGCTCATTGGTACCAGCAAAAGAAATTCCTTTGTCTTTATATGGCCATACAGTACTCCTCCAGTGCCCTCTATTGATAAAGCCAAATGACAGAAGAGAAATGTTTACAGGATCCAGCTCAAATATGACAAGTAGGGCATTGAAGACAAAAAGAACACATATAATATGGTCCCATTTTTGTATTAGGAAAAAATATACCCAGAAATAAGTTTAGAAGAATATATACCAATATTACAAAACATTAGTGGCATTTCTCTTTGGGTGGAGGAAAGATGGGATTATGGGGGAGTATTTTCTTCTCCTTGTTTTACTTTGCTATTTTTCCTATAATAGGCATGTAAAATTTTTGTGATCAACAAAAACGGGTTGGGCACAGTGGCTCATACCTGTAATCTCACGTTCAGGAGGCTGAGGTAGAAGTATTTTGAGTTCAGGTCCAAACTGAGCAATTTATAAAGACCCTGTCTCAAAATAAAATATGTGCTGGGTATTGACTCAGAGGTAGTGTGCTTGCCTAGCGTGCACAAGGCCCTGGGTTCAGTCCCCAACAAAACACACATGCACACACAGAATTATGGAAAAAGTATTTCTCTGAAAATTTTAGGATTCCTTCTGTAAAATTGTGGGAGGAAAAGGTTATGAAAAACATTAAGATTTTGGAGTCATTTCTATTTTAGATGGTATTTATTGATTCCATCATGAAAGATAGACAAATTAGCACAATTTATGCTTATTCCTACTACCTTTCCCCTCACAGTCCAATTATTTCCTCCAGTATGGAGGATTGAACCCAGGGATTTTCTACCCCTGAGCTACATTCCCAGCTCTCTTTATTTTTTATTTTAAGACAGGGTCTTGCTAAGTTGCCTCACTTAATGTGTATTTGATTATTGTTCTATATTGACTAGTTTTCTCTATAATCACATTTATACCTATTTTATATGACTTCTCAAGGCCTTATTATAAACCTATAGTGATTATTTTTATTGTTTTTATGTGAATTTCATCTATATAATGCTTTTCATTTGCTTTTCCATTTCTTTCTTCAACTTTGTCAAATTACTGCTTAGTTCTTTTTATTGTTTTATAGTCTATAATCTGTTTTAAATCCTTATGTCTCCTCTTTAAGTTTTTTTGTTTGTTCGTAGTACTGGGGAGTGAACCCAAGGGCCATCTATCACTGAGCTACATTCCCAATCCTTTTTATTTTTATTTTTTATTTTAAATTTTTTTTGGTAGTTGTAGGTAGACAGCATGCCTTTATTTTATTTCTTTCATTTTTATGTGGTGCTAAGGATCGAACCCAGTGCTACGCAAGCGCGCTGCCACTGAGCCACACTCCCAACCCAGGCCCTTTTTATTTTGAAAGAAGATCTCATTAAGTGGCCCAGACTGGCCTTGAACTTGTGATCTTCTCCCTCAACCTCCTGAGTAGCTTGGATTATGTGTGTGTACCACCAGTCTTGTATTTCAAGAGTGATTTGGGTCTATAATTTCTTTGAGATAATAGAGAATTCTCTACTGAATGCTTCCTGTTAATTCCTTTGGTTCCTCATATATGTATGCTTCTGATCTGCTGGTTACTCATGTCCCTTTCTTAAACAAACAAAGAAAAAAAACAAAAAACTATTTTTAAGTATTTGTCCCACAGATTTATCTTACTATTATTCAACAATAAATGAGACAAGCTCTCTATTAAAAAGTACTATGAGGTCTAGGGTTGTGGCTCAGGGGTAGAGCACTTGCCTGGCACATGAGGCACTGGGTTCAATCCTCAGGACCACATGAAAAATAAACGAAGTTATTGTGTCCATCTTCAACTAAAAATATTTCTTTAAAAAAGTACTATTAAAAGAGACAGAGGAAATTGAGCTAGGGCATGTCAAAGCCTACATATGAATTTTCTGCCATAACACCCTCTCATCTAATCTAGAGTATGTCTCCCTCCAGACTTCGGTTTCCAAGAAATCAATGTGACATAATAAGAAGCCCTCTAGATGACATTTTTGTAATAAAATTTGACAGTCACCTTTCTACTTCTTCACCTGTAGTTCCTTAGCTAGGAACTAGGTAGAAGATGATGAAAGTTACTGCCAGAAATGGTATATTCTTTAGCATTCTGTTCCCTGCCACCCTTATAGGGCAAACTGGAGCTCTATGGGGACAGTCCCTATATTCTCTGAGACCTTCCCCTCACCCAATGTCTATGGATCTCCACTTAAAGATCACTGAGTGTGCCTTTGGGATATGGTACTTTGGGACCCATTGTATATAGCCCTTTTGTAGAACATGGAATTTATCTCAGTTGTTGTTTTAATTATTTTCAGTGGGTTTTGAGAACTACCTTTACTCTACCATATTTTAAATAATCTGTTTCTGAATTCCAAACAATATATATCAAACAAAAGAAAAGGTCCTATAAGAGAAAGTTATAACAAAACCAATTCTTTGCAGTAATTGATTTTATTGTTCCTTTACTGAAATCCATCCTGAATGTGGAGATTTATATTAGGGACACATTGCTTAATGATAATTCTTGGGCTTTTAGGGTAAAGATTAATAGTAATATTAGTGGGCTAGGGGTATAGCTCAGTGGTGAAACACTTGCCTAGCATGTGCAAAGCCCTAGGTTAAGGACTGGGGATATAGCAAATGTAGTGCATTTGCCTTGTGTGCATAAGGCCTTTGTTCAATCCCCAGTACCAAAAAAAAAAAAAAACCCTTGGTTCAATTCCCAGTACTGCAAATAATAATGATAGTAGTAGTAGTAGAATAACAACAGCTGGCACTTATATAGTTTTCTAATGACACGCATTATTCTAAATGTTTTATATATACAGGTTGCATATCCCTTATGCAAAATGCTTAGGACACTTCTGTTTCTACTTTGGGACTTTTTTGGATTTGGAATATCTGCATGTACTAAATGAGATATGTTGGGGATGGGAACCAAGTCTAAACACCAAATTCATTTGTTTCATATATACTTATACACAGGTATAGGATAATTTTTATATGGTATTTTCAGTGTTTTTACTGTGTTTTGACTCCAACCCATCACATGAGGTCAGGTGTGGAATTTTCCACTTGTGGCATCATGTCAGTTTTCAAAACGTTTGGATTTTAGAGCACTTCAGAATATGTATTTTTGGATTAGGAATACTTAACCTGTTATTATATGCATTTAGTTCTCATAATAACTCTGCGAGGTAAGTACTTTTATTCTATTTTATAGGTAAGGAAACTGAGACAGTGAGAGGTCCAGTGACTTTCCTGAGATCACAGTTAGTTAGTGATGGATTCAGCAGTCTAACCCTGGCAACTTGCCGTACAGTCCATGCTCTTAATCACTGTGCCATGTTACTTCAAATTCATTTCAAGATTAAGGACTAGAGAGTTCAAATCATCAGGATCAAACTGAAATGACTCTCCAAAGAGCTTAGAACTATGTTTTAAAACTGGGTGAGATCAGGGATTTGATAATATAGACACTTAAAAGCAATAAGTTAATCTGTCATCAAATTGCAGGAGGATGTAAAATTGCCATCCAAAAGGAGGCAGTTCTACCACAATGCCAGAAAGAAAAATGCTGCATTTTAGAAAAGGAGAATTGATTTTTTTTTTTTTTTTTTTTTTTGCAGTGCTGGGGATCAAACTCAGGGACTTATGCTTGCAACACAAGCACTCTACCGACTGAGCTATCTCCCCAGCCCAAGGAGAATTGGTTTCTATTGAAATGACAGCCATGTGTTTTCATTTTGAAGCATTGTTTCATAGTGTCATGACATATGGAATAAATGGGTAGTATTTTATTTATTAATTCATTGCCTCTCAACTTCAAATCCACTTGTCCTTGCTTTGCTTGTGTTACTTGGGATGAACCTTATAAACATTTATCCTTTGCCAGATGACCCAAGATATAGTCAATAAAGAATGCTGAAGGGTCAGTGAATTCCTATAGAAAGAGAAAAGAACCTCATCCTGGTACCAGTGTGCTGTTTATATACATTTTTTTTTTTTTTTTTTAAATTTATGGGTGTGCTACCAACAGGTCAACTTTTAGGTATCCTTGTGGCAATGCTTCCTGTAAACCATTTCTGACCTGACTGTATCATCCAGTGAGTTCCTCCTCATTCTACAGACCACTTCCTGTAGACTAATTCCAGACTGCCAACCTCCTGTCATGAATTTTACTACCACCCTTCAGGCCACCCACTAAGACCAGCTCCCAATATACCCTGGCAAATCTCCACCAACTGGGTTTGTGTTCCTGTGGTAGTCATGATCTCTCTAATAAGGTCTGACTCAGCTCTGGTGAGGGAAAGGGTCTTCTTTTAAAGTCTTTTATTTCTCTCTCTTATACTATCCAGTACAGATAAGGGTGTTTTGGTTTTTTTGTAGGAACACAGAATGATATACTTATCATTTCAGATTCTGAGACCAGAAATAAGATGAAACAGTGAAAGTCAAAGATGGAAATGTCTGAAGAAAAAGATTCAGCAAGAACTTCACCAGAAAGACTACAAAAGCTCATCTCCCAGGAATGTGAGTTAATCAATACCAGTGATCCTGAGGACCAGATATTGAGGCACTGTGTAAGCCCCTTAGAAGATGCAGTGAAACATCTCCCATCCCACGAGGGAGTTATCAGGGAAGTGAATCTCATCCCCAAGAAATCCATCGCTGGAGACCAAGGATGCAATGGAGAAAAAATACTTTCTGCAGAAGAAAGATCCCATAGATATGAGGTCTGTGGCCAAAACTTCAAACAGAAGACAAGACTGACTGAACATCAGGAAGTTCATAACATAAATAAGATCTATGAATGTAAGGAATGTGGAAAAATCTTTAACCGGAGCTCAAACATGATAATACATCAGAGAATTCATATGGGGAAGAAACCATATGTATGTAATGAATGTGGAAAAGACTTTAATCAGAGTTCAAATCTTATTATACATCAGAGAATCCATACAGGAAAGAAACCATACATATGTCATGAATGTGGAAAAGATTTCAACCAGAGCTCTAATCTGGTTAGACATAAAAGAATTCACAATGGTGAAAATCCCTATGAATGTAAAGAGTGTGGAAAGGCCTTTAAGGGAAGCACAAACCTTCTCCTACACTTGAGAATCCATAATGGAGGGAAACCCTATATGTGCAGTGAATGTGGAAAAGCCTTCAATCAAAGCTCAGATCTTATTATACATCACAGAATTCACACTGGAGAGAAACCCTATGAATGTTATGACTGCGGACAAACGTTCAGTCAAAGTTCACACCTAGTTACACATCAGAGAATTCATACTGGAGAGAAACCCTTCAAGTGTAATCAGTGTGAAAAAGCCTTCAGGCAGCATTCTCGTCTTACTGAACACCAGAGACTTCACAGTGGAGAAAAACCCTATTTATGTCAAGAGTGTGGGAAATCCTTCAGTGGTCACACAGCTTTTCTTAAACATCAGAGACTACATACTATAAAGAAACTTGAATGTGAAAAAGCTTCCACTTTTGACTTGGACCTTATCAGACAACAGAAAATTCATAAGGAAGAAAAACCTTACAAATGTACTGAATGTGGGAAAACTTTCTGGGGAAGTTCAGATCTAATTCGGCATTGGATAATTCATACAGGAGAGAAGCCCTATGAATGCAGTGAATGTGGGAAAGCCTTTAGTCAGAGGTCACACCTGATTACACACCAGAAAATTCATACAGGAGAGAAGCCCTATGAATGCAGTGAATGTGGGAAAGCCTTCAGACAGCGTTCCCTCCTTATCCAACATCAGAGAGTCCACAATGGTGAGAGACCCTATAAATGTAAAGAATGTGGAAAAGCCTTCATTTGGCACACAGCCTTTCTAAAACATGAGGGACTTCATATCATACTGGAGAGAAACTTGAAGAATGTGAGGAAGTCTTCAGCAAGAATGAGGAACTTAGGAAAGAGCAGAGAATTCACCAAGAAAAAAACACTTCACAGTATAATCAGAGTAGTAGAACTTATAGAGGCAGCTCTGACCTTGTCAGACATCAGGAAGCTCATATAGGAGAGAAACCATATGAATGTAGAGAATGTGGGAAAACGTTCAATCAGAGCTCAGATCTGATAAGACATCATAGAGTTCATAGTGGAGAAAAACCTTATGTATGTAATAAATGTGGAAAGTCCTTTAGGGCCAGCTCAGATCTTATTAAACACCATCGAGTTCACACTGGAGAGAAGCCCTACAAGTGCCCTGAATGTGGGAAAGCCTTCAGTCAGAATTCACACCTTATTAGTCATCAGAGAATTCACGCTGGGGAGAAACCTTTTGAATGTAGCCACTGTGGGAAGGCCTTTGGTGGGAGTAGAGCTTTTCTGAAACATCAGAAACTTCATACTGGAAAGGAATTTGGGGAATGTGAGAGTCTTCAAGTAGGACTTAATACTACCAGGTAGGAGAAACCTAATGAATGTAGGAAAAGCCTAGTGGAAACTACATCTTACTACACTACAGAGAATTTTTTATTGTTGGGGGAAAAAATTGAAAGCAGAAAAGTATTAGAAAATCCCTGTTGGGTGAAAAACATACAAGTGTAATCAAGTGGGAAAGCTAAAAGTTCTTGGGCATAATAACCTTTTTCTGCCTCAGTGTTGACACTGGAGTATGGTCCCAAAGATATAATTACTTGATAATGTTTTAGGGGATTTCTGTCATTAAAATCATTAGAAATCACTGTGGCAACAACCCCAAAACTAAATTCTTCATGGAAGAAGCTGTTTCAATCTTTCCATAGTCCAGAGACAATATAAATCTGTTCTAAATCTTTCGTTGGGGTCTTTAGGATACATATGTATCCCCCTTCTTCCTTACAAAAAAAAGTGCTCATGCATATGCCATAATGCTAATTAGGATAATCCACTTATTGATAGGAAACAAAAAGATAATAAAAATGACTTGAGGTCTGGAGGTATAACTCAGTGGTAGAGCTCTTGCCTAGTATGTGTAACATCCTGGGACCAATCCCCAGCACCCTCCTCCTCCAAAACATACATACATACAATAGCTGAAGACCAGGACACCAGAGCTAAGACAGGTATTCCTAAGAGAAAGACTCGTGACTTAGGAGTAAGTAGTATCAGAAAATTGAAGAGAGCAAGAGACAGGAGAAGAGTATGTACTAGGAATAGAATTAGACAGATGTTAGACTATTTAGATGACTTCTTTGAAAGATCAGATGATTAAAAAGTTTTATCTTTAATGACACAGCTTATTTGAGAAGTGGAGAGTCTAAATAGAACTCTAGAAATAAGCCAGTCAAATAAGGTGATTGAAAATACTAATTAGACCCTGCTTAATTATATGGGCCCTGACTGTGCAATCAAACTCAATCATCAAATATTTGTTATACTCTGACCTACTAGCAGATTGTATATTAGTTTCTATAAGTCATCAAATAGGAAAACAACCAAGTGGGTCAATATAAAACAAGGAGAAATACAACTTCATATCTTCATAATAGAGGTATTTAGGAGATACAAGGAGGGAGTCAGCAGTTCTCCCTTGGGGTTATTTTGCCCTCTTCCCAGGGGATAGTTTAGCAATACCTGGGAACATTTTGGTTTTCACAACTGGGAGGAGAGACTACTGGCCTCTAGTGACCAGGGGCAGGTTTGCTACTATCTTAGTACACAGCCCCCACAACAAAAAATTATCTCGTCCCAAGTGTCCATAGTGGCATAGTTAAGAAATCCAAGAATATTTAGGATCCTAGTCCCTGGGGCCATTTAAACAAGTGTGAGGTGGGCATGGCAGTGCATCATCAAGAGGAATCCAGAGTCTGCGGGAAACCTTTAGACTGATGAACTGCTTCAAGAAGGTCAACCTGGTATAGTGAATGGAACATAGACTAAATCCAGGAGGACCAAAACTGAGAGAAAATTAGTCTAATAATCTGAGGAACAGGTACAATTAAAATGTGTATCAGGAGAGGTTTCCTCATGTAAAATAAAGATTTCATAGGAAATAAAACTATTACTGTCAACCTTATGGGAGAAAGTGTGTGTGTTCAGTAGAGGAAGTGAATGTTCAATAATTTGCCAATTCAGTCCACATTTCTCAACTTCGGGTGGAGGGAGAGTACTGAAGATTGAACCCAAGGATGCTTTGCCACTGAAACATATCCCCAGCCCATTTTATTTTTTTATTTTGAGACAGGGTCTCATTAATTTGCTGATGCTGGCCTCAAAATTGTGATGTATCTGCCTCAGCTTTCTGAGTTGCTGGAATTATAAGTGTGAGTCACCTCCCAGCTTTTTTTTTTTTTTTTTTTTTTACTTTTGGTATGTCCTTACATTGAAGCCACCATCAACTCTTGGTTGTAGTATTACCATACTACCTAATATGTCTTCATGCTTCCAACTCCTCTCTACCAGGCAGCATCAACTTTCTTTAAAACAAATCTGACAATGCCACCCTTTTTCTAAACTTCTGCATTGGTTTCCTACTAACTTCAGCCCTGAAGTTAAGTTCTTAAATTGACACATGTATTCTGATCTGGTCCCATTCATCCACCTATTCCAGACATATTAATCTTTTAATATGTGTCAGGCACTGGGGGCTACAAAGAGTAAATAGAAATAAACAACAGTGTCTTGTTCTGATAAAACTTATAAGAATGAAGGGGAGGGCTGGAGTTGTAGCTCAGTGGTAGAGTGCTTGCCTACCACCTTTGAGGCACTGGGTTCAATACTCAGAACCACATATAAATAAAGGTATTGTTTCCATCTGCAACTAAAAATATTTTAAAAAAAGAATGAAAGGGAAATCAATGAGACTAATAAATAAAATTACAATTGTGATAATTGCCAGAAAGGAAGGGCATATGGTAATATAATGAGAAGTTTAACCTAGTTGGGAAGGCCTTCCCTTTATAAATCCAACATTTACCCCTCAACCTCCTGCAGGCCTAGGCACTGCCTTCTTGCCCTATGCTCTTTCTAGAAAAATCCTTGTCAGGAAGCCTACTCACTTCCTAGCTCATTATTTTTTAGGACCTCCTTTGTGTTGGTTATAGTGATAAGCACTTAACCCCAACTTTATCTTTGCCTTGGTCTTAATTTGTATGTACTAGTGTCCCTGTTTTATAAATAGGAATCTAACTTCTGGAAATCAAAGTAATTTGTCCAAAGACCCACAACTGGAAGGGAATTCAAATTTCCTTGTGTGCAGGCCTCACAGACTCTGGTTACCTTCCCAGGTAAACTGCCAATTGGTATTAAGTGCTTCCACTGTGCTTCTATGGGCCACAGCCAACTTAGCTCATCAACTGTAATCTAGACCAGGCCCTTTCTGGACCTGGAGGTGGCTTTTCCCGTGTAGGGTCATGCCTTCAGATGTGAACCAAACCCTCAGCTGGACAGACATGGCTCATGTGGACCAGAAGTGCATCCCCTTCCCCTGGGTTTGTGTAGGAATAGAAGAATACTCAACTCTGGGTGTTAGTCCAGGGGAGTCCCCTGGAACAAGCAGCTGGTGACTGCAGGCTGAGAGGACCTGAGCAAGTAATCCTCTCAAGAGAGCATCCCTGAGTGCAGCCCGCGGCTTCTGGTGACTGGTTGGGGCGGGACACGACCACCGAGGTAGCTAGGCAGCTGGGCACTGGGGTCTAGTCGCTAGGTGCCCTGCCTGGCAGGGTCTGGTGCCTTGAATCCCTCCTTCCCCAGATCCTGCAGCCCTGGCCTACATCCTCCCAGAGTGCTCCCCATCCCAGGGCACTGCAGCAAATAGCTCTGCCTAGCTCTGCACCCAGAGAACTGATATTTCAGCATCCAGCGACTCCGTTGGATACACTCGGACAGTGTCCCCAGGGAGCTGGACTTCTGGTCCGTGCACAAGGAGATCTCTGCGAGAACTGAGTGCAAGAGAGGGAAGGAGGCTAGGGCTTTCTGGGTAAGGAGCTTCTTCAGAGACTCCAAAGTTTTCCATGGGGACTATTTTTTTTTTTTAAAGGAAAGATGAGAGTTCTTTTATTGTTACTTGAAATGCACATTTGTGTCACTCCTTCCAAAAGTAAGTGAAACTGGGAGGGTATAAAGGAATGTTTTTATACAGGAGTGCCTGAAAAAATCACAAAAGCTTTGTCTGAGTCACAAGTTTCTTCTGTATCAATTTGAGACCTACACATCTTCCTAATGACATACAGAGTCCTACTTAATCTGTCCACCCTTTTTTTTTTTGTTTGTTTGCTGGTATGATTATAATTAGTTGCCACTCAGACTCCTTATCTGGAATTTATAACCAGCCAGTTACTTTGCTTTAATCAAGACCTGGAAAGAAGACAAGTCTCAACTGAGCTGGAAAAAAACTTACAAAGTCTTCTAATCCCCAGAATGGCTACCCAAGCTGCTAAAGAGGGAGAAATCAATACCATGGGTGATTTCGAGTTCCAAAAATATTAGTATATCTTGGGTGCATGGCAATTCCAAAGGGCACAAGAGCAAAAAGGAAAATAAGACCAAAAGTTAGGGAAGAAAAAGGGAGAATTTGTGTGAAATACAAAGTCTGGTAGTCCATTGTCAGAATACAGTATGTAGGCTTAATTGGCATGTAAGATCCAGTTGTGGGCATTTTGAGCTTTCCAACATGCATCCAATCATGGACATTTTAACAATAGCTTTAGGCTTTGTCCTCACCAATTTCAAAACTAGCCAATTATAGATTATTAGCCTACCCTTCTCCTATCAGAGCAAGGGCAGTACTGTGTTAGGATATGTGGACTGTCTGCCCAACATTGCACAGGATGGCAGGCAAATCTACTTGCCAGGTTTGTTCAGTAGCACATTCTCCTAAAGAAGACAAGTATGCCTTGCTCAGCTACTTCTGACCATATGTTTGATTCCTTGTGGCACCACATTATTTCTAACATTATCTGGAATACAGTTGTGGCTGTTTTTCCTTAATGTTCTTAACTTGTCTCCTTCATAAAACAAACTTCCTCCTGAGTTGGAAGAATATTAGGGTGTGACCTTTTTTTTTTTTTTTTTTTTTTTTTTGAGCAGACATTACAAATAAATCCCTCAGGGATACACACTGTCTCTGTTTTGTTTTGAAATAACTTCTCAATAAAAAGGTTTGCTTGGGGGTGTAGCTCAGTAGTAAGTCCCTGCCTAGCATTCATGAGGAGGTGGGTTCAATTATCAGCATCACACACACACAAAAAGTACCCCCCTCATCACCCATCAAAAAAAAAGCCTCTAGCAAATAAGACGAGACAGACTGATATCTTGCTGGCTCCTTCCGGAATGTGTAGATAAGTCAACAAATAAGAAAACTACCAAGTATAAAGGTCCTAAGCACCTTTTGGACATGGGATCCTTTTACCTTCTCATCCCCACCAAAGTTCTCCCCTCTTAAAGGCTGGAAGTCCATGAACAGGCTTCCAGCATGGTTAGGTTCTGTCACCTTGCTGTGTCATTACACAGCAGAGATAAAGTGTTAGCACAAAAAGACCAGACAAGATGCAAACCTCACGAGTCAATTCAGCTGTTCATTCAGGGGTTCCAGGGATGAAATGGTGCCTATGGAACTCAGTTTCCTGGTGGAAAATGAGCCCACTGAACAAAGAAAGGGACTGGATTTATATAGGTTATTTTGAGGGGTAGTCTAGTGAACCTATCAGTTTCCTTGAACACTCAGTAATTTGAGCATTTGTCTGAGGGCAGTGTCTGAAGAGGATTTACTTTGGAGGAGATAAACACCTCCTTAGAGACTGTCTTTCTGAGGATGTAAAACACCTCCTCTCTTCCTTTAACCAGTATCTGGAAAACATTTGTGTTGGGAGATGAAAGCTGTCCATGCATGGCCTTCATTTTTACTCCCTTTTTCTCAGGCATCATTATCTTGGGAACTTCTCATTCTCCATATCCATTAGAAAGGCCCAAAGATCTTTGGTACCTCTCCTTAAAGGTCACTAATCCTATCATCGTAACCTTGCCCTCTTGTAACAGCTGTGCTCTTGTGACTTCATCTAAACTAATTATTTTCTAAAAAGTCAAAAGATCAAATACTATCACATTTTGTTTTAGAGCTTTAAGATATGAATGTTGAAGGGACACAGTCCAAACCATAGCATTCCCCCATTTTTTAAAAATTTCTATTTTAAAAGACTTTGGGCTTTTGAATTAATTTTAGGTTCATGGCAAAATTGAGAGGAAGTTAGGAATTATTCTTATAACCCTGGTCCTACATATGCATGGCCTCCCCCAACATAATATTCCCCACCTAAGTGGTATACTTGTTACAAGTGATGAATTTACAAGGGCACATCATAATCCCCCAAACTCTATAGTTTACTTTGAGTTTTATTCTTGGTATTGAACATTCTATGACTTGGAACAAATGTATAATGGCATGTATCCACCATTATAATATAAACATAGTATTTTCACTTCCCTAAAAATCCTGTACCCCAAACCTTTTTCCCTGCTTGGGGTACTGGGGATTGAACTTGTGGCACGTTACCTCTGAGATATTTTCCCATCCCTTTTGAGACAGAATCTCTCTAAGTTGTCCAGGCTGGCCTCAAATTTGTTATTCTCCTGCCTCAACCTCCTGAGCATGTGTCATCATACCTGGCTAAAGATGTGATACAGCGGGGTGCCAAGATGGCGGCCTAGAGGGCAGCTGCATTTCGCGTTGCTCCAGGACGCAAGATTCAAAAGAGGAGATAGTGAGAGACTTGGGACCAACTCAAAGCCACCGGGTGAGTGTCTCCCGTTGGGGAGGCGTCCCAGATGGGGCAGTAGCCCCGGAACACAGGGAATTTGTGAAGTGGAGTTGCTCGGCGAGACACCCCTCCGCCTGCTGGAGCGGTAAACACGGACCACTGGGATCATCATAGAGGAGGCGGCTCAGCACAGCGCTTAGACTCGAGCAACCACTGGGGCTCTGGGCGGCTGCCTGAGGAGGAGCTGCGTGGTGAGCTGTTTAGACCCAGAATGACCACTTCTGAACACCGGGGGGTTGCCCGGAGGAAGAGGAGAAGCGCGGTGGGTCGCTTGGTCTAGGAGTGACTGCATCAGAGCCACAGGCAGTTGCCAGAGGAGGAGCTGTGTGGCGAGCTGTTTGAACTCAGAACGACTGCTCCAGAACACTGGTGGCCTGCCTGGAGGAGGAGAGCGGTGGGACGCTTGGTCTAGGAGTGACTGCATCAGAGCCAGAGGAGGAGGCCAGTGGTGAGTTGATTGGACTAAAAGCGACGGCTCCTGAACACCGGTGGCCTGCCTGGAGGAGGAGTGTGGTGGGTCACTTGGTCTCGGAGCCACCGCTCCTGAACACCTGGGGGGCTACCCCAAGGAGGAGGAGGAGGAACAGGGCGGGTCACTTGGACTTGGAGTGACTGCCTAGGGCTACAGGTGGTTGGCGGGAGGAGGAGACCCGAAGTGAGTTGTTTGGACTCCTAGTGACTGCATCGGAAACTGGGCGGCTGTCCAGAGGAGGAGGTGTGTGGCGGGTCTCTGGGTCTCAGAGCTATTGTACGGGGCTCCAGGTGGTGGTTCAGAGGAGGGGCTGCATAGCCAGGCAATTGGTGCAGAGCAGGGTCCCAGGAGCTAGGTGGCTTCTTGCTGGAAGAGCCACACAGAGACACACCTAGGGGCGGAGCGAAGTTTCCAGGGCTGCGGGCAGATTCTTGGGAGAGGCAGCCTAAGGAGACTCGCCTGCGAAGGGTGAGGCTCCCAGGGCCAGGACGTAGGTCCGGGCCCCTGGGATCGTTGCAGAGGAAGACAGCCCAGCCCAGGTGGTAGTTGTAGATTGAGGGGAACCTCTAGGAGGACAACTGACCAGCGAGACGTTCCCACCGAGTGAGTCTTCCCGGCCGGGGGAGGTTTTCCCACAAGGACGGTAAAACCAGAGACACAGGCACAAACAGGCCTTGCCTCAGCCTGCAGTCTAGTTCCCCATTGGATGACCATTGGTCAACAAGTGGAGGCACCTCTGCCCACTAGCAGGGAATATACGCCACCTGAGGGTCACCACCCCTAGAGAGGCAGCTTCTTCGTGGAGCTCTGCATTATCAACCTCCTCCAAGACTTCAGGCTACTGAAGGATAAGAGGGGATATACTAGCAATCTTCAGGGACATTATAAGTTGATAGAGGAAATCTGCAATATCTTAATGACCCACTGATTCCTGAACAATATGAGAAAACAAGGGAAGAAAATGCCCCAAACAAATCTAGATGTTACATCAATAAAATCCAACGACAGCATGGCAGAAGAAATGCAGAAAGGGAGTTCAGAATGTACATAATTAAAATGATTAGGGAAGCAAATGATGAGATGAAAGAGCAAATGCAGGCATTGAACGATCGCACCAATCGACAGTTAACAGAGCAAATTCAGGAAGCAAAAGATCATTTCAATAAAGAGTTAGAGATATTGAAAAAAAAACAAACAGAAATCCTTGAAATGAAGGAAACAATAAACCAAATTAAGAACTCCATAGAAAGCATAACCAATAGGATAGAACAGCTGGAAGACAGAACTTCAGATATTGAAGACAAAATATTTAACCTCGAAAACAAAGTTGACCCAACAGAGAAGATGGTGAGAAATCATGAACAGAATCTGCAAGAACTATGGGATATCATGAAAAGGCCAAATTTGAGAATTATTGGGATTGAGGAAGGCTTAGAGAAACAAACCAAAGGAATGAACAATCTATTTGAAGAAATAATATCAGAAAATTTCCCAAATCTGAAGAATGAAATGGAAAATCAAGTCCAAGAGGCTTAGAGGACTCCAAATACACAAAATTACAACAGACCCACACCAAGGCACATTATAATGAAAATACCTAACATACAAAATAAAGACAGAATTTTAAAGACTGTGAGAGAAAAGAACCAAACTACATTCAGGGGGAAGCCAATACGGATATCAGCAGATTGTTCAATCCAGACCCTAAAAGCTAGAAGGGCCTGGAACAACATTTTTCAAGCTCTGAAAGAAAATGGATGCCAACCAAGAATCTTATACCCAGCAAAACTTACCTTCAAATTTGACGATGAAATAAAATCATTCCATGATAAACAAAAGCTAAAAGAATTTACAAAAAGAAAGCCAGCATTACAGAACATTCTCAGCAAAATATTTCATGAGGAAGAGATAAAAAACAAAGAAGCAAATCAGCAAAGGGAGGAATTATCCTAAAGGAACTGTCAAATAAAGGAGGAACCAAGATGTGTCAAAAATTTTAAATATGAACCAAATGACCGGGAATACAAATCATATCTCAATAATAACCCTGAATGTTAATGGCCTGAATTCATCAATCAAAAGACATAGACTGGCGGTTGGATTAAAAAGAAAGATCCAACAATATGTTGCCTGCAAGAGACTCACCTCATAGAAAGAGATACCCATAGACTAAAGGTGAAAGGATGGGGAAAAACATACCATGCACATGGACTCAGCAAAAAAGCGGGAGTATCCATCCTCATTTCAGATAATGTGGACTTCAAGCCAAAGTTAGTCAAAAGGGATAAAGAAGGACATTTCATACTGCTTAAGGGAAGCATAAATCAGCAAGATATAATAATCATAAACATCTATTCCCCAAACAGTGGCTCATCCATGTATGTCAAACAAATCCTTCTCAATTTTAGAAACCAAATAGACCGTAACACAATAATACTAGGTGATTTTAACACGCCTCTCTCACCACTGGACAGATCTTCCAAACAAAAATTGAACAAAGAAACCATAGATCTCAATAACACAATCAATAATTTAGGCTTAACAGACATTTATAGAATATACCATCCAACCAAGAGCGAATACACTTTCTTCTCAGCAGCACATGGATCCTTCTCTAAAATAGACCATATATTATGCCACAAAGCTAATGTCAGCAAATACAAGAAGATAGAGACACTACCTTGTATTCTATCAGATCATAATGGATTGAAGTTACAAATTAATGAAAGAGTAAAAAACAGAAACTACTCCAACACCTGGAGATTAAACAATATGCTACTATATGATGAATGGATAACAGAAGATATTAGGAAGGAAATTAAAAAATTCTTAGAGGTAAACGAGAACAAAGAAACATCATATCAAAATCTCTGGGACACTATGAAAGCAGTACTTAGAGGAAGATTTATTTCATGGAGCACATTTAATAAAAGAAGTAAAACTCAAAAAATAAATGACCTAAGACTACAGCTCAAAGTCCTAGAAAAAGAAGAACAGACCAACACCAAAAGTAGTAGAAGACAGGAAATAGTTAAACTCAGAGCTGAAATCAACGAAATTGAAACGAAAGAAACAATACAAAAAATTGACAAAATAAATAGTTGGTTCTTCGAAAAAATAAACAAAATTGATAAACCTTTAGCCAC
The DNA here is from genome assembly GCF_902686445.1 of Sciurus carolinensis. NCBI lineage: Eukaryota > Metazoa > Chordata > Mammalia > Rodentia > Sciuridae > Sciurus > Sciurus carolinensis. Next base: position 54,577,282 of record NC_062215.1, on the reverse strand, counting down.
ACTAACAAAGAGAAGATGAGAGAAAACCCAAATCACTAAAATTCGGAATGAACAAGGAAATATCACAACAGACACGACTGAAATACAAAACATAATTAGAAGCTATTTTGAAAATCTATACTCCAACAAAATAGAAAATTTCGAAGACATCAACAGGTTTCTAGAGACATATGAATTGCCTAAACTGAACGAGGAGGACATACACAATTTAAATAGACCAATTTCAAGTAATGAAATAGAAGAAGTCATCAAAAGCCTTCCAACAAAGAAAAATCCAGGACCAGATGGGTTCTCAGCCGAGTTCTACAAAAATTTTAAAGAAGAGCTCATTCCAATACTTCTCAAAGTATTCCAGAAAATAGAAGAGGAGGGAACTCTCCCAAACTCATTCTATGAAGCCAATATTACCCTGATTCCTAAACCAGACAGAGACACATCAAGGAAAGAAAATTTCAGACCACTATCCTTAATGAACATCGACGCAAAAATTCTACACAAAATTTTAGCAAATCGCATACAAAAACATATTAAAAAGATAGTGCACCATGATCAAGTGTGTTTCATCCCAGGGATGCAAGGTTGGTTCAACATCAGGAAATCAATAAATGTAATTCACCATATCAATAGACTTAAAGTCAAGAATCACATGATTATTTCGATAGATGCAGAAAAAGCATTTGATAAAATACAGCACCCCTTCATGCTCAAAACACTAGAAAAAATAGGGATAGTGGGAACATTCCTTAACATTGTAAAGGCCATCTACGCTAAACCCATGGCTAATATCATTCTAAATGGTGAAAAACTGAAAGCATTCCCTCTAAAAACTGGAACAAGGCAGGGATGCCCTCTTTCACCACTTCTATTCAATATCGTCCTTGAAACTCTAGCCAGAGCAATTAGACAGACCAAAGAAATTAAAGGGATACGAATAGGAAAAGAAGAACTCAAACTATCCCTATTTGCTGATGATATGATTGTATCCTTAGAGGAACCAGGAAATTCCACCAGAAAACTTTTAGATCTCATAAGTGAATTCAGTAAAGTAGCGGGATATAAGATCAATGCACATAAATCTAAGGCATTATTATACAAAAGCAATGAATCTTCAGAAAGAGAAATTAGGAAAACTACCCCATTCACAATAGCATCGAAAAAAATAAAATACTTGGGAATCAATCTCACAAAAGAGGTGAAAGACCTCTACAATGAGAACTACAGAACACTAAAGAAAGAAATTCAAGAAAACCTTAGAAGATGGAAAGATCTCCCATGTTCTTGGATAGGAAGAATTAATATTGTCAAAATGGCCATACTACCAAAAGTGCTATACAGATTCAATGCAATTCCAATTAAAATCCCAATGATGTACCTTACAGAAATAGAGCAAGCAATTATGAAATTCATCTGGAAGAATAAAAAACCCAGAATAGCTAAAGCAATCCTTGCCAGAAAGAGTGAAGTAGGGGGTATCACAATACCAGATCTTCAACTCTACTACAAAGCAATAGTAACAAAAATGGCATGGTATTGGTACCAAAATAGAAAGGTGGATCAATGGTACAGAATAGAGGACACGGACACAAACCCAAATAAATACAATTTTCTCATACTAGACAAAGGGGCCAAAAATATGCAATGGAGAAAAGATAGCCTCTTCAACAAATGGTGCTGGGAGAATTGGAAATCCATATGCAACAGAATGAAACTAAACCCATATCTCTCACCATGCACAAAACTAAACTCAAAATGGATTAAGGATCTCGGAATCAGACCAGAGACCTTGCATCTTATAGAAGAAAAAGTAGGGCCAGAGCTTCAACATGTCGGCTTAGTACCAGACTTCCTCAACAGGACTCCCATAGCACAAGAAATAAAAGCAAGAATCAATAACTGGGATAGATTCAAACTAAAAAGCTTTCTCTCAGCAAAGGAAGCTATCAGCAATGCAAAGAAAGAGCCTACAGAGTGGGAGAAAATCTTTGCCACTCATACTTCAGATAGAGCGCTAATCTCCAGAATCTATAAAGAACTCAAAAAACTCTACACCAAGAATGTAAATAATCCAATTGACAAATGGGCTAAGGAAATGAATAGACACTTCACAGAAGATCTACAAGCAATCAACAAACATATGGAAAAATGTTCAACATCTCTAGTAATAAGAGAAATGCAAATCAAAACCACCCTAAGATTCCATCTCACCCCAATTAGAATGGCGATTATCAAGAATACAAGCAACAACAAGTGTTGGTGAGGATGTGGGGAGAAAGGTTCACTCTTACATTGCTGGTGGGGCTGCAAATTAGTGCAGCCACTCTGGAAAGCAGTGTGGAGATTCCTTAGAAAGCTTGGAATGGAACCACCATTTGACCCAGCTATCCCACTCCTTGGCCTATACCCAAAGGACTTAAAATCAGCATATTACAGAGATACAGCCACATCAATGTTCATAGCTGCTCAGTTCACAATAGCCAGATTGTGGAACCAACCTAGATGTCCTTCAATTCATGAATGGATAAAGAAAATGTGGTATATATATACAATGGAATATTACTCAGCCATAAAGAATGATAAAATTATGGCATTTGCAGGCAAATGGATGAAACTGGAGAATATCATGCTAAGTGAGATAAGCCAATCTCAAAAAACCAAAGGAAGAATGATATCGCTAATAAGTGGATGATGACACATAAGGGGGTGTGGGAAGGGTTAGTGTTGGGGTTGGAGTTGGGTTTAGGGAGGGGGGCAGGAATGGAGGAAGGAAGGACTGTATAGATGGAGGGGAGGGGTGGGAGGGGGTGGGGGAAGGGAAAAATGGCAGAATGAATCAAACAACATTACCCTATGTAAATTTATGATTACACAAATGGTATGCCTTTACGCCATGTACAGACAGAGAAACAACATGTATCCCATTTGTTTACAATAAAAAAAATAAAAAGAAAAAAAAGATATGATACAGCAATAAATAGAGAATTAACGGGTTTTGTTTGGGGATTTTTTTTTTTTTTTTTTTTTTTTTTTGGTACTGGGGATTAAACTGGGGGCACTTTACCACTGAGCTCTGTCCCTGGTTCTTTTATGTTTTGTTTATTTTTTTAAAATTTGAGACAGTCTTGCTAAGTTGCTACAATTGGTCTTGAACTTGTGATCCTCCTGCCTCAGTCTCCCAGTCACTAGGATTACAGGTATATGCCACTGTACCTAGTAAATTAAAGATATTTGAACTGTAATTAATATGATGAAAATAATGTACAGTTAATTCCAGTTTAATTGCAATTTGAATTAAAGCAGGAAAATCTTGGGTTCAAGATTATTAATCAAGTAACAAGATTTTAAATATTATGTAATGAGTTCTGTGAGCCAGGTGTTATCCTAAGCACTTCATACTTATCCTCACAAAATCTCTTCAATACTAATGTGTAACTCTAACTCATGGGGAAACTGAGGCATACATAGTAAGTCTAGGTAACAAAATCACACAGCATGCATTTGGTGGGGCACTATTCAATCCAGTACAATAAGGAAATTATTTAAGAACAATTTAAGATAAGAAACTTGAGGGCTGGGGCTGTAGCTCAGTGGCAGAGCACTTGCCTTGCATGTGTGAGGCACTGGGTTCGATCTTAGCACCACATAACAATAAACAAAGGCATTCTGGTCCATCTACAAGTACAAAAAAAAATTTTTTTTAAAAAGAAACTTGAGGCAGGGCATTGGCAGAGATAAGAATATTAGAAAAGAATGACAGTTTTGAAATTGTTAATTTAGAAATAATCTGGTCCAAGAGAAAACATTCACAATTTCACTTAGTGATGAAATGTAAATTTTGTCTGGGAAGGTCAGTTGACTCACTAACTGAACCTCGTACTCTAATTACCAGGTTTCAGAAATAAGTTCTCCACGTTCCAGGTCTAGAAATGTTATTTTCAGTGTACCTATCCAGAATTGTTCAGGCCAGGAAAATAGACTCCATACTTCATCAAAATCATAAGAAAAATCTGGGTACAGACGTACCAGTTAGGAGGCTGAGGCAAGAGGAATGTTTGAGCTCAAGAGTTTGAGGCCAGCCTGAGCAACATAGCAAGAGTTGGAAAAGCAGTATGGAGATTCCTCAGAAAATCTGGAATAGAACCACCATTTGACCCAGTTATCCCACTCCTCAGTTTATACCCAAAGGACTTAAAATCAGCATACTACAATGACACAGTCACATCAGTGTTTATAGCAACTCAACTCACTACAGAACCAATCTAGGTGCCCTTCAACAGAAGAGTGGATAAAGAAAATGTGATATATCTATCTATCTATCTGTCTAAATATGGTGGAATATTACTCAGCTTTAAAGAAGAATGAAATTATGGCACTTGTGGTAAATGGATGGAGTTGGAGGCTATCATGCTAAGCAAATAAACTAAACTCAAAAAACCAAAGGCCAAATATTTTCTCTGATATGTGGATGCTAATTCACAATGGGGGGCGGGTAGCTAGGGAAGAGTAGTTACTTTATACTAGGTACAGAGGAGTTAAGGGAAGGGAGGGGACATGGGAGTATGAAGGATAGTAGAATGAAACAGACAGTCTTACTGCATGTACATATATGACTGCATGACCAATGTGATCCTACAATACATACAATCAGAAAAATAAGAAACTATATTCCATTTAGTATGATTTATCAAAATGTATAAATGCATTGTCATGTACAGCTAATTAGAACAAATTTTTAAATTTTTTTTAAGTTGGGGGGAGGATGAAGCTTAGTGGTAGAGCCCTTGCCTAGCATGCACAAAACCCTGGATTTAATCTCCATGTACCACCAAAACAAAACAACACCAACAAGAAAATGATGTAAAAGTCAGGAAAAAAAATTAGCTGACAGGGGAGTCAATATTAAATGGGCCATCAAAATATTCTCTCTAGGAAAATCTATAGATGAAGCTAAATACTAATTAGAAGATTGCTTAGTTGGCATGGAAGCAAAACAGGGAAATTATCTGGGTAATAGTAATCCAAATCTCATCCAGCTCTCATCCAGGAGCTCCACCTGCTGCTCCTGGGGAAAAAAAATGTCTTCCATGAAGTCAAAGTACCTCCATCAGCTGGGACAAGAAATCTCCCCATGAACAGCATTATAGATGCAGCACATTTTCTTTCTGACTCCATCTTTTCTGGACTGCAGCTTAGTGCTTTTTCACTAGGTTTAGTACAATTGGTAGGGTAGCAGTTGGTGTGATAAGCCCATCAATCCCACCTTTCCTTTTCCTATACCCCCACACATACCCATGACTTAAGAAATCCAGAGCAGAACTCTGTTCTTAGTGAGCCAGAGGCAGCTTTAGAATCCTCAGTGGGATACCCTACGTCAACTACTTTCAATGTCTCAGGGTTGATGCTTGAAATAAAACCTACAGCCATTCTTCCCCTGTGTATTCATTATATCCACTAAATGGTCAAGAAGATAAAACCATTGTCTAAGAATCTTAACCTCTCAGGCAAAAATGATGTAATAAATTTTTAAGCATCCATGCTATCTTACCTACATTGGTGGGCCCCCAGAAAATAAATTTATCCTATGTGACCCCCTCAAAATACCTCCCCTGTCACAATTGATAGGGTCAACACTTGATCTACCAGGACAACTGATTCTAAGATTTTGGGACTGGAACCAGGGGCTTCTAATTCATCTAGAGCTGGTCTTTCAAATAACACAAATTTCAAGATTCAAGAACTGAGGTAATAAAGGAGAAAGACTGCAGAGAGAAGGATGAAGTGCACTCCTTTGAGCAGCTCTTCCAGGTGTTTCTGATGATCAGCTAAGATTGAAAACTGCCCTTATCAATAGACCAAAGAGAACAGAGTGGTTTAGAAGTTTTTGTCTTTCCCAGATTATAAAGCCAATTTTGAAACTTTAGAAGCTCAACCCAAATATAGGAGTTTAACTTTAGTCATTTGCCTCCTTTCCTAAGAATTTCTTTTTTTCTAGCATGAGTAGGTAGTCATTGATACTTCTAATTTATGTTTCAGATAATGAAAAGAAAACTGAGAAGGAATGAAAGCTAAAGCAGGAAATTTGTGGGGGGAAAAAAACAGACAAAATTAGCATACCCAAACAAATACTCCAGGAATCTAAATTCTCAGAACCCAGTGAATATGAGAACAATTTGGAGAGGCAATAAACTTCTCAGAGACTGACTGCAGCAACCCCCTTTTGAAGATAGAGGGTCTGGTCAAGTAAGTTGGGCATGGTGGCACACACCTGTAATCCCAGTGATTCAGGTGGCTGAGGCAGGAGGATCACAAGTTCAAAACCTCAGCAATTTAGTGAGAACCTATCTCAAAATTAAAATTAGAAAAAAAAAAAAAAAAAAGAACTGGGGATGCAGCTCAGTGGTAGAGCACCCTTGGTTCACCCAGTTACATACACACACACACACACACACACACACACACACACACACACACACAGAGAGAGAGAGAGACAGAGAGAGAGAGAGACAGAGAGAGAGAGAGACAGAGAGACAGAGAGAGACAGAGAGAGAGAGGAAGAAGGAAAACTTAAAGTAATAATTGGTAAATTGTGATCTGAGCCCACTTGTTATACATCAAAGAGTTGACTGCAGAAGAAAGGAAGTGCAAGACATGTGGTTAGAGCTTCAAGTAGAGGTCAGCACTTGCTCAGTGGCAAAAAATCATTACTATAAAGAGAACCTTTAAGAAGTCACACGGAATTGGACATTATGACCCTATGTGCATATATGATTACATGACCTGTCTAATCTACATCATGTACAATCAGAAAAATGAGAAGTTATACTCCATTTATGTATGATGTGTCAAAATGCATTCTACTGTCATGTATAACTAATTAGAACAAATAAAAAATGTTTAAAAAAAGGAATTCATATAGCAAGAAAACCTATGTTTGTGGTGACCATGGCAAAGGCTTCAATCAGAGCTCCAATCTGATTCAAAATCAGCATATTCATACTGAGGAGAATTTTTGTGGGTGTAATCAATGTGGAAAAGTTTTCAAGGATAGCTCAAATCATGTCCTTCACCAGAGAATTCATAGTGAAGGGAAGCCATATATGTAAAAATTTGGAGAAGTCTATCAAACTCAGATCTTATTACTCATCACAGAATGCACAGTGGAGAGAAACCTGATGAATTTAATGACTGTGCAACTCACATTTGTTACCCACCTGAGAATGCTCTGAATGTGGGAAAGCCATCAGTGGGTGCACATCAAAGACTTCATACTGGAGAGAAACTGGAATACAAGAAATCCTTCAGTTCAGCTTCAGAACTTAGTGGACAGCAGAAAATTCATAAGGAAAAGAAACATTATGAATGCAATAAATGTGAGGAAACCCTCTGAGGGAACGCAGATCTTATTAGACATTATACAGTTCATATTGAAGAAAAAACTTATGAATGGAGTTAATGTGGAAAGTTCTTCAGTCAGAAGTCAGAACTTAGTCCTTACAGAACACCAGCAAACCCACAGGGGCAAGGGGACTTATAAGTGTAGTGTGTGTGGGAAAACTTGTAACTTAGCATCAAAGAATTCACAGTGGGAAGAAAACTTATGAGTGCAATGAAAAACCCTATGAATGTAATGAATGTGGAAAAGCCTTCAGGAGCTCAGACCTTGTTAGGCATCAGAAAAGTCATACTCAAGAGAAAGTTTATGAATGTTATAAGTGTGGAAAACCTTTCAGTCAGAATAACCACATAGCATTGAACATAACCATATGAAGATAGTAATGATGAAGATGTTTATTTATTTTTAAAATATTTTTAGTTGTAAATGGACACAATATCTTTATTTTATTTTATTTTTTAAAAATATTTTTAAGAATGAAACAGGGGGTATCACAATACCAGAACTTCAACTATACTACAAAGCAATAGTAACAAAAACGGCATGGCATTGGTACCAAAATAGACAGGTAGATCAATGGTACAGAATAGAGGACATGGACACAAACCCAAATAAATACAATTTTCTCATACTAGACAAAGGGGCCAAAAATATGCAATGGAGAAAAGATAGCCTCTTTGACAAATGGTGCTGGGAAAACTGGAAATCCATATGCAGCAGAATGAAACTAAACCCCTCTCACCCTGCACAAAACTCAACTCAAAATGGACCATGGACCTCAGAATCAGACCAGAGACCCTTTATCTTATAGAAGAAAAAGTAGGTCCAAATCTTCAACATGTCAACTTAGGATCAGACTTCCTTAACAGGACTCCTATAGCACAAGAAATAAAAGCAAGAATCAATAACTGGGATATATTCAAACTAAAAAGCTTTCTCTCAGCAAAGGAAACTATCAGCAATGTGAAAAGAGAACCTACAGATTGGGAGAAAATCTTTGCCACTCATACTTCAGATAGAGCACTAATTTCCAGAATATATAAAGAACTCAAAAAACACTACACGAAGAATACAAATAACCCAATCAACAAATGGGCTAAGGAAATGAACAGACACTTCACAGAAGATCTACAAGCAATCAACAAACATATGGAAAAATTTTCAACATCTCTAGTAATAAGAGAAATGCAAATCAAAACTACCCTAAGATTCCATCTCACCCCAATTAGAATGGCGATTATCAAGAATACAAGCAACAATAGGTGTTGGCGAGGATGTGGGGGAAAAGGTACACTCATACATTGCTGGTGGGGCTGCAAATTAGTGCAGCCACTCTGGAAAGCAGTGTGGAGATTCCTTAGAAAACTTGGAATGGAATCACCATTTGACCCAGCTATCCCACTCCTTGGCCTATACCCAAAGGACTTAAAATCAGCATACTACAGAGATACAGCCACATCAATGTTCATAGCTGCTCAATTCACAATAGCCAGATTGTGGAACCAACCTAGATGTCCCTCAATTGATGAATGGATAAAGAAACTGTGGTATATATATACAATGGAATATTACTCAGCTATAAAGAATAATAAAATTATGGCATTTGCAGGCAAATGGATACAGTTGGAGAATATCATGCTAAGTGAGATAAGCCAATCTCAAAAATCCAAAGGACGAATGATCTCGCTGATAAGTGGATGATGACACATAATGGGGGGTGGGAGGGGGGCAAGAATGGAGGAAGGAGGGACTGTATAGAGGGAAAAGAAGGGTTGGAGGGGTGGGGGAAGGAAAAAATAACAGAATGAATCAAACACCATTACCCTATGTAAATGTATGATTACATAAATGGTATGCCGTTACTCCATGTATAAACAGAAACAACATGTATCCCATTTGTTTACAATAAAAATAAATTTTAAAAAATATTTTTAGTTGTAGATGGACACAATATCTTTATTTTATTTATTTATTTTTATGTGGTGCTGAGAATCGAACCCAGTGCCTCACGTGTACAAGGCAAGCACTCTACCACTGAGCTACAACCCCAGCCCCTTATTTTTTTTTTTTTAATGTGGTGCTGAGAATCAAACCCGGGGCCTCATACCTGCTAGGCAAGTGCTCTACAACTTAGCCACAACCCTAGCCCTGTTTATTTTTAATTACTGTTGTATCTACCTTTAGTCATCTCAGCAACTTGGAAAATTCTAAACTTACTAAGAGCAATTTTTACCTGATTCAGTTTAGCCTCAGAGCATGTACAGACATGTCCTCCCTCAATGATTCCCACATAATAAATCAGAATTCTTAACCAGGGTAAGTCTTTAATTACATTTCACCCCTTACTTTGTCACCAGAGATTCCACATCACAGGAAAATCTTACAAATGGAGAGACTTGCATAAAGCACCTAAATCATATCATCACAAAATGGCATCCTTACTCCTACTTAGCAACATCAGAAGTTTAATAGCTTTTCCTATCATTAGCCTTAATATGAATTGTACCAGGGAATAGTAAGATAGGTATGACATACTGAACTCTAGGGCAGGTGGTCCTTCCTCAGAGAGAGTCTAATCCAAAAGTCTACAAAAGGACCTGACGCTTTCCCATTAGACTAGATGTCAATATGTAGTTAAGGAGTTTGAGCTGTTTCTCCAAAATTAGATACAAAAGCAGCTATTTAATTAGAGAGAGGAAATGTATAGAAACTTCAGGACCAGTTGTCATTCATATGAGGGTAGAAGTTGTGACTAAATCTCTTCTATAGCATTTAAAAGTATAATGGCACTTATATACTGAATCCAGGCTCTGTTGCTTAATCTGGGTAATTTTAGACAAAATTTCAAAAGTTTCTGAGTTGCTTTTCTCATTTATAAAATCAAGATGATACCTCCCTTGTAGGGCTGCTGTGAAGATTAAGTGAAACAATGTTGTTAAGTGTATCCCATAGTTCTAAACACAAAGTAGACACTCAAAAAACAGATAGCAATGTTTATCAGTGTTTGCTCTATGCAGTGATTATCTAAGGTACTTTGAAGGAAAAGAGGCGACATATTCCTTGCAGATTATAAGAGTCTCTGCCTCCTGATCCTACTTGAATTCAGAAGAGGCTTAATCTAATAAATGGAAAGAATTTGGGCAGGGGGTGGGGATAATTCATACAATTTTCAAGGATGCTGTATCTAGAAGAAGCAAATTTAACAGTTACCTAAGAATTGTTACTATTGTACCACAGAACTGAATAAAGATTTTTCTTGGAGAGACTAGGATTAAGATACTTATGAACATATTGAGAGATTGGATCAATAAATACCCTGCAAATCTGACAGTGAGAGAACTTTAATTGCTATAGGTGGTTGAACTGGTTTTTGAGAAGGTTAATGATCAAGAATGAGGAAATCGCCGAATGTTTTCCCTGATAAGTGCAGAATGATATACAATGGGGAAGGGGGGTGGGGAGCGAAAGAAGAATGGGGGAACTTTAGATCATGTGGAAGGAAATGAGAGGAAGAGGGGTATGAAAAATGGTGGAATGAGACAGACATCATTACCCTATGTACACTATGAATCTATATTGTGTACAACCATAGAAACAAAATGATGTACCCCATTTGTGTACAGTGAATCAAAATGCAATCTGTAAAAAAATTAAAGGATAAGTAAATAATTTAAAATTTAAAAAAAGAATAAGGAGATCTTACCTTTTACATATCTGAAGGTAAATTGTAGCATATTGGGAAAGGTTCTCTGGATCATCTGAATTACTTCAAAGGAGCCATGGCATCATGTATAGTTTAATCTTTGCCTTCTTCTTACTCATTAGGATCTCCAGTCCAGTGACTTTCCACTTTACCCTATCCATCATCCCTCTACCTAGTTTTTACTCTTCCCTATTAGATAACACTGTTCAACATTTAACCACTCTTTTGTCAACATTCCTTTTGCCTAGTTTACTTTTTCCACATTGTCTTTCAGTAATAGTACCTTGCTACAACAGAAACTTAGCATGAACAGTTCTAATTGTTCTCTTTTGAGCCTGTACCTGAGTTGAGGTAGGAAAACCACGGGACCTAGGTAGCTGCACCCCTTTGGGGATTCAACACAACACAATCTCTAGTCAGCATTCTCTTCCATTGTCTGTAATAAGCACTTAATAGCTTCCTTCTCTCCTTACACATCTAACCACTCACCCACCACCTAATCTTAGCACCTGATCTCTTACTTCCAAAAAAAATTCAACATTTTCACACAGAAACATCTTCAACTTTTTGTTCCCATCCTTATCCCTGACCCATTTCTCATGTGCATTCATTGCTCCCTTCTCAATAGAACTTCCCTTTTCCCTGTCTGGAGATCATCTTTCTATCTGTGTTTCCCATCCTACTCCAAGAACTCATTCTATCCAGTTATCCCAACTCTATTCAGTATCTTCAATATTTTCCCACTGCCCCTTCCCAAATGTGTAAAAACTGTGCCCCCAAGTGTCTTGTGTCTTAAACACAATAGACAATTCACAATTCAACTACACCTCCCTTGACCCCATTCTCCCCACATCACCTCCTTTTGTAGCCACATTTTTATTTAGAGTTTTCTGCATTCACCTTTTCCAATATTTTCTCTCCTTCAATACATTGGGGTCCCTCTCCCAGTGTCTATCAAATCTACTTTCACAAAGCATCAGTGACCTTAATTACTGAATCTCCTTACCTAACTCCCTTCTTCGAGGCAATCTCTTCTCTGAAGGAGGATTAGTTTTACTATAGCAGTTGAGGATGTCTAATAATAGAGCAGGTAAATAAGTTGATGTTGCTTGGCTGGAGCCAGAGTACAAGTCATTTCTTCTTCCAATTTCTGAATCTGATGAAAAATTTAGAGGAATTTTTCCCTGCCTTTGAAAGCAGTGAGATTCCAAAACAGGCTTAAAGTTCTGTTGAAGACATAACAATATGACCATGTCCTATATGGTTGAGGATGAATTAAACCTTTTGGGCCAGAGCAATTAGACAGACCAAAGAAATTAAAGGAATACAAATAGGAAAAGAAGAACTCAAACTATCCCTATTTGCTGATGATATGATTATATACTTAGAGGAACCAGGAAATTCCACCAGAAAACTTTTAGAACTCATAAGTGAATTCAGTAAAGTAGTGGGATATAAGATCAATGCACATAATTCTAATGCATTTTTATACATAAGTGATGAATCTTCAGAAAGAGAAATTAGGAAAACTACCCCATTCACAATAGCATCGAAAAAAATAAAATACTTGGGAATCAATCTAACAAAGGAGGTGAAAGACCTCTACAATGAGAACTACAGAACACTAAAGAAAGAAATTCAAGAAAATCTTAGAAGATGGAAAGATCTCCCATGTTCTTGGATAGGAAGAATTAATATTGTCAAAATGGCCATACTACCAAAAGTGCTATACAGATTCAATGCAATTCCAATTAAAATCCCAATGATGTACCTTACAGAAATAGAGCAAGCAATTATGAAATTCATCTGGAAGAATAAAAAACCCAGAATAGCTAAAGCAATCCTTGCCAGAAAGAGTGAAGTAGGGGGTATCACAATACCAGATCTTCAACTCTACTACAAAGCAATAGTAACAAAAATGGCATGGTATTGGTACCAAAATAGAAAGGTGGATCAATGGTACAGAATAGAGGACACGGACACAAACCCAAATAAATACAATTTTCTCATACTAGACAAAGGGGCCAAAAATATGCAATGGAGAAAAGATAGCCTCTTCAACAAATGGTGCTGGGAGAATTGGAAATCCATATGCAACAGAATGAAACTAAACCCATATCTCTCACCATGCACAAAACTAAACTCAAAATGGATTAAGGATCTCGGAATCAGACCAGAGACCTTGCATCTTATAGAAGAAAAAGTAGGGCCAGAGCTTCAACATGTCGGCTTAGGACCAGACTTCCTTAACAGGACTCCCATAGCACAAGAAATAAAAGCAAGAATCAATAACTGGGATAGATTCAAACTAAAAAGCTTTCTCTCAGCAAAGGAAACTATCAGCGATGCGAAGAAAGAGCCTACAGAGTGGGAGAAAATCTTTGCCAATCATACTTCAGATAGAGCACTAATTTCCAGAATATATAAAGAACTCAAAAAACTCTACACCAAGAATGTAAATAATCCAATTGACAAATGGGCTAAGGAAATGAATAGACACTTCACAGAAGAAGATCTACAAGCAATCAACAAACATATGGAAAAATGTTCAACATCTCTAGTAATAAGAGAAATGCAAATCAAAACCACCCTAAGATACCACCTCACCCCAATTAGAATGGCGATTATCAAGAATACAAGCAACAACAGGTGTTGGCGAGGATGTGGGGGAAAAGGTACACTCATACATTGCTGGTGGGGCTGCAAATTAGTGCAGCCACTCTGGAAAGCAGTGTGGAGACTCCTTAGAAAACTTGGAATGGAACCACCATTTGACCCAGCTGTCCCACTCCTTGGCCTATACCCAAAGGACTTAAAATCAGCATACTACAGAGATACAGCCACATCAATGTTCATAGCTGCTCAGTTCACAATAGCTAGATTGTGGAACCAACCTAGATGTCCTTCAATTGATGAATGGATAAAGAAACTGGTATGGGGCTGGGAAGATAGCTCAGTCGGTAGAGTGCTTGCCTTGTAAGCACAAGGCCCTGGGTTCGATCCCCAGCACCCAAAAAAAAAAAAAAAGAAAAAAAAGAAACTGTGATATATATATATATATATATATGTATATATATATATATATATACATACACATACACACAATGGAATATTACTCAGCCATAAAGAATGATAAAATTATGGCATTTGCAGGCAAATGGATGAAATTGGAGAATATCATGCTAAGTGAGATAAGCCAATCTCAAAAATCCAAAGGACAAATGATATCGCTATATGTGGATGATGACACATAATGGGGGGTGGGAAGGGTTAGTGTTAGGGTTAGAGTTAGGGTTGGGGGGGCAAGAATGGAGGAAGGAAGGACTGTATAGAGAGAAAAGAGGGGTGGGAGGGGTGGGGGGGAAGGGGAAAAATAACATAATGAATCAAACAACATTACCCTATGTAAATTTATGATTACACAAATGGTATGCCATGTACAAACAGAGAAACATCATGTATCCCATTTGTTTACAATAAAAAAAAAAGAAAAAGAAAAAGAAACCTTTTGGTGAAGAGGGCCTTTAACAACATGGGACAAGTCTGGAAGGACTGATTTTTCTGTCTCTGGAGTTTATCTTTTGGGTAAAATTGATACCGCCGTTTACCGGTGACGAGTTCTGCTTCTTCTAATGTTGAAGATTAAGCACTAGAGAAGCACGCCAAGGCAAGCATATTAAGCAGGTTTATTTAAAGGGAATAATACAGACTTCTCCCGGCAGGGAGAAGGGGGCCATGGCTGATGTTCTAAAGTCCCAAGAAGTGAGCACACCCTGCATCTTTTATAGGTTAAAGTCTCTTTTGTTCTCCAGTTCTCTCCCCCCTTATCTCTCTCTCCTTCCTGCCTACGTGACTAGGCCCGGTTTTGCATAAGTGAGAAGCCAAGGGCAGGGGGAGGGCCAAGGTGATTCAGGCGGGTAAGGGCCAGGGGGCATTAATTAGCAGCTCCTTGTTTGCAGTCCTTGATAAAGGCAGGTAAATTTGGTAATCAATGGGCTCCGGAGATCTTTGATATTCCATTCTTCCAGGGGCAGTCTCCAACTTCCAAAGGCAGATGGCTTCATGGCTTCATTTCCTTGAATTGACCCGATTTTCTATTTCTACACTAACTACCTGTCCTTAATTCTGGCTTCATTCCCCCCTTTAGCTATAGGAACTCCTAACTGCTTTAAGGAAAAGGGGGCGTCGGTCGTTCTGGCTGCTTCGAAGCTGAAAGGGGGCAGCGAGGGGTAAAGCAGTTTGGAGTTCCTTTTTTAAAAATCGGGTCAATCGAGGGGTCCAAGGTAGAAGTCTGGTTGGGGAAGAGCAGGTTGTAAAGTCATCTGGGGGTGGGTGCTTCTATGATAGAAGAACAAAAAGACATGAGTACTGAAATGAGATTAGTACAAAGTAAATGTTGCAGCATCTGGAGCATGCCACTGAGTATCATGAAAATGACAGAAGTCAATCTTTCACCAGGCGGGTGGAAGAATTGAGAAATTGTTCCCATAACTAGGCCTAGCAAAGGCTGGAAAGGACAAGGCCTTTATTTGGGAACTTTAACATTGTCCAGGTTATCAGGAATGTAAACACAACATTTAACTCTTAATGTCATAGATGTCCCAAAAAAAAACATAGTTAAGCTATACTTAATGTTATCTGATTTTTGTAAAATATCCCTTTATTGGTATAACCTGTGTTTAGTAGAGAGCTCTATACTTCTGTTACTTAGGGATAGCTAATCATATGAGCAAACATAGGTTAAGTCTACCTGTGTAGCTTAGGAAGGTCTGCAGGCCTTAAACTGACTAAAAACTTCTGACTCTGGCAGTTTCTCTTGATAGTTATCAGGCACATTTGCTGAAGAATCTTTCTTTCATTTGTAGCTTCCAGTTTTTATTCTAGTGGGCTAATACAAGTGTACATCTTAAGTTACATTTAACTATTATTTCTTTTAAATGCCCAAGAATGATTATATTTTGGTTTTAACTGCTTTGCTGGGTGTCTAAGATCAAACTGGTCAAATTGACCTGGTTCCTGTCTTGTTAAAGAGTCAGGTGAGTTCCCACAGGGGCCACTTGTAGAGAACTTAAGAGCAGCTTCTTAGCTCCTCCAGTGCCATTGGTTAGGTAGGGTCTCCTTGATGAGGTGACTTCCTTTGGAAGCATTAAGGGATGTCTCCCTTTTTCCATGACCCTCCTCTGCAGCAGATGCACTGAGTGATTTTTCATCCTCTAGTCTCAACAATCTCCTTGATCAGGAGGTTGTGTGACCCAGAGTTGCAGCGCTCCTTAGGGAAGTCCTCTTGCTCCCTGGGTTCAGGCTGACTGAGAGCAAAAGATCCAAATACTGGTCTATCTTGCCTTCTGTATTTAATTCCAATCTCTAAGTTTGATCTTAATCATCCAGCAAGCCAGTCTCACCAGTCATAAAGTAAGAGTACTGGGCTTTAACTTTAATGTCCATAACTTTACAGTTATTTACCCTTTTATCTAACTGGAGTCTGCATTAGTTCTGGAAGTTACCACTATCTGTTAGGTGATGGCTTATTATCACAAGTTACCTAGGTTGCGTGTTCTTGAAGCACCTACTTCTGCAAAACATTAACAGGTAACAATTTTACAAAATGAAATTAGCAAGAGTAAAAATATATTCAGCTTGTATAATAGCTATCTTGAATTTTGACTGAGAACCACATTATATTCCCTATTTGAGATCATATAACTTTAAATAAGCTGAAGTCTGACTTATTTTGGAGTCACTCTAACATGCAGTAAGGTGGGAGGCAGAGCCTTATCTCAGGTAAGGCGTGGCTCTTTACAGATCTTAAGTGTTCTTATTCTGATGTTGATCTTTGCTTCTTCCTTAAATATCATTAAGTAGTTTACATATACTGTTTCCTGAGTCTATATAAACTTTATAATTAACACAATTTAACATTGTATCTAAAACATGAATCAAAGAAAGGCTGAGAGAGCTTTTAACTTTCCTTTTGTGTGTCAAAGTGGCAAAATATTTTCATGTTTCACAAAATTAACCTTTAAACAAGTCAGGCTCTAATGTTTAGAAATACATTTACATTTGAAATTCTTTATCTCAGTGTAAAAAGTAACAAATTTTACATATACCCTATTGATAACAGGTCCTATAATAGAACATTAAATGATAGAAATAAATCCCCAATAAAATTTACTCTTTATAAGTTTAAAATTACCATTACAGACAAGTTTAATCTGGAGAATAGCAGCTGGATAAATTCCCTGCTTTAAAACTTGTATACCTGAAAAATATGAACACATTTAATATACAACTAGTGACCACTTCACAATTACCTTGACACTTTTTCTTATCAAATTTAGTTTTTAAAGAAAAATGTAGACTCTGTAACACAGTATAATACTCTAACAGTTGTTTAACCATAATTGTATAAACCCCAATTTTTAAGACTAATTGTTCTAAAGAAAAAAACTTAATAGACACAAAGTTAAGAGTAAATTAGTGTTTCTAAGAAATCCTTGCCATTTAACCATGTCATTTTACCATATAGATTAAACTTTGGTTTATATCAGAACATTAGTATTTCACTTTAGGAAAAACCTTAAATAGCTTTAGCTGTTTCACATACATACAACCAACTTAGTTACACGCAAACTTGTTGAAACTTGCCCTTTACGTACACAGACTTTCTTAGCACTTACTTAGACCCTCATGTATTTCATCACACAGAAACATTTCCTTTTCCCTTTTACTAAATATATTTCCATACCCAGAACCTTTTATTTTCTCTTTCCTATCTGTTGACCCTTTTTTGCTCATATTCTGAAACAACTCTTATGAAATTTCTGAATTTAGATAAATTGCTCTATTTTAATAAGATTAAATATTTTGTTGTTTATAGTACTCTAATTGAAACACAGTTGAAACTTTTGGGACCCTTTGTACATAGAATTGCACTTGTTAGGACATAACTCTTAGTAACCTTGTTTTTAGTTTAGTGATGACACAAAGCAAGTTTAAACCCTTTTATTTACCAACCTATAAAAACACCAATAATGTTTAAGTATGATACCCCATGGAATTTAAAGAGTTAAGAGTACTTGATGTTATTTAACAATTAGCATTTTAACTTTGAAAATTAATCAGATGTCTCTACAAACACATTTGAGTAATCCCATACATGTTAACTCTAATTCACTTATTCTGTAAAAACCAAGAAAGCAGGCAAGTGTCCTGAACAGTATTTGCTATCTCTTTCCTGTTGAAGAAAAGTCCTAGAAACAATTGATATTAGACATTTTATTAACATCAATATTTTATTAGATTGACCACCTAGAGACTTGCGAGTTATTTTCAAAGACATTTTACTTTCATTAGTTTACCCAATTTGAATTGAACCTTTAAATCACGTGAATTAAAAGTATTTGGATCCATTTTTAAATTTTAATTTTAGGAGCGCTCAGTTTTGGTAGACAAAACATGACACCAGACAGCACGACATACAAATAACACAAAATCAAAGGCCTTGTAACTTTATAGGTGAATCTCCATTGCAATGTAACAGATGTTCAAAAACTCTAGTTGAATAAAAAATAGAACTGATCAAAAAAATCATGAGCTCAAAAAAATATAAAATTAAAAAAAAACAAGAGTCCTGGAAAAATGATACGGCCGTTAATTACTTCAGTAAAGCACCATAAAATTTACTTTTGCTGGAGTTTAGGTAAGGCTCTTTTTACCTTTTTTTTCTTTGGGTTTGAGACCGGTCTCCTACTGAGTCTTTGGGCTTCTTTTATTTACATTTCAATGTAAGCCTTGACTGAGATCTGGAAGGACCTAACAGATTTGAATAGAAACCTTGTGCCTAAGGCACTTTAGCCATCTCATCAGTACAGGTTGGATGTCAAAGAAAATTATGAGACCTTATTTTCCATTTCTTTTGAGAATGAAGCTACTTTGCTAAGTTCCTCACTGAGATATGCCATTGGTTATTGAGTTGCCTATGGCTGCCTATCCAGGATTTATTTTCCCCTTTTGTGACAAACAGGTTAAATCTTGCTTCATAGGTAAGCTGAGGACAGGAGCTTGAAGTAAGGCCCCTTCCTGGGGCAGAATATTGTCCTATAGTGGTTATTTTCTGTAGTATTGAACCTGTTGATGACATAATTAAGCTTTATTTTTTTGAGATCTTATAATTCCTATTAGCTAAGAAGTTTAGGAGTTCTGCAATGGCCTTTTGATATTCCTCCTGGGTGGAGGCACATAAAGTATGTACTTTACTTACTGGAGAACAATCACAGAATGTTTTATCTCTGAATTTTGTTAAGTCCTTAGCTAAGGTTTGTCCGGAACAGGTGAGGGCCATCTAAATCCTGAGGCAATACTGTCTAGGTTAGTTGAGATACAGTATCTGGTTACTCAAAGGCAAACAAATTGCTATTCAGAGTCTAGCATAAACAGGAAAAACCATCTTTTAAATCTAACAGTAAACCAAGCAGCAGTTGGAATCCAAGATAAAAGTGTATGAATTAAGAAATACAGGGTGGGGGAAATTACTGCTTCATTATTCTAAGGTCTTGGACTAGGCAGTTTGCTTTTTAACTCCTAAATGGGCAAATTGCATGGGCTATTGCAAGGCATTAAAAGTTTCTATCAGTTTGAATGATCTTTAATAAGTCCTTTTTCTTGCCTATATGTTCCCTTTTTTCTTTTGATGTCTATTAAAAACAGAAGATGCAAGCTGGAGAAGATCATCTGAGGATTGATCAGGGCCACGTGCCAATTTTGAAATTTCCTCTAAATATTTGGGGCTGACTAAATGATAAATTTATACTTTAAAAGTAGGTGGCCCTTTATGGATTCAGGATTCAGAGTGGTGTGCTTTCTTATTGCTTTCCTAAGTCTCTCCATGAAAATAGCAGGATTTTCGTGAAGGCTGCATAATAGTTTTTTTAGGCATCCTACTCATTATTGGATGGTTTCTGGGAAGTGCCTGTGCTCTAGATGGTTAATAGCATAATTTTCCAGGTGAGGTCAAATACCTGGCATAAGTTTTGAAACATCTCAATATTTATTAGGATCCTCCAAAAGCCTCCTTAAATTTATTTTTGCCTATCTTAAGTTGGGAGGGTTCCCTCAATTTTCCTCCCTTAGTGGGCGATTCCTCAAGACTTTCTCCTCTCATGGTAGAGATTATTGCTGTCAAGCATGGTAACATATGAAAGGCACTTTTCTTGATCATTTGCAATTTAGCAGTATGCAGGCTAGTGGTGAACCTGGCAATACTGTTGAGAGTGAAGCTCCCATCTAAGTGGAAGAAAAGAAAAATAGACCTCAGTCGCCCGCGCCGGCGACTATGTGCAGGGACGTCTCCCTAAGTTTGAGCTTCAATCCGGTCCAGAAAACCCGTCTCTCACTACCTGGCTTTGCCAAAGTATTTCTGGCCTCCTTCGGCAAAGTGCTGGGGCTCTAGTTTGCCCTGTGCTAGAGACCCTTGGAGGATTCAGACTTAAGGGCATTACTGCTTTCCTCCCTGCCACTATAAACTCCTAATTATGAAAAACGATGACAAAAGTAAAAAATGTGCCTTTTGCCTATCTTCTTGCCCTGTAAACTAAAGGAATCTCCGGAGGGTGAGGGGACATCTATTGGTTGTTAGGCGTATAACACCCTTTGCTTGGAGGGTCTCACGGGAGGGGTTTTTAAATGCCTCCCTCTTGCAGCTTAAAGAGAACACAGTGAGCACATTTAAGCATGGGAACAGTAATGGGGAGACTCTAGATAGACTAGTGAAGGCTAACTATGTGAACAAAGGGAACCTGGGCATTTTCATACTAATCATCCCAGGCCTTAATCCTACAGCTTGAATTCCTAATGTCTGACCGGCAAGGGAAGGGGAGCATCCAGGAGGGAGTGGATTTGCGGGAGTGTTGTGCACTGTGCGGCCCATACGGAGGCAAGGGTGATTGGCGCTTTCCCTCAGTGCCATTGTCTACTGATCAGTCTGGATACCCTTCAGGGCTGTCGGGAGGGGGAGTCTGGAGAAGGAACCTTTGGAGTCCACCCGAGAGTAGCCCGGGCCGAGAACCCCGCAGTTGCTCCAACCCTTCCTCCACCTCCACGCATCCTGGGCAGATCAGGACTAGGGACACTGTGTACTTGCGGCAATTGCGCTCCGGGCCTGGACAGAAAAGTAGGAAACGGCTTCAGCAGAGCCCCAACATGCCTGCAGAGCAGGGGATTGGAAACTTGCCTGGGCCGGGAAACCTCTCACCCGAGTCTTAAGGATGGCGGCTGCACTAACTGCATTTAAGTAGCCGACGGGTGCCCATTTTGCCCTCCAAAAATAAAGATACAGAAAGAAAGATGTACCTCAAACAGATGTGGGGTGCATGGAGAGAGAAGCTTACTTACCTTGGCGTAAATCTCGGTGGAACCTCCAAATCTGATACCGCTGTTTACCGGTGACGAGTTCTGCTTCTTCTAATGTTGAAGATTAAGCACTAGAGAAGCACGCCAAGGCAAGCATATTAAGCAGGTTTATTTAAAGGGAATAATACAGACTTCTCCCGGCAGGGAGAAGGGGGCCATGGCTGATGTTCTAAAGTCCCAAGAAGTGAGCACACCCTGCATCTTTTATAGGTTAAAGTCTCTTTTGTTCTCCAGTTCTCTCCCCCCTTATCTCTCTCTCCTTCCTGCCTACGTGACTAGGCCTGGTTTTGCATAAGTGAGAAGCCAAGGGCAGGGGGAGGGCCAAGGTGATTCAGGCGGGTAAGGGCCAGGGGGCATTAATTAGCAGCTCCTTGTTTGCAGTCCTTGATAAAGGCAGGTAAATTTGGTAATCAATGGGCTCCGGAGATCTTTGATATTCCATTCTTCCAGGGGCAGTCTCCAACTTCCAAAGGCAGATGGCTTCATGGCTTCATTTCCTTGAATTGACCCGATTTTCTATTTCTACACTAACTACCTGTCCTTAATTCTGGCTTCAAAATGGTTTCTCCAGATTACCTCTCAAAGGTATCCATTGACTATTTTTGTGAATGTGTGATCAAAAAAGACGACACCCATAGAGAATATCTAGGTTATATATGGCAGTACATCTAACTCCTGAGTGAAAGTACAGCAAGGTCTCTTTGAGTCCTGGTATTACAGTAGCCTTGAAACTATTCATCTTTCTAAGCCATGTGCTATTTGATTTTCCTAATGTAAGAACCCAGAAACCACTCCAGACACAGGAACTCACATAAGAGGGTTTATTAAGCAAACAGAGTATCTCCCTGCAGGGTAAGAGAGAAAATGAGAGGAAAAGAGAGAGAGCTTGCACAAGAGAGTGTGAAAAGTGAGGAGGAGAGAGAAAGGAAGTGAGTAGAAGAGAGAAAGCATGAATGTGAGGAGAAGAAGAGAGAGAAAATGGCGGGGAAGCTATCCTTAAGCAGTCAAATTCTGCGGGCTAACAAGACCAATAACCGAGAAGGATACTTGCAAGCTGACAGATGAACCAATAGCTAGCTAGGATGTTCACAGACTGACAAGTTGGGAGGCGGGGAAATGATTACAGCATAAAGGCGGGGGAGCAGCTTTATATTATATTACACCTAACACTGCTTTATCATCTCTCACACACAAACATTAAACTCACACTGAAAAAAAGGTAAATGGTTGCCTATTACCTAAATTAAAAGGCCTTAATTTGGCATTTAAGCCTTCTCTCATCTGTCCCATACTAACTTGCCTCTCATTTCATAAAACTCTCCAGATCAAGATCTGGTCTAATTACTTTCCCTAAACAGTTACTGCATTGTGCTCTTATTTAAGGCCCAGCTCACTATCTCAGGCCCTATTAATCTGTAGCATCTGGATTCCCTATTACTTAAACTGATAACTTTTTCTTTAAATCCAGGTAATATGTCTAACTGGTGTGTAGTTAGGTACACACTCAGTTTTTTAAAGGGAAATGCCTTAACACTTTGGTATTATTATAGAGTTCATTTTATTTTATATTTTTAGTTGTAGATAGACATGATATCTTTATTTGTTTATATGGTGCTGAGAATCAAACCTAGTGTCATACACGCTAGGCAAGCACTCTACCACTGAGCCACAACCCCAGCCCTATAGTGCTCATTTTAAGAAAATTCCAAACACTGAAGTATAATTTGTTTCAATGAATAAGCCAAAATTCCTCATTTCTCCAATTCCCAGCTTAGAGGAAGACATTACCCTACTATAAATCTGTTATGTACTCTTGTTTTCTTCACATTCCCAGCTGCCAGGACATTTAGTTTCTTGAAAACAGGATATATTTTCAATACATAGGATTGAGGGGTTCTGGGGACTGAGCCCAGGGATGCTTTACCACTGAGTTACATCCCCAGTTCTTTTATTTTTTATTTTGAGACACGGTCTCACTAAGTTGTTTAATGCTTAATTAGCTAAGACTGGCCTCAAACTTGTGATTCTCCTGCCTCAGCCTCCCAAGTCTCTCAGATTACAGGCAAGCATCACCATGCCAACAGGAAACTACATTTTTATATCACCTCAGCCCCAACCCAGATTCAGATTTAAATATACATTCTTGCTCCAAAAATGCTGGAATGAATGTCCATATGTAGCCAGGTAGAGCAATTTAGCAAGACCCCGTCTCAAAACAACAAAAAAGAGTTGGAGATGTAGCTCACTGGTAGAGCACCCCTGAGTTCAATCCCCAGTACAGCAAGGAAAAAAAAAAATGTCCAAATTTATGTGTCTAGTTTTTTTATTGAAAAGTCTATTCATAAGAGGATAGTACTATCATTTTCTTTCTTGTTTTCTTTCCCCTCTAAACATTACTTTTTTGCAATTTTGCTTCTCCTCAGTTAGGCTCCAAGCACGTTTATCTATTTTAATGCTCTTTCAAAAGAAAAAAATAAGCATTTGAATTTACTCCTACTTTTTGGTGGGGTTGTGGGGAGGAGGGCAGATTTCAGAGATTGAACTCAGGAGTGCTTAACCAGAGCCATAACCCCTGCCCTTTTTATTATTTTAAGACAGGATCTCCCTAAATTGCTTAGGCTGGCTCTGAACTTTGGTTTCTGCTACCTCAGCCTCCTGAGCAGCTGGAATTACAGGCCTGCACCACCATGCCCGGCTCTCCTACTATTTTTAATTTTTCTATTTCATTGGTTATAGTTTGTATTAATTCACTCTTTCATTTGCCTCATTTTAATATGCTTTAAAAGTTTGTTAAGACGAATTTTAAATTACTTTATATCTTTGTTCCTTTTTAAAGGCGATAATGAAGTCATTTTCAAATGTGGCTATTGCTAGGTACCACAGATTTCAGCATGAAATGTTCTTCACATTGCCTTCTAGATCGTTTGTAATTTTGCTTTTGAGTTTCTCTTTTGATCTAAGTAGCTTTTCCAATTTTTTTTCTGGCTTACGCATATTCTGGTGCACTCTTTTTTCCCTAGTTAATTTCATATTCTGTACTTTTTCCTTCTCACAATGATCACCTAACCTTCCTAAAACTTATAATCAGATTAAACTCTATTATCAATACAAAACAGGATAGCTTTCCGCTATCAAACGAAACCTTTGAATTTTTCTTTTTCCTCCCTCACACCCCCACCCCATGTCCCAGGAATTGCTTTATATCCCAAAGAACTTGAGTCGGTTGGTTGTCAAACATTTTCTTCTTGAAAGGATCTCCTTCCTCGGTTGTGACTGAAAAGGTCTGGAAAGAGGTAACTGGAAAACAGAACACAGAGAAATAAGTGTTGCAACAGGCTATCCACAAGGGTAGAATTTCCCTGACATTTCTCTCAGCCTACACTGCCCCTTAAACTACAATTCACAGAGAATCGAGGTCCGCCAAACTTGGTCGCCTGGCTCCCACCCACAACTCCCCTTCACCTCCCCCGGGACTGCAACTCGCAGAGGTGTTTGCTGGGCCCGGCAGCCTGAAGTCCAGGCGGACCGGTGGCAAGTGTGTTTGTTGCCTGCTCCTCTCGAGCCCGAGCTGATTCACGCCGGGGTTTGCCAGCGGCCGCTGGCGGCGCCGAGGCTTCTGGGAGATGGAGGCCTTGCCACGAAACGCGCAGGCGCAAACCTGGGGCTGGGGCTGGGGCTGGAACTGCGTGGTCCAGGGCAGTGCCTGATGGACACCTGGCCCTGTGGGGTGAGTGCTGGCGGCTGCCACTTGGAGGTCCTTCTCCGTGGTTCGGCTGCTTTTGTAGGTCACCGCAGGCAGCGGTAGTCCTATGGCGAGCAGGCCTCGCAGGCAGCTTCGTGGGATTTTGCGCAGAGTGGTCTGGTTCCCCACCTACCCTCTCTGTGCTGGCTGCGTTGCGTCACGTGTTGGGGAGGGTCCTGGGGGGGTGATGTCCGGGTCCCTCTTTTCTGGAAATCCCAGGGGGAGAACTGAAGGGTGGGGATAGTTTGTTGTAACTGGCGTGGACCACAGCTTCTCCCCAGGTCTTTCGGGTATGCACCTGCCAACACCAGGCACAGAGTTCAGCTGGGCGCTGGCAACGCTGAGGAACACTGGCTGTGCATTTGAGCGCCTTTGTCTTTGGCCAGCATTACCTCTGTGTGCTGCTTTAGTGGCCACTGGTTGCCTCATTTGCCCTATTAGATACTCCTGACGCTTGACATTGTACCTCTAACTGTGTTCCTTCTAAAAGTCCCATAACAATCCTGCAGAAATCCTGGACATTTAAATGTGATCTAACCCCTTAGAAGGACTTTACATTTTTCTTTTGCTGTAGTACTGCCTCAGAAATCTGAGAAAGGGTGGAGTTGCCATCTTAGGAGGGGTTCCGCTCTCCTACACCCATGCACTGAGAACTGCTTAGCTCTGGGCTTTGAATCTGAAAATGTGGGTTTTGCTTCAGACTTGTTTCTTGCCAGTAATCATTTCTTCCTGTGGGCCCCCAGAACAGTTTTTTTTTTTTTTTTTTTTTTTTTTTCCTGCCTGTTACGGCGTTTATCTAGAGGTAGAAAAATATTTTACATGTCTGTCTCTACCAGATTGCAACTTTCTCAGACAGTGACTTAGTAAAGCAGGATACTGGGGAGGATTGAAGGAGAAAGAGGAAAGAAAGGGAATTGTACAGAACTTGGCTCCTTGTAGATGTTGAGTATGTGTTTAATGGATGAAAAAACTGAATTATTTCTTATGTTGCAGGGTACCCCTGAAAGATTCCAGCTGGTGTGGGCTTTCTGCAGAGCTAGTCCAGGCTAGTATGGCTGTATCACTAACAGCAGTTAAAACTCTGGCCCTTCAGGGTACACAGGAACAAGAGAAGATTATGATTTTGGAACCAAAAGAAGAGGAACAGTCTTGGGAATATGAGACCAGACTACCTGGGAACCACTCTAGCAGCCAAGAGATCTTCCGTCAGCGCTTTAGGCAGCTCTGCTACCAGGAGACCCCTGGTCCGCGAGAGGCCCTGAGCCAATTACGGGTATTGTGTTGTGAATGGCTAAGGCCAGAGAGACACACCAAGGAGCAGATCCTGGATTTACTTGTGCTAGAACAATTCCTGACCATCCTGCCTGAGGAACTCCAGTCCTGGGTGCGGGGACATCACCCAAAGAGTGGAGAGGAGGCTGTGACTGTGCTGGAAGATTTAGAGAAAGGACTTGAACCAGGACCTCAGGTGGGAAGGGGGATTTGATCTGTTGTGGGAACCAGATCAATGACCTCAGGCTGGACGGAGGGGCAGCAATAGGGGGAGTTGCCAAGGTAGAGCAGTTAGTATGTGTTTCTATCTCTGTTTTTTCTTCCCTCAAGCTGTGAATGAGAAAGAGACTCTAGTTTCTCTTCCTTTCCCTGTGCTGACTCTGAGGAGGCTCTCTAAAGTCTCCTTGGAAGCTTTGGTCCCACATAAACCAAGTGGTGCCTGATCACCTCCAGGTTCCAGGCCCTGCACATGGACCTGCACAGGAAGAACCTTGGAAGAAGAAGGCACCTCTGGGACCAGCCCAGGAGGCACCAAGCATCCAGCTCCAACCTAAGGAGACCCAGCTCAAGTGTGAATCTCAGGAGACCCAGCCTTTACCACAGACTGGTGAGGAGAAGGATTCTGTGGGGAGGGAAAGAGAGGAAATGACATATAAAGGACACATAGTAGGTCCTCAAATTTTTGCTGTGATCATCATGGCCTCACAGTACTTGCCTCTTAGGTCAGAGACAGCTTGTCTCATCACCTATAAAATTAGGAATAACAATAAGCTACCTTAGAGTGGGGGTATAGCTCTATAGTAGAGTACTTGCCTAGCATGTGAGAAGCTTTGAGTTCCATCCCCAGCACCACACAAAAATAAATAAATAAAAACATGACCTACCTCATAACTCTGTGAATTAAATCAAATTTATATTGTATCTGGCTATAAAGCTGGCTAGTATTTCTCAGCTTTAAGGAGCCCTAACACAGGACCACAAAATATTTTACTCACTGCCTGCCTTGTCCACTGCTCTTGACACCTAGTTCATAATAGCTCTGCTGTGAGCTAGAAGCTAGCCTTAAGATCCTTTTGGCTTCCCTGTGTCTCCCACAGCACATTTTTTAAACCATAAAGCACGCCTGTGTGTGCACAGCCTGTCATTACCCTTATGTGCCACATACACTCTATCTTCTAAAAGCCTTATTTGAAACTTTCTTGTCTGCACCTACCTTATTCCTTCAGATTAATTGCAAAAACTTTCTTTCAGGCCTATATACATCCCCACAAACATCCTCCCCTCTCTCCAAGGTAAACTGTAAACAGAGACTTAGAGCTTAGAGGCTTAGAGCCTCAGGACTGTGAACTGTCCTTTCTGACCTCTGTAACAACATGTGAATGTATCATTGCTAATCATGGAGCTTTTTATTCAATATTTGGTTCTGTGCCACAACCCCACTACCAAAGAGGCATCTGAAAAATTGAATTTTTATTACAACAACAGGGGGAAAACATGAAATGAAAATTAATCTTAGAGTCTGTTCCAAAAGTATGTTTTATCTCCCAATTCTCCTTTCCTCTTTGTCTTTTTTTTCCAGACTCTTTCTTGTCTTCTGTTTAATTTACTAAAAGTATCGTCTTGATACTTAACTTTAAAAAATCTAGCTATCATGTGCCTTTTTTAATAGTAAGCATATTTCAAATTAACCATTGCATTTAATCTGGAAAAAATGTTTGCTTGTTTTTTAATCAAATGATCTTTAGTTATCTTAAAGCAGTTGCTTTTTGTATTTCTTAGACTATAGGGAATGTTACAGACAAATAAAACAACTAATACAAACATTTAAAAACAAAAGAGCCAAGCACTCTCTTCTTCCTTTTTTAAGGAGCAGATCAAAGGGAAAGGCAGAGAGCACTAAGCTATAGAAGCCAGGGAGCTGATGAGTTCTCTCTGCAAGGACATCTGTGAAGCTGTGTGAGGATCCTCCTTAGTGACTGAAGAATTATAGGACAGGAGAATGAATGGGAAGAGGTCAAGTTTACAGAACTGAGAAGGGCTGTCTTTCTGCTTTTATGAACATTCCTTTCTCCTGACCCTAATGATTCTTCTTTGTTTTTCCCTTCCTTCCCAACATCAGTTGACCACTCCCCAATTCCTTAAAAATACTTTTTTTCTTATTTTTGAGATGAATTCTAAAAATACTTTTTTTTCTTTTTTTGTACCAGGAATTGAACCCAAGGGCACCCAAACACTAAGCCACATCCCCAGCATTTTTTATTTTTTCTTTTGAGACAGGGTCTTACTAAGTTGCTTAGGGCCTCGCTGAGTTGCTGAAGCTGACTTTGAACTTGTGATCCTCCTGCCTCAGCCTCCTGAACTTCTGAGATTATAGGTGTGCGCCATCATGCCCGGTGAAACTTACTTTATTTTTCAAATGAGACTTTTTTAGTGTTTCATTGTGGAAAAATGAAAAATTATCTGAAGGGACAGATAGGCGGGAAGTGAGCAGGGGAGAAAACAAAAAAGAAACCCTCTCCTATGCACAATCCCACCACCAAGAGAATAACCATGGGTAATAAATATCTAAATGAATATCCTTCCAGTGTTTGTCATAGGTATAGTGAATATTTTTAAGGTTTTATTTTCTTTCCAGAAATACAAATTCTAATCTAAGTGTCATTTCTCCATACATCCAGAACAGGTATATTTACATTTTCCATCAATTGTTGCAGAAGATGGCCCAGAACCCAACAACAAAGGATCACTGCCACAGCTGCCCATTACCAAAGTGGAATCACAAGTGATCTCAGAAAAACTCACCTCTCCATTTGAAGCTACCTCTGAAGTTGAGGGCACCTTAGGACAGCAGCAGAGAAATTCCAAAGCAAAGAGACGGAGGAGGTCCCCTGCTCAAGGGAAAACTTTTACACAGATGGTTGTCACAAATAAGAAAACTCCCACAGGGAGGAAAGACCATGAGTGTAGTGAATGTGGGAAAGCCTTCATTTATAACTCACATCTTGTAATACACCAGAGAATTCATTCTGGAGAGAAACCCTATAAGTGTAGTGACTGTGGGAAAACTTTCAATCAGAGCTCAAACCTTATTCAGCATCAGAGAATTCATACTGGAGAGAAACCCTACGAATGTAATGAATGTGGGAAGGCCTTCAGGTGGGGTGCTCATCTTGTTCAACATCAGAGGATTCATTCAGGAGAGAAGCCCTATGAGTGCAATGAGTGTGGGAAGGCCTTCAGTCAAAGCTCATATCTCAGTCAGCACCTGAGAATTCACAGTGGAGAGAAACCTTTTATATGTAAAGGATGTGGGAAAGCTTACAGATGGAGTTCAGAGCTTATTAGACATCAGAGAGTTCATGCTAGCAAAGAGCCTTCCCAGTGTATTGAAGATGAGAAAGTCTCCAGACAGACTTGTACTTTTGTCTAAGCTACTTAAGACTAGATCTCATAAAAGTTATAAACATCTTAAGGTTTTTCCTGTGTCTTTCTTGATTTAGGAAAAACTGTTGAGGTAGTGTCAGCTGAAGATTTTATTACTTCATGTCCTTTGATTAAAATGAATATATCCATAGGATGCCTTTGGCTACAAGTAATAGCCAAATTGTGCTGCTGTTTCTTTCTGGCAGACCTTGTACAAGACTCTTAGCTGCCCACAAATAAAATAGGGATAGTTATGCTTTCAATAGAGGTCTAATTCTAACACAGAGTAGCTGCTCAGGCAGTGATAGTTATTGGTATTTTTTGTGACTGGATCTTTGGTCCTCGGCACACTGTTCTGCTTCCTTGGACAGGGTCACACCTGCAGACATCCAAGAAGGAGACACAATCTGCACTAGTAATTTGAACAGGGAACGTTTAATATAAAGAATTAACTAGTAAAAGGGTATCATTTACTAAAGGATATAGAGATAGTGGAATGAGGAACAGTTACCTCTATGACCAAGGGCTGCAAACTTAGAAACTCCCCTTCTACCCTCACAAGACTGAAATTCAGACCTCACAGGACAGGGTGTTGCTATTCCAGAGATATGCTAGAACCAGTCTGTACAGACTTGCAAGAGACAATTTTGCACATCTCTGCCCAAATCTGTACTGAAATTAGCTGCAATGGGAATATTCACACCATGGAAATCAGTAAATGCAACAATGAAGAATTTTTTGGTGTGCAGCTGGTTAAATATTTACCAACACAACACTGGCTATGACCCACTGGATGGTAACATTCACTGAGGTGCAGCAGTCCAAGACTGATAAACAGGAAGCCACTAGATGAGGTACCATTGACACCAAAGGGTGGGTGCCACTGGATCTCCTGCACACTGCTGGCAGCTGTACTCTCTTGAACAGGATGGAGAAGAAGGAAAAAAAAAAAAAAAACCTAGAATAAGCTCCTTTTTTATTGTTCTCTCCAGTGCCCTTAATTGTCAAAGCCTTCCATTGTACCACCTGACAAAGGGGAACTATTTATTGGTCAGGGAGTAGTAAAACAGAACAAAGAATGGTGCATTTGAAACTAGGCGTCAATAAATTGATCATTGGCCTACATTTTGAACTCATTTCCCTCTTAGGACCTGTCTTTTTCCTCTGTCCCTGTGCCTATTTTCCACCTTACAATTATGTCAGTCACCCTCTTCATCTAGATGTCTTTAAATGTTACTTTCCTTGGAGAAACCTTTCCTGGCTCCAGCATACAAGTTTATTTCTCCCACATAAACATCCAGAGACAGCAAGGTGGTCAGCAAGCTACAGCTCTCAAGGGTCAAATTCAAATCCAGCTCATGGCCTTTTTTGTGTGAGCCATTAAAAATAGTTTTTACAGTTCTTTTTAGGTGTTTAAAAAACCCAGCTGGGCACTGTGGCATATAATATCAAGAGGATCACAAGTTCAAGGCCAGCCTCCACAATTTAGCAGACCCTGTCTCAAAATTAAAAATTAAAAGGGCTGATGGTACATGCCTGTAATCCCAGTGTCTCAAAAGGCTGAGGCCAGAGAATCACAGGTTTGAAGCCAGCCTGAGGCAACTTAGGGAGGCTGTAAGTAACCTAGTTAGACCCTGTCTCAAAATAAAAATATATAAAGTCCTGGGGATGTGGCTTAGTGGTTAAGCCCTGAGTTCAGTCCCTTCCGCTAAATAAATAAAAGGGCAAGGGATGTGGCTCAGTGGTAAAGCACCCCTGGGTTGAATCCCCATTACCAAGAAAAAAAAAAAAAAAAAATGTGACAGAACATGGTCCAAAAAGCCTAAAATATTTACCATCTGGCCTTTTACAGAAAAAGTGCCAAGCTCTGGTCTAGAGGGCAGACCAGTTCAGTTTCACTTAATACTCAGGAGCCTATATATTTTTCATCTTGTTTTTATTCCCTGGTGATATTTTTGTATGGTTGAAGCTGTATCGTTGCCATATTCTTATTCCAGCTCACAGGAAATTGGAAATAATCACAAGGACAAGCAATTTCCCTTTCAGCAAGTGTCATGCAAGGTAGCCCAATCCTTTGGTCAGAATGTGATTATGTGGCTACATGTATCTCCCAAGGAGTTTGGAAAATGCCTCTGGCAGGACGGCCATTTGCCTACTAACTCCTATAGAGCCAGGTGGAGTGGTACAGGCCTGTAATCCCAGCAACTTGGGAGGCTTAGGCAGGAGGATCACAAGTTCAAAGGTTTAAGGGGTAACTTAAAACTTTTGTCAAAAAGAGGTGGGGATGTAGCTCAGTGGCAAAGCACCCTGGGTTCACTCCCTAGTACCTGGAAGGGGAAAAAAATGGTTCTCCTTTTATGGAGCAGAGTTGCTGAGGTTGGCCTTGAACATGTGATCCTCCTGTCTCAGCTATACCAGTCACTGGGATTACAGCTGTGTGCCACCATGTCCAGCTATTTACAAGATCTTAGTTTCAGCTGAGTACATTTCCATTCTACTTCATTGGCTCCACCAGTAAAATCTCACTAATAGGAAGGTGCAAGAAGCAAGCAAACCCTGCCTGGAATAAAGAAACCACTGATGAAGGGACTTGCAGACAACCAAGCAATTTAAACATTTGCTATTCCAGGATCTTCTTGCTGTCCTATTTTCCTGCTTCCATGTTTCCCTTGCACCATGGTTTCCTGGGGTGTGGCCATGAACAGGGAAGCCCTTTCAGAAATCATCCTGTGAAGACTGCCTGGGAGAGGGAGGTTGGATGGAATGGAGAGAACATCTTGAAAAAGTTGGAACATTTTCTCTCAGCAGATATTTGAGCAGCAGTCTGCATTGTGTGGTCTCCACTTCCTGTGCTGTACTTGATAGAATTCATTGCTTTAGTAATGAAGTGTGGGTTCTTGAGGCAGCATCCAGTACAAATTCCAAGTGCAGTGCTCAGTAGCTGTTCATATGAACAGGAAGGTCAATAGGAGGTACTGCCACATAGGAAGCACTGTTTTTTGTGACTTACCATAATATGGGTCTGAGTCCTGACAGGAAGCTGCTGTGAGAGCATACCTGAGAGGAGGTGCAATTCAAGTTCAGTGCTTCACAGTGCTGACCACCACCAGGTTATTCAAGTCACCCAAGTCTCAGCTCACCCCACCTGCACTTTGCTATCACATTACAGCAAGTGGATGACTTCATACTGACTTCTCACTGAGGCTCCCTTATTCAAGTTATGACTAGAATTGTCCCCACCCTTCTCACTGTATTTTTACTCAGGCTCCAGCTGCCATCCATTTCCAGCTTTACCTTGGGAGGGTATTTTGATAATTTCATCCCAAAAACTGAGGGACAAGCAGAAGTTATTGTGGAAGTTATTTGGTAATTTTTTCCTTAATTCAAGAATTCAATTTTAGGAATGCATAAAGGACCACAGGGGTCCAAAGGATGGGTTTCAGAAGATTCACAAATTCCAATTTGTATGTATTTTTCTGGGGAGAGCTTTCCTGATTCTCAAAGATTCTTGATTTAACAGCCTTAGTAACTTAACTTGGACCAGGAGTCTTTAGAACACATGTAAAATTGAGTTGTAGACAACTAGCAATGGCAATCCTGAAATCTGTAATCCCAGTGGCTCGGGAGGCTGAGGCAGGAGGATCATGTGTTCAAAGCCAGCATCAGCAACTTAGCAAGGCCCTAAATTCAGTGAGACCCTGTCTCTAAATAAAATACAAAATAGGGCTGGGGATGTGGCTTGAGGTCAAGTGCCCTTGAGTTCAATCCCTGGTACCCACCCCAAAAAGCAAAACTGACCATCCAGATGACCCAGAATATCTTACATTATTAATGAAGAAAAATGTGTACACACAAACACAGTAGATAACTCTTGGCCTAGCATGAAAGATAAAGGAACTCACCAAGCAAAGCAACAGGTCAAGGACAGAGTGAACTGTGTATGCAAAATCAGAAGCTAAAGTAACAGCACAGCAGATTGAAGTACTTGGGTAGGGGTGAAACTTACAGGGATGAAACTGGCATAAAGTCATATTAGGACCATAATGGAATATAATGCAGTTTGTAATAATAAACATTAGAAAGGCATCATATGGGAAAATTATACACAGACTTTATTTACCTAGTGTTAGTTCTGGAAGGAAAAAAATGTAAACTGACATAGCTTCTAAAATTCTGGAGGATATTTCTGGGTATTTAGGTAGGACTTTGAGATATGGAGACTTTATTTTTAATGGGTTTAAAATTAATTCATGACTTTTCCTTTACATAATTCTACTTGCACAGGATCATGACTACCAGTCACAATTATGGTCAGATATTAACTCCCATGTAAGTTGAAGAAAGAGGAAGGAAAATTGAGAAATCTGAGATAACTGGGGTACAGATGAAGAGGACAGAAAATGGTGTTATAGAATGTGTGTGTGGTGTACATAACAAGATGGAGACGATTTCACTCACCAGAATTCCTCTTGGGAAAGCAATATAATACACATTGGAAGATTCTCCTGAGAATGACATGAGACCTCCCCCCATCTTAAGACACGCTCAGTTACAACAAAAGTTGGTTACTAATGTTCAAATGAGTGAATTGCTAACTGAAGAGCCTTCTCTTCCTTCAATAGTGATGGGTCTAAGGTAACTGAGCTAAGTGCAGAGGGTGTAGGGTATCTGGCAAGAAGAAAAGAACTAAGATGGCTGATTCCCTGAGAGGGAAGGACAGAGAAAAGGAAAAAAAAAAAAAAAACTTCACTGGAAGTTTAGCCAACAAGGAACTGCTGAGAACAAAATGTCTGATGGGATGAATATGTAATAACAGATCCCATCAATACATACAACTATAATACACCAATTAAAAAATGTGGAAAAAAGTGTCTGATGGGATGTACAATGTGAACTTTTCTCCACCTTTCACACAGCATCGTCAATGAAATCCTTATTACTCATGCATTTGTTTAGGTAGAATCTTTGTGGGGAGAGCTTGAAGAGTTGCTAAGTTCTGGACTGGCAAGAGATGAAGGTGGCAATAAATTATACAAACACAAAAATCAGAAGTTAGGTAGCATCCAGGTTTCATGTGAGAAAGATGTTCTCAGCACAACTCATTTGAGCTTGAGTAACAAATAAGGAATGAGAGAGCACACTGCAGTCATCAGCACCTAAGGAAAGAGGTAAGTCAAAGAACTTCACCGAAGGCAGGAGTGGTGGCTTACTGGTAGAGCACTTGCCTAGCAAGTGTCCATTACAGAAAAACAAAAAATACTTCTGCTAATAACTAGATATTTAGAGGCAGACATACCCGGAACAACGTGGGAACTGTGCAATCATGCTTATTTGTACAGTCCTTTTATCAAACCAAGGATATGAACCTGGGGAGACACTATAGATGTACAAAATAAATCCATTTTGTGGATTTGGGGTTTTTTTGTTTGTTTGTTTCTGTGGTACTAGGATCAAACCCACGGTCTCACAAATGCTAAACATTTGCTCTACCACTGAGCCACACTGCCAGTCCTCATCTCATGAATTTTGGTTGTGACCAGCTGTTTCCAAGGACATGATTTAAATTCATTTAAAATCAATGTAATTAGTAATAAAAATGTGCAAAGGATTTCAAATAAGGCAGTAACAAATTAGTCTGTACGCAGCACAGCATAGTGGTTAAGAAAACAGAACAGACCAGGGTAGCATCTTGGTTCTAGCACTTAAGAGCTGTGTGAGCACAGGTAAATTATTTAACATCCCCTCTCTACCCTTTTTTCCCCCAGTGCTGGAGATTAAGCTAGGGCCAGATGACAGGTAAGAGTTGTACCACTGAGCTACATTCCCATTTTTTTGTTTTCTTAACATTTTGAGAGAGTGCCTTCCCAAGTTGCCCAGGATGACCTCGTACTTAAAATCCTCCTGCCCCGACCTCTAGAGTAGCTGGGATTACAAGTGTGTCCACAGGCATGCATCACCAGGCCTGGCTATCTCTTCTCGTAAATTGGGGCAGAAAATACCCACATTACTGATGATTGTGCAGTTCTATAAATTAAAAATCATTCAACTGAATTCTTGTAACAGGTAAAATGTATGGATATTAATAACTCAATAAAGTATTCTTTTTTAAAGAGTACCCACATCAGG
This sequence comes from Sciurus carolinensis, assembly GCF_902686445.1. Taxonomy (NCBI): domain Eukaryota; kingdom Metazoa; phylum Chordata; class Mammalia; order Rodentia; family Sciuridae; genus Sciurus; species Sciurus carolinensis. The sequence continues at coordinate 54,541,219 of NC_062215.1, read as the reverse complement.
GTTGGTGATGTGGTAAAGTGCCTGCTTACCTGGTATGCATGAGATCCTAGGTTCAATCCCCAAAACTCACAAGAAAAAAAAAAAAGTTACCCGCATCATAGAGGTGTTGTGAAAATAAAAATGTACTTTCGGGCATAAGCCTAGCACATAGTAAATACTCAATAAATATTGGTGATTAGTATTAGTGTTAATAGTGATTGAAGAATAGAACAAAGATTATACAGTTAGATTTTTTTTTAAAAGAATCAAAGAATTATTGGGTTGGTGGAAGTGTCAGAGATCATTTAGCATTTAGTCTAACTCCCCTCATTTTACAGATAAGAAAATTAGAGCAGGTGAAGTGCCTTATTCAAGGTCTAGCTCTCAGACCAGACCCTATTCCCCATTAGTGCAATTCCTACTATCACCCATTGCCTCAAAAAATAGACACAAGAGTTGGGCACAGTGGCACACACCTGTAATCCCAGCCGCTTAGGAGGCTGGGGCAGGAGGATTGCAAATTCAAAGCCAGCCTCAGCAACTTAGCGAGGCCCTAAATAACTCAGTGAGACCCTGTCTCTAAATAAAATACAAAAAAGGGCTGAGGATGTGGCTCAGTGTTTGAGTGCCCCTGGGTTCAATCCCCAGTATCACCGAAAAAAAAAAAAAAAAGACATGAAAAATGAAAGATATGTTTTCTTAAAGAAGAAATGACATAGAGAACACAAAACATGTAGAGGTGTTGAAAAAAGAAATTTTCATGACCATTAGTCAGACCAAGCAGAAGCTATCACATCTCAGCCTATCAGTCAGGACTGGCAGCGGTGGGATCCAGGTTATAAGAGCTAAAGTGCCTTGGCAAGGCCAGGCCCTAGTTAGTCAAGTGAATCAGCTCATTACTGTGGCCAGATACCTAGTAAAGGTGAAGTCGCACAGTTCTCTATGTTACTTTCTTACACAGCAGCAGAAGCTGGGACCAAAAGCAAAATGCAGCAGAATTCTTGGTAGCAGTCAGTCTGAGCAGCCCTGAAGTGGGGATAGCTGCCAGAGCCCCTTTGCCCATGCTGAGTGTTCTGACCTCAACTGTTTATCCCCTCACCTTGCTCAATCAGACCTTTTGGATCCTGCGGCCTTCATTTACAATTCTGTGAACTGCCTGTCAGTTTCCTCCTTCACGGCATCCTCTTCAGATGAATGAGGAAGCCTAACAGATGTGAAATGACCCAACCTTCCTGCTTTTTCATTAATGCTGCCATCTTCTAAGGGAACTTGATAGCATAGCTGGAAGACCTTGAGGCTATTAATAGAAATATGCTAAATTATTCCAAGGCTAAACAGTGGACACAAAAATGAGATGTGTCATCTAGGTCATTACTTTATAACATTTCAGAGGGTAAAGTTCAATGAGTCAGCCCTGTAATTTTTAGGAGGTGGTGAATCCTGTTTCTCCACTTTTCAGAAGAGCAACCAAGTAGGATAGATGGCAGGTACAAACCCATAATGTTATGTAATCCACTGGGGGAGGAGCAAAGAGGGGAAGGGAAGAGGGACAGATGAGAATTAAGGCCTGAAACAGCTTTTATGATTTAAACCAGTACATCAAAACTTCTCAATGAATAGTTCATAAAAGTGCCTCATCCTTTTTCAACCAACGATTGAAATTAAAAAAAAAAAAAAAAATCAGTGGAAGGACAGAGGTCTTTCCTTTCATTTGATCTGAGAATCTGGGATGCATATTAAGACCAATAAGTATGACTTCAGCCTTTCCCCAGAAAGCTTTTCTATTTTGCAGGTCATTCCATACAATGAACACTTTGATGTCGGAGGAGGTGAGAGCTCCGACTAAAGGTCTTCTGACACTCTTGGCACTCGTAAGGCTTCTCTCCCGTATGAATTCTCTGATGTATGGTAAGTTGGGAGTGCTGGCTGAATGTTTTCTCACACTCACTACACTCATAAGGCTTCTCTCCAATATGAATTTTCTGGTGAAGAAGCAGCTCAGAGTTATCCCAAAAGGTTCTCGCACACTCATTACATTGATGGGGTTTCTCTCCAGTATGGATTCTCTGGTGGACAATAAGGTGAGATGTCCGCCTGAAGGCCTTCCCACACTCAAAGCACTCATAGGGTTTCTCTCCTGTGTGAATTCTCTCATGTCTAAGAAGTTCTGAATTCCCCCTGAAGGCTTTCCCACATTCTTTACATACGTAGGGCTTCTCACCAGTGTGAATTCTAATATGTCTAATAATCTCTGAGTTCTGGCCAAAGGTTTTCCCACATTCATTACATTCATAGGGTTTGTCTCCTGTGTGAATTCTTTGATGACGGATAAGTTCAGAACTCTGACCAAAGCCCTTCCCACACTCATTACACAGATAGGGTTTTTCTCCAGTATGAATTTTCTGGTGTCTAATAAGGCCCGAGCTATGCTTGAAGGCTTTGCCACACTCATTGCACTCATGGTATCTTTCTTCAGTATGAATTCTCTGATGCTGAATAAGCTGTGAGCTAACCCTAAAGGTCTTCCCACATTCATTACATTCATAAGGTTTCTCTCCAGTGTGGATTCTCTGGTGTAGAATAAGGGCTGAATTCTGACTGAAGGCTTTACCGCATTCTTCACATTTATAGGGTCTCTCTCCGGTGTGAATCCTATGATGGTGGATAAGATGTGAACTCTGAATGAAGGCCTTTCCACATTCATTACAAGCAAAGGGTTTCTCTCCAGCATGAATTCTCAGGTGCCTTCGAAGGCTTGAGTTAGTTCCAAATGTCTTTCCACATTCTTTGCATTCAAAGGGTTTTTCTCCACTATGAACTCTCATATGCTGGATGAGATGTGAGTTCTGATTAAAGGCTTTCCCACATTCTTTACATGTATGAGGCTTTTCCCCCCCAGATGTCCTCTGAATTCTGCTAGGTTCTAAATTCTCCATGAAGTTTTGGCCAGAAATAGCAAAGGTACTAACACTCTCTGCTGTGGTATCTCCCTGATGTGTCACCAGATTAGGACTAGGACTGCAGCCTCTCTTGCTTTCACTATTCTTCTGGTCTTTCTCACTTGAGGGTGATTTCTTAAAGATAATCAACCCTGGTGCAAAATCTCTCTCCTGGGGAGACATCTGTTGTATAATTTCTTCTGAGGACTCTCTTGAATGTCCCTCTAATATGTCTTTTTCACACACTGCTCCAAATCCATGAACTTGGTAAATCACTTTTGGAAGTTTTTCCAATGTTTGCCCATGCAGCTCAGATTCTTCAGAAATTTCTTCCTTAATTACCTCTTTGTTCTCGGTCCCCATCTCACAATCTGAAATGAGAGAGGGTAAATACATGAAGTCGCTATTTCATATTTAAATGAAGCTAATGCAGAGGAGGACAGAGCTTTGACATAGCACTGACAACGCTCAAAAAGTTTTGGTATCTGGTGAAATGAATGGATGCTGCTGGAGAGGACAGAGATTTAGGATTATGAAAGACATGCTTAGGAGCAGATGCTAACTGAAGATACGAAAACTTATCAGAGGCAGAGATTTAAAGACAGAAATCAGAAATGGATGGTAAAAAGATACTGATAAACATTCTGTAACATTAACAGTGAACTGGAATAGAACATGAGGTTGGTAATGAACATTTAGGGAAAATGATAGCCATATTCATAGATGGGTATATGGAAAAGGGTAAGAAAAGGGACAAGAGTGCTATGTCAACAGAAATAATTTGGGGGCTTACAGATGAAATAACCACAAAATGAACAGTAGGATGACCTATCCTTAGTCCGGTTCTGTGTTGCTCACCAGCTCTATGGAGCAGGGCATAATATATACTGGGGTTACCTATTTAAAAGTTTAATGCAACTGAGCTATAGCACAGAAGTAACTACTCCTAGCTCCCTACGTTTGCATGAAGTAAAGGTCTAGCTTTAATTTTCTCCAGATGGTTAGTGAATCATATCAATACCATTTACTAAATAATTCTTTTTCCTACTGATTTAAAATGCCACCTGTACCATAGTAAAAAAGTGTATATATATTTGAGTCTTTTTCTTTTTATGGTACTGAGGATTGAATTCAAGGGCACTTTACCACTGAACTCCATCCCTAGCCCTTTTATTTATTTATTTTTTTTATTGTGAGATAGGGTCTTGCTAAGTTGCTGAAGCTGGACAAGAATTAGCAATTCTCCTGCCTCAGTTTCCCAAATTGCTGGGATTACAGGTGTGCACCACTGTGCCCAGCTCTGGGTCAATGTCTATATTCTGTTCAGTTCTACTGATTTATTTCTTCTCCAATACCAAATTGTTCAAATTGCTAAAGCTTTATTAAAAAAAATTTTATATGTTACAGAAAGTTATCTCTCATTAGTCTTCTTTCTCAGATATTTCTTATCTATTCTCATATTTTTTTCAAGTAAATTTTAGTATACTTTTGTAAAATTTCCAAACATAGGTGTGGTAGCACAAGCCCGTATTCCCAGTGACTCTGGAGGCTAAGACAGGAGGATGGCAAGTTTGAGACAAGTCTCAGAAACTTAGCAAGGCCCTAAGCAATTAGTGTCTCAAAATAAAAAAGGGCAGGGGATATAGTTCAGTAGTAGAGCACCCCTGTGTTTAATCCCCAGTACAAAAAAAAAAAAAAAATTCCAAACTTATCCTGATTGTTTTATGTCCGTTCTGTCTGTCTTTTCATTTAGTGAGTTTTTCTTACATTTTCAAACTAGTTATTTTTATATATAGCAATGATATTGATCTTTACATATTAAGTAATCACAAAATGAGTAACCATAAAATCAGCCCTTTTACCAAATTTTCTTAATATTTTTATAGGTATTAAAGAGTACATTTTTTAAATTTCCAAAAATCTTTGGGAAAAATTTTAGTTGCCTTCCCCAATATCTATCCTTCTCCATCTCCTCATAATAGAATAGTGAATGTATTTATGGAGGCATTGAGTCTAGTTTTTTTATATACATATTTTTTTTTAGTTGTAGATGAACACAGTATCTGTATTTTCTTTATTTATTTTTATGTGGTGCTGAGGATTGAACCCAGGGCTTCAAACATGCCAGGCAAGTGCTTTACCACTGAGACACAACACCAGCCCCTAGCCTAATTTTAAAAATACATTTCCCAGCTTTTATTACAGCTGACTTTGGCCATGTGACCATTGTGGCCAATGAGATAGTGAGATGCAAATTAAAGCACACAGGGCTACTGGGAAATCTTAAAGTTGACAGGATGCATTTCTTCCATGCATGTCTTCTTCCATGCTGTTCCTGAGGAGTGATGTGCCAGCTTAGACCATGAGTATATGAGTACACCAACATACACAGGACTGGAGATCAGAATTGGAAGGTACCTGGGTCCCTGATGATTCCCACAGCTGCCATATCAATCCTGGAACACTTACCTCTGGACTTCTTTTATCTAAATGACAAACTTTTGCCATGCTTAAGCCATTTATGAACATTATTATCATTATCATTATTAATTTATTTTTTCATACTGGGGATTGAATCTCACCACTGAACTACATCCCAAGTTCTTTTTATTTTTAATTTGAGACAGGTTGTCACTAAGTTGCTGAGGCTGACCTCAAATCTGCAATCATCCTGTCTTAGACTACTGAGTCACTGGGATTACAGATGTGTGCCACCACACCCAGGTAGAAAATATTATTGTATGAAGTCAAACTTATTTCTAATAAAAATATCCTGGGAATTTAGCTGTCCCCATCACAGAAGTGGAGTCCAAATGATAGACAAATGAGCCTGAACTTTGCTCAGGTGATAAGCAAACTGGAGCTAATACTGAAGTAGCCCTTTGCCTAGGGCAGTGTATTTGGGCACCACAGCAAATTTGGGGAACACAATCTTCCCATCAATAAAAGTGTTAATTGTGGAAGGTGATACTCATGGGGGTATAGAATTTCATGCGTTAGACAGTGCAAAGTCATGGAATGTTTTTTATCCAAGAAGTGTCTCTGGTAAAATTAGTATTTCAAGTAGATGTACACTAGTGGTCATTTAGTAGCTGAAGTAGAAAGGATGGTGATGCCTATAGGTCTTGGGACAGGCAAATCAGTTTGGAGACTGATGAAGTCATCAAGACAAGGGGTGATGAGATATACCTAGGGCAACAGTCGTAAAACAGACTAAAGAAATATTTAAGAGGTTGAATTCTGCGAGATTTGGTGTGTGATTAGATACAGGTGTAAAGAAAAGAAAACAATCGAAGATTGAACCCAGATGTCCCTTAATTTGAGGGATAGTAATTAGATAGATGGTGATGCTACCAAAATTGGGAATCCTTTTTGTTGAAATCTTTAAAAATTATAAATATGTATCTGTAAAATTATAAAGATCCATTATAGACAATTTAGCTATTTTATTCATCCATGGAATCATGTGAGTTGGGAAGTATTATCTTAAGTAAATTTCTAATAGCTAGCCAAGAACAAGTTCCACAAGCTGTATTTCAGTTCTTATATACTTCCAACACCTCTCTGGCCTTTCCTTTTTACCTTTACGTCTCCTATGATGGCTTATTTTCCATCTTCTAGTTTCTTCCCCCTGCCCCTCATACCAGGGATTGAACCCAGGGGTGCTAAACCACAGAGTCACATGTCCAGCCCTTTTCATTTTTTATTCTGAGACAGGGTTGCAGAGGCTGTCTTTGAACTTGCAATTCTCCTACCTCAGCCTCCAGAGCCACTGGAATTACAGGTGTACATCACCATGCTTGGCTCCCATCTTCTAGTTCTTTACAAAGTCAGCATTTGTAGAATCTACATCTGCACCACACCATATGAAAAATCACTTGTTCATAGTAAAGTAAGATACAATAGAAGTTAGATATACATCTATCCCAACTTCAAGACCAAATTAAAAACTCAAATTCTAAAGTTGTACACAACTAAATCTGAGCACCCTAACCATTCTTTTACTTTGAATTCTAACAAAAACACAATACTAGTGTCATTCATTAAACAGTGTTTTGTAGGTATCTTCTCATATCAAAGTCTGTCTCCTTTTTATTGATTTTCCCAGAGGCACAGACCTCATCCTCCTATGGAAACACTCCATTTCTCATATGTAAATTCATATTCCCAAATATAATTTCCAGTTTTTGTATCACTGACTACTTTTCTAAATCTGAAATAAGGCTTTCTGAAGATACAGGTGCCACCTGAGGAATGGAGGTTCACTACTCTTGGTCCTCAATTTGAGGGATGATAGGCAGACCTTCACTGTCTCCAGAGGATCTCCAGAGTTTAGAATAGGTTCCTTAACTCTGCTGAACTAAATTTGTTTTTTCCTGAACCCTAGGATAGCAGCCTCAGAAAACTTCATACACAAAACACTAATACATGCACCAGATGCCTATAAATTAACAATAAGAAATAAAAGTTCAAAAGCACCATGCTGCCTAGATGAAAATCTCCATCACACACACACACACACACACACACACACACTGAAAATTGTTTAGTAGGCCCGCAATCATGGTAGGAAGATCTACTTAGATAAATGCTTCTTAAATAATGGTTCTTGGCTTGGAATTAGGCTAGCTGTGGAAGAATCAAATGGAAAACTTGTTAAAAATACTGACTTCCAGATCCTACCCCAGATTTCTCAACGAGAATCTCTAGGAAAACTAAAGTACTTTTAACAATTATGTGCAGGGGATTCTGATGCCCAGTCAGGTATAGTGTCAATGACTAGAGTTGTCCCGCTCAATCTGGTTCATTTATCTCTACCCAAGGTTTGGTCTCTGTGAAGCATCAGGATTATAATCACATTGCCAGTTTCCTACCTTCCTCTTTTTTTTTTTTTGTACTGGGGAGTGAACCCAAGGTCACCTTACCATTTACTTTTTATTTTGAGACAGAGGGTCTCACTAAGTTGCTAATGTCCTCCCTTCCCCTTGATTGTCCCTCTTCCACCTTAAATTCCTGACAGCGGACAGGCCAGGTAAAATACAGTTGACTAGATACTCTTTTCTTTTCTTTTTAGTTTGTGTGTGTGTGTGTGTGTGTGTGTGTGTGTGTTTGTGTGTGTGTGCGCACGCCTCTGAGCCACATTCTCAGCCCTTTTTTATTTTTTGTTTTAAGACAGGGTCTCGCTAAGATGCCGAGGGCCTACCTAAGTTACTGAGACTGACCTTGAACTTGAGATCCTCCTGCCTCAGTCTCCCTGGTCACTGGGATTACAGGTATGCATCACCATGCTCAACTCTAAATACTCTTTTCTGAGTTAAAATACATTTCTAGGGGGAAGAAAAGAAAGAAATTTGAAAAATCACATTTCTATTGTTTATCAGATTGACCCTAGTTACTATAACTAGACTGGATATTGCCCAAATTGCCTAAATCAGTTTACAACAATCTCTTTGACAGCAATATCAGTTAATTCTTTGAACTTATGTATCAAAAATCACATTGTGATTTGTAGTAAGACATTATTAAATAATTATCAGCTGAGAATGAGTAGACCTTTTCAAATTTTTGTTGAAAGCAAGGATTGGAGTTTGTATTACAGAAGGTCCAAGAATCATTTACTCTCTCAACAAACTATATCTTTGTATGGCATGCCAGAGTTTTTTAAGGATGAGATGGTGAGAGGTATGTCTTTCTTTTATAAATGAAAAAAAGAGCACTTGTAAAAGAGGAGTTGAGAAAAAGAAGCCTGTAGTCCAGAGGCCCATTCTCAAGAAGATTAGTCCTAGGCAAAGATACAAACTGAAGTCAACGATCTAGAAATTGATTTCCAGTTGCAATCCATATGCCCACAGATATTATAGAAAATGTTTGTTTACCTCAGTTTAAAATTTAGTGTCCTACAGCATTCTGGGAAGAAAATGGGCAAGCAAAGCTTCAGAGACCAGGAAGAATGGACAGAATAAGAAAGAACATTTTTACTTCAGTGTAAGCATGTACAAGGTAGAAACATAAGCAAGAATGCACTGACATTTTGATGTGGAGAGTGAGGAACACTTACTATGTGTCATGTGCTGAGCAACTTACAGAAATTATTTTGTTTAACCCTTACAACCTCCTTATGAGACACTGGAGAGCATCAGTGTAAGAAGGAGCTAATTGGCACACTCTCCCGAATTTCCCCAGCAGAACTTTTAGCATCCTTGGAGCAGGCTAGGAATCTGGGAAGATATGTGTAGTGGAAGACTGAGAGAGTGAGGAACTGGGAATGTTAGCCAGGACATAGCTGAGATGACTATGTGAGACAGGAAGGCAAATGAAGGGAGTGGGTCGGTAGAGGGAGGAGTGAAATGCTAAAAGGTTAAGAAAGGATGAAGATTGTTAGAAGCACATGAAAACAAGGGAAAGTATCTTGGAAACTCAAATGAGATTTTATTTTGAATATCAAAATGTTTAATTCACCAAAAATAATATCCTTTGCAACTATTAAAATTTATGATAAGAAATGGAAACATTTTGGATGTCAACATACAAATGTTTGAGAGGACACAATCTTATCAAAATCATTTTGTGGGGTAATGAAGCAAAGATGTTTCCAGTGGCCTTATTCTCTTTTCAGGAGATCTTACCTCACCCAAGACCCCCAGGAGTGCACCCCAAATGAATTTACCCAGGTAGGTACCAAGCACCTTGAAATGATTGGTTCAAAAACAGCAGGGATTCAGGAATTCCTGGTTCAGGAATGGACATATGCCTCCATATGGGTCAATAATATTTTGAGGAAGTTTGCTGGGAGCTTCTGGGAATTGTTTCCTGCCATTCTGACAGAACCACAGGAAGAGACTTTTATATATTGTTATCTGAACCTGTTGCTGCCATCATACTATCAGCTTGTGGATGAAGGCATGTAGAACTAAAAAAAGTCAAGGGGAAGTGAAGCCAAGGCCCCTGGGTTAAGTCAGGCCTGAAACTGCCATACTTCTTGACTTCCAGTTTAGGAGAGCTTATATACTTGCATATTTTTATTTTTTGGTACTGGAGATTGAACCCAGGGGTGTTTGACCACATCCCCAGCCCTTTTTATTTTTTGAGACAGGGTCTTGCTAAGCAACTGAGCAATTTAGCAAGATGTTTAGGGCCTCAATAAATTGCTAAGACTGGCTTTGAACTCACAATCCTCCTGCCTCAGCCTCCTGAGCCGCTGGGATTACAAGCATGTGCCACTGGGCCCGGTTATACTTGCATATTTTAAAGTCAACTTGAGTTGGATTTTGTTACTTACAGAGAAAATAATAAGCTTAACTGATACAAATGCTTTCCTTTAACTTCTGAAAGTCAAATTTGCCAAACACTCAAAATCTACTACAAGGATGACCTCCTCCCCAGTCTTCACTAACATCTACAGGATGGAGGCTCTCTCTTGGTCTTCTGAACCAGCATTTCACTGGTCCTTTTCTTAACTCTTTCTTTGTACTGCAGTTTCCATGTCACTTCCTGTTTATTGCTCCCCAAGGCCTCCAGAATAAAAACTTCTTCCCATGGCTCATAATGCCCCTCATAATGTGATCAGGCTTGTTTCCCTTCCCCTCTCCTATTCCTCGTTCTCTAAAAACAGCTGAAAGTTGCAGCCATGCTCAGCGTCTTGCAGTTTGAACACTTCCTAATCTTTAAAGTTACTTTGCCTTTGAGAACAAATTATTTCCACTTCCTGTAATACTACTGCCCACCTTGTTCAGTTAACAAACATCTTTGAGACTTAGCTGAAGCACATACAGGCCCCTCCATTGTCTTCCTGGACCCCAGGCTCTAAAATAAACGGATACTCCTTCATCTCGTAGCAGTTACCCCCAATGTATTATTTTAGTTACTTTAATGTCTATTTTCTTCTCTAGACCATGAGCACGGATAACATTCTATTCATCTGGGTAGTCCACATGCTTAGCACATTGGGATACCTGGTAAATAAATGTCTGTCAAATTAACTTAAGTTGTTATCTACACAACGAACCTTTGATACTCTTGAGGGCTAACTGGAGATTTCGGTCATCGTTATGCCTGAAGAGCCTAGGACAGTGTCTGACACGTAGCGGTCTCAATAACTATTTGTAAAAATAAATTCCTTCTCTCAGTCTGGATATTTAACTTAAGGCACTGTTATCCTCGTTCTCTCTCCTCCCTCTGGTATCCATAATCAAGCGGGCTCGATTAACTGTGTTCAATGCCATCTCCTCTATATAACTAACCCTCATAAGCCAATATCCTATCCGCCGGCAAAGGGCACAATCTGCCAAGGGGGCCTTAATTTTTGCCCGCCATTTCATCCCGTTGGTTTACTTGGCGAAGGAATGTCTGAGAAAAGCACAGTTCCCATGGATCCCCAAGTCTGACCCAGCTTCTCCCGTCCCCGCGGCTTGACAGGCATCGAACCAGAACTGGGACAGTCCCTGGCAATGTCCAGGGCCCACCCTCTCGGTGTGCAAGTGGGGAAATGGAGGCCCGTGGGGGAGCCATTAAGTCCAAGGTCACACAGCAAACCCGAGTCAGGAACGGGCCTAAACACCGGGCTCCGGCTCGGCTCGCGGGCTGGGGAAGTGGGGAGGGAGCCCAGCGCGGTCCTCCTCCCAGCCATGACGGAATGAGATCTCACCGCTGGCCGCTACCGCCCCACGTTCACTCCGCTTGGGCTCCCGGCGCCGCTCGGCAGCTAGCGCAGAACCTGCAGCTGTTGTCTTGGTGTCACGGGCGATGGGCATCGGCCACTTCCGGTACCCGGGCGACACTCCAGCCTATAGCAGCGCGGAGCACTCGCTGGAGGAACAGGTGGTCAGCATGCCAACGCCTCCTTGCCTTTTCCAGCTTTACTTTCCGCGCGTTCTCACCCTAACCCAAACCTCACCTCGTCGCCGCCTGCTGAGTCGTCTCCTTGGAATGTCCCTGTGCACCAGGCGATGCCCACTTCAGTCCCATGATCACTGACGAGCTGGGTCCTCCGGGTTTCCTAGAACGGCTCCAGGGATGAACTTCCGCCCGGTGAGCGGTCGCTCTGCGCCCTGGTGTCGCTCCCTAAAGTACTTCTGTGGGCTGGTAGAATTTGGGATCCACTTCACCTTCTTACCCGGACTGTTTGCGCGGCCGGTTTAACTCCTGCAACCCACATGCCACTCATCACTCCCTTTCCTGGCTCCGTGGGTCTAGTAAACAGACCTCTAGATCCTAGGAACAGGCCAGTTTTCGTCTGGGAGGACTGAAGAAGGAGTGACGTTTGGACAGAAATCTGAGTTGATTGTAAGTCACCTAGGTTAAGAGTAGGGGAGAGAGCTGTTCAAGAAGTGGGAATTGCATTCTATGTTGGCCTTCGTTTGTCCCTTCTTGCCTCTTAGGCTTGTCACTTCCTCTGCTCTTTCTCTATAACTTTGTGCAACAAACTTATTGTTTTTCAGATTTCAGTTTAAAGATCACTATGTTGAAGGAGACTTTCACCCCTGTGAATGTTGCCTCAAACACCACCACCCCTCCCAAATATCAGTTGCAGGGAATGGTATGATGGGTCCTGTTTGGGTCTGGTGCTCACCCCTAGACAAATCAGGGGGGAAATGATAGTGGAATTAGTCAAGCCTAGGACTCCTGTCTGCCCCACTGGTGAAGGAGGACTTCTGTGTTTGCCCCATCATAAATCTGTGAAACAGGAAAGGGAGTTTCCATCAGAAGGGAATATTGTGTTATATATCCAGTACATGAAATAGCAAAAAGGAGGATGTGTACAGTGCTGCATGCTTGTAATCCCATTGGCTCAGGAGGCTGAGGCAGGAGGGACTCCAAGTTCAAAGCCAGCCTCAACAACTTATGGAGGCCCTGTCTCAAAATAAAAAATAAAAAAGACTGCAGATGCGACTCAGTGGTCCCTGGATTCAATCCCTGGTACAAAAAAAAAAAAAGCAGAAAGGAAAACTTTCTTGAGTTCATCCTTGGACTTAGGCACTAGACTCCAGGGACCCTAACTTCAACCACTCTTGCACCAACATCTTTAACCCCTTTTCCCTACTATCTACATCTACCTGGGAAATTTGTTGACCTCTATTCATTCAAAATGTCGATCTTCCTTGCACAGGCTGCTAACAATGAGTGGGAAGAATACATTAAAGAGCCCTAAGATAGTTTTATGGTATCTGCTTTCCAGAGGTCTTTGACTTACACCTAAAAATAATTTTCTGTTTCCCTAACACTTTGTCTACCGTTTTCCACAGTTGCTATTTCTTCACTCTGCTCAAACATTACTCTAAGCCATGATCCAAAAGAAATCAATTACATCATGATCATTGTCAGTTATGTTCTTCTCAAGAAAAAAATGCCTAGACTACAAAAACATTCTGCCTCAGAACCAAGATAATTGGTTCTATTGATTTTTTTTTCTAGTATGCCTGCTTTAGTGGACATCTGCTTCAAGAGCCTAAACCAGTGATTCTCAATGGTGGCTGCGTAATGGAATCATATGAGAATCTTTAAAAATACCAAGATTTGTTGCCACCCACGTAGATTCTGTTGATATTGACCCAAGGTATGATCTGGGCATGGGTTGATTTGTTTTATTTTGAATTTTTCAGACAACTGTAAAATACAGCCAATATTGAAATTCAATGGCATAGGTCAGTAGTTCTCAAAGTGTGGAACCAGCAGCATTAGTATCACCTGGGAACTTCTTAGAAATGCAGATTCTCAGGCCCCACCCACAGACCTGAATCAGGCACAGACTGCTGAGTTAGAGCCCAGCAGTCTGTGATTTAACAACGCTTCAGGGTTTTCAGGCACACTAAAGTGAGAATCATTAACCCAGACATTGACTTGCTTCACTTGATCAGCCCTTGTATGTTGGTTAGAAAGGAAAAGGATATATTGTCTCCTTCTGAGTACTCCCCTGCCCATCCTCTGCTTTATTATGCTAGCCAATTTAGGAACCATCTGGAGCAATAGGAATCTAAGGGAAAGAGACCAGGGCATATGGTCCACAAATGCTATGCCCATTTTCAGTGTGCATGAAGCTATGTATGAGTGGATGGGGGCTGATATTTCAGTCTATTAACAGGATCAGCATTTCCATGGAATTTAGTTTATAGGTAAGTATTAGCAGTTTTGTTTCTTCCTAAAAAAAAAAAGTATAGGTAGGAACCTTGACTACCTTTCTAAATTAACAGATAGACGGGTACATGGCAGATAAAAGACATAATGCTCTTTTTCATTCTGTTCCCTGTGTCTGTGGAAAGTGTGGGAAGGAGAGCTAGAAGAACTGACTGTACTCCTTTCTTATGCTAAACCACATCTTCTCCCAAATTAGTTTGCAACTGATTTAGGCCTAGTGCTGTTCATAATTATATTTTCAATCACTTATGGCCCATATTCCAAGAGTTACAAACTATTGGTATTGGCAATTAATCTGATTAGATTTAAGCAGTATTGTAAGTGTAAGCCACTGTTAGGATTCTGGAAGAAATAACCAAAAGGTTTGTACCCACCTTGTGAAGCTTGGAGTCTTTTGAAATCTTCCACAGGCACATGACCCAGGACTGGGGATGATCTAATGTAAGGGTACCAGCTTGGATATCTTTCTCTTCCTGTTGGCTACTGCCTTTTCTCTACACCTACTTCTTATTTATCACTGACATCTCTCTCCATTTCCTTTCTTCTTTCATCTAGGTCAACCTCACAGAACATACCCCACCCCACACCCAAGTCTCACTCAATGTGACAGAAATGCATCTTGCCTTATTTGACTTAATCATTTCTTTTCTTTCTTTCTTTCTTTCTTTTTTTTTTTTTTTTTTTAAGTGCCAGGGGTACTTAACCACTGAGCCTCGTTCCCAGCCCTTTTTTATTTTTTATTTTGAGACAAGGTCTTGCTAAGTTGCTTAGGGCCTTACAAAGTTGCTGAGGCTGGCTTTGAACTTGCAATCCTCCTGCCTCAGCTTCCGGAGTTACTGGGATTATTGGTGAGGCCACCACGCCCTTACCTCTGCACACTGAAGCACCTGGCTAAAGTAAAAAGAGGGCTCAGTTAAGTCCTCAATACCCCCCTCCCGACCTCCAGCTGTGAAGATGCAAGGAAGTAGAGCAAAAGGTTAACTTCCTACTCCAAAGTTAACAATTATACCAAGAAGGCCACAGAGAACAATTCTAATCCTGACTAAGGTCAAGTGTGTGTGTGTGTGTGTGTGTGTGTGTGTGTGTGTGTGTGTGTTTGCAGTTCTGGGGATTGAACACAGAGGTGCTCTACCACTGAGCTTTTTTATTTTATATTTTGAGACAGTGTCTCCTAGAGCTTGTGATCCTCTTGCCTCAGCTTCCTGAGTCACTGGGATTATAAGCAGGCACCCAGTAAGGTCTTGTTTTTCGATACTTGGATGGCAGATCCTCCTTCTTGGGCAAGTTCTCTAGGCTTGAGAGGTCTGTAAGGTTTGCATCTCTCTTAGGTGAAGCACCACCCCTTTCACATGGAGTAAAATGCAGCAATGTCCAGAAACCTCAGCCTTCCAATAACCACATGACTTGCTGCTACTCAAAGGAGAAAAGGAAAAGAGAAGATTGCCCTAATAGAGGAGTCAGTGCTGGGCTTTGAGTAGGGGAGCTGGAAGTGATGGGAGGGGCTGAACTAGAACTAGACAACAGTTAAATGTACAATAAAGCAAGTGGTCAGAGGACACAGCAGAACAAAGCTGTACCCCAGGTTATGAGGCTCTGGAGTCTTCACAAGGTAAACAGACTAACCGGCATGCTTGTCACTATGGGTAAGGCATCACTGAGCCCTACCTAATGGTAATGCTCTTGTCCACTGATCTCTGAATCTGTCTTAGAGCCCATTTAGTACTGCTGGGGTCCAGCCCTAGCAGCGGTCAGGGGTTCTAGGGGGATGGGAGGTGGCAACATGGTGGAGAAACAGCAGACAGAGACACCAAGTGTTCTGAGGCTGAATCTCTATCTTTATTTTTTTCTGCCAGCCTTTTTATACATTTTTTTCTTTAGTAATGATTATATCATTTAATGGTTAGTTTAAAATAAGAAAAACCTTCAAAAGTACAATCTATGCTTCTTCCCAAAGTACACATTCCCTCTGTATTACAGCCCAGACCAAAACAACCCCATCCCCCAGACAAACCGAGGGCACCATGAACTGCCAACCGTCAACTTCCAGAACAAACACGTCACTAGATTTTCTGAGAAACCACCCCCACCATGAACTCCAGTGTTTAACAGTGAAAAGCTTTTACTATTATTAACAAAGGGCAAAGAAATCAGCTTATAGTTAATATTTAGTCTATTCTATTTCATTTAATGGCTGACTACAATCTTATTTTGATTCTCAAAGAATTAGACTAAACAGGAAAAATACAAATTATATTTCTGACTAACCCAAATATTTTTATTATGTAAAGTATCTCTAGAGTTAATTATTAAAACTAGGAAAGCAACAAAGGCTAAACACTGCATCCAAGCTCAGAGGAATGCCTCTTTATCCATCTATATTTAGAAATTATTATACTAAAGTAATCACAGGCTCCTTTTAACTCGAACATAGCTACAATTGTTTATTTTTATATATTTTATCTATGTATTACTACTAAATTTTTATTGTATACTATTTTGTGTCCCAATACAGTAAAACCTTCCCAATGTTTTTCCAACAAGTTTCTAATGATATATTGATTATTAATATTAAAAAGCAACTACACATGGAGACATGCCACGCCTATGGCCCCCAAGAGGGAGAATGATCTTTTAACAGAACCGTGTCAAGTGTTGGAGTGGTAGGAAATAGATGCGGCACAGTAAAGCACTGCAAAAACAAAACAACAAATACAAAAAATAAGTTTGGTGTTCCTCAGCACAGTAGGATGAATACAGTTCAGAATAACCTATTATGTATTCAATGAAAATGTGGATTAGAGGAACTAGAAGGCTTTAAACATAAAGAAATGGCAAGGAGAGGAAAATAATAATTGCCTGATTTGATCAGTGCATACCACATAACGTGTGGCAATATCACACTATACCCCCTAGTATGCACAGTTATTACATGTTAAATTTTTTAATGTTAAAAATAAATAAATAAACAAACAAATAAATAAATAAATAAGAGGGCTGGAGTTGTGGCTCAGTGGTAGAGGCTTGCCTAGCATGTTTGAGACACTGGGTTCAATCCTCAGCACCACATATAAATAAATGAATAAAATAAAGGTCTGTCAACAACCAAAAAAATTTCAAAAATAATAAATAAGTAAATAAATAAGAACCACAGTAAATAAGGAAGGAAAAAAAAAGAGAAAAGAAAACCAAGCTCCAATGTCTCCCACCACTCCTACACTCTTATATTACAGGGACCTATAAACTCCCAATGTGTCTAGAGAGACTTAGGGCTATCAGAGGGACTCCTAATTAATTTATTTTTTTTAATTTGTTTATTTTAGAGATGGGGTATTTCTATGTTACCCAACCTGGCCTCGAACTCATGGATTCAAGAATCCTTCTACCTTGGCCTCCCAAGTGGCTGGGAGTATAGGGAGAAGCCACTATGCCCAGCTCAGTGTTAAATTATGCAAGGCAGTGGACATTCAGAGAACAAAGAACTATTCTACCCTTTTAGTAGAATAGTTCAGAACAAGAGCACACAATTGGATACTATCATGTTTCTTTCAGCCCTCAGGTTGATGGTGACCAGCCATCTGCCCTAAAATAATCTAATACATGAATTTATTTTCATAATCTAAGGTCTTAATCTTCCACTTTATTGGGGAGAAGACCCAATGTGCTTTGTCCAAAACCAGGCATCTCCTTCAAAGGGGAAAGTGTCCTAGCTTATATCCAATCAAAACCCCATAATCAGCCTTTGTTTGAGGCAGATTGAATGGGCAGGTCTTTTTCTGTTCTTAGGTAGTGACATTAAACAAGATGGCACAATTTTAGGGGGAAAAAAATCCAAGGCTGTTTTCTAGACCAAGTATTGAAATACTTGTCTGGAGGCAAAACCAGGTTATTCGAAAGCACTGCAAGGTTGAGAATTCTTTGTGAAACTATTGAGGAACCACCTGGAGCTGGAGCCACGTCAACTTCTCTGGAGTTCTAGTGCTCCAGACAAGTTGCACACACTGGGGTAAAAGCAGAGTTCTAACAGAAAGGAGGGAACGGGGCTGGCCCACCCTTTAAATGTTAAGGACCAGCTTACTGTTTGAAACAGGACCAGCTGTTGCCAAGTGGTGGAAACAGCATTGGATTAAGCATCTTAAGAACTGAATTCTGGTCCTTCCTCTACCATTTTACTATTTCTGGAAACTTAATAAGGTTTCTTAGCCATTTATCTAAAAATAGGGACAATGGAGTGTGCCATATCAGCCCTTAACATGCCTGATGTGAAAACCAAGTACAGAGCTGTCTGTTGTTGTTATGAGGGTCTCTGTATGTTGCCCAGGCTGGTCCCAAACTCTTGAACTCAAGGGATCCTCACACCTCAACCTCCCCAGTTGCTAGGACTGTAAGCACACACCACCCCACCTAACTCAGGATTGTCAGTCTTATGCAAGAAAATGAGATATAGATTTCCGAATACATCACATAGTTTAAGACAATTTCACCAATAGGAATAAAGGGTGATGCTATCATGTGGCTTATAAACCTATGATGTACTCATTTTGCTTTAAGGCTGTGTTCATTATCTCTAGGATTTCACAAGGTGCTTTCTCCACAATTTAATTTACTAAGTATCATAGCACTTGTTGAAATATGTTCATGGAGTTTACTACGTCTTCCATTTTAAAGAAAGTTTTTATATATTTGTGTGTGTGTGTGTGTGTGTGTGTGTGTGTGTGTGTGTTGCTGGGTATTGAACCCAGGCCCTTGCACATGGTAAGCATGTACTCAAATACTGAGTTGCATCCCTCTTAAAAGTTTCACATTGTTCTACCTCTTAATGTCTCATAATGGGGATTAAATTTCAACCTGAATTTTGTGGCAGCAAACCATATTCAAATCCTGGAGACATCTTATGTGAGTACATTTATTAAAATTAAAGAGGCAATATTGATACTTTGTTATTAACTAAAGTCTGCACCTCTCAGATTTCCTTAGTTTTTAACCTAATGTTTTTTTCTCTTCCAGGATCCCATTCAGAATACTACATTACACTTAATCGTCTTTTGTCTCTTTAGGTTTTCTTGGCTAGGACATAATAGTACATATTAAAATGACAGCACAATCCACCTCACCATAGGAGATTCAGAAGTAGATTAAAACAAATGCCACATTCTCATGAAACTCGCAAAGCAGGTGGCATTTGTTTATTGATTTCGTTGTGAATACTGTGAATCATTTACAATTTCCTCACATGCTTTCAAATACGACTCTTAAATTTTGTTTAGGGCTGAGAGTGTAGCTAGGCAATAGAGTACTTGCCCAACAGGCACTATCTCCAACATAACAGGGAGGAAAGTAAACTTGTTTTGATTTAGGGGATTGACTTTATTTCACATTTTGTATGTAAAATGCATATCATATGCTTTAAAATTACTCAACATCACATAAGATGCTCTCAGTAATACCACACAAATGAAGCCAGGCCACCAGTGAACTGGCTACAGATTCCAGAACCCAGGGACCCACCGGAGAGCCTGATTTAGAAGGTCCAGGATGGGGGCAGAGCTGTGTATATTTTAATTCCCTGGTGATTCTGATGCATTTTGGAATCTCTAAATCTAAATTTATAGACACAAACCTATAAATTTAAATTCAATTTAGTATCCAAGTAACACAGCAAGCCCAAATGATGAAATCCACACTAAAGAGAATTAATGATGAATATTTCAGTAAACAAATGCCAAGACACATAGTATACAGACATCTTTAAACCTACATACAGGACGTGCTCCCAGATCCCACTTTCAAATCGGTCATTTGAAACTATATGTGGTAATACATGCCTATCAGTAATCTGAGGCAGGAGAATCCCAAATTGAGGGTCAGACTGGCAACTTAGTGAAACCCTGTGTCAAAATAAAAAATAAAAAGGGCTGGGGATGAAGGTTGGTGGTTGAACGCCCCTGGGTTCAATCTCCAGGAAGGAAAGAAAGAAGGAAGGAGAGAGAGGAGTGAAATGAAATGAAATTTGTTGTTTGAAACCTAAAAGAAATTTTGGTTGTTTGAAACCTGACATTATTTACCCTTGGAATATTGTTATGAATGTTGAGTAAGTTCTTCCAACCCACAAAAATGTATTGCACAACCAGTAGCTAGTAAAATATCATGCCCTTGCAATGAGCAATATAAAACAATGGTCTGGCAGTACTAGTCATAAAAAAGTGGGAGATGTGTAAGAAATATTTGATTTATCTCAAGTGCTGAGGTTGAATAAACAGAATGAGGATAAAAGAAAATGAGCAGGCAGAGTTATTGAGGGGACCTGTGCATCCTTTCAAAAGTTCTAAGGGTTATTGGTCCTTTTTTACCCCAAATTCCCTTTTCTCTTATGGTTCTCTCTGGTTTACCACCAAAGTTAGCAGTACAGCTTAGATTTGCCCTAATTCTCATGCTGCTTACACCTAAGAATTATCTGGGGAGCTTTTAAAAATGTGTCCATGCATGATAGTCTGAGCAGAGTACCATAGAAAAGTACCACAAGTTTAGTAATCTAAACAACAGGAAATTAATTTTCTCACAATTCTGGAGGATGGAGGTCAAACACCAAGTTGTCAGCAGATTTGGTTACTCCTCAGGCCTCTCTCCTTGGCTTGCAACTGGCTACCTTCTCACTGTGGCCTTACACAGCCTTTTTTCCATGTGTGTACACTCCTGATGTCACTTGCTTTTACAGGGATGCCTGTCATATTGGATTGGGACCTCAGCCTTATAACCTCATTGAACACTAATTACCTTTTTAAAGGTTCTATCTCCAACTACAGTCACACTGATAAGTAGGGCTTCAAAATATATTCATTGTGGGGACACAATTCAGAGTTCTCTCTGACCCACCACCAAAGTTTGCAGTGCAGCTTAGATTAGCCCTGATTCTCATGCTAGGTGCTTCACCTCAGATCAATTAAATTAAAAATTGGGAGATGGGGACAAGTATTGGTACTTTAAAAAAAAGCTTTCCAGGGCTAAGGGATAGAGCATTTACCTAGCATGGGGAAGGCTCAACCCTAACACCTAAAATAAAAAAAATAAATAAATAAATAAAAAAGCTTTTCAATCTGGGCATGATGATACATGATGCTATATGTCTGTAGTCCCAGATTCTTGGGAGGTTGAGGCAAGAGGATCACTTGAGTATGAGAGTTAGAGGCCAATGTGGGCAACATAGCAAGGCCCCATCTCTAGAAAGAGAGAGAGAGAGAGAGAGAGAGAGAGCGCACTTTCCAAGGTTAAGAAGTACCATAAAAGGTTTTGGGGACATCTGCAAACTGTTCTTGGTTTTTTGGTTTTTGTTTTTGGTTTTATTTTTCCTTTTTGGTGCTGGGGATCAAACCCAGGGCCTTGTGCTTACAAGGCAAGCACTCTACTGACTGAGCTATCTCCCCAACCTCCTGTCCTTGGGTTTCTATCACCTCCTTGTTCTGTGTACCTGGAAAAGTGACCTGAGTTTGGAGCCTCAGTTTCTTCTCCTGTAAAATGGGACCCATCAGATGGCATCCAGGAGGGACTAAGCACCAGCTTCTGGTTGTCCTCTCTACAGAGCTTTTATAAGAATTAAATGAGATGCTCCATGACAAGCACCTCGCACATGCCAGGCACTAGGCGATGTACACTGGCAGTTGCCATTGCAGCTATTGCTGCCGTAACTAAGGGGACAAAGAGATTTCCCAGAGGTAGCAGGCAGGCAGGAGTTGGAAGAAAATGGGAAGAAGAAAGGATGTTTGTGTGAAAATATTATCTGAAAAGGAATTAAGTAAACTTAATTTTGAAAGCAAAAGATAAGATACCTTTATACATTGAGATATCCTGTCCGTGTCAGGATAAAGAGAGAATTTCCTCACTGGGCATTAGGGGGCGCCAGGAGCTTACAAATAAGAACATATGACGGGGGAAATGGATGAGAAGGAAGTTGAAAAAGTTGTCTCAGGGCACCTGTCCACCTGATGCATCTGCTACTTGGTATAGATGAGGTGTCTTAAGCCAGGTGCTTACATTTCAATTCATCCATAAAATTCAATATACAAGTCGAAAAGGGTGGTGCATACCTGTAGTGCCAGCTGCTTGAGCAGCTGAAGCAGGAGAATCACTTGAGCCCAGTAGGTGGAGATCAGCCTTGGTAACATAGTCAGACCCCATCTCAAAAAATTAAAAAGAATAATAAATTCAATATACAGATTAGTTTGTCTCCTCTACTTTTTTGTTTGTTTGCTGTGCTGGGGATCAAATTCAGTGCCTCACACATGCTAGGCAAGCACTCTACCACTGAGTTATACCCCTAGCCCTCTAGATTTTTTCTAATTATTTCTGTATCAAGGGACATGTTAAAACATGCATAAAGGACAACAGTATTTAAGTATATTTCCTATAATAAGTAACATCACAATTGAGATCCCAAATCAGACAGGCCATTTTGGTTTGTAAAGGCAGGAGTGAAGTATGGGTTGTGATGAAGACAGGAGAGAGAAAAAAATTATAAACACAACTGCAGCAGAAACTGGCAATTGCCTACTCCTCTTTGAATCCTGGAGGTTTAGTTGGGTGTATGACTGCTTGCCATAAAGAGTACAATTCTCACCCTTCCTTGAGCTGAGGGTGACCATGTGGCTAAGCCTTGACCTGTGGAATATGAATAGAAATGGCAGCTTATGGGGACTTCCCAGAGAGCCAGATGGAGGGACCTTCTTCCATTCCCTGCCTGGATCATGGTTGTGAAGACAGGAGTTCTAGCTTGAACCTGAAGATCAAAGCTGCAGGCTAGGGATGACAGAATGCAAGTTAGATGCAACCTAGATCCCAAGTGAGTATCAGGGCTCCCTAGAAACTCTAAATTCTCTGCCTCTGGTTTTTTATGTGAGAAAAAAACAAAGTTAAATCATGTGTAAGCCACCGTCATTTTGGTTCTCTGCCATTCATTGCCAAACACAGTCTAATACAGTATATAAAGAATAAATACCTTTGGAGAAAAAAGAAATATGGATGGAAAGAATGAAAGATCAAATAGAGAAGAAAGTGAGAGATACAAAGACAACTCTCGAGCCTTTAAAGACCCAGTAGCAGCTCAAGTAGAAATGGAAGGGGACAATGGTGACGAAGATAAATATACTATGAATTTGAGTCTTCTTTCAGTGCTGTCTGAAAAGGAGAAGTCAAGTGGAGGACTAAAGTGAAAACTTGCAAACTTCTGCTGTTGAAGTTCTTTGAGCTGTTGTAGATACAAAATGACCCAAAGCCTTTCTGATCAACTTTTCCTAGGTTCTTTTGCATGATTGCCTACATTGGAGTCCTGAAGACCACCCTCGGGTTGATTGGGTTATCAAAAGAACTCACTTAATTCAGAAAACTTATGGTTATATTCAAGATTACAGTTTATTACAGTGAAAGGAATACAGATTAATCCACATAGGAAAAAGACCCATAGTATGGCATCTAATAGGGACTAAGCACCAGCTTCTGATTGTCCTCTCTCAGTGAAACCACACAGCATTTTATTCTCCTGCAACAATGTGTGGCAACACATACAAATTATGGCCAACCAGGAAAAACTCGCCTTAGAGCTCAGGATTTTTATTAGAGGTTAGTCACATAAACACGGAGTGCCTACAAGACAGATCTTCGCTATGCAGCCTCTAGACCCTTCCAAAAGTTAACTAATACAGCCTGGCCAGAACTCTAGTTATACTAAAACAGGTACTCATGACACATTATATTGTTACCATAAACTATCTTCGTCAGGTATAGAAAGGCACTCTTGTCAGGAGGGATATTCCACGGGCTTCAGGGTTATCTCCCAAGAACAAACCAAGGGCTAGTCCTGAAGATCAGTGTTTGGGCAGCCCAGGGTTACTGAGTTAACTCTTCACTGTAAAGTACTTTTATTATAAAACACCATTACCTGAGTTACTTCTAAAGACCTCCACTCCTTCCACGAAAAGGGTCCGATCAAAACATTTCTAATAGCTAGCAATGTGTCTTAATATTGTGGGTATTCAGCGATTAAATGGATTGATATAGGGAGGCTCATTACTGGTACCCCAAAGATGGGAGATCTGTGTCTTAGAGCTGTCAAACGTTTCCAGCTGCACCTCTGTGGTTGAATCTTCCCTTGACCAACTTCCTCCTAAGCATTTCCCTTGTGTTCTCCTTCCATTCCTCTCTCTCTATTCCAAGGTCCACAAGAGCCAGATACCATTTCTGTTTTCTCCCCACCAGCAAGTAATCCAGGCTTCAGGGCTTCTGTCCAAAGTCAGGACTGGGATGGGGCAAGTGGGACAGAGAATCACAATCTTTTTTTAAAATAATTTTTTAGATGTTGATGGACCTTTATTTTATTTATTTATTTATATGTGGTGCTGAGAATCAAACCCAGTGCCTCATACATGCTAGGCAAGCACTCTACCACTGAACCACAACCCCAACCTGAGAATCACAATCTTTAAGATGGCCCTCACTCTCAGGGTCATTAAGAGGGAGTGCCTCCTTAAATTTTGTACCTGAGACACATGCAGGCCCATGTTAGTACAATTAGCAACACAATTCACAATAACCAAACTATGGAACCAACCTAAATGTCCATCAATGGTTGAATGAATTAAGAAAATGTGGTACATATACACAATAGGGTTTTATTCAACCATAAATAAAAATGAAATTGTGTCATTTGCAGGAAAATGGATGAAACTAGAGCTAGAGACCATCATGTTAAACAAAATAAGTCAAACTCAGGTGTTCAAGGGTTGTATCTTTTCTCTCATGCAAAAAATAGAAAAAAAGGAAAAGAAAGGTATGGGCAATCTCATGAAAATTTAAGATCAGTAGAGGAAAGGGACTAAGGGGTGGGAGGTGGGGAGGAAGTTGGCTAAGTGCTGGGGAGTGATATTGACCAAATTATGTTGCTATATTGTGTGCATGTATGAATAAGTAACAACAAATCCCATCATTATGTACAATACTAATGCACCAATTTTAAAATATGGAAAAAAAATTTCCTAAGTACCTGCTTCACCTCACTCCTATGTTCTGCCTTTTTGTTTGTTTGTTTGTTTTTTCATACCAGGGATTGAACTCAGGGCACTTAACCACTAAGTCACATCCCCAGCCATTTTTATTTTTTATTTTGAGACAGGGTCTAACTGACTTGCTCAGGGCCTTGCTAAGCTACCGAGGCTGGCCTTGGAATTTGTGATTCTTCCAAACTGCTGGGATTACAGGCATGTGCCACCATGCCTAGCCTATGTTCTGTCTTCAAAAAGTTTCTGGATAGGAACCCGTATCCCTTAATTTTGTGTATATTAAGAAGGAATGGGGGGAGGCCTTATGAATCCTGGGGAAGCCATGAGCTGCCATCTCATGCCCGGAAGGAAGCGGGCTGCGTTGGAGGGTTGAAGAAAGGAAGGCCCAGAAACATTAACTCAACAAACTCACAGAGCCAGAAGGTGGGGCTGGATTCTACCTCGGGCAATCTGAATGAAGAGTCCACATCCCCAGTCACAGCCTGGGCCACAGCTAAGATCCCATCTCAGACAGGGCACGAAGAGGCTGAAGAAGCGGAAATGAAGTCCCAGAGTTGCCACACAGCATCAGCACCAAGTGAGATGGGCCTTGTGACCACAGGCCCACCTACTAGAAGAGCTCATTATAATCCCAGACTTGTGACATGTTCCTAGGCCCAGATCCCTTGGATTTGCTTCCACTTTTTAGAACCTTGGCAATGAGCAACCCCATTGATGCAACTGAGTCTGTGGATTCTGAAGTCCAGAATGAGGGTGGGAACAGCTATAGACTGAGGAAGGAAGACTTTGTGCTATTTGAACAATCATACAAACTGATCCTAATCAAGAACAGAGTGGAGTGGACACAGATCACAGGAAACCACACCCTGGAAATCCGCTGTTTCCCCAGAATTGGATATTTCAAGGGGCTATCCTGAGAGATGGTTTGGATACTTCGAAGATGCAGAGGAAAGCTTCCTTTCTGTTCTTCATCCAAAACGCATCCTACACAGACTATGCAAATAAAAATTTTCTCCCACTTTGGTTCATATCTGTTGTTAAATAAATACACATTCCTACAAAAAAAAAAAAAAAAGAAGGAATGGGAAGGTATGAGAAACAGCACAGGAGTCTTGTTCTAGGACATGGTTGAGCCTTAATTCAAGCAAACAATGTCTTCATAAACTCCTCTTTACTGTGCACCATCCTAAAAGTAGTTCGATGCACTATAAATATCAGAAAATAATTAAAATAAGCCCCACATTTGTACCAAGGCCCCTTCACACTTCAGAGGCATGAGGATTTTTTCCTGCAACATCTCTGAATTCTTCCCATTAACAAACCGCATCTTGGTGGCAGAAAACTCACCAGTAAGTTCTATGGAATTTGAACAATTTCAGAACTACCTTCCACTTCCCTGATTCTGAGCAGGAAATTTCTTTAAGAGATACTAGGAACTCAGATCCTTATAAACATTAGAACTGCTTATGTTGTGTGAGATTGTATGAATTCAGATTAACATACTTGCAACCATCTTGAGTCATAACTGCCATTATAGCCTCAGAGTAAGTATAGTCTGTTTTCCTACATAGTGTCTCAGCAAACTACAATAGACAAAACTATTAGAGTGATGAGGAGCTTTACAAGCAGACCCTAGCTCTCTGGGAATTTGCCTGACTCTGATTTTCTTTTTGGTGTACTGGAGATTAACACAGGGTGCTCTTCTATTGAGCAACATTCCCAGCCCTTCTTATTTTTTATTTTGAAACAGAGTCTTGTTAAATTGCCCAGGCTAGCCTGGAACTCGCAATCCTCCTCCCTCAGTCTCATGAGTAGCTGGGATTATAGATCTGCACCACCATGCCTGTCAGTGACTCATCGATATCATTTTGAAAGTGAATCAGGATGAAGTCACTTTTGTCCTAACCCATAAATAAATATGCCCCTCTTTCTGACCTAAATTATGGGGTCCAACTGGTCTTGCTGCCACCCTACGCTATGCTTCTATCATAAATCCCCCCAAATAAATTGGACTATATGCAATCCATCTGCTTCTCTTTCTTCAGTCTCATGGCCACTTTGGGGCAAGTTCTCACTCACTAGAACTGGATTGTTTCAGAATAGAGATGCATGAAAACTTCCACTAATTTCCAAGAACTGTACGACTACTTTTCCATATAGTGTGGTACTTGTGTGCATATAAGTGTGACTTCTGATGATATACAAGTAATGAAAGAAGACAAACTTCCCTCCAAGTTTATCATTTGATCAGTTATTCCCAGAAGAAATATATGTATATTCAGACTTTAAGAAGGAAAAATGGAAGACAAGCTTGGTGGAAGACAGGCACACCTATAATCCCAGCTACTTGGGAGGCTGAGGCAGGAGGATGGTAAGTTCAAGGCCAGCCTGGGCAATTTAGTGAGACCCTGTCTCAAAATAAAAAGTAAAAAGGACTGGAGGTGTAGCTCAGTGGTTGAGTGCTTGCCTAGCATGTGCGTAGGCCCTGAGTTTAATCCCCTGCACTTCAAAGGAGGAAAAAAAAAAAGATTAAGATGTTAAACTATATATTGTGTATATTTACCACAATAAAAAAACAAACGAAATGCACATGTATGAATACAGGCAATGCACACACAGCTGAGCCAGTGACTTTATATCACAAAATAAATCCATAAATATATCTGAGTTGCTCAAATTACCATCATCTCTTTTTTTGCAAAGTAGATTCTCAGGTAGGAGCCAGAGGTATCCTCACTGTCATTACAGCATAGGATTCTTCAGTGAAATGAATTATTTGATGTTGTCATAGAGACAGATAGCATTTTCTTATTTATAACATTCACCATTCACACAGTTTCTCACCAGCATGAATTCTCTGGGGTCAAAAAAGATATGAGCTGTAATTGAAGGACTTCCAACATCTGTGACATTCATCTAGTTTATCACCAGAGTTAATTCTTTGATGTGGAATAAGATTCAAACTCTGATTAAAGGTTTTTCCACATTCAATGAATTACAGGGTTTCTCTACTGAGTGGGTTCGGTGATGTGGAATAAGATGCAGACTCAGAGGGAAAGATTTCCTGTAATCATTATAGTCAAAGGTTTCTCTCCCAGCATGAAGTCTCCAGGCTGGTAAAGCAGAAATATGTCTAAATGCTTCCCCATACTCCTCACATTCATAGTGTTCTTCCCAATTAAGACCCAAGCTGTAGCTAAGGACTCTTTTGCTCCTGATGCACTCACAGAGTCTTCTCCCAAAAGGATCCTCTGATATTGAATAATGTATGAGATCCCCCAAAAAGTTTTATACAATCATTCTTCCCATGAATTTCTCTGCTGTGGATTCTCTGATGTTGGACAAATTGAGGTCAACACCTATGAAGTGTTCCTGGATAGGCACGGTGGCACACACCTGTAATCCTAGCAACTAAGGAGGTTAAGACAGGAGGATTGCATTTTCAAGGCCAGCCTCAGAAACTTAGTAAGGCCTTTAGTAACTTAGTGAGATTCTGTCTCAAAATAAAACATAAAAAGGGCTAGGATGTGGCTCAGTGGTTAAGCAACCCTGGGTTCAATCCCCAGTACAAAAAAAAAAAAAAAAATACCAATATGGAACTAGCTTTAAAAAAAAAAGTGCAAGGTTCAGAATAGTGTTTGCGGAATACTACTGTGCTAAAAGAAAGAGTGGGAGATAGAGAAAACCCACATATTTACTTGACTATGCACAGATTGTCTGGAAGAACTCAGGATCCTTCCTTTAGGGGGGAAGATTGGGTGCTGATACCCTTTGTTCTGAACTCTGTGCTATAAAAATGTATCAGTTATTTTTTTTAATTTCTGAAATCTGTGAAGGAGATAGATAAAGACATGAACATAGATAGATAGACAGATGTCTACAACAGAGCAAGGAAATTCAGAGAACTCCTTTTTTGAAATCATAATCTTCCTACTGTTTCCCCTGTCCTCTTTTCTTGCTTTATTTTTCTCGATATAATATATTATCATCTGTCATAATATATATTTTACTTAAATATTTCATTCATTTTTTTTTCCCTCACCTGCATTAGAATGTTCACTGGGGGCAAGAATTTTTATCTGCTTTGATGTTTTCCCCTCTCACTGCTATCTCTTTAGAGCTTAGAACAGTGTCTTGCATGGAACAAATGCTCCATAAATATTTGTTGACTGAAGCATATACTTAATTGATATGCTTGTTCTCTATCTTCAGCAGCAGATTTTAGCTTCTCACCTGTTCTCAGCCACCCCATCTTTACCATCTGCTCTTTGGCTACAATGTCAGCAGTACTTGTCTTATGGGCTGGGGTTGTGACTCAGTGTTAGAGCACTTGCCTCATATGTGTGAGGCACTGGATTTGATTTTCAGCACAGCATGTAAATAAATTAATTAAATAAAGATCCATCAACACCAGAAAAAATATTTTTTTAAAAAAATGGAGTTTCATTTAACTGTAAGTTATCTAATTAATCAGGCTATCTGTTTTTTCCTTAAACATACATCATGAAACATTCTTTTTTTTTTCTCATGATGGTCAAGGTTTCAGTATTGTGAATTTTAGTGAGAAAACTTATTTTTTAATCAGCACTATACAAGTAGTATTTATCAGGTAATTTCAAATGGAGTTGTTTCTACAAAAGTATTTCCTGATGACTAGAGTCTTACAAATATTTTTGCTAATGTATCACTTACTATAGAAATATGCATTCATTATTGTATCTATTCACATTTATCACTTGGGTTCTGGCACCAACAATCTCTGTATCAGTCTAAGATTCTAGAATTCTTCAGGTACAGCAAGGTTTTCTAGACATCTTTTGCAATTAATGGTTTTGGCATTGTGATACATTCTCTTCTATGTGTATTTTGTTCATTAGGAATTGAGTCATCATCCAAAATCCTTTGCAGATCCATCCAGGTCCCTGTTTTTATGCCAGTTTCTAAGACTAGGTACTTGAAGATTTGCAGGGATCTAACAGACACAAATCTAATAAGATCTAATGTAAATGATTTGTATTACAGTAATAAACCATATAAACTTGGGGGGGGGGGAAATGGAGTTCCAGTTGGGTGCAGTGGCACACACCTCTAATCCCAGACTCGGGAGGCTGAGACAGGAGGATTGTGAGTTCAAAGCTAGCCTCAGCAATGGTGAGGTGCTAAGCAACTCAGTGAGACCCTGTCTCTAAATAAAATACAAAATAGGGCTGGGGATGTGCCTCAGTGGTAAAGCGCCCCTGAGTTCAATCCCCAGTACCTAAAAATAAATTTTTTTTAAAAAATGAGTTCCTTGCTGGGTACAGGGATGCACACCTGTAATCCCAGTGCATACCTACTTGGGTAATTCCACCTACTTGAGAGACTGAGGTAAGAGGATCACAAGTTCAAGTCCAGCCTACTCGACTTAGTGAGACCCTGTCTCAAAATAAAAAGTATAAAGGGTTGCAGTTGTAGTTCAGTGGTAGAGTGCCACATGGTTCATCCCCAATATGAGAGAGAGAAAAAAAAAATTGTGCTGGGGAAAGGCTACAGTAGTCCATTGGAGTGTTAGTTCCAGGACCCCAAAAACTAAGGATGCTCAAATCACTTGCATAAAATGGCAGAATATACTCTGTATACTCTAATAATCTCTACATTGCTTATAATAACTTTTTTTTTCTTTCTGCAGTGCTGGGGATCAAACCCAGAGCCTCATGTATGCTAGGCAAGCACTCTACCACTAAGCCACATCCCCAGCCTGCTTATAATACTTAATACAATGTAAATGCTATGTAAAAGGTGTTGTTTTGTTTGGGGAATAATGAAAAAGGGGGAAAAAATCTGCACAAATTGCAGTACAGAGGCAATTTTTCCCAAAATATTTCTCACCCACAATCAGTTGAATCTGAGGATGCAAAATTCACAAAGATGGAGGGCAAACTGTATATGTCCTTATATTTAAGATTATTCTTTGGGCCAGGCACAGTGGCGCATGCCTGTAATTCCAGCTACTCAGGGGGATGAAGCAAGAGGATCACAAATTCCAGGCCAGCCTGAGCAACTGAGCAAGATCCTGTCTCAAAGTGAAAAAACAGGAAAGGCTGGGGATGTAGCCCAGAGATAGAGTGCTTGTGTAAAAGCCCTGGGATAATCCCAGCACAAAAAAGAAAAAAAATTACTTTGATATTTTGTAGGCCTTTATGATGCTATCATGAATGCAAATGCTTTTTCTATCATTTTCTGGTTCTGGTCTTTCACTAGTAAATATTTGCATTTCTTACTTTTTTTTAAAGTTTATTTTCAAGGGGGTTTTGAGGTATAACTTGGAGTATCTACAAAGTAGAATTTTGTCTTCCTTTCTTTTTTTTTTTTACTTTATGATGGGTTCTCTCTGTGTTGCCCAGACTGGTCTAGACCTCATGAGCTCAGTCAATCTTCCTGTCTCATCCTCTTCAGGAACTGGGGTTACAGGCATTCACCAGCACACAGCATTATTTTGTGGGGAGTCAGATCCCTTCTAGGCTTCCACTTGATTGTTAGCTGGAGGAACTGTGAGAGACTGGGGCTATATGTGATGGGACAGTGGCTGCCCAGGATAAGCCTATGTCACAGTGAGGAATCCTTAAGATTTTTCTTTTTATATTAGTAATTGAACCCAGGGGTGCTTTACCACTGAGCCACATCCCCAGCCCTTTAATTTTTTATTTTGAGATAGGGTCTCGCTAAGTTGCTGAGGCTAACTGTGAACTTGCAATCCTCCTGCCTCAGCCTTCCAAGTTGCTAGGATTTACAGGCGTGTGCCACCATACCTGGCCATCCTTGAGGTCTTAAAACTCAATGATTCTTCTCCTTCTCCTTCTTCTTCTTTTTAATGCAGAAAGAAAGTATAGTATTTTCCACCATATTGGTCATTTTCTCTTCCTATTCCTAAATGTCACAAGACAAACTCCTGCCTCAGGACCTTTGTGGCCTGTTTTCTCCAAAGACTGATGGCTAACCCTTTGACCTCCTTTATGTTCTAGTCTAGTCAAAAGTATGAATATTCTATTTAATATTTCAACATCTTACCTCTCTCTAGTCACAAACTTTAAACCCCTTTCCTGTTTTTTTCTTAACAACTATCATGATCTAACATACAATATATTTTATTTATTTATCTCAATTACTGTTTTGTCTTCTCCCCTAAAATGTAAGATCCATGAAAGTAGAGATTATTGTCTGGTTTTCTTGAATCTAGACCCATACTAATCTCGATACATAGATACAGTACAGAGAGAATGAGGCCTGATGGCAACCCACAGAGCTATAAAGTAGGTACTGAGAAAGATGCAAAGAGGTGTGCAGTGGTGCCCCTGCCTGGGAGGAGTTACACACTAGGTAAGTCAAGACACTTGGGAGTGCCCCCTCGAATGAACAGCACAATCAAGTATTGAGCTGAACCTACCCATGGTGATTGCCAAAAGGGAAAACAAGTCAGTGCGGGCTGAGCAAGGAGGAGCTTGAGAGCACCTGTTGAATGAACAAGGTATTAGGGCTTTCTGCTATTGTTATAACCAGACAAAGGAGGCAAGGAGTCGAAATGGCACTAAGGTTGGAGCCAGGGTGACTGGAAGGACAGTGGTGCCACTGGCAGATGTAAAAGGTGGGTTGGGCAAGCTGAGTTAGATTTGAGGTATGTTGACACAACTCATGTATCCTTGGTTCTTACCCCACTGGCCAGTATGGCAGATCAAAAATCCAGGCAATGTAGTCCCCAAGTGCTACGGTTTAGATCTGAAATTTCCCCAAAAGTTCAAGTGTTGAAGGCTTGTCCCCAACATAGAAGTGGGAATTTGGGGAAGTTACTGAATGATGAGGGCTCTAACCTTATCAGTGGATTAATCTATTGATGAATTCATAATTTTATGATATTATTGGGAGATGGTGGAAACTTTAGCAGGTGGGACCTAATTGAAGAAAGTGAATCCCTGGAGGCATGCCCTTGGAACGAAATCTTTTTTTTTTTCTCTCTCTCTTTTTTTTGTACAGGGAATTGAACCCAAGGGTGCTTAACCACTGAGTCACATCACCAGCCCTTTTTAATATTTTACTTAGAAACAGTCTCATTGAGTTACTTAGGGCCTTGCTAAGTTGCGAAGGCTGGCTTTGAACTCATGATCCTCCTGCCTCAGCCTCTCTAGCCTCTGGGATTACAGGTGTGCACCACTGTGCCTGGCTTGGGAACTGTCCCTAGCCTCTTCCTCTCTTTCCCTCCCTCTCTCTATCTCTCCTGTCTATATACCATGAGGTGAGCAGATTTCCTCCACCATACCCTGCCACCATGATATTCTGCTTTGACTCAGGTCCAAAGCAATGGAGCCAGCCAACCTTGGAGTGAAACTTCTGAAACCATGAGCCCAGATATATCTTTGCCCTCCAAGTTGATTTTCTCCAGCATCTTGTCACAGTAATGAAAAGCTGACTAGCACACCCCAAGTATTTGTGAGAGTTACCAGAGGATGTCTTACATGCACCATTGAACCAGTCTAGTTATTGTGAACTGACTTCAACCATGAAGTTTTCTGCACTTCTTCCTGCTCAGAACTCCTGCCATGAGGTACCAACTTGTCCTGGTTCCTGGCAAGAATAAATATCAACAATGATTCCTTTATTAAATACTCCAAACCTTTTAAAGCTATGAAGAAGCTATTATTATAGAGTTATAAAATAGTGATCCACAGGCTGGGGGTGTAGCTCAGTGGTAGTACTTAGCATGTGTGAGGCCCTGTACAAAGAGAGAAAGAAAGATTAATACCACAAGAGACATTAAAAAGCAGGTAATCCAAACCTCTACTTAACATTTGTACTCAATGAAACAGAGAAAGTTGGAACTTTCTTTGTAGTTCAAGACCTGAACCCACAACCAGGACTAGTCCCCTGACTTTCTGTGATCTTGCTCTGTCCTGCAGCATCTGCTTAAAATACCCATAGTCCTCTTGTACTTTTGAATCACAGGTTTTCTCTTTAATTTCTGAAGTTCATTTTGAACGCTGGCACAGGCACCCTCCTACACCACCACTGAGCAGGATGTACCAGGATCACTGGGAAAACATTTTGGTATTCTGTCTCAAGAGCCTTAACCAAGTCCTTACCCTTTCACCCAATAATTCTATTTGGGGGAATTTATCTAGAACAGAAAAAAGGTCAAAATCAGAACTCCTTTGTAATGGGCCCTTGTTTTTACCTACCAGGACCTCACTTCCTCTTCTGATAACTTTTCCCTTTCTCATCTACACATTTATACCAGCAGAATTGGAGTCTCTTACACTGAATACCAACCAAATATTTGTAATTTTTTTTCCTTTTCATAATTAACAAATGGGGTATCCTACTGGTGTTTCCATTTGCTTTTCTTTGATTATGTAGTCAGGGAGAGCACTTTTCCCTATGTTTTGGGGGCACTCGTATTTCTATGAACATTCATTTGTTAAATAATCCTTCCCCACATCCCCCATCACCATGTTGTAATAAGGCCTTTAGTAATGTGGCCTTTATCGAGCTCACACCTCCAGGCCATTTCTCTAAGTTGTATCTTTTCATAATTTCTCTGTGCTTGCTGGAGGGGCATTCTGAACCGAGCCTGAACCCGTGAAAATTTCAACACAGAAACAGGGAGAGAGCAGCTCATCTAGTGAAGGGTGACTGCACAGCAGTGTCGAGGAAGGGGCCCACTGTGTGACAACATGGAGGTTCCCATCGTTTTTGTTCTTAATTTTACGACACATAAAATCCAAATATTGGAGTCCAAGATTGAATTTCTTATTTTTTCCAGTACAAATATTTGTTGTCTTCTAATTTTTTTCAATATAAACATTTAGAGGGGAAAACTCCTATTAATATGAAAGAAAGAAAGAAAAAAGAGGGAGGGAGGGATAAAGAAAGAAACAAAGGAGATAAAGAGGGAAAGAAATAAGGAAGGAAGGAAAAAGGGAGAGAGGGGAAGGAAGGAAAGAAAGGAACAAGGAGAAGAGAAGAGAAGAGAACAGAAGAGAAGAGAAGAGAAGAGAAGAGAAGAGAAGAGAAGAGAAGAGAACAGAAGAGAAGAGAAGGAAATGAAACAAACGTAGGGAGAGGAGGGAGAAAGAGGCCTTTACTATGAAGCATTCCTGGGAGACAGAGCCAGAGCTGGAACAGAGACTTGGCTGCAGTCTGAGCCTGGGCCTTCTTGTTTGAACTTTGGCTTTGGCCAGCGGAGCCTGAGACCCTGGGCAATGTGGACACGGTTGTGCCTCCTGAGCTTGGGGTAGGGAATGTGGATAAGTCAGCTGAGCTTGCAGATGACACCCTTTGGGATCTTGTGCTTAACCTCCTTGGGGTTCACAAGGGCCTTCACCACCTTAGCAGGGGCACTTGTGACCTGGTGTTGTTGGCCTGCACCTTCTTCATCACCTTTTGGTCCTTTCACTTCTCACAGTATTTTTAAGTGGTTTTGTTTCTTAAAATTCACTTGTTATTATGGAAAATTTCAAACATACCAAAATATGGAGAATAATACAATGAATAGCTAAGTATTGATCACCCACCTTTGACAACCAAAAACTCAGTCAGGCCAGGAGTGGTGGTGAACACCTGTAATCCCAGCAACTCGGGAGGTTAGGCAGAAGTACTTCAAGTTCAAGGCTAGTTTCAGCAATTTAGTGAGACGCTAAGCAACTTAGTGAGACCCTGTCTCAAAATAAAAAATAAAAAGGGTTGGGGATGTGGCTCAGTGGAATTGCTTTTTTTTTTTTTTTTTTTTTTTTTCCTTCAAGATGGGATCTCATTATGTGGCCCAGGCTGGCCTTGAACTCCTGGGCTCAAGTGATCCTCCTGCCTACACTTCCTGAGTAACTGGGACTATAGCCATTCGCCACCATGCCCAGTCAGAATCGCTTCTTTGTATGTCTTTTCAATGATAGAATCCAATGCCACAAGTTCAAAAAAAAATCTAACCTCTGAACTTCCTCCTATTGTCTGTGCTTCTTCCCATCTGGATTTAACACTCCCACACAGAAATGCTGTTTTGGGAGGTAAAACATAATCTTAATCCAGTCTCTATGGTTACTATTCTGAACCCACTTTCAGCCATAGCTTGCTGCCATGTGTAACTAGGATCAAGTACAATATTTGTTTCAGTGAAATACAAAACCAAATCAAGGATGCACAGGTAAACTTTCCAAACCCATCTTTTTCCGTCTCCTTCCTTCTTGCAAAGCTATACAAAAAGAAGGAATATATCCCTTCATCTTAAGTTCCTATGATGATCCAGTCCTCCATGGAAAATCTTATTATTTGTTTGTCAGAACAGAAGCAAAATAAATGCCCTTAAAAGGAGATAAGCAACAGCCTGAGGAGATGATGCTTGCCTGGCAGCCTCCTCCCGTCCCACCCCAATCCACTTTGCAGCCAGTGCCTGGGAAATCACCCAAGATGGGTGTCTGTAGTTTGTCCCCTCTTTGAGAGAAAGCAGAGCTTGGGAAGGCTCCCCTTCCTTGCATGCCTCCATCTGGTGCCATATGTAGGTATTATGAAAATCAGTGTAACCACAGCCCAGAACCTTAAAATAGAAAAAGTTTCTAAAAGAGAAATTATTGGTGGTGGAGGTAGAAAAACAGGGAGGGAACTCAATGTATCTGCTTCAGAGTTCCACCATGAATGCAGCAATCAGACTCAGAATTATCTTTCTTTCTTTTCCCTCCATTGACTGCGGTCCCCCTTTCACCCCACTATTTACCTTATCTTACCTCTTCTCACATCAGCCCCTCAATCTCTTTTATCTGAAGCAAATCCACCTGACCCTGTGGTATTTTTTAAAAACCTACCAACCAAAAAACAACAAAAACGCAACCAAAGAAACAAAAAAACCTTATGAATCGAACACCTTGGATACAGTTTGAACTACTTAAAGAATGCAAAGACCTGGGCTTACGCATCAGCCTTTGTTCTCCAACACGAGAAGAAATATGGTTGGAAAATATTTACATGCCAGAGGCCATAAAATTTAAGTTACATCTTTGTTTATTCTGTATTGTGTCCTGCTAAAACTGGGTTTCTGCTTCTTTTGGTTTTCTATAAGCAGCGATCTTTTCATGTTTTTTTAGAGGAGGTATTTCATAAATCTAAGAATTGATATCTAGTAAACTGAGCCTGTGAATGTTTGTTACAGGAATCTACATTGGTCTGAGGATTCACTAAAACCGTCCTTATTCACTAAAAGATGTTGACTTGTCTCATGCATGTGATTATTATTAACTCTCAATGACTTCACTCTTCAGCTCTGATCAACTCTACCAATATGAAAACCTCTATAATTCCCCCAAAATCAGGAACTTATCAAAAGGCATTCCTTCTTGAAATCACCCCCCAGTACCCATATGTACAATAAGTATATCTAAACTCACCCTTAGACGGAAGACACAGGTTGAGTCAATCACAAAATATCAAGATAAAGTGATAAAACTGTAAGTGTTCAACTTTGTAATCATAAATTTGAACATCTATATGAGATAGATGATTGTATTAGAAAAAAATAAATAAATCACTGCTGGGCTTGGTAACACTCTATAATCCCAGTTACTAGGAAGGTTGAGGTAGGAGGATCACAAGTTCCAGGCCAGCCTAGACAATTAAATGAGAGTCTGTCTCTCAAAATAAAATTTAAAAAGAACTGTGGATATAGCTCAGTGATAGAGTGATTGCAAGCTTAAGGCACTGGGTTCAATGCCCAGTACTGGGGCAAAAAAAAAAAGAAAAAAAAAAACTAGCTCAAAGTTCTCTGGGAGGATTTCATAACTTATCATGGTCAAATCAATGTAGACGTGAGGGATAAAGTCTTTAAGTCAGGGAGGGAAAAGGTCTCATGATGTGGCAGTGTCTCAATACTGAAGACAGCAGTTCCTGCTCTGACACATCCTTCAGGAAGAGCAGATGAGACCCAGGCAGAGGGTTAAGTGATCACTCACCCACTTGAGGCAGGTCTGATTATCTCCCTTTACTGTTGTGGAAACTTTGGCATAGATAGCTCAAGTAACTAGACCACAGTCACATAGCCAATAGGAGGCCCAGAGTCCATGCCCTTGGCCACCACGCTTTACTGATAAAAGGGAGTCATCAGTCAACAAATATTTGAGCATCTACCATAAGTTAGGTTAATAAGGGAACTACACAAATAAATATGATCTTTGCTCTCTAGGTGGAGGAAACTTCATAGATGCAATCTAGGAGGGAAAACAAGATAAGCACGTGAGTAAATAGTAAAGCAGAACAAGATTCAATTTTCTAAGGGACCACAATAAAATTCCCTATTCTGTATAATTATTATGTACCAATAGATAAGAGAAGTTGAAAAAAATTTTCTAAGAGAGGTAAATAAATTCTTTCTATGGGAGTTCAAGAGGAAAGAGAAACCCTCACCCCTCATCTGATGAGGGAGATGAAGAAGGCTTCACTCAGGGGGTGGGATCAGAACAGGATTTTTTTTTTTTTTTTTTTTTGTGGTACTGGGGATTGAACTCAGGGCCTTATGCTTGCAAGGCAAGCACTCTACCAGCTGAGTTATCTCCCCAACCCCCCCTTTTTTTTTTTACAGACTGCATGATGTATGAGTGTACCTTTTTCTTCACATCCTCACCAACATCTATTGTTTCTTGTATTCTTGATAATAGACACATTCTAATTGGGGTGAGATAAAATTTTAGGGTAGTTTTGATTTGCATTTCTCTTATTACTAGAGATGTTGAACATTTTTTTCATATATCTGTTGATTGCTTGTAGATCTTCTTCTGTGAAGTGTCTGCTCATTTCCTTAGCCCATTTATTGATTGGGTTATTTGTAAAGATTTTTGAGATCTTTATATATCTTGGAGATGAGTGTTCTATCTGAAGTGTGTGTGGAAAAGATTTTTCTCCCACTCTGTAGGCTCTCTCTTCACATTGTTGATTGTTTCTTTTTCTGAGAAAAAGCTTTCAAGTTTGAATCGATCCCATTTATTGATTCTTGCTTTTATTTCTTGTGCTATGGGGGTCTTGTTAAGGAAGTCTGGTCCTAAGCCAATGTGATAGAGATTTGGGCCTACTTTTTCTTCTATTTGGTGAAAGGTCTCAGGACTAATTCCTAGATCCTTGATCCATTTTGGGTTGAGTTTTGTACAGGGTGAGAGATAGGGGTTTAATTTCATTTTACTGCATATGGATTTCCAGAACTGGATCTTTTTAAAAGAATTTTTTAATGTACTGAGGGTTCATCCTGGGACACTCTACCACTGAGCTACATGCTACATCTCCAACCTTTCTTTCTTTCTTTCTTTCTTTCTCTTTCTCTCTCGCTCGCTCTCTCTCTCTCTCTCTCTCTCTCTCTCTCTCTCTTTCTTTTTCTTTCTTTCTCTTTCTCTTTCTCTCTCTTTCTTTTTCTCTCTCTCTTTCTTTCTCTCTCTCTCTTTCTTTCTCTCTCTCTCTTTCTTTCTCTCTTCCTTTCTTTCTCTCTTTCTCTCTCTCTTCTTTCTCTCTTTCTTTCCCTTTCTTTCTTTCTTTCTTTCTTCTTTTTCTTTCTTTCTTTCTTTCTTGACAGGGTTTTCAAGTTGCCCAGGCTGGATTTGAACTTGTGATCCTCCTGCCTCAGCCTCCCCAGTCACTGGGATTACGGGTTTCCATCACTGAGTGGGGCCTGAACGGGATCTTAAAGAAAGGGAGCATATTGGTCAGGAGGTAGGTAGGGAAGGACAGAAGTCATTCTAGGCTCATGGAAAGATGATAGGAGGAAGAAGCTTAGTTGGTCAGTGGATTCTCATTATGAAGCAATTACTAAGAGCTCAGGTGGAAAAAAGTAAGAACCCG
Organism: Sciurus carolinensis; assembly: GCF_902686445.1. NCBI lineage: Eukaryota > Metazoa > Chordata > Mammalia > Rodentia > Sciuridae > Sciurus > Sciurus carolinensis. The sequence goes on along the minus strand of NC_062215.1, from coordinate 54,501,300 downwards.
GTTCTTCTGATGCCAGTCTCAGGCTCCTTCCATTATCTTTCAACTGCCGCCAATCAAACAACCAGAACAGCCTGCTTATGACCCTTCACCTTAGTCACCATCTCCTAAAGGCTCTTGAGCTTTGAGATCTGAGCCTACAGCCTGGCTTGCTTTAGGATTCCTTCCCAGGCTACTTCCTTCAGCTGGTGGTGGGCTTCTGGCCCTGGCCAGCTGCCAAGAAGCTGAGAGTGGCTTTAGTTCAGTCACAGTTCTGGTCTTCCCATTTATACCACCCTTCTGGCATGTATCACAGCACAGTGATATGATCATTTTACAAGTCTCATGATGGCTTCTGTCTCCTACCAGACTGCAATCTCCATTAGAGAAAAATCTGGGTCTGATTTGAAGGATGAAGAAGATTCATTCTCTAACCTCAAGGAGTCCAAAGTCAAGAGGAGATTTCAGGCATGAACTTTATCGCTGTGTTATCATATGGTAAGTGTAGTGATAAAGATGTGCCCAGAGTAAGCATGAAAAGAAAAGGGTGCTTAACCTAGACTAAGGGAATCAAGGTTTCCTGTGAGTAGAGCAGCTAAGCTGAGACTCATGAGGGAGTGGGAACCAGCCAGCCAAGGAGGTGAGGTGCCGAGGACCTTCCAAGAAAAGGAAGCCACAAGGTAGGGAAGAGCATGGAGTCCACAAAGAACCATAAACAATTTGGTGGGAGGGAGAAAGTACCAGAAAAGAGGCAGGAGAGTAGGAGAAGGCTGTAGTGTTATTTATAAATATGCTTTTGTGTCTTTTGAAACACATCACAAAATGCTTTTAATGCATCAAGTCCTCCATATTTTTACAAAACAAATATGATGAGATAATGGATTAAATATTCTCTAAATTCCTTCTAGCCCATGAAAATAGGCATTGCTGCTCATGGCTTCCCTGGGATTTAAATTCCAGTGATAGCCAGGTTTCTTTTTCTTTTCTTTCCTCTAAGAAATGGGGTCATGCTGTGTTGCACAGACTGGTCCTACAGTCCTGGGTTCAAGAGGTCCTCCTGCCTCAGCCTCCCTAGTAACTGTATTGCCAGGTTTCTGATTGGAGATCGCCTATGGCTTATTTTCTAGAAACTTTGCTCCATATATATATATATATGGAGCAAAGTATATATATTATATATATATATGTTATATATATATATATATATATATATATATATATATATATTTAGTTGTAGGTGGACATAATACCTTTATTTATTTTTATGTGGTGTTGAGGATCAAACCCAGGGCCTCATGCATGCTAGGTGGGCGCTCTACCACTGAGCCACAACCCTCCAGAGGAGTATTTATTTGAGGGGAGAGGGTGTTAAACCACCTTAAAGGTTTAAATTGTGGAATTTGATTGGGTTTGCTCTCTCTCCAGGTTTTCACCAGGCCCTAAACTAGAGATAGTTACACTGGAGGGGTGATAACTGGGGCCCTTTACGATCACCTTCAGGGAAGGATTTGAGGTTAGGAGAAGCCAGGTTGAAACACAAGGTAAGATAAGGATTCGGGCTGACTGGGCTTGCCTCCTCTAACACCAAAGGCCAGGTATTTCTGAGAGGCAGGAGAGGTGGAAGAATGCCTCTGGAGAAGAAGTCAAAGGCTGCAAGACAGCAAAATTCAGCTGGGATGACCTTCTACAGATATGTGGGATAAATGACTGAAGTCAGTAAGAAGAATTTTCATGCTCAATATTCCTGAATGAAGAACCTTTAAGGGGCTACCCCAAGGCCACAACCCCAGTTCCTCACAAGCTGTGAGGAATTGTGTCCACCCTCCTTCCCCTCAACACCAAGATATTAAAAGCCACTGACAGATCTTCAAAGTAGGAACACCCAGCAATTGTCTAGGATTGTTATACTGTGTAGCTAATAGGTAAGGAATGTTCTTCCCACCTACCTGCCCTGGAAATTAAGAAGGACCATGAGAAGCCAGCCTCTCTTGCCTGCTGAATGAGGACAAGCTTTGGGCCCCAAACTCGCTCACCTCCTACCTAAGAAGTGCCATTTCTTCAGGACACCCTGTTCCCTGAAGTACATGGTGTTAAGGTGTTGCGGGGGGTTGAGCTGCAAATGATAACCTTATGGCTGTTTAGCCCCTGCACAGGACCCCAGAGAACCCATCCACCAAGAAACACAGGGATCCTGCACCTTGGCAAGTTAGATACTTGGTTATCCCATCCCCCACCCTCCACTCTATCTCTAGCCTTCGTCTCCTATCCCCATCCCCTGCTCTTTTGTGAAAATTCAAGGTGAAGCCCAAGGTTTGAGGCACTTCCCACTAAAACCTACTGTAACCTGTCATTCCATTTCCAGCCTTCTTACCCCACACACATAAACAAATTTGATCTTGGGACGTAGCAGTGCCCTGTAATGTTCTTCTTCATTAAGTAACGTTCTTTCACTTCCTCCTTCAAGTATCCCTCAGTGGGCCCCATACATAAGGCACTTTTATAATCCTTACCAATCACAACCGCTCTGGATGTACTTCTAACAATAACCATTCACAGCCTGCTTGGTGACTCCCTTCTCCTGGGTCTGTCCTCCCTTGCTGTAGCTTTCCTAGCATTCTTCAGTCACAGAGTTTCATTGCCAAAGATATAGTGGTCTCTTGTCTCAAACACTCTCCAAGAGAAGCATCTGCACTTGACTATTTCTTTGCAAAGCCCCTAAGACATAGGCAACTGTGTCCTTATTTGTCCATAACTGATCAGGAATTGGCAGTGGGGCAAGAGCTTCTTGTGTATAGAGGAGGAATATCCTACATTAAGGGCACAGACCCTGGAGTCGGGTCATTGCCAAGACTCAACCCCAGGCTCTACTTAGTTCCTGCAGAAGCTTAGGCAAGTGACTTAATCCTTATATGCCTCTGTTTCCTCATGCATAAATAGAACAACATTGACTGCTAAGATGATTTAGTTTGTTACCATTTTTTTAAAATACTTAGAAGAGAGCCTGGCACATAAGCACAAAAATGTGTTGGGTAGTCTTTTTTATTCTAATCCTTTCAGAGTATTAGAACACCATTGCTTGGTATTACTGAAGGGACCTAAATGTGTCCACAGCCCTGTCTGTTTTAACTTTTCCCCTCAGCAGTAGGGCCCATACCAGTTGCACATCAATACCACATACAACCCCAGCCCTTTGCATTTTAAAAAATGAATACACATTTTAGAGTTGTATTCCTTCTTTTTTTGAAAACCTACTATGTGGTCGAATGATCAAAGAGAATAGGGTAGGTAGCAAAATAGACAAGGTAGCACCTCTCAGCAAGCCCCCATCCCAGTGCACCAGGGGGTCAGCAGTTTTTCAGTAAATGGTAGATAGTAAATATTTTCTACTTCAAGGACCATATGGTTAAGGGTATAACCATTCATTTTTGCCCTCATAGCAAGAATGCAGTCATAATATACATGCAACATGTATGCAACAGGCATGACTGTGTTGCAATGCAACTCTATTTATGGACTCTGAAATTTGAATTTCATAAAATTTTCTATTGTTACAAAATATTGTTATTATTCTACTTTGCCCCAACCATTTAAAAATGTAAAAACCAGTGCCAGGAGCAGAAGAAGCATATGCCTGTAATCCCAGAAGCTTGAGAGTCTGAGGCAAGAGAAATTCAAAGCTAGCCTTAGCAACCTAGCGAGGCCCTAAGTAATTCAGCAAGACCCTGTCTCTAAATAAAATACAGGGCTGGGGAGATAGCTCAGCTGGTAGAGTGCTTGCCTTGCAAGCACAAGGCCCTGAGTTCGATCCCCAGTACCCCCCCAAAAAAAAAAAAAAAAAAAAAAAAAGAGTTGGGGATGTGGCTCTGTGGTTAAGTGCTCCTGGGTTCAATCCCAGGTACCAAAAATAAGTAAAAATTTTTCTTAGCTCACAGGCCATACAACAAGAAGCAGTGGGCCAGAGCAATCCCTGAAATGGACAATAAACAAGTGGACAAGAATAAAACATCACTTAAACCTGAGCCACATTTAGCTACTGTGATACAACAGAAAGTGTAACCAGTTTGGAAACCTGAAATCAGGGCCTGAAATTAGGCAAGTCACTAAGCTTTTCTGGTTCTCATTTATCTCATGAGTATTAAAATTCTGATAGCGTTTACAACCCCGTATACAACTAACAGGCATTATTTTGTGATTTAAGAATCTAATGAATGGGGTTGGCAATACAGCTGAGTGATGGCACTTGCCTAGCTGTTCAAGGCCCCCAAGTTCTATTCCCAGCACCACACACACACACACACACACTCACAACCAAACAAAATTAATGAAAACCTTATAAGAAAAAAATGTGAAATAAATCAGGCTAGATTTTTTTCATTATATATATTCTCTAATGTGCAATTTGATTTGAATACAGAGTGTAATGCCTTTTTTTTTTTTTTCTTGTACCAGGTATCGCACCTGGCTGTAATGCCTTTTTATATACACTTCTCTTTTCTGTGTCTGTTCTTGTCCAAAAATCTTTCCTAGTAAAATCATCCTTTGGCATTTGCTGTAGGATCATCCCCTAAAGATACTCTAACATGTACTCATTTGCAGATTTACAAAAATCCTGTTTCCTGATCATCATTCGTCCCCTCTGTGGTCCCCTCCCAAGTGAACAGTGTTTGGTATAAATTGGCGTTCAATAAATACTTCTTGAACAAACATTTGAGGATATCCATTTTCAGAACACAGCCAATAGATGCTTTGGGGGTATGGAAATACAGGTTACTTCAATTTTATTCCTTCTACTCTTCTGAATTTTTTTTTCTGGGCGGGGGTACTGGGAATTGAACACCCAGAGGCACTTTACCACTGAACTACATCCTAGCCCTTTTTGTTTTTTATCTTGAGACAGGGTCTCACTAAATTGCTTAGGGCCTCGCTAAATTGCTAAGGCTGGCTTCGAACTTTTGACTCTCCTGCCTCAGCCTCTTGAGTCCCTGGAATTACAGGGGTGCACCACCACACCCGGCTGTATTTGTTAGATTTCAAACAAAACAAACTCCAGACCAAACCTCCTGTAGTAAGGAGGCGTTGTTTTCCCTAAGGTTAATCCCGTCTCCTTGCAAAGTACGGCACTAATTGCACAATGAACGTTCCTTCTCTTCTTTGGCACCCAAGAGCATCCACGAAAGAGAAGAAATGCAAACTCTGAAGGGAGTCGACTCGTCCCTTCTGTAAAACAAAGATGAAAGGCAGTCCAGAAGGAAAAATTCCCTCTAGACTCTTCAGTCCCACTCCTCATCCAATTCCCCAGCCTCAATCCAGCTCCAGTCAAGCGAAAAACACAAACCCAACCTGGTGTAGCATCACGCCACGCCTTCTGCGCGTGCGCCCTCCCGCCCCGCCCCGCCCCAGAAAACCCCCCAGGCGCGCACGGTCGCACGGTCAAGATCTCTCAAGGCTCTGTGAACGCGCAAGCGAAGGCGGCCTTCGAGGGAACCTGCGTCTTTTCTCCCCCTAGCGGACAATAATGGAACAAAAGGACTCGGGGAGATATTCTGAGGAGAAAGAGGAGATGGATGGTGGTCATTGAGAAAGGTTAAACTGAAGAGGAGCTTTGACATCCTTTGGAACTTGACCTCGTTTTACAGCACCTCCCTAATTTCCCAAAGACAGAGCAAGGAAAAGGGGAAGGCACCAACCTTGAGCTCCTAATGTGTGGTAGGTCCTTTACACATATTATCACATCTTCCCAAGAGCTCCATTAAGTTATTAGAAATATTTGACAGAGAAACAGGTTCAGAAAAGGTGGTTTACCCAGAGTAGCACAGGTAATTAGTGAGGAGGCTGGAACCCAGGTCTGTGTACTCCAGAAGTTGATTGCAGCCTAACCTGTTGGGAATGGGGCCCTGGACCTAGAGAAAAAGAGAGCCACTTCTGTTCAGATAAGAAGGCTCTGCAAGAACTCTGAAGTTTCCATGGTCATTTGTAGAGAAACTTAGTGGGTTATAGAGGAGGATCACTGTGACCCAGCTAGGGTCACTCCCTAATATTACAGCTTGTTGGCATGAGAATTCTTTAGACCATTCCCCATGTTTGGGTTATCAAGAAACCAACTAGTCTAGAAGCTATAGGAGCTCAGGGTAAGACTTTCCCAGGTATCTGAAAACGTATTCCTTCAGGAGGACAAGAGAGGGAAGAACTCAAGTTGGGGTGGAAAGCCTCACTGCTGAATGACACTGCAGGTTAATGTGAGTTCTGACAACTCACATTGTTTAGGGATGAGAGAAGCAGTTTCTACAACTCGCATCTGGTGACCAGACCTTTAGTTGAGCCATCTCATCCAGATGATGCCAGTCTCCTCTTGCCTTTTGAGGCAGGAGTGGGTTATAGAAATAAGAATGTATATATTAAGGTAGAGACTGCTGGCCTTTGGCCTGGAGATGTGAACACTAAGACACCCTTAACCAAGTAGCCAGAGATGTTAATTAGGCAGCACAGGTTTAGGGAGAGCTTACAATTCTATTGTCAAAGGAAGCAGGAGCCCCTGACATCCAAGTTTCCAAAGACTCCATGTGAAGGGATAGAATGATGGTACAAGCAGAAGCTGTGATTTGTTAGGACCAGTGGGCCTTTGGGAATGCTAAGAATCTATGATCCATGATCCAACTGAAGCAAAATAGCATCAGGTAGCTGCTGACACTAAATTTTTAAAAGGTAAAAGAACAATTTCAAACCAAACCAAAATTAGAAGCTGCAAATATAGAAAAGTATATTTTAAAAAGTTATTGGGAAAATAATTATTGAGAGCCCCAAATGTATTCAAGATACAAAAATCGCAGGTGACAGAACAAAAAGGCTAAACCAATGACTAGCCAAAGGAAAGAACCCTCCATAGAGAAATGAAGAAAAGCAAACTGAATTTCCAAGGAAACCAAGGGCAAAATTGTAGAAATGCCAAAATTGAATGAGCCAGAAAACAGGCAAATTATTTTGGCAACTTCCTATGATTCCAGAGGAAGCTCACAAAATAGTGGTTCTCACTTCTTTACAGGGCAATTGGGGAGAGACCAGAAACTAGAGGCAAGTTCGTGACATATCTGAGAAGAACCTAATGTGAGAAGGCAACATGGTTTCTAGAAGAAAAAAATTGATGCTTCGAGGGGTGAGATGGAGTCTGGGTTTGTCAGATTGACTTGGGTTGGGATCTTAACTTTGATCTGCAGAGAACTTTGTATACCACCACTTTCTTACACTAACATTTATTCTCCCCAAACATATCATAAAATGTTCAAGTAAACACTGCTGCCAAACTATCCATTACATTCCAGATCTTGGGTTGTGGTCACAGATCCCTGAAGACCTGGCAGTCAAAGTTATCAAAATTAAGGTAGCCATCAGTAGAGTGCAGAAACCAACCACAAAACTAATACCACCTTTCCCCAGGAGCCTGGTTTGGCTGCAGTTGAAATTATCTAGTTTGGTTGTATGTACAACAAAACTGACTGACATCAGGAAGCTGTACAGAAGCAGCTGTACAATTTTCCAGTGAGTAGAAGTGTTTTCCAGACAAAACATGGATTCCAGAGTTTGGGAAGCAGAGGACAGAGCAGTGATACAATCTAATCTGCAAAACCTTTACAGAATAGCATTGCCGCGGCTTGCTCTCCAAACCAGAGCTTTAAAACAAGTAGGCAGCATTCTTGAAAACAGTTCTTAAGACAAATAAATACTATTTGGAATGCTGAATACACCCTGCCAGAGGCAGGTAACAAGACTGGAATGAAAATAAACAGGTAGGTGCAACACACTCACTACCCAGAGAAACAGGCTCCTTGGGAGACCTTTCAAACAAGCTAGGTGACTTAACATCCCCCCAGACTCCTGAATCTATCAGGAATCTTATCAGGAATAGCCAGTTGGGGACCAACAGGATGTAGTCCTTCTACCTTCCCTCATAATTCTCCCTCTTTATTTTGTACAAGACATTCAGAGTGGTGCTGGGAGTAGAGATGGAGACACTAGGTACGCAAAAATGAAAGAAGGTAAAGAATGGCAATGCACTTTCTGAAGAGAGGAGACATGAGGTTGTCAGTTCATGAAAACAAGAAGAAAACTTTTTGTGTGTGTGGTGTTGGGGAATCAAACCCAAGGCCTCACACATTTGGCAAGCACTCTATGACTGAGCTATACCCCAAGCCATGGAAACATTCTTTCATAGTTGATTAGGGTGCTGATAGCATGGGAACATAAACACCCCAAAATTTACCAAAACACTGGATGCTTAAAAGCTGTGCATTTTACTAAAACAACCTGTACCTCTATCATAACCCCAAGCCAAACAATGAACCACAAGGAAGTTGTTTGCTATCCTTTATTAAGGGGTCCCACATCATCATGGGACTCCAGCCAAACCAAACAGGTCCCCCAAATATAGCAGGAGGCCTGGAAGGGGAGGGGAATGACTTATGATCCCACCACACCTTCCTGGAAACAGAAACCCACCACAGACAGACAGACAGACAGGGACTGGGGAAGAGAACGTGCCTCATTCAGTTCCCTCCCCTTTGCACCCACTCAAAAAGAAAGTCAAACACTGGCTATGCAGCCCCACCCCCCACCCCACCCATAGCAGCGTTTGTGGGGCTCCCCCCTGCAAGGGGTGGCCCCAAGGCGGCTTCCTATTGCTCTTCCTTCACTTTGGTTTGCTCCTGGCAACTCCATGCCCTCTTCCTTCGCTCAGCCTCCAGCTCAGTCACCGACGTCCTCTATCACCTACTCGGACCTTCGCTGTCCTCTCTGGGCCTCCCTGCCCCAGGGCTTCTGGGGAAGCAGCGACAACGGCATCTTCCCTCCTCCCAGCAAGGGCCCTGCCAGGCCCTCTCTGCCCAGTGTGTGGGATTCACACAGCTGCCCCACTCTCCTTGAGGTCAGGGGCTGAACGCTGCCGTCTCATTCGCGGGGGAGTAGTGTATGGGGGATAGCGGGGCCCTGAGGGCCGCTGGGCTGGGTAAGGTTGGGGCTGCTGGGGATAATAATTGTGCTTTTTAGGCTGGAAGTGCTGGGGTTCTGGCTGTGTGGAACCCCCTCCCCGAGATCGGCCCCCTCCATCCAGGGAGTTCCTGCGAGGACGATGGGACCTGCGGGGACTTGGAGGCCTGCGGGCAGGGGTGGCTGGGGGAGGGGGAGTGACCTCCTCAGGGGGTTGGGGTGGAGCTGGGGCCTCCCCACTTCCCATTCCTGGCCAGGATTCTCGGTGCTGGGGGTTGCTCTTGAAAGGAAAGCGCAGCTTGCAGTCGTGAGGGGGCACAAAGCGGGCTGGAGGTCTACGCAGCCCCCCACCCCGGCCCCCTGAACCCTGAAGTCCCTGCAGACGCAGCTGCTCTTGTTTGAGCCAGCGAAGGCGGCCACGTCGGAAGGCAGGGTCCTCCTCCATCAGCCGTGACACCCGCTCCCAACTGGACAAGGGTGGCGAAGGGGGACGGGCAGAGGGCGAGCGGTCACTGGGTGCTGCCTCCTCTACTGCATCTGACCCTTCAGGTGGGGCCCAGGAGACCTCACTGGCTTCTTCATTCTCATCCTCATGATCCTGGAGTGGGTGGGGTAAGAGAAAAAGAGAAGGGATGTGAGGAGAGCTGAATCCTGAGGACTGTGGGTTTAAGAGGATGTTAGAAAGAACTGGAGTGACGGATATGGAGGGGTCCAGAGAAGAGCCTGGAGATGAGGAAGCTATAAGGTTGTGGTTTATGAGTACAGGCCCAACAGTCAGATGGTCTGAGCTAAATCCTGGGTCTGCCACTTCCTTGCTGTGTAGTCAGATCTTTGCCTTGTAACCTCTCTGTGCCTGGGTTTCCTCATTTGTATAATGACAGCAATAATAATAGTACCTAGTGTATAGGGATATTAAAATGATTAAATCAGTTATATTACAGATGAGAATAGAGCAGAGAAGGATAGGAAGCCAGGGCAAGGGTGGTTCAGTGATAAATGCATAATCATCATGTCACTGAAACCCTGAAAAAGTGAGAAGCACTTGGTTTGTCTGGAGGGAAAACACCTTGGTAGAAGGAAGAGTAGGTGTGAAGGCATTGAGACTGGCGTGTACCAGCAACTTTAAGAAACAGCATGGAAGCTGGTAGGGCTGGAGTGGGACAAGTGAAAGAAGAGGAGCAGAAACTGCTAGAGAGGGAAGCCTTCAGTAACCTTGAACCCTGACTACAACTGACTGACTGTGGTCCCTCCTTGGACAGGAAGCTGGAACAGAGCAGAAGTTTTACCAGTCAGTTGGGCACAGTGGCACATACCTGTAATCCCAGCTACTCAGGAGGCTGAGGCAGAAGGATCACAAATTTGAGAACAGCCTAAGTAACTTAGTGAAACTCTCAAAAAGTAAATAAATAGTACTGGGGATATAGCTTAGTTGTAGAGTGGTTGCCTCATAAGCACAAGGCCCTAGGTTCAATCTCCAGCACCACAAAAAAAAAAAAAAAAAAGTAAATAAATGAAAAAGGACTGGGGATGTATCTCAGTGCTACAGAGTTCCTGGGTTCAATTCCCAGTACTGGGGGCGGGGGAAGTAGTTTTGCCTGTGGTTTAAGTAACCACAATAACTGGTACAAGACCTGGCACACAGCAGGGTTGAGTATACACATGCAAAGCAGAGACAGAAAATAACACTGTCACTCACAGGGCAGTTATGAAGAATAAACCAAATGACACACAAAAAGCCTGGCGCACAGAGATACCAGAGTAAATGGCCAACCAGCAGGGAGACAGGTTATGAGAATGTACACACATCAACAGTCTTCAAGCTGCAACTTAACAACTGTGTACTTTGCATCAGTGGTTCTCAAACTTTACTGCACTTCAGAAACACCTGGGGAGCTTATTACAAATACAAGTTCATCCCCAAAGATATAGATTCAGTAGGCTTGGAGTAACCCAGAAATCTGCATTTTTAGTGAGCAGCCTAGTGGTCTTGAGGCACGCGTGATTCATAAATTACATTGAGACTGTTAAAACTCAGTAACTTTTTTTTCAAAGACAGAGGGGAAGGAGGTTGGGATCTGAGGTGGGAGGTACAGGTCCCTAAAGGGAGGAGCTAAAGGAAAGGAGAAGGAAGAGAGCTCACCAGGGCCTCCCTACCTGGGTCAGGGGGATGACCCTCTCCATGCGGAGCATGCGGTCCCGCAGGGCTTGTAGCTCACGGTCCTTGCTGCTGTTCTGCAGCTTCACCTCTTGCAGAATCCCAGTCAGCTTGTCTATGTGAGCCCGGAGGTCCTCCACCTCTGCCCCTCGGGCTCCCTCCTCCCCACCACCACTGCCACCTCCTCCTGCTTCTTCCTCGCCCACTGTGTCCCAGACATCCCGGGCCACAGCCCTCCAGGCATCTCCAGGCCCCTCAGGCTTGCCATAGGTGCGACACAGTTCCCGCATCTTGAGAGCGGCCAGGGCCTCGATCTCAGCACGCCCATGGCGGAAGTCAGCCAGGGCTACCTCATAGCAGATCTCCTTGACTGCTTGCATCTTCAGGTCAGCCATGGTGGCCCAGCGGGGGTCTTTGCCCTGTAGCCGCCGCCGCTGAGGGATCTGATAAACCCTACGAGGGGCCCTGCGTTTGCCACTGCTGGGCAGGCCACAGCGCTTGACAATGGTCTGGACTGTGGTGGGGGGCAGCTGTTCCCTCAAGGAGGAGATCAGCCGCCAGCTCTCTTCACAGGAGCGCTTGTCAGAGTCATCCCCACTGTCAGAGTCTGCATACTGGGGCCAGAGAGAGAAGACAAGGAGAGAGCTTAAGGACATCCCAGAGGCCACCCCTGTTCCAAAGACATAGGAGACACCTTCTCAGCATGCATGCACTCAAGTCCTACTCTGCCTCTTATGAACTTTGAGTGGATTGCTTAACCTCTGCTGGTCTAGACAGCAGAGATAATGATGGTGTCTACCCCACAAATATGTTTTAAGGATTAAACATTTAGAATAACAACTGGCTATTAGTTGTAGCTAACTGAGTCTGGAATTTTGTGCATATATTGTTAGGCATTGCTTAACCATGGGAACACATTCTGAGAAATGCACCAGTCAGTGATTTTGTCATTATGGGCACATTAGAGAGTGTAATGACACAAATGAAGGCACTACATATTGGTGAAACAGTTTTATGAGACCACCCTCTTAACTGTGGTCTGTCACTGACAAATGTCATTATGCAGCAAACAACTGCTTGGGATAAGGCTGAAGACTTAAAAGTCCATTTAAAAGAACTATATTATGGCCAGATGTGGTGGCACATGCCTGTGATCCCAGCAGCTCAGGAAGCTGAGGCAGGAGGATTGTGAATTTAAAGCCAGCCTCGGCAACTTAGCGAGGCCCTCAGCAAATCAGTGAGACCCTGTCTCTAAATAAAATATAAAAAGGGCTGGGATGTGGCTCAGTAGTTAAGAACCCCTGGGTTCCATCCCTAGTACAAAAAAAGAATTAAAATTAAAATTAAAAATATATATTTTTTTAAAAAAAGGAACATATATTATGGTCCAGTGTGTACCTAACATGTGTAAGGCCCTGAGTTTGATCTCCAGTACCACAAAAGAGAAAAGATCAATCTTATGTAAAGACAGTAACTTAGATGTAAAAAAAACCCTGAGTCAACTGGAAGGAACTTTAGTTCCCTGTATATACCATTTTCCTCCCAGATCACATCTCTCTGCTAACTTTGCTCTTAGACAACCACTTCTACCTCTTGACCCACCCCCACTTCCACTGTGGTTCAGAGTATATTCAAACTGAAGTCAAGTTAGGTGATACTGGGCCTCCCTGCTTTTCTGCCTGCCAGCCCATCCCCAGGCTCTGTATGCCCCTAATATGTTCTTACCAGTCGCTGCTGCTCCAGCAGAAGGTCAGCCTCTTCCTTTTCTTTCCGATACTGATTCTCCAGATCCTGCAGCCTGGGATTAAGCAGAGTTGGAAACAAGAGTTGTGGGGTGCTCTGGAGCTACTTCACTGGGAATCCTGACAATAGGAAGATGCTGGGGGCCTGGGGCCTAGAAGGACACATGGAAGACCCTCCCATACCTCTTCTCCATCTCCAATTTGATATCAATGCCTTGTTGCTCCAACAATTCCTTCTGGGCAAAGTTCCAGTCAACAGGCTCAGAGGGTGGTCCTGGGGGTGGGGGGACCCCTCGTTCACGTTCTAGCCGTGCCTGCTCCGGGTGATTAAAGCGGAAAACGTGGTTCTTGCCCATCACAATCCTATTCCCTAGAGATGAGAAGAGGGGAAAGTAGACTCATTCCTCTATAGCAGCAAACCCAATCCCATGCCCACAGCATATAGGACCTTGCAGTCATTTCCCAAGGGCCCTAATACCCTCTGTTTTATCACCCTCAGGTTGAGAGGGCAACTGAAACTAACACTCTCCTGGTTGATCACAGGAACTACCCCATCCCTATCAGCCAAAAGGAATAGAGGGAGCTGGGACAGCAAGAAATCAAGACTTGACTCCTTGATCTTCACTTTCTAGCTCCTTCTTCATATACCCACACTGTTATTGATTTATTTCAGGACCAACCTAGGATGTACCCAGAAAGCCCTGCCCTGGGACTTCCTATAGAAGGCCATGTCCTAGACCCTCTCTCTGAGACATGTTTTCTACCTGATTTCAGCACCAGTGGTTCTGTGACAAGCTTCCCATTGACGTATGTCTCGGCTCCTTCACAAGGCTCCAGCGTGACCACCACTGAGTAGACAGAGACAAAGGGTAAAGATTAGACCCCAGCAAGAGTGGGTTATGGTCAGATTCCCACTTTGCCTTACCCCCCAAAACACATGCACCACCAGTCCCACCCCCAGTACCTGTGGGGGGTGCCATGGCCCCTCTGGTGGCAGGCAGCACGGAAAGGAAGAGCAGAAGGAGGGTTAGAGCCCCAACTACGATTCCCAGAAACCTCTGCAGTGGCTCCCTACTCACCCACCACCATTCTCCCAGCAGCAGCACAGAAAACCTATAATTCTCAAAAAGCTTCAATCCTCATGCTCATCTGGGCAGGGGTTCTATCACTTCTGCTTTTCAGATGTCCATTCCTACCTTTCCCATTAACATTTATCCCTAGCCAGGCCTGGATTCTTCCAGCAGGCTCCAACCTATCTGCCTGATGCATCCTGCAAATTGCCACCTGACTAATCTTCTTAAGCCACAGCTGACATACGACAAGATAAAAGTCATATCAAGGTGATCAGTGGTACAAATCACTGAGCCTGAGACACAAAAATGTATGTGGCAGCTCCATGTCCTCAAGGAGCTACAGTGACCATCACCAAGGGATCCCCATAACCAAAAGACTAAAGCTCTGTGACTCCTTAGCCAGGGACACTGAGAAAGTCATGTGATTTATGGGATCTTCTATAAAGTGGGATAATTAAATCTTTATTTAAAGAGTGACTCAAATAAATCATAAAATAATAAACATGACTTTTATTATTATTTACATTAATATGTAATGAACTGTTACATCAGGCAGATTTGGGGACTATGATACAAAAAGAGGACAAACACAGCAGAGAACTTGGTTTAGGGAAAGAGAACTGAGAAGGATTATGTGAAAGTGGCAACTTTTAAGCCAATGCTCAAAGGGAGACTTGAACCTCAACGGGCAAAAGCAATAGAGAAGAGCAGGACTGGGAGAGAGATAACTGAGGGCAGCACTATGTGTCTGGGAACAGCAATGAGAGGATAGCTATAGCCAGTAGCTATAAGGGGTGCCAGTTTATCCCACCTTTATTCCTTATTTCCTGCCATGCCCCAAAATACATTTACTGATTTTACAAATAGACTGCACCCCTATATAGGCACTATTTTATTAGATCCTGGAACCTAATAAAGGTAAAAATCAAAAGCCCTGCTCTCACAGAGCTTACCTCTGTCTGGCAACATATAGACAATAAACAAGAAACTTAAAACATCTAGTTCTAATAATTTTAAAAAGCAGATAATCTGAAGTCCCCTCTAAAGGATGGGGTAGGTATTGTGGATAGAAAACAGAGCCAGATGAAGAGAGAACCATTTCAGCAGGTCAGGGTAGCCTCTTCCCTGTCCTTGGACCCACGATAATCTGGCAGCCCAGAGCATAGACCACAGCATAGTTTCTACAGCCTGCAATCCTGCAGTTGGAGTCCTGCCATTTTCCAGCTGTGTGGTCTTGGGAAAATTATCTAACTTGAGAACCCCTGTTCAGTCACCAATGAGCTATGAAAGAGAATGCAAAGGTACAAACAGATGATCAGTAAGCAATAACTACACTTCTATGTCTATGCTGTCCATATTCTCTGCCTGTCTTTAGTCAAGTCTGTTTTTGTTTGTTTCTTTCTTTCTTTTTCTTTTTGCAGTACTGGAGACTGAACCCACGGGTGCCCTCCCACTGAGCTATACACTCCAGACCTTTTTATGTTTTATTTTGACAAAGTATCTTGCTAAAGTGCCCAAGCTGACCTTGAACTTCCAATAGGCCTGCCTCAGCCTCCCCAGTTGCTGGGATTATAGGTGTGTGCCACTACAACCAGCTTTAGGTCAAGTTTCAAATTTTAAGAACAACAGACAGACAGACTAAACCTTTATAGCTCCATCCTTTGGGGCACAGAAACACTGACTGCTTTTATTGTGACACTTAACAGTGTTGCCCACATCTGTCTTCTCCTCAAATACCCTGAGAGCTCCTGGATAGTGGGCTCACCCTACAGGCCTTGTAATGCTTTGAAATCTTCCCCAGCACATGGCTGGAGGGAACCAAAGAACTGAACTGATTCAACATTTTCAACCAAAATGGTGGAAGCATTAGCTGTCATTGGGAGCTTGAACTGGACCAGAATGACTGAGTTAATCAGACCCTGAACTAAACTGCAACCCAACAGGCAAACCTGTGTTATAAGGCCCCAATAGTATCTTTTTATCTTTTTTGAGATAAGTTTCACTTTGTTGTCCAGGATGGCCCCAAACTCCTAAGCTGAGCAATCCTTCTGCCTCAGCCTCCTGAGCAGCTAGGACTTCTGGTGTGTGCCATCACACACAGCTATTCCTTATTTCTAAAAATGTGATGGGGCTGGGAATGTGGCTTAGTTTTAGATGCTTGCTCAGCATGCATGAGGTTTTGAGTATGAAAAAAAAATACACCTTAAATTGCATGAGAACTGTTTTACTGATATGTTGGATTGGCTTCTACCTTCACCCTTAGAACCTGTAATTTTTTTTTTTTTTTTTTTTTTTTGTACCAGGAACTGAACTCAGGGACACTCGACCCCTGAGCCACATCTCTAGGCCTATTTTGTATTTTATTTAGAGACAGGGTCTCACTGAGTTGCTTAGCACCTCGCTTTTGCTGAGGCTAGCTTTGAACTTGTGATCCTCCTGCCCCTGCCTCCTGAGCCACTGGGATTATAGGTGTGTGCCACCGTGCCCAGCAGAACCTGTGACTCCTAAAAGCTTTTTTTTCTTTTTTTTTTTTGGGTGTTGGGGATCGAACCCAGGGCCTTGTGCTTACAAGGCAAGCACTCTACTGACTGAGCCATCTCCCCAGCCCTCCTAAAAGCTTTATGGCCATATTAATGCTAAAGTTTCTAAAAGTTTTGGAACCACAGAGGCAAATGAGCCCTTTAACCTCATAAAACTGTCATCATAGCTTGATCAATTTCGGTTTCTTGCAGATATCCCTCTAAAATGAATATGGGTGTTTATGCATAATGACTGGGGTGCTCTCTGAGGCTAAAAAATTAAGGAAGAGGGGAACATTTCCTCTGTGCCAAAACCCATCCTCTGACACACTGCAGTGTTCAATTTCTGTTGGGACCCTTCGCAATCCCTGACCATGCACAGAGCCAAAGTCTTGGTACCTTCACTATTTACCCATGAGCTCAGAGCCCTGAGCGTGAGAATATATGCCCCCTCTACATGGTTGCACTCCCCGATGCCAGACCCAGGCCTCTGTGTGGGATGGAAGATGGAATCTGTCCCTATTTTTTTCTGGCCACTCCGTTTTCACCGCAGCACCATCCCCCCCTCCCCCCCCACACACACCCACCAGTCATTACCTTCTCCATCCTGCTGAGGGATGCTCCGGAACAGACAGTGTTGTTCCCGGATGAACTGTCCCGTCAGCTTGATGTCCACGTCTACCTGGCCGACCCTGGGGAAACAAGGGCCAACATTTTCGGAGCATGTTCCAGACATTTGCCTCCCAAAGACCAATTCATTCAACTCAATAAGCCAAGCATAGTTATTCACATTTCACAGACAAGGAAGCAAAGCTGGACTGGATAGGCACGCTTATTCATGGACCTCCTACCTACATTTAGAGCTAATTACCCCAAAGATTTATTCTCTACCCACAGGATCACCCAGGATAGTCACAAACAACTGCAATTGGAGGGGAGGGGGAACCCTCACACTTTTTAACTACAGGAGGCACTGAGTCCCAGGGTTTCATTAGCATTAGCCAATAAAACCACCAGCCCTCAACTTCTAAGTTTGCCATGTGGGTACCACCCCTTGAACATGTGGGGCCAGGTGTGTTTCCCTTTTCCCTCTCCTGAAGAGGGTCTCACCAAGGAATGCCAAAACAATGTTAAGAATGCAGTGGATCAGTTCTCAAAAATTCTTCCACCCCAGTAAATCAGAAGCCATTCCCAGAAGTGCCGGATCAGTTTGGTTCCAAGAAACATCTTGCTCTCACCCAAACTGTGGATGGCCACTGAACAGGTATACTCAGCAACTTGTCAAGAAGCTGAGAGAGGGCCGAGAGTATAGATCAATGGTAGAGCGCTTACCTAATGTGTGAAGCCTGGATTTAATCACTAGCACCACACACACACACAAAAAAAAAAAAAAAAAAAAAAGAGAGAGAGAGAAAGAAAGAAAGAAAAAAGAAAACAAACAAAAAAGAAGGAGAAAGAGAAGGTAGAAGAGGGAAGAAGAGAAGTTGGGACAGCGATCAGGGCTGTGGAGGCAGATGTCCATAGATCTGGGGTCATGGGTATAGCTCAGGGGTAGAGCATTTGACTGCAGATGCTGTCCGCAGTGACCACCAAGAAAGGGAATCATGCCAGATGTTATGCACAACTGTAATCCCAGTTACTTGGGAGGCTGAAGCAGGAGAATTGCAAGGATCAGCATGGGAAATTTAGTGAGACCCTGTCTCAACTAAAAAATAAAAAAGGCTGAGCATGGTGGCATAAGTCCATAATCCAAGCAACTTGGAAGTCTCAGGCAAAAGGATCAAGAGTTTAAAATCAGCCTCAAAACTTAGTGAGGCCCTAACCAATTTAGTGATACCCTGCCTCAAAATAAAAAATAAAAGGGCTCATGATGTGGCTCAGTGATTAAGCACCCCTGGGTTCAATTTGTGGTATTATAATAATAATAATAATAATAATAATAGGGCTGAGGGCATAGCTCCATGGTAGCACATCCCTGGATTTAATCCCCATTACTGAAGAAAGCCAGCCAGCGAGCCAGCAAGCCAGTCATCCTCTGTAGCCACACCTGAAAAGGAGAGGCCACCCCACAGGCTGCTGGGTACATGCTACCTGGTGATGCCATCTTTGATGTGGTAGAGCAGACATTCAGACATCAGGGGGTCTTCATTCAAGTTCACCAGGTGGGGAGTCTAAGGATGGAGAGGTGAATGGTCAGGAAAAGGCTCATAAGAACCAGCCAGGGTGGTTGCAAAGAGAGGGAATAAAGGAGCCCAAATGAGTAGACATTCCTCCAGGTTCTCCCATTGCCTGCTGCTTGCCCTGCTGTCACTCTTGGCGAGCACTTCCACCCTCCTTCCTGCCCTGAGGAGAATCTTTGAGTCTATTATTTCCACTTCTCATAATAACCATCCTCTTCTCACATTACAGGACCTACAAAAACCACCCCTACTACCAACCCTTCCCATGTCAGCAACCTCTCCCAAGGCCCTATCTTTTAGGAGGTGCCTCAGCCCAGCCCACCAGGGTCCCCAACTGGAAGGCTTGGTACCCACCTGCATTGTCCTCTCTGCCCTGTATTCTG
Organism: Sciurus carolinensis; assembly: GCF_902686445.1. Lineage (NCBI taxonomy): Eukaryota > Metazoa > Chordata > Mammalia > Rodentia > Sciuridae > Sciurus > Sciurus carolinensis. Next base: position 54,482,296 of record NC_062215.1, on the reverse strand, counting down.
CCACTCACATAATTTCTTTCCTTAAAATCTATCTTGCAAAACAACAATGGAGGTCAGCAAAGGGAGGAACTACCTTAGAGAAAAACCAGTCAAAGGAGAAACCAAGCCAACTTAAAAACCAAAAATAAGCCAAATGACTGGGAATACAAATCATATCTCAATCATAACCCTGATCGTTAATGGCCTAAACTCATCAATCAAAAGACACAGAATGGCAGAATGGATTAAATAGAAAGACCCAACATTATGCTGCCTGCAAGAGACTCATCTCATAGAAAAAGACATCCACAAACTAAAGGTGAAAGGATGGGAAAAAATCTTATGTGGATAAGTTTGGTTTTGGTTAATGCACGCGATAGTATTCAGAAATGTATAGTGTTTTCTCTGCTTTTCTTTTTGCATTCGCTACAAAGATTCTGAGATTCAATCTTTTCAATTAGACATCATGCTCAACACTGAAACTTTCAATGGGATCTAAGTGACTACACAAGTTCCAGTCTATGATAAATTCTTCTGGACCCTTAAAGACCTCACATTAAAGTTGAAGTACATTAGAATGGGTTAAGGGAAAGTCAATTCTGGTGAGAAAATCATCAGCAATATCTACTATTGGAATAACTTGCTACCTCCTTTAGCCAACAGAATTTTTTACTATAGGATAAATATTCAGAAATAATTTTGTGCAAACAAAATGTTTATTCTTTTTTTGGTAAAGAAGCATATCACTTTGATATTTGAAGCACCTGATTTGTTCATTTGACTTTGATGGTTTCTTGATATTCAAAAGAGTTTAACTCTTCAATCAGGACCATTACTTAATTAAGTATTTGTATGTTGCATTTGCATGGGATAGAAATTACAAATGAGTTACAGTGAATTAAATTTTGAAAACAGCAGGTTATTTACTTTAGACATGGTTTTAAAATCTGTCATCATAGTTTTACATGTTGGTACAGAATTTTGGAAATAGCTTTATGACTTAATTTATATACCCTGCTTAATTATCAACATTTATTCTGAGGTCAATCATTGTGTATGCTATATTATTCTTTAGTCATCCACAAGAAACAGAACACAATCATAAACTAGTAGTTATATTAATGTAATCGACAACAATGTAATGAAATTACATTTAACTACTTTGATAATTTGGAGAAAAATAAATCTCTAAATTGTGGGAAAAAAAAAATCTATCTTGCAACTTCTGCAGAGTATGAGAAGAAACTGGGTGAGGAAACTGGTATGTTCCACCCTTTATTACATATCAAATGTCTTGTGAGCATAGATTATATTACTTTTTTGAGGGCGGGTACCAGGGACTGAACTCCACCACTGAGCCACATCCCCAGCCCTATTTTGTATTTATTTAGAGACAGGGTCTCACTGAGTTGCTTAGTACTTCACTTTTGCTGAGGCTGGCTTTGAACTCAAAATCCTGTCTCAGCCTCCCTAGCCACTGGGAATACAGGCGGTGCCACCATGTCCAGTTCATAGATTACTTTTATAATTATAATTTAAAAATAAAAATTGTTAGGCTGGGTGTATAACTCAGTGGTAGAGCACTTGCCTAATACGTGGTAAGACCCTGGATTCCATCTGCAGTACCAGTAACTAACTAACTAACTAACTAACTAAATAAATAAATAAATAAATAGAACACATCAATTTAAAAACAAAACAAATCCATTTCTCACGGCAGAGTTTCCAACTTCCCCAGTCACAACCCCTCCCTATCCCCGCTCACCTCAGGTCAGGGTCACTCACCACAGTAACTGCTTAGTGCTGTTCCTGCCCAAGGGGTCCCTGACTAAACCCATCCCAAACACCTAGCTGATCATTATGCTGAAAACCCAGTCCATTCCCCTCCTGCAAAGCACCTTTTCCTGATTTGTTTATGATACCTTCACCCTTGCCAGGCATGAAACTCTGGGTAGTACACATGCTTTGTTCCCTCCATACCTACTCTGCCACTGGTTGCATGCCCAAAGTCCTATTCTCTATGGCTGCTGCCTCAGTCTATAACTTTCCACTCTTTGGTACAATCCTGCCTCAGATCTGCCTCACTTTGCACCCTCTCAATGGGTTTCCCAGCTTCCTGCCTGTACCACACTGGGGCTATATCACTGATTTTCTACTAAGACCTCTCCTGCTGGTGCCTCATGCCCTCCTGACTTGAGCCTTGCTTGAGTTCCTGCACTGGAACTGCCTTCCTCCTCTCCACTTACCCCAACCCTCGTCTATCAAAATCATTCACTTCCATTGTGCTCCTCCCAGTTTGTTGCAAATGCCACTTTATCCATGAAGCTTTCCTAGGTCTTCCAACCCAATACAAGATCCCTTGCCTCCAATCTACGAGACTTCACTATAGGTTTTCAACCTCACCTCAGTGAGATACAGGATGGGGACACAAATGAATCAAACAGTCACTCTGTTGTCCTGTCAGTAAGGAAATCAGTCAACTTGGGGAGGTAGGACTTGGTGTGGAAACACCACTCATTACAAGTGGGAAAAAAATGGATGCCTTATAGAAGAGTTTCTTGACATCATGACCTCCCTCCCTTCCTCCCTTCCTTCCTTCCTTTCTTCCCAGGGAAGGAAGTGCCACCATATTCTGGAAGGGACTTCCATGCAAAGAGGAATGAAGTATAGAACTATAGGAGCTCAGGGGGATTAGAGCACTTCATTGAAAAGGCAACATGGGATCTAGTATGAGGTTGAGGTAGACCCAGACATGCAGAAGGAAGAATGTTCCATGGGAGAACAATCTAACGAAAGCATGGAGGTAGAAAAGCATGATGTAGAGAGGCAAAACAGCCAGGAATGGAGGCCCTAGATTTCTTTGGAACTCACCTCGCACCCTGGTGGGAGCCCGGGGCTGTGTCCATGATTGATATGATGGGTATCCATGTCTGCCCCTCCTCAGGGACCCCAAGATTGCTGCTGCCATACCTTGCCCAAGGGACACTCCCATGCCCTCCCTATAGTGCAATGTCAGGCTTGCTCTGGGACTGGCAGAGAATGATGGGATCTGGAAGCAGAAAGTAATCTATCCCTGGGGAGAGGCAACATGATTTGGGGCAGTGCTTTTCAATTTCTATTCAGCCCTGCAACTCTTTGTTACAATGAAACCTTATCTGGGAGCCTAGAATGTCAAGCAGAAATCCAATCAGGCCCAAGCTGGGTGTGGAGAACTGAGTCTGGTCCTCTCCTCCCCGCCAGCTGTAGTCTCTGAGAAGGAAGCTCTGAGCTAGGTTAAAAAATCACTGATTTTAAAAAGAAATTCTTGAGCTTGGGTTGTGGCTCAGTGGTAGAGTGCTTGCCTAGCATGTGTGAGGTACTGGGTTTGATCCTCAGCACCCCGTATAAGTAAATGAATAAAATAAAGGTCTATCAACATCTAAAATATATTAAAAAAAAAAAAAAAGAAAGAAAGAAAGAAAAGAAATTCTTAGGCCTGATGGCCTAAGGAAAGGGTCCTGGCCCTCTCCAATACAAATTGTAGCTTTTCCCCTAGGACGCAATTCTCTACTCTTCCATCACAAGATTAGAGCTACCCCCACCAAACCTATTTCCCCAGTCAATCTAACAGCTCTCCCACTGAAACATGTGCCTTTTAAACATATGAGAAGGGGCTGGGGGTATAACTCAGTGGTGAAGTACTTGCCTAGCATTTGACCTTTGGCACCACAGTAACAAATGAGAATATGTTTATCTTCACCTCTTTAAGAAAAATGAAAATGTGAACTACTCCAAAACACCAATTTACTAATCACACTGGCAAAGATCAAAAAGTCTGATGATGGTGGCGCAACAACTTAGGAGGGTGAGGCAGGAGGATAGCAAGTTCAAAGCCTGACTCAGCAACTTAGCAAGACCCTAAGCAACCTAGTAGACCCTGTCTCAAAATAAAAAATAAAAAGGGCTAGGGATGTGGCTCTGTGATAAAGCACTCTTGGGTTAAATCCCAGTACACACCAAAAAAAAAAAAAAAAAGCACTTGCCTAGTATGTGTGAAACACCGGGTTCAATCCTAAGCACCACATAAAAATAAATAAAATAAAATAAAGGTATTCTGCCCCATCTACAACTAAAAATATTTTTTAAAAAAATAAAGGTATCGGTGTGTCCTGCGCATGAGCCCCATAGGGCTGGGGAGGCACCAGCTGCCGCGTAGGGAGGAGGCCGAGGCCGCAGCTTGGGGGAGGCCGGGTCCCTCTGCGCCTGTGTATGGCACAGCCAGTGTGAGACGAAGAGACAATCCTTCCCCGCCACCCGGATAATCAAGAGTTTTGGCCGGACCTTTGAGCACACACTGAGATAGTCTAAGGAGCCAGACGAAAAGCACAGACTATGGCACTGAAACGGATTAATGAAGAACTTAGTGATTTGGCCCATGACCCTCCAGCACAATGTTCTGCAGGTCCAGGTGGGGATGATATGTTTCATTGGCAAGCCACAATTATGGGACCTAATGACAATTCATTTTCCTACAGACTACCCCTTCAAACCACCTAAGGTTGCATTTACAACAAGAATTTATCATCCAAATATTAACAGTAATGGCAGCATTTGTCTCGATATTCTAAGATCACAATGGTCTCCTGCTTTAATTATTTCTAAAGTTCTTTTATCCATTTGTTCACTGCTATGTGATCCAAACCCAGATGACCCTTCAGTGCCAGAGATTGCACAGATCTATAAAACAGACAGAGATAAGTACAACAGAATATCTTGGGAATGGACTCAGAAGTATGCCATGTGATGCTACCTTAAAGTCAGAATAACCAGCATTATAGCTGGAATAAACTTTAAATTACTGTTAAAAAATTTTTTTAAAATAAAGGTATTGTGTCCATCTACAACTAAAAAAAATTTTTTTTTAATTAAAAAAAAAATAAAAAAAGGTAGGCTGGGGATATAGCTCAGTTGGTAGAGTGCTTGTCTCGCAAGCACAAGGCCCTGGGTTCAATCCCCAGCACCACACTTAAAAAAAAAAAAAAAAAGGTTAAGGGAGCCAGGCAGGAGGTGCACATTTATAATCCCAGTTACTCAGGAAGCTGAAGTAGGAGTATTCCAAAGGCCAGTCTGGGTGAATACAGAGACCCTATCTTAAAATTAAAAATAAAAAGGGTTGGGGATGTAGTAGTAGAATGACCCTGGGCTCAATCCCTAGTACCAAAAAACTAAAATAAAAATAAAAAATAAAAATGTAGCAGGGAGGAAAAACGGCCCTCTGTTGTTCTTAGGAGTATAAACTGGCTTGGTTATAATCTTCAAAGGGCACTTTAGCAATATAAAAATATAAATCACTTTCTCTCTCTTTCTTTTTCTTTCTTTTTTTTTTTTTGGTACTAGGATTTGAACCCAGGACCTCAGACATGCCACAAGTACCAAATCTTCACTTCTAAGAATTCATTTAGACAGATAACACCTCTTTATAAAATCATTCATTGTAGCATTGTTTGGAGTAACAAAGAATGGGAAAAAAACAAAATGTCCATAAGCAGGAAGTTGGCTAAATTATATTACATCTAGAAGACAGAATAGTCTGACACCATGAAAAAAAGCAAAGTAACCTTTAAAATAAAAAAATAAGGTATGCAACCACCATTACTAAAAGGAGAGGCAGTGTGTGTACATGCATATAATTATATATAACACATGACCGCACATGCACAGATTACTTCTAAAAAACTGTTAGGAACTGATAATGGAGTTTGCTTTTGGGAGGGACACTTGAGGGCAGAAAGGACTTACTTTTCACACATAAACCTCTTAGTACTTTGAATATTTCCCTTACCAAAACAATTAAAAACAAACAAGAAGCTAAGTGCAGTGGCACATGCCTGTCATTCCAGCGATCTGACTTGGTAGGCTGAGGCAGAAGGACTGCAAGTTCCAGGTCAGCCTCTGCAACTTAGTGAAGCCCTAAGCAACTTAGTGGGACCCTATCTCAAAATTAAAAATAAGAAAGAAAAACAATAAAAAATTAAAATTAAAATAAAAAAAATAAATAAATAAGAAAGGGCTGTGAATGTAGCTCAGTGGTAAAGTGCCCCTGGGTTAAATTCCCAAAAAACCAACAAACAAGAACTCCCAGTTTTGGTCTCAGGGCTATAGTAGATGGCATCTCTAAGCAATGTTGAACCCTCTAAGGAAGAAATATCCTCCTCTTCAGTTTCCCCACTCCTTTGCCTATTCTCCATCCCTGCAAATGGGTGAAGTGCCCCACATATAGGCATCTAAAGATGAATGGAAGTCACACTGAGAACCATCTGCAGCCACCATGCCCAAGATGTCACTGGGTCCCCAGAGTCTGGCTCCCTCAGAAGGACTCCAAAGTCTTGGGTACCTAGCTGTGAACCAGACCTCTCAGCCTGGTCTGCCACCCTTAATTATCCACCTACAGTTCTCTCACTCCCTTGCTGCAAACTGGGCCAGATAAGGCAAACTCCTCTTCTCTTTTCAGAACAATAGTTCAATGATCCCTGCTTGCTCAGTTTTGTAGATGAACCTGACCTTACAAAATAAAGTGAACACTCTTTCCACTAATCCACCACCTCTTCCTGACAGAATCCCAGTGACAGTGTCTGGCCAGTAACAGTGTGTCTGAACTTACAGTCTAATCTTAGTATGCTTTGCACCATGGACCAGACAGGCTTGGCTAGTTCCCTGGTGGGACTGGAAGTTCCTGCTCTGCTCAAACTGGCCTTTGCATCACCCCTTTATTGGTAAGCACCAGTAGGGCTGTGCCATGGCCAACATCCTTTCTGATTGTTTGGTCCCAGTGCCAGATGGTTAACTATTTTTTTTTTTTTTTTTTTTTTTTTTTTTTGCGGTGCTGGGAATCGAACCCAGGACCTAGTGCTTGACAGGCAAGCACTCTGCCAACTGAGCTATCTCCCCAGTCCGGTTAACTATTTTGAATACCATTTCTGCTCCCAATGGAGCCCAACCACTCTTATCCTGCTTCCTCCTTCCTCTCAGCAGAGTACCTACAACTTGGCAGGCACATGTCAGATGCCTGCAGGTCCCACCCAGTCCAACATGTACCCTAAATTTGCTTAGCCTCACATTGTCTCTATTCTTTCCTATCCCCACACCAAGTCCTGACCATCTTTCAGGCTCCACTTTCCAAACCAGCTTCTCCAGGGATCTAACTGCTGTATCTTCAGGCCACACTGATGCCTCCACCTATAAACCAAGTCTGCTGCACTGACAATCACTGTCTACAGAATAGTGCTCACTCTTCCTCTCCCTGCCTTAGTCTTGTTTTCCCAAGTTATACTTTCAAAAAGTGTAATTTTTGTTAATTTTTCTGAGTTGGAAGCACGTGCATAGGGTGCAAAATTCAAATGATAAAAAAGCATATAAAGCACCTATCCAAATCAACCTCCAGTTTCCCAGTTCCTCTCCCTCTCTCCCAAGGTAACTGCAATTTCTCATGACCCCAAAATAAGTTCTGTGCATGAATTCAGAAATACAAATGTAAAGACCTAGATTCTAAGCAGCTCTTGCAATCCCTTGAGGGTAAGAACCCTGTCATCCCTCTGTGGCCCGAATACCTGGCCAGGGCACTTACTAAGCATTAGACTCTAGGTGACTGTCCAGTGGATGAGAGAGAAGGCACGGACAGGTGGTGGAAGGAAAGGAGACACAGATGATGAAAGGACAAGTCAGAGATTTCTAAGGGACAAATCATTACAACTCCCATCCTGCCACCCCAACCCTTTTCTCTATGCATCCAGAGTTGCCTAGGCCTCCTCACCCAAGCCCTCACGCACCTTCTTTGGAGAGAAGACGCCCACAGTTCCCCCATCCTCCCGGACGGCCACCCCCATCTCAGCCAGCAACGCTTCTCTGTGGGTAAAGGAGAGGCAAATGTCAGTCTTATCCTCACTAGCTAGGACCTTCCCTACAGGGCCTAACCACCTCCCCTAGCCCACCGCTGCTGCTGCCAGCCCCAGCCCCTCACACCTCTCCATCCTCAAGGCCTCTGTCTTACGCAGCTTTTCCTCCCATGTCTCATTCAGCTCAGCAATAATCTTCTCTGTCTCCTAAAGACACAAAGGTGGGCAAGGATCAGGACAGTGAGGACAAATACTTACCATGAGGACCATGGTATTCATGGAATTCCTCCTTCCTCGTCAGGAAGTTAAATTTCCAGCAGCTCCCAGATTCCCATCCCTTGCCAGTTCTAGCTTCCCACCTGCAGCCTCTCCATGGCCTCCTCAGGCCCAATCTGGGGCTCAGTATTGGAAGAAAAAGAGGGCTCCAGCTCCCCATTATGTGCAGGAGGAGTTGAGGGTAAAGCTGGTGGAGGAGGAGATGATACAGCTGGCAGAGCACCTCCAGGACTCCCCTCTTCCATTTTTAGGCCTGTGAGGGAGAAAGGTAAAAGAACAAGGCTAAGGCCTATAGCCCCAGCTACCTGGGAGGCAGAGGCCAGGAATTTGAGATTAGCCTGGGCAACATCGTGAAACACTGTCTCAAAAAAACAAAAAAGAAAAGAAATGTGATTAAATGAAGATTGAACTGATTAGAGACTATAAAAGGCCATGAGCTTCAAAAAGGACTTCCTAAGTTATCTGGGAAACTTCCCATCAGGCAGGGAGTTCTCCTAAGTAGCCTTGACAAATAAGCACCCGATCTCTGCTTCTACCCCATGGATGGAGAGCTCATTACTGAATGAGGTAGCCATTTCTTTCCATTGTTGATGACCTGCATAGTCAGAAAGTTCTCAGCATGTCATGTGTGTTTACTGTTTCTAGTTTTGCCGTCTAGAGTAAGAGTGCTGTTTTTTCCTTCTGGGAAATAACCCATCAAATGCTGAAGGTGAACATCATGTCTACATCATCCTCTTTTCCCAAGAATGCCCTTATACCCCCATTGTTGCTCTCTCAGCACCCTGACGATCCTCAGTGAGATGGACCCTAAGACTGAATGCAGGGTCCATATTTGATCCAGTCAACATGGATTAACTTTCTGTAACACAGATGCTTTTCTTTTCTTTTTCTGATACTGAGATTGAACCCATTCTTTCACAGAGGTACATCCCTAGCACTTTTTGTTTTTTATTTGAGACAGGGTCTCACTAAGTTGCACAGGCTGGCCTTGAACTTGCAATCCTCCTGCCTTTGCCTCCCCAGGAGCTGGAATTATACCACCACACCATGCCACCACACCCCATATGGATGCTATTTCTTATCAGTGAAGCTAACCACTGATTTTAGATTCCATTCTATCAATGACTGTTAAGTTTATGATCAACTAAAACCATGATATTTAACAAGAACTTCCATCAAGGCAGGCACTCAAAAGATTCTTCCTAATAATCTACTGTATGAACCATAAACTCAGAATTGGCCATTTATTCTTGAACCTGTCATTAGTTTCAGAAGCCTGCCAAAGTTCCTCCAAATCCTGACTCTCCTCTGGAGAATTAGTCCCCTCCAGTTCTGTAACACTGAAAGAAATATGTGCCTCTCTATATCTGTGTTGACATCACTGAATTTGCAAAGGGCTTCATGGTGGGTGGAGGGAAAGGGTGGGCCAGAAAGCATCACTGAGCTGCTCTTTGCTTGAAGCATCTACCTCCCAGAACAGAGGCTGAGAGCCCCTGTGCCATCAGCAGTTCCCGCAGCCGGGCCACCTCCTCTTGCAGCTCTCGGATCAGCCGGGCATTAGGGTCCTCATTAATGACGGCATTGCAGCGGATTTGCTTGGTGCGGTCAGCATACCTGGGGCAAGGACGGAGGATCAAGACTGGTGAAGGCCCGTACAGGGGACCCCAGCTAGGCAGCCTGTTCCCTGCTCTCCCAGGCCTCAAGATATTTTGGTAAGGCTAAGAGTTCCTCCTGCTTCGTGGGTGACCGGCCTCTGAGGTCCTGTTGCTTTTTTTTACACTGCCCCACCCTTGTCAGAACTAGAAACCCCACCTGAGGGTACTGAGAGTCTCCTCGTAATTGATGTCAGCGGGACTTAAGGCTGCAATCATTGCTGTGCGTGAGTTCCCACCTATGAATGGAGAGAACAGAGAAGCTTTAACTGAGCCAGGTCCTAAGAAAAATCAGACTGGGTCAGGGATCCTCAGTGCCTACAGGGGTCTGACAGAGTCACTATCTGAGGTAAAATGAAACTAAGAGTTGTGGAGCCAACCATGAAATCTGGTGGTTGTGAGGTGAGGTCAGGGAAACATCAGATGTCTGTGGGACTCTCATAGGACCATGGGAGGGGACTGAAGTCAGCAGTGGGTGTGGGGTCAGTGAGGCCCTTGACTTGACAGGGAGGGTGCAGCCTTCAAAGTATATTCCCGGGGTTGGGGAGATAGCTCAGTCAGTAGAGTGCTTGCCTTGTAAGCAAAAGGCCCTGGGTTCGATCCCCAGCACCCCCCCCCAAAAAAAAAAAAAAAAGTATATTCCCTAGGTCAGAGGGGAGAAAGTAGGACAATACTGAGTGGATGTGGGATTCTAGGGGTGGCAAGAGAATTTGTTAAGCTATATCAAAGGGGTTCATGGGAATAGTAGTAGAGTTAAGAGAGAGAGGAGCCCCTCACCCAAATTCTCCTTGAGTAGCCAGGTGAGCACAGAATCTCGATAAGGGATAAAATCTGACTTCCGCTTCTTTGATTGCTGGAGGATGGGAGGGAGAAAGCAGTCAGAGTGGGCCACTCCCTATGCCCCTCTCCTGATCCCCTTCTCTTTCCAACCCCAGGTCTCACCAAATCTGCAAGGGCTGAAATCACCTTCCCTAGAGTAGTCAATGACTTATTGATGTTGGCACCTTCCTGGAAAAGGATGAGGAACGTGGGGATGAGAACTTGCTCTCTTATTATAATCTATTTCCCTTTCTCCCACTCCCTGGTGAGAGTCCTAGGTTACAATCTGCAAGTTCCCCCCTACATGGCCCCCCAAACTGCCCCCATCCATCCTTCTGAAGTACCTTACCTTCAGGCGCATGCCCCGGGCCCCTGAGGAGTCAGCCCGCTCACTCCCAGCAAGGTCCACTAAACTGATCTTACTGACCTGGGGTCAGAGGAAAGAGGCAGGAGGTGACTAGGGTGGATGGTGGATAAGGAAAGCAAATCAAGGGAGTTTGGGTAATTAGCAAGGGCTGGAGAAAGCCAGGAGGGAAGTAAAGGAAAAGGATAGGAGAAAATAGAATACAGGAAGACAACAATGAGGAGCTGGTTACTCGTTGATTTGTTTACTTATTCACTTACAAGTCTCTATAGGTTCACTGTGTACCAGGACAAGGGACACAGTGGGATCACAGCCCTGCCCTGAGAAGTCTAATAAGGAAAAACAAGCAAACAAGAGGTTGTGATGCACTGATCTGATTCTGGTGGGATGGTAGAGAGGGCTGTGGAAGTCCCAGGGAGGCACAATCCAGCATGCTTGAGGAGGGAAGGCCCAGGCCCTTTCCATTATATCACTGTCACCATTGACGGGGGTGGGAGGGGTCCCCACCTTCTCTGAGTCCAGCCCAGTGAGCTGGTCATGGCTGCGCTGTGTGAAGACAATGGTGAAAACAGCATGGGAACGGCTACTTGTCTCATTCATGTTGGTGGCAGCCACAGTCCTAGGGGATAAAAGGAGTAATCACATGTCCTGCCCCTCACCTTTCCAACTCTGGCTCCCTTTCCCTCCGTCAGCCTGCCTCACCGCGCCTTATTTCCACAGTCCATGAGGTCAGCAATATCTGCATAGGAGGTCACAGCCAATTTAGACAGGTCCTGCACGTAGGGACCCAGGATGGGATGCTCCCGGACTCGGAGAGAGCCCCGACTCTTGGGATTCAAGAGGTCACGTACCCGCTCACAATAAATCTCCATATAGCTCACCTGAGTGGGAGACACATAAGGAGGAAGCCGGCAGAGACACTGCCAGTGAAACCTAACACAGCACAGGATATAAACAATTGCGCCTCTGGTATACCAGACAGGTAAAATTCTGCATATGCTAGCTCACTGATCTTCCCACCAACCCCAGGTGAGTCCAATCATTAGCATTTCACACACAAACACACTCAGGAGCTAAAGGCTGAAATCACTGCTCAAAGGTACAGTTAAAAACCAGCAGAGCCAGAATTAGATCCGAGGCTGACTGCAGAGATGCCTTCAGTATTAAATGCTCTGCTTTTCTGCCTTCCTGCCCAGAGGCAGCATGCCCCTTCCGTGCCTCCCACCAAGACATGGGCTTACCTCCACAGAATAGGAGAGCTGAGAGCTCTGGTTCTCACTAACACGAGAGAAGAGGTCCTCACAGAGCTGGAGGGGCACACAAAGAACCACAGAGAAACACCTGTTCATAACATACCTGCAGTGCCCAGCCCTAGGCCAGGTCTTGCCCCAGGTGTCCCCTTTTAACTCTCTACAGTCCTGAGGGCAGGGTCATTTCCATTTTACAGATGTGTAAACAACCTTTTGAGAGGTCACAAGCTAGTATTCAGTGAGCCAGGACACAAACCCAGTAGTACTGCTCCTGAGTCTGTGTGCAAAGTCACATGGCCAGGGAGAATTACGGTCAACTCCCAGTTACCCACAACTAGATCTTTCTATATTTAATACCTTGTCTATAGTACAGAAGCCCAGAGGGGAATTATGTTCACAGATAGTTATGAAACAAAGTAAAACAATAGTAAGTGGTAAAATCCAAACCCAAGGCTCTGATACTAGTGCCTTGACTCTTATCATACAGCCTCGTTGTCTCTGGTGGGAGAAAAAGACCCCTTCCCTAAAAGGCCCTGGGTGTCCAGGTTGCCCCATTACATTCCCTATCACTAAGAGCCTCAGAAAGCCAGATCTCTGATGCATAATCTTTAGACCCCTGTCCTTCCTCCCCTGCAGGGCAGCTGAAGATGCTTCTGCCCTGAATGCCCAGCCAGGGTCCAGGCATGTACCTGAGGCACTATGCCCTGCTGCCCTGGCTCCTGACGCCCCATCATGGTGTAGGACTTCCCAGCCCCAGTCTGTCCATAGGCAAAGATGCACACGTTGTAGCCTTCAAAGGCGTGGAGCAGCATCTCTTCCCCAATATCCCGATACACCTGCTGCTGAGATGCAAACTGGGGGTCCTCGGCCTATGTGAAAGGGGACCAGAGAAAGACAGTAGAAGCACTGAATGACTTTATCCTTTGTGCCTGTGACCCAAGAGTCTTGCTTTTATAAATTTTTTTTAGTAGTCAATGGATTTTTTTGTTTTATTCATTTATTTATATGTGGTGTTGAGTATCAAACCCAAGGCCTCACATGTGCCAGGCAAGTGCTCTACCACTGAGTCACAACTCCAGCCCCCGGTGTTGCTCTTATCACTAAATATTGTTCAAAGGTCCTGTGTGCACTAGCCCCATCATCACTCTAATCAATCCTAAAGATCCTATCCAGCCCCTATTGGTCCTAATTATTCCAAGAGATTCTACCTCCCCCTTCTGGTCCCAATCATAACCTAAGGGTCCTAACCACCCCCACCCAGGGGTCCTCCTCTTCCCAATCTAGTCCCAACCAATCTCCTGTGGCCCTGTTTCCAGCAACAGCCCCTCCCAGAACCTAAGCCTCTGTCACCCCCACAGCTGAGCTCTTCCCTTGGCCTAGCAATCTCACCGAAGTGTGCGACCAGTAGGAGTAGTCAAAGGTGAAACTTTTGGGGGCATCCTTGCTCTGTTTGGGATTGATGATGGCTGAGGAGGCAGGAAAGGGCAAAGAAAGAAAATACAAGGTCAGATCGTCCCCAACCTCTGCCTACTCCCATGAGAGTCCCTGGGATCCAGGCATCCCACTCCCCACCTCTGTCCTAGCTCATCTCTCCCCTTTAACATTCCCCACCCCCTTCAGTCACCAAAGCTAATTTTGGCTTCCTAAGACCCGCCCCCTCTGAGCTGCTTCCCTGGATTGGGCAATGGAGGGCTCTGGGCCAACATTCCCCCTCCCAGGGACAGGAACATGGAAAGGCCAGCCTGCCCCAACCCCCGCCCTTACAACAGAGCACCTGCTCTGTGCCCTGCACAGCCCTCCTCCTGGTTCAGCCCAGCAGGACTGGCCTACACGATGGGACTGGCCTTCCCCACTTGTGCCCAGCCAGGCCCCTGGGACTCACTCACAGGTGGTGTTACCCTGCATGCTGACCACACACTTGGCATCCTGGCTGGTCTCACGGGCATTAAAGGGTCGAACCCTCACTGCCACTTTCACCGAGGCACCAGCCATAGCTCCAGACACTCTTGCCCTCCTCAGCTGGAGGACAGAGAAAGGGTTGATCAGACCCACTAGCAGGACTCAGATATTGCCTCCCAGTTTCTCCTCAAAACCATTTCTCCACTCCCCTTTCCCAGCCCCCTAAGGATCCAGTTCCTGTTCCCCGGCCTTCCTCCCAAATGTCACTGTCTTGAGGAGCTCCCAAAGGTATTCCTGTCTCTCTCCCCAGCCCTATCCCAGCTTGTAGAGACTTGGGTCATAACCCCAGAGTTACCTGGCGTCGTGGCCCCAGACCAGGAGGGCTGTATCAGTTCTGGCTGCCACGGGCCCTCGTAGGGGAAGCCCCATCCTATACTTGGGACCTGGTCACACCAGCAGGGGCTGTGGGGAAATCCTGGTTGTGGGGGAAGAGTGATTAGGAGGCACCAGTGGCTCCAGAGGTCTGTCGGGGGTTCTTCATTTAGAGAGCAAGGGGTACAGGAAATGTTAGGAAAGGTAAGGATAGCTGCCCCTCTGGAGTAGCTGAATACAATGTGAATCCAAGGGCAGGGACTGTGATATTTTTATTCCTCAGTCACTCACAAGCGTACTGAATGCTCAGACAGAGGGGAGAGAGAGAGAGAGAGGAGCTGGACAGAGGGCAATTCAGAGAGGGACACATGAGCAGAGACACTGAGGATGGCGGGAAGGGGGAGAGGAGGACATAAAGTCATAGACACCAAGAAAACCAGAGAAATAAAACAAAAGGCAAGACAGAGGACATGCTATGGAGAAAAGAATGAGAAGAGGGAAGAAGAGATACGGGGAACATCAAACCCAGAGATGGTGAATTGGAAGCCCAGAAGAGAGATGAGAGAAGAGAAAATTCTAATTGTAAAACCTAACCTATAATCCCCTACAGAGTCAGCAAAGGGAGACCTTGAGCCCACCTAGAGCCACCACTTATAATCAAGTGGTTGGAGATACTGACTGGGACTGGGCTCCACTGGACCTGCCTTGTGAGCAGCCCCTTGACCAGCCCCCAGCACTTCCTCCTCAGGATCCAGGACAATGGGCAGGGGAGGGTGGGGTCATCCTGTATCCATCACACCAACCCTAAGGATCCACAGCTGTAGGACCAAGAATACCTGTGTCTTTGGAGGGAAAGGCACTGGGGACCTCCTTGAAGGAGGAGAGAAGGTAAAGAAGCAGGCTGATTCTAACCCCAGCCTGGAGCTAATGCTATGGCATCCACTGGGGAAGGTGCCAGGCTGGAGCCCAGGAATGTGGGTGATCGGGTGCCCACGCCCTGGGAGGAGAGGCTGAGCAGCCCACGCCCACGGACAGCAGGATGAGGATTATAGAAAGGGATCAGGATGCCGGGCCCCAATCTGTGGCCCCAAAGGACCTCAAACCTCTGTTCTGCCGGGTCTTACCTCACTAGCCATTCTGGGCAGAGCATGGGAGGGGTGAGGGGTTGGTCTGTCCCAGGACAGGAAGGGAGTAGCCGAAATCACAAACGCTGGCTCAGGAAGAACAGCCCTGACCCCTCAGACCCTGACCAAGGGAGGGAAGGACACTGCTGAAGACACGCGAGGGTGACGCCGTTGCAGCTAACAGAGCAGGGAATAGGATGGCACGGCTAGGTGTCAGCGGAGTAAAGGAATAGGGAGTAGGTACAAGGGTCTGCCGGTGTAGCTTTAAGGGCACAGGGGGTACAGGGAGGAGCCCGCGGCTGGGGTGGGGCCGAATGACCCGAAAGGGGACCTCGGGTCACCTGCACCTCGCCCACCCCGCAGTTCTCCAACAGGACCCCGTCGGGCCTCTCGGAGCAACCATACAGAGTCCGTCCTGCTGTCCAGCTAACCTACGGCTACCCGGGGCCTGGCACCTCTCTGCGCCTCAGCGGGACAAATAGCACATGATCCCAGCTCTAGCGTTCAGCCGGCGCCCGCCGGGCGGTGCAAACGGGACCCCGGCTCCCCGCCCCCCAGCCCAGCACATTCCTCCGCGGGCGTCCCTTCCCTTCCCCCAACCCCCAGCTCTCACCTCGTCGCTGCGGGGCTCCGGGAGCAGCTCCGCGGAGTGCAAAGGGACAAACTTTCCGGGAAGCGTGAGACGGGAGCGGGGAAGATCGGGAGCCGGTTCGGGGCTGCCCCCGCCCCTCGCCGGGTCCCCGGGCGGCGGGCGGCGGACTTGCGCCCCGGGGGCGGCAGCAGAAGCGGCGCCAGCGGCCGGCGCCCGCCCGGGCAGCGCGAGCTGGGGAGGGAGCGAGGGGCGGGGGACGGGCGGGGGATGGGCGGGCGCGCGCACGCTGTCCCAAGAAGAGGCCAGGAGCCACCCGTCTACTCTTGTTAAAGGGACAATGTTCCCGGACCGTGGGCCCTCCGGGCGGGGACCTGAAAACCAAATTACTAACACAGAAGGGATAGCCAAACTTCGAGACTTTGGAAATTACCGGCTCCTGAGGAGCCGGGAAAGGTGTAGGCGGTCCGCAGAAGGAACCCAGGCCCCGGACCCGCGCACGTCGCCACCTCGGAGGCGCGCCCGGCGGGACAGGGGCGCGCCGGGGAGGCGGAACCGCGTGTTAGGCTCCTCCCCCGGGAGGCGGCTCAGCTGAGGCCCCGCCCCCAAGCGCGGGGTGCGCGCAGGCTCCTCCCTCGGCCTGGATCCCGGCGTCTCCCTTCCTCCCAGTTCTGCCTGTAGTTCTAGAATTCGCGGCTCATCTTCCTCAGGTGCTGTGGCCAAGTACGGGCGCCGGCGCCGGCGTCGGCAGAGCCATCGCTGTTCTCTCCTGGTCCTCAAGTTTGGCTGTCCGGGACCTCCCGGACGCCACCTCAGGCGGTGGTGCCGTCTGTGGCTGCAGATACCTTCCCAGACGCAAACAACCTCTCCTGACTCAGCCTGGCCACTTCAGGGCCCAGACTGCCCCTCAGGCATGGGCCCACCACGTCAGGTCCAGAGGGATTCTTAGGCCCCACGATTATACCTTCCGGCCTAGCAGTGCCCGAAGGTTCAGCCAAGACCCTGTCCACCTACCTAGGGACCCTGTAGCTCCTCAGGCCTGGGACCTTACTTCCAGGGAGGTAGAGGCTACTCTACTACCCAACTGTTAGGCTACTGACTCCTCAGTTCCTCATCCACCCTCTCAGGCTTGGGTTGCCCTCCAAGGCCTTGCCTACCGCTGGGTCAACTGTTCAAGACTCCTGTCTGCCTATTCCCACCCTCACCCCCACCCCTGCCCTGGTACTCGGGATTGAACCCAGGGGTGCTCTTCCACAGAGCTACATCCCAGCCCTTTGTATTTTTTTATTTTGAGACAGGGTCTGGCTAAATTGCCCAGGTTGGCCTTTGAACTTGACATCTTCCTGCTTCAGCCTTCCAAGTACCTGGGATTACAGGTGTGTCCGACTGCCCTGTTGTCTGACTTCCTTAAGCCCCCATCTTGTCCCTTTTAGGCCACCCACGGAAGCCCAACTGTTGAGGTTTAAATACCCCTCAGAATGCCCCTCAGCTCCCAGCTGCCACTAGGTCTGTCCCAGGATATTCCATTTAGATCCCACCTGCTCCTTCATTCTATCCCTATCAGCCACCTCTGCCCTTAAAATATATTTTTTTAACCTCAAGTAACTTTTCTTGACCCATACCCAGTTACTCTTGGATAAATACTTGTTCAGCTCTAAGAGTTCCCAATTGACTTTTTCTGTCTTTTTTTTTTTTTTTTTTTTTTTTTTTTTGCGGTGCTGGGGATTGAACCCAGGGCCTTAAGTGCTTACGAGGCAACTTTTTCTGTCTTGTGTGCAGCCTATATGCACTTTCCTATCTCATCCAGGTTTCCTCCCCATGCCCCACCCCCATCCCTACCCACCAAGTTCTGGGAATGGATCCCAGTGTCTCTTGCATGCTAGGCAAGAGTTTTACCAGTAAGCTATATTCCTAATGCTCTTTTTTTTTTTTTTTAATTTTTTAGTTGTGGATGGACACAATACCTTTGTTTTATGTATTTTTATGTGGTGCTGAGGATTGCACTCAGTGCCTCACATGTGCTAGGCAAGCACTCTACCACTGAGCCACAACCCCAGCCCTTATTTAGTGTCCTCTTTTTTTGTGAGGTACTGGGGATTGAACTCAGGGACACTCAACCACTGAGTCACATCCCCAACCTTATTTTGTATTTTAATTAGAGACAGGGTCCCACTGAATTGCTTAGCACCTCACCATTGCTAAGGCTGACTTTGAACTCACAATCCTCCTGTCTTAGCCTCCCCAAGCCGAGCCACTGGGATTGCAGGTGTGCACCACCACGCCTGGCTCATGTAGTGTTTTTGTTGTTGTTGTTGTTGTTTATTGTTTATTTAAATAATATCTTTATTTGTTTTATTTATTTATTTTTATGTGGTTCTGAGGATCGAACCCAGTGCCTCACATGTGCTAGGTGCACTTATTAACACTGAGCCACAACCCCAGTCATCTTTGACTGCCCCTAAATATGGCACTGTGCAACTGACCTCCCTGTTCACCTTTTGGCACAAAGACATTCTCAACTGCCTCTCTTTCCCTGTCACCAGTGTACTACCCTGTCCACACTTTCACTTACCATTCATACCTGATTCATTTACCAACCTTCAAATTTGGTCATGTCTTTAAGTGCCCCTAACCACTAATTCTGTGCCTCCTATTCCAATGCCTCTGCCCTATCCAATCTCCACTTATCCTTTTTCATTGCATCATCCCATATTACCTATCAAATCCCTTAACTGCCATCTGTAAATTTTACTTACTTTATATATTTAGCTTCAGAAATTTATTTCTTTTCCCTTTTACCACATCTACCTTTCCTGTACTTACCATCTTCAGCCTGTATGTTCATTTAATAGTCCAGACCTAGAAATATCTTTTCTCCACACCACCTCCATCTCTGGGGATTGAACCCAGGAGCTTATACATGCTAAGCAAGCACTTATCACTGAGCTACATCCCTAACCTTAAAAATACCTTTTAGTCACTGTTTTCAGGATTCACACATTCTCTTTCCAGTCTCTAGATCTATAACCCTGAGTAAATGATTCATTTTCCATTATCCTCTAGCACCAAGAAGGAGACCTAGTCCAGGTACCCAGCCTAGTCCAGTCATGCAGGCACAGGAAGATGGAGAGAATCTCATTCCCTTTGCCAAGTGAGTCCTCCCTGCTGGGTGAGGAGAATGAAAATGGGATGGAGGGAAGATTGCATGCCTGAGTTCTTCCCTGAGAGGATAAGGAAAGAAGGAACAAGAAGCTCAGCTTTGTGCCTGGGCTCAAGGATAGTTCATTAATTTATTTATATATTTTTGGTGGTACTGGGGATTGAACCCAGGAGTGCTGTACCACTGAACTATACTTCAGCCCTTTTTACTTTTTTTTTTTTTTTTTAAATTCTGGACAGGTTCTCAAATTCTCTTGCAGTGGCTTCTCAAGTAGCTGATATTACAGGCATGCATCACCACACTTGGAATTCTTTTTTTCCTTTTGAATTGCTGTGAATTGCATCCAGTGCCTCAGAATGAATTACATTTTTAAAAATATATTTTAGTTGTAGTTAGACAATATACCTTTATTTTATTTATTTATTTTTATGTGGTACTGAGGATGGAACCCAGTGCCTCACACATACTAAGAGCTTTACCACTGAGTTACAAACCCAGCCCCCTTTCCCCTTTCCACTTTTTGACACAGGAGTGCTGAAGCTGGCCTCGAACTTGTGATCCTCCTGCCTTAGCCTCCTAAGTCACTGGGATTACAGGCATACACCACCAAACCCAGCTCAACAGATAATTTTTAAACACTAGTCTGGGGATTCAACACTTACATATAGGTACTGCTCTCATAGAGCTTACATTCTAGGGTGGGGAGACAGAATATGTAAACAAATATAATTTCAGCTAGTGATAAGTACCATGAAAAAAATAAAACATAAGTGGAATATAAAGGAAAATAGCAGGTTTTGGAGGATACAAGGTTAGATAGGATAATGGTAGGGAGGTGAATTTGAATTGAGATCTGAAAAGTAACAGGGAGCTAGTCTAGAGAGGAATTGAGTCCGGGAAGTAGGTTAAGAAATGAAAAGCCCCAAGAAGGAAAAAAGCTTGGTGTGTTCTAGGAACAGGAAGTAAGCCAATGTAACTGAAACTTAGTGATCAAGGGAAGAGTAGATAGAGTAAGGTCAAAGAGTCACTAGTCAGAGGCCAGATCATTTGGGATGTTATAATCCATAGAATAGAATTTGAATAATAAAATTTGAAGGCAATAGTAATCAAAGGCTGAGGATGTGACTCAGTGGTAGAGTATTTGCCTGGCATGCATGAGACCCTGGGTTCGATCCCCAGCACCACAGAATGAAGCAAGGGAGTAACATGAGCAGAGTTTTTTTCCTTCAGCTTTTTATTATGGAAAATTTCAAACAAATATAGAACCACAGAAAATGGTATCATGAACTGGATGTGCCCTTTTCAGTTATCTTCAATAATTATTTTAAGAATAATCTTTTCATACCCATTTACCCCCTCCTTCCCAGTTTATTTTAAATACATCTCAAACCTTATATTATTTCACATCATATTTTAAAAGATTACTCTCACTGCTCTGTGCAGAATAGATTGTGGGGGGATGAAAATGGAAGCAGGGAGAAGAGGAGGAATAGACCATTGTAATAGTCCAGAAAGGAGAAGATGATCTGGAACATGGTGGTGGGAATGGATATGGTGGAGAGTAGCCAAATTCAGGTATATTTCAGATGTAGAACTCAGCACTTGCCAAAGGATTGGAGGGTGAGGGAAGGCAAAGCATACCACGTTTTTGGTCCTAACAACAGGGCATTTGGAGTGCCTTTTAGCAAGGTGGGAAAGGCTGGAGGGTATAGGGTGATGTTGAGTGGAAACCAAAGAACCAGGGTTGGAAAAATAGATTTGGAGTCATCAGCACATTGATGGTATTTAGTCATGAGACTGGGTCAGATCACCTAAAGAGAGAAGGAGATGCAAAAGATCAAGGCCACCTTAGCCTAAGTCACAGGACATTATACTACTTTTTTTTTTTTTTTTTTGGTACCAGGTATTGGATCCAGGGGTGCTTAACCTCTGAGTCATAGACCCAGTCTTTTTTATTCTTTTTTATTTTGAGATAGGGTCTTGCTAAGTTGCTTAGGGCCTCTGCTAAATTGCTGAATCTGGCTTTGAACTTGCCATCCTCCTGCCTCAGCTTCTTGAGCTGCTGGGATTACAGGCATGAACCACCATGCCTGGCAGGACATTACATTTCTTAAAGATCAGGAGGGCTGTCATCATTCAGTCTGGGCGCTTCAGAATTGGAGAGCACTATTCTTTTTTTTTTTTTTTTTATTTGTTCTTTTTAGTTATATGTGACAGTAGAATGTATTTTGACATACATACATAGAGTATAACTTCCCATTTTTCTAGTTGTGCATGATGTAGAGTTAAACTGGTTGTGTACTTATGAACATAGGAGAGTTATGTCCAGTTCATTCTACTGTCTTTCCCATTCCATCTCTCCTCCCTTCCCCTGACTCCACCCTGTTCAATCCCTTGAACCTCCACTCCTCCTCACCCCCACCTATTGTGAGTCAGCATTCACACATCAGAGAGAACATTTGGCCTTTGGTTTTTTGGGATTGGCTTATTTCACTTAGCATGATAGTCTCCAGATCCATCCATTTATTGGCAAATATCATAATTTCATTCTTCTTTATGGCTGAGTAATATTCCATTGTGTATATACCACATTTTCTTTGTCCATTCATATGTTGAAGAGCACCTATGTTGGTTCCATAGCCTAGCTATTGTGAATTGAGCTGCTATAAACATTGATGTGGTTGCCTCACTATAGTATGATGATTTTAAGTCCTTTGGGTATATGCCAAGGAGAGGGATAACTCTGTCAAATGGTGGTTCCATTCCAAGTTTTCCAGAATTCCCATACTGCTTTTGAGAGTGATTGCATCAATTTGCAATCCGACAGCAATGTATCAGTGGTCCTTTTTCCCCACATCCTTGCCAACATTTATTGTTGCTTGTATTTTTGATAATTACCATTCTGACTGGTACCAATCCCAGTGGAGTTTTAAATTGCATTTCTCTAATTACTAGTGATGTTGAACATTTTTTCATATATTTGCTGACCAAATGAATTTCTTCTTTTGTGAGGTGTCTGTTCAGTTCCTTTGCCCATTTATTGATTGGGTTATTTATTTTTTTGGTGTTCGCTTTTTTGAGTTCTTGTCCTGGAGATTAATGCTGTATCTTGTGGTGAGCTAGCAAGGATTTTCTCCCATTCTGTAGGTGCTCTCTTCATGTTCTTGATTGTTTCCTTCGCTGTAAAGAAACTTTTTAGTTTGATACCATCTATTTATTGATTCTTGGTTTTACTTATTGTGCTTTAGGAGTCTTTTTGAGGAATTTGGTCTCTAAGCCAACATAATAGAGATTTGGGCCTATTTTGTCTTCTAGTAGGTACAGGGTCTGGGATCTAATGCCTAGGTCCTTGATCCACTTTGAGTTGAATTTTGTGCAGGGTGAGAGATAGGATCTAATTTTATTTTTAATCAGTTTTTTAAAAGAATTTAACCTTTATTTATTTGTTATTACATGGTGCTGAGGATCAAACCCAGTGCCTCACACATGCTAGTCACGTGCTCTACCACTGAGCCACAAATCCCGCCCTAATTTCATTTTGTTACATAGGGATTTCCAGTTTTCCCAGCACCATTTATTGAAAAGGCTATCTTTTCTCCAATGTATGTTTATGGCGCCTTTGTCTAGTATTATTTATGTGGCTTTGTCTCTATACCTTCTGTTCTGTACCATTGGCCTATGTGTCTGTTTTGGTGCCAATACTATGCTGTTTTTGTTACTATAGCTCTATAGTATAATTTAAGGTCTGGTATTGTGATGCCTCCTGCTTCACTCTTCTCACTGTGGATTGAGAGCACTATTCTTAAACAGCTCTGTACACCCCTCCCTATCTACAAGGATATTATTCCTTTGGAGACAGAGGAGAGAAAGTAGGGATAGAGGTTCTCTATCCTGGAGGCTTACATTGACCTAAAAAAACCCTGCCTGTCAAGTCACCTGAGTAACCAGGGTCTTCCTCTGGTTTCTTTGGCAATGAGGTATAGAAGCTTGAGATTTAGTGATATTTGAGGTTCCGAATATAGCCCATCTCCTCCTTCACCTCAGTCCCAATCTCCACTCAAATCAAAGGCTTCACCACCTTCCTCAGCTAAGTAAACAGAGAAGATATGATTTGAGGGAACCTGGGCAGCTGTATGGTCCCATGGAAAGATGGGTCCCTGAATCCTGTAGTGAGAAGATGCTGTAAGAGCCAGATGTGAGCTTACTTTGTCCTTACCTCAGGTGTTCCAGAGTGGTCAGCCGATCTCCACCCCACAGCCTCCCTTCCCAGGGCCTCACATCAACATCCCAGCGTTATGGAAATGTCTTCTGGGAGAATCTTTGCCAAAGGCCCAGGTGAGTAGGAGAAAACAGTGACCAACTAGAGGTAGGAAGGTGAGCCTGTACAATTTTTAACTACCATAAATCCTTATAGCCTTAGTCTGGAGATTAATTCCTCACTGGTTGATGGGCGTTGTAGCTCCTAATGTCAGAGAGGTAGCTGGGAGAGGCCATCAGAGAAGCACTATGGATGGAGGTGTCCCCTCTGACCTTACTCCATTTTTGTGCTTCACAGCCCCACCTGGACAGAGGAACAGTATACTCCACCCATGCTGGTATGACTAACTCTGACCTTCAATACTTCTCTGTTAAAATTATACTCATTGCCTTCCTGTCCCCAGCTGTTCTTTTACACCTCCCCTCTGGTGTTTCCCAACTGACTACCAGTTCATGGTCTAAACTTTCCTTTTCTGTGAATCAAGCATCATGTTTCTAAGAACTGAGCTTCCCAAGACCCCTGATTCCCTAGTTCAGTCCAAGTTCCCCCCCAAGACCCAGTTCTGCCTTCTAGCTCCTTTTCTTCATTCTCTGGCACAGAGAACAACTGGCTACTCTCAGCCTGGCCTGTACCCTCTTGAGGGGCTCCCACCCCCTGAGATGCTTTGCAGAAGAAAGAGAAGAAGATCACTTTCAGAAGGAATGAAGCAGGGACCTGGGGGCATCCCAGCCCTGGTAAGGGCTGTCTCTTATCACCTGGAGGACCTGAGGAAACGCCAGAGAACAATGGATGAGTAAAGAGGCCTGAAATCTGGGCTCTGGGAGCCAAATAGGGTTTGGGGCAGGATAGTTTGAGCTAAAAAAGGGGTTGAGTGCTTTCAGGGAATTGGACCTTGTTTGGGAAAAAACTTGGAGCAATTTCTATAGTGTAGAAAGGAGGAGGGAACTGAAGGATGGAGGACTAGCCACCTGAATTGTAAGGAGTTGGCACTGGATCACTGAAGACAAGAGAGTATGCCATAGAACTAGGGGGAGCCAAGAGTCACCTCTGGGTCCCTAGACTGAAAATACTGCAGCCTGGGGGGAGTAGAAAATTGACAATGGTGAGTTGGAGGTCAGTGCCAACATCCTTGAGTCCCAGCAGGAAGTACTTCAGAACAGAAAGAAAAGAAAGGTGAAGGGTGGAGAGCAGGAAGCCTGGCCTCCAGGCACCTCTCTCCTAAGCATAAAGTTTCCACAGACTGAAGAAGGCCCAGTGGGGCAACTCTGGGGCAGCATCCGAGCCTCTGGTGCTTGATGAAGAGGGCTGTGGATTCTCCAGCACTATTGAATATCCTGATCTGGAAGAGGACCATTTTGTCACTCCTGGCAGGGACCAGGTATGGCTGGAGAGGAACTTGGGGAGGTGAAGGGTGATGTGGATCCTTGGTTCTGCATGAGGAAACAGCAAAAGCCAGGTTGGATAGCTATATTCAAGAGGTACAAAAATAAAGTAGGTGACTTGTGGGTGTCTGGGTTTGGGGCCTAGGAAATCTGCAAAGAGATCTGTTGTTAGGTTCTTTCATTCTTTTTTTCAACTTCTCACTTCCAGCTGCTTTGGTCTCCCTGGAGTCCCCTGAGGCAGGATGGGGGTTGTGCCTCCAGATGGCTGAGCTCTATGCCCTACAGCACTGTCACAGCCAGAAGGAACCCTGTGTACAATTCCTGGGGCATGGAGTTGGAGTCTGAGGAGTAAGGAGAAACCATCTGTGCCCAAGATGCTGGTGCAACTTCAGGAACTCAAGAATAGTTCCATCATTAGAATCGCCCCATCGCTGGTATGGAGGCGTTTCCTTTTCCTAACTGTTGGTCCCATCCTCCAGATTAGGCATTCACAGCCCCGTTGGGCTCCCATCTCAACTACCGGAACTCAAGCCGGTTTTCCCTTAGGCCTTCCCCTGGCTTTGTGTTCTCTGGTTATTAAAGAGCAAGCAAGTGAAGCCTGGAGTTGTCTTTCTTTCTGCGAGGCAGTGATGGAGAGGCTAATGAGGAAGGGGGGCTCATTTCAGCTTCTCAAAAATGAAGTCGGCCCGTGTTCCCAAAATAAAGAAGTCTTGCTGGAATAGTCCTGCCTGCGTCTAGAGTTTCTCACCAGTCCCTCTGGTTCCAGCTCCCACCGGGTCCTCCCAGACCAAGAGTCACGTCGACCGGGCTTCAGTCTTTGGACCCAGTTTTCCAGTCCCTCAGCGCCTCTGCCCCTTTAGGGACTTGCTACGAACAGACTAGCAAACAGTCCCTCCCAAGGGCCACCGAAACCCAGTCCCTCCGCCCAACGCCCCACCCAGAACCCCACGTGCGCTGACCCTAAGTTCCCTTCCCGACCCCATTCCCTTAATTGGGAGGTCCCGCCCCGTGCGCAGTGACGTCAGACGTTGCTGTCAGCCGGCGCTGTGGGGGGGGTTGGTGTGGTGTAGAATGGCCGCTGCCGCCGTCACCCGCGGGACCCCGGGAGGTAAGAGACAGGGCCTCTAGCCCGCCTCTCCGCCCCCGCGACAGGGGGCGCAGCTCTACCGGGTCCGGATATGGAGCACGCGCCGGGGACCACCGTCTTACTCCTCCCGGTTCGCCCCCACCTCCCCGCTTCCGTCCTCCTCCCCCGCGCCAGGGGGCGCAGCTCCGCACAGGGCCCCACCGCGGACCTGCGTGTGCTGGGGACAGTCCTGGAGACCCCCGCAACCAGCATTAGCACAGCCCTTCGCCCGCTGCGCACTCGCAGACTCTGCTACGCGCCTTCTCCAGGACATCTCGGTGTGCGGGCGGGACCCTCCGGGACCCTCCCACCTCAGATGTTCTCCTGGGACTCCCCCCGATACCTCCATGGGGGCAGCCTCGAGCGCCGGGCGTCAGAGTCCTGTGCCGCCCCCGGACCCGCAGCCCAAATCCCGCTCCGCACCCTGGCAGGCTGCCTAGCCCGGACTGCGCACCTGTACCCTGGGGCGGAGTCCTTACCCCAACCCCAGCTTCACTGCACATAGCCGTACTTGGATAGGCCTCCTCCCCCTCTCCATCCCTGGACACCAAGCAGAGCCCGGCTGAGAGCCTCCTCCAGCTTCCATCTGTTCCCCCAGGCAGGCGGAGGCTCAGACTACAGCCAGAGCGGTAGATGGGGTAGGGTAGGACTGGAAGCCAAGGGGAGGCAGAGGCATTTGGGAAGAGGAATGTGAGGGAATGGAGAGGGTTGTCAGCCTCAGGGCGGTTGTCCCCAGGGTGGAAAGCTGGGTTCTGCACCTGCCTGGTCCAGATTCTGCCAGGCCCTGAGCAACCTGGAGAAAAGAGTAGGTTAGGTAAATTACCATATCTGCCCTTCTTGAGAAAATCAAATAGAGAAGAAACTAAGGGTGTGTCCCCTAAGGCCTAGCTCTCCACCCTTAGATCTCCTGCCCTCATCTGAACATCTACACTATCTTGCCTACCCATCCTCCAAGGACCAGATGCCCTGAGTCCCTGCCCCCAGAACCTGATCCCACAATAATCCTAGTGGCTGCAAGAGCCCAAATTGTAGGGCCTCTGAGGCCCTAGCCTGACTAGCCTTCTCCCCTACTCCCTCCCACCCATTTCTTCTGGAACACTGTTATTTCTCCCCACTCATGTTGTTCCTAGCACCATGTATGGGTTCTCCTTACCTCTATTCCCGGGCTCTACTGTCATATCATAGTCCAGCACCTTCCTCTCTCTTTTTCATCTTTCCCAGATATCATGACCCAGTTCTCTATTACCTCCCCCATCTCATGCTTCTCATCCTGGATTAATGTGGGGGCTTCTCCATAATCTTGTTCTCTCCCTTCCCAGCACAGACTCCCCCTCCCCCTGGCCTGAGGGGCCGGGGGTGACCTTGCTCCCTGGAGCCCTCACCATGAATACCAAGGATACCACGGAGGTTGCTGGTGAGTTCACAAACCACGTTCCCAGTTTGGCCCCACCCTTATGTTCTCCCTACTCATGGAGGCTCTCTACTTAGATTCTCTGCTTTCTTGTCCTGGTTGCAATTTTCCCTGATGCTCTGTGTTGCCTTTGACCCTTTACCCCTGGGCTGCCTCTCACAGGAATGCTAGAGCAGCACACCAAACCCTCCCTTCTGGTTCCCTCTAGAGAACAGCCATCACTTGAAGATCTTCCTCCCCAAGAAGCTGCTGGAGTGTCTTCCCCGCTGCCCACTGCTGCCTCCAGAGCGGCTACGGTGGAATACAAATGAGGTTTTCTGGGGAGCCTGGGGGATTAGGGCCTAGCAAGGCCTAGCAGGCTAGAGGAGGGTGAGTGGGGTCTTTCTGGGTCTGTGCACACTTCTCAGTGCAGAACACTGTTTTAGAATCATAGGAGAGGTATAAAGACATGAATCTCAAAGGAACCCACTGCTCCTTGGCATATCCATCTGGGTAAAAACAATAGTCACCACCTATTATTTCTTACACACTGGGTACCATGCTAAACACTTGGCCTGTGGTATCTTATATTTTTACTCCCGTGTTATTGATGAGGAAACTGATGTACTACTTGTAGTTTCTCTAACTCATTCCAGAGTCACTGTTGTTAACCACCTTCTGGAAGTCATAGTCATTGTGTTACATGCTTTCTGTATCTTGCATACTTAGTGCCTTATATGTAGTCAATGGTCAATAGTTGTTGATTTGATGTTAGAACTGTCAGTAAAAGGGTATGTGTGTGCATATGAAAGCTTTATGTGCCATACATAGAGCCTTGGAATTTCTAGTCATGTAGAAGTAACACATAGCACTTCAGGCTCGTAGGGCACTAACATGCAGGAGGTGACGTTAAGAGCATGTTCAGGGAGAAATCAAGGGACTCATCTGGCAGGAATGGTACATGGAATATGGGTAAATAGAACCTTGAAGTCAAGTTAAAAAATCTGAAATTCTTGGTAATGTCAAACTAATTAAAAGTTTTTCTCAGGGAAGGGCACAAAAGTAGGATTTGAAGTAAAATAATATACAGAATGAGGAATGATGATGAACCTAGTGCCAAGATATAGGCTCTACTTGGAAGGGAAAGGAGAGAAGGTTATATTTTGTCTGAGATGGAACCTGGGAGTCTCAGGAGGGCAGAGGGGCCTTTCTGGGCCCAGATACCTAGAGGTATCTTCCACCAGCTGCCACAGCTCAGCAGAGACTGAGACCCTGAGTTAATGACCAAGAGATCAGGCTGAGACCTTCCATGTAGGGAATACCCACATGAGTACCTCCTCTCTCACAGGAGATTGCATCCTACCTGATCACCTTTGAAAAGCATGATGAGTGGCTATCCTGTGCCCCAAAGACAAGGTGAGAAAATTCTCAAAGGTAAGAAGTGGCAGGAGTTCTGAGTTCTGTACACAGAACTTGAGGTGAACCCTTTTCTTCCCAGACCTCAAAATGGCTCCATCATCCTCTACAACCGCAAGAAGGTGAAATACCGGAAGGATGGTTACCTCTGGAAGAAGCGAAAAGATGGGAAGACCACCCGAGAGGACCACATGAAACTGAAGGTCCAGGGCATGGAGGTAAGAGCATTAGGCATCTAATCATTTGCCCTGCCCACCCTCCTCCACTCT
Organism: Sciurus carolinensis; assembly: GCF_902686445.1. Lineage (NCBI taxonomy): Eukaryota > Metazoa > Chordata > Mammalia > Rodentia > Sciuridae > Sciurus > Sciurus carolinensis. The sequence continues at coordinate 54,453,100 of NC_062215.1, read as the reverse complement.
TTACTGGGCTCCAGCCCTACCGGGGCTTGGGGACATTGTCTACCTCTTCCCCTCCCAGTCACTCTTCCCTTCTTACTTTGGATCAGCTGACTAATCACTTAGCCCACTCTCTACTTCCCATTTCCCTCCGTGACCCAACTCTCCAGGCCTTAGTGCACTGATGCCAGTCCCTTGGCTTCTCTTGCATTTCCCACAGGGATCCAAGCAGTGATGCTCTAAGCACAGGTTTCTCTTCCCAAATCATTGCTCCTCCTCTCAGATGCATTCTTGCTCTGCCCTTGGATTTCTGGATAGTCCCATATCTCAAATCTGGCCCTCATTGTAAGGCCCCAGCCCCAATGTTCCCTTCTCTCAGTCCCTCATCTGGGGCTCCTGGGATTTGAAAAGGGTGGGGAATAGATGGGGGTGGAGAGAGGGTTGAAGAGGAACTGGTGGAAAGATTGGGATTCCTGCAAAGGGACTGAACAGAGGAAGAGTTGGGGAGCAGACTAGCCCTCCCCCCACCCCAGCCTGTCTCCTGGCAGTGTCTCTATGGCTGCTACGTTCACTCTTCCATCGTCCCCACATTCCATCGGCGCTGCTACTGGCTTCTCCAGGTAAGGATGAAAGAGCTCAGGGAGCTAGACTCTACTTGGCTCTTTGAGGGACAGAGGGGGTCTAAAAGGATAAAGTGGAAGGATGAGTAGGTTCAATGTAGGAAGAAGAGACAGGGGGTTGGGGATGGAGAGAGCTAGAAGTTGGGGGTGAGTTAGAAGGGGAACCAGGAAGAAAGCAAGAACTAGGGAGTGAGCCCATGAACCTCAAGACCCCATGACTCTCCGTGTGTGCCCTTTTGCTCTCAGAATCCTGACATCGTCCTTGTGCACTACCTGAACGTCCCAGCCCTCGAGGATTGTGGAAAGGGCTGCAGCCCCATCTTTTGTTCCATCAGCAGCGACCGGCGAGAGTGGCTGAAGTGGTCCCGGGAGGAGCTTTTGGGACAGCTGAAGCCTATGTGTAAGGAGTAGGGCAAGGATAGAACTCCAAGGGGAAAGTGGAAATGGGGCCTCCCAAAGGTGCTGTGATTCTGTACCCAGAAGCCTGTGGGTGATCATTTCCCCATTTCCTGTGGGAATGCTAGAATTCCTGTGCAGTTCAAAGTGTGGAATACAGAGAAAGACATGAAGGACAGCTGTGACTACATGTCTGAGCAGTCTTGAGGCTCTGACCTCTGTTTAGCATGTCATGCTTGGAGGAACCATCAGGGTACTTTAGAAGCCAGATGTGGTGGCACACGCCTGTGATCCCAGCAGCTAGGGAGGCTGAAGCAGGAGGATCAGAAGTTCAAAGCCAGCCTCAGCAACTTAGCAAGACCCTAAGCAACTCAGTGAGACCCTATCTCAAGTTAAAAAATAAAAAGGGCTAGGGATGTGACTCAGTGATTAAGCACTCCTGGGTTCAATCCTCAGTACCAAAACAAAAGGTACTTTGGGGGTCCTACATACTTCTACCAACTTTCCTATAGTTCATGGCATCAAGTGGAGCTGTGGGAATGGGACAGAAGAGTTCTCTGTGGAACAGCTGGTGCAGCAGATCTTGGACACACACCCAACCAAGCCTGCACCCCGAACCCATGCCTGTCTCTGCAGTGGGGGCCTTGGTGAGCTACCTCCTGACCCTGGAGCTCTCTTTCCACCTAGCTACACTACTGTATATTTGTCTTGATCAAATTTGCATGCTGATTTACAAGTCTTCTGCATGTCCAGAAAGATGGGGCAGATGAGCAGAGGCCCTCCCATCTGGGAACACTGGCCCTAGCTCCTTGTACTTTATAGTCCTGGCAGCCTGTTACCTCACCTTCACCACATACTATCAATTACACCTGGCCTTACCTTTGTTCCTAATTTGCCCTTCTTTTGTCCTTTCTATGCCTGTATTGACTGCTCTGAACTATTTCACCAAGCCGTGGGTCTTACCCTGCAGTGTTCCTCTGGTCGGTTTTATTTTGAAGGGAATGGAGAGGGGATGGGGTGTTCATTTCTGATGCCTCCCAGTGGCTAAAATCAGTATTACACCTCTAGTCTACAGGGAAATTCCAAGAAATACTTTCTAAGGGCTTCCAGAAAGGGAAGGCTGGAGAAGGATGTGTCTTATTCCTTTTCCCTTCCTCACCCCTCTCCCTTCCAGGTTCTGGGAGCCTTACCCACAAATGCAGCAGCACGAAACACCGCATCATCTCTCCCAAAGTGGATCCCCGACCTTTAACCCTGACCTCTATCTCCCAGCCCCAACCCCCTGAGCCTCCTCCACTGATAGCCCCACTTCCCTCAGAGCTCCCCAAGGCACATACCTCCCCATCTTCTTCCTCCTCCTCCTCTTCCTCATCAGGCTTTGCAGAACCCCTAGAAATCAGACTTAGCCCTCCCACCTCTCGAGGGAATTCATCAAGAGGAGGTACTGCCATCCTCCTCCTGACAGGACTGGAACAGCGTGCAGGGGGCTTGACACCCACCAGGCACCTGTCTCACCAGACTGATCGTAGGCCTTCTGTGAGCTTGGCTGTGGTTGTAGGCTCTGAGCCCTCTGCCCCACCAGCTCCTCCCAGCCCTGCCTTTGACCCTGATCGTTTTCTCAACAGCCCTCAAAGGGGCCAGACATATGGAGGGGGCCAGGGGGTGAACCCAGACTTCCCTGAAGCAGAGGCTGCCCGTACCCCCTGTCCTGCCCTAGAGCCTGCTGCTGCTCTGGAGCCCCAGGCAGCTGCTCGGGCACCCCCTCCACAGTCTGGAACAGGTGGGAGAAGAGGAAACTGCTTCTTCATCCAAGATGATGATAATGGAGAGGAGCTCAAGAGCCAGGGGGCTGCACCACCTGTACCTTCACCCCCTCCTTCATCCCCATCCTCACCTGCCCCCTCAGAGCCATCAGGCAGGGTAGCAAGAGGGGAGCCCTTGTTTGGAGGACCTGGTGGGTCCAGTGAATTGGAGTCCTTCAGTCTTTCATCATTCCCAGACCTTATGGGAGAACTCATCAGTGATGAAGCTCCAAGCATCCCTGCCCCAAATCCGCAGCTCTCTCCTGCTCTTAGCACCATCACAGATTTCTCCCCAGAATGGTCCTACCCAGAGGTGAGTCTCAGGCTTATTTCCTCCCTTCTGCTCCATTTGTTTTCTGATTTCCCTGAACAAACTGTATTAACTCTTACCCTGTGATTTGTAACCTAGTTTTCTTTGGTTTTCATGACTTTTTTTTCCTGCATGATGCTGGGGATTGAAATCAGGGCCTTATGCATGCTAGGCAAGCTTTACCACTGAGCTACACCCCAGACCCTTTCATGGCTTCTTGGTTTTCTTTCTGACCTCCATGTTTACACAGAGTGTAGCTTCTCTTCTATTTCCATAGTCCTCACCTTCTGTTTCTCACTTTCTCCTGCTTCCATGTGTCAATATGGTTTTGAGAATCCCCCAGGGACCTTCATTCCCTTGGTGACTATAGTCATAGGGAGGTAAATGGGGCTGTTCATCATGGAGGAGAAAATATACAGTGGAGATATGACTGCAGACAAGGCAACTGAAAGGCCATCTTCAGCAGCGGAGAAGTTCTGCTTTATGCTGCTTCTGAAAGGGAAATGAGGAACTACAATGGGATGAATTAGCCTAAGAACAGAACTTCTTCATGATGATAGTTATCTGGTAGCCTTAGGGAGGCCCTGAGTTCCCCTGATTCTGGCAGATTCAAAAGATTCTGATGGAGATCACGTAACCACTTAGAAGTGAAGTTGGGACGAGGGACAGACTGGTTGATCTCACTTCACTGTGTCCTGTCAACTCCTATAGCCCAGTGTCTGGCAAGCACAGGCTATTCCATATAGTACATATTCCCAAAGGATTTAAATAAATTAATGAATGAGTGAACACTCAACTGCATGACTCTCTGCCTTCTGTCTGCAGGGTGGGGTCAAGGTGCTCATCACAGGTCCTTGGACGGAGGCCGCCGAGCATTATTCCTGCGTCTTTGATCACATCGCAGTGCCAGCGTCACTTGTCCAGCCTGGTGTCTTACGCTGCTACTGTCCTGGTATGGGAATTGGGAACAGCAGGGAACAGATACATGGATAGTTAGGACAGATTAGAGCCTCCAGGCTTCCAGGAAGTATTGGGAACAACTAGATTGTTCTGAGAAGACAAAGACCTATCCAGTCCTGAGGCTGGGCACCAAGTTCCCCAAGCAAGTAGGAGAATGTGGCTTAGGTATTGGAAAATCTAGGTGTGGTCCAATAAATGTACTCTTCAGCTAATCATGACCTTAAATAATTCTGCTCCTTTTTTGGGTCCTACCCTCCTGTAAGATCAGGCATCTGACCAAACGTATCACTAATGTCTACCCAGCCTCTCTGGCTTGATTGGAATCAATCTCCAACCTTAATCCAGGGAGAATCAGAAAGGAGAGATACTGGTCTCTTCCAACCAGTCCTAGGAGTAAAGGACATTAGTTTCTAGACCTTCATTGCCTAATAATGGCAGTCATTAGCCTCATGTGCCTGTTTAATTAAAATTAAATTTTAAATTCATTCCCCTAGTTGCACTGGCCATATTTCAAGTGCTCAATAGCGACACATGGCTGGTACTATCCTATGGGATACAGCAGATACAGAATATTTTTGTCACTACAGAAAGTTCTACTAGACAGCACCAGTCTAGACTGACTTCTTTGCCCTTTTGCCACCACTCTTGCCCCTGACCCTGCATTTAACAGCTGGCCTTCTCATGGGACTCCAAGGACCACCAGAGTGACAGGTTGATAGCTTTGTTATCTATGAAGTTACTCTTACCCAATCTTTTTTTTTTCCCACATTTTTTTGCTGATACATTATAGCTATACATAATGCTGGGATCTGTGGTTACATATCCATAAATGCACACAATATAACAACATAATTTGGCCAGTATCACTTCCCAGCACTCCCCCCACCCCCCGCCACCACCATCTCTCCTCCCAATCTTAACAGCCCCACTCAACTATGCATGGAAGGAAAGGGGATGAGACCAGAGCATAGGAACTGGGAGAAAAAGTCTCAGCCCCTGGGCTTGGGAACAAGACCTGGTGGCTTCATCCTTAGGTCCATAGATTGAGATCCTAGGACACAGTTCTCATTGAACACTGTTGGTAAACAGCCAGCTTACCCCATCTCAGTAACAGACTCATAACCCTTGGGCTCTGGTCTAGGGAACTAAAGGGTTTAACCCCCATCAAGTTATTCATAAATATAGGTGTCTTTGTATGTGTATATGTGCTGGGGATGGAACTCAGGGACTTGTACATGCTAGACAAGTGCTCTACCATTGAGCTATACCTCCAGTCCTATAGATAGCTCTTGACCCTCAGCTTCCAAACTTTGTTGCTGAGTAACAAATGTCCTTAACTCTAGGGCCTAGAATCCCAGAGTTCTCTGGTCCATAGTATATATTAAGTTCTTGCATAAATGGACACCCCTCTAAGTAACAAGGCTATTCACTGAAGCCAGAGGCCTCTTGGCCCATAGCAGGGGAGTTGGGGAGATAGATATGGGATGATGGCAGTGGCTCCAACACAGATGGTCAGAGAAGCCAGGGAAGGCCTTTTCTCTGACCCTGTTTTCCCCAGCCCACGAGGTGGGGCTGGTGTCTTTGCAGGTGGCAGGGCAGGAGGGGCCCCTTTCTGCTTCTGTGCTCTTTGAATATCGAGCCCGCAGATTCCTGTCTCTGCCTAGTACACAACTTGACTGGTTGTCACTGGATGGTGAGTACTTAAATCCTCTGACTCCAAGTGTTAGTTCCCATAACCTTTGAGCATGACATGTTCTAGACTCCTGAGTGGGCCATGTTTCTTCAGTCATTTCTGAATGTGGCAGCAAAGTGCCCTCACCTCCTCTTCCCTGTAAGTCACAGAGTTCTCTTTATGCCAGTTCTTTCCCTGTGCTTGCCATCCTAAGGATGGGATGCAGACAAGGAAGGACAAGGGGCTGGGGATGAGGTCTAGAGCAATATACAGGCATTTTACATGAGTAGATACAGACTTGTACTTAAATTTCTATTTTCCCTTTGATTATAAAGACACATTCATTAGAGGAAATTTGGAAATTACAGGAAAGCACTAAGTGGAAAATGAAATCTCCTATAATATTACTGCTTAGTAATAACCACATTGTGGTGTGGTTTCTTATACAAACACACAGAAGCACACATGTACTCCTCCTGTATGTATGTATACATATATACAGGAGACAGTTTTTGTTTTTACTGGTTCTTTCTCCTGGTATTTTGAGAACTTTCTATGCTGCTCCCTTGAGGTTTGCTTTTCTCTGTCTCTTCCTCTTGTTTCTGTTCTTACCTGTTGGTTTCTTTCAGTTCTGCTGCCACCCCTGTTAGCTTACTATCTCCTGCCATCCCTACTTCTGAGGCTTTGGTCCTCAGTCTTCTTTATGTGTGTGTATGTAGCACTGGGGATTGAAACCAGGGTCTTGAGTATGCTTATAGGTAAGTGCTTTACCTCTAAGTTACATCCCAGCCTTGTCCCATTCTTGGAGCCACTTATCATAAAACCCAAGTTTGTATGTGCTAGGTTACCTGTGTATGACTCACATTTGCCTACCTTGGGCTCTAGCCAGTTCTCTCAGACCCACACCAACTTTGTCCTGTCCTGTGACTGTTCATCACTTTATTTTTCTGCCCTTGCTAACCTTTGTGCTACTATCTCTCAGATGGGTCTCCTTCCTCCCTTTCCTCATTTCTTCTGAAACCAGCATTGGACCTTGCCTCCTTTCTTCCTTTCTTATTGCTTGGCTAATCCCCTGCCCCTTTGTCCTTTCTCTCCTTGCTTTCACCTTGTTTAGCTGTCCTGCTGTCTTCTCTGTACGTCTTGGGTTTTTATTCACCATTCTCTACCTTCCCCTTGCCATCACCTCTATATATTTATCCTCTTCTATGCTGGCATCTCAGAACATGCCCAGCCTTCACCCTGTTTCTGTGCCTGCTTTCCCTTGGTTCGGAGATCACCTCCTAACTCCCCTCCTTGTCCTTATTTGATCTCAGGAGTCAGATATAGCTTGGGTTGTATACGTGTTTGTGCGTGTGCATGTGTTTATATATGGGGTTTGGAGCGGGAGGAGGAATGGACATGGCTATCCATCTGTCACTCCTCCCCACCTCTTTGTGGACAGCTGTGGGGGGCTGGGAGGAGGGGGCGGTGCTTTTCAAATCACAGTCCTTGAGCTCTTTTGGGCAGTGATTAACAGAGGAGGGACCCTGGAGTCTTCCAGCTCCAACATGGGAGACAAAGGTAGTGTCTGGGACAAGAACTGGGGGAACATTCTGCCTAGGATAAGACTAGGGGAGGCCATGCTGTGTGTGATTTGGAGTAGCTGGGGGCTGGATGGCTGTTGGGGAATTCTTAACACCCTCGTCTTGAAGAAAGCAACCTTAGTTCTGGATTCTGATTCTAGTTCATGGGTAGGATTAAGAGTCCTGGTGGCCTTTATTTAGAAGATTGAGTAGAAGGGCTGTTGTTTGGGGGCAAGAGAAAAGAATAGGATTCTGTACCTTCACCCCCCCACACTTGGGGGCAGGTCCAAATGTGGTATTCCGGGCAATACCCAGACCCAGTTAACCTCCCACCCCCATTCCACACAGACAACCAGTTTCGAATGTCCATCCTGGAACGGCTGGAGCAGATGGAGAAGCGTATGGCAGAGATTGCAGCAGCCGGGCAGGCACCTTGCCAGGGTCCTGAGGCTCCTCTAATTCAGGTACTTCCAATGGGGGGGGCGGTGATTTATAGTGTGGAACAGGGAGGGTCCACTAAAGAAAATGGCTCTGGCAGATGCCTGTCCTTACTTGCCTGACCCAGCTTCCTTAGCCAGTCTTCCTCCCTCTCTCTGACATCACCCTGCTTTCAACCCCACCCCGAGGCAAGAGTGGCTATTCTGGGCACCCTCTTGGCACGACAGGCTTCAGACTATTTCTGGTCTGAAGAAGGGTGGAGGTGAAGGAGCAGGTCGGGGAGGGGGCCAGAAGAGTTCGGGCTGAGCTTTGAGGGTCCTAAGTCTCTAAAGGAAGAAGAGTAGGGAAAGGCTGAGAATACTCTGACTCCTAAGGGGAGAAGTCATGTGGGGATGGCACCCATCTGAGTTGCACAATATGGGCAAGGGTGTGTAAAGCCTGGCTTTCAGAGTTGCTGGAATAAATGGGCTGTGGAAGTAGAGGATACTGAGGCCACACAGGAACTCAAACTGGGAGGACTCATAGGCTATCACAGATTTGGGTAATGGGAACCTGGAGTAGGAAGTGTGGGGAAGGAGCAGAATTAGAAGGTAGAACAAGCCAGGAGACCAGATGCACAGGTATTTGCATATGGTTGTATATACCACAGGATGAAGGCCAAGGGCCTGGGTTTGAGGCACGGGTGGTCGTCTTGGTAGAAAGCATGATCCCACGCTCTACCTGGAGAGGTCCTGAACGTCTGACCCATGGCAGCCCCTTCCGGGGCATGAGTCTTCTGCACCTGGCTGCTGCTCAGGGCTATGCCCGCCTCATCGAGACCCTGAGCCAGTGGCGGTGAGCAGGGGCAGCAGGGAGGGGGCTAGACAGCTCTTGGGTCAGAAGGTGCCATGGGATGACGACCTGGAACATTGCAAAGGGGGAGCAGGGGTCCCTGTGGGAAGGGACAGGGCTAGGAGAGGACTGGCACTGAAGGGAATTTTAATATCCTTCGACTTATGAACCTTCAGCCTTTTGGCCTCCTTAAATTTACTAGTCTCTGTCTACCTCATCTCACTGACCTTAGTGTTTCTAGAGCTCACTTCCCTGTCCCTTTATTTCTGATATTCCTGACTTTTACCCCTTTTCCCTGACTGGGTTCTACTGTCCTTCTCTCAAACCCTACAGGAGTGTGGAGACTGGAAGCTTGGACTTAGAGCAAGAGGTTGACCCGCTCAACGTGGATCATTTCTCTTGCACCCCTTTGGTGAGGATACTGGCTCCTGTGAGCCTTCAGGGCAATATGCGACAGAATAGTGCTTCCAAGGGAAAATTCTTTGGACAGTGCAGAGAGTGTGGTAGGCCAGAGTCTAATGACCTGATCTTCTGTGGAAGAGTCCAGGCCTCACCTCCACCTCCCCCTCCTCAGATGTGGGCCTGTGCCCTGGGACACCTGGAGGCTGCAGTGCTTCTTTTCCGTTGGAACCGTCAGGCACTGAGCATTCCTGATTCTCTGGGCCGTCTACCCTTGTCTGTGGCTCACTCCCGGGGTCACGTGCGCCTTGCCCGCTGCCTTGAGGAGCTGCAGAGACAGGAAGCTTCAGTTGAACCCTCACTTGCCCTGTCGCCACCCTCCTCCAGCTCAGACACTGGTGAGGGCTGTTCCTGATCTTTTTGAGAGAGGGGTAGGGATAGGATAGGCCCGGGAAAAGCAAAAGGGCAGGACACAAACTGGGAGAGGAAGAGGCAGGGATGGGGAGATAACAGGAGCAAGAACAGCCAGGGGAGGGAGGTTAGACCTGAGGAATGACCTATAGTTCCTGCTGCCCTCACCCTCTTCCCTCACCTCACAGGTCTGAGCAGCGTGTCCTCACCATCAGAGCTATCAGATGGCACTTTCTCCATCACATCCGCCTACTCTAGTGCCCCGGATGGCAGTCCTCCCCCTGCTCCTGTGTCAACCTCTGAGATTACTATGGAGGAGGTGGTCCCAGGCCAACTCTCCTCTGATGTTCCAGAGGCCCCCCTACTCCTCATGGACTATGAAGCTACCAACTCCAAAGGGTCCCCACCCGCTCCTGTCCTATCACCAGCCCCAGATGATGAGGCTCCAGAGGACACCAGTAGCTCATCGGCTGTGGATGTGATCCCGGTACTGTTTATGCTGATGGAATTAGGAGGGCTAAAAGTGGAGTGGGGTGCAGAGATGGAGTAAAGCAGACAATTTCATGAAGCAGAATCAGTGTCTGACTGCCGTTTGGGAAGAAAGGACATTATACTCTCATTTTGAGACAGGCAAAGTAACCCCTTTGCTCAACCCCTTTCGGATCCCATAACTTAGCAGTCATGCAGCAGCAGAGGTTAAGAATTCTGGGGAGTATCTTAGAGCTGTGTTGTAGTGTTACCTGTTGATCATAAAAGGACAGGATTCTTAAAGACCAGGGAGATGGTGGGCAACTGGGGCAGTGTATAAACAGATAAGTTGTAGGTACTTGGCAGTGTGGTCTAAAATGGGAAGAAGACTTGCACATGGTAAAGGCTAAGGAAGTCTGGTGGAAAGAGTAAGAATGAATCTTCAAACATAACCACATACTCCTCTACTAGAACCTGGGAGACATACTTGCTTTAGAAAGGTTGAGTAATTAGACAGCAATCTCTAAGTACAAAAAAACTTGAGAACTCCACAGTATGGGGCTACATGGAAAATGGCCAACAGGAAGTGCTACAGGCTTTAGAGCTGGAGCAAAGGCCAGACTGGAGCCATTCACCGGGGTGTCATGTGGTCAGTAAGCCTGAGTGGTTCTCAGAGAGCTGAAGTGGTGGGGTGGCAAGCATAGCCAAACCTGTGGGGAGGATGTGCTGTTGGCTGAAACCAGGCAGGCCCAGGTGGGACAGAATCTGGGCCTATTTGCTCAGCTCCTGAATCCCCATTTGGAGTTATGTCTTCTTGTTCTGTGTTCGCCACATCTCAGCACAAAAGGCTGATCCCTCGAGTGAGAGCCAACAAGAATAAATCAATCTAGAACAGTGGCTAAGAAAGAAAAGAGCAGGACAGCAGTCCCTGAGGACTCAAGTGTCTGATGGTGAGAAGGAACCAGACAGGGAGCAGACTGAAGCTACAGTTTTGACAGGGCAAGATCATCTGGCAGTTGGGGCCTCTCATGGCTCATGCAGCTTCTCCCTTTATCTAGGTGGACATGATCTCACTAGCCAAGCAGATCATTGAAGCCACACCAGAGCGGATTAAACGAGAGGACTTTGTGGGGCTACCTGAGGCTGGCAGGGAGCGGACAGGGGCCGTGGGGCTCAGTGAGACCATGTCCTGGCTGGCCAGCTACCTGGAGAATGTGGACCACTTCCCCAGCTCAGCCCCTCCCAGGTGATCAGCTAGGACAAAGTCTCCAGATTCTTCAAAGATGAGAGGAAGGGAAGAAGCACAGCTTCCCTACAGCTAAAGATCCATTGTGATTGAGGCCCTAGGCCATTTGGAAAGGAAACTAAACTGCTTGAAAGCCACTCTCTCTCTTGTTGCTGGGGGTCTTCCTTCACAGCCACCCCTCAGTGGGTCAAGAGGGACTTCAGATGCTCCTTGACATTCCTTCTTCCTATCTCCCACAGTGAACTGTCCTTTGAGCGAGGTCGCCTGGCTATCCCTCCAGCACCTTCCTGGGCAGAGTTTCTGTCTGCATCTACCAGTGGCAAGATGGAAAGTGATTTTGCCCTGCTGACACTATCGGATCATGAGCAGCGGGAACTGTATGAGGCAGCCCGAGTCATCCAGACAGCATTCCGAAAGTATAAGGTCAGGGGTCTCAGGATACATTACGCAATCTTGAGACTGGGTTCCAAAGGCTTCTGGAGAAAGAGCAGTGATCCAGACCGCTCTCAGATGGGATAAAGAGTCAGGGGACCGTGGAGGAGTGAATAGTTCCAGTGTCTATTAGATGGGTTGTGAGGTACTAAGACCCTCTCCCCTCAGGGCCGGCGGCTGAAGGAGCAGCAGGAAGTAGCAGCAGCTGTGATCCAGCGCTGTTACAGGAAGTACAAGCAGGTGAGACCCTTCTCTTGAAAGTATACCACCAGCCCACACCCATTCCAGCCCAGCGCACCCAGAATGCCATCAGGGCCCTAACTCCCCTTCTCTCTCCACAAGCTGACTTGGATTGCTCTTAAGGTATTAAGCATGAGATCTGGGTGAGAGCTGTTTGTGATTCAGTCTTTTTTGTGATTGTGGGGTTAGAGAGAGACTTGCATCAACCTAACTTTGGGGTGACCTTTAGGAATTTAGATCTTTGACCCTTCATTTCAGCCCCTCTTCCTCCTCCCCATCCTTACAGTTTGCACTCTATAAGAAGATGACCCAGGCAGCCATCCTGATCCAGAGCAAGTTCCGAAGCTACTATGAACAGAAGCGATTTCAGCAGAGCCGCCGAGCGGCTGTACTCATACAACAGCACTACCGCTCATACCGTCGCCGGCCCTCAGGCCCCCTGCCTGCCCGCAATAAGTATGGCCCTGGCCCTGAAGCCCTCTGCTACCAGCTTTGTCCATGCCCACTCCCTGTTCCTCATCTTGTACACCTGCCCTTCCCTGCTAGGATTCGTAAGGGGCAGAGGACTTGGGATGCCTGGGTATTCCATGAACTCTCCTCTTAATTCTACCAGAAGCTCCTTTCTCACCAAGAAGCAGGACCAGGCAGCCCGGAAGATCATGAGATTCCTTCGGCGCTGCAGACACAGGTATTGGTCCTCTCCCTTGCTGGATTTCTACCTGCTACCTCCCCTTACTCACCAGGCTCCTCTGACTCCTTTCTCATCTTTCTGCAGGATGAGGGAACTGAAGCAGAACCAGGAGCTGGAAGGGCTTCCCCAGCCGGGACTGGCCACCTGACCTCTCCACAGCCTTCTCACCACACTGGGGAGCTTCTGGCAGTCTTAACATGGAGAGGGCTTTCTGAGGCAGGGGGAAATCCCCTGTCGGCAGCTTTACCTGTCACCTTTGTTGGAGCCTTTCGCAGGCCTCTACCCTCCTTGTCCCAGCTCCAATTCCTACACCTCGCTCCTCCTTCCTCCTCTCTTGATCCCTGACTCCAGAAAACCCTCGCCCCACACACCTGCATCTTCAGCTGTGACTTGCGGAGCCCTGCCTGCCCCTTCTCCACAGCTCTCTCCCTGCCTGCACCCAACTCCCCGTTACTTGACTTGCCTTATTTATTTGTTCGACGCGTCTCTGAATGTATCCGCCTGGGTCCCCACCTTTGCCTTCGCTGCGCGCCCTCGTGTTTCGGGGCTGGCCATGCCCCACTCCGACTCCGCTTGTTTGCGTCTGTTTTCTCCCTTCCTGGCCCTGTCTTACCCCATCACCCCGACTCTGGTACCCACCTCCGGGCCAAAGGGGAGGGGATGTACATAGGAACGCATTGCGGAGTCCCGCCACCATCCCCCGAGGGGAGGGGGCTTGTATATAACTGTAACATACAGAGTATAGTGAAGAATCTATTTAAGACGCGGGAAGGCTGCGTGGCAGGGACCTCCTGCCGGCTCCACGAGCACTTTCTACTTGTGCATGGGCTTGATTTATACGAATTGCCATTAAACATCGCTGCACCAGCCAGTCTCCAGCCTCAGTCTGCGGGGATCGGGAAGGGGCCTCGCCGACAGAGGGGGAGGTGCCTTGCTTGCGGCAGGCCTCTGATCAGCGCTCGGGCTGGGCGGGCGCGTAGTTTTCCGCCTCCGACGTGTTTCCGGCCTTAAAGGCATTTCGCCCTTCCCTTTAAGACGCACCGCCCCCCTCTCAGTCACTCCCAAGATGGCGGACCTACTGGGCTCCATCCTGAGCTCCATGGAGAAGCCACCCAGCCTCGGTGACCAGGAGACTCGGCGCAAGGCCCGAGGTGAGGATCCCAAATTCACAACCGCCTTTCTTCGCCCGGTTCTCGGAACCGCATTCTTCCTTCTTTGGATGATGCCGTCTCCTGAACCCCCAAAGACCCTTCACAGGCCCCATCCGAGACCCTCAGAGTCCCCAAAAGGGCTACGGTCCCGCCCGCTACCCTTAGCGAATGATGATTGGCTACCTAAAGCCAGGCTCCAACCTCCTGCCTCCTTTTCTCTGCCCTGGCCTTCTGCAGTCCTTGTTTCCAATTGGCCAATACGCCCGCCTGTCCGCTGCTGGAGAGTTCTGACTGGCAGGATGCCTCCAACCCCTCCCCATTCGTTCCTTTTTCGATTGGGGGATGGCGTACTGCGTATTCCTACCCCACCCACCTCCAGCTCTTTTCTGATTGGGTTCAGGACACGTTCATCTACAATTCTTTCACTTCTATTAGCTATCTCAACTTAAAGCTCTACCTCCTGAATGTTGTTGGACCTTCTTGACCCACCCCACCCTCAGCACCTCCCATTGGCTGCTAAGTCTTTCGTGTCCTTATGCTCCTCCTCCTTAATTTAACCCGGTACCTTCTGTCTCTGTCCAATAACCTTTTTTCCAACTGTAGCGTTAAATTCGCGAGCTGCCCAGGGGGATCGTGATGTTGATTGGAGGGATGAGAATGTCCCGCTGAGTCCGATTGGTCGTAGTCTCCCCGCTTGTACTTTATGAGTAGCTTCCCAACAGGCGGCCTCGAGTTCGGCTGCTAGCCTAGGGCGCGGCCCGGCGGGTTGGTGGAGGCGTCCCCAGGGTGTGCTGCGGCGTGTGAAGTAGCCTAGCGGAATGTCTGCCTTGGAGAGTACATCAGCTCTCTACCTTGCGGGCCCAGACTGAACAAGCCGGGTCCCAGCCACTAGGTCCCCATCTGCCCCAAAGACGCAGAGCAAGCAGAAGGCCTCCAAAGTGCTCAAGGGCTCCTCGATATCTAAATATTGTCCCTTATTTACTGAACACCTGCTAGGGGTGCCACTCAAGAAGGGCACAGTTCGTTCTGAGATGCTCATTGATTGAAATGATCACACAGAATTTTAATAACCAATTGAATAAGCGCTTTTATATTTTTTTCATATATATTTGAATGTTTATATATGTATTATGTAAATGTTATACACACACACACACACACACACACATATATATATATATATATATATATATATATATATATATATATATAATATATTTGGAAGTCCTGACCTTGTCTGCAGCCAAGATTTGAAAAGTAGATTCAGTAAATGAGAGAGAAGAGTAAAATGTTAACTAACAGAGAATAAGTGTATTTGAAAGCTCTCAAAGGCAAGGAGCACATAGGGAAGGAAGGGGGAATTGGAATTATTTAATGCTCAGATGACGGTCTAGGTGGATGAACACTAGCTGCGGTTGATACACTAGGAAAATTCAGTTTAGTCACTTGCCTGAGGTCGCGTGGTTAGTGACAGAGTTTCAAGCCCAGGTTTGACAAACCTATGTTTTTTTTTTAAATTATTTATATTCAAATAAATGAGTCCCATTTAAACGAGACATTGACAAAGACTATTCTATGTTTATGATATGTAGTATTTCATATAATGTGTAGTATTCTTCTCTCATGTAGTGAATTTTCTGGAGCATTAAAAATGAATTAGCAGGGCCGGGTGTGGTGGTACATGCCTGTAATCCAAATAGCTCAGGAGACTGAGGCAGGAGGATCCCGAGTTCAAAACCAGCCTCAGCAACTTAGTGAATCCCTAAGCAACTCAGTGAGACACTGTCTCTAAATAAAATAAATGTTAAAAAAAAAAAAAAAAAAGCACTGGGGCTATGGCTCTGTAGTTAAGCACCCCTAGGTTCAATCCCCAGTACCAAAAAAAAAAAAAAAAAAAAGAATTAGCAAGGGGTTTCCCCACATTTCTTATATAGTTATTGAATTTCTGGTGTGTGCTCTTACATGTTCTACAAAAAGTGATTTGATAACCAAAAGCTTTTGAATATTACATATGTTCGTAGGGCATCTATCCAATGTTACGTGGTTTTGAAAAGGTAGGGCCACCTGAAGGCTTTCCCATACCCTTTACCTTCATGAGGCTTCTCTCCAGTATGCATCCTCACGTTTTTGCAGAGATTAAACATATGTTATTAACCATAATCTTATACCACTTCACCAGATGCAGAGAAGAGTGGAAAACCGATAGGAAAAAATCAATGACCAAGATAGGATGTACTGGACTGGGGTTGTAGCTTAGTGGTGGAGCGCTTGCCTAGCATGTGTGAGGCCCTGTGTTCAATCTCACCACACAAAAAAGTAAATGAGTAAAATAAAGGTATTATGTCCTTCTACAACTAAAAATATTAAAAAAAAAAAAAAAAGGATGCACTGATGATCAATAAGGTCAGAAGGATGAGAGCTTTTTGGCTATTAGGCCTGGGTCCTGGAAGATAGCTGGACAGGAGATTAACAGGGTCCCTTCTCTCCAGGAGCTTATAGTCCGGGAAGGAAGACAAGCAAATAATAAGTTATGGTGTGTTAGTTCTCAGTATACGTGAGTATCTGAACCAAATATTCTTGGAAGAAGAAGTACCTCTGACTCATGGTGGATATCAATGTTTGCAAGAGGAGGAAAAGCATTCCAAGCATAAGGAACAAGAGGTGCAAAGGCACAGAATGATTAGAAGAATAGAAAAAGGTTCAGTGCAGCTGGATTCATATCCTGTGGAAGAAATGGCCTTAAGGATTTGAAATGGCGGGGGAGGGAGAAGAGGGGATATTTCAGACTGAAGAGCAAGAGAAGGAAGGGACATGTGTTCAAATTTTAAGAGATAATAAAATCACATTGTGGGGGAAGACAGGAATAAGGGCCTAGGTTAGGAAGGCACGCCCCTTGGGGCTGGGGATTTAACTCAGTGATAGAGCTTATGTTTAGTGTGCTCAAGACCCTGGGTTTGATACCCAACACTGAGCATACACATGTCCCCACTCTTCCAGGGACAGAGGGGATATGATATAAAACCAGGATCTGAGGAAAGGGAGGAGAGTTTAATAAGACTCCAGGGTGGAAAGTTCTGTTATAGCTAACCTTGAACACCTACATCCCCAAAGGAGAAAGGTGTCAGATTAGCCATTTCAGCCTTGTCTTGTCCGTAGAAGTGGGGAGAGTGCTTACAAAATATAGAAAGTTAAATAATTTCCCCTTTCCCATGAGACAATGAGATAATAAAATCAGGGACCAAAGGCTTAGTCCCCTTGCCTTCTCTGGCGCCTTATGTTGTGGACATTAAATAAATGTTAATTGGTTTCCCAATTAGGTTGGTAAATGGGGTTAAGCAAGATTCTGGTCCCTCTCAGACCCACTAAACAGTGAGCTCTTAAAGGGCAAAATTGTGTTTGAATCATCTTGGTACCCTAGGGCCTTCGCACAGTGCCAGGTATATAATAAACATCAGTAAATGCTTGGTGATTAAACAGTAATCCTACCTTCCCACCCAACACCTACTGGGCACTTGACTATCTTTGAAGCCTGACACACTCCCCACCCGTGCTTCTAGCCCTGGCCTCATGCTGCCATTTCTCACCCCCAGAGCAGGCTGCTCGCCTGAAGAAACTACAAGAGCAAGAGAAACAACAGAAAGTGGAGTTTCGTAAAAGGGTGAGAACAACTGGAGAGATCAAAGTCAGCCTCTGGAAGGATTTCCGATAAGTTAGAGTTAAAAAGTTGAGGACTCAGTTGCATTGAAAATGTCTCAAGAGAGGTGAAGCCTAAAAGCCAGTGGCATGGAGGCTGGGGAAGGTGTGGGGAGGCAATGAAAGGCCATTGGCCCAGCTGGGGAGAGGGATATTTGGGTGGAGCCATCATCTCATGTCTTCTTCCCTTTCCTTCTCCCAAGATGGAGAAAGAGGTGTCAGATTTCATCCAAGACAGTGGGCAGATCAAGAAAAAGTTTGAGCCTATGAACAAGATAGAAAGGAGCATACTGTGAGTGTCACTGGTCTGTGGGAGGCAGGAAATGGGCAGCTGGGGAGCATAAAAGGGTCAAGAGGGATCCCTGGAGAGGAAGACACTAGGCTCCCTTATGACTCAACAGTCTTTCTCTTATGCCATCCCTTCCAGACATGACGTAGTAGAAGTGGCTGGCCTGACATCCTTCTCCTTTGGGGAAGACAATGACTGTCGCTATGTCATGATCTTCAAAAAGGTAAAAGGCCTGAGCTTCTCACTTTCATCTCTTCCCTTTTCAGCCTATTCCCCCCATACCTGGGGGAGAGGCATGAGATTAAACATTTGTATGGACCCATGACTCCAGCATTCTCTTCTTCCCCAGGAGTTTGCACCCTCAGATGAAGAACTGGACTCCTACCGTCATGGAGAAGAATGGGACCCCCAGAAGGCAGAGGAGAAGCGGAAGCTGAAGGTGAGCTGTGCCTGGCAGTCCCTGGAGCCCTGCAGCCCATGATCCTCACCTGGAATGAGTCAGGGTCAGGGCCCTGAGCATTGATGCCCCTCCTTTGTGTGTCCCTAGGAGCTGGCCCAGCAGCAGGAAGAGGAGGCAGCCCAACAGGGACCTGCAGTGGTGAGCCCTGCCAGTGACTACAAGGATAAGTACAGCCACCTCATTGGCAAGGGAGCAGCCAAGGATGCAGCCCACATGCTACAAGCCAACAAGACCTATGGCTGTGGTGAGCCACACTGGGGCTAGGGGAAACCTGGGGAGAAGAGTATAGGATGCGGGGAGGGGAGTGTAGGCTGATGTTCTGCCCACCTTCTCATCCTCCCCCAGTGCCTGTGGCCAACAAGAGGGACACACGCTCCATTGAAGAGGCCATGAATGAAATCCGAGCCAAGAAGCGTCTGCGGCAGAGTGGGGAAGAATTGCCAACTACCTCCTAGGCTCCCCACCCACTCCCTTTGACCTCTGGGCAGGACAGGAGGCAGGGAAGGACAAGGCTGCTGCTACTAGGACCCATCATGGAGCCCCACCTCCTAATCACCTCCTGCCAGCTGTCACTCAGGCTGGGAGCAAGCAGGTGTTTGATGTGTCACTGTTGGAACTTGGATATGTATGTGGTGTGTGTGTTTGTGTAAAAGAAGAGTGTGAATGTGCAGGTGGGTATTTAATCTGTATTATTCTCTGTTCTCCTTGGAACTTTCTTCCCCTTGGGGCTGGGGTTACTTTACATTCAATAAACACTTTTTGACCCTATGTCCTGGTTTGTTTATACATGAAAAAGTGGACCCTAGAGCCACTGGCAGAGAAGAGGAGACATAATTTTAGGTTGAACTGTGTACAGTTGCTGTTTGTGAAAGTTAAAGATGGCCAACTATTGGCACTGTTCTTAAAAGCACAATTGCTGGAGCCAAATGGCCTGCCAGTTGCTAACTCTGCAACCTTGGGTAAGGGATTTTTATGTGCCTCATTTTCCTCACCCATAAAATGGGATAATATGATAACTATCTGACAGGATTATACAGGTCAAAAGGTCAAAATAACCAAGAATACTTCCAGAAATTGGTTTTTTTTTTTTTTTTTTTTTTTTTTTTTGTGGTACTGGGGATTGAACCCAGGGCCTTGTGCTTGCGAGTCAAGCACTCTACCAACTGAGCTATATCCCCAGTCCCAGAAATTGTTTTTTTGCTTGTTTTGTTTTGTTTTTCAGTACTGGGGATTAAACTCAGGGTGCTCTATCATTAAGTGATATCTCCAGCCCTTTCTATTTTATTTTGAGACAGGATCTTGCTAAGCTGCCAAGGCTGGCCTTGAACTTGCAACCCTCCTGCCTCAGCCTCCCAAGAAGCTAGGATTACAGGTGTGTGCTACTGTGTTTTCCATAGCCTTGTAAGCACTGAAGTGGCAGCTGCTCTCATTATCACTCATCCTCACAAAGCAGTATGGCTGTGGCATTTTCTTCACAGTATACCCTCAGGCCATTTAATGCAGCTCAGTGATAGGCCTGACCCAGCTTTCCCCTCACAGTGGTGGCAGGTCCTTCAGTGCTGCTTTTTCCACTCCTACCCTTTCTCATAGAGCTGATTCCTTGCTCCATCAGCACCTCTTCAGCTGCATTTCACATACAGGACTTACTTTCCCTGGCTTCCCTCCAAAATGTGAACTTCTCTGTTTAGATCCACCCAGCTTCCCCTGGGGTCCCTCACTTCCTCTTATCTTAGCAGGTTTACACATCTATTCTGTGCCTCCCTTCCATCCCTGGACCTATCCACCTCCTGTCTTTCCCAGCCCAGAGCTGAATATCTCCTTTCTTCCTCCCACAAACAAACACACCACACTCTACTTTGGCACCAGTGTTTATTTGTGGGAAAAGGGCTTGAAGGCCTGGGTCTGTCCAGTGGGTTCCTTGGGTCTCCAGCTTTTCACTTGGCCTTTGGGTTACGGAACTTTCGTCCAGCAAAGACAGCCTTGTCCCCAAGAGCCTCCTCAATCCTAGAACACAAAAGTCAGAGTTGCCACCTTCCAACCTAGTAGCCCTCAGCTCCTCAATATCCAGGCCACTGTCCCAATTGTACCTCATGAGTTGGTTGTATTTGGCCAAACGTTCTGAACGGCAAGGGGCACCAGTCTTGATCTGAGATAGGAAGTAGGATTTAGAATTTGGAGGGGTTTGGCTCAGCCCCAAGGGAGCAGCCTTTGGTGGCATTCAATTCAGAGGCAGGCCGAGAACCCCAAGAAAATTTGGTCAAACACTCAGTAAAGGGAAACCCTGAGTACCTGTCCTGTGCAGAGTCCCACCACGAGGTCAGCAATGAATGTGTCCTCAGTCTCCCCAGAACGGTGGCTCACCATCACCCCCCAGCCGTTAGACTGAGCCAGTTTGCAGCTGAGTAGAGAGGATATTTGGTAAGGCCTTGTGTGAACTCCTCAGTGGGAAAGCTAGGAGGTAGGTAGGGCTTTTTTTCCCTTCTATTTTGGGTTGTGGGCATGTTGCAGAGAAGACAGTGACCAAGTTCTTTGGGTAGCATGAGAGAAGAGATTTCTAGTCTTGACTTGGGGCTTCTGAGATGCTTATGGAGAGAACAGAACTTGGGAAACAAGAATGGCATAGGCTGGGGAGGGAGACAAGGCAGGGCCACAGCAGTAAAATGAGGTCAGACCAAGTGTTAGTCAAAGCCTTGAAGTCAAAAAGATATAGGTGAAGTTGGGGGCATGGTGGCACATGCCTGTAATTACAGTGGCTTGGGAGGTTGAGGCAGGAGGACAGCAAGTTCAAAGCCTGCCTCAGTAACTTGGTGAGTCTCTATGTGACTTAGAGCCTGTCTCAAAATAAAAAAAGAGGGCTGGGAATGTGGCTCAGTGGTTAAGCACCCCTGGGTTCAATTCCCAGTACCAAAAAAAAGAAGGTATGGGTGAGGCTGAGGATGTAGCTCAGTGATATACAGCCCTTACCTAACTTGTGCAAGGCCCTGGGTTCCATCACCAATACCACAAAAACAAAAGAAAGAAAAAGTGGTGTGGATGGGTCAGGTGCCAGGGAAAGGTAGACTTAGATTAGTGGGCAGGACTTGCTGGAGTGGACAGAGCTGGGGCTGAGAGTGGCCATGGTGAGCCCCACAGGCAGAAGGCACTCACGCCTGGATGGATTCAGTCACCGAGCCGATCTGATTGACTTTCAGCAGCAGGCAGTTGCAGGCCTTCTTCTCAACAGCCTGGGCAATCCTCTTGGGGTTGGTGACTGTGAGGTCATCCCCCACGATCTGGATGTTCACCCCCGAGAGGAATGAGGTCCATGTGGCCCAGTCATCCTGGTCAAAGGGGTCCTCAATAGAGACCACTAGTGAGGATAAAGGGCAGTCAGGGTTAGAGTCAGAATAAACCTCATGGAGGGATGACAGGGAACAGAATCTACACTGACTGACCCAGGGTTGAGGAGTGGAAGGAAATGAGTCATGGCAAAGCTGGGCACTGAAGTCAGTGTATAAGGCAGTTGCAGGGGACTTGGGTAGACTACTAGAACACCTCAGACTCTCATTAGTATAGTTCTTTTCTTTCTTTTTTCTTTATGATACTGGGGGTTGAACCCAGGGCCTAACTTACATGAGGCAAGTGCTCTGCCACTGAGCTACATCCCCAGCCTTTTTATATTTTTTTAATTTTGGGACAGGGTCTTGCTAAACTGCCTTTTAATGTTTTTTTCTTTCTTTCCTTATTATTATCATCATTATTATTTTAAGTATAAAAGAGTAGGATTTATTCAAGTGAAAAGAAAAGATACTGAGTTCCCACAGGGCAAGGGGGACCCAATAGGGGTTGCCCTGCTCTTAAACATTTGATCCTCTTGCCTAAGCCTCCCAAGTAGCTGGGATTACAGGGGTGTGCGACTGTGCTTGGCTCACCAGGATAATTTTTGATGAAGCTCTTGTAAAGTTCCCCAAGCTTCTCCCCTGTGATGTGCCGGGCGGGGTCATCAGGTGATTTGAAGTCAAGGTCATACTTCCCATTGCGATAGAATTCAGATGCTGCCACATCCATGCCAATCACCACCTTGTCTGGATAACCAGCTGCCTGGATGGCCGTCTTCAGCAGCTCCAGGGCTGGGAGGGAAGCAAGAGAGGACCTGAGACTCTAGTGCCCTGTCTCTAAACCTTTCCTCCCTCTTCCCCAGGAATCCAGGGGTTTTGCACCCCAGGGTGCTTAGCACTGACCTTCATTGTTCTCCAAGATGTTGGGTGCAAAGCCGCCCTCATCCCCTACATTAGTGGCATCCTTCCCATACTTGGACTTGATGACCCCCTTGAGGTGGTGATAGACCTCAGCACCAATGCGCATGGCTTCCTTGAAGGAGCTGGCTCCCACAGGCAGAATCATGAACTCCTGCATGGCCAGCTTGTTTCCAGCATGGGAGCCCCCATTGATCACATTGAAGGCCTGGGATATGGAAAGGGTACTCAGACCTAGGCTGGGGCATGAGGGATCAAGCAAGGCTGGGTGCTCAAGATTGAAGCCTGGTTTTCCTCCTTCCTAGCTGAGTGGTCTAGGATGAGTAATTTTCCTCCTCAGAGGCTTTTCCCCCTTCTTTTCTATAAAATGGGGATAATACCAATTTCCCTGTATAACTTTTTTTCTTTCTTTCTTTCTTTTTTTTTGGTATTATTGGGGACTGAACCCAAGGCCTTGCACATGCTAGACAAATGCTGTACCACTAGTACCTAGTACTTTTTATTTTTGAAATAGGGTCTCACTATGTTGACCAAGCTGGCCCCAAACTTTTGATCCTGCCTCAGCCTCCTGAGTATTGGATAAATTGCTGACAGTTTCATGGCACAGTTCTAAGAGCTTTACAAAAATTAGCTCATGTCATTCTCAAAATATCTCTTATTAGCTGGGTACTATTATTACTTCCTACTTTATAGATGAGGAAACTGAGGCATAAAGAGGTTAAATAATTTGCCTGAGACCACACAACTAATAAACATGGAAGGCCAAGATCAGAATCCAGGAGGTCCTCTCTAGAGTCCATACTCTTATACAGTTATCTTCCTAGTAAGTAACAGTAAATGGTAACATTATTATTAAAATTAAATTCAAAGAGTTTCCAATTAAGAGGGCATTGGTTTAATAAGGACTTGAGGGATACAAAGAAAATGCCAAGTTCCTTGCCATGAAATAGCTCGTCATCTAATGGGGGTTGCGGGTGCAAGAGTGAAATGAGGTCAGAGTATGGAACCTGGGATTGGAATGTGAAGGAACCTGGTTACATAGCCAGGAAAGGAAGCAGAGGGGCTTAGGGAATGTTTGGATTGTGGGAAAGAAGGAGGGGCTAGAGTGTGAGCACAGCTGGGGAGAGTTTTGATTTCAGGAAACCCTTCTTTGGAGCTGAGTCTGAAAGGTAGATTTTCCAAAGGCTGCTTAAGTACCCCTTGTTGGGTGGGGGCAGCTGTCACCCGCGATTTGGCAGTAGCTGCCACACTCACAGGCACTGGGAGTACGAGGTCAGGGTTCCCTGCAAGATCTGCAATGTGTCGGTAGAGCGGGACGCCCTTCTCCGCTGCTCCTGCCTTACACACAGCCAAGGACACACCCAGGATGGCATTGGCCCCAAACTTGGCTGAAAAGAGGCAAGTGGGAAGGAAGGATAAGAGCTTTTCCTGCAGGGTCTGGGATTATTTCCTTGAACATCCCCTATGGTCACCCCAGGAAGAATCTAGAGCTCCAAACCACTGAGCATTGAAAGTTTGTTCTCTCTCCAGTGGCCTGAGGCACTCTGAGAGTCCCCACCCCAGGGGGATGTGTCAGCTTCACATCTGTCCACAACCAACCCAGGTTTGGCAGAGGACAGACCTCAGAAAAAGCCTGTGGAATGAATAAAAAAGTCATCCAGCTCTGATGTACCCCAAAATGTGGGACGCAGAAATAACCCCAACCAGACCTCAGCCCCTGGGGTCTCTCCAATCCTCACACCCCACTCCTTCCCCACCTCTGGCCCTTCACTCACACTTATTCTCAGTCCCATCCAGCTCAATCATAAATTTGTCAACCTTTTCTTGATCCACAACACTTAATTTCTGGAAAGACAGGTTTGAAGAGGGGAGGGCAGAGGTCAGATTTCTCAGGAGTCAGTGTATGTACAGAAACAAGGACAAGTGAAAATATTTGGGGGAGAGGGACTGCCTGCGTGAGGCTCAGGAGCATAGAGAGGAGGGAAGGGGGAGCTGGCTCCAACACTTGCCTTTTCCAGGAGAGCAGGGCCTAGAGTCTTATTGATGTGCTCCACAGCCTTTAGCACTCCTAAAGGGCCGGAGGAAGGGGTTCAGATTTCTAAGTCAATCAGAGTGCTTCCCTCATACCCCGGCTTCTTAAGGACTTTGAGTTCTAGTCCTCTACCCCTGTGTGCCCATGTCCTGAAACCATTCACACAGGTTCTAGCATACGTCTTGGCTCACCTTTCCCCAGATATCGTGATTTGTCTCCATCTCTCAGTTCCAGAGCTTCATAGATACCTGTGGAAGCTCCACTGGGCACAGCTGCTCGGAATCGACCTGAGGCAAGGGGTACTGAAGATCAGAGAGAGTTCCACCCACCCACGACAAAGGGCTGAGTTCTCCCTGAGCCCAGGAACAGGAGACAGTGCAAGAGACTCCCTCTTCTCCCAGCTCCAAGTTGGAAGAGGAGGACCTGGGGAAAAATCTGCGGAAGGGGATCCCAGAGAAAGAACAAGTTGTAGTATGGAGCTGGGGGACAAAGGCCATGTGGGGTTGTAATCTTCAGAAGCAAATCAATTCAATGGGCCTGTGTTACCCTTGGCAGTGTACAGGTCAACCTCCACCGTGGGGTTACCCCTGGAGTCCAAGATTTCCCGGGCAAAGATTTTCTGCATGGCCATGGCTGCACAACAAGAGGAAAGTGTGGACAGTTGATCCCTTGAGGAACCAGAAATCCCTTGCCCTTTAAGAGTCTTCCCCACCCCAAGAAGGCAGGTGCTAGAGCTAAAAATACCCCATAAAAAGGTCACAGACCAGAGAGAGAAGCACAGCCCCCCCCCCCCCCAGAACAGCTCCTATTGCACCTTCCCATCCTAAGAATTCAGGGGCCTCTGCCCGTGTAACTCCTCAGATTCCATCCCTCCCTGAACCCCCCCACCTCCCCAAAAGCTGCACTTGTGCCTTCTCTTTCCACTCTTCTGCTCAAGTAATCTGTTCTCCATGGCTTCCTAGTGAAACTGGAGTTTTCCTCTATGATTATGTTTCTGCTCCCAAATCCTGGCAGGCCCCAAATTCTCTACCAGCTCTTAAAGATGCTTCTCTGTTCATCCCTACTCTCTTCACAGTTTCCTTTCCCCATATCCTTGGGTATTCCAGTGTTTGTGCCATACTGCTTGCTCTAGCCCCACCACTCTTTCAAGCACCCCCAGTCCCAAGAGAAAAAGAGATGAAACTTCCCCCACTTTCTCTAAAGGGGAACCACCCGCATCTCCACACCCTGGACATGTAAGTTTCACCAGACCTGGGATGTCTTCCCTGGGGCTTTGGATGGAGCTCCAAGTTAGGTGGCAGCTGGGACAGTGTCAGCTCACCCCCTCTCAGGCTGGGCATTTATCCCCTGCCACCCTGTCCCCCAGCCAGCCCCGCCTCTCTCTCACTCCATCCTCCCCCCTCCACACTGGGCTGGCTGCCAAGTGCCCACTACTGCCTAAAGCAGCTTTTGGCCATGGGCACCTGCCCCCCCTCCCAAAAGTTAATGACTACCTTCCCCACGTTCTCTGTCCCCCAATAAAAATTCGTATTTTTAATTCTACACTTTGAGAGGTGCAGAGGAGGGGATTCAGACTGGGGGGTCTTTCTCGTCCCCAGGATTATATTCCCCCTTTGCAAAGGTTAAAGAGGAACTAATGCCCTTTAGGAAAGGCCAGGGGTAACCTGAGCCCTGCAGGGCTGGGGAGGGGGCCGGGAAGAGGGGCTTGCAGGATTGACATTCACACATGCTCAGCTCATTCAGCAGGTCTCTGGCCACAGCGGGGGAAGGGACTGGGGCCAGCTCTTAAGTCTAAGTGGAAACCCCCCACTCACCCACAAGGCTAGAAGGCCTTACCTCTTAGGGTCCTCATAAGGGCCACTCTCGGCGCCACCCCATCCTAACTCTCCAGGCCAGCAAAGGCGGGAGGCTGGGGGGGAGGGGGGAGAAGGAGGCCGGTAGACGAATTTAGACTAGCCCTGTGAGATGGCCCAGAGCCCGACTGATAGTGCTGGGACAGCATTTGTAGCCCAATGCGGATCTAGTCGGTCAGAAATCCCTTTTCCTATAGACTTTAAGCGCTTCAACGCGCGGCCCCTGACCATCAATGAATGGTGTTGTATCAGGAGTGAAAAAAAAAAAAAAAATGAATGAACACGAGAAGAGGGTGGCCCTTTGTGAGCGTCTGGAAGCTTGGGGCCGGTCCTGCAGACTACTTGCAGCACTGCAGGATGTTTGTCTCTGCCCTAGGTAACTCTCTCCGCCTTGGCGGGTATCGGGGGAGTGTAGAGTCTGCTCGGAGTTCTCCAGCCTCCAGGGCCGGCCGACGGGCGGCAATCACCCAGGCGCCTCCGCTCGGTCTCGGAGGCCCCTCCCGCCGGCGCCCGATCTGCTTGAGCCAGGTGACTCACCTCGTAGGCCCTTTCCCGAGCTCTCCTCCCTGCCCCGCCTGCCCCACGGGGGTCAGTCTCCTCGCCCCCACCCCAGGAATCCTACCTGCCCCCGGTCTACCATCTCGCCCCTCCCCCCTTATCTCGGGTCGCTCCCTCCGGGATTTTTCCACCCCGGGGTGGAGGGTGTGCGGGCCAGAGTTCAGGAGATGGCGGGAGGGAAGGGCCGCCACGTGCCCGAGCTCGGCCCCGCCCGAGCCTGTCAGTGACTCAGCCACGCGGCTGTCGAGGAACACAAGCTCGGGGGGCGTCAGACTCCAGAGGTTCGAGATGGATGCTGGGGGACCGCACTCTGCCTTGAAAAACCAGAGAGAAAAGGATCCTTGTGCCGCCCGGGAAGCGCGCCAAGTAATCTCCGCGCCCCTCCCCAAGGGACCGGAAGCGGCCAAGCCCCTCAGCAGCAAGGGGCTAGAGGAGTTAGGTCACCGAAGCCAGCGCATCTCTTTAGCGTTTGGCAGCGAGCAACTAATCGCACATAAGGACTTTTTAGCATAAGTTTTACTGGAAAAGACTAATAACCAATAAACCCAAAGTTGAAGGGACTTTCGCCCTATTGAAAAAGTTGCTAACCTTGAAGCCTTAGTATTCTTCCGCTTTGAAAAATTAGTCCCTCCCGTCTCGTCCCGAGGGCGCCAGCGCTCAGTGACCTCGGAAGAGACAGACTAAGGGGCACGGCTGGTGCCCCTTGAGCAGGGATGGGACTTGGGGCGAGGCCCTGGGCTGAGCCGACCCAGGGAAGGGATAATTCCCGGGGGTGGATGCTCTCGAATGATTCTAATCTGTGCGTTCTGGGTAGACCCTGGGGACAAATACCCCAGGTGGGTACCTTTAGCCCTGAAAACGACCCGAGTATTTTTGTCAAATTCCTTCCAGCTCCCGTAAGTAATAATATTAAGAGTGGAGAGGTGGCAGCGCGCACGCCTGCGCTCCCGCCCCTTCCGCCTGGCGGGAGACACGTACCCCGCCCGCCTTCCTTCCCAGGAAGGTCCCTATCCGTCTCTCCCGGCGCGCGCCCGCA
This sequence comes from Sciurus carolinensis, assembly GCF_902686445.1. Taxonomy (NCBI): domain Eukaryota; kingdom Metazoa; phylum Chordata; class Mammalia; order Rodentia; family Sciuridae; genus Sciurus; species Sciurus carolinensis. The sequence goes on along the minus strand of NC_062215.1, from coordinate 54,425,339 downwards.
CAGCGGCCGCCAGCCCCAACCGCCCCACGCGCCGTCACTCCCTGCCCCGGCGCAGGCGCGGGCGCACGCGCCGCCGCCGCCCGCCGTTCCTTCCCTGCGGCGGAGGTGGGGGAAGGAGGAGTCGTTCTGTTTAACCCTGGGTTCCCCGAACTCTAATTTGCTCAATTTGCATTTTGCTAATTCTTCCTCCTTTCTCTTTTCTTCCGTTCTCTGTCTCATTCCTTTCCCCTATACCAAAGTCTGGTTTGTGTCCAGTGCCGACTGGGGCGAGCCCTGACCTTATCCTCTCCCCCGCCACTCCCAACCCCCAACCCCCAGCCATTTTTATAGCTTTCCATCGAACTCTGCAAATTTTGCAATAGGGGGAGGGATTTTTAAAATTTCATTTGCAAACTTCGGTATCTGGGCAGACGGGGGGGAGGGAGGGAATGGGGAGCAAGCCCCGCCCCTACCGCCCATTACAAATAAAAATCCGGGGGGGGGGGAGGAGCAGGAAGTGGCGGTGCGAGGGCTGCTGCACAGCTAGCAGAGCCGCGGTCCGGACGGCAGCGCGTGCCCCGAGCTCTCCTCCTTCCCCCGCCCGCCAGTCCGAGGCAGCCCGAGCCCAGCCCGCAGCCCCAGCAGCAGAGCCGAGAGCAGTCCCAGCAGCAGCGCCATGGCCGGGTGGAACGCCTACATCGACAACCTCATGGCGGACGGGACCTGTCAGGACGCGGCCATCGTGGGCTACAAGGACTCGCCCTCCGTCTGGGCCGCCGTCCCCGGAAAAACCTTCGTCAACATCACGGTACTGCGAGGCTTGCGCGGTTCGGGGCACTGGCCGGCCTTGGATCCTGAGGAAGGGACTTGGGTGGGGGCGGGCGCGGTCTAGGGAGAGCAGCGAAAGGCCGTGACTAGGTGCCTGCCCTGGAAGCGGCGCGAATGGCGGCTGCACGTGAGCAGGTTCCTCAGTGCCCCCCAGTCCTACGCCCCTGGCGGCGGCGCCCATCCCGCTTGCTGCCCCGTTTTCTGCGACGGGGCGTTACATCCGGGGCATACAGGGCGGGGAGGGGCGCGCCGCCCGGTGCGGCGGCCCACTTCCGCCTCTTCCAGGGCGGGGCGGGCGCGCGTTGCAATTTTAACCAGGGATTGTGATTGAGACGGGACTTGGAGCCTCATGACTCTCTTTTAGGCTGTGAACTCACGTCTCGTCCACCATTGTTTTTTATTATGCGGATTAGAGACCCGGCGCAGGGCCTTGGGCCCATGCCTGTCCTTCGTGGGTTCCCTGCCCCTCCCAACCCGTTAGAGAGGGCGAGGCCACCACACACACCCCCAACTCGGCACGTTGTCCTCAGCCTTCCTATGAGGCCAATCCCGGAAGTCCCTTCGCCCTTCCTTCCCGCCATTCGGCAGGACCTGGGGCAAGGGAACTTTGTAAGAAGTTCAGAGATGGTATAAGTCAAGGAATAAGGGATGACCGCTGCTGTCTCCTACCACCTCTCTTGGCCACACTGCCCGGAAGTGGGGAGGGGGAGCGGAAGTTCGAAAGGGGGGGAAGGGGATTTCCGGGCGGGAGGGGACCGGATATAGGGGTTTGGGGTGTAAGGGGGAGGAGGAGAAAGGTTCCCTAGGGTATTTAGACCCGAGAGTTGGCTTACCCGTCTGCTTACCCACCCCCTTCAAAACTTCTCCAACTTTCCTGGAAAGCCCCCAGGGGTCTGTTTCCTCATCTTGGGACATAGATACCTGAATCTAAACTCTAGGTTACTTGGAGACCCAGGCGTCCGAGTTCCTAACATCTCCTGCAGAACCTTTGACCAAATAAGGGCAAAGTTGCTTTCTCTTGCTTTGCCCGCCCCCTCCCTTCCCCTCTCCGCTTCTGCTTTTCCTGAAGGAGACTTCTGAGCATCCAAAGGCTCCCCACTTTTCGCACTTTTGGCCCCCTTATATTTCTTAGATTTGCTTTCGATATTAAAACACTGAGATCTACTTCTCCAGAGGAATATGTTATCCCTGGTCCCGTTTAGAGAGTTCGAGGATATTTTCTGCAGCAACTTTCCCCAGTACTAAAGTGTTTCTCAGATATCATTGACGTGTACCATACCCCCAGAGCTATAACTCCCAAAGCAGTAGGAGAGGTAGGTTTTAGAGAACAGTGAGAAACTTGGTGCATTAGCTTCATGGATGCTTGATTCCTTTTCTAGCCAGCTGAGGTTGGTGTCCTGGTTGGCAAAGACCGGTCAAGTTTTTTCGTGAATGGGCTGACACTTGGGGGCCAGAAATGTTCTGTGATCCGGGACTCACTGCTGCAGGATGGGGAATTTACCATGGATCTTCGTACCAAGAGCACCGGTGGAGCCCCCACCTTCAATGTCACTGTCACCATGACTGCCAAGAGTGAGTTTGTCTTTTACCTTTTTTTTTTTTTTTTTTTTTAAACATCTGAGATACATAATGTACCTCTTTCCATTCCTCTTGGGTACTTTTTCTGTGATTTTATTTTGAAGAGGGTCCGACCAGCATTCTACCTACTCTCGATGTCTGCTGGAACCTTGGATAGTCCCTCCAGTTCCAGTTCTATCTCAGTTCCTCATCTTATGAAGAAGTTGAACTGCATTGCCTTTTTTTTTCTTCCTGGTACTGAGGATTGGACCCTGGGGTGCTTTACCCCACTCAGTTGCATCCCCAGTTCTCTTGACTTTGAGACTGTGTTGCTGAGTTGCCCAGGCTGGCCTCAAACTTGTAATCCTCCTGCCTCAGCTTCCCAAATTGCTGGGATCACAGGCCTTTGCCACTGCTACTTGGCCCCTGTATTACTTCTTTAGTTTTTTCCTGCCTTGAGCATTTTCAAATTAGAAACTCATTTTCTTGGAGTAGGTAGATTGTTGGAACCTAAGTCAGCATTTAGCTCTGCTCTTTTGAACTGTTTTGTTAAAACAGGCTCTTCTGTAACCACTTCTGGCATGAACACAAGAGCCTATATAGTCTGAGCTGTTGACCCCTAAATTTTATTTAGCCTGTTCCTCTCTAGTCTTTAAGCTTGATTTTCTCTTTTTGAAAAGCCCTATTGTTTCAGGTTGACTGACAGCCTGCCTGTGTGTGGGGGGGGGGGTTGGGAGGGATGAGGTTCGGTTACAGCCCCCAGGGCTGGACAGCTGCTGAACAGCTGGCAGAGGGGGTGGAATTGTGACACCTGGGTCCTAGCCTCCTTTCTCTTTTCCTCCAGCGCTAGTCCTGCTGATGGGCAAAGAAGGTGTCCACGGTGGTTTGATCAACAAGAAATGTTATGAAATGGCTTCCCACCTGCGGCGTGCCCAGTACTGACCTCGTCTGTCCCTTCCCTCACCACTCCCCACAGCTTTTGCACCCCCTCCCTCCCATACACACACATATACCATTTTTATTTTTTGGGCCATTACCCCATATCCCTTATTGCTGCCAAAACCACGGGCTGGGGCTGGGGCTGGGGCTGGGGCCGGGGCTGGATGGAAAGATACCTCCCCCTTACCCATACCCCTCCTGTGTGTGGTTGGAAAAATTTTTTTCTCATTTTTGTTTTTTGTTTTGTTTTTGTTTTTGTTTTTTTTTTTTTTTTTTCTGAATAAAAAAGATTCTACTAACAAGGTGCTGTATGATTTGAGCTTAGGTATCAGAAGAGGAGGGACAAGCACTGTGACATACTTCCTTGATCCTGGCTCAGGGTCAGGAACAGAATTAAGGCACTATGAAGTCCAGGTATTTGAGCTTCCTGCCTCCATGTCTAGGATTGAGCCCTTCACACTACTTCCATTTTTCTGCTCTATCCCCATGTCCAGGTGGCCTATGCACTCCACAGTGGTATTTCCAGGCCTAGGTCCTCTAGCATGTGCTAGTTGAATTGGTAGGTAATGGAATAGTCATCCAGACCAGAGAATGGGTCCAAGCCTGCGGGCAAGGCAGGCAGGGCCAGTTGAGTCATCCTCATGTGTAGGTGGGGTTCCCCCCTCTGAGTCACAGCAAATGCTTGTTGGGGCTGTCCCCATGACTACAGGTTAGACTCTTCCAGGATTCCCCTGCCCCTCTGTAGCAGAAAAAAAATAAGAAATTAACAGGGATGGGGATGTATATTGATTGTAAGAGTGCATACCTAGCATGCACAAAGCCCTGGCTTCACTTTGATCCCCACATCTTAGGGTGAAAAAATATTCTTAGTCCACAAAAACAGTTTTATTAACTCATGAAGACTCAGTCCCCTTTGAACCCTCCCCAATATACAACCCCTGAAAAGGACAGGGCCAGATAAAGGAGAAACCTAAGCTGAGAATGTCCCCTATCCCAGAATTTATAAGACTGGAGGAAGAGGGCCTGTGCAAATAGGTTACCAGAGATGCCAGGTGTGGGGAAGTATTAGACAAGGATGGCAGAAGAGGAGGAAGAAGAAGAAGGAGAAGGTGGGGGATCTGTTGAGGGCCCAGGAAAAACAAGGGGGGCTGGAGCTAGGGAGCCAAAAGAAGTAGGAAGAGTGGGGCTGGAGCCCAGGAGTGGGGTCCGTTCTGAGGCAGGGTTGTCCCTTGGCTCCCCTTCCTCATCGCCCTCTTCTTGCCCCTGAGTTTCTTCCTCTTCCTCATCTCCAGGACCCCGATGAACAGGCTGCTTGCAGATGGGGCAGGTCTTCCGAGTCTGAGTAAGCCAGGGGTCCACACAGCGGCTGTGATAGGCTATAGAGAGGAATGAGTTCAGGTACTTGGTGCCTTTGGATGGGGTGAGGGGAAGGCACAGGTAGTGAGGGCCTCACCATGAGCACAGGGGAGTACCCGCAACTTGTCCCCATCTTCATATTCATCCAGGCAAATGGCACAGACATCATACTGGTCTCCTGGATTAGAAAAAGGAATCTAGTCCTTCACTGAGCCATTCTGAACTGGGCCCATGAGAACTCTGGGAGGCCTGCTATACAACTAAGCCCTTCAAAAAAGTTCCCTAGTTCTACAGAGTTAGTGGAAGGGCTAAAACTGAAATAAGCAGGGTAAAAGCCAGGGTAGAACATGAAAGATTGGGGTGGAAGGGACAAGCAAAGAGAAGCAGAGCTGAGAAGGGAAGTGGGTTTGGGGGAGGTGATGTGAGGGTGGAGAGAGAGGGAGTGGGAGGAGTGGAAACAGGGGCAGGACTTCTGCTATAGCCTTATATGGGCACCAAGGGCTCCAAGGCCTGAAAACTCAACCCTTACCAGTTTTCTTCTGACTGAATCCTCCCCACTTTACATTTCTCTGCCCTTACTTCTTTTTTATGCAAGGTCTGTCCTTCCATTATTCCCCACAACTATTCCACTTGGTTTTCTTAGTCCTCTTTACTTTCTATCTATCTCATGCTCTTATCTCCCTCTCCTATCCTCACCATATTTGTGAGTACAGAGAAGACATCTCATACTGCCACCTTTTTCTGCCATCTTTGTGCTCCTTATCTAAGGGTTAGGGGGTCTAACTCCTTCAGAAACCAAGTAAAATATGGGCAAGGCCCTCCCCTATATCCTTACCCTTCTGATAGTCATGGGTAGGAATCTGTTTCAGTTGCTCTTTGGTAAGTCGATTCCGCTGGAGCCGTTTCCGGTGCTGGATACAACGAACTATCTGGGGGAAAGGGGAGAGCATGGACCAGGCTTAGGGAACAAAACTGAATGGTGCAGCACCAACCACCCCACCTCCCATCTCCAATCAGGCTTTATAAGCCATAGTTCTTCCTATCAGGTTCTCTGAACTACTCACCATTACTGCTCCCATGGCCAAAACCAGCAGTCCTACAATCCCAGTGAAAGGAATGAGGTAATAGCCCAAGGGGAAGCTATTATCTGGAACAAGAAGCACCTGGGCCCTGAGGAAAGGAAGCTCAATCTCAGAAGTAAGAAAAGCAAATGAATGAAGGGACTGGGTAACTGGCTCTGAACTAGACCCATGATTGGGGAAAGGAATGGGAATAAAAAGAGGCAGGGGAGGTAGGACCTAAGACTGAATGGTTGGGGCAATGAGACCTGGGTTATAGGTTGGCATGGAACTGCTAAAGAAAGAATCGCAAGGTGGCACATGTCCTACCCTTTCTCGTAGACAAAGAGGGCACGCAGGTACTCGGCACTCCTCTCCCCAATAAACACAGATGGGATCCATATCTGCTGCTGGATTTCCTCTGCAGGGATCAGGGTGTTACACTGGGAACTCCACCTTTTACTGCTTAAGTCCTTTGGGAACCTTGGCATTTGGTATGTTTGCCCCATCCCCACCCAAAGGACTGGCTTCTTTTCCCTAAGCCTTCAGCCCTCCCACTATCTCTTCAGTCTCAGTTCTATTGAAAATTTAGTTCTCCACATTCCCCAACTTACCACTATTCCACACCATGTTCAAAAGTTCATTGGAATTCACATTGTGTACCACAGCTGCACCATACCCAGCCTTCTGAGCATTTAGGACCTAGGGAGATAGGGCAGGAGATAAGGAGGCATCATAGACCTTGCCTGCCTTTGTTCCTGGCTCCTTTGTTTTATACCCTCAGCTTCCCAGCTCCCGCTCCATATTCAGCAACCTTGAGGTCAAAGTTGCAGTCGAATCTTCGAAGCAGTGCAATAAAGACTGACCCGTTGACCGGGGCTGAGGGTGGTGGGGCAATGGGGCTGCAGGCGTTTTCTGGGTGAGCCTCCACAAGGAACCCCTGGGACACAGAAGCAAAAACAGTTGGACATCTCCCTAGGTTCTGCTTCCCACAGAATCCCCAAGTACACTGGCCCTGGCATACTACATGTCCTCTCACTTCCTTCTCATCCCTGGGCTCTGAGCATCCCACCCAAGTCAGAAGTCTGCATCTTTTTTATCCTACAGAGGATGCAATTATAGCAAACAACATCCCTTTTCCAGATCTTCCCATTTTCCCTCTCCCTTTCCCAAATGGGCTAGCCTGTACCCCATCCTCCAGTTTAATTCAATTCTGCCCCTGGTTCCTCACTAATTAATTCAAGTTTTCTAACGTTCATATCACTTTCTCTCAAGTTAATTCACATTTCTCTCTCTAGCACATGCACACATTTTCCTTCCTACAATTTTCCAATTATGCTTTTCACCCAACTGTACTGATAATCTATGGCCCAAGTTCTTGCTGTATTGCAGCCTTGCCATGAAGTACCACAGAACTGCTTATCTTTCTCACTCACTATAACCTTAAGTAACTTCTGTTTTGTTTTACCATAAAATAAATTAAGCTTCAGAGAGATTAGCTTGTCCATGTCTATACAACCAATAGCTGACTCCAGAGATCCTACTGATCAGTGCCACTTCCTCCTGTTTTTCATCTTAGTCCACTTTCAGTCTCCCTCATAATCTCGGAGTTCCACAGATGGACACTGGCTTCTACCTCCAGATTCTGGATTCCACACCAGATGCGCTCATGCGATTAGTTCTTGATGCTTCCTACCTCCATGCCTTCCTACCTCAGGCATGGTTCCTGAACCCCCACCCAGGGCAGGATATGGGAAAATAGAAAATAGGGAAGGTCACCTGGAGTCCCTCCTGACTCAGGGTGGCCCCAAACAGAGCTGGGAGGTCTGCAAAATCCATGCTGGCATTGTGCTCCGAGGTCTGCGGACAAAAAAAATCCATGTTCCTCAACCTTCAACCTGTCCCCTCAGCACCCTTCCCCACCCGACCTTTAGACTCACCGCTCGAATGAGCCCCCGGACGGGGGTCGCTCCCCACAACACAGTAGCCACAACCACAGGAAGCGGGAAGGCCGCGGAGTGCATGGCAGCGGGGAAGAAAGGCTGAGGAGGTCGAGTCCTTGTAGAAGGGGCAGAAGTGTAGTTCTGCGCCCTCCCTGTCCCTTCAGGATCCCAGGGGTCCAACCACCCCCAGGTCCCACTTCTCAGCTACATGGGGCCACCAGGGAAAGAACCCCGACTCGGGGAGTGAACTATCCAACTCGTTTACTGGAGCTGGAAGGAAGACACTAAATGTATCTTTTATGGTATAGAGATAAAACGGATAAAGGGACCAGAGGTAAACACAGGTAACAGAAAAACTTCTGGAAGGGTAGGGGAGCTAAAGGAGGCGAGACTTCCGGCCAGGTGGGCCTTCTTCCTGTCCCCTGGAAAAGGGTTTCCGGTAAAGAAAGTCAGGCCGCTTCCAACACTGGGTGCTCAAGATGAAGGACTTCCGGTCCTAAAAGGCCAGTTACAGGAAATGTTAGAGATGGCAAGAATGCCTGCGTAGATAGAGAACACCAATGCCTAAAATAGGATCTAATCGATTCCTTTTAGTGCCCGTGATCTCCCCTTGTGTTGCCCTGTTTACAAACCTCTCATCCCTCTGGCCGCAGCCGCCGTACCTATAAGTCTCGCGAGAGAGATCACCCACCTCCTCTCCGCCCCGCCACTGAAATCTCTCCATCTATCGCGAGAAACCTCCGTACTGGGGCTAGTCTGACTCGCTCTCGCGAGACTTCCCAATAAACTCTAGTTTCCCTCGACTGTAATTCGGTAAAAACTGCGCCTATAACCTGTTTTCCTATAACAGCCACACCCCTTTCCTTACGCATCCTTCAAGCTCCTCCTTCGTCTCCGCCTTACTCCCGACCGCCTTTGCGCTGCACGCCTGCGCCAGCCCCGGCTTCCAGCTGGTGCTAGTGCTGGACCTGAGAACCGGAGGGGCGTGCACGCGCGCGCCCTCGTCCTGTCGCGCGCTCGGTGTCACCTTGGGCGCGAGCGGGGCCGCGCGCGCACGGGACCCGAAGCCGAGGGCCATTGAGAGGTGATGGCGGCGACGGCGAGTCCCGGGGCCGGCGGGATGGACGGGAAGCCCCGTACCTCCCCAAAGTCCGTCAAGTTCCTGTTCGGGGGCCTGGCCGGGTAAGCTCAGGCCCCACGGATGGGAAAGGAGGAAGGGACGGGCACAAGGACTGGGCCCGGTTTCTCTCTGGGTCTTTTGCAGTGAACTGAGCCAGCACGGGGTCAGCGTGCCCACCATCGTAATGTGAGGTCCTTTATGGGCTGCCAGGATCTTTTCACTCTTTGCAGGACCCTAATGGACTGCATGCGGGGTCATTGCACGACCTTCGCCGCACCACCTGAGTTTTCCAGCTTACTGCTTGGTTCTGCCTAGCTGTGTAGGGTTCCAAGTCGTTAAGTAATTCCTGAAGGACTGCTTGGAGTCCCACATCATGGATGTCCCCCTCCTCCTTCCCTGGGTCTAACTGCATGTCGTCCCAGCTCATTGCTTGACGCCCATGGAGCTGCCTGTACCACTTTCATTGCATGGCCCCTACTGGACACCTGTATTTTCCAGACACATTGCTCTTGGTACATACATTCTTATAAACATGCCCAACAGCCTCTTGAATCCTTAACCACATGACAGGCCCTGACCTTTGTAACTAACTTCTTGCTGCCAGGCTCCTGTAGGCATTAGTAGATCTGCAACTCCTGACCCTTGATTCCACTCCTGCCTTCCCCCAGGATGGGAGCTACAGTTTTTGTTCAACCCCTGGACCTAGTGAAGAACCGAATGCAACTGAGCGGAGAAGGGGCCAAGACAAGGGAGTACAAAACCAGCTTCCATGCTCTCACCAGTATCCTAAAGGCAGAAGGGCTGAAGGGCATTTACACTGGGTACTGGACTCAGGTTGGGGGGAAGGGTGTGGGTTGGCAGATCTAGATCTTGGCCTGATGTGCTGACCCCTTTGCTCCTCAGGCTGTCAGCTGGTCTCCTGCGACAGGCCACCTACACCACTACTCGCCTTGGCATTTATACTGTGCTTTTTGAGCGCCTGACTGGGGCTGATGGTACACCCCCTGGTTTTCTGCTGAAGGCCCTGATTGGCATGACTGCGGGTGCAACTGGTGCCTTTGTGGGAACACCAGCTGAGGTAGCTCTTATCCGTATGACTGCTGATGGTCGGTGAGTTACAAGTCTGAATCCAACTTCAGCCCCATTCTTGGAATCCAGAATGAAAGGACCAGTTTTTTAAATCCCAGATCTAGAGCAGAACATATACTTACTTTTGCTCCTATTTTTTGCTCCTGTGGGCAGTGTGGACTATCCTGATCTTGGGCTCTCCCTGCTCTTCCCAGGCTTCCAGCTGATCAGCGCCGTGGCTACAAAAATGTGTTTAATGCCCTGATCCGAATTGCCCGGGAAGAGGGAGTCCCCACACTGTGGCGGGTAAGTAGAGGCTCTGGAGACTTGGGGATTGTGGGTTCAGGTCCCTAACATTTCTGACTCTTCCTTCACTCTCCCACTTTCAGGGCTGTATTCCTACAATGGCTCGGGCTGTTGTCGTCAATGCAGCCCAACTTGCCTCCTACTCCCAATCCAAGCAGTTCTTACTAGACTCAGGTAAGACCCAGAACTGGGCTCTTAGCTCCCAGCCTGGTTGGACCCCTCCAAACTGATTGTCACCTCCTGCTTCACTCTCCAGGCTACTTCTCTGACAATATTCTGTGCCACTTTTGTGCTAGCATGATCAGTGGCCTGGTTACCACTGCTGCCTCTATGCCTGTGGACATTGTCAAGACCCGGTAAGTGTGCAGGCCTGGGCTTTAGAGAGTTGTGGGAGGCCCCCCCTTTCTGTCTCTTATGCCCCTGCTTTCTTTTGTGTCTTTTTTTTTTTTTCTTTTTTTTTTCCGGCAGTACTGGGGTTTAAACCCAGGTCCTCATACATGATAGACAAGTGCTCTACTGAGTTACATCCCCCATCCCTGCTTCCTCTCTTTCAGGATCCAGAACATGCGAATGATTGATGGGAAGCCAGAATACAAGAACGGGCTGGTGAGGAAGCAGGGGCTTGAGTCATAGTGTCAAATGCTCTGGGAGGGTTATGAGGGTACATGGGTAAAGGGGACAGGGTCCCAAAGTTCAGGTCCTAGCCCTGTCATCCTGCGTGTCTGTTTAGGATGTGCTGATGAAGGTCGTCCGCTATGAGGGTTTCTTCAGCCTGTGGAAGGGCTTTACACCATACTATGCCCGCCTGGGCCCCCACACTGTCCTCACCTTCATCTTCTTGGAGCAGATGAACAAGGCCTACAAACGTCTCTTCCTCAGTGGCTGAGCGGGCAGGGGACCTGGAGCCAATGTGCTGGGGCTCCCAGTCACCCATTGCTCCTACAGTCACTGTACACCAGGAAGCACAGACTCTGCTGCTCTAGGCCCCTCTATTTATTTCCCCTCCACAGTTTGGTTTCCTCCTTGTGGTAAAAGGATTTCAGTCTGTTCTACCCTCTGCTGCAGTTTGCCCTGCTTGGCCTGATTCTTCTGACCACTCTGTCCTTGGCTGTTCCTTGGGGGAGCTGGGAAACTCAAGGATTTCTAGATTCCCCTTGGGTGTTAGTTTTAGGGCACAGAGGACAACAGAAAATCCCCCTTCTGTGGGGAAGCCATGGCAGAGCAGAGGAGACAGAAGAAAGCAGAAGCTATCAAGATGGTGAAAAGGTCTACAGTGGGCGGATGTGGCTTTTCCCTCACTGAGGACATAATAAATTGAATTGCTGACACCACCCCCAAATCTGGAGAGTTTTGGGGGTGAAGAGGGGAGGAGACTGGACAAAGAAATTGATACCCCTGGAGAACAGGAACTGGAGTTTTTAAGAAAAATTATTAAAAAGCATCTGATGGTTTTATGCAAATGCTACGTAAATCAGTCATGCTATAGCAGCATGGGGCAAAGAAACCAGAACCCCAGGCCTTGTGTGTTTCTTCCCAGCCACTTGCCCAAGAATGCAGCAGATGCACAAATCATCTCACATTAATCCCTAGGAAAAACCTGTGGGATCTGGTGACTACTTTTGTAGTCCCCTTTTTGCTTTATCCCCTCAAGAGGGAGGGGATAAGAGACTTAAGTCAGATTTTTGTGAACTGGAGCTAATAGGGTGGGAGCTGGGGGACAGAGCTTGTGGGGGCAGACACTGGAGCTAACCCAAAGCTTGAGGAAAGGGAGGGTGTTGGCCAGAGACTAGTGCTGGCTGAGGAGAGTGCCTGTCTCATCCATTTCTTGAGAGTTGTGGTTCCTAGCCCTTGCTTTCAAGGAACCTACAAATCTCTCGAAACAAAGGGGCGTGAGAAGGTCATAACTGGGAGGAGTGCTGGGCAGTGTGAAGCCTGAGGGCTAGGGGATGGGCAGGCAGCAGGTGGGAGCTGTCCCCTTGGCAAAGCCTTGTCAGTGGAATGAGAAAGGAACTCAGCATCCTAACACCTTTACTACTGCCTCCCTTCTTGCCCCTCCATGCACTCTGTGTCCTGGACCATTGTGACTTCTTTGAGACACTTGATGGCTGAACCTTGTCCTTAAAGCATTTCAAGTCCAGCAAGAAGATGACAGGAACTGAATGTAGTGGCACACATCTATAATCCCTGGGGTTCAGGAGGCTGAGACAGGAGGACTGCCAAGTTCAAAGCCTGCCTTAGCAGCTTAGCAAGGCCCTGTCTCAAAAAATAAAAAGGGCTGGGGATGTGGGGGATGTGGCATGGTGGTTAAGCACCCCTGGGTTCAAACTCTGGTAAATAAATAAATAAATAAATAAATAAATGGAACCAGGGTAGAGAAGTGTCCCATTTGCCTACATCCTGGTTTGAGATCAGGAAACCTGAGATTCTTCAGTCAAACCCACCAGAATAACACACTGCAAGACCCACACCCTCCCTCTGTCCTACTGACTGCATTTCTGAGGCTCCAGGTGTGAGCAGATAACCCCCTTCACCTCAAGGGCTCAGTCTACAACTGGGTAGGCTTCGGCGGTGTCCCTCAACTCCAGGAAGAATTAACTATTCTGGAGTTTCTGCTTGAGGTGGCTGGGTGGGTGGCTACCCCTGCAGGAGAGGAATTTCCAGCTATGACTGAAGGTTAGTTGGGACCCTGGGAAAATATTTATTTATTTATTAAAAAAAAATAAGATATACAGATACATAAGCGGTGCTGGGGATTGAACGCAGGGCCTTGTGCTTGTGAGGCAAGCACTCTACCAACTGAGCTATATCCCCAGCCCAAGACCTTTGAAATTATTGTAACAAGTGCTCCAGTCATTTTGGCTCCAAAAGAAAGTACATTTTTTAAATTTTTTTTTTATTCTACAAATAATATACAATGATGTTGTAAAACTATAAAACACTAAACAAAGAGGGGGTAAAATCTACACTTCTAATACCCACAGACAATACTCTCATCTTGATAAATCACTTTACAGATTTTCTTCTGTATATGGATGCATGTGGGAGCCATGCACTATTTTGTTTATTTGCTTTTTTTCAAAATTGTGTGGGCTGGCAATACCCCACAGCATAGGGAGCTTGGTTCTGTGACCCTCACAACTCCATCATCTCACTACCCTGCCTGATTTGTACAGTCTGGGTTGAGTGAATGTGAAGAGGAGGTTTCAGATAAAAGTCCTTGTGATGCTGTGTGCCTTACCTACCCACCCCGAGCCAAATTCCAATAGGAGAGTCCATCAGACAGACCCTCAAAGTCCCCAGAACCACTCACCTTCAGAGGCTATGGTCAGAGTACCTAATGCTCACTGTTCCCAACAGGTCCTGACCACGACCCTGACTCAAGGCTGAGGGCCGCCGTCCTGATACCAGAGGCCCCATGCGGCCATTAGGCCGTATCCACAGAAAGAGGCTGGAACGGAAAGTGGGGAGTGATCCTTGAAGGAACAGCAGCCAGGTCCGAGGCACAGTCACTTGCCTTCCCCTCTGCACCTCCAGATATGTGGTTTGCATGGCTGTGGCCAGGGCAGCAGACTGGTCAGAATCCAGGGCATATGATTTCATATGCCAGACCCAGGTCAGCAGTAGGATGAGGACCACAGAGGCAAACAGGAGCCAGAGGAGACCCAAGATGTAGAAGCCCAGAGGGAGGAAGCAGCAAATGTCAGGGTTGAGAAAAGGGTCATTTCTGGTGCTATCAAAATTCCCTTGAGCTACTACAGGGACAATTGGGGGGTAGACAAATTCAGGGGGAATTGTTCGGGGGCCTAAGTTAGTAGGGGGTGAGGTATGTTTTATGGTAAAGAATAGTTTTGGAATGGTCAAGGTTGTGGTGGGCTCTGGGGTGATTGAGGTTGGGGGTACTGGCATGGTTAGGGCTGTGGTGGCCTCGGGGGAGTTCAGGGCTGTGGTAGGCTCTGGGGAGGTTGGGGTTTTGGTGGCTTTTAGGGAGGTCAGGGCTGAGACAGGCTCCGGGGAGGTCCAGGCTATGGTGGGCTCTGCGGAAGTCAGAGTTGTGGTGACCTCTGGAGAAGTAATGACTGTGGTGGCCTCCCAGGAGGTCAGGGTTGTGGTAGGTTCTGGGGAGGTTGGGGTTGTGGTGGCTTTCAGGGACATCAGGGCGGTGATAGGCTCCAGGGAGGTCAGGGCCGTGGTGGGCTCTGGGGAGATGATGGCTGTGGTGGCCTCTGAGGAGGTCAGGACTATGGGGGGCTCTGGGACAGTTGGGGCTGGGGGTTCTGGCTTGCTTAAGATTCGGGTGGTTACAGTTGTGATGAGTTCAATAGTAGGTTTTAGACTTTTGGATAGTGTGGTAGATTCCATGGCTGTTGGGAATGTGGAGGAATCTGGAATCTGTCTGTGTGGGAATATGGTCTGTCTCTTAGTGAATTCTTCAGTTGGAGGCAAAGAGGGCATTTGAATCAGAGAAGTGGTAGACTCTGGGTAGAATAGGCCCCAGTGGATTGTATGGGGTTTGGTGTTGGTAGAGAACTTGACCACAGTCTTTGTGGCATCCACCGTATAATCCTCATAGTCATCATAGTCATCCCCATCCCCAAGGGTGGGGCAATCTTTCCCTGAATAGGTATAGACGGGTATTTTGTTCAAATTGATACATTGCACACTGGCCACATTGGGGGTCATGGCCTTGACATCCACACCCTCCTTCCATACATAGACATTTCTGGTATTGTCCTCCAGCCAGCGACGGAAATAGAGAATCTCACAGTCACACTGCCAGATATTGCTATGGAGAAAAACAAAAGGCAGGAGGAGGTCCCCAAAGAAGCCCCTTGGTATCGTGTGCAGCCAGTTTGCTTGGAGGTAGAGGGTGTCAAGTTCCTCCAACCCATTCAGGAGCCCAGGGGGTAGCTCACCCAGCTTGTTGTTGGCAAGATTGAGCTTCCTTAGCTGGGCCGTGGGTTCCAGGAGCCCAGGGGGCAGAGTCTTCAGCTTGTTGTGTTGCAAGTAGAGTTCATGAAGTTGGCTCAGGCCATTCAGGGCACCAGGAGACAATGAGGCCAACTGGTTGAAGGAAACATCCAGGGTAGTGAGTGCAGGCAGTGCCTGCCCTAAGGATGGCAGGCTTTTCAACTTATTATGGGATATATCCAGGGTCTCCAGCAATGGCAATGTTCCATCCGTCTGCACGCTGGTCAGCTGATTTTTATTCAGGTACAGCTGATTAAGGCGAGTGAAAGGCACCAGGGATGCTATGGAGAAGGTAACCAGGTGGTTCTCACCCAGGTGGAGGATGGCTGTGTCTGCTGGCAAGTCTGCAGGCAGCGCTGTCAGGTTCCTTTTATCACAGTTCACTTCCACTTGGCTGGTTGGTTTGGAGATGTCACAGATGGAATGGGAGTGTAAGGGGCCTGGCAGCAGGAGCAACAAGAGGAGGAGAGGCATGGGGACCTGTGGACAATAGGAGCTTGAGTGGACATTCCACCAGCCTCTGACATCATTCACCCAGGTCCTGGACCTTCACACCTGTAGATCCCAGAATCCCTTCCAGAAACCCAGTTTCCATACCTTCCATTCCCTTCTCCCAATCTTACCCCTAAAGTTTAAAACTACTAGCTCCATATCCTTGGCTCTTATCCATTTGATAGACCCTCTTCCTCCCCCAACCCCAGCTTACAGGCAGACAGAAAGACCTTCGAAGGCACAGAGTTTCTTCCAGGGTGTGACTTGGTCCTTCTGTCTTCTAGCTCCAGGGAGGGTCAGACCAGGGGCAGGAAGGGGATGAGGATGGGGAGGAAATGCCAGCCTGATAGGGTCTCCTGTGACTCAGGGAACAATCTCCCTCCTGAACACAAGCCCTTATCACTTCCCTCCACAATTCCCCAGGCCCTCTTTTGGGATCTACTCTCTCCCCCTTTCCTTCCACACTGGAGAGATCTGGGTGGACTCTTAACCACCACCCTTGTCCAACTTTTAAAAACCTCTCCAGATACCACTCTTTCCTTCCCTTCACCACTACATTATTAGAGTTGCCTGACTTTTTTTTTTAGAGTTGCCTAATTTTAATTCTCTCCTTTCTCACCTTCCTCTGCCTTCTCTCTCCCCAAACTACTCCTGCAACTTATTCCTTGGCTTGGTTCTTACCAAGGTCACTAGTGCCCTCCTTCCTCTACGTCCATTGGAAACTTCTCCATTATGATTTTTTTTTAGGTTTAGTAATTAATTTAATTACAAATTGTGACCAAATCTTGACAGTCACATTATTCAGGATATCACAGATGGATTATATAATAGCATTATCTTACATATATAAAAATTAAGAGAAAAAAAGAAGAAATGTGTAGGCTCTCTGACACCTTATTATTTAAATTTATAGTATAGGACTTTGTAAATATACAGTGTTATCAGCTAAACCCTGTCCTCAGCTGCATGACCTTGAACAAGTCACTGTTTTCTTGTTTTTAAATTATCTATCACCTGATAGCTCTACCTAACAGAGTCAATTGGCTGCATGAGAAAGTACCTTAAAAAATACCATGCACCTATAAGTAAGAACTATTATTCTAAAGTGATTTCCTATTTTTAGGGTTATACTATTTATATTTCATTAAAAGTCAACAGTTATTTGCAAAATGATCCTTTTAAAAGGAACTCTTAGTCTTACTGATAATCTTGTATGATTATGAAGCCAGTGTCTTGACTCTCAGAAAAAGGATATGATATAAAGATATATTAATAGTCACAAGCTTTAATTAATAACTAATTAAACAACATGCCTTTATATTAATTTTCTCAAACGTAATAATTCAAGAGCAATGATGTCAAGATGTTGAGATACTCAAATTGAAGAGGAGGAAAAAAACTCAACAATGGTTGCTTAAATGATTTAAAATGCAAGTGTTAACTATGGTAACTTGGGAACCAACTTCACCTATATGAAGCTTACTTATATATAAAACAATGAAAGATAATTACTAAAAAAAATTCCCATAAATTCCTAAAAACTAAAATTCTGAAATTTTGTTTCTGAAAAATTGCTTCTTCAGCAAAACATTTAGCACAGACTATATCATCCCCAAGCTATGGCAGAGTCATGCCCTCCAGCTAAAATTTTAGTTTCATTGCTTTTTAAATGCAAAATGATTATCTCTACAGTCTCTAAGTTTGGGAAAAAACCTAGATGTTATTTATGATAAAAAAGGGAAGACTGTGACATGCATACTAGAACCATATAATTATGAATATCTCGCAAACTGATCTCTATCTGCATATTTATAGGATCTATTTAACATGATTACTTCAAGTTTTCTGGAAACTTGGAGTACAAAGAAAATAATCTGCAAATATATGTTGCTGACTTACCAAACACTGGGCTATTAATATGGTCTCTATGCTATGATTTTGTGACATTTCCTCAGAAAATTTTTCACCCTTTGGGTAATTTAAGTCTTGGGATGGAACCGTTTTAGGAGTGATTAGATATATACAAAGAGTATTATGCTTTAGTACATCCTTGGTTTATCAAAATGAAAACATAAATATTACAAATATTGTAAATGTGAAAATACAATTTTTGAGAGCTGCCAACTATTTGGGTACCAATTGTCTTCATCTGACTCATCACTCGGGTTTGGTAAGCCTTTCCAGTTCCTCTCCATCCCCACTGGAACGCTCCCAAAGATTGCCACTTAGATCTCTGACCCTCTCTTGCCTGCGTGGATATTCCAGACTTTGAGGCTTGCTGGCATTATAAATAAAAATGGAGAGAAGGACTGATGGGGCTTCCAGGAAAAACTCCAGGGAGGGCTTGAAGTCAAAGACCAGGACAGATACTGCTGTGATGATGACAGTGGTGATTTGGGCCATCAAGACATGGGACATGTTATCCAGGAACTTCAGAATGAAAGCCACTAAAAGGCTCTGGAATGCAGTTACAAAAATAAGAGCTACTGAAAATGCATTATGGCCATAAAAAAATCCACAGTTCTTAATCTGATCACGGTTACTGCTTTGAAGGCCCAGTGTCAGTCCACTAAAAAGAATGCCAAAGAAATAGAGTTTGCTGTTTTGTATGAAGATGTTTTCAGTGAGCTGGCTCCCTTCCTTTAATATTTTTTCATTATAGATATTAGCCATTGAAGAAATGAAACACTGTACTATAACAAGAACATGGCCCAAGCCAAGGTGAATATGACTAAAAACTCTGACTGTGGTGTTCCATTTAGTTTCAGGAAAAGTCCACTCCTTTGCAGTACAATTATCTTTTCTGGAACATTCGCTTCTGAAATGAAGGCAGGAATTGGATGGGGTGAAGAAGGCATCATGATGAAATCCATGTCCTGCCAGGTTATGCTGTGAAGTTTCAGTCCCAGCAGTTGGGCCACAGTAGACAAGAAGAGAATCAGGAGGGAAGCCCACTGTGTCCAGTTTAGATGCCGCTTCAGCACTATCCTGAATAGAAGCGCTGTTGTTATAATGCTAAAATTTGAGAAGATAACAGCCATGGCAGGCTGAAGATAGGATAGGACATAGAAGACAATCAAGTTGTCCAGGAAATAGAGAAAAGCAGGAATGGACCACTTAGTGAAATTAGAAAATTTTCCTTCCAGGAAGCACGTCAAATTTCTACTTCGATGAGGTTCTTTCTTTATAACACAGAATGACACAAGCACACAGAAAACGAGCTTCACCAGTTCTGAGCACACATTCACGGTAGTTGGTAGATAATCATACTTGTTCTCTTCATTGGCGGAATATTTTACCAGTAAGATGCAACTTGAGCTTAAAGCAATGAATAAGGCACCTAATAGGAACGTGTGCATTGTTGAGAAGGGCCATGACCCTGGTCGCCTACAGTACTTTCTTTCCATTTCACTGTTTTTAAATTGCCTCAGTCCGTCAGAAAAGCTTCTAGTGGAGGAACGCACATCATAGAGCTAAAACGGTGACTGTTTAGCTCCGTAGTAGCAGCAGTAGCTTTGTAGGGTCCATAGGAAGGAAAGCTATGAGAGGGAAACAGAGGCGAAAAAGCCTCTCTCCTCGGCTCTCTATTCTGGAAAAAAAAGCACTATCCCATTATGATTTTTAAAAATATATTTGGAGACAGAATCTCAGTGTTGTCCAGGCTGACCTCAAATTTGTGATCCTATTCCCTCAAACTCCCAAATTGCTGGGATTACAGGAGTGAGCTACTGTTTTGGCTTCATTATGATCTTACTAGATTTTTGTAGCCTGCGTACCCATGGCCAGTCCATGCTTAGGATTCTCTATGGGCTTGCATGCAAGTGACACCAATTTTCTTGGTTTTCCTCTTACCTGCCTGATTGGTCCTTTTCAATCCTTTGTGGATTCCTCCTCTTTCGCCCTTCCTGAGCAGTTAACCTATTCCCCAGAGTTTGTTCTTAGGCTCTTTTCATTTCTCACACTCCATGAGTAACTGGAACTGGAATCATCTTCATTCATTTCCTTGCCTGCAACCACCACCTCTACCTCCAGTGACTCTCAAATCTGTATCTCTATTCCAGACCCCTCTTCTGAGATCCAAACACATATATCCAAATGCCTTTTAGGCATATATATACACACATATACATCTATACATATATGTGTGTGTGTGTGTGTGTGTGTGTGTGTAGAGAGAGAAAGAGAGGAGAGGAGAGAGGGCGCACACAGGGGCACTTTTCCACTGAGCTACATCCCCAACCTTTTTAAATTTTTTGAGACAGGGTCTCACTAAGATACTTAGGGCCTTGCTAAATTATTGAAGCTGTATTTGGACTTTCAATCCTCCTGTTTCACCTTCCTGAGTCGCTGGGATTACAGGCATGTGCCACTATGCCCAGTGTTCCAATGCCTTTTGGACTTTTCCCCTTGGATGTCCCACAATCACAAAAATAATATGTTCTAAACTGAACTCATATCATCCAAATAGCTTCTCTCCTATGTTGTTCAACCTGGAAAATGATACCAATATCCAGTCATCCACCTAAACATTCAATCAATTGAAAAAAAATCCCTGATGTCCATCCCTATTTCTTCCCTTACATCCAACCTATCACCAAGTTCTTCTGATCCATCTCTAGGTTTTTTCAAATCTACTTACCATCCCCTCTACTCCAAGGCACTGTCTTCTCTCTACTGCTTCCCTACAGTAGTCTCCTAGTTTGTTTTCCAATTTTTTTTATTTCCCTTCTCTCCATTCTCCACCAGAGTGGTCTTTCTGAACTGCAAATCTGCTCATCTCCTTCCATTGATTGAACTCACCAGTGGCTCCTTATTGCTTTAAGGAGGAAATCTAAAGTTTCTAACACGGCCTTCAGGGTCCTGCAAGATCTGAACTTTGCCTACTGATCTGGACTCCTCTCTCTCTCTCTCTCTCTCTCTCTCTCTCTCTCTCTCTCTCTCTCTCTCTCTCTCCTTCTCTCTCTCTCTCTCTCACTCACTCACCCCTACAGGTGCTTAACCACTGAACTACATCCCCAACCCTTTCTATTTTTGATTTAGAGACAGAGTCTTGCCATGGTCTTGCTAAATTACTTAGGGTCTCACTAAGTTTCTGAGACCGGCCTCAAATTTGCAATCCTCCTGCCTCAGCCTCCTGAGTTGCTGGGATTACAGGCATACATCCCCGCACCTGACTGTATACGCTCTTAATCATTCTCTTTCCTGTGTTTGAAATTCTCCTTACTCTTTATCTCCTTCTGCCTAAGTCTTACTTTTTCAAAAGTTTCAACTTAGAATTTTTTCCTTTGGAAAGCCTTTTCTGATTTCCCAAGACCAAGTTAGGTGCCTATTTCAGAGAGCTAGAACCATGTCTGTTGAGCCACTGACCCTTCTAAAAAATGCCTCAATTACTGGTTCCCAGAAAGGGTACCATGCAAAAACCCATGAATTTGCCCCCCCTATCTGCTTACCGTTGGTTGTTGGACAAAGAGTAGCACTTAAGCGAGATGCAATTAATTCATAGATTTACTATTTATATAGTTTTCCAATTATATAAAACTTATTGGGAAGCCAGGCATGGTGGTGCAGCAACTCAGGAGGCTTAGCAGGAGGATCACAAGTTTGAGGCCAGCCCCAGCAACTTAGTGATGCCCTAAACAACTTAGCAAGACCCTGTCTCAAAATAAAATATAAAAAGGGCTAGGGATGTAGATCAGTGGTTAAGTACCCCTGGTTCAATCCCTGGAACAACAACAAAAAAAAAAAAATTGGGAAATGTGGAGAAAATGATGCAGTTAGTATCAGGAAGCAAGGTCAGAGATCATATATAAAGAAGCCATGATGTTATTGACTAAGAATCCTGAGGCTGGTGATTTTTACTGCATTTGTATCCCAATTTTCAGTTGAAAGCAAAAGAAAATGATGTCTAGCTAATTTAGACTGAAAATGAATTGATTAAAAATACGTGGGTTTCACATGCTGAGGCACATACCTGTAATCCCAGAGACTCAGGAAGCTGAGGCAGAAGGATCACAAGTTAAAGGCCAACCTGAGAAATTTAGCAAGGCCCTAAGCAATTTAGCAAGACCCCGCCTCAAAATAAAAAAGGGCTGGGTATGTGGCTTAGTGGTAAAGCACCCCTGGGTTCAATCCCTAATAATAATAAATAAGAACAAAAAAAAAAATACATTGGTTAAGACAGGTGTGGTGGCACACACCTATAATCCCAGCTACTTGGGAAACAGTCTGCAGAATTGCTTGAGCCAAGGAGTTCTAGGTTAACTCGAACAACTCAGCAAGACCCCATCTCGAAAACAAAAATAAACAGACAACAACAACAACAAAAAACATCAGTCACTTCACAGACTTCTGTGCTGGAGATCAGACATGGAGATGTGCAGCAGGAATAGTGCCTAGAACCAGGCTGGAGAACCAGTCTGGTGAGTGTAACTCTGCTTCTGCTTCAAGACCAGGCCACTGAAGCTTGCATCACCCCAGCTACTGAGCCAGAAATTCAGTCATCACTATATCCCCTGCAGCAGAGAGAGACTCCCAGACAATCCCTGTTTCTTTGTGACATTAACTTCTAATTCAAGTCTAGGTGTAAGTTTGATTGGTCATGAGCCTGTTGACTCTATGTTACACTCCATTTGACTTCCCAAACTCCATGTCGCAAGGGAGTCTGGGAAGGTAAATATCTGGCATTTTCAGCTTCGGAAATAGGAAACATGTTCTGCTTCTCCAAAGATTCTAAAGTTGAAGAATTTTCCAAACATCCAAAAGAGATTCATATGCTTTGGCACCTATCACACTGATCCTGTGTTTTACTTTCTTCTGATGTCAGTGTCCTAAATTATGTTAACACATTTTCAAATTCTGCATCTTCTCACTAGGCGAGGCTAGGCCATGTCCATGTCTGCTGGCAGGACTGCAGGCAGCACTGTCAGCTTCCAGATATCATAGTTCACTTTACCTGGTTGGCCACAATTGCTGGTGCATGTTCATTTTAAGAAACTGGCAAACTCTTTTCCAGAGTGTGTATAACATTTTACAATCCCACCAGCAACATATGGGCGATTCAGTTTCTCTGCATCCTTACCAGCCTTTGGAGTTATCAATATTCTAGCCTTTCTAATAGATATGTAGTAATATTTCATTATAATTTTTTAAAAATATTTTTTAGATGTTGATAGACCTTTATTTTCTTCATTTATTTACATGTGGTGCTGAGAATTGAACCCAGTACCTCACATATGCTAGGCAAGCACTCTACCACTGAGCCACGACCCCCGCCCCATCATTATAATTTTAATTGGTGATTCCCTAATGGATAATGATGTTGAATGTTTTTCACCCACATATTTGTCCTCTGTATATTTTCATCAGAACAGTGTCTCTTCATGTCTTTTGCCCATGTTCAAATTGGCTTCTTATTTTTACTGTTATTTTGGACTTTTTTTTTTTTTTTTTTTTTTTGGTACGAGGGATTAAACCCAGGGGTGCTTAACCACTGAGTCACATTCCCAGGCCTTTTTTATATTTTATTAAGAAACAGGGTCTCACTGAGTTGCTTAGGACTTTGCTGAATTCCTGAGGATGGCTTTGAACTTGCAATCCTTCTGCCTCAGCCCCTCAAGTTACTGGGATTACAGGGGTGCACCACTGCACCCAACATTTTGGACATTCTTTTTTGGGGGTGTACCATGGATCGAACTCAGGGGCGCTCAATCACTGAGCAACATCCCCAACACTATTTTGTATTTTATTTAGAGACAGGGTCTCACTGAGTTGCTTAATACCTCACTGTTGCTGAGACTAGCGTTGAATTTGTGATTCTCCTGCCTCAGCCTCCCAAGCAGCTGGGATTACAGGCATGTGCCAACTTTCCCTGCCCCGCCCCCCATTAAAATCTTTTAAAATTTTTGAAAAAAAAATTTTAAGATATATTTTTTAGATGTTAATAGACCTTTATTTTATTCATTGATTTATATCTGGTGCTGAGAATTGAAACTAGTGCCTTCCACATGCTAGGCAAGGGCTCTACCACTGACTCACAACCCCAACCCATTCTGGACATTCTTGAGATCTTGTTTGGAGGTTCTAGCAGGGGAGTGAAGCTACTTGTATACTCTTAACCAAAAAATGATCCTCCTCTATTGGCGAAGGTTGTCCTCCTTGAAGGACCATGAAACTTCAGGAGGGACACATGTTGAGTGGTGGAGGAGAAAAGGGACACTCACCTTGCTAGCCAGATCAGTTGAATTAACCCTGGCTATCAATGGGGTGAAAGATGTTGTAGCCAGCTGGCCCTCATATCCTGGGTATTCTTTATATACTCTAGATATTATTTCTTTACTGGGCATGTGGTTTGTGCATTCTATTCCCCCAGTCCTGTAATTTACCTTTTCACCTTCTTACGAGTTTTTTGCAGAGCAAAAGTCTTACATTTTGACTGAGTCCAATTTTTCAATTGTTTTTCATGGATTGGTTTTGTTTTGGTGTTGACTCTAAGAACTCTACCTGGATTTTCTTTACTGCTTTCTTCAAGAGTGTGTGTGTGCATGTGTAAGTTTAAAGTCATTCTCAGCAACTTAGCAAGGCCCTAAGCAACTCAGTGAGTTCCTGTATCTAAATAAAATATATAAAAGGACTGGTGATGTGGCTCAATAGTGAAGCCACTGTTAAATCAGTGGCACTTTAATACTGAAGTACAACCCCAGCCCTTTCTATTTTTTTATTTTGAGACAGGGTCTCACTAAGTTGCTTAGGACCTTGCTGATTTGCTGAGACTGGCCTCAAACTTGCAATCCTCCTGCCTCAGCCTCCTGAGCTACTGGGATTACAGGTATGTGCTACTGTGCCCAGCTCTTAAGTGTTTTTTTTTTTTTTTTAATTTTATCATTTTATATTTTACTTTTAAAATAAAGTTTTTAAAAAAATTTTTCATGATGTCCCACACCTGTAGTCCCTGTGACTCAGAAGGCTGAGGCAGGAGGACGGCAACCTCAAGGTCAGCCTCAGCAACTTAGCGAGGCCCTAAACAACCTAGCAAGACCCTGTCTCAAAATAAAACATTAAAAAAAAAATGGACTGGGGATGTGGCTCAGTGGTTAAGTGGCCCTGGGTTCAATCCCTGGTACACACACAAAATAATTCTTTTTTAAAATTTTGCTTATGAGTGTTCAATTGGTGTACCACTTGTTACGAAGACTACCTTCTCCCCTTTGAATTGCTTCTGTACCTTCATCAATAAACAGTTGACTTGAGCTTGACATGGTAGCACACAACCTGGAATACCAGCTACTTGGGAGGCTTTGGCAGGAGGATCACAAATTTGAGGCCAGCCTGAGCAATATAGCAAGTTCCTTTCTCAAAATGAAATAAAAAGGGTTGGGGATTTGGCTCAGGGATAGAGCATTTACCTAGAATGTGGCAGGCCATGAGTTCAACCTCAGAATCGTGAAAACAAACAAAAAATGCTTGACACAGTGATGTTTTCCTTATTCCTAGTGACTGGGCAGGCTGAGGCAGGAGAGTCTTAAGTTTTAGTCCAACTGAGGCAATTTAGTAAGATCCTGTCTCAAAATTTAAACTCTGGAAATAGAGTTCAGTGGTAGAGTTCTCTTGGGTTTCAATCACTAGTACTTCCCTAAAATTAATGTCAGTTGATGCCAGGGTGTCGTGGCACACATATGTAGTCCCAGCCACCTTGAGGCTGAGGCAAGAGGACCACTTGAGCTTTGGATGGAGGCCAGAGGAAGTGGCACAGTATTTTTCAAGTACTGAAAGAAAAGAACTATCAATGCAGAATCCCATACCCAACAAAAATACTTTCCAGAAATGAATAGAAAATCAAGACAGCCTCAGACGAATGAAAAGTAAGAGACTAACAGACCCCCTTAAAAAAAAAAAAAAAAAAAAAAAAAACAGAAAGGAAATGGTAAAAGAAGGAATATCAGATCAGAGGACTGGGGTTGTGGTTCAGTGGTAAAGTGCTTGCCTAGCACATGTGAGGCACCAGGTTCGATCCTCAGCACCACATAAAAATAAATAAATAAAATATGTCCATCTCCAACTGAAAACATTAAAAAAAAAAGGAATACTAGAACATCAGTAAGAGCTGGGTACAGTGGTACATGCCTATAATCCCAGCTACTTTGGAGACTGAGGCAGGGGGACACAAGTTTCAGGCCAGCCTTGGCAATTTAGCAAGACCCTATCTCTAAAGAAATTTTTTAAAAGGGCTGGGGATTTTATAAAAGCAGGGGAGAGGATGCTGGGGTTGTAACTCAATGGTAGAGCTCTTGACTAGCATGTGTGAGGCCATGGGTTCAATCCCCAGTGCTGAAGAGAAAAAAAAATCAGGGAGGAAGAAAGAACAAAGTAAACAGAAATATGATAAATACAATAAAACTTTTCTTCAGTTTTTGAAATCATGTCTGATGGTAGAAATAAAACTGATTAAAAAAAAAAAAGAATCAGTTTTCCCCTTATAGGTCGGTGCCTTTTTTTTTTTTCTGGTCACTTTTAAGATTTTTAGTTTTAAAAAAATATAACTATGGTATTTCTTTGGGTTCATCCTGTTTGGGTTGGCACAGCTGTTTGCATGTGTAGGATTTCAGCCATTATTCCTTTGAATACTTTTTTAGCTCCACCCCTGATTCTCTGTTTCCAATTTATCACAAATGGTAGATCTTTTGTTATCATCCCACAGTCCCTGAGGATTTTTTGTGTTTAAGTCTGTTTTTTCTCTGATGTTCAGATTGGGTGATGTCTATTGTTGTCTCTTGCAGTTCATTGATTCTTTTCTCTATTGCCTCTATTCTGTGGTTGAACCCAGCCACTGAGCATTAATCTGTTGTTATACTTTTCAGCTCTGAATTTTCCATTTCGTTCTTCTTTATATCTTCTGTTTCTCTGCTGTGGCTTTATGTATTTTTTCATTTGTTCTAAGTATGCTAATAATTTTCTTTTCCTGGTTTTTGTTGTTTGTTTAAATGCTGGGGATCTAACCCAGTATATTACACCCCCAGTCCCCAAAATTTCTTGTTAAAGCATTTTTATCATAATTTCTTGTTAAAACATTTTTTTGGGAGCTACTGGGAATTGAACCCAGAGGGCTTAACCACTGAACCACATCCCCAGCCCTTTTTTATATTTTACTAGAGATACGGCCTCACTGAGTTGCTTAGGGCCTTGTTAAGTTGCTAAGGCTGACTTTGAACTTGCAATGCTCCTGCCTCAGCCTCCTGAGCTACTATGATTACAGGTGTGTGCCTCCACACCCAGATAAACCATTTTTCAGATAATTCTAAATTCTGACCTCTGCGTATTAGCATCTATTAATATTTTTATTCAGTATAAAACTTGCTGCTTCTTGGTATGACAAATGATTTTCAGTTGGAAGCCTTGATGTCTTATATTATGAGACCCTGTATTCTATTTAAACCTTCTTTTTTATAGCTGATTTTTTCTGGCACTGCTCTGATAGGGAAAGGGGGTGTACTGCCCTTTTGTTACCAGGCAGAGGAAAAGTCCAGGTTCGACTGGGTACAGTGACACCCACCTAGAGACCCAGCATGCAGTAAACTGAGGCAGGAGGATCACTTGAACCCAGGAGTTCAAGGTCAGTCTGAGTAACACAGTGAGAGACCTCATTTTTTTAAAACAGTTCCTCTGTTTTTAAAAAAAGAAGCAGGGTTTTGTGGAACAAATCCTGAGTCAGTATAAGGAGTATTTGCAGGTGGAATGGAATGTTGTTATCCAGTGTTTTCTGGCAAAGCCACTAATTAAATTGTAACATGGGAATCTACCTGGGGTCTCTTGAACTCTAAACATGAATATTCTGTCAACAGGGCTTTCTGTGCATTGGTGGCTCTAGCACTGGGTCAATTCCAGGAGGGAAATTGCACTTTGATCTCTGTGGACTAGCTTAGTCACTGTATTGTAAGCTCCTACAATACCCTGCCAGAGCTATTAAGAAACTTTGTTTCTGTAGGTGGCAAATTTTGGAATAGTAGGCTCTCAAAAATCCAGTCCATGCTCTAAGGGGGAAAAGCTTCTCACTGAATTGAGGAAGGATTGAAAACATTAAATGAGGCACCTCCTTGTGCTTCTCTCTTTGTGCCTCATGTCTCATTTTTATACACTTCTTCTGAAGTCTTTATTATAGTTTTTACAATGATTCTGCCAAAATATCACCTCTACATTTGTTGAAAAGATGACACTCCCCCACCCTTCTCTGCAGGGCTGGGGATCAAACCCAGTGCCTCACCCTTGCTAGGTAAGGATACCACTGAACTACATTCCCAGCCCTGAAAAAGGTGCCTTTTTTGGAGAATGCACTCCCCTGTTCCCTTGCTCAACAATGCCAGTGTGCTTCTGCAGGGATTGTGCTGATTGTCATGTGCCTTATACCTGGCATGGTGCTTAATAAGTATTTCTTGAATCAGTGAATAAATATGGGCAGTGTAAGCAGATAACAGTGGGAAGGGTTCTGTGATGTCCTTAGTTGAGTAGAAATTCTAAACTGAAATGTATTCAGATCAATCAATGTTTCCTTTTATGGATTATGGTTTTTATAGTTATTTAAGAGAACCCTATTCAAACTCACAAAATACTCTACATTTTCATCTGTTAGATTTAAGTTTTACCTGTCACGTTAAAATCTTTTTTTTTTAACGTTAAAGTCTTTAATTCATCTGAAGTTTACTATTGTTTATGGCGTGAGGTAGGGGTGCAGCTGTATTTCCTTTTTCTCCATGGAGTGAGGCAATTACTCACTCTCCCTGCTAATCTGATCTTCCCCACTGATGGTGTGCTACCTTATCCTACATCCACCTTCCATTTGTGGGTGGGTTATTGCTATGTTCTTTGTTCAGTTTCCTAATTTTGTCCCTTACTAAAAATTGTTTTGTTGGTTTATTTTTGTTGTTGTTTGTTTGACATGGCTTTTTGGTATTTTGTGCTATGTTTTAATATCTAGAAAGATGGCCAGGTGTGGTGGCACACACCTGTAATCCCAGTGGCTTGGGAGCTGAGGCAGGAGGCTGGTTCAAAGCCAATCTCAGCAACTTAGTGAGACCCTGTCTCTAAATAAAATATAAAAAGGGCTGGGGGTGTGACTCATTGGTTAAGCACCCTGGGTTCAATCCCCAGTAGCAAAACCAAACAGACAAATATATATCTAAAAAGATGACCACCCCCTCCTTGACTTCTTCTATTGGTACTGAGAATTGGACCTGGGGTGCTCTACTACTGACCTATGTCCACAATCTTTTTATTTTTATTTTGAGACAGGGTCTTACTAAATTGCTGAGGCTGGCCTCAAACTTGTGATCCTCCTGCCTCAACCTCCTGAGTCACTGGGATTACAGGCATGCACCTCCATAACCAGTTCTCATACACATTTCTAAATAAGTTTATCAAGTCATGAAAATTTTAACTTATAAATTATTTTAGGGGAAATGGACATCTTTATAATATTAAATTAACCCATCTAAATGAGTATCTCTCCATTTATGGAACTCTACTAAGTTAGATTAGATAATTTCTCAATAACTTTTTGGATTTGGCTGATGTGTATTTCATTTAGGACTGTTGCATCTATGTTCATAAGGAAACAGGGACTGTATTGTAATTTTCTTGTATTATCCTAAGCTGAAACAAAACCTTTGTAAAATTAGTTGTCTTGCCTTCTTTTTTATTTTCCGAAAGAATTTTGCATGAAGTATAGATGATCTGCTCCTTGAAAGTTTGGAAGAACTTCTCTGTAAAACTTCTGGTCATGACTTGCTGCAAAGAGAGATCTTTGATTGCCACTTTACTGCCAACTATTCTTTATAATTGTTTCTTTCTGCCTCAGTATATGGATACTTCCTTCTTTTTTGGATATGTAAAGTAGTATTTCTTTTGAGTAAACAAATGAATTTCACCAAAAAGCCAGGCTTGGTATAAAGCAAAGAGAACTTCCTGTTTCAGATTTTTGCTCCATAAAGTTTTTTGTCATCTTGAGATGATGGGAACAAAGAAATCTTAATCAAATATGGGAATCTCCTTTCTCTGTATTTAGATCATAATCTCCTTTCTCTGTATTTAGATGAATAGAAAGGATCACATGATCATAAAAGTAATTAGATGATTCCTGTAAAAACTAGCTACACATTTGACCAAAATGTGATGAGCTATGTAATTCAAATAATACAAAGACTGCGTCTCAACATATGAGGATTGTAATCAGCCCCAACAGATGGGTATGCATCTGCCCTTTATGTTGCTTTTGTTCAAAGAATATAACCAGGACCATTAACAATTATTTAAGCACTTACTATTTTCCCAAATATTATTGATAGGAGAAATATTCATGATAAATAGTTCCACTCTAACAAGAATACTCAAAAGGAAGAATTATTTCATGAAATCATTGCAGTATCAGGTGAACTTTTTACAAGGAAAAATTGGAAGGACAATAAAAAAAGAAACCAACTGTCAGTAAAAAAAAAAAAAGTTCACAAAACATGTGTTGAAGGTATGTCTCTCATTATTGTATTATAAAAAGTAAAATAGTGAGATGTTAATATGAAAGAAAGATTGGAAGCCAAGTGAAGAGGCACACATCTGTTATCTCAGCAACTGGGGAGGCTGAGGCAGGAGGATTGCAAGTTTGAGACTAGCCTCAGCAATTTAGTAAGACCCTGTCTCAAAATGAAAATAAAAAAGTCTGGGAATTGGGGATGTAGACCAGTGGTCGAGCACTCCAGTGTTCAATTCTCAGTACCAAAACAGAAAAGAAAAGGAAGACAGGAATCGTAATTTTTTTGCATTTTATACAGCTGTTATACTTTACAAAAATAGCCAACCACCAAAGTGTAATCCATAGTGACTAGAGACTTGTGGTGTAGTTCAGTCATAGAGCCACTGGTTGGATCCCCAGCACCACCCACCCAAAAAAAAAAAAAAAAAGAAAGAAAGAAAGAAAAGTATAACCCAATCAGACATGGTGGCACACACCTTGGGAGGCTGAGGCAGGAAGATCGCAAGTTCAAAGTCAGCCTCAGCAACTTAGCAAGGCCCTAAGCAACTTATCGAGACCCTGTCTCAAAATAAAAAAATAAAAAGGGCTGGGAATGTGACTCAGTGATCAAGTGGATTCAATTCCTGGTACCAAAAAAAAAAAAAAAAAAAGGTGTAAACCCATAGCATCTTACAGCAAACACTCTTTGTAATTATTTAAAATGACCCTTTAGGGAGGTCATTCAAGCAGGGGGTTGTGGGTGCAGCTCAGTGGTACAGTACTTGTCTAGTATGTGCAAGACTCTGGGTTCCATCCACAGCACTGAAAAAAAAATTATAATGCAAAGGTGTATGTCAAATAAGCAATTACATTGTGTATCTAAACAATATGACTCACTTTTTTTGTTGTTTGTTTCTGGGGTGCTGGGGATCCAACCCAGGGCCTCACACATGCTAGTCAAGTACTCTGCCACTGAGTCACATTCCCAGACCAGCTTATTTTTTTTTAACTAAAAACTTTTTTAAAATCAAGTAATAAGGGCTGGGGAGATAGCTCAGTTGGTAAAGTGCTTGCCTTACAAGCACAAGGTCCTGGGTTCAATCCCCAGCACTGCAAAAAAAAAAAAAAAAAAATCAAGTAATAATTTATATAGAAACACACAGATCTTGACCAGTGTATCTACCCTATGACTACTAGAAATCCCTGTGCCCCTTCCCAGTCAGTCCTCCCAACCAAGCCACTATTGATCTGATGTCTATCATTTAGCTGTTTCAGAACTTCCCATCATCACACTGTGTGGAGTGTAATGTTTTTGAGATTCACTCTTCGATTCACTCTTCTCCTCCTTTTTTTTTTTTTTTTTTTTTTTTAAATTGAGTCTTACTGTATCGCCCAGGCTGGGCTCAAGTGATTCTCTTTGCTTCAGCCTCCTGAATGCTGGGACAATAAGGTACATACCAGCAAACATGGCTTGAGATCCATCCTTGTTTTGTATAGTTTGTGTAAGAATATGCAATATTCCTTTTTGTTGTTGTTTGTGGTGCTGGGAATCAAAATAGGATTTGCACATGCTAAGCAAGTGATCTACCACTGAGCTGTACCCCCAGCCACTCAGTGTTCCTTTTAATTGCTGAGCAGTATTCATCTGTATGGATCTGCCATGGTCCGTTTATCTGTTATCCCATGAATGGGTATTTAGGTTATTTCTAGTTTTTTGCTATTAGCAATAAAGTTACTGTGAATAGTTGTTGGCCGATCTTTTGCAGACATGTGTTTTCCTTTCTTTTGGAATGGAATTCTAGGTCATGGGGGAAATGCATACTTAACATTATAAGAAACTGTCAGTTTTCCACAGTGATTGTTCATTTTATGTTTCAGTTTCCCACAGTGATTGTGCATTTTATGTTTCCACGTTTGTTTGTTTGTTTGTTTTGGTACAAGGGACTGAACCCATGGGTGCTTCACCACTGAGCCACATCCCCAGCCTTTTTTTATATTTTGAGATAGGGTCTCGTTAAATTGCTGATGCTGGCTTTAAACTCATGATCCTCCTGCCTCAGTCTCCCAAGCCACTGGGATTACAGGAATGTGCCACCACACCCAGCTTACATTTCCACTTTAAAAAAAAGATACTTACTTTTAATATTAATAGTATAAATACTAAGAATTGGTAGTAAGAATTGGTAGTAAAAGCTAGTAAGAGCTGGATATGGTGGTGCACACATCTAATCCCAGTTATTCAGGAGGCTGAAGCAGGATGATCTCAAGTTCAAGGACAATCTTAGCAACTAAGCAAGACCCTGTCTCAAAATCAAATAAAAAGGGCTGGTGGTAGAGTACCCCTGGATTCAATCCTCAGTAGCCTCCACACACAAAAGTCAATGAGAGGATAATGAATCCCTGGATTTAACACTCATCATTTTACAATTGCCTCTTGCACCTGTTTTGTTAAGGGATTCTCACCTCATCAAACTGTTGGGGAATTGAGAGTTCTCTAAAGTTTTTCTCTGAATCCTTATGTCTAGAGTTTCAGGATCAGAGGAATCCTCAGGACTGCATCTACAGTTCCACAACCTTGTCCACCACCATCTTCTTGCTTTCCAAAGCGAAACTCACAACATCATGGAACTTCCCATGGAAACTTCCCATGAACCTACTGTCCATTCTTTGTTGACATGGAGACTCCCCTTCATGATTCATTCTTTTGTCTTCTTCCTCAAGTGAAAAGTTGATTCAAAATCTTCTTTTATAAGATGACCTGTATGGGACATCTTCCCTGTTAAGTTCCAAGGACTTTTGTTTTCTTTCTTCTTTACCCAGCTAGTAAAGTGATTGCAGTCTAAGGAGGTTGGGTGCTTGGCCCTCAAACTGAGGTCCCCCCTGGTGGTGCTCAGATCCCCAAGGGAATTGCTGAACAGCCTCCCTTTTGTCCTTGCCTCTCCTTGCACCCCCCAACCCCCACAAATTTTTGCCCAATTTACTTTTCTTCCTTTCTTTTTTTCTGTCTTCTCCTCTTCCCTCCTCCCTTCCCTCCATCCTCCTCTTTTTTTTTTTTTTTTTTGGTACTGCAGATTGAACCCAGGGGGACTTTACCACTGAGTCACATCCCAGCCCTTTTTATTTTTGAGACAAGTTCTTGCTAAATTGCCCAGACTGGCCTCAAACTTGCCACCTCCTGCCTCCGTCTCTCCAGTCACTGGGATTACAGGTGTGTGCCACTGTGACCAGCTGCCCCTCTGTTTTTGAAGTTATTTATTATGATTTTGTTCTGCTGACTCTTTCCCCTGGCACTAACCCCCTTCTCCAGGCTGGACTTGAACTTGAGATTCTCCCACCTTAGTTTCCCAAGTTGCTGGGATTATAAGTGTGTACCACGTGCCTGACTGGCTTATTTTAAAGTCTTTTTTTTTTTTTTTTTTTTTTTTTTTGGTGGCACTGGGGATTGAATCCAGGGCCCTGTGTATGTTACATAGGCATTGTATCACTGAGCCACATCCCCAACTTTAAAATTCCTAATATTTTTAAGCTAAGAAAGGGGGATTTATTGGAAAGATGCTGAGATACCTCACTCAGAAAAAAGGAAGTGTTGGGTAACTGGCCCGTAGGAGGAGAGACAAGCACACTGGGCCTTAGGAATTCCCAGCCCCAAAGGCTGGAATGCCAAAGACCCTTTCTTGTCTCTACTTGATTTTGTGTATCTGCTACATTCTCTCTCACTCAAGTAAAAGACAAGGAGTGAGTGTGGCTGCCCGATGCATCTGAATTTCATACCTGTGGTAGCATAGAGATTGCCTTCAGGAGTTCCTATTTGAGAGAATTCCCAGGGAAGGACTTTCTTTGGCCTGGCTGGGGTCAGGTGTCTGACCTTCCCAGGACTTATCAACTCTGGCCAAATAGTCTTTAAGTAGCTGGCAGTTCCTACGGCAGGGGGGCACATGGTTGGGGAACAATTTTCAGTAAAAGGTACCATGTTGCAGAAAAAGCACTCCTTTGTTTATTCTCATATTAATTTGTCTGATAGATAATTTTCAGGCATCTCTAAAGTGCTGGACTCTGCCCTAAGTGCCTGCAACAGAGTAGCCCAGGACAGTCTCAGCCATTCATTTGGGTTCTCATGAGGGAAGCAGCTCATCAATTAGTGTCTACTGGACACTCCCTGTCCTGTCTCAGCCAAACCTGCTTCCCTGTTCACTGAAAAAAGGCTGTTTGTGTTGGATAAAGAAGGGGCCCTGGTTAGACCGACTGGAGGATATTTCTACTGTACCCCTGAAGGCAAAGAAATGGCAGCCTGGCAGTCATACCACTGAGGGTAGCTGCAGCTGTTCTGAGTTGTTAGCCAAGAGCCATTGGTGAAGGGAGTGGTTTCCTGTTGAGCAGAGATCTCCGGGACTAGCTTGTAAGTCAAGATGTCCCCAGAAACAAATTAGGCAGTTCACTAAGTTTCTTTGGAATTTTCATGCCCCTTATCCTGGGCACACCTAAGAATTCTTGCTCTGCTCCCAGCACCAGCAGGAATGGACTGCTGTGGTTGGTGGTGGTGAGGTAGGTTACAGGGGTGGTAAGAACTCCCCTCCAGGGGGAAGATTTCTGATGTGCTGATTCTATAAGAAAAGCAGGGCAACAAACGGATGCCCATGGGATTCAGTGGTCTGGACAAGAACTTCACTTACAAGTGAAAGTCCCAGCCAGGGACTCTATAGGTGTCAACTATGACATATGCCTGAGGCCAGCGGCATACAATCCTAAACAAGGGATGAGGGTTTCTATTCTCTGCCCACCTCTGAACAACTCTCTACATGCAGATTGGTGGCCCAAGTACAGTTTTGCCTACCGTTGTATTTGATAAGATGTGTGTGTTTGTGTGTATGTGTGTGTGTGTGTATGTGTGTGTGTGTGTGTGATGTATTGTTTATACAGGTTGTAGTGGTGATGGTTAAATGGAAGATTTCACCTATTGTTTGGAGAATGGATAGAAGTCACACTTGGACTGAGCTGTATTAAACCAGAGGAGGGCTGGGGTTGTAGCTCAGTGGTAGAGTGCTCACCTAGTATGTGTGACACCCTGGGTTCAATTGTCAGCACCACATAAAAATGAAATAAAGGTATGTGTTCCACTACAACTGAAACAAAATATTAAAAAAGACCAACAGAGGGCACTGGACTCTGGGTTGAGATTTTTTGAAGGGCCCCTGCTGTAATCAAGAGTTAATCCTGCTGGGGGAGATAGAGTGGATTTTTGGTTTAACAGTGAGAATGGGAACATGACAGGATGTTAGGGAACTAGGTAGGAAGCCAGCTGGGTTGATGAGTGGTGGGAGGCACCAGATTAGTGTAGCCAGTCATAGGGCCTGCCACATCCACTTCCTTGGCCAATGCGACAAGCGTAAGTCAACCCCATAGCCCTTCCTTGTCAGCACCCCCACCTTCATGGTATCAGGCAGGTAGTGATGGAACAATGCAGAGAGAAGACAAGAAGACAATTTTTTGGCCAAGACCATGGTGAAAGATGCAGAAATTACGCAGAAGAAAGGTGATAGATGTAGAACAGGCAAGCTAGTCCGTAGAGAGAACACAGCACTGAGTAGCAGAGGAGCGGTGGGGGTGGCTAGCAGGTCCTCCACATGGTCCTGATTTCAGACACTGGTCCACTGTGGTTGCAGTTCATACGTAAGCCCACAGGAAACCTCGCTGTTCTTAAGACAGACCTGAGTGGATGTAATTTGCCCTACGATACCTTCCATGGTTCCTAGTTTTTACTTTTTTCACAGTTCTGGTATTAACAGTCTATTTGTAGTTCTCCCCAATTAGTCAATAAGTTCTTGAGGCATGTATTATTCATCTCTATAATAGCATCTGGGCCCTTGTAGGTGCCCATCAATGTTTGAATAAATATTCACATTTATCACGACTCAGCCCAGACCCTAACCCACAGGCTATGGAATATGTAGCAGCACAGAATTGAGAAAGAATATGTGTGCCAACCATGTATGGTACAAGGAGGTGATCTGGGACCAAGAGATATTTTCTAGGGATCTGAAATAGAAAGTAAGGAATGACAGGCAGTTAACGTAGAAGCAGAGGCTTTAAGGAAGTATGGGAAATGTGCAAGAAGCCACAGGAACATGCTGCTCTTTGGATCCTCACTTGTAATATGGAAATTATAATGAGGGACCTCATAGACAACAGAAAGAGACTAAGAAATGAGGGACATGAAAGTATTTTGTGAAGACCAAAATTAACACAGGTGTATATGATCAATAAAGTTGATTAATACATCTCATGCATCATTGCCAATGTACTCATGTGACCTTGGACCAGCACCTTGAAGTCCTCCTTCTTGCATACAGAACAATGGTAACTGCTTTGCTGGATTAGTGTGTGGAAGTGGTGTCAGACATAAAAAGTGCCTATTTCAGGCTTGGGACTGTAGCTCAGTGACGGAGTGCTTGTCTAGTATATCCTGAGGCCCTGGGTTCTGCCCCCAGCACTGCAAAAAAAAAAAAAAAAAAAAAAAGTACTTCACTAGATTTCATTTTTTAAAATATTTTATTTTATTATTTTATTTTATTTTGGCATTGGGGATTGAACTCAGAGGCAATTTACCACTGAGTCACATCCCCAACCCTTTTTGTTGAGGCTCTTGAGATCCTCCTGCCTCAGCCTCCTAAGTCACTGACTTTACAGGCGTGTACCACCTTTCAGGTCAAGGGATCTGCATTTTAAATAAGCACTCCAGGTAAATGATGAGAGTAGTTTTAAGAAACAATGAACCTGCAGTGTTAGTACCTGAAATTCTAGCAACTCGGGAGTCTGAGGCAGGAGGATGGCAAGTTCCAGGCCAGCCTGGTGCTTTAATGAGATTCTTTCTGTCTCACAAAAATGAAAAAGGCTTAGGGATGTAACTCAGTGGTAGAGCACACTGGGTTCAATCCCAGTACAAAAACACAACAAAACAAAAACCAAAAAAGCTGGCGT
Source organism: Sciurus carolinensis (assembly GCF_902686445.1). Taxonomy (NCBI): domain Eukaryota; kingdom Metazoa; phylum Chordata; class Mammalia; order Rodentia; family Sciuridae; genus Sciurus; species Sciurus carolinensis. Next base: position 54,388,259 of record NC_062215.1, on the reverse strand, counting down.
TTTGCTGGCCTGTAATCCCAGCAACTTGGGGGGCTGAGGCAGAAGGATCCCAAGTTCAAAGCCAGCCTCAGCGATTTAGCAAGACTGTCTCCAAATTAAAAATAAAAAGGGTTGGGGATGTGGCTCAGTGGTTAAGAGCCCTCTGGGTTAAATCCCCAGAACCCCCTCCCTCAAAGAAGAACAATGAAAGGATTAAGGTGTGTTTTTCAGGCAGCCTGGTGATGAACCCTGTACTATCATGTGTGGCCAAAAGGTGGCAGCAGGGAGCACTAAGGAGAATGGGAACCTCTCCTAGGGCCACTCACACCAAGGGGACAGGGCTGGGCATATCTGAGAATCAGGTTGTCAAAGGACCTTGTATTATTGCAGCATGGTGGAATCTGTTACTGCTGACTGATTTCCTGTGACCACCCATCTCATTATGCAGTCTTTATGAGAATGCTTTCTCAGACACTGCTGACAGGAACCGTTAGTGTGAATTTGGCAGGGTCATGGGTGGTCACAGTGTCTGTTTCATATGGGTGAATATGGGAGGCAAGGAATATTCGCATGTCCAGATGGGTTAATCAGGCAAAGTTACCTGCACAGGGCAACTTACTCCAAGGAAACCAGTGTGTGTTGAAAGCAGGGTCTCCATACCCTGCTGTGGGCTTGTGGTTTCAGGTGCTGTTGAAAGCCTGTTCCTTTTGTGAAAGATTAGGTCTGCAGCTGGGGAGCTGGCTGAAGACCAGGCAAAGGATGCCAGAATAGGGTGGGGCAGTTGCCAATAGATGCAGCTAAAATGTCCCCAGCTGCAGTAGGGGTGGGTAGAGGATTAGGTGACAGTCCCCTAACCCAGCCCGGAACTAACACCCTCCTCCCTCTTGCACATGTACCCTGACCTCCCCCACCAACCCTGCCAAAGCTCAGAATAACTCAAGAGAACCAGACAGAAGGATGGCAGGGACTCTGCTTGGTGTCCTACTCCTCTTGGGCCTTGTTGGTAAGAACAGGGGTCATTGAGGCATGTGGATACACAGAAATACTGACATGAAGGGACTAGGATAGAGACCAAGATGTAGGTAGACTGAGACACAATATTTGGTTCCTAGGTGGGATATGGTTGGTTTAGGAGACAGGTATAGAAAGGTACAGAGCCTCAGGGACCTGTGCAGACCCAGACGGGCAAAGAAGAGAGGAACCTCCTGCCTCTTTGTGACCCTTCCTTCTTCACTTTATCACAGTCAGAGGTGAGGGGAAAAATGAGGAGCTGAATCTTTACCACCATCTTTTAAACAACTATGACCGAGAATGTCGACCAGTGAAGAGGCCTGAGGACACTGTCACCATCACCCTCAAGGTCACCCTGACCAACCTCATCTCACTGGTAAGATGGCCCCACTCCCACCGTGAGCCTAAAATCCCACTTCTGGCCCCAACTGCTGAGCTCAGTCCTAAGGTTCATTTCTGGCACTGAAATGCTGTTTCAATCATTCATTCTCCTGTCTGCAGAACGAGAAGGAGGAGACCCTTACTACCAGCGTCTGGATTGGAATTGTGAGTCAAATCTGGGGAGCAATGTGAGGTCTTGTCCAGGGGACCCCTTTCTCCCAAACTACTCTGAGGCAGTATCAGGTGGGAAATGCAGGGTATATGTTCTTCCGTCCCCCAACACTTATAGGATTGGCAGGATTACCGATTTAACTATAGCAAGGACGACTTTGGAGGCATAGAAATCCTGCGGGTCCCTTCAGAACTCGTGTGGTTACCAGAGATTGTGCTGGAAAACAAGTAAGGACCAGTCAGGACACCAGGCTAGAGGGAAGCCCCCCTCAGGGGTTGAGCTGGACTTGGGTGAGGAGGTTGGCTGGGTGCTTGGACCAGGGGTATGCATTTGTGTAAAAGCACGGTTTCCCTGAGCCCACAGTATTGACGGCCAGTTCGGGGTGGCCTACGACGCTAACGTGCTCATCTATGAGGGTGGCTACGTGAGCTGGTTGCCTCCAGCCATCTACCGCAGCACCTGCGCCGTGGAGGTCACCTACTTCCCCTTCGATTGGCAGAATTGCTCTCTCATTTTCCGGTGGGAAGAGTTACTCACAGGCCGGGACGATTGTGGGAAGGGCCTGGAGCAGGGGGCGGGGAAAAATGGGGAAGTGGGATCCCTGAGACCCGGCTTTGTCTGGAGGCGGAGCCAGGCGGTGGAATGGGGTGGGCTTCTGGAGTTGGGTTCCAACTAGGGTTGGAGCTGGTGGGCAGCTGTAGTCTTAGCTACTCAGGAGGCTGAGGCAGGAGGATTGTTTGATTCTCAGAGTTTGAGACAAGCCTTGGACAACATAGCAAGACCCAGTCTCAACAAAACAAAGACAAAAGGAAGCAGGGATGCAAACAGCGTGCAGGCAGGGTCTGTGTAAGGTGGTAGAGTCTTATCACCAGGCCGTATCCAAGCTTCCAGGGTGGGGCTCAGGGCAGGGACCCAGGTCCGAGTTCCTCGGTGGGGTCCCTGGCCCTGGTTCCACAGCTCTCAGACGTACAGTGCCAAAGAGGTGGAGTTCGTCTTTGCAGTGGATGAAGATGGCAAGACCGTTAACAAGATAGATATCGACACGGTGGCCTTTACTGGTAAGGTTCCCTCTTGCTCTGAAAAAAACAATTCTAGAGGGGTCTAAAGAGGATTCTAAAGAGTGGGATTGCCCCACATCAGGCATCCTGAAGACTGATTTCGACAACTCGGCCTTAGCTTGCCCTTTTTCTGAAATAATTCCTGATTGTCACTTTAGTTTTGTCTCCTCGCTTGATCTTTTCATAACCTCACTAGGAATGCCCTTTTCTGCCCGGTGTCCATGGCCCAAGCAGTGCACCCTGGCCAGACAGCTGCATCCTTCTTGGCTAGACGTTACAGGTTTCCACAGTCAGGTGTGCATGCAGAGAGCAGCACAGGATGCTTCACTTCCCAGAGCTGAGTGACTGCACCTCCTGTGCTGCAGAGAATGGCGAGTGGGCCATCGACTTCTGCCCGGGGTTGATCCGCCACTACGACAGTGGCTCCGCTGACAGCCCGGGAGAAACTGACGTCATCTACTCGTTAATCATCCGCCGGAAGCCTCTCTTCTATGTCATTAACATCATCGTACCTTGCGTGCTCATCTCTGGCCTAGTGCTGCTCGCCTACTTTCTACCAGCGCAGGGTAAGGAGTAGCCTCAAACCTAAACTCTGGCTTGCTCCCGGGGTCAGGACTGCTTTTACCAGGTGTTCCCTCTAGCCGGCGGTCAGAAATGCACGGTTTCTATCAACGTCCTGCTCGCCCAGACTGTCTTCTTGTTCCTAATTGCCCAGAAAATCCCAGAGACGTCTCTGAGTGTGCCGCTGCTGGGCAGGTAAGGGTTCTGGCGTTGCCCACATTGGGGCAGGGCCAACGTGGAAGTCGGAGTCAGAACACCCGGACTGGCACGCATGGGGGCGGGGCCAAGGGACGGCCTGGGTGGGGACTACGCCAAGACCAAAGGACTCTAGAATTAGCAGTCTCCTTCCTTCTTGGCTTTATTTGGACGCAGTGTGGGACTGGGTCAGTGGTGGATTTTCTGGTTCCCCGTCGTCCTCACTGCTGCTGGACACCACTTTGATGTCTCCTGAGTATCTCTGGTGGGGGATAGCTGTGTTCAGTGTCTCCTCAGCCCCACTACCTCTGATCCTCAACGCATGCCCTCCCATCCGGAACTCACCGGTTCCCCGGGGATTCCAAGACCCAGATGGCGTCGCCATTGTTGCAGGAATGAAGTGGACCCCTGCAGACCCCGTCCACACAAGCACAGCCACACACCCTGGGCCAGGAGCCTGGCGCTGGCGCCCGCTGTAGCCCCAGCTTGCCAAGCCCCCTGCCCGGCAGCCTGGGCTACCCGAGCCAGAGCTCCACCTGGATCCCCAGAGTCCGGGGCTAGGCCTGTGCTGCTGTTGCTGCCGTCCAGTCTCCGCACCTCCTGCTGCAGCCACAGGGCTGAGATCTGCATTGGGGTTCAGGGGCTAGAGAGGATACGAAGTTTCCACCCTCGCTGCCCTAATTCCCTTACCCAGTCCCTTCTCTGCGCATTCCTCCTCACCCCCTATCCCTAGCGCCGCACCTCTAACAAGGTGGCGCCAAAGTTAATGATGCTGGCTGCGGCTTCTCTTAGCACCAACACTAGGGTGGGCTTCCTGGCAGGCGGCTTCTCCGGCTTCTTGGGTTCCTGCGGCTCCAGGGACTTCAGTTCTCCAAACCTCTGCTCCAGATACTCGTGGGCTGCAGCCACAGCGAGTTCCAGTGAAGATAAAAGTGGGGGCTGGAGGGCCACCTGGAGAATGAGCAGGGATGGTGGAATCACCAAGTGTGGGGCGCTGGAGACCTCCCCAGAGCCTCCCTGTGTTGCCCTTGGGTGGACTGTTCACTTAGCCTCACCTCGGTGGAGCTGTGGAAGTGGTAGACCCACAGCAGAGTGTCCAGGGATCTCGGGGTCCCCTTCATGGCCGCCACAGGTGGTAGGAGAGGCAGTAGGACCTCACTGAGGGGGAGCAGGTAGGGTTTGAGGTATGTTTGTGACGTCAGAGAAGCCAGTGTGCTGTAACGTAATGAATTCGGGAATCCTTAGGTATCTTATTTTCGTCATGGTGGTTGCCACGCTCATTGTCATGAATTGCGTCATTGTGCTTAACGTTTCTTTGCGAACGCCCACCACTCATGCCACGTCCTTCAGGCTGCGCCACGTAAGCCGCGGAGGAGGCGGTTCGGGTGGGGGAGGAACGTCCGGGAGTGGAAGGCGTGGCTTTGAAGTGATCCCTGCCCGCGCCCCAGGTTTTATTGGAATTGCTGCCGCGTCTCCTGGGCTCTCGCCAGTCTCCTGAGGCTCCCCGGGCCACCTCCACGCCAAGGCGCGCATCGTCGGTTGGCATATTGCTCCGCGCAGAGGAGCTGATCCTGAAAAAGCCGCGGAGTGAGCTCGTGTTTGAAGGACAGAGGCACCGGCACGGGGCCTGGACGGGTGAGCACAGTGACCCCAGCCAATGGGGGCATCCGAAATGGAGGAAACCTAATGACCCAGCCGGATTTTTGCCCCTGCCAGCTGCCCTATGCCAGAGCCTGGGCGCTGCAGCCCCGGAGATCCGCTGCTGTGTGGATGCTGTGAACTTTGTGGCTGCAAGTACTAGAGAGCAGGAGGCCACTTGTGAGGTGGGTTAGGAGCCAGAGGCAGGGTGGGGAGCCTCCCACTAGCTCTTGTCCCTAACCCTTGCAGCTGTTCCTTAGGGACTCAGCTTTGCTGTCCCTTCCCCAGGAGGTGTCCGACTGGGTGCGCATGGGGAAGGCCCTTGACAACATCTGTTTCTGGGCTGCTCTGGTGCTCTTCAGCGTGGGTTCCAGCCTCATCTTCCTTGGGGGCTACTTCAACCAAGTGCCTGATCTTCCCTACCCACCCTGTATCCAAGCTTGAGCCTGAACCTGCTCCCTCTACAACTGTCCACACACCTCTAGCAGGAAATAGATTTTGAAAAGACAAGTGGCTACCACTACTGTATTATGTTTCCTTCCAAAGAGGTACCACAGTGACCATGTGGGCAGGCTGGCCCCTGTTCAGGTGTCAGCAGAAGTGGAGGGCAAATGGCTCAGGCTTGCCCTCAGTTCACCCTTGCTGACCTCTGGGCTTTTCTCCAGCCTGGTCCTAGAGACTCAGGCCTATGAGCCTCTAAGTTATGTTTATCCAGTTGATAGCCATTAGGAGAGACCCCTTTGTAGGACTTGCAGGAAGCCCTGTGCTTTGGCCTGACCCTGCCAGAATGAGTGGGGACCCAATACCCTCGGTGAAAGTCACTACTGAAGGTTTATGGCTGAGAATCCCCTGGCCTGCCTTCTGTCATGTCTTCTAGGTTTTCTTGGCCTAGCCCACCCCACCTCCATAATAATCATCACAGATTCCCCCCACCACACTCCCCAGCCCTATTTCCTCCATCCCAATGGTGCATACTCTCCCTGGCTAGTATCCAGGATTGTGGGAAAAAAAGAATAATATGGGGTCTGAAATGGTGGGAGCTGGTTGAATTGTCTTTATTAACAAACGGGATATCCAAGGCCACTACATTGAGGAGGGGCAAGGGAGGGAGAAGGGCTACTTGCTGCTCACACTATATACAGATGCAAGCAAGGGGGCATGGAGGGTGAGAGCTTCCTGCTCCCTCCCTCCACCAGGGAAGGGGAGAGGCTAGAAGAGATGGGGGCTGGGAAGGGGGGAATGTTTTGGCTGGCGGGGTCCCCACTCCATTCCCCGGGGTATAGGGGGAGGGGAATCATTAAAGTGCTTTCAGAAAATGAGGAAATGGTCCCTGCCCCTGGAGTGGCTGGTGACCCCCCTAGAACCTAGGGCCCAGTGACCGCCCCCCAGAGTCTGGTACATTCAAGGGGGGAGCCGGCTCCCCTGACGTGCAAATAAAGGGGTCCAGGGCCCTGCCCAGTCAGCAGCAGTGGGGTAAGGGATCTAAGCCCCAAGCACTCTCCTCTTAAATGGAGAAAGGGGGAAGGGGCAAGGCCCACTCAGTTCCTAGTAAGGGGAAGCTGTGTCCCTCCCCAGAAGTTGGGGACAGGCACAGTTGTTGGGAGAGAACATGTTGGGGAAGAGGATGGTCACGTGATCACAAAAGCATCAGGGGTCAGAGGTCACGTTCCCAGCAGGCTCCAGTGAATCAAACCAGTAAAAGCAAAAGCCCAGGGAGGGGAAATAGGGGCGGCCTGGGAAGTCTGGCTGTGGGGGAAGAGCTGGGTCCAGTGTGGGACAGCCCCAGCCCAGGGCCCCGTCACCAGTTCATGATGCAGTTACGGTTCAGAGTCATGAAGTAAACTTGGCTGCTGCCCCCGGAGCGAACTGAGGCAAAAAACACCTGGGTAGGATAGGAGAAGAAGTCACCAAGGGCTGGGGTGGGGGATCTCAATTAACTGGGGAGATACAAGGAAGTAATAAAGAAACTGCAGAGAGACTTGGGTGCCTCACACAGCCCCAAATAAAGGCAGAGGTATGCTACCAGATCCCAGGGCAGGGGCATCATTGAAGGGGCGGTAAGACAGATATTATGCCCACACATTGTGTTTCCAAAGGGGTCTCCTTTCAGGAAGACTCCACGGTCATTCCCTCCCCTAGATCTCTGCCCAGGGACCTTTAGATAAGAGAAAGAGCCTCCCACCTTGTCATTCCGCTCACACAAGAACTTGAGCCTCTGGGCCCGTTTGTGCATGAAGACCCCGTCCAGGTGGCCCGTCTCCACAGAACGGATCTCAATGGCTTTCTCACCCCAGCCCATTATCTGGTTGGAGCAGATGTAGGCTGTGGGGGGAAGGTCATAGAGAAGCAATGAGCAGGCCACTCTACTGTGCCACCTGAGGGGCAAGTGACTTGAAGGGTGGCCATCACTCACCTACAGAGGTGGGCATCTCTCCCCACTGCAGCACCACATCCTTAATGATCCGCCCATATGTGTTGACGTAGACACCCTCGTCCTCGTAGCACAACAGCATCTCCATGCCATCAGTGTTGGGGAGGAAGATGATGGCGTGGGGTGTGATCTGGCACTGGATCTGAGGAAGAAAAGATGGGCTGGGTCCTCATGGCCTAGTGCCCAGACTGGGTTGGTCCCACTCTCCCTACAGCCCCACCAGCTCACATGCACAGGGATGTAGATGTCATAGCTGTTCCCCGAGTCAACATCCACAGCGTGGAAGCCGGCACTGGAGCCATAGATGACTTTGAGCCGCTGTCCTTCCTCTACTGTCAGGTCAACCAGCAGAGGGCGGTGAGGGAGGTCAGCAAAGGACTGTGGAAGAGAGAAGGAATTAGTGGGACAGGGGGAAAAGCCAGACCTTGAAAAGTTGTCATGGGCTGAGGCTGAGATTACCTTGAAGGCCATGAATTTGTGGTAGGGCTTGGGGGCCCAGGCATACACCTCCACTGAGTTCTTCAGGGCAATGACCAGGAACTTAATACGCTCGTATTTCACTAGAGACAGAAAAGAAAGAAAGATGCAGGAACTTCCTTTCTCAGGCCCTTCCCCAAGTTTCCCCAAGCCCAGGACCATGTATCCAGATTTGAGGCTCTCCCAGCATTTAGCCCAGGTTCTGTTTCTCCCTGGCCACTCTGTTGACGTCCTCACCGACACGGTAGTGCCCGCAGCCCTCCATGTCTCCCACAGTTGTCCAGCCCTGCTTCTTCTCCACTTCTGGGTCATTGTGCAGAATCTTATTCCGGAGCCAGGACAGGTAATACACCCGCAGTTTGTTCCTTTTCCCTGAGGAGTGGACACACATACACACAGACACACACACACTCCCATCCTCATTGGAGGTCCAGCTGCTGCCTCCTCACCATCCTGTCTACATACCACAAGTGTGGCCCCACCTTCTGGCTCCTGGACCAAAGTTGCCCTCCTCCCCAGGCTGAAGATGGTGACAAAGTTGAGGAGCTGAGCCCCTCCCCCAACTCCACCTACATACCTGAGATGGTGATGAGCAAGTTGAGCCCTTCCAGGACGTCCATTTGCTGGAAGCGTCGCCGCCCAATGAGCCCATACACCTTGCCCTGCCCACTTCGGTCCAGCAACATCAACCCATTCTCTGTGCCCACCAGCAGGTTGACCCCTGAAACAGGAGCCCCCAGGCAGGTCAGAGGCAGAGCCAAGGCCCCTCACCTGACTGTGAGCACAGGAGCTGCATCAGACCCCTCTGTAGCCTTCTTGGCCTGGCTTACCCCAGAGGGCTGCACAGAGGATCTCAGAATTGAATCGTTTCTTGTACTTGCGAATCTCGGGAGTTTCACTGTGAGCCCGAGTGTTGGTGGGGTTCACGTTGACCACAGAGCCCTTCCTCACATCGTACTGCAGCTGATCGAGCCGACCGCCTTCTCCACCCACTAGGGCTACCAGAAAGAAGAGGGAGGGAGGGTAGGCTAAAGCCCTCTCACCTGTCTGTTTACCTCCAACCCCCTACAGGTGGTCTTGGCACCTCAGAATATTCAGAAGGGAAGGGAAAGATTTCTGCTGAACAAGGGAGTACATAGAAGATATTTCAAGTTCCAGCTGTCATACATCCATTTTGTACTTTTGCCCAGGTTTCTTGCCACCACTCTGAGCATGTGCCTCCTCTGTCCAGGGGTCTCAGAAGTTCTCTCACCTCTGTGCTGGGGCAGGAGTTGAGGTCCAGAGTAGAGTTCCTGCCTGCACTTTGTAAATCTACATCCTCAGGGACACCTGTGTTCCCCTCCAGGCCATCTCTGGACCCCACCACAGGTAGATGTTTCCTCACCTGTGATAGGAATGGTGTCCCCACTGCCTCCCGGCTGGTAGATTCCTAAATCCACAAACATCGTGAAGGAGCTCTTGCCTGGGGCCTTTACCAGTCCACGAGACTGGTACTGTTGAGAGGGGTACAACAGGCAAACAAATGAGACCCTCGCCTGTGGCCCTGTCCCTCTCTTGTTCCCAGGTCTCAGGTACCCACTGAGAAACTCGCAGTGCCCAGCCCTGCCTACTACTGTGCCCCCGCACCCCCAGCTCTCCTGCAATTTCAGGGCTCTTACCCTATGGACCTGTTCCAGCCCACTTACATCACTGCCCCCATCCTTGGAGGGGGGGCTTTGACCTTTGCTGTTCTCGGTGGGCGAATGGCTGGGCTGAACCACGTCTGGAAGGTTTGTGTAGCCATTGCTGTCAGCATGCAGCAGGCTTCGCTCCTCTTCAGGAGTCTGAAGAACAGAGGAAAGGGTTGGTGCTGTGACAGAGGATGGTACACCACAGGCATGGGGAAGGGTGAGAGACCCACTCACACGCTGAACCACCATGGTGCCACCCCCGTATGGGGGTTGAGTCCCAGCTATCTCCTCGACGTCATGAACCACCATGGTGCTGACACTGTCTGTGTCTCCATCGCTGCTGTGGGAGAGAGGAAGGTGGCCCTCCAAGTCCTGCCTGCCACACACAAGTGCCACAGGAAGCAGAGAGCCAGGGACTCAGGCTTCCAGTTTCTCTTCAAAACATGACCTGCTCAGCCCTCACTAAGCAGTTAGGCGCTCTCTGCATGGTACCCAGAGCAGGTTGGTGCAGAGGCACCTGGAAAGACCTACCCACAATGGACAGCATAGTGGAAGAGCAGGAACCCCAAACCCCCACCTGATTCTCTAGACAGAATGGGGACCACCTTCCCTCAGACCTGTCTACAGCCCCACCCCTCCTCCTGCCTGTATCACTCTTCTCCCATTTCTCTGACGTGGGAGGTCCCTGCCCCCAGGACATGCCATACCGGCCTCCAGGCGTGTCTCTGCTCCCCTCTGATGGTTCACCATCACCTTCTTCCTCATCATCTTCGCTGCTTTCCACCTCCTCACTGGATGATGAATAGTCCATGGCTTTCTTGGGAGGCCGGGGAGCCTCGTCCAAGGTTCGCTCTTTGAGTAACACAAAATCCTGCAGGGGAGGAGAGGCATGAGGGGAGGACAGAGAGGGATCAGGGCAGAGGTGGTACAAAGGGCACCAGTGCAGACCAGGGCAGGAAGCAGGAGAGGGCTCCCGCAGTAGCCCCTCACTAACCTCACCAATGGCTCGCTTATAGCTCTGGGAGGGGCCGCAGGGGAAGAAAGGCAGCCAAGAAGAGGCAGAAGAGAGGGTAAGAAAGGTTAGTGATGTGGACGTGACATCCATGATCCCCATAGTCCTTAACCTCATGTGCATTAGTGAAGGCCCCCCTGACACCCAGCCCCCTGAGGCTCTGGAGGCTCCACATCCTGCCCCTAAGCCCAAGACCAGGATAAGGCAGGGCCATGCCTGCTACCAGATGACTCACTGCGGGCCGGCCTGGCCGTGAGCGGTGGTCATCAGGCTTGGCTTTGTTCCCAGGGGAGAGCACTGGGGAGCTGTCCAGTTTGGTGGAGGCTGGACACAGCAGGGTGGGAGAAGGGTGGTCACTGACACCTGGACAGGGAATGGCTTCAAGCCCATACCCTGGGCTGATCCCTCGGCCCTGAGCCCAGAGCTCAGCAACATGTTCCATGTCCAACCAGGTCCCTCTCACCCCATGGGTGTTCCAGTTCACAAAGGCAGGCCTGTCTTGATCAAGACTGTCCAGACCCAGCGCAGGCCATCCGGCCCTGGCTTACATACCTCCCACTCGGTTTCGGTTCCGCTCCAGCGAGCCAGCCTGGGGGAGGTGCCCATGAGAGGCCGGGAGGATGCTGTCGGAACGCTCCCAGCCAGGGTCACTCCTCCTGAGGTCAGGGTTACTGTGAAGAGGCAGAGTCAGGGTCAGGGAGACAGGTGCTCCCCTCCCTGGGGTGTCAAGCTGCACTGTAGAGAAAGCCATCACCAGAGGGAAGCAGGTGGCAGAAGTGAGAGGTGGGAGTGAGTGGAGGGTCAACTCCATTACCTAGAGGCGTTGGGCGGGCCAGGGGGCTGAGCAGGGGGCCCTGGAGGCTTGGGGGTGCCCCGCTCTGCCCGCCTTTGCAGATAGATTTGCCAGGCGGAGTTGCTGCGAGGTCTGTGGAGGGAGCACAGGGTGCCGGGGCAAAGGGACTGAGGTGACTGGGTCAGGGCTTGCCCACCCCTAAGTGGGTAATTTGGTAAAGTCCCCTACTCCCTAGGCTGCCACCTGACCCCAACCAGATGTTACCTGGCACGGACAGCTTGAGCTGGCCGGGACCCTCCAGCCCCACTGGTGTTAAGGGCAGTGGCAATAGATGAGGTCCTCTGAGGCACCTGGAAAGGAGAAAGTGCAGTCAGCACACCCTGTGCCAGCCCTGCACGGGCACTGCATAAACAACTGACCATCTCTGCAGCTCTGAGAGGTGTGGTCCCTGGCTTTTCTGGAAGTAAGTCCTGGTTACGAAGCTACAAGATGGCAGAGCTGGGATTCTAACTCAGAAGGCTGCCCCAGAGTTCTCGAAACACCCAGGTGTTTTTCCATCCCCACACTCAGCACCAGAACGACATAGCCTGTGCCTTCACACTCTGTAGCTGGTTTACCTGGCATGGCAGGGGCCAAAGCCACTGCCTTCTCTTTTTCTTCCCTAAACTCTATAAACTCTCCACCTTATGTGCCTATCTGTTTTCCTTCCTTTCCCTCCCATCACTATTCTCTGCTTTTTCCTGGTCCCCCAACAGGGCTGTCCTTACCTTGGGTGGGGCCTCATTATCTGGCCGGACCCAGGTGGGGGGGTTCGGGCCAGGTCCAGGCCCTTCAGAGGTGGGGTCTGAATTCTGGCGAATGACAGCTCCTCGGGCACTGGGTGTGGCAGTTGGTGTTGGGACTGCTGGATCAGGGTCGTGGGAGGCTGGGAAGGCAGCCAGGTTTCGTGTGGGCTGGTCCTGCAGGGACTGGGATCGGGGTACAGGTGCTGCATATGGCTTCAGTGGGACCCGGTGTGCCACCAGGCTCTGCAGGGAGAGACCAGGAGGGTGGGCTGCCTGCTCTGTGGCACATCCCCACCTGCCAGTTGGGGTCAGGGCTGAGAAGAGGGATTTCTTGCCCCCTTGTCAAAGGACAAGGGGTTTCCAGAGCCCAAGAACAGACAGAAATACATCCAAGCTCCTAGCAGCAAGCAGGTGACTGTCTCTGCCTTTGTGGTCTTTGCTCTATGATCCTGCTAAGACTCCAGTGAACATATGTATGGAAGTGGACATGTGTACTCTGAGCGTGACATGTGTGTATGTTATGACAGGAATGGGGAGACTCACCTTGTGTGGTCCCTCCTGGGGCTCCACCGGCCTCTGCATAGGAGGAGTTTGGGAAAGGGGTCCTGGAGGGCCAGGAGAGGCCTGGGGGGCAGGGGGCTCTGGCCCTGTGCTGCTTGGCTTTGTCTTGGCCAAGGGAGAGTTCTGCTGCTTATTCATCCTTGTTCTTTCTTCCACCTATGATACAAAGGGCTGTCAAGCAGGCCAACTTTTGCCTTCCTGGTCTCAAAATGTAGATTCCCACCTACTCTAACAGCTCCAGACCTGTAGCCTGTGTTGGGTGCTCCCTTCTGCTAATCAATGCCCACTACTGTGGAAAAACTGCTTTTTTGTACTCTCCAGGGCTGGAGCAGTGGGGCTGATGGATGGAGTCTCAGGAGGCAAAGAAGGCAGTGAGTACCTCTCGGGCCCAGGCTGGCTTATCGGCAGGATTAATGCCCCGACCGTAATGATACAGAGGCTTCCTGTCCCCAGGTAGGATCTGCTGCTGCTGCTGCTTCTGAAGCTGCTGCTGCTGCTGCTGCTGCTGCAAGGACTTGAGGTAGGCATGCTCCTGCTGCAGCTGCCTCTGGAGCCGTTCTGATTGCCGCTGCTCCTCCAGCTGCTTCCTCTTGTATTCCTGGGCCCAAGGGTAGGGAGAGAGGGCTCAGCAGGGTGTGACCCTGGAAGTTAGAGCAGGCATGCCCTTTCTTTCCTCCAATTGCCTAGACAAGAGCTGCTTTCCTGTGAAGTCTTGGGTGAGTCCCTTCCCCTGAAGTGTTCCCATCCCAGTCCATCAAAGCAGCTCTGGATGGGCATCTTCCCAAAGGACACTGAGGGACCCCATTACCAGCAGTAGGGCCTGTTCCTGGAGCAGCTGTTGCTGAAGGATCTCGAGCTGTCGCTGCTCCTCCTCTAGCCTGTGACGAATATATTCCTGGGGGGCGGGGGTGGGGTGGGGGCACAGGGCAGGGAAAGAAGGAGAGGCAGCAGAGGAGGGGCAGCAGCAGCGGCGAAGGGAGCGATCAGCAGGGTGAGGATGAGGAGGAGCAGCGGAAAATGAGCCCCGGGGTAGGGGTTGGGGGTGATGCAGTACAGATGGGAAGAAGAGGGCACAGGGAATGAGGAGGAAGCAGGTGGGGACCATGAGGAAAGGTGCAGGAGAGGAGTCAGGGATGGTTAGAGAGATGGGGAATGAAGGCACAGAGACAGGAGGAGGGCAGGGAGCCAGGGTTGGGGGTTGAAGGGTGGGAGAAAACAGAGAGAAAGAGTGAAGCTAGAAAAGATAGGAGGAATCTAGGGGTAGGGGAGCCAAGGGGGAAGGGCACAAGGGAGCAGGGGAGGCAGGCAGCAGGAGCAGGGGGAGGGTGGACAGGGAGGACGGGGTGAACAGGGTGGAGAGGGAGGCGGGTGTGTACGTGTGCGCTGGAGGCCCGTACCTGCTCACGTTCTGCCTGCCGCCGTTCCTCCTCCCTCCGCAGGGCCTGCATGTCCTCCAGTCTCCGCTGTTGTTCCTTCTCCTGCAGCTTCCTCTGCTCTCGCTCCCGCCGCTGTTGCTGTGAACCAAGGAGGAAGTGGTCTATGGACCATGCCAGATGCTACGATGACAGCACAGTCCTGGAAAGGGGAGCCTTCCATGAACAGCAAGAGCAGGTCTTCTTGCTTGCTAGGGATGGTGGAAAGGACAGCTTTAACATGTTTCTGCAAACATACCTGCCCCTGTGTCAGAGCTGCAAGGGTTTGGCTTGCGGGGGAAATGGGACCATGGGACCAGAGGCTGAGAGTTGACTGCTGTCCTTGGAGTAGTCTGAACTGGATGACACCTTCCTCTATCCATTACTCTACCAAACAACTAACAAAACCAAGGTTCATCAGCAAAAAACCTCAGCGCCCCCAACTCCTGGTTTCAAATCAACCTTTGCCCAGAGTCCAAATACAGTGGGTACTAGTGACAGGCGTTGGCCACTAGAGGGCACCAGGTAGCCATACACAGAAAAACAACCTTTGGATTTAAGAAACTGCCTTGACAACTCCATAGCCCCAGGTTGCCTGTGATTTTCAGAATATTCCTGACAAATAAGTCTGGGTTCCTCAAAACAACAACAAAAAGTCAAGCTCAGCCCCGGGGTCCTTACACTTGGAGGAACTTGTGCTTGTTCTGCAATGGGTTGCTGGCAGCCTTCTCCAGAAGATACCTTGTTACCCCAGATTCTGTTACAAGCTACCAAGTATTACACGTAATAAAAAACTGAGGAAGATTCTAGCAGGCTTTCTTATAGAAAATAACAGAGATAGGAGCCTGCTTGGGAGAGTAATAGGTGGTGTGAATACTATATAAGTTCCTTACCTCCTCTTTTTTTAGCCCAGCTACAAACTTTGAAATTAGGTAATTAATTCAACAAAAAAATACATTCATTTAAGGCACTTAAAAAACAATCTGTACTCTCTGACCCCTGTAAAATAAATAATTTAAATATGTATGTACATGCAAATATATTTTAATTGGTTAAAAAGATAGAAAACTACTTTTTTAAAAATAAGATTCTGGCTGGGTGTGGTGGTACACACCTATAATCCCAGTGACTCGGGAGGCTGAAACAGGAGGATTGTGAGTTCAAAGCCAGCCTCAGCAAAAGCAAGGCACTAAGCAACTCAGTGAGACCCTGTCTCTAAATAAAATAACAATAACATCAAAAAAAATAGGGCTGGGGATGTAGCTTAGTGGTTGAGTGCCCCTGAGCTCAATCCCTGGTACCAACAACAACAACAAAAAGATTCTAGTGGCACAGGCCTGTAATCCCAGAGGCTCAGAAGGCTGAGGCAGGAGCATCATGACTTTAAAGCCAGTTGCGGCAACTTAGTGACACCCTGTATCTAATTAAATATAGAAAAGGGCTGAGTATGTGGCTTAGTGGTAAAGCACCCCTGGGTTCAATCCCTGGTACAAAAAAAAGATTCTCCATTAATTAAAATGAATTTCCCCCACTCGTCTCTAATTAACCCAAACTGAAAAGAGTACTTTATAAAACATCAAAGCCAAAATAACCCAAGAGTAAAAGGAGACTTTGAGGGGTCTTTTTCACGTTCAGAGCAGATCAGCAGCACATCTGACAGTAATATGCACTCAAGCACTTATATGTACAGATCCCTGGCTATCTGAGACTGTCAGTTCATGGAACCAGATAAACGCACAGTAGAGGTTTATAGCAGAAACTAAGAGAGGAGTAGTCTTGTCCTAGGGAATGGCAATGGCCTTTCAGAAGTCATCTCTTCTCTAAAGGACGCTGACAGTACAACTACCACACAGGGCTGAACTGGTGGGGACCTAGGCCTGGAAACTGAGCCTCTAATAACAGAAGATAGAGCTTCTGTAGAAACATCTGGGGGCTGGGGGTGTGGCTTAGTGGTGGAGCCCGTGCCTAGCATGTGTGCGGGAATGGGTTCGATCCTTAGCACCACATAAAAATAATTAAAAGAAGAAAGAAAAGTCTGAGAGAAGAGGGTTGGGGTTGGGACGACTCAGCTCGATCCTTGTTCTTCCTGCTGCCTTAATGGAACCATGGATAGGACCAGGGCAGAGGTCAGCCCCACCTCTTCAACCCGCCGCCGCTCCTCCTTCTGCTCCTCTATGCGACGCTGCCGCTGGTGTAGCAAGTGTTTGATGTGTGCCTCGGGGTCTCGCTGCTGCTGCTGCTGCAGCTGCTGCTGCAGCTGCTGCTGTTGCTTTAAAGCCTCAGAGTTGCTCTTATTCTCCTGCTGGAGTCGGAGGAATTCCCTGCGTAGTGTGGACTCCCCAGGCACATTCATGATGGAGCTGGGTCAGTGTCACAGAGGAACGCTGGGTCAGAACCTGCTTGTTCCCCCTCATCCTTGGGGTGCTTGTCTGGGTGATTTAACTACCATAGAGTCTGCCTCTGGCCACTCCCAGGGGGCCAAGAGATTTGTCTTCAATATTCCAGCCTGCACCCTTTTCATCCCTGAATCACGCCCCTCCTCACCTCTTGCTCATTCATTCATTTTCTCTCTCTCTGGCACTCAGGGAATCAGTTTATATAGGCCTCTACCTTTCTGTGCCACACCACCAGACTGAGAGTCCCCAAAGCCAAGGATCACTATTGTCCCCTCAGACAATACAGGATGGCCCCAATTCTTACCTCTACCTGCCAAACCCACCTTGGTTCTCCTTCCTCTCCATGACTGTCATCTTCTTCTTCACTGCCACTATACTCATATTCAGTCTCCTCTGCAGGGGAGGAGATCACTGCTGTTTCTTCATCGAGTGGCCCAGACCCCACCCTGGACTAGGGAAACCTTAGATAGTGATAACCAGTAAGGTCTGTCTGGATGACCAGCACCCAGAGCAGTGGGAGGCAGGGTCTCAGGTTTGGGCCAGGACAGAGAAGGGGGCTAGGTCCCACAGGAGGTGGGATGGGGCAGATGTGCACATGCACGAACACATGCAGGCACTCAGTGTGAGGTTTGCTAGGATGTGAAAGGGCAATCCTCATTTGGGAGGTTGACTCAGATCAAGTGGTTAAAAACCCATCTGGGGCTGGAAGTTTAGAAAGGAGATCTTAGAGAAGGAGAGCTAAGGCCTGGGAGGCAAGTATGAAGCAGAGCCTGGGTCTGCTTAGGTATCTCCTAAGACCCACCACTTCCCACCTGTCCACTGACCTTTCTCACCCCGCTTCTTCCGGGACCGGTCAATGTGGTCCTTGAGCTGGATGCGGACCTGCCGCTCCGTGGGCTGGTCGCGGATGAAGGGAAACTTCAGTAGCTGTTCTGTTGGTGGGCGGCTCAGATAAGTCTTGATGAGACATGTGTCAATGAAGTCAATGAACTTCTTAGACCTGGAAACAGTGGTGGCTCACACTGGGAGGGCCTCCTTTGGAAGGGGAGGGTTGCAGGAGGAAGAGGGTGGACCATTCACCCAAAAGCCACCCTGACTTTCCTCCTGGCAGCTCCACATTCCAATCTGTCACCACCCACACCTCTTCCATGGGGCAGATCAAGTCTGAACACACAAGGGTATTAGAGTGGGGGTCACCCTGCACAGAGACCTTCCTTTCCAGACCCCAAACCCTCAGAGACTTACCATTTCTTGGACTTGAGCCTGGGTGGAGGGTTTCGAGGGATGAGAAAGAGGGCTCGCATTGGATGCATGTCACACAGAGCTGGGACAAAGAAGAGACACCATCAATCCCTTCTCTACACCGAGGGCCCAAAGGACCTCTCCTTGACATGACCTCCCAGGACTATCTCCTCCCTATAGCCACTCTCTGGTCCCCCACCCTTCCCTTCCCATCCTACCCAGGACAGACTCAGCACTTACGGGGGGCTCCCTCTGCCATCTCGATGGCTGTAATTCCTAGAGACCAAATGTCACTCTAAGGAGGGAAGAGAGGAAGGGACAGGTGAATATTCCTGACAATTCTCCCCAGTAACCTCTCTCTGCCTGTCATCTCCAGCCCATTTAGAATCCCTTCCTGGTCCACTCCCCTTCCTGAGGCCCCTGTTCTCCAAATTATCTTGTCTTCCCATCTATAATTTCCTTGCTATAAAACATTCCTTACTATTAACTCCACCACATTTTCACTTTGTTCCCCTCTATTCATGTACCCGGACTTTTAACCTACCCATCATGCCCATCTACTCCCTGCCCTTTGAGGGCCCCATGCTCCCACTTTCCACTTCATACCCTGTAATCATAGGTGGCATCAGGGTTCTCATCACAGGCGATAACCTCAGGGGCCATCCAGTACGGGGTACCAATGAAAGTGTTCCGCCTGCCCACAGTGCGGTCCAGCTGAGCACTCACCCCAAAATCCACTGTGAGATGGGGGAAGGGAATGTCAGCACAGGGAGTCCCCATCTGCTCCCTTGAGTCAGGTCCTGTGTACACAGCATCTGAGGCAGCTGAAGCCCTGGTCCCATCTCTGAGAGTGGTCAGAAACCCTTAGCACTCTCCCCATCAATATCCTGGAGAACTTGATGAGCCTCCCTATATCTTGAGGATCAAGGGACAGTATTCCAGGCAGCAGGGGTCTCCCTCTAACAGTTGCATAGCACTGGGAGCCCTTAGCAGGTGAGAAGCTTCTCAACGGCTTTTCAGTGGAAGGCAGGAGGGAAGCATCCCAGGGCAGGATATGGGAGAGGAGGAAGCAGGCCTCCTCAGCATACAGGCATTGAACCTGAGTCACCAGAGGGAAAAGGGGCCCCCCATTCTCTGTCCAGTGGGAGGGCCTCACAGTGGACCAGTGTACCTAGCTTGACCTCCGCATTCTCTGTCAGCAGCACATTTTGCCCTTTGATGTCTCGATGGATCACCTTGTGGGCATGGAGATGGGCCAGACCCTGGGACAGCAGAGTGGAGAACATCAGCCATGGTGTTGGAGGGTGTGAGAAAGAACAAGGAGGTGAGCTAAAGGTGTAGACCTTCCCCACCCAGACCTCAGATACAAACTGAGCTGCCCTGGGAGGAGCTCCCTGGTGGCTCCCTCCCTGTGAGGCCCCAGCAGCTGCAGGGTTACAAGTGGAAAAGTGGCAGAGCTTGGAGTTTGTCTCCTCCAACACCCTGAGAGCTCCCAAGGTTGGGACCCTGTCTCCGCCCCCATGCTCCTTAGAGTGGGCAGTTCTCTTTCCCTGGTGTGGGGATGGTATATGCCCACGGAGAAGCTCTGGTTAGGGTGGCATAGGGGGAGAATGTGGGGGGAGGGGGCCTTGAGCTCACCCTGAGAATCTCCCTGCAGATGTAGGCAATACAGTCCTCCTTCAGGGCATTCCCTTTTGTGTTCTTTACCAGGTCGGTCACTGAACCAGCACCACAGAACTCCATCACCAGCTATGTCCCAGGAAGGCACCGGAAGGGAAAGTATTCATCAAGCAAGGTCTCTGCCCCCTGCCAGACCTCTGGAGGAGGACCAGAGACCTTGGGCCAGAACTGATCTAGGTCAGACAGCAGGAACTGCCTGACACCTAAAAGGCATAGAACATCCTGAGATCAAGAGAGAAAGAACAAGGAACATAGCTAGGAAAGAACTAGCAGGTACATTTTCCTTGAGGAAGGGCCCAATGCTTTCATCAGATTCTCAGTGAGATCCCCAAATCCAAAATGGTTATGAACTAGTGCTCTGCCTGCTGGTTACAGTGGTGGACAACTGTGATCTCAGCAACTTGGGAGGCTGAAGCAGGAGGAATGTAAATTTGAGGTCAGCCTCAGCAATTTAGTGAGGCCCTGTCTCAAAATAAAAAATTAAGCTGGTACAGTGGTGCACATCTATAATCCTAGCAGCTTGGGAGGATGAGACAGGAGGTTTATAGGTTCAAAGCCAGCCTCGGCAACTTAGTAAGGCCCTAAGCAACTTAGCAAGGCCGTGTTTCAAAATAAAAAATATTTTATTTGGTGATGTAGGTCAGTGGTTAAGAGCCCTTGGGTTTAATCCAAAAAAAAAAAAAAAAAAAAAAATATATATATATATATATATATATATATATATATATAAATAAGTAATAAATAAGTTCTGTTATAGAGCACCCCTGGGTTCAATCCCCAGTACTGCAAAGAAAAAAAAGGATGGGACATGTATATTTGCTATTCAATTGAAATAATTTGCATGTGTCCTGAGTCTGGGCCTGTATCTGGGGCAGGGGAACACAGTGGTAGGAGACAGTGCCCAATAAGTCCAGAAGAGGGCGCCCAGCCACTAGCACCTAGCTGCTAGTCCTCAATGATCTGCCACCACACATACATCTGGCAGGTTAACCTGTTACTCACCTTTGTGTGTATGAATGTGTGTCTTCAGAAAGTCTAAGAGCCTTTAAGGCCAGGACCATGGCTCATGCTCATCTGTACAGGATATACAGAAGGTGCTTACTAAGTACTTGCTGGAAGGGGAGGCCTGGCATGAGCTCCAAAACTCCCAAAAGCCATTGCGATGCTGCCTGCTGCTCTCCCCTCAGGGCCGGGTGCAGCACCACAAAGGGTAAGGCTGGGAGAATCCGCTGGCACCAGTGCTCAGGCTAGGGAGGGGAATGACTCTTAAGAATGTTCTGGGCCAAGAGGATTCTGGGTGGGCTCTGGTAAAATAATTATCCAAAAAGGCTGTGCACTGCTGGGAGGGGTCTGAGTCCTGTCGTTTCTAATAGACACTGATTTTGAGGGTCCCTCTGGAGCTATGCTTAAAGGCAGGAAAACTGAATGATTAACTGCCCCTTATCTCTTCTAGCCCTTACCAATATTCTACTGCTCGTCAGACTGCTCAGGGCAAAAATGGGGGCAGACACCAGGCTGCAGTGTGTGTGCAGGGCTGGATGTCCATGTGAGTCATGAGGTCCCTCTGGATCCAGAGACAGAAGAGGCTGTGTACACTGAAGGGTGGGCTGGCAGGCAGAGGCTCTGGACACTGACCCTGATTTCCACACAAGTAGCCTGAGGGGAGGCAGGGAAGTGTGGGAGGGGCAGGCAGCAGGCATTTCTCACCCAGAGCTGGTCATCATTCCCAGGCGGGCTCTTCTTGATAAAGGCTCCATAGTAGGTGGCAATGTTGCGATGGTGAGAATACTTCTTCAACATGTTGATTTCCTGTTTGATCTCTTCCTCCTCATCCTAGGAGAACATGAGGAAGCGAGCCTGGGTGACCCCTATATCCCTCCATCGATGTCCAGCCTACCCTCTGCCCTGTTCTGCTCCCTACCTCTGTGACATCCATGACCTTGATGGCAGCCAGCTGCCCAGTCTTGACATGCCGACCCTGTAGGACAGAGAGGAGAGTGTGGAGGGATCTGGATCTATACTCAGAGAACAGACCAACAGGGAAGGCTTGATTCTGGGAGAGGTCCTGTCTTTTAGCTTTTCTAGTCTTAGAAGAATGTGCCCCTCACTGTGATCAGATGCCTTAGTATACCTGTTGGTCATAGATAAGCTGGGTGTGGTGGCACATGCCTGTAATCCCAGCAACTCGGGAGGCTGAGACAGGAGAAGCAAGTTCAAGACCAGCCTCAGCAACTTAATGAGACTGTCAGCAACTTAGGGAGATACTGCCTCAGAAATAAATAAATAAATAAATAAATAAGAACTAAGATGTGGCTCAGTGGTAAAGTACCCTGGGTTCAATGCCCAGAACCAAAAATAAACAAACATAAAAAACATGTTGGTCATAGACAGCAGAGGGAGAGAGAGTTCCTGAGCCACTGTGGCCAACAGAGTTTCTTAGACTAGACTTCCAAACTACAAAGATGAAACTCGACAAAGATAAAACCTGTCCTATAAAAAACTCGAGAGTGACAGTCACTTCTATCCTGTTCCAGCTCTACTGATTCGGTGTTTCCACAGATGATAACTAGAGCAGGAGTGAAAGACCCTTCTCCATTCTAGTGGAGGTAGCTGGGGGAGGGGCTGCCTCTCTCATCTCTATGTGAGACAGAGTGCCTGGTGCTTTCCTGGCACGCCCACTCTAGACAGGAGGCCTCTACCAGCAGCAAACCCATCCCGAGGCTTTTTATTGCTGCCAACAGGGAAAGAATAGACACAGCTTAGGATCTTAAGGAACTTGGGGAAACAGGGACACAGGGACCCAATGATAGGAGCCAATGCTCTGTCACCAGTCTTAATGGGCGGAAACTTCCCCTTTTTGACTGTGCCAGCCATCCTATCCTCCCCCACCATCCTTCTGAAATTCCTAGGAGGAGCCATCAAAGGCTTAGACAGGAAAGTCCAAGGCTTCCTGGGGAGGGCAAGGAAAGGCAGCCACTGTGCAGACAGACCTGGGTACTACCAGCCCATGGATATTTTTGTCCTCCACAGCCATTCAAGACCCCAATCCCAGAGAAGCAGAAGCACACAGAGCTACTATTTCCATGGCAACAATGAGGCAAGAGACAGGGCAGGGTGCCTATTTCCCAAGGCTTACAAGGGAAGGAAGGCAAAAGAAAGTCAAGTGGTCCCAGTGACCTGATAAACAAAGAGGGGAATTGTGAAAATATCAAGTGCTGTGTTTGGAGACAAAGAAGCAGGCTGTGTATTCTAGGGGAGCTGCTAGCACTTTCAGCATCTCCACTCCCTTTCCCCAAGTCTAAGTGTGAATAGTGGTCAGGCCACATGAGAAGGCTGGGTTAAAAAGTACCATCAGTGGCTGAGAAAATGCCACTCCTGTGCAGGAGAGAAGCAGACTCATAAGGAGAAGGTCTGAGCTCTGGTTCCGGCTGTATTACAGGCAGCTGTAAATCAAGAAGCCACTTCCCCTCTGCAGAAGGTTATCTATAAGGGCCACCAACCCCAAGTCCTGAGTCTCTTTGTGGTCTTGGGAGGAGTCAAACCCACACCTTTGGCCTGAGTTCTGAATTCCCAGATGACTTCTGACACCCAAATATGTTCCCCACTGCCTTCCTTGCTCCTCCCACTTCCTGTCCCATAGCCACCCAGCTGCAGACTTGTTCCTGCCACGCCCAAGACCAGTTCTACACTGAGAGGAGAACTCAAACGCCCTGCTTCTTGCTGCTGTTCTCTTTGCTCTCCTCTTTCTTGGGTCCTTTCTTTTCCCCCGGTCTCTGAAAATCACCTGTAGCTCCCCTCAAATCTCTGGAACTGGAACCTGCTTCATCCATTTGAGAGGGCCTCACACTTTTGCACGATTAGAATCTCACCTTATACACCTGTCCATAGGTTCCATTGCCGACCACCTCCACCAGCTCAAAGATTCCAGCAGGGTCCTGCAGAATGGGGACAGGAGGGACATAAAAAAACAGTGTCAACACTTCAGGAAAGGACTCTGACACTAGTGGAGAGAAGAGGGATGTTCTATCAGATGATGAATAGTATATGAGAATGTCACCGGGGGGCTTTCTGGGCAACTCTGATAGTCAGCTTGTCCTGCTCCCGGATGGTTCAGAGTTCAGGTTCTACAGGAAAAGTCAGAAGGAGCAGGCAGGGCATGGAAGTCAGAGCCCAGATGGCTTTTCAAGACACTGATCAGCTTGTGTCTGAATCCCTCACCTGTGAATGAGGATGCCGAAGAACCCACCTCTGGAGCTAGTGAAAACTTTAAGTGATGTAATGCCCATAAAATGCTAAGATGGAGTCTGGCAGAGAGTGTGTGCTCAATAAAAATTAATTACCATCATTATTATTTTATTTTAAAGGCAGGGATGAAGAAAGCTATCAGGGTGCAGGAAGGACCAGCAGGAATTCATTCTCCTCTGGTCCTTTTCTCCCCTTCCCAGTCCTCCTGAGACTGCAGGTTTCAAGGCCAGGGTTAGAGGCACTTCAGGGCAGGTGAAAGAACCTCCAGGGAGGGAAAGAACAGATGATAGTTAGAAAGGGTCTCTGGCGGGCAAACGATCAGGAAGAACTCCCTGTTCCTCCTCTTCTGAGCCAAGCAGTGCCAGGAGGAGAGGGCCCAGGGCTGAACAAAGCCTCTAAGAGGCTCCTGGGTCTGCTGGGCCATAGTGGGCAGCCTGGCCTCAGAGGCACAGCTGCCACGGCTGGGCGGAGGCCACCCACACACTCCAGGCCAGACATTTTTTTGAGACAGAGAAGCTAGCAGGTGAAGCTACAAGCTGGAGAGAGGCCCCAGCACTGTCCATTCTCCTGTGGCTCCTGTGGAAAGGGCAGGTCCCTCTCCACCACTGAAGGGATGGTGAGGGGAGGCAGAGAGTAAGGATGGCACCTAGGAATAACTCTCCAGGGAACACTCGGGCCTCTGTGCTGATCACACATAATCTAAGGCTCTCTTCTCCCTCATTTTGAAAACTAACAAGATTTCTGAAAAAATAAAAACAACAAAATAAACTCCATAAGCAAGGCGAAAACACGCTTTATCCACTGACGTGAGCAGACAGAACAGGATTCAGGCATGGTGGAGACCAGAAGAAGGCTCAAGGTTTTTTGAGAATGTCCTCACTGAACTCAGTGCATTTTCTGAGAGGAACTGGAAGGCAGGAATGGCTCCCTGGCTCCTTGAACCTGCCCTATCGCAGTACATGGCACAGTGCATTGACTGCATTCACATGTCTGTAATTCCTGGAGAAAAGGCCATGTCTCATCTCTCACACTAAGGCTGTCCAGCACCCAGCCCAGGCCTGGCACTCGGTAGCCTAAGAGAACTGCCAAGACTGCCCCAGGGGGCACTGGACACAGAAGTTGGAGACCTCCTACAGGCTCTGATGGGGACTGGGCTGACCAGGCCAAGAACCTCAGGGTGTATTTCAAATATTTTGCTTCAGTTGAAGTTACTAAAAACTATTTTAATAGTTTGTCTAGATTCATAGGAAAGAGGCATCACTGGGGTGGAGGGCAAATAAGAGTTTTGTCTGTACCTGAGAACTGCAAGAAACGTGGAAGAAGTTCTCATGTCTATCAACAACTCCAGACTTAGAGGTCTGAGGAGAACACACTTCCCTTCAGATCTCTCCAAGAGCCAGCACAGTGGCACACACCTGTAGTCCCAGCAGGTCTGGAGGCTAAGACTGGAGGATTGGAACTTCAAAGCCAGCCTCAGCAACTTAATGAGGCCCTAGTTAACTTAGCAAGACCTTGTCTCAAAATAAAGATTTTTTTAAAAAGGGCTGGAGATGTAACACAGTGGTTAAGCACCCCTGGGTTTAATCCCTGGTACAAAAATGAAATAAAAATTATCTATCTATCTATCTATCTATCTATCTATCTATCTATCTATCTTCCCAAGACAAGAGTCCATCCCTTCTGAGACCTCATAGCTCTCATGTTTGGGAAGTCCTTCCCTGAATCTAATTTTAGTTTTTTCTGCATTGGGGGGAGACAGAAAAAAGAACTCAGGGTTGTGATTTTCTTAATGCTCCTGATCTAAGAGGAAAATGACAATGGGCCTACTAAAAGTACAGTGATACATTACCATCTCTGAAAATCACAACAAATACATTTTAATTTTGTGATCCTAATTCCCAATCTGTCTCCTTTCTATATGTTTGGGAGGCACTAAGGGATGAAGTAATCTGAGGTCAGACAAGCTGGGTTCAGAC
The DNA here is from genome assembly GCF_902686445.1 of Sciurus carolinensis. Lineage (NCBI taxonomy): Eukaryota > Metazoa > Chordata > Mammalia > Rodentia > Sciuridae > Sciurus > Sciurus carolinensis. Next base: position 54,362,584 of record NC_062215.1, on the reverse strand, counting down.
ATTGATTTTCAATGGGTTTCAAGTCCAATTTTGGAACATGCTTGCTGGAAAGGGTGATTTGGAGAATTCACTGAGATAGTGTGCACGCTGTGGTGGGTCATAGCACCCTGGACCCTTCACAAAAGATGCTCCATAGAGGCCCCACCCACTCTGCTTGGGGACAGCAGCACATTTTCCCCAACAAAATCCATCCCCCAGCATTGTAGCTCTGCAGTTCCCTCTCCCTTCTCAGCACCACTGTCCTCTCTCCCTTCAAGTATCCCTGGTTCACTCTCAATTCTTGCACCTGCCATGTCAGCCCTATCCCTTCTGTACTCCCCCATGCACCTCCTGTCTCTCCACAGCTCTTTTTGCTGCCACTGCCCATTTTTATCCTGCAAGCACAGTGCTCTCCTCATTTCACTCCTCTGTCCCAGAACTGGCACAGCTCCCTACTGCTGAAAGAAAGTCCAAACAACTCTGCCTGATATTCACAACTGCCCCGTCATTAACCAAACAGGGAATATTTTGAGTATGTGTCTACATTTGCCCTGTACTGGGCTAGGCCCTAATCAGGGAAAATTGATAAGGAAACCTTATCTTATTTCATTCATCACTTAAAATTCATTAGGTACTAATTATGCAGCAACTCCTGAATTAGGCACCACAGGAGCTCAACCATGTGTAAGAAGCATATCGCCTTATCATTTTTAGAGACAGGCCAAGAATCCAAAATAGACATGTGGCAATATATGATTATATGTCACAGAACTAATGAAGAAACTGTTTGGTATGGTGGAAAGAGCATGGCAGAGTGGCTTTCTAGTAAGAACTTGGGCATTAGCCCTTTGTCTCTCAGTAAGCACTCAATTGTCTAGGGACTCATTTTCCTCCCACAAACTGAGGTAGTTGGACTGGGTAAAAAGTCTGTTTTATGGTTTCAGGGGAGAGAATTAAATTCTAGTTGGGAATGTCTGGCCATCTCACTGGAGGAGATGATGTTTGAGGGCTTCGGAGTCTGGTAAGTTTTCAACTGGTGATAGGAAATAAAGAACAGAGAAGGCCATGCCCCAGTGAGGGAGAGCCGAGACTGGGTATGGATGTTGAATTTGAGATGCTAGGGGAGACGTGGGAGTACATGTCTACAGGGTATTTAAAAACAGGATCTGGAGATAAAGATTTAGAGATATTCTTATGTGTGAGAGACATAAGTCTAAATATTGAGGGCTTATGTACAGGGAAAGCAGAATAGGAGAGCCAAGGCCAGCCTTAGGAATGGCTGCAGGTTACACACTGGAGAGCAGAAGAGACACCAGAAGAGGGATGACTGGGATGACCATGGAGACCATCGTGTAGGAAGAACAGGGTGAACAGTGGCTCAAATGCTCCAGAGTAGTCAGAAGACACTGACTAAATACTCCTGGCCTTAGTGCTAGGGAACCCTTGTGAGAACTGGAGTTTGAAAATAAGGCAGCGAGCAGGGGCTAGAGGAGGAAGTGGAAGCTACAGGGGCAGCACCCTCTCTGGAGGGGTTGAACTTTGAGAGGAAGAGGGAAATCAGATGATGCGTGGAGGAGGCAGCAGGTTTGGACAAGATGGTTTTCAAAACAGGGAAGAGCTCTCATGCCTGTGGAAGGGAAGAAACCAAAAAGGGAGGACAACAGAGGAACTGGTTTTTTAAATACTATATATGTATATGTGTTTTTTTGTTTGTTTGTTTTTACAGTGTGGGAGATTGAACCCAAGGGCTCACACATGCTAGGAAAGTGCTCTATCGCTGAGCTACAACCCCAGCCCAAGTGCACATACATTTTTATTTCACAACATATAAATTCTCTTTCTCTGATTTGCAGTAGTGATAAAATCCAACAGTGCCCATTTCTCTCTTATACACATACCCATGGATTAGAATGCCCAGAGACATATAACACAATTCAGATTTGATTTGTGTGTTAATTAGGTTACCAGTGTGGCCCTTCAAATATGGCGCCTTTTTTCACCCTCTTCAAAGGTGAGGGGTCTCCAGAGGGAGGTGCTGTGCTCCTGGGAAGCCCCCAGGCAGGCCTGGCTGGCCCTAGAACAGCTTTGCAATGTACTTTTGGTCTTGTCCAGCTCTTCCTTGTGATACTCACATTCTGTTCTCTCTCAGCAGTCTGCTTCTTGTCCAGTTAGCTGCTGGAAGGTAGGAAGGGATGATAACCACGGCAGGGGTAAATCACAAGAGCAAGAGAGGAGGACAGGAAGAGATGAGAAGTGAATAGACAGTGGACTATTGAGGTCAAGAGGAAGGAAGATGAATGTTGGACATGGTGGCACATGCCTGTAATCCCAGCAACCTGGGAAGTTGAGACAGGAGGATCACATTTGAGGGTAGCCTGGTCAACTTAGCAAGACTCTAATTCAAAAATAAAATAAAAGGGGTTTAGTTTTATTTATTAATCTTATCTCCACCCTGAGTTTAAATTTCTCAAGAACAAGATCAAGTAGATATATTTAAAAAAATAATCTGGGCTGGGGATATAGCTCAGTTGGTAGAGTGCTTGCCTTGCAGGCACAAGGCCCTGGTTCAATCCCCAGCACTGCAAAAAAATAAATAAAAATAATGATAATAATGATAATCTAACAATAAGACATTCCCACTTAGCACTCTGATTTCAATATTGTACTGCAGATTTTAGCCAGAGTGATTAAAAAAGAAAAAGAAATAAGAGGTATCTAGAGTCAGGCACGGGGGTAATCCTAGCAACTCAGGAGGCTGAGGCAGGAGATTGTAAGTTCAAGGTCAGCCAGGGCAATTTAGCAAGATCCTGTCTCAAAATAAGAAATAAAATAAAATATACAAAGGGTCAGTATGTGGCTCTGTGGTAGAGTGCTTGCCTAACATGTGGGAGACTGAAAATTTTTCATTTAAAAAGTAAAAAGACAACCAATAGGATGGAAAAAAAATTGCAAATTATATATCTAATAAGGGACTTGTATCTGAAATATAAAAAGGATTTCTATAATTCAACAATAAAAAGATAAACAGAACTGAGGGTATAGTTCAGTGGTAGAGTACTTGCCTAGTATTTGTGAAGCTCTGGGTTTGATCTCCAGCAAACACACACACACACACACACAAGCTCTGGGTTTGATCCAAACACACACACACACACACACACAAACACACACACGAAGAAGATAAAAAGAAAGGGCCAGGAAATGTATCAGTGGTAGAATGCTTGCCTAGCATGCACAAGGCCCTGGGTTCTATCCCTTGAATCACAAACATAAAGAAAAAAGATCAACAAACCAATTTAAAAATGGGCAAACCCTTTAGCACTGTGGACCAGAGCATGGGGTGGCTAGGGGCACCACCCGCAGGCTACAGGTGACTGCTGGTTCTTGTGTGCTAGCCATGCAGTTCCTGGGCTGGGGTGGGCTTTGTGGAGAACCCCCCCCCCCCAACAGGGTCCTTTTGTCCCTGAATTCCCCAGGAGGCCTGGCACTGAGCAGAGGTGCTGCCCAAACAAGGCTGCACACTCTGGACAGCACTTATTGTGCCTGTGAGGTAGGGAGAGCCAGGTAAAAAGTAAAAATAAAACAATAAGAAACGAGGGAAGGATATGAATAGATATTTCTTCAAAGAACTTATATTCAGTGGCCAAAAAGCACATAAGACGTTCAACATCAACAGTCATCAGGAAAATGCAAATCAAAACCACAATGAGAATACCACTTCGCACCCACTAGAATGACTATAATCAAAAAGTTCTGACAATAACAAGTGCTGATGAGAACAAGGAAAAACTGGAACCCTTAAACCACTGCTGGTGGTGATGTAAAATAGTACAGAGACCTTTGGAAAAAAGGCAGGTAGTTCGTCAAAGGTTAAACAGAGAGTTAACATATGACTTAGCAATTCTACTTCTGGGTATAGACTCAAAAGAATCCAAAGCACATAAAATCTGTACATGAATGTTCACAGCAGCATTATTCATAAAATCCCCAAAGTAGAAAAAACAAGAATGTCTGTCAATTGCTGAGTGGATAAACAGTGTGTGTGTGTGTGTGTGTGTGCGCGCGCGCACACGCGCGCGCGCATACATATACACACTCACACAAAATAAAAAGGAATGAAGTACTGGACTAGAAGTGGTAACAGGAAAGAATCCTGACAGTATTATGCTAATGAAAGAATCCAGTCACAAAAGGCCACGTGTTGTGGGACTCCATTCATATGTAATGTCCAAAAGAGGCAGATTCATAGAGACCTAAAGTAGATTAATGATTGACTACAGAAGGGGTCGGGGAGAATGCAAACAGAGCAAAAAATAACATATGATAACTCACATGATTAAGAGTTTGGCAATTTTGGTTTTTATTCTTGGATGTGCCACTAACAGGCTGTGTTTGGGGGCAAGTCACTTAAATTCTGGGTTCCTTTCTGACAAACTAAGAAAACTCTCCAATTCTACCAGAATTTCAGGTGTAATGCATGGAGCTGCCACCCTATGTCTACTCCTTCCTTACTCTGTGTCACCGACTCCTGGGCTGGGGAATAAAAGAGTGAATAAATTGAGGCAGTTCCTGCCATCCTGGTTTGCACAAAACAGCTCCACAATTGATTATTTAATTATAGCTGTGATGTTCTATATGCTATGAAGACATACAGGGTGTTAAGAGAACAAACTCAGCCAAGTCCAGAACATAGGAGTCAGGGAAAGGCTCTTGAAAGAAAACAGGCACAAACCACAATAGAAAGTTGTCCTAGCACCTCATGTGAAGAAGGCAGGCTATCATCTGTCCCCTCCCCTTGTCCCTGCCTTTACTACCTTAGGAGATCTCTCACCTTGGTTGTCTGAGTTTGTGCTCACTGTCCACGATCCCCATGGTCCATTTAAAAAAAAATTTTTTTTAGTTGTCAATGAATTTTTATTTTATTTATTTATATGTGGTGCTGAGAATCAAACCAGTGTCTCACACATGCTAGGCAAGCACTCTACCACTGAGCCACAACCCCAGCCCCCCACTGCCCTTTAATAATTATAGTAACTAGCAATTTTTTTTTCTTCTGGGTACCGGGGATTGAATTCAGGGGCACTCGACCACTGAACCACATCCTCAGCCCTATTTTGTATTTTATTTAGAGGCAGGGTCTCACTGAGTTGCTTAGCACCTTTTGCAAAGGCTAGCTGTGAACTCACGGTCCTCCTGCCTCAGCCTCCCGAGCCTCTGGGATTACAGGCATGCGCCACCGTACCCAGCATAACTAGCAATTTTAAAGCACCTTCTTTGTTCCTGATACTACCAAGTACTTTAGAAGCACACTCTCAGGGCTGGGGAGATAGCTCAGTCGGTAGAGTTCTTGCCTTGCAAGCACAAGGCCCTGGGTTCGATCCCCAGTACCCAAAAAAAAAAAAAAAAAAAAAAGAAGTACACTCTCAGCCAGATGTGGTGGTGCAGATGTAGTATAATCCCAGCTACTTGGGAAGCTGAGGCAAAAGGATCACAATTTCAAAGCTGACCTGGGCAACTTACCTAGTCCCTGTCTCAAAATTTTTAAAAAAATGTGAAAGGGTTGGGAATTAGTTCAGTGATAGAGTGTTTGTCTAACATATACAAGTCCCCAGCACTGAAAAAAAAAAGTACAATCTCATAACAAACTTTGAGGTAGGTACTATAGTTACACTCATCTATAAACTTCACATGAAGAAAGTTCAGAGCATTTACGTGAGTTGCCCAGGGTTACACAGGACTAGTAAGTGGTGGAGCCAGGATCCGATCTCAAAAATCTGACTCCAAGGCCAACAGTGTGCTTTGCTTGGCTCTCAACTCCTGTGGCCTAAGGGTTTATGTTTTCAAACACTTGGTTCCCTTTTTAGCTTCAGCAAGAGTTCAAGAGATGGGTTCCTGACCTAAGGTAGTCCATCCAAGACAGAAGAAAACAATGACCAAGGGCAAACTTCCCCTCAGCCATTCTAACAACATGGAAGACGCCAGATGGTACACGGAGAGCCAAGACTACAGAGGCTTTATTACCACAGGTAAAGGAGAGCAGAAGCTCTCAGCCAGCAGAGAGAGCCAGAAGAACCTGGAGATCAAAGCATATGTAGGGCAAGAGGGGCCAAGAGCTGTAGAGGAAACAGGAGTGGGAGAGGGAGCTAGGGAGTGATTCTAGCCACCTCCTGCTGTTAGCATGAATCCAGAATCACCCTGCAATTCCAATTCCAAAGAACCATCTACACTGCAGTCCTGGTGCTCAGAATCTAATGAGATTCTTGACCTTAAATAAAAATAATATTGACATCCTGACACTGTAAAAGAGAGTTTTACACACACCCACTAATTTAATCCTTGTATAACTCCATGAGGTAAACAGTATTATAATTCTCACTTTACAGATGAGGAAACTGAGGCTCAGTGAAGGCAAGTACAAGGTCAAACAGCCACTTCAGTGGTACAGCCAGGATTTGTATGCATGTGGCTGGTTCCAGAATCTATTCTATAACTATCCCTTTATTTGATCTAGCCAGAGCAGGTTCCTGCAACCAAGCAAACCAGACCTCACATTCCTACTGTATTTCTCACATGATTATGTCTCATTCCCCCAAGTAGGTTAGAAGCTGTTCAGATGGTACCTAGGTATTAAACACAGTATGAGAGTTGGGCAGACTCATATTGATATGGGTGCTCAAATGAAAAATAATGGCAGAATTTTTCCCATGCCACTCTGACTCTGTGGCATACACTAAACTACTTTGGCTGCATAGTGAGCATGTGAAACCAGTATGTAAGTGCTTTCTTCCTCTCACTAGAGCTTTTACTATAGTAAAGTATATCTTATCATCCCATATTTTACATATATTGAAATTGTACGCCAGATGTGGTGGCACACATCTGTTATCCCAACAACTGAAGAGGTTAAGGCAGGAGAACTGCAAGTTCATGGCTATCCTGGGCAACTTAAAAAGACCCTGCCTCAGAATAAAACACAAAAAGAACTGAGGATAAGCTGGGCGTAGTGGTACACACCTGCAATCTCAGTGACTTGGGAAGCTGAAGCAGGAAGATCACAGGTTTGAGGCCAGGCTCAGCAACTTAGCGAGACCCTGTCTCGCTAAATAAAAAAGGTTGGGGATATGGTTTCGTAGTTAAGTGTCCCTAGGTTCAATTCCCAATACCAAAAAAAAAAAAAAGTAAATAAAAAGGGCTGGGATGTAGCTCAGTGGTAGAGCTTTTCCTTGGTGTGCATGAAGCCCTGGGTTTGATCCCCAGTACTGGGGAGGGTGGTGGGATTACACATACTTATAATTTCTGGCTGATGGAGAGACTGTGGAAGGAATCACAAAAGTGTTGGACCCATTTATCAAAGGGAGGGGCTCTGAGACAACTGACATACCTCTCCTGTGGTCAAAACAGCAAACTTGGGGAGGTAGCTCAGTGGTGGAGGCACATGCCTAACAAGTATAAGGCCCTGGTTCAATCCCCAGCACAGGAAAGGGGGTCGGGGGGAGAAGAATTTAAGGATATAGGATTGAAAGGAAGGAAGGAAGAGACACAAAACTGGTGGGTTAGGGAAACACATAGCCTGAGATGGGCAAAGAGCAGAAGGGCACAGGCACAGAAGGGTATGGACTGCCCCTCAGACTCTGCTCCCTTGTCTTGAAGCTTCCTTTGATTATTGCTAGTGTATGAGTCTTCCCAGCTATAGCCCAACACTTCCTGAAGGCACTGCCTTATGTTTCAGTCTCCTCAGCACTGGGGAAGGAAAGGTGTTGGGCAATGAGGAGGAGAGCATACTGATCCTTCCCAAGACACCCACTTACTCTTTGACCTTGGGCTCCGCTTGTTAGAGCTGGCCAGAAGAGAACCAGGTACAAACTGGCCTTCAGCTCATCCTTCCTTCCTCTGCTGACCCTTAAGGGCTACCTGGGCTCCTCCCATGGCTCGTCTAGAACAGGAAGGAAACCGCAAGTACGGCTCTGACTCTGATGCCTGGTACCTTGTATTGGGTGACATTTTCCTTTCCCTTCCCTGAAACCAAAAAGTCATTTTTTAAAAATGCAATAGTACGGCAGAATGAGATTAGACTAGAAGTGAAAGCTTTGGCTATTTCCCAAAAGAAAATGAAAATGATTTGTATACTCATTGTGTCAGGACTACCCAGACATTGCCCTGTTCAGAGGCTGGAATGGGTGGTGGTAGGGACACTAACTGAAGCTTAACTGCTGGGAATATGAGCCAAGGCTGAGGAAAAAGGAATGAAAGAGGTAAACTCCAATCAGTCCCTCCCAACTGGTGTATGGACCATAGCAGAATCATGGACAAAAGACAGGAATGGACAAAAAGAGGCCAGCAGTTGAGATTTGGGGTAAAATTTCTTAGAAGTGGCCAAGAGTTGGAGTAGGAACTCTGATCCTCATTATTACAATAATAATAACTCCTCTAGCACCAAGTCCCTTCCATTTGTACCTAGATTGCCCATCTCCAAATGTGGAAAGTAATTCTGTTGGTTGGCTTTGTCTGTAGATGAAATTCTTTGAGGGGTAAAGTTTATTTTTATGTACTTCAACAAATGCAAACTGTTATTAGCCAGTATCTTTATTAAGTATCTGTCAAAGGGTACCTTCTCTCTCTCTTTTTTTTTTTTTTTTTTTTTTTGGTGCTCGGGATGGAACCCAGATCTTCACACATGCTAGGCATGGGCTTTACCACCAAGCTATACCTCCAGCCCAGACTTCATACCTTCTAAAAACCTGGCGGTAGCTTAAAAGACACCAACACAGAAAAGAATTAATATCGTGAGAAAGTTACATGTGCTAAAATATAAAGATATAGATTTGTTGTGAAGCAACTGCAGGAGAAGCAGATAAGATAGGAAAACAGATCCCCCACTTTTTGCTGACCCATGAGTTTTATAATTAAAGAAATTCAGACCTGGAAGGGTCCATTATGAATTCCAGGAGATCCTAAAGAACTGTTAGAATGGTAGAAAGAATTAGAAACATAAAGACTGGGCAGCGGGACCAGATGGTGGTGGTGGTGGTGGTGGTGGTGGTGGTGGAATACTTGGGAAAGACACAAACAAAACCCCAGTGGGGACAAGGGAAGAACTGGTCTCACCTGTGCTTCAAGCCTATTCAGAAATGCCCTAGCAGGTCCTACTGCTGCAGGCAGTGCCTTTCCCAAATCGAGGCAAGGTGCCATCCTACCCCAACAGGGGAACAGTGTCAGGAGGTGGGTGGGGCTACCACAGGGTATGGGGGACAGGAGGATAGGACAGAGTGAACCAACTGTGAGGCTGAGATGAGGGGGGTGGGGTGGACTCCATTTGCTAGGCCATAGTCCCACCTGTGCACTCAACAGGAAACAAGCTTCCTCCTGTCACCAACCATGCCAGGACTATACAGTGGGAGGAGAGACCCAGGGAAACTTTTGATAAGATAGAAACAGAAGGGAGAGGGAAAACAGAACTAAGGGGCCAACGGGAAAGAGAATGGGAACTTGTGGCCTAAAGAGGGAAGTCAAGCCAAGCAGTTCACTGGAAAACAGGGCTGCCAAGGCCTAGGCAGCCCTTGTTTCTCTGGTCTCTTCTCAGAGAAGCCCTGGTCTTCTCTGTTTCAGAGGAGACCACGATTGGATTAGGCTGAGAGGCTGGCCCTCCCTCCCTCCTGGTTGAAAACAATAGGCCTGTTTTCCTAAGCTCTTCCTGTAATCCAGAGAACCCACAGGAAGAGGAAGAGAGGGGCAAAGGCAGTGGCAGTACCAAGGAACAGTTTGGTGGGGGGGGACTTCTACCTCCCATAAACTTGGCAGCTCCTTCAAAGCCACCCCCCAAAACATCGACCATCCAAGTACTAAAACAGTGCATTCTGTGAAAATGCTTTTTTTTTTTTAGTACTGGATATTGAACCCATGGGTACTCTACCATTGTGCTATACCCCCAGTTCTTTTTTTATCTTTTGAGACAGGGGCTTGTTAAATTGCTGAGGCTCGCCTTGAACTTGTGCTCCTTCTGCCTCAGCCTCCCAAGTTTTTGGGATTACAGGTATGCACCACTGTGCCTAGTTATATGCAGTTTTGTGTTTTTAAAAATTTTTTTAGATGTTGATAGAGCTTTATTATATTCATTTATTAATATGTGGTACTGAGAATTGAACCCAGTGTCTCACACATGCTAGGCCAATGCTCTACCACTGAGCCACAACCCCAGCCCACTCAAATGCAGTTTAAAGCCCACCCCAGATCCCCTACCAATTGGATTAATAATTCTAATCTCCTTCTATATGAGATTTTCTGAAGCCACCACCAGGGAAGGGGCAGAAGTACTGACAACATGGAAAGAGGGGCAAGTGTTCTGGTAGAGGGGGTAGAGTCTCAGATACCCTCTGATTAGATATGGGTAGCTAGAGGATGTGTGCAAAAGGAGAAAATACAGAAGACTATGAAAAGACAGTATGTGTGTAAGAGAAAATGGGAGAGGGGTAGGGAGGCCAGAGGTAGTGAGGTGGCAGGAAAAGTCTCAAGAAATCACCCCCTTCTTCCCACCCAGCGGAGATACCAAGCACAGTCCCCAGAGACCCAAAGGGAAAGCAGAAAGGCAGAAGTCTGCCAAGTGAACAAGGGGAGGATGTAGTGTGAACCAAAGGGCTCACTGTGGAAGGCAGGCCCAAAGCCAAAGCATGAAACAGATTGAATATTCCTAGGGGGAGAAAGGAAGTCGACAGGGGACAGATGCTTATTACAGCACCTCTTCATTGAGCCCAATAACAGAAAGGAAGAAAGAATGGACAGAAGGCTGAAACCCTATCAGTTTCCTATTGTACATCATTTCCATTAATAAACTCAACATTTTTCCCACCACTCTTGTGGACTGAACTCAGGGGCGCTCTACCATTGAGTCACATCCCTATTCCTTTTATTTTAAGAAAGGGTCTCACTAAGTTGCTAGGCTGACATCAAACTTCTTCCTCAGTCTCCAAGTCACTGGGAATACAGGCAGGCATCACCACATCCAGCCAAATAGGACTCTTTAAGAAAGCATTCCCTAAACTCCTTTTCCCAGGTTTCCTTAGCCTGAAAGAGACTCTCCACTCTGAGAGTCCTCCCTTTCACACTGTGGACCTCAATCAGACTCCTCTGTGCTGATTCCACACTGTGAGGTACTAGTCCTCTGTATATCCACATGTTGAAGTGTTTTTATGGGAATGAAGCACAAGAGGGAGGGAATCAAGTAGGCTCCAGGAGTAGATGGGAGGGGAAGAAGGCAGGAAAGATATTTATATAGGGGAGGAAGGGTGGTTATAACTGACTCCTCCTGGATCTCTTAAGCCAGGACGTGTAAAACACGCACACACACGCTTGCAGATACACGCAGAGGCAGAAACAAGTCAAGGCGTGACACATCCACGAACGCAAATTCCATTCTCATCAGAAACCGGTCAGAGCAGAGGGGGCCCTGCCTGCAGCAAGGAGGCTGGGAACCTCCCCTCCTCCTCTCATAAGTTGGTTCTGCTGCCTCCATGTGAGGCTCCCCACAGACCTGGCAGCCTCAGACAGGGCCGGGTCTAGAAGTCTTCACAGATGGAGAGGCCTACAGGAGGTGGTAGCTGACACAAGGAGAGAGGTTTGGGGGCAGTGCAGAGTAGATAGTCAGGCAGTGGAAGAGGGAGGGCAAGAGGGAGAAGAGGGGACCAGAAATCTAGCAGCCTAGGACTAGTTCTAAAATGGCTGCAGGCAAGGCAAGGACAGATGGTCCCTTTCTGATTCTGTGCTGGGGAAGTAGGGAAAGGGAAAAGGGAAAAATAAACACCATCACAGTCAGGAATTTAAAAATAAATGAAAAAACCTAAAAGATAAACAGCCTGCTTCTGAGGTTCTTCTGTCTACCTCCAAAGCCTTCTAAGAGAAAAGAGAGCTGCAGGCTTGAGAGGCCAATCCTTGGGTCAGGAGATTGCTAGAGGTCATTCTAGCTATCCATCTGTCCCTAGTCAGAAGATGTTGCAAAATCTTCTAGGTAGCCAAGACAGTATCTTGCCCTTATCTCTCAATCTTCCTTTCTAAGTCCCACCTTAGGTGATGCCTCAGTTTTGCACGTAGGAGGCCCTGGGTTAAATCCCTAGCATGCACACACAAAAAGTTTCTTTAAAATGTTACAAGCTGTCATCGCAGTTTGAGTCTGTCTCCTCCATAAGAATTAGAATCAATCTCTATCCCTGTCTGCAGAATTAATTTCATCACCTCATGGCTGTGGCCACCACCCATTGCCCAGTGCTTCATAATCTATAAGGTGCTTTTTAGTCATTATCTCATCTGCACATCAAGCCTGTAGGGTGGCTGGGCAGGAATTATTATCCCATTTCACAAATCAGGAAACCAAAGCTCTGACAAGCTAAAGTCATGGTAAAGCCAAAATTCAAGTCTGCTTAGTCTGCTGATGGCAATACCACACTGCTGCTATGGCTAGATTCCCCCTGCCAGTCATGAGGTGAAGCTGCAGATTCAGCTGTGACTGCCTCACAGCTGACTATGCCAGGTGTGTTTACTTTGGTGTCCTTTTATTTCTTGCTAGTGTGGGTCGAGGCAAAGGGCAGGAGCCCTGTGCTATACTGCACCTCTCAGTTTCCCACCTCTGGGTCTTCATACCTGCTCTTCCAAGTTCATCACTCTCCTCTTTACCAGGCTGTCTCATGCTCATTCCTTCAGATCCAAATTTAGACATCATCGTCTCCAGGAGGTGCCCCCTGCCTGTCCCCTGCAGCACCTGTACCACCCCTTTCATAATACCAATTACATTTTTGTAATTGTCTGTCTCCTCTGCTAGACTAAGTTCTTAGAAGACAGGGCCATACTCAAAACCTGTCCATGGAATGAATGAATACAGAAATAAAAGTTGGCATTTCTAGAAAAACCTTCCTTGCTCCTTAAGGCAGTGGTTTCTAACACTAGTTTGGAGTTATTTCCTTACAAAATGATCCTTGAATATTCGCTTCAGTGCACTATGCCAACTACTAAAAGTGAATCTTTTTTGTCATGTGAATCAGCACTCCATAATTCATAAGCTTGGTAAATAAGTATTACCAGAAAGTGGACTTTCTTAAAGGAAGAAACTTCTATATGATCAGCAAAACCCAAACAGGAACACTAATAAAGGCCCAAAGATCACAGACGGCAATGGGCAAGACATGAAGGGAAAGCCTCCTGGAGGAGAACAGAGTTAAAGAAGCTGGCAGAGGTTGGGATGGGTGAAAAGGGCAGGAATCCCCATCTCAGTTAGAGGACAGCCTACTGTTAGGTTCAAAAGTGTAAGAGGAAGACTCAGGCTGCGGATCTTAGCTGAAGCAGAAAGCAAGCCAGAAGTGTGGTGAAATGAAACTACTGGGGATGGTTAGTTCTTATTGTACTAACAACCAGAAGGCCTGGGTGCTGGTTCTGATGTTTCTGTGTAATTTAGGCAAATAAGTAAATCATTTAACCTCTCATAGTCTCTTTTCCTTGTCTACCCAATGCCATTTCACAGAAAATAATTGACATAGCCCAGTGCAATGTCACACACCTGTAATCCCAGCAACTCCAAAGACTTAGAGAGGAGGATCTCAAGTTCGAATCCAGACTGGGCAACTTATGAAGACCCTGTCTTAAAAGAAAAAGGGACTGGGGACATAGCTCAGTGGCAAAGTACCCCTGGGTTCAAACCCCCAAACAGTGCCACCCCCCAAATTCATTGATGTGAAAATATTCTGAAATCTATAAACTGCTACAAATTTGCCTACAGTCTTTGTGAAGAAATTGGTTCCCATGAAGCAGAGAAACTATTAAGAGGTGATTTCCTGGAACTATTGGCATCAGTGGGATTTGGGGTGAAAAGCAGCAGCTCAGGAGAAAAGAAAGACAAAAAATAAAACTGAGAGGGCAGGTGAGGGAGAAGAAAGAAAATATGATCTGTGGCCTTGGTGGCAGGCCTGATAAAGGCTGATCCCAGGAGCAGACACCAGGAGAACAGGAGAGGACATAGTCTGGAAGCAGGAGGAGGCAGGCGGGCAGGCAGGGAGATGCCAGGCCCATTCAGGCTGGCAGATACCAAGCTAACGGAGGAGGACGGCACTAGTAATCAGGGGTTGGATAATAATAAGTTTTCTCCCTGCTGGTTTTCAATGGTAGCACAAACAAATCATTATACCTCATTGCCAACCTCCTACTGTTGGAATCAGGTGTCCACAAATCCAAGGGGAAAGACTGGGGAAGCTTCATGACCAAGAAAACCTGTGCCTTGTCTTATCCCCATATTGCTTCTAATTCCAGAAGATAATTGGAGGCCATGAGAATTCAAAAAGGAAAGGTAGGGAAGAATGCCATGGAGGCCAGAGATGACAAAAGGGGGAAGCACAGAGGTGCAAAGCTGAGTTAGTTGGAAGAAGAGAGGGTGGAGGGTGGGGCCGGCAAGATGGTCTGAATCATGGACTTCAAAAGGAAGGCCAAGGTTACTCCCCACAGTGTGGAGACCAGATATTCTCTGGCTCTGCCAAGAACCAACCCAGAATAAATTACAGTTCAAGAGATGTAGGTGAGACAGGAGGAACAACTTCCTGATCAGCAGGATGGAGCAAGCATGTTCAACCAACTTTTCGCCAGTCCTGTCTCTGCTCTTTCTCCTCCTAAGAAACCCTCTCTGATTTCTTCAATGCCAACTCTGAAGGTCTGTTGAACCAGTTCATGCATTCATTCAATGAACAACTGAGTACCTGCCATGTGCCAGGCTCTGCTAGATAATAGGGTAGGCACCGAACAAAATAGAAATAACCCTTTCCTCCATGATCCTTATAGTCTAGTCAAGGAAGCAGAGATTAAAGGAGGACACAATCAGCTGGGTGTGGTGGTGCATACCTGTAATCCCAGATACTTGGAGGCTAAGACAGGAAGTTTGCAAGTTTGAAGCCAGTCTGGGCGATTTAGTCAGATTGTGTCTCAAAAAATATATATATATAAATAAAGAAGACACTAGGGATGTATCTCAATGGTAGAGTGCTTGCCTAACATGTGGAGGCCCTAGGTTCAATGTCTAGTACCACAAAAAAAAAAAAAAAAAAAAAAAGAAAAAAGAGAAAGAAAAGAAAACCCACAAAACCCCACAATTACACAACTGTGAAAAATTGAAAGTACTGAGTACTATTGGAAAGATTAAAGGGAGGTTCATGGCGAAGGGGGCCTGGAAAGGTCTGCTAAGGAAGTGATATTTAAGGATAAGTAAGAATTAACCAAAGGCCAGTGGCAGGGAGGGCCTAAGGGCTCTAAGGCAGGAGAGAGGCTCAGTCTCCAGGCAGTGGAGGAGCCAAGCCCAGCCCTGAATCTGGGCATTCGACAACACTCTTTAGACATGTTTGTACTAATGTCTTATTTCTCACATCCTATTTCTCACATCCCAAGCCTATCCCCATCAGAATATCCCCAGGGGTGAGGCACAGTCCTCCCAACCCCCACCATCTGAGTACTTCCTCTGGGTGGGTACAGAGTTTTCACACAAAGCAGGGCCAGAGGAACTGCCCAGTGATTGCCAGAATTCCTGACTCAGTCAGCAGGACAAACAGGAGTTTCATGTCAGGACAGAGGATTTCCAAGTCATTCTTTCTTCCAGTGATGCTGGAAGACTTTCAGGAGATGGCAGAAGGCTCTAGGACAGGGCAAGGGGAGTCAGGCTCATAGAATTCCAGACCTGCACCTGGGACTGTGACTCACCACAGCCATTAAGATTGAAATCAATAAACCAAGTGGTTTTCTCTTTCTTAAACAAAACAGTAAATCCAGAGAAGAATGTTAACAGAACCCCAGGAGACACCCTTTCTGGGTACTTTCTTCAACAGAGAAGTTGCAGCAACGACCTATCTAATGAGCATTTGCTAAAGGAAGCACTTCCCATGGCTTTTATTTAATCCTCTCAAAAACCTTATTAGGTGGGTCTTGTTATCTTCACTTTACAAAGGACAAAAATGAGGCACAGGGATACTGATTACTTGTCAAAGATCACACAGTAAGTAGCAGAACTGGGATCTGAATCCAAGTCTCCAAGGTCTACACTGCTGAAAGGCTCCACCTATTCCAACTCCCCAATCCCCTCAATCTCAAAAAAAAACAAAAAACAAAAAAACAAAAAAACAAGTGAAAATTCTCTCTTCCCAAGTCAGTCTCACTTGGTTCCTACTGTTCTTCCTCTTTAGCACTAAAGGACAGGAAATAGTCTTTGGAGTATACATATTCTGAAGGTCATATGTGTCCTTCCCACAAATGCTTGGCCCCGTGCCCACTCTCCCACACTGTGCCCTCGCTGAGATCTCCACAGTGGAAACTGATGTCTCCTCAACCAGCTCTGAACCACCAGTCCACACTGACCACCACTCCCAACCCCCTATCAATCTCTCCCAACTGCTTCACCCGGCTTAACACAGTCACCAACTCATAGGAATACCTTTCCTTGCATACAGAACATTGCAAATCCCACATCTGATCTACTGGTATATTTAAGTCTGTTGAGAACAAACAGTCACTCAGATTTTGGGGCAGGAAGGGACAAAAGAAGGGCTCCTGGGTCTGAAGGGAACTTAGGGAAATCACACTGGCTTACTGGGAAAGCACACACACACCAGGGCCCCACCCTGGGGGGACTGAATCACCTCCAGGGGCAGGTCCCTGGTATATGTAGGTTTCAAAGGCTACCACAGTGGTTCTGATTGCACCTCCGATTAAAAGCCACAGAGTTCCTACACCCTTGTTTTTTTGGTGAGGAAACCAAGTCCCAGAGAGATGTGAACTAGAAATGGAATGGAAACTAGAACCAGGTCTCCCAGGTCCTAATGTCATGCTCACTTCATGGATCACATTGCTCAAAGGCAGTTAAACCAAGCTGCACAGCCCCTCCTATCAGCAGGATTCTCAAGTAGGAGCTCAATAGAGACAACAATTTTACCCAAGGCATCCTGAGGCCAGGGCAGCAGATCTGGGTAGTTACAAGTTGTTAACCTCTAAAACATACCTAATCTGCAAAGGTTACACCTGGGACCCCAGGACAACCATCACACACCAGAGTACATTTCTGGTGAGGACCAGGCAATCCAGCACATTAACTAAGCACAAGAGTACCAAAGTCAGCTCTAACTAGCTCTGGGAAGTTAGCCTACTCCTGGCACCTTCTAAAATGTAAAATGCCCAACCCCCGTGTCTGCTCTAGGCACAAGCACTCAAGTCACTTTTTACTTTTATTAATGATGATGACAACAACATCCAGGCAATGTATAATGCCAGACTATCTGATGACACCTAAGGAAGACAGAGTTTCCAGGAGTCAACAACTGGAACATTCCTTTATTCAAACGTTGAGCACTAGAGTTGAGTAGACCAGGCTCAACCCAAGGAAAACAAGTGGCATCAATTGATACCTGGCTCAATCTAAGAAAAATGGAGGCTTTAGATTGCAGAGAGAAACTGTGGTTGGATGGGCCATTCAGTACTGGCAGCCCTGGAAGGTTGTGTTGAACACACATAGCCTCCTCTAAGGTCATGCAGAGGAGACAAAGGCATTACGAGTTCACTAGCTTTCCCTCCGTCCTTCACTCTTTGGAAGAAATGCAGAGGTCTTTGTGCTGCAGGCTTTTGCCTGGTAATGTAGGGGCACAGTCCTGACCAGGGCACCCTGAGATAACACCCCAACCTACCACACTTAAGAGGACTTGGTGCCTGGATTTTGACCTTTAAGGTAGGCCTCTCAAAGACAAGGGGCTCTGCTGCCCTCCTCTCCTCCATTCTTCCTGGTTCACTTGACAACCAAGTCTGTCTCTCCTCCTTTCCCCTTTCCCCCCTGAAGGTCAAAGAAAAAACTAAATGACAGGGACAAGGAAAGAATACCAAATAGATCACATCTATCCTAAGACATCCACTCACTTCCAGGTTATGCTTTGGGTCTGTCCAGGACTGTGGGATACTACAGAGGGATAAGGAGCCTAACCTGGCTTTAAACTTTCCCTTTGACACACTTACCCCCTCACACACAATTACAGAAAGGCTGTTAAATCTTATTATCTTCATCCTCTAAATGACCTTCCTTCCAACTTCCTCTAGCACCTGCCCCCAGAGCCCCAGGATGAGATAAAGAGATTGAGAACAAGCAAGGTGACAGATAAAAACACAATGGAGTCAGAAAGTAAGCTGAATAAAAGAGAAACTCTTCTCTCTCTACTGCCCAAACCTCTTGTGATTCCACGCAGTCATTTCATTTAAGCCTCTATGCCTACCACCTCGGAGCCAGGAGGGAGGGTAGTGCTCTGGGCTGGCTTATGACACATGGACTTCTCAGTTCACCTCACCTGACTCCACAGATATTAAGTACCTGCTATGGCTGGCCCTCTTCTCCACTCTGCATACACAGAGCTGTAGAGTGGTGGGTGGTTGGCAGGGGTTGGGGGAGCAGGGTATAGAGAGTTACTTTTCATGAGAAAGATGAAAAAGTTTTGGAGATGGACGGTGGCAACAATAGCACAACAATGTGAATATACTTGATGCCACAGAACTGTACCTTTAAAAATGGTTAAAATGGTAAGTCTGATGTTATGTATACTTAACCATAATAAAAAAGATTTTTTTAAAAAGCAGTGGGAGGAAATGAGACAGTCTTCCCCTCTTCCCTCTGAAGAACAGGCCTTCTTTTGAATTATTCAACTCTTTCCTCCAGACTAAATCTTCTGCATTTTTTTGCATGTCTTTCTCTTCCTGTCATTCGAGTGCTCTGTCCAGTGGCCCAACATTCAGAAATCCCCATCAGTTCTGGGCACAGACCCCACGAAGCTTTGTTTTCCCAGCATGTGCCATATAATGCCAACCTCCTCACAATTCCCAAAGGCTCAGGCTAAAGTCCTTTACTCTCTCCTACCCTCAAAACTTTACCAGGTATACAAATAAAACCTGTCCTCCACTAAAACACAGATCTAGACCAGATCTGCTCCTGGAGGGCAGAAAGGATTTCTCAAATAGACTGTTTCTAATCCAGGAAGTGGGTCACATTCCAAAAGTCTCCATGTACTTTATAAGAAACATTATGGACAGTTTAAGGCCCTCATCAAGTCCACAAAGCCTGTTTATCAGAGGTCACAAAAATATTACACATTTGTAATTCAAGCAAGCAGAGAGCAGCACTGATTGCACATGGAGCAGCATGCTGGCTATACACTGCCCCCCGGCCCACCCACACTCCCGAGGTGAACAGAAGATCAGGTTCTGCGGTGAGTCAGACCTGAGTCTGAATCTTGGCCCTGCCACTTACTGGCTGTCCAACCTCGGGCAAATTATCTAATTTCCAAGTAACTTCTCTAAACCTTGGTTTCTTCATGTTGAAAAGGCGGATAATCATCTACCTCAAAGGGTTATTGTGAAGGATAATGAGATTACATAAGCAAAGAAACTACTGCATAGTAACTGCTCCCTGTTGTTCCTATTCCAACCCCCAAAACTCCCTTCTGAAATGAATCCACATTAAAATATAAGTGACTTGTATCAAAGCAATTATTGTTCTGAACTGAAGAGAAAAAAAGAAGGGTTCACAAGAGAAGACCGAAAGGACAGAACCACACAATCTGGTCCACACACTGCCTGTTCCCTCCACCTTGCTTTCACATGTGGGCCCATGGTAGTTTCCAGGGTGAGGAATGACTCTGTTAAGGTCGGAGAAGCTTCTCCAGCTTCTCTGAACCTCGGCTAGGCAAGGTCAGGCATCTGTCAAGTTCCGTCCCTTCTCTTCGCTTGGATCCTGAAACGCGAGGTGGGATGGCAGCTCTGCTGCACCACTTCAGCTCCTCTGCTCAGCGGCTCTGCGTCCACCACTCCCCACCCTCAAGGGATACACTATGACAAGGTGCCTTCTACTCTCTGGTCACTCCCCCACAATTTGTGCGATGACAATCATTCTTCACCTCTGTCTTCAAGGAGACAGCCATAGGACATGAGAGAAGACAAACATGCAAGCCCCTGTCTCAAGCACTGCACACATGCCTACCTCTGCCTCACAATGCTTAGACTTTGGGGTGCCCTGTGCAGCTGTTTTCTCGAAGACTCCTTCCTGAGCCACTCAGAATGAAAGCCCAACTACTGCATGCTTCAGCCACTTTCTTACAAATGTGCCTTGAAAGAAAGAGTGGGTGGGTGATGAAGAGAGAACATGAAAATCTTCCTTACAGTCTGGCTTGAAGCCTACCCGCTTTTACCTTCAGAGGTGTGCTGGCAGACAAATAAAAGCTGTTAGTCTAAGAGATATGTGCCATGCACTAAAATAATTTTAGAGCCCTGTATTTTCCTCTCTCTACCCAGAAAGAAGTAAATAAGGGAACACAGAAGTACTTCCTACTTCACAAAAGAAACCTGTCTAGTCCTTCCTCTGACCTCTACCAAACCCATAACCAGTTCACCAGGGCTCTAGTGGTTGCAAGGACCACTGAGTGGAAAAACAATTCTCCAATGTACTGTTTTCAAGATTGCAGGATGGTTAATATCCATGATCCCCACATACTAAGTGCCAGTAGTGCTCCCAAAACATAGTGACAGTTAAACTCCATTCCCAACATTTTCTAAACACATGGACAGAGCCAAAGTGGTTGAGGACCATGGAGTACATACTTGTATTGTTTTGTGTCCCACAGGGTCCAGCATATACTAGACACCCTTTATGGCTTATGAATTGACACTAATAGGAAAGCACAAGTTTCTCAGATCTGTACCTTACCAAGCAATTACTGAACTACTATTATATACTCAGTAGTTTTATAGGCATGGGATCAATAGGAAATAATGGAGCATAGTCCCTGTACACAAGGAAGTGGTAGGGAAAATAAGACCATAAAACACTGTTCAATATAAAGCAATGAGCTGGGCATGGTGTCATGTGCCTGTAATCTCAGGAACTCGGGTGGCTGAGGCAGGAGGATTACCAGTTAGAGCTAATACCTCAGCAACTTAGCAAGGCCCTAAGCAACTAAGCAAGACCCTGTCTCAAAGGTTAAAAATAACTAAATAAAACGGGCTGGAGATGTAGCTGGGTGGTAGGGTGCCCCTGGATTCCATCCCCAGTATCATAGTATACACACACACACATACACACACACACACACACACACACACACACACACACCTATAAATACATGAACATATAATCAAATTAAATCATAGATCTATAAGGAAGCGGATAAGGTTGTCCGATAAGGACTGGCATCATCAGAGGAAGTATTGTGGAAAAAAACAGAAGTTGAGGTGGTTCTTGAAGGAAAGTGGAATTTTCTTCACTCAGTCTTTCTGATTCTCAGTCTGTCCCTGCAAGGACCACTGTCTGGAAAAACTCCTCTAACCTTTGGTTCCAGGAGAATTTCAGGAACCCAACCCCTTCAAGTCCCATCCTCAAATGATCCCTCAGTAGAAGAGGGTGTGAGAAATTTTCCATTCTGCCGCAGAAGACCAGCTTTTATCAGGCCTGCATTACAGAGGCCTTTTGTCCCGAAGGCAAAGCAGAGGTGCCCAAATGGAACCAAGAGCATTTACTGCCACATGCTGAGTGGTGGGGTTCCCAGGTATGACTACAGAAACCCCCCACTTCACCTGTCATCTCTGGCCCTGACAGTCTCCTGCTCTGGTGACATGAACTCAGGTGAGTCTCGTGTCTTAACTACCTCCCCTGCCAAAGGTCTCTGATCCCTTCGCTCACCAACCACCTCCACTTTCCTTAGGCAAAGAGTCCCTATCTCCTCCATTCATCTTCCTCCAGCCTCTCAGGCTCCTCCCACACGCTGTGCCACCCAAACTGCTCATAGCCCATCCCACCATCCTCTACACCACCAACCACCTGACATTCAAGCTGGTCCTGGAGTCTAGCTCCTGTATCAAGCCCAAGACTTGTGGCTTCCCCAACCCTTTTTCGATTCAAACATGCAAAATCAGTAACACTCCCCCTACACACCCCACTCATCCTTTACTTGTATGCAATATAAATTGAGACTCTCAACTATTTATATACACTATCTAATGTTAGGAAGAATCCCATTTACCACAGACCACAAGTGCTAAGCCCAAGCCTGGGCCTACTAGTTCTTATTTCTGGAAGACTGACTTACCTATTCCAAACCCTTGTCACCACTTAGCCACCACACAGGCTAATAACATCAAACTCCAGAGGATAAAAGCACACTCCCCCATCTTCTGCAGAGCCACATGTGTGTCCACAGACCCTGGATGTAGAGACTCTCCCCCAATAAATAAATGTGAGAGTCATAAAGTCATATGCCCTTTCCACATATATGCTTTTTCTTTTCTTTTCTTTCTTTCTTTCTTTCTTTTTTTTTTTGTAGTACTGGGGATTGAACCCAGGAGTACTCTACCACTGAGCTACATCTCCAATCCTCTTTATTTTGAGATAGGGTCTTGCTAAATTGTCCCATCTGTCCTGGAACTTGCAATTCTCCCAACTCAGCCTCCTGAGTACTGGGATTACAGGCTATACTACCAAGACTGGAACATGGCCTTACCTTTTGAAACAAACTCTTATTTTCACAAGGTTCACAAGACATTCTTTTGGAAGTTAAGACTGGAGTTAAGCCGGGTGTCATATTTGCATAGAATCTATACATATTATCCTCTATACTTTAAATCAGCTTTAGGTTACTTATAATTCCAACTACAGTATGTTATTTCTTATCTTAAGGAAGAACAAAGAGACTAAGTACCTTTTTGATTAACCACTAGAGGAGCTTTCTATAGATGGGAGAATCCCAGACTCAAGTTAAGGACTGGCTGGCTGGGAGGAAATGGCAAGAACTGAAAATAGGAAAGAATGAATGGGAGGTGTGGACAAGGTCCAAGTCTTCTACCAAACCATGTTTATGTATTTTCCTACAGTTGGTGGGCATTCAGGAAATGCTTCAGAGACTGAGTAAGATATAGCTCAGTTGGTAGAGTGCTTACCCTGCATGCACAAGGCCTGGGTTCAATCCCCAGCACCACGGGGTTGGGGGCAGTTTCAGAGTTGACTTATTAACTTGATTACTTTTTGTTCTATTTCTTCAACCTAGGAAAGAAGAAACTGAAAAGGAGAGAGGTAAAAGTGGGTGTTGAGGAGGGTAGGACTGAATACCAGATTTCAGAATGACTTACCACTAACATGGGACAATGACAAATGTGTGTAATTCACAGCAATCAGATTTAACACACATGTCCCAACCTTGACAGTACTAAGATATTGAGGAAAGCACTAACAGTTAAGAAAAATGGAGGGGCTGGGGAGATAGCTCAGCTGGTAGAGTGCTTGCCCTGCAAGCACAAGGCCCTGAGTTTGATCCCCAGTACCGCAAAAAAAAAAAGAAAAAAAAAGAAAAATGGAGACTAACTGGGTACAGTGGTGTGCACATGTAGTCCCAGATACTTGAAAGGTTTGGAAGACAGAAGGATCACCTGAGCCCAAGAGTTTAAGGCCAGTCTGGGCAACGTAAGACCCTATGAGAAAAAAGAAAGGAAGGAAAAAAGAAAAAGGAGCCTGAGCTTGCAAAGGCATTTCTTAGATGGATGCTCCCAAAGTTCTGGTTAAACAACTAAGCACAATTTCATACCTTCTTGTAGGATCTAGAACCTTGTTCTCAACACTAAACTGACAATGCTTGGTGACAGAATGATGTAGGTACTGATAACTTTCTCTGGTACAACTTTACCTGAAGACAGAAAAGTTCAGTGGGCAGACTCTCAGGTCCCACATTATTATTTATTGCTGTGTTAAGAGGTTACCACATTCCTGATTTACAGACCTATGCTAGAACCCAAACCTGTTGAGAGCAGTAGCACACTTTCTGCCATCTTGTCCCCTATGTGACAAACGAAGATATTCTACATAGCCCATCTATGTCATAGGCACACAGTTCACAACTCGAAGGAAATGGAGGCAAGATTTGATATTGGGATTCTATACAACATCATGTTGACTTAACTCTTGGGGCAAGAATAAAGGGGTGGATAAGCTGGCTCTCTTGCTGACCCTCTTACTATAAACTGTCAAAACCTCACTTTCCCGAAGAACCTCCTCTGTATGTATTGCTAAGGGCTGTGGTATCTGTCCTATCCCACAGCATAATAGGGTGGTGATGTCTCTTAACTGGAGAATGGCTGCAATATCTAATTCCAGCAAAGTTCTCTGTAATCTTTCTTCCAGTGTTTGGCCCAAGCATCACTTCATTTCACTTCAAATGCCACAAGCTCCCTAAATGGCACCACCCCCATGTGCAGTTTTCTAGGAAAAAAAGTCAGGAAACACCCTTTCTCTGCTGTAGGAGGTCAGTCTTCCCATTCCCTTGCCCACAGCATCTGTTGTCAACGTTTGGACAGCTAGCACATCAGAACACAGCAGCAGTTCCACACTGATCGGCAGCCTAGAAATACATGCCCAGAACTGCTAGCTTTCCAAGTGGTGCTGGCTCCACAGCCACATGAGAAGACAAGGAAGGGGAAGAGACTTTTCCAGAGAACAGCCCCAACAACAAAAAATCATTTGAAAAAGAACATCTCTGTCAGCAACTACCACCTCGCAACAAGTCCTTCTTGAATGTGCTCCATATTATTTCAATATAGCAACACTGAGCCCAGCTTCATAGTCTCAAGGACACTGCAGTCTAAAACTTCTAGTTGGCTGGATAGTAAAGAGAAGCTGTTTGATTTATGAAGTGGGTCAAACAAAAGCAGTGATGTGGAAAAGCAAAGTGGTCAGCCTGGGGTCTTTCTGTCCTTGTCCCATTCACTTCCACTCATATTTCATCCTTTGGTAGAAGCCAAGAGTTCCAAGCCAGAAGTTCTTCTGAAACTAACCGAACTTGGACTCAGAGAAAGAAGGTTTGAAAAAGAAACCCAAATTTTCTCTTGGATGATCCTAACGTTATTTCAAGGACCACCACTCAATTGGAGGCATCCAGAATTCTATTTATCCCAAGACCAGGTCTGATTCCAAAAGCATCTCAGAAAGGATATAGTCTCAATCATGTGTATACATAAATGAGGGGAAAAGGAAGCCAAACAACCATTACTGAACACTTTCTCTAAGCAAGCACTGTGCTAAGAGCTTTCACTTGTTAGAACACACACACATTCAACAAGCATCTGTGCCCCACTGTGTGCAAAACACTGTTCTAGGCACTGGGATATAAAAATGAACACAACACTCAAAATTCTAGCTTTCACTGGACCTGCATTTCATTTTATTTTTATGATCCTGGGGATCGAACCCAGGACTTTGCGCATACTAAGCAGGCACTCTGCCACTAAGCTGATTCTCTGGCCTAAATTTGCATTTCAGTCGTGGTTGACAGAAATAAATCTATGTCAGCTGGTGATAAATACTACAAAGAAAGATAAAGCAGACTAAGGGAATGCTATGTAAAATTTTATATAAAAATAAAGCAGGGAAGGGAGTGCTATTTTAGACAAAGTTGTCCTGGAAGACGTCTCTGATTCTTAGCAGTAATAAGGGCCACCACACATATGTGCCAGGAAGTGGACAAGTTCTTAATGTGCAGCATTTCACTTAATCCTCGATAACACTAAGTTCAGTACAATCACCATTCCCACCATATAGAAGAGAAAATGTAAGGTTCTTTGCAGAGTCTGAAGTAAGGGGAGTAAGAATAAAGTGGGCCTGAGGTCCAGGTTATACAGGAAGTGAAGCAGCCAGGTCTTGAACACAGTAATGCAATTCTAGACCCCACAAGTCTCTCTACCATACCATGCTACTACCATGCTAATGGAGAAACAGACCCTCAAAAAAGTCAGTATGGTCACATGCCTGTAATCCCAGCAGCTCAGGAGGTTGAAACAGGAGGATCAAGAATTCAAATCCAGCCTCTGCAAAAGTGAGGCACTAAGCAACTCAGTGAGACTCTGACTGTAAATAGAATACAAAATAGGGCTGGAGCTATGGCTCAGTGGTCAAGGGCCCCTGAGTTCAATCCCTGGTACCGAAAAAAAAAAAGGGTTGGGGATGTGGCTCAGTGGTAAATCACCTCTGGGTTCAATTCCTGGTATTAAAAAAAAAAAAAAAAAAAAAAAAAAGAAGTCAGTGTGGCTACAATTACAAAGAGCAGGTCCATCTGGCCACTTCACGCATGGCTAAGAGATTAATACAATTCAGTCTACCCTACTATGAGACCATTAACTCTCATCACCAGCTGAACAGCAGGCCTTATCTTGAAACAAGAGGGGAGAGACACCTTAAGCTCTTTAAGACCAGCTTCCAAATGCTGAGTATGTTCCTCTGCCACCCCTGACCCCAGCCACCAAAACATGGTCATGTAAGTCAAGAGAGACATCCTTTACTGCCAGTACTCCAGGTTACCATTTTTCTCTGGAAAAAGATAGGAACAGAACAGGTGATAACTGAGCCGGTTGCTTGACAGAGCCATGGCAGCTCTGAGGTACAGTGGAGGGGACATGCACTGAGAAAAGATCAGCAGCAAGGAAAATACAGGCCCTCTCCAATTCTATTTCAAAGAAAGTACAGTTCTCCCTCAAGCCTTGGAGAGCTGAGCTGGTACAGAGGGACATGGAAAGCTTTCTTCAGACGCACAAGGCAGGACAGACAAGCACCAAGAGCAGACACCCACCTCTCTTGAGGGAAAGAAGAGGAGAATAAGGCAAGGGGTTATTGAGGAAGAATATTAACATTGCTTCAAGCAGGGAAGTCCAGAAGGGAAATACCACATCCAAACTCAGAGAGTATTTGCAAAATTGCTGGAAATCTCAGGTTGAGGGTCTAGGCCAATCTACCAGAGAGCTAAAAGGAAAGAGAAGCCCAAGTAGAGTCCCAGGAGGTCCAAATCCAAGGTCATGGTTTGGACCCACCCATTTTGTAATTATATTTCAGTAACCAGAGTCATAGAACCTGTGGTCAGAGTTAATCAACAACCAAAGCGAGCCAGGAAGGTGGGGTTCATCCCAGTATGGACCACATTAAGGGAATTTTACTCACAGCCTGATTCCCATCTTACATTCCAACTGACTTGAGCACCCCAGTTTAAACCCTAGCTGAGCTGACCTCCTAAAGTCTTCAGACCCTCTCCCCATCAACACACACATAAATCCAATGCTTGGTCTGTCTTCCCAGCAACTTATCATCTTATCTCCAGCAAGTCATGTTTTATAGCCCAACATTGCATCAAATAAATTATGACCTGAATGGCAAGAAAAAACTGTGTCACCTAGAGAAACCCAATTAACAACATGACTCTGCTCTCTTCAATTCCTCTCTTCCCTCCAGTCATATCCGGGGCACCTGGGTGGCTGACCGCCTTTTCCCATTCCTGGCCATGTTCCCTAGCTAACTCAAAAGCCAAAAGACAATGTGAATAGGGACCTCCTGAGAAGCTCACCTAGAGATGCAAAACCCTGCTCTCCCTGTACCTTGATCTGTTGAGAAAGTTGGAAGGGCAATGGATCAAAACACCACCTGGGTGACAGCCTGAAGTGTTCACCTTGAAATCACTACATTGCCCTTAAGCCAAAGCTCCCAGCTGTAGAAAACATGCTGCTGCTAAAAGCTCCTAAAGGAGAATAAGTAAATTCCCCACGCGGGGACAATAGAAAGGTATTTTGAAGAAATTCCTGCTGCATTTGTTTCTTCTAAACCCCTTTCCTAATTAGTTCCTCCCTTGAGATATCATCATTGCATCTACCCCCACTGCTTTTCCAGACCTCCAGACTGATCAAATGCAGCATGTGTTTTTTGTGTGTACATATATGTAAACATCCTCTTCCCAGCCCGTGCTAGAGTTTCTGAAGGGAATAAATGCTTCCCCTCCTCCTCCAGTGCACTTGTCTATCTTCCCGGCCCCACACCGCTGCAGAGTTGGTAATGTAATATTCAGGGACCCCGAGACCGGAAATGCCTGGATCTGAACTGCTGCACTTGAAACCCGAGACAAGGGACAGGGAAAACTGAACGTGGGGTTGAGGGAGACCGTAGGAGGTGTGGGGTGGAGTGGGGAGGGCGAAATGCCGACCAGGGAAGAGTTGCAATTCAGGGGTGGGCGAGGAAGAGAGAGAAGGATGAGGGGGAGGCTGTCAAGGCAGTTGCAAAGTCAAAATTGGAGAAGCCGAGGAAGAAAAGGGGGAGGAAAGAGATTTGAGTAATAGCAAGGGTGTAAAGAGGGCCAAGAGGTGAGGAGCCATAATAAAGACTATGCAGGTGATGAAGAGGGACGAGGTTTAGGAAATTCAGTGGTGACTCTCGAATACCCTGGAAGAAGGGGGAACCGAATTCCAGAGGGTAGGGGTGGCAGGGAAGTGTGGGGGCGGGGCACCACAGGGTGGGGACCAAACTGGCTCCCAGAATCTGCAGCGAGTGGAGCAAGAAGGAGAGCAGAGGGCGGGGGCCCAGCAGCGGCGGAAGCCCGGGAAAGGGGCAGGGGTCGCAGAGAGGAACCGGGCTGGTGGAGGGGGACGCCAGGGAAGCACGTGAAGCGTGCAGCCACCACGCTCCCACCCTCGCGGCGAGGACAGTAACCAGGGCGAGGCTGGGGGCGGCGCGCTCACCCGCAGGGCGGACAGGTCGATGTCGTCCAGGCTGCGGGCGGGGGCTGGGTCGCCCATGGCCTCCGCGGGGAACGGGGCCCCGGGGCCGCTCACGCTCCGGCTCGGTTATTCCACTGCCGCCGTCGCCGCTTCTCCCCCATCGGGGGACCCTGGGGGCGGACTCCACCGCGCCTCCCCGGGAGAACGCGGATGGGGGAGGGCCGGCGGGAGGACCGACCCACCGACTGACAGGAGCAATCGCCCCGGAGCCTGCAACCCGAGCCTCCCGACTCTCTTGCGCAGGCGCGGAGCGGCGGTGCCCCGGGAGGGTGGAAGAGGGAAC
The DNA here is from genome assembly GCF_902686445.1 of Sciurus carolinensis. Lineage (NCBI taxonomy): Eukaryota > Metazoa > Chordata > Mammalia > Rodentia > Sciuridae > Sciurus > Sciurus carolinensis. Next base: position 54,333,723 of record NC_062215.1, on the reverse strand, counting down.
GTGACGCGAGCGCGCCGGGTTCCCCCTCCCCCTAGGCGCCGACACCTGCGCGCAGGCGCAGTCGAGCAGACGAAAGGCGCGCACCAGGACTAAGTGACCGCGCGAGCCTGGCTTGAAAGAAGTGGGCGGCGGCCGCAGAGCGCGCCCACCAGCGGGTGCGCCTGCGCACACACCTTTTCTTCCCTTTCCCCATTTTTTACCCTTCTGTTTCCTTCCTAGATCTCTTTTGACGCCTTTCCTTCCCTTTCCCTCCTTTCGTGTGCCCAGCTGCCAATCAAGCCACCCACCTCTTTATTTGCGGGGGAAGGGAGGCGGGACCCAGCCCCCTCTATTACTTTGGGGGTTGTTATGGTAACTCCCCACGCGAGGGCTGGGTGGCCTCTAGATAGGACGGGCTGTCCACCCACCCAATTGCCATGGCAACTGTGGAGCCGCTGAGGGAGGGGCCTCTCCGTGAGAACTTGGCTGGAGAAACCACGTGGGAGTTGTGGGTGGAGCGGGCACTGGCGGCCTCGGGAATGCCGTTTACTCTGTTCCCCAGCTAGAGTGAAGAGGGGAGAGGAGGGGAGTCTCAGATCTCAGCACAGGGAATCCCACTACAGACCTGTATCTCTGCACCTCTCTTAAAGTGTTCTGCACAAGAGAACTGTTCCAGCACTATTCATTGATCACTGGAATCGCCAGTAGCAAAAGAGAAAAAGGAAGAAAACGTCCAAGCCCTTCAAATCTTGCTCAGGTCACCTGAGATCTAACCAGGTTAGCACAGCACCCCCCAGTCATTAACCTCACTGAAGGATACTGCTGTATAAGAACAGGGAGTCACATTCTGCCACTGACTAATTTGCTTTGTGACCTTGAGCTAGTAACTTTGCTTCCCTAGCTTTTCTTTCATTGCAAAGATGAGAGGGAAGTCTGTGAGTCTCAAGATCTCATCCAGCACTAATACTAGCTCTGAAAGACCCCAGCAGCCTTAATATAAACATCACTTAGGAGCCTGGCGGGTAGCACTGGGCTGTAATCCCAGCTACTTGAGAGACTGAGACGGAGGATCTCAAGTTCCAGGCTAGCCTCAACAATTTAGTGAAACCCTGTCTCAAAATGTAACTCGGTGGCAGAATTTCACTGAGTTAAATCCCCAGAACTAGGAGAAAAAAAAATCACTTAGAATTTGAAAAAAGGTCCTTGGAAAAGAGCTGAACCACTTTTTGTCTGAATCCTTAGCATATCTGGAAGTTTAAATCACCTCTCTTGAGGCTCTCTTAACCCACTGAGTTTGGCTCTTCTGTTTTAGCTACCTGGCTTAAACCCTTTAAATTTAAGACTTTTGAGTTGTAGGTGTCTGTTGAATCTCCTTAAAGGCAAGAATAATGTCAGTGTTGGGGGCACAGGGCCTGGCACCTGCTAGAGCTTACAGATACTTAAGTTGAATGAAGGCTTCTGTTGTCTGGATAGGTACTATAGTAGTTCAAGGTCAAGATAATTAGATGGGGCTGGGGTTGTAGCTGAAAGGTAGAGTGCTTGCCTAGCATGTGTGAGGCACTGAGTTTGATTCTCGGCACTGCATATAAACATGTAAAGTTCGATTGATAACTTTAAAAAAATTATTGGATAAGTAAGTAAGAAAAAGCATAGATTTCTCCACTCCCATCCCTCACCCACCACCACTCCTATTAGAGATTGAGTCCAGGAATGCGCTATCACTGATAGGTATACTCAGTTCCCCTCCCCCTTTTGGGGGGGTACAGGGGATTGAACTCAGGGGCACTTGACCACTGAGTCACATCCCAGTCCTTTTTTGTATTTTATATAGAGACAGGGTCTCACTGTGTTGCTTAGGGCCTTGCTAACTCATGATCCTCCTGCCTCAGCCTCCTGAACTGCTGGGATTACAGGCATGCACCACCTCATGCAGCACACTCAGTCCTTTTTTTATTTTTTATTTTGAACTAGGATCTAAGTTGCCTAGGCTGGAATTTGCTATATCCTCCTGCCTCAGCCTCACAAGTAGCTGGGATTTCAGGGCTGCACCACCACACCCAACAAAATACGCAGAATTTGAAGTTAGCACTTTAGGCAAATCACTACCTCTCTGAGGTTCAATTCTAATCATCTGTAAAACAGAGGTAACAATAGAGGTTAGGATAAAGCACAATTATATATGTAAAGCACTCAGCATATACTAGATCCTCAATAAATTTACTAGTGCCTGACTCATAGTGTTTAATGAATAACAGATGAATGAATGAATGAATCTAAGTCACAAGGATGGGATAAACGGTCACCCAAGCCTCAAGAGGCAAAGTAATCTGGGGGTAAAGAGAACAAAGAATAAGTTTGGCCCCAACTTGATAATTCCTTTTTGTTGTTGTTGTCGTTACTAGCAATTGAACCAGGTGCACTTTACCACTGAGTTATACCCCCAGACTATTTTTTATTTTGAGATGGGGTCTTGCTAGATTGCTAAGGGCCTCCCTAAATTGCTGAGACTGACCTCCAATTTGCGATACTCCTGCCTCAGAGTAATTGCTGGGATTAGAGACATGGGCTACCACACCTGGTTCCAAGCTGATAATTATTGAAGCTAGAGTATGAATACATGGATAAACATGGATGTGTGAAGATTTGTTATCCTATTCCCTACTTAAATTTTTAAGTTGCCCATGATAAAAACAAAAAGAGACACTAATGGTCCAGGCATCAAGAAAAGTTGAAATATTAAATATACGACAAGAACTAGGGATAAAGCTCAGTAGAAAAGTATTTGCCTGGTATACATGAGATCCTAGGTTAGATTCCATAATCAAAAAATAAAATAAGAGGCTGGGGTTGTAGCTCAGTGGTAGAGCACTTGCCTAGCATGTGTGAGGCACTGGGTTTGATCCTCAGTACCACATTAAAAAATAAATAAATAAAATAAAGGTTAAATTCTTAAGAAAAAAATAAAGAAGCAGCATCTCTTTTAAAATATCATAAAAAAATAAATGAATTAAAAACAAGATCAGCCGGGGTACAGCTCAGGGATAGAGAGGCTGTTTAGCTCGGCTTCTATCTCCAGAACCAAACGAACAACAAAAGATTAATTACAGAACCCTTGGAGGATAAATGAATACTGCATAGATCTAGTTGTCCACCACCAATCTTGAGAAATGGACCTTCTCCCTCCATGCTGAGCCTAGAGACTTGTTCTATTTGGTGCTAGGGATTGAACTCAGGATCTCAGGCATGCTAAGCAGGTGCTCTGCAACTGACCTACACCCTCTCAACCCCTAAGCCAGCCTCAGCAATTTATTGAAGCCCTAAGCAACTTAGTGAGACCCAGTCTCACAAGGGCTGGGGTTGTGGGTCAATGGTTAAGCACCCCTGGGTTCAGTCCCTGGTGCCCCTCCAAATAGAACTAATTATTTTTATTCTTAAACCTTCTCCTGCTCTCTCCTTCCCCCCACTACACGGTGGTTGGCTTCCAATCAAGATTTGAGGACTAAGGAGGGGAAGTCAGGTTACCAGTGTGAAGTAGAGGCCTATCAAGACCCTGGCCCTGCCCAGGGCAGCTACTGCCTCCTACCCCACTCTGCAGTTATGAGGTAATGGTCCCCCTAGGAAAAGAAGCACTTAATTCTGATAATGAGGCTAATTATTAGAATGCCAATTAGTACCCAGAGACTGCTGTATGTGGGAGGAGGATTTCTTGCATGGAAGTGATTTTTTTTTTTTGGTTTGGGGATTCAACCCAGGTGCTGAAAGTGGCTTCTTGAGAGAACCAGAGGCCTGAACTCAAAGGAAAGAATGGGGCAGGCAACTTTTTCTCCTCTTCCCATCATCAGCCCCCAAGCATCCTCATCTTGCAGGAAGCCTCACTGAACTTGCTTTACTCCACTTGGCTTCTTTCTGATTCTGTGGCCAATTGCAATACTGGTGATTGAGACTGGTGGAATGAAGGGTATATGCTGGGCCCTGTGATAAACTTTTTTTCTAATTTTGAAATATTTCAGATATATAAAGTTGTTTTTAAAAAGTTATGAATATATATGTATGTGTATATATAATCTAATGGGCATGGTGGCCCACACCTGTAATCCTACCAACTCAGAAGGCTGAGGCAGGAGGATCACAAATTCAAGTCCAGCCTGGGCAACATGGCAAAACCTTGTCTCAAAATAACAAATAAAAAGGGCTGGAGATGTAGCTCAGTGGTAGAACAACCTTGGGTTCAATCCCCAATCCAAACATAAATAAATAAATAAATAAATAAAGTTGGTAGAATTTTTAAAAATTTATAAAACCCATAATATATATATATACATGTGTGTATATATATAAACATATATATGTATCTATATTCCATAATGTGTGTTCCACTCAGTTTAAAAAATAAATCACCAACTGAGTTGAAGCTGTCTGTGTTCCCTCCTAGGAGGAAACCATCCTCAGTTGGTATGTATTATCCTCTTTCCTTTACTATGCTTTTTATTCTCTTTCCTCTTGAGCAGTGCTGTCCAACAGAACTTTGTGCAGTGATAGAAATGATGAATATTTGCACTGTCTAGTATACGGTCCATTAGCAATAAGTGGCTACTAAACACTTGAAATGAGCAAAGTGTGGAGTATGGAAGGTTTAATTCTCTTTTGCTTCTTTCTCTCTTTCTTTTCTTCGAGGTGCTGAGGTTCAAACCAAAGTCCTAAGCAGCCCAGGCAAGAACTCTGCCTCTGAGCCACATTCCCAGCCCCTCTCAATTTAATTCTTTTTTTTTTCAAATATTTTTTAGTTGTCAATGGACTTTACTTATTTTTATGTGGTGCTGAATATTGAACCCCGTACCTCATACATGTGAGGCAAGTGCTCTACCACTGAGCTACAACCTCAGCCCTTAATTCATTTAAATTGAAATACCACATATAGCTAGTGGCTATTATATTGGTCAATGAAGCTCTGCAACTTAAATCTTGAGGATGGGGACTTTGCTGTACTTACTTCTGTGAGTGTAAAACAGTGCCTGGCAGATAGCAGGAGCTCAGTCAATATTTAAGTCAGTGATTGAATCTTTACAGCAAGCTGGCCCTATAAGTATTATTCCCATTTTCCTGTCCAGATCACTGAGGCCCAGAAAGGTAATATGCCTTGACAAGACCATCTAACTTCTAAGTGATAAATCCAGTTTTCCCTGACCACAAGCTTACACTGTGCACCAGCCCCCCCATTTGGTACTGGGGATTAAACCCAAGAGCACTCCACCAGAGCTACAGTCCAAACCCTTTTTCTTTTTTATTTTGAGACAGGGTCTTGCTGAATCATCCTCAAGCTTGCAATCCTCATGCTTCAGCTTCCTGAGTTACTGGGACTACAGGTGTGAGCCACTGTACCTGGCCAAGCCAATACCATGTATGTGTGTGTGTGTGTTGGGCTTCGAACCCAGGGCCTTATGCATGCTCAGTGTGAGCTCTACCTCTGAGCTCTACCTCCAGACTCAAGCATATACCCTAACCATTCCAAAGGGGTTTCACTAAAGCTCTTCCCGGTGCTGCCACTTGAATAAGAGGCAGTCTGCCAGGCCCTTCTCGGCACCAAAATTGGCAGCTATAGCATAAGCTCCAGGGTTCTCTGTGTGTCCTGGTTTTGCTCTGCCCTTCTTTCTACCCAAGCAGCAGTCTGTGACCACCTTCTCCTCTCAGCAGCTAGGTGACTATACTCTAAAGTTACAGATAAAAAGCAGACAGGAAGAAGAAAGGAGTGAGTGGAAAGATGTAGGAGACTGGTGCCCTTTATGGGCAGGAAGGGGGCACCTGAGATGTGTACGCAGCTCCTCCAATGAAGAGACATGTGCTTTTTCTACACTTTTATTTATGAAATGCTTATTGAACTGGTACAAAGTTAGTGTCTGTCAGTAGGCTGGTACAGGGAGTTAGTGTGCCTTCTCCCTGCCCCCAGCGGGGGCTGCAGCCAGAAGTGGCTTTATTCTTCCCTCCATCTTGCAGCAGTGGGCTGGGAGAGGTCCTTGGGTAGGGAGGGGGTCCAAGGGCAGAGGAGGGGAGATGGGGAATGCCCAGGGTAGAGTCCCTTCCTCCTAGAATTAGAAGCTTGACTCCAGGCATCCTGGCAGTAGTTATGCTTCTCCTCTAGAGCAGTGGTTTCAACTCGGAGGCAGGGAGGATGAAACTCACAGGGACCCTCTTCTGCCTCCCCAGACCAGGCTTGGGAGTGCCTCTTTGAATACTTTTCAGGTAAAGGTTCTCTGTAATTTCTCTAGTCCCAGTCAGGGATGCCTGCTTCCTTGGATCTCAAAGGGCACCATCCTCAGTCCTCAGGGACAGGGAGCCAAACATGGTAGAGTCCCATAGCTAGAGGGCTCTCCTTGTCTGAAGCCTCAGCTATGTCCATACTTCTAGGGGTATCATGCCCTCCTTGCTCCCCAGCGGTGGCAGCAAAGATTCATCTTCCAGGAACTTAAGAGGGAAGTGAACCAGGTGGCCCTGGACCAGGTTGAGCTCAGACCTGGCCAAGGAAGGGCTGACTGTGGCAAGGGGTTCCACGGTCACATACTCTCGGAGAGTCCGCAGGGAACGGGTGGCATTAGATGGCAGACAGCGGAAGATCTGGAGGCAGGAGGGCATGGAAACCAATTACCTTTGGGGAGACTTGCACAAGAGTCTAAGCCAACTGGCCCGGACTCTTGACTCCCCAAACCACTTCTCAGTATCCCCTCTGTTGTCTGGGGTCACTGAGTCCCCTAATAATAAATGCTCCCTAGATCCTCATCCCTTTCTGAGAATGACTATATGGTAGGGTTTCTCTCCAACCCACCCTGAACAGGATAATCCACCAATTTCCCAAGGCCAGCACACACCCACCCCCACCAGGCTCCCACCTGCTCATAGATATTGGCATTGTTCTCTGCTGTCTCTTGCCACAACTGGAAGAAGTCATCACAGATAGGGTCTCGAAGATCCAGGTCTGGCCGGGCATTAGCCCCAAGAATCACACTATGAAAGTAAAGATCCCAATGGGACCAAATTAAATCTTTAGAAAACTAGACTATCAGAAAAGTTATTAGTATCCCTACTCTGTACTTCAAAATAGATGGTACTATTAAACTGTAAAATAAGTAAACAAGTCCAACAGAGCTTTGATTTGTTGCTGATGACTGACTACTTTAATATTTAAATTTTTTTTTTTTTGTGTGTGTGTGTGTGTGTTGTGTTCCAACTTTGCTGATAGCCTAAACTGAATCAGTCTGCCTACTGAGAAATAGAACACAAGCTCTAGGCAGTTCTGACATCTGACTCAAAAAGCAAGTCCCCTTTCTCCCCCTACCTCTTTCTTGCAACACCCCACCCAGCTCTACCTGAAGCAGTGCTTCCGCAAGCTCAAGGCAAACCTGCCCGCCTGATATTCTGCCCCATCCATGAGGGATGGCTCCATCTCTGTGTCCTCAATCAGCACCGCCAGTTCACTGTCCCTCTTCCCCAGCAAACTCCGGTCATTGATGTTCGCAGAACCTGTGGTGGGTGCAGGACATACTGTGTCTGCCTCAGACCCAGGGGCATCCCAAATACCTCATCACCTTTATCAGAGCACTGGCCCGTGGGCAAAACTTCCATTGAGCCCAGATGCAGTCTCTGTCATCCCTTGTCACCCCTCTACCTCTCCCCACCCTCCTATTGATGCTAGGGGCCCAGGTCCAGCACTGACCAATGATGACTGTCCGGTCATCTGCAATGAGCATCTTGCTATGGATATAGATGAGTTCTGAAACTGGGTGCCCGCCCAGTTCTCCGTGTGTGCGGAGTCCGCAGATGGACATGTAGTCCCGCCATGCTGTCCCCACTGAACACAAGAGAGGATGGGGAATGAGGTGAGAAATGCCCTCTGTGTGCAGATGGGGCCCTGTCTCACCTCTCTCCTCACTTCAGAAGCCCTGTCTAGAGTCTAGTCTGGCAGTGAGAGGCCACTTGTGGTCTAAGTAGCTCCAGAGGCACAGAAGAAGAAAGCCCTATGCAGTAGCAGAGGCCTGTAATCCCAGAAACTGGAGGGGCTGAGACAAAAGGATTGTAAATTCAAGGCCAGCCCGGGCAACTTAGCAAGAACCTGTCTCAAAAATAAAATAAAAAGGGCTGGGCACAGTGGTGCAAGCCAGTAATCCCAGCAGCTCAGGAGGCTGAGGCAGAAGGATCCGAGAGTTCAAAACCAGTCTCAGCAAAAGCAAGGGGCTAAGCAACTCAGTGAGACCCTGTCTCTAAATAAAAATACAAAACAGGGCGGGGGATGTGGCTCAGTGGTCCAGTGCCCTTGAGTTCAATCTCTGGTACTCCAAAATAAATAAACAAACAAACAAACAAACAAACAAACAAAAGGGCTACGGAAGTAGTTCAGTGGTAGAACACCCCTGGGTTCACTCTCCCCGGTACCATTAAAAAAATAGAATGACAGCCTCCATCCCTCACTCCCAGACCTGCAGCTCCCTCTCCCCAGAGGTTCAGTGGGGGCTTGGATTCCCCAGGCCCCAGCACTCACTGGCTGCTTTGAGGCGATGTAGGATTGAATACTCCCCACGGCACAGGGTCCTGAGAGAAAAGAAAAGGTGAGGGAGGTGGAGTTTGGATGGGAGAAGGAAGGTTTCAGGAGAGGTGGACCTCCAAGGTGTAGCAGGAAAGAGTCAAGACAGAGTTAGGAAGGAGCATGGGCAAGATGAGACATGGAGCCTTGCTGTGTCACCTGTAAGTGAAGTGCAGAATGGCCTGGATGGAGTTACCTCCACCTGTGGAGATGTCACCCTCGAAGCCAGGGAGCAAGGGCAAAAGCACATACACTCGGAAACACTGTCCCTGCCTGGGGAGAGGAGCAGAATCAGAGGTGTGACAGACCCTAAAGTGAACCCTACCCCCTTGGGCTGGGCTTAAACATGCCCACTGTCCCCACCTTCCTGACAGTCCACCTTACTTGTGGGCCTTCAGGATTCTGTCCACAATCTCATCGCCCACCTTGTTCAGAACTGTGCGCCCATCTGAGCAGCTAATGAAGAACTGATTCTGGGGCAGGGACCAAAGAGAGACATCAGCAGCCTGACCCCAGTCCCTGTCCTCACTCCCCAGGCCCCAGCCCAGGTCCAAGCCCTGTACTTCCCCATCTGCTCCAGGCTCACCCATGCCAGCCTTCCATGGCCCCATCTGTACCCTCAGTCTCTCCTCTGAGACATCCCTTCCATCTTTTCCCCCACCTCACCCCAGTCAGACCTCAATGTACAGGAAGTGCTGGCTCTCCCTAATGGTGTGCAGGTAGGCATTGAGGATGGAGTTCTCCAAAGTTCCTGCTGACCAGCGGTCCACAGACCGTAAGACCTGGTGGCACAGTGAAAATAAGGTGTTTTCTAACTCCAGAACAAGTAGAATCTTGGGAGCTGTCACAACAGGGAACTCATGTGGGGCACTGGGCTGAGGAGAAGGGGAAGAAAGCACTGGCTAAAGTCAGGAGCCTCACCTGCACAGTGGTGCACTGCCCCCCGGGGAGCGTGAAGGGGAGCTGGTGTGCGGTGCTGGTGGATTTAGGCAGCAGGTAGGGGTACATGGGTATCTTGTACTTGGCCTTGGTGGTCTGAGGTAGAGGAATGGCAGAGTCAGCAGGAGGTAGAAAGCTAAGCCTGCCTCACCCTCTCTACCTCCAGATGCCCTGGAGGAGTGAGCACCTTGGTGAAGTTCCAGCGCTGGATGAAGTGCCGGGCGAGGTCTCGGGCAGCTGAGCCATGGATGACCACTCCAATGTCTCGCCATGGCATCCTTGGTGTGGTCTCCCTATCAATGAAATCTGGGAGCCCCAGGTGAGTCAGGGAGAGGTCAGGCTGGTCTCTAGGGGTACCTGAGACAGGAGGAGGAGGAGGCTGCCAAATGGAAGGCTGCACTATTCTTAACCATGTCATCCAGTTCTCAGTTCCAGCCTCAACATCTGCCCCTGCTCCCAGCTCTTAAAAGCCTTGCAGGAAGGGAACCTCACCTTCAAAAGGCCGGTCCAGCTGCACCCAATCCTTGGTGATAAGATTGCTGTAGTCCTTGCCCAACCAGAAGAATTGGTTGTGAGAGAGGTCTGGGGTGGTTGCAGAGTCTGGGCACGGGGTGGGAGGCTGCAGGGGCAACACGGGGCAAGGCGAGGTCATGGGGCCATACAGAGCCAAGCCAAAGAGAGAACAGGAACATGGAAACAGGCTGAGAGAGACAGAGAGAATAAGAATGAAACAGAGTTTGATCCTCCAGTCCTACCCTTTAGCTGCACTTGTAGTTAGTGAAAATGGAGAAGAGTCTGGGTTATAGTATTTTCAAAGTGGGTTCTTGGGATTCTAGAAATGTTGAAGTGCTTAGAATGACTGGAGGGAGGAGGGTTGAGCTGGGAAGGCATGTAGACTTAGGCTATCTGAGTTTGGGGGAACTCAAGAAGGCCTTGGGAGAATTACCTGTTGGGTGGTTGGTTCAGAGGAGTCTCCAAGGTCAGTTAGTCGGTAGTGTAGGTCATCCCAACGGCCATAGGCAAGGTCCAGCCCTCCCAAGAAGGCCACCACTTGGTCTACCACCAGAAGCTTCTCATGATGGGCCCACAATGTCACCTGGTCTGGGTGACGCATCACCTGAAGCAGGTATGAAAGGATTCATGAGGGTGGATTTAGATAAGAGAAGATAGAGAGGGAAAGATGGAAGGATGAGACCTCCAGGTAGGGGGTGAGTGGGGGTGGGGAAATGTGGTGAGGAGAGTTCTACTGTGGGAGGTGTCTCTAAGGCACAGTCACCTTTATGTTGGGGTGCAACAGCATCAGAGTCCTCTTGCTGTAGCCACTGTTGATGCCCAAGGCCAATTCCACTTCCTTAAAAAGCAGTACAGACACACGGACACCCTCCTCCTGGTGGTGAATGGGGAAATTAAAAACTTGTACTTCTCCCAGAATGGTCCCTTTCTACCCTCCTTTCTTCAAGTTCAGAATTCCTATATGGTTCTCCACCCTGCCCAAAGATCCTAGATACTCTGCATGTAACCCTGCCTTAATGCTTGCAGCAAAATTAAACCGAATGTTATCTACTCATCCACTCATCTCTCCACACATCTACCCACCTCCCCTTCATTATCTATCCCTCCATCTTCCCAACCACTTACTCATCATCTTATCTATCATCTATTATTCATTCACATTCCCACCCACCCTGTTTGCCTCCACCTTTCCAACTCATATTCTTCCATTCATCTCCTTTTCCATTATCTATCCATCCACTTACTCACCCACCTTCCATCATCCATGTATCCTTTCTCCCAGCCCATCAATACCCATAAAGGGCTCTTTATATGACAGGTGTTGTGCTTTGTTCTGGAACTAGTGCTGTTAATCAGCGCAGTAAGAGATTCACGTATACACCCCAGGTAACAATAATGTGCTATGGGTACCAGGAGGGAAATCTGCCAGTACTGGGAATAGGTGATATCTGACAGACACTGAGCCGGAACGGGCACATTTCCCTCCCCTGAAGTCTCGAACTCCCTACCTTCTCCCTTGTTGAAGTCCTTCCAATCAACATTCACCCACAGGCAATCCCACCATGCCTCCTCTCCAGTCTGACCACTCTCCTTACCGCCTTCTTCTTGAGCATAATGTCCAGTCTCCAGTCGTCTGAATGGGCTGGACGCTTCAGATAAATCTCAGGACTCAACCTAGAATTCGGGGCCGCAGTTAAGATATAGCTAAGCTCCAGTCAGCCAGTCACTCCTCCCTTCACCTGTAAATTGATCTTGCTACAGGTCCTACCCTGCCCCTTCTCTCATGGGTCTGTCTCCACTCACCACCAGTCTGTGATGAAAATCTCCTCTCGAGCTCGAAGGATGGCATCTGCTACAGCAGCAAAATAACCTGCCCCATTCACGAACCTGGGGGGAGGCCAAGCCAAGGAGATCAGGGGAAGCAGAAACCAGAAAGCTCTGGAGAGTGAAGACTGGAAGCCATAGGTCAGAGGTGACAGCAAAGTCAAAGATCAGGAATGATCAGAAAGGTGAGATGGTATCAGACATATCAAAGTGGGCTTTACCAGTATGATTTGCCAGTATGTGCTATGTTTAAAAAAAAATGATAAAAGACACAATAAAGAAATGGATTAGAGATTAGGAGGATCAATACACATAAAGAGCTCTAGCAAATTGATTAAGAGAAAGACACTGAAGAATGGGCAAAGAACAGAAGAAATTAAAATGGTTCATCATAGGGAAAGATTTGGTTAGCAAACAAGAAATTGAAATGAATGAAAAAACCTTTTTTAATTTTATTATTATTTTTTTGCAGGGGGCAGTACTGGGTATCAGATCCAGGGCTTCATACATGCAAGGCAAGCATTCCACCACTGAGCTACATCCCAGCCCCATATGCATACACTCTTCAATACCATTTTATATATATAGTATTTTAGTTCTAGTAATACATGTTCTTTTTCTTTTGTTTGTTTGTTTGTTTGTGGTGGGGATCAAAACCCAGGGTTTTCCACATGTTTTACCACAGAGTTACACATTCCCCCCTCTAGGAATACATATTCTAAAATGCTTAGGCAAAGACTTGCATTTATGGAAGTATTGTCTATGAGAATAAAAAATGGTAAATAACCCAAATGTTTAATCTCTAATACATGTAGTAAGTTGGAGAGGTGGAGTTGCAAGAAGAGGGTGCATATATAAAGTTAAAATTAAAAATAACATGTGTGCATGCACATATAAAAATATGCAGAAAAAGATCTAGGAGGATAAATATCCACTATTGTCAGGGTTATTTCTGGGAAGAGAAATGGGATTGCTGGGACAGGGTATAAGGGAGGAGTAAGGGGGAATAGAGTGTTGTGTAATGAGTGAGATTTAAATTTTTTCTTTTACTTATTGTGTTACTGAATTTTGACTTTTTTGTTTTTTGTAGTGTTGGAGATCAAACCCCAGGGTCTTGTGTGTGCAAGGAATGTACTCTACCACTGAGCCCTTGACTTTTTTTTTTTTTTTTTTTCTTTTTGGTACAGGGGGATTGAACTAGGGTACTTAATCACTGAGCCACATCTCCAGTCCTTTTCTGTATTTTATTTAGAAACAGGGTCTCACTGAGTTGCTTAGGGCCTCACTAAGTTGCTGAGGCTGGTGTGAATTCACGATCCTCCTGCCTCAGCCTCCCGAGCAGCTGGGATTACAGGCATGCACCACTGCACCCAGCTAGTCCTTGACTTTTAAAAACTAACAGTCTAGGATGGTAGTAAAGAGTAGAGTCTTGACCCAGACTTCCTGCATTTGAGTCCCAGTTCAAGTGTTCATAATGTGTGTGACCTTGGGTAGATTAAATCTCCTTGTCCCAGTTTTCTCATCTGTAAAAAGGAGACAACTGTACCTACTTCACAGAGTTGTGAAGATCCAAAAGGTTAATGCATATAAAATAATTAGCTTCTGGCACAAAGTAAATGCTATGTAGTAGTAGCTATTGTTAGTTCTTGTGTTTAAGAAAAATAAAATTCTTTCTACCACTCCCTCTGCCTGTGATAAAGTCCAACCTCTTGGCTTAGTACATTGACCCTGTAAGATCAGGTGCTGCTGACTTCCAGGCTCTTTTTTGACTGTTCCTCTCTGCAGTAATAATCAGTCTTTGGGGCTAGAGTTGTGGCTCAGTGGTAGGGCGCTTGCCTAGCACATGTGAGGCCCTGGGTTCGAACCTCAGCACCACATAAAAATTAAAAAATGAAATAAAGGTATTGAGTCCATCTACAACTAAAAAGAATAAATAAATAATTTTTAAAAAATAATTGGTCTTCACGGTTTCCAAACATGTCAAGCTATTTCTATGTTCTCTGCCTGGACTGCCCTTCTCCATTTTCTTTATCTTGTTAAAGATAAAGAATGTCTTCTGGAAGCCAGTTCAGACATTCCATTGCTGGTGCAGATGCTCCCCCTCTGTGCTCCTTACACTGTATCTGTCATGATTATGGCAAGTTACATTGTTTTATAATTAGATCACCTACTTTCCTAAACCAAAGAAGCCTGTATCATATTGCCAGCACTGGCCTGGGCACATAGTAGGTACTTAGAAAATTCTTATTAAGTGAAGGAATAAATCAAAAAGAGATTTGAGGAGATCATAAATGGGAAGGGTTCAGCTGGGTGTAGGGTACAGCAACTCAGAAGGCTGAGGCAGGAGGATCTCAAGTTTGAGGCCAGTCTTAGCAACTTAGTGAGGCCCTAAGCAACTTAGCAAGATCTGTCTCAAAATAAAAAATTAATAGGGCTGGGGATATAGCTCAGTGACAAAGTACCCCTGGGTTCAATCTCTAGTATGAAAAGAAAAAGACGAAAGGAAGGAAGGAAGGAAGGAAGGAAGGAAGGAAGGAAGGAAGGAAGGAAGGAAGGAAGGAAGGAAAGAAAAGAAAAAGGGAGGGAGAGAGAAAGGAAAAAAAGAAAAAAACAGAGAGGTTAAAAAGTTCCTAAGACGTCAGCAGTCAGGAAGGAGGGGGGTCAGGAAGGTCACAGGGGCAACAATCAGTGTGGTTAAAGCGATCAGAGAGATTGGAGAAATCAAAGTGGGCATTGAAATCAGAAGGTGTCAGAGCAGATAAAAGAGAGGGTCAAGAACTCAGAGAAGACCAAGGAGGTCAAGAAAGCCACACACAAGCTCAGAGGGACTTCAGTGTCTCACCACCGGGACAAGGTCCCAGGCCGGGGTGGGGCATAGCTGTCATGCCGGTGCAGCTGTAGGAAGTCTTTGCCTGGGCCCTGTGCCAGTTCAGTGATCTCCTGGCCCCACCACCGTGCCTGCCGATAGCTGCTGCACTTGAGAATCAAGGATCTGGACAGGAACAATGAGATGAACCACTTATGATCTTGCCCAGAAACTTCCCAGCTTTGGCTATTACTTTACTTTTTGTTCTTTCTCTTTTCTTTTCTTTTCTTTCTTTCTTTCTTTTTTTTTTTTTGCAGAGGGGGTGGTGACTGGGGATTGAACCAAGAGGCACTTTACCACTGAGCCATATCCCCAGACCTTTTTTATATTTTATTTAGAGGTACAGCCTCACTAAGTTGCTAAGGCTGGTTTCAAACTTGGGATCCTTCTGCTTCAGCCTCCTGAGTCACTGTGATTACAGACCTGCACCACTGTGCCTGGCCCTGGTTATTACTTTTCCCCACTTCCTTCCTTGCCCTTAATCATGACTCCATAGACACAGAGCATATATCTGTCTTACTCACAGTTGTGTCCTAGGCAACTAGCATCACACCAGGCAATTAGGTTTGTTGAATGAATAAATGAATAAATGGAGTTCCTTTCTTTGATATTGGAGACCTTCCTCCAGATGTGTACTAACCTCCATTTCTTTTGGTCCTGACTTTAAAAGCATACCAAGCATCTGACTGAACTCATTCCCTGCTTTAAAACTGTAGTGGATCCAGAGGGGTGGGGGGTGGAAAAGCCTTCCTTTCCTGTGATGTCTTCTACTTAACTCATTTTAGGGCCATGGGCTGCTCTCCACTCACCAGTTGACTCTAACACTAGGGAGGCCTTACCTGTGAGAGGTGTCGATCCGCACCCCATACCGTGCCTCTGTTCTCCTTTTCCCCACCTGCACCTCAAAGCCAGGATCGAAGAGCTGAACAAATGAGATGGCACCAGTCTCCAGGCGCATGTACAGCAGGAAGGAGTCCTTCACCACTAGCCACCTGGAGCAGGAAGGGCTCTGTGCTTTCTTCCCTGCCCTCCCAATCTCCCTCCTCACCCCTACCCACTTGTCTAGCTGCTTAGTCCTAGCCCTCACCTCTTGGACCAACGGTAACAAACTTGGTCTCGGCCACAGCAGGTGAAGCCAGGAACATGGTGGCCACCTGAGCGCTTCCGGATTATCCCTTCCCTGCAGGGACATCAGGAAAGAAAGAGATGCTGGATGGGGACTCTTAGACCATAGCCTACTCTGCAATGCCTGTTCTCAGGCAGGGAGAGATGGGGATGTGTGCAGATAGCTAGGTGAGGGATTCACACACTCACAGTCCTTTGGAGCCCAGGTCTGGGATAAAGGAGAGCTGACTGACTTCCAGGAACTCTGTCTGCAGAGGAAAACAAGAGTTTGGCAGGAAGGTCTGATGTTCAGCCCCTCAAACTCTAGTGATTCTGAGTTAGACCCTCTCTGCCCCCTGGGGGTCTAATTATCCTGCTCTACCTCAAAGGACCCAGGCATCCAATCTTTGGACCTTACCATGGCATGGTAGTTGCGATAGAAAGACATGGTCAGGAGGCGATTGAGGTAATTCTCCAGATACTTCTGAAGTAAGGATGGAAGAGAGAGAGAAAAAGAGAGAGATGGGACAAGAGACCTTTGTAGACTGCACACCTTCCCAGAGGACCTGGTGTCTGGTCGCACCTGTTTGCTGGCTGCATGTCTGGTGGAGCCCTCAGGACCTCCTCGGGGTAGAGAGGGCATCTCTCTGTTGGCTGCCTCTCGGGCTGGAGAATAGGCAACAGCAAAGCTGTGAAAGGGATGGGGTGAGGCTCAGGTAAGAGTTGCAAGTCCGGGTGCCTGAAACACTAAAGGAGGAGTCTTGGAGGAGGGGAGAAGGCCTAGATGCTGGCAGAAGAAAGGCTCCCTACCCTGGGAATGGAGACAAGGGAAGTGGGAAGCTGCCAAGGGTATTTTGGGCATTCAGCCCAGCTGAGATATTGGCATAGAACCTGGAGAGGGAGAGCTGAGCAAGAAGTTTCCTGGTAACCAGGGTCAGGGGAGGGGGCCCAGCAGCCAGAGTTGAGAAGAAGAAGAAAGATTATAACTGGGGGAGAAACAGACAGAAAAGTGATATCTGCCACAGGAAAGGGACACCTTCACTTCGCAGGAAGCAATGCAGTCCTGCTCACCGAGCAAGAGGGAGCAGACTCATCAAGACTTTGTGTCTCAGGAGGTCCCGATGAAGCTCTTGGAAATGACGGAACTTCTTCTTGGTTGTCCATGTAAAGTCACCATGAGTCAAGCGCACAGAATACAGAGTACAGGTTCCTATCTGTGGGTGTAAGGAACTGAATCCATGTCCCCTGATTGGGTCTCAGCGCTGACTCCCCCACTCTGGACAGACCTCCCTCCAGCCCCTCCCAGGTGCCGGCCCAGCCACCTTGGATCCACTGGTGTATCTTTCAGTGCCCACCACCTGGGCTGTGACAGGAACCCCAGGGGCGAACACCAAAGGGTGTACTTTCAGAGGTTGAAGGTTGTAGATGGCCAGAAAGGGATGCATTCGGTCAGCTGGGGGGGAAAAAAAAAAAGCCCAAGGGATAAGAATTCAGGAGGCCCCAGCCCCCTGACTTCCCAACCCTCAGGCTTATACTCCCAGTACCTGGGTCCTCTCCCTCCCTCAGAGTATCCACCTCATCCGGCTCCATATGTAACTGGCTGGAGTCCAGGTCGTCCCCAGAAGGGAAGGGGCTCTCCCAGGTCGCGGTCATCCTAGGAATATGGGGAGGCCTCAGGGAAGTGCTGTGACCTTCAGAATCTGGCCCCCATCCTAAACTCAATGGTCTTCATCTTTTCCACTCATCTTGCTCTGGCTGACTCCCAATCTTTCTCTGATTACAGACCCATTGATCTGACACGCCCCACCAACCCCAGTGTAACCTCCATCCCCTCCTCGCTCAGTCTTTCATCCAGAAACCTTCAGCCCCGCCCCTTGTCCCTCATCCAGGGCCCCGGGGAACACCCAGCCAGGCCCGGATGGCCATGAACTGGGGCAGCGCGGAAACCTGGGGAAGGAGTCCCGGGTGATGAATTGAAGTTCCCGGGTCCGCGGGAACTCAAGCCAAGCCAGACCAGAAGGGAGCGAGGGTCCAGACGGGAATGAGGAAGTTACGCGCTCCCGGCCCGGGAGGGAAAAGCCGAAATCTGGGCGTGTGGCTGAGTCAGAAAGCCCAGCAACCCCAGCCCGTTCCCGTCCCCACCCGATTTCCGGGGCCCGGGACCTCTGCGGCGCCCCTTCCCCGGCCCCCTCACCCTGGCTGCGGGAGCCGGCGCCCGCGCGGGTTCGCTAGCACAGGGAGCAGAGATGAGCTGGAGCCAGAGCCCACACCCCAGAGGGCCGGGGCGGGGCCGGGACTCAGGGCCTGCCCCTGGGGGCGGGACAGCCCCCCAGCCTCACCTCCGCGGGATTCGCGTCTTTTCTGTCCCGCCCCCGCCGTCCTCGGTCCGCCCCGCTGTCCTGTGCGCCGCGGTGGCCCCAGGGCCGCCCACTACCCGGGGGCGCCATCAGCGTTGAGCGGCCGAGCCACTCATTTCGTGTGCCCCGCAGGCACCGTCGGCGGGTCTGTACATCCGTCCTGCGCCGTCTGTTAGACCATGTTATAGGGCCACCCAGAGAGCGTTCAACGCTGCGCACATTCCTCTGCCCCGGCTTCGGCCCCAGGTCAGGCCAGCCCGAGATCCGCTTGGGACCCTGGCGAGACGCGCCTCCACGGCGGGAACCGCTTATGTCCCCTTACTGAGCGGCTCCGAACCACCTCGGGCCTGGCCCAGAAAATGTTTGCAGGTGGAGGAATGCGGGGATTAAAAAAAAAAAAAAAAAAAAAAAAAAAAAAAAACTAAGTATGGTGACTGCAAAATCATTACTGTGCATTCTTTGATTCATTCACAAGACATTTATTGCGAACAAGCTCTGCCAGACACTGAGGGTACAGTGGTAAACAAGACAGTCTTAGAACCTGTTCGGCTGGAATTTACAGTCTAGGGGAAAACAGGATATTTTTTACAGATTCTAAAAGACAAGATATTTCTTTTCTTTTCTTTTTAAGAAAGTTTCTTATTTTGGGCTGGGGATAAAGCTGAGTTCGTAGAATGCTTGCCTCGCCAGCACAAGGCCCTGGGTTCAACCCCAGCACAGAAAAAAAAAAAAAAAAATTTCTTATTTTGATAGACAGTTGGGTCGTTTCTAGTTTTCATCTTCGAATAAAGCCTCTATGAATATTTCCATGTAAGTCCTTATGTGCATATATGTTTTAATTTCTTTTAGGTAATTACTAAGTGTGGAGTTGCTGGGTCATAAAAGTATGTTTAGTTTAAAAGAAACCGCCTTGCCTAGCATGCACCAGGCCCTGGGTTTAACCCCCAGTACTGAAGGAAAAAAACAAAAACAAAAAACATTGTCAAGCCTCCTCTTTTTTTTTTTTTTTTTTTTTTTTTTTTTAAGTTTTTTAGTTGTAAAGGGACACAATACCTTTATTTGTTTATTTTTATGTGATGCTGAGGATTGAACCCAGTACATCACACATGCTAAGTAAGTGTTCTACCATTTAGCCACAATCACAGCCCCTCTCAAGCCTCCTTCTAAAATGGCTATTCCAGCTGGGCTTTATGGGGCTTGCCTTTAATACCAGGGACTCCAGAGGCTAAGGCAGGAGGATGGCACACCCAAGGCTGGCCTCACAATTTAGGGGGGACCCTAAGCAAGTTAGTGAGAACCTGCCTCAAAATAAAAAAACAAAAAAGGGCTGGGGATATGGCTCAGTGGTTAAGTACCCCTGGGTTCAATTCCCAATACCAAAATAAAAACAAAAACCAAAATGCTGTTCCAAATTACATTTTCAGTACCAATGTATGGTCATTCTAGTTATTCCACAGTATAGACAACATTTAATATTGTCAGTCTTTTTATTTTAGTCTTTTGTTGTTGTTGTTGATGGACCTTTATTTACACGCGCTGAGAATGGAACCCAGTGCCTCACCCATGCTAGGGGAGCACTCTACCACTGAGCTATAACCCTAGCCCTAATGTTGTCAATCTTTTTTTTTTTTTTTGGTGGTATTGGGGATTGAACTCAGGGCCTTGTGCTTGCGAGGCAAGCACTCTACCAGCTGAGCTATCTCCCCAGCCCAAATGTTGTCAATCTTAAGTGTTAGTCATTTAAAAATAGATGCATCATTGCAATTTTGTTTGCTTTTTTTTTTTTTTTTTTTTTTTTTTGGTGGGGGTGGGATGTTAAACCAAGAAGGACTTAACCATTGGACCACATCTCCAACCATTTTAATATTTTATTTAGAGAAGGGTCTCACTAAGTTGCTTAGGCCCTCACTAACAGCTTCGAATTTGGAATTCTCCTTGCCTCAGCCTCCCAAACTGCTGGAATTACGGGCATGTGCCACTGGGCCTAGCCTGCATATCTCTTAATATTATGATGTTGACCATGTTTCATGTGCTTACTGGCTATTTGTACATATTTTGTAAAGTGCTTATTCAAGATTTTTGCTGATTTTTAAAAATCATGTTGCCTTGCTGGATTTTTTGCTGGTTTTGGATACAAGTCTCTTATCAGAAGTATGTATTGCAAACATTTTCTCCCAGGATATAGTGACTTTTTTTTTTTTTTTTTTTTTTTTTAGTCCTGGGGTTCTAGGGATTAAACCCAGGGGCACTTTTCCATCTACATACACCCCCAGCCTTTCTTATTTTTTTAAATTTTGAGACAGGATCTTACTACATTGCCCAGGCTGACCTTGAATTTGCCATTTTCCTGCCTCAGCCTCTTCCGTTACTGGGATTACAGGCATGCTCCACAGTGCTCTGCTCATTTTCTTAATAATTGTACCTTTTGAATAGTGTAAATTTTTTTTGTTTTGATTTATGGTTTATTCATTCTCTTTATAGATGCTGGGGATTAAACCCATACATACTAAGCAAACACTCTACTTCAGAGGTATACCCCCTAACCCTGTGGTCTATTTTAACAGACTATTACTTAGCAATAAAATGAATGAAGTGTAAAATAGTGTAGCCACTTTAGAAAACAGTTCAAGGGAGGCATTCCCAGTACTGGGGGTAGGGGAGAAAATAGTTCAAATTGTTAAATGTTGAGTTACCATACAACCCAATAATTGTACTCCTAGGTAGATACCCAAGACAAATGAAAATATACCCACAGAAAAACTTGTGCATGAGTGTTCACAGCAGCATTACTCATAATAACCAAAAAGTGGAAACAAACTGAATGTCCATCAATTCATGAATGGATGAATATACAAAGTAAAATTATCTTGTCATAAAAAGAAGATAAGTACTGATACATGCTATTATCAACATGGATGAACCTTGGAAACATTAGGCTGTGATAGGAACCAGACACAAAAAGCCACATGTAGGGTCTGAGGTTGCAGCTCAGTGGTAGAGCGCTTACATAGCATGTGTGAGGCTCTGGGTTTGATCCTCACCACTACATAAAAATAAAATAAAGGTATAAAAAAATACAATAACATAAAACATTTTCTAAAAAGCCATATGTAAGATTCCATTTATATGAAATGTTTAGATTAATCAAATCCACACAAACAAATTAGTGGTTGGCACAGGTAGGGAGAAGGACAAATGGGGAGTGACCTAAAGAGTACAAAGGTTTCTTTAAGGAGTGATGGAAATGTAAAATTATTTGCAATGGTTGCACAACTCTACGAATATAGTAGAAACCACTGAGTGATATATTTTATTTATTTGGTTTTTTTACTGTACTGGGGATGGAACCCAGAGACTTGCACATTCTAGGCAAGTGGCCTTACCACTGAACTAACTACATTCCCAGCCCGAAATAGTGTATGTTAAAATTGTGTATGTCAGTTTTATGGTATGTGAGTTATATTTCACTGAAGCTGTAAACTGCACAAACTGTTAATACATATAACAGGGATGAATTTCAAAACCATTATGCTGAAATAAGCAAGATACAAAAGAGTAATACCAGATAATTTCCTTTATATGAAGTCCTAAATCAGGCAAAACCAGTCAGGCATGATGATGCAACATCTGTAATCCTAGTGACTTGGTGGCTGAGGCGGGAGTATTGCAAGTTTGAGGCCAGGTTGGACAACTTTTTAATTTTTCAATTATTTTTTATTTTGGGGGGATACCAGAGATTGAACCCTGGGGTGCTTAACCACTAAGTCACATCCCCAGCATTTTTTTTAGTAGATTGCTCAATATTTCCTGATTATTTTTTGCAATTTTTAGCATTTTTTATTCTTTTTAGTTATACATGAGAGTAGAATATATTTTTACATATCATACATACATGGGTATAACTTTCCATTCTTGTGGTTGTACATGATGTGGAGTTTCACTGGTCATGTATTCATATATGAATATAGGAAAGTTATGTCCAATTTGTTCTACTGTCTTTCCCTTTCCCATCCCCCTTCCCTTTGCCCCATTTTCCCCCCTGTCCAATTCAGGAAACCTCCACTCCCCTCACATATCGGAGAGAACATTAGGTCTTTGTCTTATTTCACTTAACATGATAGTCTCCAGTTGCATCCATTTACCAGCAAATACCATAATTTCATTCATCTTTATGGCTGAGTAATATTCCATTGTGTATATGTACCACATTTTCTTCATTCATTCATCTGTTGAAGGGCACCTAGGTTGGTTCCATAGCTTAGCTATTGTGAATTAAGCTTGTATGAACATTTGACATGGCTGCATCACTGTAGTATACTTATTTTTAAGTCCTTTGGATATATGCCGAGGAGTGAAATAACTGGGTCAAAGGTGGTTCCATTCCAAGTTTTCTGGGGAATCTCCATATTGCTTTCCAGAGTGGTTACACCAATTTGCAACTCGACCAGCAATGTATGAGTGTGCCTTGTTCCCCACATCCACGTCAACACTTATTATTGCTTGGGTTCTTGATAATAGCCATTCTAAATTGGAGTTAGATGAAATCTTAGGGTATTTTAATTTGCATTTCTCTAATTACTAGGGATGATGAGAACTTTTTCATATATTTGTTGATCGACTGTATATCTTCTTCTGTGAAGTGTCTGCCCATTTCCTTAGCCCATTTATTGATTGGGTTCTTTGTATTTTGGTGTAAAGTTTTTTTTTTTTTAAATTTTCATTAATTTATTTCTATATATTTTATAAAATTTGTAACTATTTCATGTTTTATGCTGTTGTACATGATACTTTTTTGTTTTTTTTATTTTATTGTAAACAAATGGGATACATATTGTTTCTCTGTACATGGTGTAAAGGCATACCATTTGTGTAATCATAAATTTACATAGGGTAATGTTGGTTGATTCATTCTGTTATTTTTTCCCTTCCCCCCACCCCTCCAACCCCTCTTTTCCCTCTATACAGTCCTTCCTTCCCCCATTCTTGCTCCCCTCCCTAACCCTAACTCTAACCCTAAAACTAACGCCTCCCACACTCCATTATGTGTCATCATCCACTTATCAGCGAGATCATTCTTCCTTTGGTTTTTTGAGATTTGCTTATCTCACTTAGCATGATATTCTCCAATTTCATCCATTTGCCTGCAAATGCCATAATTTTATCATTCTTTATGGCTGAGTTATATTCCATTGTATATATATACCATAGTTTCTTTATCCATTCATCAATCGAAGGACATCTAGGTTGGTTCCACAATCTGGCTATTGTGAACTGAGCAGCTATGAACATTGATGTGGCTGTATCTCTGTAATATGCTGATTTTAAGTCCTTTGGGTATAGGCCAAGGAGTGGGATAGCTGGGTCAAATGGTGGTTCCATTCCAAGCTTTCTAAGGAGTCTCCACACTGCTTTCCAGAGTGGCTGCACTAATTTGCAGCCCCACCAGCAATGTATGAGTGTACCTTTCTCCCCGCATCCTCGCCAACACCTGTTGTTGCTTGTATTCTTGATAATTGCCATTCTAATTGGGGTGAGATGGAATCTTAGGGTGGTTTTGATTTGCATTTCTCTTATTACTAGAGATGTTGAACATTTTTCCATATGTTTGTTGATTGCCTGTAGATCTTCTCCTGTGAAGTGTCCATTCATTTCCTTAGCCCATTTGTCGATTGGATTACTTGCATTCTTGGTGTAGAGTTTTTCGAGTTCTTTATAGATTCTGGAGATTAGTGCTCTATCTGAAGTATGATTGGCAAAGATTTTCTCCCACTCTGTAGGCTCTTTCTTTGCATTGCTGATAGCTTCCTTTGCTGAGAGAAAGCTTTTTAGTTTGAATCTATCCCAGTTATTAATTCTTGCTTTTATTTCTTGTGCTATTGGAGTCCTGTTGAGGAAGTCTGGTCCTAAGCCGACATGTTGAAGCTCTGGACCTACTTTTTCTTCTATAAGATGCAAGGTCTCTGGTCTGATTCCGAGGTCCTTAATCCATTTTGAGTTTAGTTTCATGCATGGTGAGAGATATGGGTTTAGTTTCATTCTGTTGCATATGGATTTCCAATTCTCCCAGCACCATTTGTTGAAGAGGCTATCTTTTCTCCATTGCATATTTTTGGCCCCTTTGTCTAGTATGAGAAAATTGTATTTATTTGGGTTTGTGTCCGTGTCCTCTATTCTGTACCATTGATCCACCTTTCTATTTTGGTACCAATACCATGCCGTTTTTGTTACTATTGCTTTGTAGTAGAATTGAAGATCTGGTATTGCGATACCCCCTGCTTCACTCTTTCTACTGAGGATTGCTTGAGCTATTCTGGGTTTTTTATTCTTCCAGATGAATTTCATAATTGCTTGCTCTATTTCTGTAAGGTACATCATTGGGATTTTAATTGGAATTGCATTGAATCTGTATAGCACTTTTGGTAGTATGGCCATTTTGACAATATTAATTCTTCCTATCCAAGAACATGGGAGATCTTTCCATCTTCTGAGGTTTTCTTTAATTTCTTTCTTTAGTGTTCTGTAGTTCTCACTGTAGAGGTCTTTCACCTCTTTTGTGAGATTGGTTCCCAAGTATTTTATTTTTTTCGATGCTATTGTGAATGGGGTAGTTTTCCTAATTTCTCTTTCTGAAGATTCATCACTTATGTATAAAAATGCCTTAGATTTATGTGCATTGATCTTATATCCCGCTACTTTACTGAATTCACTTATGAGATCTAACAGTTTTCTGGTGGAATTTCCTGGTTCCTCTAAGTATATAATCATATCATCAGCAAATAGGGATAGTTTGAGTTCTTCTTTTCCTATTCGTATCCCTTTAATTTCTTTGGTCTGTCTAATTGCTCTGGCTAGAGTTTCAAGGACGATATTGAAAAGAAGTGGTGAAAGAGGGCATTACTGCCTTGTTCCAGTTTTTAGGGGGAATGCTTTCAGTTTTTCACCATTTAGAATGATATTAGCCATGGGCTTAGCGTAGATGGCCTTTACAATGTTAAGGAATGTTTCCACTATCCCTATTTTTTCTAGTGTTTTGAGCATGAAGGGATGCTGTATTTTATCAAATGCCTTTTCTGCATCTATCGAAATAATCATGTGATTCTTGACTTTAAGTCTATTGATATGGTGAATTACATTTATTGATTTCCTGATGTTGAACCAACCTTGCATCCCTGGGATGAAACCCACTTGTTCATGGTGCACTATCTTTTTAATATGTTTTTTTTTTATTTATTTATTTTTTTCTTTATTTTTTTTATTATTGTACACAAATGGGATACATGTCGTTTCTCTATTTGTACATGGCGTAAAGGCATACCATTTGTGTAATCATAAATTTACATAGGGTAATGTTTGATTCATTCTGTTATTTGTTTCCCTTCCCTCCACCCCTCCCACCCCTCTTTTCCCTCTATACAGTCCTTCCTTCCTCCATTCTTGCCCGCCTCCCTAACCCTAACTCTAACGCTAACACTAACTCTTCCCACCCCCCATTATGTGTCCTCATCCACTTATTAGCGATATCATTCTTCCTTTGGTTTTTTGAGATTGGCTTATCTCACTTAGCATGATATTCTCCAATTTCATCCATTTGCCTGCAAATGCCATAATTTTATCATTCTTTATGGCTGAGTAATATTCCATTGTATATATATATACCATAGTTTCTTTATCCATTCATCAATTGAAGGACATCTAGGTTGGTTCCACAATCTGGCTATTGTGAACTGAGCAGCTATGAACATTGATGTGGCTGTATCTCTGTAATATGCTGATTTTAAATCCTTTGGGTATAGGCCAAGGAGTGGGATAGCTGGGTCAAATGGTGGTTCCATTCCAAGTTTTCTAAGGAGTCTCCATACTGCTTTCCAGAGTGGCTGCACTAATTTGCAGCCCCACCAGCAATGTATGAGTGTACCTTTCTCCCACATCCTCGCCAACACCTGTTGTTGCTTGTATTCTTGATAATCGCCATTCTAATTGGGGTGAGATGGAATCTTAGGGTGGTTTTGATTTGCATTTCTCTTATTACTAGAGATGTTGAACATTTTTCCATATGTTTGTTGATTGCTTGTAGATCTTCTTCTGTGAAGTGTCTATTCATTTCCTTAGCCCATTTGTTGATTGGATTACTTGCATTCTTGGTGTAGAGTTTTTTGTGTTCTTTATAGATTCAGGAGATTAGTGCTCTATCTGAAGTATGATTGGCAAAGATTTTCTCCCACTCTGTAGGCTCTTTCTTTGCATTGCTGATAGCTTCCTTTGCTGAGAGAAAGCTTTTTAGTTTGAATCTATCCCAGTTATTAATTCTTGCTTTTATTTCTTGTGCTATTGGAGTCCTGTTGAGGAAGTCTGGTCCTAAGCCGACATGTTGAAGCTCTGGACCTACTTTTTCTTCTATAAGATGCAAAGTCTCTAGTCTGATTCCAAGATCCTTAATCCATTTTGAGTTTAGTTTCATGCATGGTGAGAGATATGGGTTTAGTTTCATTCTGTTGCATATGGATTTCCAATTCTCCCAGCACCATTTGTTGAAGAGGCTATCTTTTCTCCATTGCATATTTTTGGCCCCTTTGTCTAGTATGAGAAAATTGTGTTTATTTGGGTTTGTGTCCGTGTCCTCTATTCTGTACCATTGATTCACCGTTCTATTTTGGTACCAATACCATGCCGTTTTTGTTACTATTGCTTTGTAGTAGAGTTGAAGATCTGGTATTGCGATACCCCCTGCTTCACTCTTTCTGCCAAGGATTGCTTTAGCTATTCTGGGTTTTTTATTCTTCCAGATGAATTTCATAATTGCTTGCTCTATTTCTGTAAGGTACATCATTGGGATTTTAATTGGAATTGCATTAAATCTGTATAGCACTTTTGGTAGTATGGCCATTTTGACAATATTAATTCTTCCTATCCAAGAACATGGGAGATCTTTCCATCTTCTGAGGTTTTCTTTAATTTCTTTCTTTAGTGTTCTGTAGTTGTCATTGTAGAGGTCTTTCACCTCTTTTGTGAGATTGATTCCCAAGTACTTTATTTTTTTCGATGCTATTGTGAATGGGGTAGTTTTCCTAATTTCTCTTTCTGAAGATTCATCGCTTATGTATAGAAATGCCTTAGATTTATGTGCATTGATCTTATATCCCGCTACTTTACTGAATTCACTTATGAGATCTAACAGTTTTCTGGTGAAATTTCCTGGTTCCTCTAAGTATACAATCATATCATCAGCAAATAGGGATAGTTTGAGTTCTTCTTTTCCTATTCGTATCCCTTTAATTTCTTTGGTCTGTCTAATTGCTCTGGCTAGAGTTTCAAGGACGATATTGAATAGAAGTGGTGAAAGAGGGCATTACTGCCTTGTTCCAGTTTTTAGAGGGAATGCTTTCAGTTTTTCACCATTTAGAATAATATTAGCCATGGGCTTAGCGTAGATGGCCTTTACAATGTTAAGGAATGTTCCCACTATCCCTATTTTTTCTAGTGTTTTGAGCATGAAGGGATGCTGTATTTTATCAAATGCTTTTTCTGCATCTATCGAAATAATCATGTGATTCTTGACTTTAAGTCTATTGATATGGTGAATGACATTTATTGATTTCCTGATGTTGAACCAACCTTGCATCCCTGGGATGAAACCCACTTGTTCATGGTGCACTATCTTTTTAATATGTTTTTGTATGCGATTTGCTAAAATTTTGTTGAGAATTTTTGCGTCGATGTTCATTAAGGATAGTGGTCTGAAATTTTCTTTCCTCGATGTGTCTCTGTCTGGTTTAGGTATCAGGGTGATATTGGCTTCATAGAATGAGTTTGGGAGGGTTCCCTCCTCTTCTATTTTATGGAATACTTTGAGAAGTATTGGAATGAGCTCTTCTTTAAAGGTTTTTAGAACTCGGCTGAAAACCCATCTGGTCCTGGACTTTTCTTTGTTGGTAGGCTTTTGATGACTTATTCTATTTCATTACTTGAAATTGGTCTATTTAAATTGTGTATGTCCTCCTCGTTTAGTTTAGGCAATTCATATGTCTCTAGAAACTTGTTGATATCTTCGAAATTTTCTATTTTGTTGGAGTATAGATTTTCAAAATAGCTTCTAATTATGTTTTGTATTTCAATCGTGTCTGTTGTGATATTTCCTTGTTCATTCCGAATTTTGGTGATTTGGGTTTTCTCTCGTCTTCTCTTTGTTAGTGTGGCTAAAGGTTTATCAATTTTGTTTATTTTTTCGAAGAACCAACTATTTATTTTGTCAATTTTTTGTATTGTTTCTTTTGTTTCAATTTTGTTGATTTCAGCTCTGAGTTTAACTATTTCCTGTCTTCTACTACTTTTGGTGTTGGTCTGTTCTTCTTTTTCTAGGGCTTTGAGCTGTAGTGTTAGGTCGTTTATTTGTTGGGTTTTACTTCTTTTATTAAATGCGCTCCATGAAATAAATTTTCCTCTAAGTACTACTTTCATAGTGTCCCAGAGATTTTGATATGATGTTTCTTTGTTCTCATTTACCTCTAAGAATTTTTTAATTTCCTTCCTAATATCTTCTGTTATCCATTCATCATATAATAGCATATTGTTTAATCTCCAGGTGTTGGAGTAGTTTCTGTTTTTTACTCTTTCATTTATTTCTAACTTCAATCCATTATGATCTGATAGAATACAAGGTAGTGTTTCTATCTTCTTGTATTTGCTAACATTAACTCTGTGGCATAATATATGGTCTATTTTAGAGAAGGATCCATGTGCTGCTGAGAAGAAAGTGTATTCGCTCTTGGTTGGTGTAAAGTTTTTTAAGTTCTTTATAAACTTTGGAGATGAGTGCTCTGTCTGAAGTGTGTGTGGACAAGATTTTCTCCCACTCTGTAGGCTCTCTTTTCACATTATAGTTTCCTGTACTGAGAAAAAACTTTTTAGTTTGAGTCTATCCCACTTATTCTTACTTTTATTTCTTGCGCTATGGGGGTCTTGTTAAGGAAGCCTGGTTCTAAGCCAACGTGATGGAGATTCGGGCCTACTTTTTCTTCTATTTGGTGAAGGGTCTCAGGTCTAATTCCTAGATCCTTGATCCATTTTGAGTTGAGTTTTGTACAGGGTGAGAGATAGGGGTTTCATTTCATTTTACTGCATATGGATTTCCAGTTTTTCCAGTACCATTTGTTGAAGAGGTTATCTTTTCTCTATTGTAAATTTTGGGCACCTTTGTCTAGTATGAGATACCTGTACTTATGTGGGTACGTCTCCGTTTCTTCTATCCTGTACCATTGGTCTACCTGTCTATTTTGGTGCCAATACCATGCCATTTTTTACCCAGCCCTTTTTTTTTTTTTTTTTTTTTTTTTTGAGACAAGTTCTCATTAAATTGCTTAGAGCCTCGCTAAGTTTCTGAGACTGGTTTCAAAGCTGCAATTCTTCTACCTTAGCAACCCGAACTGCTGGGATTACCTGTGTGTACCACCACTGTTGGCTAGCTGGGGCAATTTAGGAAAACACTGTCTCAACATAAAAATTATGAAGGCCTGGGGAAGTAGTTCAAAATAAAAAGGGCTGGGAGCCAGTTGTGGTGGCACTGCCTGTTAAACCAGCAATGAAGGAGGATGAGGCAGGAGGATTGCAAGTTCAAGGTCAGTCTGAGAAATTTAGTGAGACCCTAAGCAACCTAGTGAGATCCTATCTCAAAATAAAACATTAAAAGGGCTAGGGACTTAGCTCAGTGTTAAAGTATCCCTGGATTCAATCCCCAGTAGCAAAAGATAGAATAAGAAATAAAAAGGACTGGGAGATGTAGATCAAAATAAAAAATAGAAAGGGCTGGGGATGGGATGTAGCTCAGTGGTAGAGTGTACTTGGGTTCAATCTGATTACCAGAGTGGGGAGGAGTGGGAACAGGCAAAACCAATCAATAGAAATCTGGTTAGTAGCTACCTGTGGCAGGGTATGGGAAGAGACTGACATGTAATGGGAATTTCCTTTTTTTTCTTTTTTGCAGTGCCAGGGATTGTACATGCTAGGCAAGAGCTCTACCACTGAGCTATACCCTCTACTCCTTTTTTTTTTTTTAGTTGTCAATGGACCTTTATTTTTTATTTATTTATATTTGGTGCTAAGAATTGTGCCTCACACATGCCAGGCAAGCATTCTACCACTGAGCCACAATTATAATCTTTTTTTTTTTTGGTAGTAGTAGGGATTGAATCCAGGGTTGCTTTACCACTGAGCTACATCCCCGGTCCTTTTTGTTGTTTTTATTTTGAGACAAGTTCTCAAGAAGTTGCTTAGGACCTCACTAAGTTGCTAAGCCTGGCCTTGAACTTATAATCCTCTTGCCTCATCCTCCCAAGTTGTGAATTACAGGCGTGGTCTACCATGCCTGGCTACGAGAAAATTGTTTAAGGTGATAGAAATTTCCCATATTCTGACTGGGGATGATGATTATATGAGTGTAAGTACTTGACAAAACTCATGGAACTGTACATTAAGATATGTGTATTAAGTTGTATATACATTTTACTTCAATAAAGTCATTTAAAAAAACAGATTTCTGTCTAAGTCAGACCATCCAGTTTAACAGTGCTTCCTAATATTTCCCACATGATGGTATCCTAAGGGAACAATGACACAGTATTTGTACAGTTTTACTCCAGGGCACTTGGAATTCTTGGTTAGGTTGCTCTGAACTCAAAGCTCCCAGACTAGGGCACTTGGAATTCTTGGCTAGGTTGCTCTGGACTCAAAGCTCCCAGACTAGGCTTTGACCAAGCTACACAGGCTGAGGCCATCTATGCCTGGGGACATGAGTCCAAAGTTCAGTGTGGTAACTAATGGAGTCTTCTCTGTAGTCAGACTGACTTGGAGTGGGGATGGGGAGGCATGATTCTTGCTCTGCAATAACTGCCTGTGTGACCTTGGGCAAATTATCTTGTCTCTTAGTCCCTCTCTTTCCTCATCTGTAAAATCAGGACAGTAAAAACACTAACCTTAAAAGATCATTGAGTTCTAGGGGTGTCGTTCAGTATCAGAGTACATGCTCAAGGGCCTGGGTTTGTTCCCCAATACCCCTCTTACGTACACGATTATTGACATGATTAAATGAGATAACGTAAGCCTCTAGCATCTACTGGGCACAGCATAATTAATTAATTACAGCTATCCCCATAAACAGGGAAAAGAGTGCCAGGTGCATGACACTGTACCTATAGTCACATGGAGTAAGTCTAAGACCAGATTCGGCAACATAGTGAGACCCCGTTTCAAAACAAAGAAACAAACATAAAAGGGACAAAAGCTGCCACAACATTTAATAAGAACATAACATTTCCCAGTTTAGTGAAGTTTCTTACTCTAAAAATTGATCATTCTTTCAAATTTTATACTCTGGGCATTCCATTTTTTTTTTTTTTTTTTTTTTTTTTTGTATCAGGAGTTAAACCCAGGAATGTTTAACCACTAAGCCACATCTGTTGGTGCAAAAGGAGAGACCAGGATGAATGCAAACTCCACAAATCAGCAAAGCAGTTTATTCAGGAATGAAGTCTCACACGAGAACAGGGGGTGCAGGGATGAAATGGTGTCATGGAAGCCACTTTCCTGGTGGAAAATGAGCCCCTGAACAAAGACAGGGACTGGGTTTATATAGGGCACTTTTGAGGGGTGGTCTAGTGAGCATGTCAGTTTAGGCACTCAGGAAACCCATTTGTGAGAATTTAAAAATTTATTCTTACTGGGCAATATTTTTACTTGGAGAAGAATGGAGGGTCTGGGGTGAGTATTCAGTGTTAATCTCTTTTCCTTCAGGGTCCCACTGTACTGTCACTGGGAAAGGATGTATCTGGAGAAGGATCAATGCTTTGGCTTCCTTTCTAGGAACTGTTCTGTCATTGGGAAGGAATGCGCTGAGAAAGCCATCAATGTATGGTTTCTTTTCCACTCCCTTTTTTCAGGCCTCACTGTGTTGGGGTTTTTTCATTTTCCTTATTATTAAATATTATTAAATATCCCCAGCCCTTTTTATTTTTTATTTTGAGACAGGGTCTTGCCGAGTTGCTGAGAGCCTCACTACGTTGCTGAGGATGGCTTTGAACTTGTGATCCTCTTGCCTCAGCCTCCTAAGCCACTGGGATTACAGGTGTGTACCACCATGCCCAGCTCAACTCCAAATCTTATTCTAAAGTTAAAAAAAAAAATGTTGGGGATATAGTTCAGTGTAGAGTGCATGTGGTAGGACTAGCTAGCATTGCAAGGTCCTAGGTTCAATCCCCAATATAGAAAGAAAAACAGGAAAGGAAGAAAGGAAGAAAGGTGGGCAGAACAGCTAGCCATATAACTTAGTAACAGAGCACATGCTTATTAGCATGCGCAAGGCCTGAGTTCAATACCGAGAAGAAGAAAAAGAAAAAAAAAATACAAACAGATCCTCAACCCTGGCAGTGTCTAGCCTCTGGCACCAAGTTCTCAGGCATTGCTCTACTGAATTTTCACTGAGTCATAGCAACTCTGTGTCTATCTCTGCCATGCTACCCCTCCTCTGACATCCTCCTGTTTTTACATGGGTATCAGAGAGAAACTCAAAATTAAGGGGACACAGGAAATAAATGTCTGAGGCTGAGGATGTAGTTCAGTAGTACAGCACTTGCCTAGCATGCTTAAGGTTCTGGGTTTGATCGCAAGTACCACCAAAAAAAAAAAAAAAAAAAAAAGGTGTCTGAACGGGGTATTCCCCCATCTTCCCTCCTCCCCCCTCTCCCTCTTCTATCCCCTGGCGCCTATAATCACCAGGCGGTCTGAAGCTAAGTGGTAGTTTTGCCCTTGGTGGGGGGGCTTAGAAACCACACCCCTCCCCCTGGGTCCCTCCTGGCCATTCCCAGCATCCTGGTCTCCTCCATTGTTGAGATGGGTCTGAAGGGTGTATGGTGTTTCCCATGGTGTGGGTGCCGGAGACAGCGGGGGACTGAAAGAAGAGCAGGTATGGGGGTTAACTGAGGGAACATGGGGTTGTTAGAAAAGTGTATGGGGAGAAAGATGAACCCTCAAACCAGCAAAGGAAAAAGGATCCTCTATCTCTCTGGATTGTAGGTGGATCCCTCACTTTCTCCCAAGGCTGGTTAAAGACTTTGCAAAGTCTAGTACAAAATGGAAAAGTGGTGCCCTGGGGCAAAATTTAAGAATTTCTAGATGGTGACAGCAGACCTCTATTCCAAGTATGGGAGACTTTCTGAGCAGGAGAAGGACTTAGGGGGTCCCTTTGTAACTGCTCAGGCTGCATGTTTGTGAAGCCAGCCCTGCTCTTCAACATCCCCACTCCACATCCCTGCTGCTGCCACCAACACTGCTTATCACTTCAGACTCCCAGGACAATTTCTTTTTCAGCTACTGGTGGGAGGTGGTGATGGTGGTGGGAGTTGAACCCTGAACCACAATCCCTTTCTTCCTCCAATCCCCCTTTTAGGTCTGGGTCCTGTTACCCCTCCAGATCCCAGCCCAGCTATCACCTCCATGGCGACTGAGGGAGGGCCACCCTCCCCAGCGACTGGTGCCTACTTCAGCAGAAAAGCCCGACTCTCCTTCCGACACCAGCTGCATGACTTAGCATCGGCTAATGACTCCACCATTTGAAGGGGGCTACCAGGAGCTAACCTTCCAGGAAGACTTGGCAACCCTCCCTTCACCCTATTTCTCAATGGTCCCAGTGTCTGGCTCCCCCAAGTCTGTCATGACCTTCTCATTAAATTCTTTCAGAGTTGTCAAGTATTGTGTGTGACTGAAAGGTTGATGGGGCTCAAGGCAATAAGGCTGGGTATAAGGCTGAAGTAGGAAGTGTAGCATCAGGTGGGAGTGGGACATAGGAATGGTGAATATGAGGCAGAACCCAGGTGTGCTAAGAGGAAAGTAAATTTGCTGAAATCCAGCTTCAGAGTTGAGTGTGGTGAGAACAAGTTTGGGGAGGTTGGTTTGCAGGGTGTGGTGGCACATACCTGTAATCCCAGAGACTCTGGAGGTTGAGGCAGGAGGATTGCACGTTTGAGGCCAGCTTCAGCAATTTCGCAAGGCACTAAGCAATTTAGCAAGACCCTGTCTCAAAATTAAAAAATAAAATAAAAAGGGCTGGGGATGTGGCTCAGTGGTTAAGCATCCCTGAAATCAATCCCCAGTTTAAAAAAAAAAAAAAAAAAGTTTGGGGAGGTTGGCAGGACAGATGGGATTAGGGAGCATATCATTCAATAAATACTTGGGATTTACTCCCTGCCAGATGTTGAGGATGTGTCATTGACCCAAGAAGAAAGAACCTTTTTTTTCTCGCTGAGCTGACTTTCTAGTAGGGGGAGGAGAGAAAAAACAAGTAAACAAAATAAGAATGACAATATGAGATAGTGCCAAGTGCTTCTATGAAGAAAATTAAACAGGGTATTGTGAGAATGAGATGGGAGAGGGTGGTGTTTCCTCAATTTCAGGATAGAAAAGGCTTTTCTGATGAGATGACATTTGAGTTGAGACCTCAATCATAAGCAGCTAAGCGAAAGCTGGGAAATGAGGTTATCAGTAATAGGTCACTAATTCTAACATACCACTCTGATGCAGGATGTTGATAGCAGGGGAGGCTGTACATATGTGGGCCAGGGTTATATGAAAAATCTATCTTCCGCTCCATTTTGCTGTAAACCTAATACTGCTCTAAGAAAGTTTACCAAAAAAATCATGTGGGGTGCGGGGGACCACACCTGTAATCCCAGTGATTGGGGAGGCTGAGGTTAGAGGATCAAAAGTTGGAGGTCAGCCTTAGCAACTCTTCAAGACCCTTAGCAATTTAGTGAAAACCTTTCTTTAAAAATAAGACGGGCTGGGGATGTAGTTCAGTGGTAAAGCACCCTGGGTTCAATCCCCCATAGCAAAAAATAAATTTAAAAAAATTAAAATTTTCACGCAACTGGGGGTATAATTCAGTGCTAGAGCAGTTGTCTAACATGTATGAGCACCCCCACCCCAGGTAGAAAAAACAGCAAATTTTAAGTGCAAAATCCCATAGGTTGTAGCAAACAGAAAATAAGGAGTGACTAGAGTATCAAGGTTAAGCAATTGTTGATCTTCCAGGTCTTGATAAGGAGCCAAAATATTATTCCAGGTGGTATGGTAAGACATCGAAGAATGTCAAAGCAGGGAAGCAACATGGTCTCAGGTTTACAAAGATCACTTGGGTTGCTGTATGGGAAAAGGACTGTCCAAAAGGCAAGTAGGAAAGTAGCAAGGTCATTTTAGGAGGTTGTTGCCAGACTCTAAGGGATGATGGTGGTTTGGCTCAGGAGAGTGGAACAGAGATGGTAAGTAGAATTCTATGTATACTTTGAGAAAGTTTTAAAACTTAACTGTTATATTGAATGTGGAATACAGGAAAAGAGCAGAATCAAAAATGATGCCTTGTTAGGTTAGGATTGTGGCTCAATGGTGGAGTGCTTGCTTAGCATGTGTGAGGCACTGGGTTTGAGCCTCAGCACCATATGCAAAAGTAAATAAAATAATTATAAAAAAATGATGCTGGCCTGGGGAGATAGCTCAGTTGGTAGAGTGCTTGCCTTGTAAGCATAAGGCCCTGGGTTCAATCCCCAGCACTGGGAAAAAAAAAAAAAAAAAAAAAAAAAAAAAAAGATGCCTTGAGATAGGGAGGATTCATTTGGGGTCAGATATCCTTTTCTGTTCTTCACTTAATTTGGGACTTCAACATCTCTGTCCTCTGAATCCCTTCAGGGCAGGATTATATGTATTCTAGAACAAGGATTTTCAAATGGGTCTTTTATGTTTCCCTGACCCCTACACTGGAGAAAACAAGACAGGGAAAACTAAAAACATGTCACTACCTATGAGTACCACTGAATTCCTTTAGGTCCTTGGCTTTGGAGAGAACAGAGTCCATTTTCAGACTCCTGTGAGAATGGTAGCTTTCAAAGCTGGTCTAAAGCACTTAAATTTCACTTGCAGACAAGGCCCACCTCTTTCTCTGAAGCTTAGGAAGTCACATTGCTATGTCTTGACCACAAGATGAGGTAACAGAAGTTAAGTATGGAGAAAGGGGACTGTGAGTCTAGGCTAAAGGAGAGCTCTAAAGGAGGCCCAGTAATCACTGATGATGACTGGTAGGGCAGGAGAGATGATCTCAGTCTCAGAATTCTGAGTTCTACCTTGGACTTGAACATAGAGGGGTATTGTTGGTAGCCCCCACATTAACCATATTCTAACTGTTTAAGTACCTAGAAATGACAGAGAAAAAGAAACATGGGGGAAGATGATTTGGAAAAAGAAGTATGAAAACCAACCACATAACTGGGGGCAACTATGTAGCATGTATCACTGTAGGTCACTGATTCTAACACACACTACTCTGGTGCAGGATGTTGATAGCAGGGGAGGCAGTACATATGTGGGGACTGGGGTATATGGAGAAATCTCTACCTCCCACTCAATTTTGCTGTAAACAGAACATTTCTCTAAAAAAGTTTACAAAAAAAAAAAAAAAAAAAATCAGTCTGGGTATAGGGGTGTATACCTGTATGTGCTTGTATTCCCAACTATGTAAGGCTGAGGTAGGGTGGCAGTGAGGTAGGAAGATGGCAAGTATGAGGCCAGCCTGGACCCTCATATAGCTCATATATATGGGTTATAGCTTGGTGGTAAAGTGGTTGCCTAGCATGTGGAAGGTTCTGGGTTTAATTCCCAGCACCACAAAAATGCAAAGAAGCGAAGGGGAGAGGAGCAGGGAAGGGAGAGAAGGGGAGGAGGGAGGAAGGAAGAAAACCACACATGCAAATGTTTAGTGAGGAGTGGAACACTCATAAATTCCCTTTGTCTCCTGTGTAACTCCTCTGAGTTTAGTGCAATGGTTTGCACAAAACACTAGTGGGCCAGACAAGTTCAGGCTTGAGGTTGAGAAAAGAACCCCAAAGCACAAAGACTCTCTTTGACAAACTGTTTATTAAATTTTGTATCAGTATGGGGTGAATCTTATTACATCCTAGAATCCCAGATTCAGGGAGGTGGTAAAGTGGCAATGGTGAATTTCGGTATCTGGTCTCCCAAAAGTACCTGCCGCTCTACCCCTGATTCTTCAATGGCTGCGAGGCGGATCACCCCTCCACTGGAGCCATCCCGTTCCATAGCCAAAGCAAGAGCTGTGGATAAAAGAAAGTTGGATTTGGAGTTAGTTGCTGGGAATACTGTAATAAATGAAAAATGTTGGCCTGGCTAGGGTATGGAGGATCAAAAATCATCGGCCCAGAAGCCCAAGTTCTTACCATTGGCAGTGAACTGCAGACACTCTTCCTTGGTCATGCCTTCACGGTAGGTAGCATCAACATAACCATAGATATATGAACTCCCAGAGCCTCCAATGGCAAAGGACTGCCTTACCATCATACCTCCCATGGGAACTGAGTACACCTGCCAGATGAAGTAGAACAGTCACCAGTGTATACCCTTCTCCCAGCTCACATACATTCATTTTCCCATTGTGGGATCAGTCTAGGGAGAGTTAATGGTAAGTGAGGTAGAAACTGAAATGAGAAATAGAAAATGGTAGGGGTAGGGAAAGGATCTAAGGCAAAACTTCAGGGCTGGTAGATCATCTTACCTGTCCTCCTTCTTGAGGATCCCAGCCAGCAATAATGATTCCCGCCATCAGATCTTCCCGGTATCGATAACACATTTCCTTAAAGAGGCTGGCTGCTGTGTGCACCAATGGAGGCTCATTCAGTTCGATGCTGGAGGGTGGGGACGGTGGGAGTTACAAAGAAAGCAGTCTCAGGACCTGAGAGTGAGGCCACTTACTGCCTCAGATCCCAGTTCCCTTCACATACTTGCACCTTCCCTGCCCACAAGCACCTGTGGAAACCAAGCTGATAAGTGACAGCATCCGCAACAGCCTGGGTATCAGCTGCAGAGCCTGAACGGCAGCAGAAAATACGGTCATGAATAGGAGTCAGCTTGTCAGTCACTCGATTGGCGATATAGGACCTGCAGGATGGCAGAATAGTGAGGGAAGGACCCCACTTGCCTCTCACCTCCATCCCATCATTATCCAATCTCTGGGGGTGGGGAGCCCAGGGATAGGAAACCAAATATTGCTTATTGGTTCTCATCTAAATTGAAGTTGGCTGGATGGAGAACAGACTTTTATAAGGATGAAGGGAAGTAGAGAAGTACAAGCTGGGACAAATC
This sequence comes from Sciurus carolinensis, assembly GCF_902686445.1. NCBI lineage: Eukaryota > Metazoa > Chordata > Mammalia > Rodentia > Sciuridae > Sciurus > Sciurus carolinensis. The sequence goes on along the minus strand of NC_062215.1, from coordinate 54,295,385 downwards.
TTTCTCTCCAGGGAGAGGAGAAACTTCCCTGCCTACAGTAGTCTGGAGGATTAAGGATGTGCTGGCAGGGTTGGGGATGTGTGGCTCAGTGATAAAGCACTTGCTTGGCAGACCATGGGTTTGATTCCCCGGCACCGAAAGGCGGGAAAACAGGATGGGTCATAAGACAAGAAAGGGAAATATGGGAAATCTTTCATAAATCTGTCCTGAGCTCACCCGGTGGTTGTTCTGGAGTCCGCCCCCAGAACGACGCCCCCGTCAAACTGCACAGCCATGATAGTGGTCTGAGAAAAGGGAGAAAACGTTGAGCCTGGACCTTTCCACATTCTCCAACATACATAAACACCAACAATCCCTCCCCTGGATCCCATATCACAAAATTCGTACACGGCGGACCCATTTTCCAATCTCACGGGGGCCTCAACACTCCTCAAAATACCGGAATTCCAACCCTCAAGCTCAGAGGTTTCATTTACCTTGAAGGATTCCAGAATTTCACGCTTCAGCCCACCCTGTACCTCCCATCACCAACGTACCACACCACTCCAGCATCCCCAGAATACCCCTCCTCCTGCCTTAAGTATAACAGTCCACCTCCCCTCTCCCAACCACACTTGGGCTTTATCCTCCCCTCGTGGTCAGGCTTTTTGCACAGTTTCTGAATCCTGACTCATTCCTCACCCCTGTGGAGACTTCCCGGTTTTCCCAGTCTGGGGCAATTGCCTCTCGCCCCAAGGACGGTGCGGGTCCCTCTCCTGGAGAAGCAACTAAAGTGGCCGCCATCTTCCTCCTTCTGTGCTACCACAAAGCAACTGTCGTAAAGCGCTCAGTCACTCTCTCTCTCTCTCTCTCTCTATCTCTCTCTCTCTCTCTCTCTCTCTCTCTCTCTCTCAGGCCTTCTGGGAGCGAAGCCGTGCCGCAGTTGACGGCAGAAGGGAAAGGTTATTTTACGACAGTGAGCATTTGATGGCAGTGTGGCAGGCAAAAAACTAAAAGGGGGGGAAAAAAGAGCGAGAGGTAGAAAGAGAGCGAGAGAGCGAGCGAACGAGAGAGGGAGATAGGGAGAGAGAGAGAAGAGGAGATAAAAGTCCTGCCTTGGCGTGGTGGCGCACGCCTATAACCCTGACCATGGAGGATCCAAGTTTGGCAATTTAGTGAGATCCTGTCTCACCGTAAAATATAAAGAGTTGGTGGATGTAACTCAGTAGTAGACCACCTCTGGGATCAATCCCTAGTACCGGGGAGTCAGGGAAGGCAGGGTATAGCACTTGCTTAGCATATGCAAGGTCCTGAGTTCGATACTGACCTGTACTGTACTGATCTGTCTCACTGGAGCCTGGGGATCTAATTTGGAATAATCGTGGCATATTTTCATTTTTCTTGGCAGTAAACCTAGCAGCGCATACAAGGAGTTGAATTACTGGGTCTTATGGTAACTCTGTTTAACATTTTGAGGAACCGACTACTGTTTTACAAAGTGACCTCACCATTTATATTCGCAGGAGCCATGTATGAGGTTTCCAATTTTTGCATCCCGACCAACACTTGGTATTGTGTATTTTTTATCCTAGCCATCCCAGTGGGTGTGAGCTCTATCTTGTGGTTTTTGATTTGCATTTCCCTAATAATTAGTGATGTTGAGCATATTTCAATGTGCTGATTGGCTATTTGTATATCTTCTTTGGAGCATGTTTATTCAAAGTCTCATTTTTAAATTGGGCTTTTTTTATTGTTGGGTTGTGAGAGTTCTTTTTATATTCTTGATATTAGAAACTTCAGGTATACGATTTCCAAATATTTTTCTCCCATTGGATTGCCTTTATACTTAATTCATTTGTATTCTTTGAAGCAGGAAAGTGTGTGTGTGTGGTGTGTGTGTGTGTTACTATGAATTATGTATACTAGGCAAGCTCTTTACCACTGAGTTACATTCCCAGCCCTTTAAAAGTATTTAGTCTCCCTAAATTGTCCAGGCTGACCTCCAACTTAGGATCCTCCTGCCTCAGCCTCTGGAGTCACTGGGATTACAGGATGTGCTACTGTGCCTGGCACCTAAGTTTCCTTTGAAGAGTTCTGTAGTGCTGACTCTTACATTCCTAGATCTGTGATCCATTTGAGTTATTTTTTGTATATGATGTCAAGTATGGGTCTAAAGTCATTCTCTCTCTTTTTTTTGGCACTGGGAAATGAACCCAGGGACACTTAACCACTGACACATATCCCTGGCTCTTTTTATTTTTTACTTTGAAACAGAGTCTAAGTTACTGAGGGCCTCACTAAGTTGCTGAGGCTGGCTTTGAACTTGCAATCCTCCTGCCTCAACCTCCCAAGCCATTGGGATTACAGGCATGTTCCAACATGCCCATCTTAATTCATTCTTTTGCATGTAGTTATCCAATTGTTCCAGCCCTATTGTCAAAAGGTTATTCCTGACCCATTGAATGGTTTTGGCACCCTTGTCAAAAATCAATGGATCAGGACTGGCAATATATCCCAGCTGGCAGAGTGCTTGCCTAGCATGTGTAAAGTCCTGGATTCAATCCTCAGCATCACCAAAAAGAATCAATTGACCAAAGCTGGAGGTGGTGGCATTGCCTATAATCCCAGTTACTTGGGAGGTTGAGGCAAGAGGCTCACTTTGACTCCACAAGTTAGAAACTAGCTTGGTCAACAGAGTGAGACTCCAGCTTAAAAAAAAAAAAGCAATTTACCAATGTATGGATTTATTTCTGTACTTAATTTTATTTCATTGAGCTATAATTTAATCCTTATGCCAGTATCATATTGTCCTGATTACTGTAACTTTGTAGTACATTAAAAAAAAAAGTTATCCAGTAGTGTTGCATCCCTATAGTCCCAGCTACTTATGAGGCTGAGGCAGGATTGTTTGAGCTCTAGAGTTTTAGATCAGCCTGGGCCACATAGGCCACTTCTCAAAAAAAAAAAAAAAAAAAAAAAAAAAAAAAAAAATCACATAAAATTAATGATTTTAAAGTGCATAGTTCAGTGTTCAGTGTCATTTGGAACATTCACAATGTTGTTCAGCAACCATCACTATCTAGTTTCTGAAAATAGTAATATCTGAAATTGGAAGTGTGGATTCTGCAGCTAAATTTTCCTTTTCAAGATTGTTTGACTATTCTGGGTCCTTTGCATTTCCATATGAATTTTAGGAGTGGCTTGCTCATTTCTGGGCAAAATGATAGGAATTGCATTGAATCTGTAGATTAATTTAGGGGAGTGCTGTCTTTTTTTTTTTTTTTTTTTTTTTTTTTTTTTTGCCTGTATTGGAGATTAAACCTAGGGCCTCACACATGGTAGGTAAGCACTCTACTACTGAGTTAGACCCCTGGCCCAGTTTATGTCTTTCTAGGAATTTTTCTATTTCATCTAGTTTATCTAATTTTATGACCTACACTTGTTTCTTATATTTCATTATAATCCTCTTTTTTTTTTTTTTTTTTTTTTTGGTGCTGGAGATTAAACCCAGGATCTTGTGTATCTATATTCACTCCACTACTGAGCAACATTCTATACCCTTGGCCTCATTTGTGATTTAATTAATTACTTAATGGGTCCTGGGGTTGAACCCAGAGGCACTTTGTCACTAAGCTACATCCCTAGCCCTTTTATTTTTATTATTTTTAATTTTGAGACAGGTTGTACTGAGTTGCCCAGGCTGCTTTTGAACTTGCCATCCTCTTGCCTCAAACCCCAGAGGTGTTGCTAGGATTACAATAGAGTGCCACTGTGCCCAGCTGGCTTGTACTGGGGATCGTACTCAGGGCCTTGTGCTTGCAAGGCAAGCACTCTACCAGCTGAGCTATCTCCCCAGCCCCCAGCTGGCTTTAAACATTTTTAGTCTGAGTGCAATGGGAAGCCACTGGAAGATTTTGGGCAGGAAAGTGACATGATATAATCTGCATTTTAAAGCATTATTTTTTATGCTTTACTGACAATACACTATAGGAAGGGAAACGATGGTCACAGAGACAATTAAAAAGCTATTGCAGGTCGGGTGAGCTGGCCCATGCCTGTAATCCCAGTGACTCCGTAGGCTGAGACAGGAGGATTGCAAGTTGGAGATCAGTCCTCAGCAATTTTTCAAGGCTCTTAGCAACTTCCCAAGACCCTGTCTCAAAATAAAAAATAAAAAGGGCTGGGAGTGTGGCTCAGTGGTTAAGTGTTCTTAGGTTAAATCCCAGTACCCCCCAAAAGTCTACTGCAATAAAATTAGTTATAAAGTTAAAGTTGGCTTGGACAAGGGTAGTAGCACAGTACTCATGGAGAAAGTGGGAAATTGTCAGATTCTCACATATTGGATGTTGATGTGATGAATGGGAAAAAATAAGTCATATAACAAGTTTTTGCTATAAGGTTCTGGAATAATGGAGGTATTTTCTGAGCTAGCAATGACTATGTAGGGAATAGATAGGAGAAGAAGGTACTAGAAGCTCAGTTTGAACATGTTAGGTTTGCTATGCCTACTTGACATCCAAGTAGAAATGCAGAATACACAGTTGTAGATATAGGGTCTGGATTCCAGAAGAAAGTATATTCTCAGGTATAAGTTAGGAATTTGCATAGGAAATGGGCAGCTTTTTCATGTTCACTACTGTTGGGGAGTGGCCAAGGAATCATTTGGTAAACATACAATAAACCTAGTTAGGGAACTGAGTGCCTGCCTGGTGTGAGGCATGATGTACAGGTAGTGGAAGGGAGAGTGTGCTGTTTATTCACGGAGACCGAATACAGGAGATGCATTTGCAGGGGGAAGGTGGTGGGATCCACGTCGCACGTGCCGTTTGAGGTGTCTGTGGAAGTGTCCAGGAAAGAGTTGCTGTATATCAGTGGAACTCAGAAGACAGGTCTGGGCTGGAGACGTGGCACGGAGTTGGCAAACTGAAGCCACAGGAGTGGTTGAAATAGGTCAAGGGAAGCGAGCCTCTGGGCTGCCGGGAACAGGGATGACACATCTTTCCACACTCTATTTCCCTTAAGCGCCTGCCGTCATCACACAAAACGCCTGATGTTGACGACTGCCAAAGAACTTTATTTCTCACCGTTTCTCCCATTTTCCTGAGACGCAGAATGAGGGAGAAGCTCAAAACCATCTCGGCCGGAGGCGGGCTTTGGTTGCGGTGACGTCAGTGTTGGGGCGGGATAGCCAAGTTGCCAGCACAGGGGTCCCCCGCCAGTTTTGGGGTTGCGACCCTGGGTTGCGCTGACCCGGCTCCAGGGCTCTTCCTTCCGGGCCAGTCTCCCGCCACCGCAGTCTTCAAGCCAACTGGAGGAGTCCGTGTCCGGCTAGCAGTCCCTGGGTGAGGTTGTAGACATCCTCCAGGGTGCCGGCGGCCCGGGCCAGCGCAGTTCGCGCGTCCGCCTCTCGGGTTCCTGGACACTCCAGCTCCAGCAAACGGCCGCGACTTGGGAGGACGAGAAGAGCGAGGTGGGCGGCTTGACGGATTAGCCAGGGGTGATGCGGGGCCAGGACGCTGCGGTAGACTTCGCCGCGTTGCACACTGGCGTCCGGGCCTCCAAGCGTTCCTGACGCCACCCGGTGGAGGCAGAGCTGGGACCAGCGCAGCGCGCCGTGCAGCAAGAGCAGTGTTCGTGAGCCCGAAGACCCGGCCGAGTCCCTGGGGACCCTTCCCAGCGGCTCCAGCAGTCCTGCCCGCTTCTCTCACGCCGCCAGGGTTGCCAGTGATGTGTAGTGGGTGGAATCTGGGCCGTGCACGCGAGCCTCGAGTGCTGTCACCTTGGTGAAGGCCTCGCTTGTGACGAAGGCAAAGATGGAGCCAAGGGGAGTTAGGAACCTGTATGTTTGGTGGTGGGATGGGGGAGATGATTTGAAAGAGGGCGAAGGAAATAGGGAACTGAGGACTGGCTTGTGAGAGAGCGATCACTCATCTGATTAGTTCCCTCCATCCTGCCAGATACTGGAACAATTCCACATCCCCTTCCAGATTCAGACTGGCATGAAAGGGCCTTATCATGCGACCCAGCACTCCCGGAGGCCCCAGACAGGGAGACTTTTCCCTTTTTGGGGCCACCAGAGGTTCTGACACTTACTGAATCTAGGGGTAGACATGATGGGAAGGGAGTGAGAGCAGAGCCCCTAGTCCTCCGAACCTACTTAGCAAGCAGCCCAGTTAGGCGCTGAACAACTTGTCCCTAAGAATCTAGTCCTTCCTGCTATACTCTCAGCTTCATGATGGAAGAGGGGAGATGAGGAAGAGGACCCATCTTTCACCAGACCCTTTGCTTAGCTGTCTTTTCCCCTGTTCAGGGTTCTACCTGGGGTTCACAGACACAGCCTTGTCATGAGCATACCTGGAAGGGCATGGACCCTCTGGAATGCAGGACTGCGCCCCAGGCCTTAAGCCTGACAGGACACTTGGGAAGAGGTGAAGCTGAGCAGTGAGATCTGGAGAAGGGAGCCTGGATTCTGAGGGCCTAGACTCCTGAGTTCTTCCCTGAGTAGGAGGAGGGAAAAAGAGCCACTCACCAAGGTTCTGAGCACTGAGATAAGAAGCAGCAACACAAAAATAGTTAGAGGAATTGCCTGGCGGAACCAACGCGGCAAGGCAAGGGGTGTCAGTGAGACCCCCATGGCTGCTGCTGAGGCCACTGCCCACTCAGTAACCCCTAGCCAGTCAGTGTCATCATAGGCCTCCAGGAAGGGAAAGACTCTGGCAGTGCTCTGAGATGCAAAGGATTAATAATTAACCTTTTAAGACCCCCTCCCCTGTGTCCTTTGCCCCAGAGGACAGCTACGCTAGGGTGAGGGGCTGAATGAAGATTTGGGGGAATTGGCAATAATGACCTATCTCTGCATTTCCTTTTCCTGTAGGGCCAGCTTATGGTATTACTGGGCAGAGAGGCTAGGTTAAGAAACAGTGCCCCTACTCAGCACTGATGTGAGCTGTTAGTTAACTCTGGACTTGGATTCCCTCCACTATAAATTGAGGATAATAATGGGTACTTTGCAAGCCTCAGGTGAGGATTAAATGATAATGTTTGTGAAAAAACTGTAAATGGGAAAGCTGACCACAATTACCCCATAAATCTTCCCTAGTTATGGGATGGGGGCTCTCTGAGATCCAGGGAACACCCACTTCTAAATTTTCCATTCTATTCCCAGAGGACCTTGTCATGATCTAGGTACCTGATCTTTGAATCGTGTACTTTAGGTTTTATCCCTTACATTCTTGTGGTTTAATTTTTTAACTCCAGATTGACGTCCTCAATCATTTATCAGAATTATCTTCATTAACTACTTCCACATGCCAGGCCCTTCTAGGCCTCCAAAATAAAAAAGTGTTTACTCAGAGCTTAAAGTCCTTTAAGGGAGAATTTTCAATTTGTCTGCTCCACTGGAGCGATGATGAAGACAGGGGCCTTATTTTTCTTGGATGCTTAATGCACTTAGAATATTGCTTGGGCCAAAACTCATTATTGCTAAACAAATATGTATTGAGTAAGTAAAGGTTATGTGTATGAAGGGGAGGCAAATCAGGGGTGGTTTCTCTAACAAATCCAGACATGTTTTGTTTGCTTTTTGTTTTGTAAATTAGAAGTCCACCAGGTGGTCATGGAGGGAAAGGCATTTCAGGAAAGAAAGCAAGACTACAGCTGGGGCACAGTACAGCAGCTCCAGAGGCCAAGGAATGTAGGATCATGAGTTTAAGGTTAGCCTGAGCAATTTAGCAAGGTCCTAAGCAACTCAGCAAGATCCTGCCTCTAATAAAATATAAAAAAGGCCTAAGGATATGGCTCAGTGGGTTAAATGCATCTGGGTTCAATCCCCAGTACTAAAAAGGAAAAAAAAAAAAAAAAAAAAAAAAAAGACAAGAAAGCAGGGATACAGGAAGTGGTGGGAGTTCTCATACCTTTGTCCATAAACTTCATAGAGTTGGGTATATCTGGTGCCCCATATTCTCAAAGGGTAAGCACTCCAGTCTGTCTATATGAAGACCCACCCAATTCCAACAGTTTATGAATTCTTGCCTTATGGTCACTCTATGTCCTCTCACATCCTGGAGCTCCCTGGGTTGCCCCTGACAGATCCTGTCTCTGGCAAGATTCCCATGAAATCACTTTGAGGCCAACCCTGGACTTTGTTCCCAGTGCTAGAATGATTCCCTATTTGCTGGTTGTGACCTCAGGCAAATCATTTGTCATTTCTGGGCCAATATAGGAAAGGTAATTCAAATTTCCTAAAATTGTTGTGAGGAGTAAATGCCTGCAAAGCATTAACCACAACTTGTGGCCGATCATAAGCCTTTAGTAGGTAGTTATTATCTCTTGCCTACTGTCACTGCCCTTCCTTTTTTTAGCTATGGGATTGTAACTTCCTGAAGTCCGGGGTTCCCAGAACGGATTAGTTTTGAATGTCACTTAATCCTGGAGGCCCTTCCGCAATTGGAGCCTAGATTGGGGCTGATAGGGACCAAACTGATATAAACTGCGTAAGAGGCCTGGCTCATAGACACTGCAGGATGGAGCCAGGTTCAGGAAAGAAGCTGCTGCTGCTGTTGTGGGCAGTGTACTGCAAACATGCACTGGCAGATGGACTGATCGGCTACCCTGTTATTGAAGTGACCAATGGGGGCCCCTGGGGCGACTGGGCCCCACCTGAAATGTGTCCTGATGGATACTTTGCCAGTGGGTTCTCACTCAAGGTGAGGACTCAGGTCTAGGGCCTGGAGGGGTGGAGATGGCATGGGGCCATGGAGCCAAGGATGGCAATCCCCTGATTCATCCTCCCTCCTTTCTCACTATCCAGGTAGAGCCCCGTCAAGGCATTCTTGGTGATGACACGGCTCTGAATGGGATCCGGCTGCACTGCACACGTGGTAACGCTGAGCTCAACACTCAAGTTGTGGAGTCTCAATCTGGAAAGTGAGGAGGGGCAGGGACCAAGCCTCTCCTAGGGTCAGGGCATGTATCTTACCCTCCTGTTACATGCCCTCTCCTAGCAGACAGGCTCCTCTTGAGCTGTAGGGCAGTTTAGACTTGAGGTGGATAGAAGTCCACCTATCTGCACCTTAGGGAAGGTCAGGTGGCTAAACCAACTGAATGGGGTCGCCCTAGACCTGACTTGAAAAGTCCCTGGGTTGGCTTGAGGTGGGTAGGGAGTGCTCACAGAGCCAACATGTCTCTTCTTCCCTTACAGGTGGGGTGCATGGAGTGAGCCTCTGTGGTGTCCTGGTGGCAGCTTCCTAGTGGCTTTCTCACTTCGCATGGAAGCACCTATAACCCCTGGGGACAATACTGCTGCGAACAACATGCATTTCCGATGCTCAGATGGCACGGAGTTGGAGGGGCCTGGGCTGGACTGGGGAAAGTTTGGAGATTGGAGCGCCCCTTGCCCGAAAGGTGCGTGTGGCTTACAGACCAAGATTGAGCAGCCTAGAGGCCTTCGTGATGACACTGCACTTAATGATGCACGAGTATTCTGCTGCCTCACCTAACCTTGTCCTAACCTTGTTGCAGTCCTGTCCTTGGCTAGCCCAGATGCTAGTCCCATCTTCATCTTGGTGTTGGTCTGGCTTGTTTTAGGAATGAGAAATTGTGTCTCCTGTTTACATTCTACCCAGCACTGGGTAAGGTCTACATTTGAGTGAGATCTTAGGAAGTCCACAGTAGGCTGCTGCAAGTTATGGGCCCCTTAGTCAAGAAAAACTTGTGTATGTGTATGTGTGTGTGTGTATGTGTGTGTGTGTGTGTATATATATATATATATATATATATATTATATATATATATATAATTTCCCCCACCCCCAACACACAAGTGAAGGAAGTTCCTGGCTTTCTGAGGACATCTTTAAATACCCTACCCCCATTAAGAGCCCAGGTTGTCTCCTTTCTGAGTTACCAGTGACCTCCAATTAAGAAATTTCTGCCAAATTAGGAGGTGACAATGCTACAATGGCTTTATGTCTTTATTTTCTAGAGTTTAGGAGGCTAAAGTGTCTTTTTCTGTAGTTTCTATGCCTCCCTTGCAAAATCCAAACATGATTTCTCTAAATAGTGTTAAGGACCTTTGTCTTTCATTGCTGTTCTCTCTGCTTGGAATCCCCCAGGTGTCCAGATGGTTAGCTCATCATCAGATGTTAGCTCACCTCTCACTGTCTCACACTTTCCCTGTCATTTAAAACAATAACAACAAAAACGTCTCCATCAGTCAATATCTATTCCATTATCAATGTATTTTTAAAAAGTTTTTATAGCTGGGTGCCCTGATAAAAACCTGTAATCCCAGCTACTTGGCAGGCCGAGGTAGGAGGATCACCAGTTGGAAGACAGTCTGGGTAATTAATCAAGACTTTTTCTCAAAACTAAACAAAAAGGCATGGGGGTGTATGTAGTTCAATGGTGTGGTAGAGCATATGTGAGGCCCTGGGTTCAATAATCTCCAATACTGAACATAAATAAATAATAAAATTAACAAATAAATTAAAACGTGTTAACCATCAATCGAAATAATCCTTTACTTCTTTTAAAAATTGCACTTTCCGGGGCTGGAGCTGTAACTCAGTGATAGAGTGGTTGCTTACCATGTGTGAGGCACTGGGTTCCATCCTCAGCACCACAAAAAAAAGAAAAAAAAAAAAAAAAGTAAGTAAGTAAAGGCATTGTGTCCATATACAACTAAAACATATATATATATATATATATATATATATATATATATATATATATATATAAATAGCGTTTTCTGCCCCTGGAATGTTAAGTTCTTTGAGAGCACAGAACTCATCTGCTTTGTTTTGCCACTGTATTTCCTAGGCAACTGAATAGCTCAATAACTCTGAAAAAAATAAAAAGTGGGGCTCAGGGGCGCCAAACAGGGTCAGGAGAACGCCAAACTCAGGAGGCCCTCATACCCTCCTGCCATTTAGGGCATAATCTGAGCCGGAAGGGTTGGGGTGGACTCGAAATGGTTTATTCCAGGGAGCCAGGGAGTGCGCGGGCCAGGCAGGGGTCCAGGAGCAAGCAGGGGTAACCAGGCGGTCAGTGGAGCCTCAGTGAGCTGAGCCCTGCGGAAAAGAGAAAGTGAGTGAGGACGTAGCCAGGAGCAAGCAGGTCCTTCCACAACCCCACCTCACGCTGTCCTACCACCTTTTTTCCTGCAATCGCCACAAATGACACCAATAGTAGCGTTCACCAGCTGTATGCCACACAGCACGATCTCCAGACAAGAGGCAGCCACCAGCACGGAGAAGAGCGTCACATTCCAGAGCACCACGTTGGGTGGCTCCTCGCACAAATTCCATTGAGTACGATTGCTCAAGTAAGCGCCCCTGTGGATATAGGGTCAAGTGAGTGGAGGAGATAACGGGGTGCCCCCCTCCCACCCCCATCTCCCGTGCACGCGCCCAATGGGATTTTCAAAGGACTAGTTAGGAACACGTGGAGGGAACTCTCCTGAGGCTCACTGGCACCCAGGTTTCCTGGCTCACGTGGGAAGGGCATGGGAAAGGCGAGATGCAGCGAAAGGGGGTCACGCATACAGGCTAAGCCTTACGAGCTTTCTCGGAAGTGGTAGTCCCACTTGCCGTTCATTAAGCATTTCGGTCCAATTCGGAGGCCGGCTCTTGACACTAAGAGGCAGTAGATGGCACCAAGCATTCCGAAAGCCGGGGAGAATATTGAAGGTGGCACCTGGACAAGGTGTGGAAGAGGGCTGAAGAGGGGCGCCCGCTCCCCAGTGGTGAACCGTCCGCGCCTAGCTCCGCCCCCTACATTGCAGAGCTCCTCTGGAGCGGGGTTAAAAATACATTCCCGGGGGAGGGGATACAGTCCTGTAAAAGAGCGCTTAAAAATACACTTTCTTATAAACCCCACACTTGAAGTTAGGCAAAACTAAGGGCAGCGGAGGTTCATGAGGGTTAGGATATCTGTAGAGGGTGCTGTGGCTCTGTGAGAGTTCGGAGACCGAATCCCCAATCTCTCTCTTTTTTGGGGGTGGGGGTGCATTGGGAATTGAACCCAGGGTTTTCTGTCAAAGATATAGATCCCCAGCCCTTTTTATTTCTTATTTACTAGACAGGAGCCCTATAAGTTGCTGAGGCTGGCCTTGAACTTGAGAATCTATTGCCTCAACCTCCTGAGTCACTGGGATTACAGGTGTGCACAATCAAGCCCCGCCAAATCTCTTTTTCTTCTTCTTTTTTAAATTATCAATGGATCTTAATTAATTAATTAATTAATATGCGGTGAAGAAACTCAAACCCAGGGCCTCATACATGCCAGTCAAGTGCTCTACCACTGAACCACAACCCCAGCTCCCAAATATCCTTTTATTTTGGATCTCACCCTATAGCGATGTTCACAACAGCCTGCTCCACAGCAGCCCTTGATCCCTAACAGAACTGCTGCGAGTCCGGGACACAGCACCTGTGGGACAGCAGTTGGAGTGATAGTGTAAGCCCTCCATCACAAGCCATATCCTCTAGGTCTTCACCTATTCTGGAAGCTGTCTATGATGTCCTCAGCCCTTTGGACTACAGGAAGACCTTATCTCTACCTCTCCTGGAGCATTGTTGGGCTCTACCTTACTTTATCATTATTTACTGTGCCTACCTAATCTGTGTGCTTATTCTAGTTTCCTTGAGGGTTGGCTTCACTTTTAAACACTCCCCATAAATCTTGGCACACACTAGGTGCCTTTCTAAATGGGAATCGGGAGGGCCTGGGTGGAAGACCAGGGCCACACTACCTTACATTCAATGAATCAATTGGTTTCTCTGGGTCTCAGTTTTGTCCTGTGTAAAATGGGTTCTAAGAACCTACTTCACAGAGTTGTTCTTAGGATTTAATGAGATAACTGGTGGCGTAGTGTCAAGGACTGCTTTAGAGTAAATGGTATAAATGCCTTCAGCAGTGGGAAGAAGTATGGTGCTAGAAGGTCTGGTGAGCCAGGTAGAGTCTGTTCACAATGCTCTGATGTGAATTGTGAGATTTCCCATGATCCAGCCTCGGATCTCTTTTATATCCTGTGACTCTTCTCACAAAGTCCATCCCCTCCCAGGGAATCAGCTATTCCCTCTGCCAATAGTCACCTCCACATGCGTGGATATCCAAATCCAACTGCCCAAAGGCTGTGTTCACTCAAATGTCTTGATTTTAGGTCTGATTCAGCCTGCCTCAGAATGACCTCAGATTTTTCCAAATTCATCTCCCTTTGATATCCTCATGCTCATAGTTGAATAATAGCATCCACCAGGTCACCTAGGCTGGAAAACTTTAATCCTTCTGCACCCAGCCAGACCTCAGTCTTCCTGACTGTTCCTTCAGTGGCTCCTGAATCTGTTAGTCCTTTCTCCTTCTTCCCTCCTTCAATTCCTAATCACCTTCTGTGAGGAAGATGTTCTTAGCCTCCCTACCAAGTTCCCAAAGCTCTTACCCCATGCCATGCCGCACACATCCTACATGCCACCACCAGATTAAACTTGGTCTTGCTGGGTGTGATGGTGCACACCTGTAAACCCAGGCACTCAAGAGGCTGAGGCAGGAGGATGCAAGTTCAAGGCCAGCCTTGGCAACACAGAGAGATCTCTCTCAAAATCAAAAAGGAGGTCTGGATTGTAGCTCAGTGGGAAAGTGCTTTGGGGTTCAGTTTCTGGGAACAGGAACTTCTTCATTTTGGTTTTCTCTCTGCTCAAGTCCCTCACGGAGGATCCTATCAAAATTGAATCCAAGCAAGGCATTGGAGGCTCTTATTCTGCCTCCAACCTTGTGTTTTATCGTCATTGCAGAGGCCAGGTTCTTTGTTCCTCTCCCATCCCTGGAATTCTGCAGCCATTTTTGATCTTTCCTTCCCTGTTGGTCTTGTCTGGCATATACCATGCAAGGCAGGATTTTGTTCTTTTCCAGGGGAGGGACTGAGCGTTTTAATTCTGTTGTATCATCCACAGCAACCTCAGAGAAAACACTGAGGAATTGAACAAATTTCCACCAGCACTCTCACCTGCCTCTTCCTCTGTTAGGTCCAATCCAGGGCCAGTGCTGACCCCCATTGCTTACCCTCTCTGGTGAGGTCACTAACTGGGAAGTTTCAGGATCCGAAGATACCTCTGGCTTTACTAATGTGTGTGTGTGCGCTGGCGTTCGTGAGTCTGTATGTGTGTTACATTGCTGGAGATCTAATCCAGGGTCTTGCCATGCTGGGCAAGTGCTCTACCACTGAGTTCCAACCCCCAAACCAGATTTACACAATTTTGAATGACCCACCTCTTTGAGAATTTTACTTCTGGTCAAAGTATTAGTTTCCTTTTTTGTGGTCTAAGCTTCCCTGTCTGCTCCCTGCTGTCTAATTGTCTTTATGAAAAGAGCAGCAGTCATCATAAGTTCAGGAGGCAACACGGTTTATAGCTCAAATCTGCTCATTTTCTCTATCACCATGGCCTCTGGCCTATTTCCAGGTCCTGTCTTCCCCTCCATGACATCGTCTCATCTTTTCTGCTTCTCTGGCTGACCTCGAAACTATCCATTTTCCACACAATAGCCAGATGGATCTACTTCAATCCAGTGGGCTGTGGAGCAACTAGAAACTCTCATGCTGTGTGCTGACAGGAAGAACTGATACAAAACTATGGAAAACTATTTGCCACTATTAGCCCTGAGTATTTTCAAACCTTAAGAATCAGCAGTGTACTTCTCTCTAAGAGTGACAATGGAAATAAACACATATGTTCACCTAAGGCACCTACAGGAATGTTGATAGCAACGTTATTTGCAATAAACCCAAACTGGCAACCATCCAAATGTCCATCAACAGTAGAATGTTTAAATTGAAGTGTATTCACACAATGGAATGCATAAGAAATTAAAAACTACAGCTGCACAAAATAACATGGATGGCTCTCATGAATATAATATTATGCTAAAGAAGCCACACAGGAAAGAACACATAGTGTATGATTTCATTTTAAATAGAGTACTGAAGAGATCAAACTAGTTTATGGGATTAGAAGACAGAATAATGGTTACCCTTTTTGGTGGTGGGTAGTGCCTGGTGAGAGGCATGTATGGGATTCTGGTAATAATTATCTGAGTTTTTTTGTTCATTTGTTTTTGAGATTGACCTGGAACTTCTAACCTCCTGCCTCAGCCTCCTAATTTGCTGGGATTACAGTCATGTACCACTGCACCTTGCATTATCTTTCTCTTAGTAATTGGGATTGCAGGAATGTGCACCATGCCTGAATGGTGTGCTCTCTCTCTCTCTCTTGCAATAGTGTCTTTCTCTCTGCTTTGCAGTAGTTCTGGAGATCAAACCCAGTGTCTCAACATGGTAGGTAAGTGCTCTACCACTGAATAAACTTCCAGCCCTATCTATTTTTATTTCAATGGCACCCACTCCTGTCTGAAATCATCTTGCCTATTTATTTACTTCATTCATTCAGTGACTATTAACTGAGTTCCTCTTAGGCAGAGGCACTAGTCTAGGCACCAGGCATACAGCAACCAACAAAACAGCCAGTCCTTGCTCTCATGGGGCTTCTAGTCCTGCTTCCTTCATACCATTTGCCCCCACAAAGGAACACAAGCTTCCAGGGGAGCAGGGACCTTGTCTGTGTCCCTGTGGCATAAGGTGGTACTTCCTGAGAGTGACTCAATGTGTGGAGGGGGAGGATGATAGCTGTGAATGGGAATGTTAGGAGCACATCCTTGGACATGGCCCCTGAAGAAGACTAGTCAAACTGGGTGTAGGAGTGGGGGTAGGTAGTTTAGGCTGGAGAAGGAAACACTATGTGACACTGGGTGAGTGGTGTAGGCCTGGGAGGAGTGTGGCATCTCAGAGGGAGTTGAGGTCAGAGAGATGGAACAGAGACCAACAGCCATGAATCTATGCAAGAGAAGGGAAGTGGAAGAGACCTGAGAAGGTAAGAGGGAGTTGCTAGTTAAGTTGCTAGTTATCCTGCCTCAGCTAATAGAGGTGTGGCCGGGGAAAGGGGATGCAGGTGAGAGCTTCTAGAGCATTTTTATCAGTCAGCTGTTCTGAAAGATGGGAACTATGCTGGGTAGATCTCTCATCTTCACCCCACAAAGACATCACTAAGTTGACCATCCAAAACTTCCCCTAAATTGGGAACTTCCTCCACTTCCCCCAACAGATCCTAATCTCCAGGAAGACTTTGGGGGCGACCTTCTCTGCTGTACTGACCTAGCTCTGAGTTTTATCCTTAGCACCCAGCAGCATGGAGTGGGCATCCAGTGTGTGTGGTTGTGGAGGAGGGGAAGGGCAACACTGAGCTGACAGGTAGAGTGACTGATGTGACAATCACTTCCTGGCTCCAGACATTTGCTGCACCCCCCATGCCCATTATTACCCTGCCCTGATAACCTCCCACACCAACCAGCTGCTGCTTCTGCTTCAGTTCCTTGTAGTGAAGGGTCCCAACATCTGCTCAGCTGTGGAGGCAGGGAGGGGCAGGTAGGACATGCTTTGACCCAGAAGGGGAGCTCTTTAGAGACTGAGCCTCCCTGCCTCCCCCTGCCCTTCACACATTCAGCTCAGGTCCTTGAGGGCTCCTCCAGGGCTGTAGACAGAGTGCTGAGTGTGGAGGGGGGTTTGGGCATGTTTCTAGTCCCCACCAAGCACTTGCCATCCCTCTGGAGTTCTGTCCTTTTCCCTCTGCCCTCCCTTCCCATTCAGACCCCTTAAAGTGGTGCCCAGGCCCCTGGCCACCAGCCTGTGCTCTAGTCGCCTCACCGTCAATCCCCCGCCGATGAAGCCAGCCATGAGGAAGACATGCAAGCTGAGTTGGTCACTGCTCCAGGTCTTCCCATTGGGCACCAACAGGAGGGCATTGGCCAGGATGCAGACTAGGGAAAGAGGTATTAGGGCGAGCCCCACACAGCAGGCACACATCTTCAGGCACATGGCGGGCAGTGAATGAAAGTGAATTGGAAGTTCCCAGTTCCAGAGGAAAATAGGCTGAAGTGTGAGCAATGATCAGAGAAAATATGTGGTAGAAACTGGCAGGATCAGAATGATAGGGGAGAGCGGCCCTTATCACCAGGTGCAGCTGGTGAGAGTAAAGGGAGGATGTGGTGATGGCACAGGTGGGGGAGCTAGACACACACTGAAACTTGCTTGGTATCAGTGTCTTCTATTTCTGCACATACCTCTCCATAGTCCCTTTTTGATTCCTACCTGTTTGAAGACATTACCAAGCCATTTCATGTCTCTGTGTCACAATTGCCTCATCTCTATCAAGGGTAGAGTGATACCACTTGCTTCCTGAGCTTGTTATAAGGATTCCTTAGGACAAGGGGAGTATTTGTAAACTGGCAGCATAAACTGGCTTTGAAATTTATGATTCTCCTGTCTCAGCCTCCCAACTGCTGGATTAAAGGCACATGCCACAGCACCTGGCTTCATTTCTTATTCTTAATATTTGTGATTGATCCCTTCTTTTTTTGAGACTACTCCTGTTTTTCAGGGTAGTCTGGAGACTGAGGCCTGATTGTTAGACATTCCATTCTCTGGGCTCAACGTTTGACCTCAGCGATGACTGTATAATCCAAGCCAGTTCCATGAGAATCCATTTTTTAAAATTTATTTATTTGTGTTGTTGTTGTTGTTGTCATTCAGCATTCTGAGGTAAAAAAAAAAATTCTGTCTTTTTGAGGTTGCTGAGATTGCCAGTGGCCTGTTTTTACCCTAAGGAAGGGCCTCTCTGTTTTAGCAGGAAGTTAAGTCCAGAGGAAAAAACAGTTGAGAGATAGAAAAAACAGTTGAGATACAGAGGTGTGATGATACCATTTGAATCTGCAGATCCAGCAGATCAGCAGCTTGATCTCTCCCTGGAACCTTTTTTTTTTTTTTTTTTTTTTTTGGTACTAGGAATTGAACCCAGGTATGCTCAACACTGAGCCACTTCAGTCTTTCTTTATTTTTAAAATTTTTTAGTTGTCAATGGACCTTTATTTATTTATATGTGGTGCTGAGAATTGAAGCCAGTGCCTCACAAATGCTAGGCAAGTGCTCTATAACTGAGCTACAATGCCAGCCCCTCCGGTCCTTTTTATATTTTAGTTTACAGACAGGGTCTCACCTAGTTTCTTATGGCCTTACTAAATTGCTGAGGTTGATTTTAACCTCATGGTCCACCTGCCTTAGCCTCCTAAACTGCTGGGATTACAGGCATGTGCTTCCACCATCGGTACTCCTTTTGAATAGTCTTTATTATTATTTTTATTTGTTCTTTTTAGTTATACGTGACAATAGAATGTATTTTGGACATATCATGCATACTTGGAGTATAACTTCCCATTTTTGTGGTGGTATTATGTGGAATTACTGGTCATGTATCATATACAAACCTTGGAAACTTTTGATGATGCAAATTGGTTTGAGTTGTGTTTTGGTCAACCACAATGTAAAGAGTAGTTTTTGATACAGAGATTAGTCATTAAACCCTGGATTAATAAATGGCCTATGGTTAGAGATACAGGGATTCACAGTTTAGGACTGAGACCCAGCTTAGTCTCAGGCATAAACAGGATTGTGCAACCCCCTACAGAATTAACCGACAACCCAAGTAGGATGTGGTAGTACCCATGGAAAGGATGAAGGTAGCAGTAAATAATACCACAGGCCTTCACAGATCTTTTTTTTTTGGGTGCTGGGGATCGAACCCAGAGCCTTGTGCTTACAAGGCAAGCACTCTACCGACTGAGCTATCTCCCCAGCCCCCTTCACAGATCTTGCAATGAAAAGTGGTACCACATGGAAATGATAGCCAATCAGACTTCTGATATAGTTTCTCCCAAAGTCCAGCTCAAAACACTAGACAGATATGGATAATAGAGAAAACTTATCACTAAACTGAATGCCAGAATCTGAGAGGAATCCTGTTGTTTATAAAAACAGAGAAGCTGAATAGAGAAAAAGCTATGAAGAATTGACCTCTTGAATGAGAAGACACCTGAAAAAAGAAAATACTTTGAACTTTCCCATCAGGGTTGCCTCTGACTCACAGGCAATTACTGTGATAACTGATACTTGGTTTTGTTTTCTGTTGACTTATTTAATGCTTTAAAAATATTCCATCCCAATTAAAATCCCAATGACATTACTCATAGAGGAAAGCAATCATAAATTCATCTGGAAGAATAAAAGACCTGGAATAGCCAAAGTACTCCTGAGCATGAAGAGTGATGCAGGAGGTATCACAATACCAGACCTTAAAACTATACTACAGAGCATTAGTAACAAAAATGGCATTGGTATTGGCATCAAAATAGACAGGTAGACCAATGGTACAGAATAGAAGTCACAGAGGCAAACCCACATATGTGCAGTTATCTCATACTAGATAAAGGTGCCAAAAACATACAATGGAGAAAGATAGCCTATTCAACAAATGGTGCTGGGAAAACTGGAAATCCATATGCAGCAAAATGAAACTCAATCCCTCACTCACATCCTCACAAAACTCAACCCAAACTGGATCAAGAACTAGGAATTAGACCTAGCAGAAGAAAAAGTAGGCCTGAATCTTCATCATATTGTCATAGGATCAGACTTCCTTAACAAGACTCCTAGAGCACAAGAAATAAAGGCTAGAATCAATAAATGGATGGATCAAATTGAAAACCTTTTTTCTAGCAAAGGAAACCAATCAATTATGTGAAAGAGAGACTACAGAGGTGGGAGGAAAATCTTTTTCACCTGCACTTCAGATAGAGCACTAGTCTCCAAAATTATAAATAACTTAAAAACTTTACACCAAAAATACAAAGAACCCAATCAATAAATGGGCTATGGAAACGGGCAGACACTTCACAGAAGAAGATATACAGGTGATCAACAAATATATGAAAAAGTGCTCATCTGTAGTAATTGGAGAAATACAAATCAAAACCACCCTAAGATTTCATCTGACTCCAATAAGAATGGCTAATATCAAGCACCCAAGCAATAATAAGTGTTGGCGTGGATGTGGGGAACAAGGCACACTCATACACTGCTGGTGGAATTGCAAATTGGTGGAGCCACTCTAGAAAGCAGTATGGAGAGTCCTTAGAAAACTTGGAATGGACCCACCATTTGACCCAGCTATCCTATTCCTTGGTTTATACCCAAAGGACTAAAAATCAGCATACTATAGTAATGCAGCTACATCAATGTTTATAGCTGCTCAATTCACAATAGCTAGATTGTGGAACCAACCTAGATGCCCTTCAATAGATGAATGGATAAAGAAACTGTGGTATATATACACAATGGCATATATATATATTATATTATATATACATATTACTCAGCCACAAAAATGTATATATATACATATATATGCATATTATAATATATTATATATATTATGTATATTAATATATACATATATATATTATGTATTTTATATTTTATATTATATATTAATATTATATATGATATATAATATAGATCATATATACATGTTATAATATATTAATATAATATATTATGTATATATATTATATTATATATACATATTACTCAGCCACAAAAAGAATAAATTATGGCATTTGCAGGTAAATGGGTAGAGTTGGAGAATATCATGCTAAGTGAAATAAACCAATCCAAAAAAACCCAAGACCAAATGTTTTCTCTGATAAGTGGATGATGATATACATGGGTGAGGTGGTAAGAAAAGAATGGAGGAACTTTAGATTGTGTAAAGGGAAATGGGGTGGGAGGGGTGGTGGAAGGAAAGATAGTGGACTGAGACAGACATCATCACCCTAGGAACATGTATGATTATAAGAATGGTGTGAATCTACATTGTGTGCAACCATAGAAATGAAAAGTTGTACCCCATTTGTGTACAATGAATTGAAATTCAGTCTGTAAAAATAAAAATAAAATAAATTAAATTAAAAAACGTATGTAATCCTAGCAGCTCAGGAGGCTAAGGCAGAGGAACTTGACTTCAAAGCTAGCCTCAGTAAAAGTGAGGAGCTAATCAACTCAATGAGACCCTGTCTCTAAATAAAATACAAAATGGGACTGGGGGTGTGGTTGGGTGGTTGAGTGTTCCTGAGTTCAATTCCCAATACCCTCTGCCCCCACAATTATTTCCATGCTGCTTCTGATATTTTCTGTCCTGTTTCTTCAAAGTTTTTACATTCTTCTGTGTTTTAGATGGCCTATTATAAATCAGAATAGAGGTTATTTTATTTATTATTATTTTTTGTGTATGTGTGATGTGGGGATTGAACCCAGGGCTGGGTAAGTACTCTACTACTGAGCTATATCCCCAGCTCTAGTGGTTACTTTTAAATATCGCAATGTCCTTTCACTTGTCTCTCCCTGAGAAACCTCAGAGTCTCATTCTCACAGCCTCCTTTGAGGGGTTCTACACAGATCTTTTACCAGGGATGGAGTCATAAGACCATGTGATCTGTAGTAAAAAGGAGCCCTTCATTCCAAGTCCTCAAATCTCCCTGCATCCATATCCTTTGCTATGCTATTTAGTTGTCCCCTGCCCACCTCCCCACTCAGCAGAAGATTCCCACCTCCCACCATATGGACAGAATGTAAAGTGGGCAGAATCAACCAGATACTGTTTGTGAGCCTAGGCCTTAAAGGAGTTGTTGTGTTGTCCTTGCCACTCTCATGGCCATGAGAAGAACATGCCTGAGTTAACCCACTGATAAAAAGAAGGTGCAAGATTCCAGGAAGAGGTCCAGGTTGGATCCCAGCCTAGATCAGGAGACCTAAGTGAAATAAATGCTTATGTTTGTATGCCACTAAGGCTGTGTGGGGATTTTTGTTACGTAGCAATAGTTGCTTAATACAGATCCTGTTATGCAGGCCACAGCTGACTGACTGACAAGAAGTAGCTGATCCAAAGGCAGATGAGCCTGTAGTCAGAGATTTCTGACATTGCTGAAGGTGAGAGCTCTGCTGAAGAGAGGCACCCTGTCTGCACGATCACTCATCAACTAACTGGATCTTCATTCATGGGCAATTTGTCTGTGAGACAACCTGAGAGAGACATTAGAGGAGCAGGAGTCCCCAAACTGAGAAATGTCAGAAGGAAGGCAGTGAGGAAAAGCCACAATGCAACAGAAACCATGAATGATCAGAATCTGCAGCAAGAGAATTGAGTAGAGAGCTCCA
The DNA here is from genome assembly GCF_902686445.1 of Sciurus carolinensis. Lineage (NCBI taxonomy): Eukaryota > Metazoa > Chordata > Mammalia > Rodentia > Sciuridae > Sciurus > Sciurus carolinensis. Next base: position 54,273,257 of record NC_062215.1, on the reverse strand, counting down.
TTCAGAAAGAGTTAGGAGGAAGGAGCATGAGACTGGGAAGCAGAGATGGAGAATCTGGGTCCTGGGGTGGGGGAGATGATGATGGTGAGAGGTAGAGCAGGATCACCAGAACTCATGTTGACATAACAGCTAGAGCGACTGCCATGTCCTGAGTAGTGGGCCTTCCCAATGTAGACCTGAAGAGAGGATTCAGCCTTTGGTCCTGATGGACTAAGAGTGAGCCATGAGCCATAATTTACTTATTTGTCTTCAAGTTGAGCAGTAGTGAATCTGAGAGATGTACTTATTCTGTTTTTTTTGGAGCTGATGATTGAACTAGGGCTATTTAACCACTGAGTCTTATCCCCAGACCTCGTTTGTTTTTTATTTTGAGAACAGGTTCCAGCTAAAGTTGCTTAAGGTCTTGTTAAGTTGCTGAGGCTGATCTGGAACTTGCAAACCTTCTGCCTCAGCCTCCCGCCCAAGTTCCTAGAATTACAGGTGTGCATGAGCACACCTGTCAAGATGGTAGGTACTTCTTTTGGGGACAAGGGTCCTCAAGCCAGGGTCTCATGTATATTAGGCAAACACTCTAGCCACTGAGCCATGTCATGGTTATGATCAAGATGATTCTTCTTTTGAGGACAAGTAAAGAGAGGAAAAAGTTATATGTGTGTGTGAAAGGTATACATGTACCCATATTATTTTTATGCAACTCTGTATTGGATTAAATAATGTTAATAATGTTTCAAGACCTTATAGGAGTTTGGAAATTTTTCTTCAAAACAAGGGGAGAAACACATTATCCCAAAGACTGAAAGAAAGAGATCTCTGAAGAAATATTTACTGTGGGAATTGGAAGAATTTTTCAGGAAGGTTTTCAGTGACATCACTAGGATTCTGCAAGTAAGAGCTAGGAAGAATGGTTGAGGTGAAAACGTGCTAGTAAACTAGGCAAGGTAGTGCAATCTTGTATCCTAGCTAATTGCAAAGCTGAGGTAGGAGGATCACCAGTTGGAGGACAGCCTGGGCAATTTATCAAGACATTGTTTCAAAATAAAACAAAAAGGCATGGGTGTGTAGGTAGCTCAATGGTGTGGTAGAGCACTTGCAGAACATGTATGAGCACTCGGTTCAATAATCTCCAGTACTGAACATAAATCAATAATAAAATTAGAGCAATAAATTAAAACGTGTTAACTATCAGTTGAAATAATCCTTTGCTTCTTTTAAAAATTGCATATTCCACCCCTGGAATGTTAAGTTCTTTGAGAGCACAGAACTCATCTGCTTTGTTTGCCACTGTATTTCCTAGGCAACTGAATAGCTCAATAACTCTGAAAAAAATAAAAAGTGGGGCTCAGGGGCGCCAAACAGGGTCAGGAGAACGCCAAACTCAGGAGGCCCTCATACCCTCCTGCCATTTAGGGCATAATCTGAGCCGGAAGGGTTGGGGTGGACTCGAAATGGTTATTCCAGGGAGCCAGGGAGTGCGCGGGCCAGGCAGGGGTCCAGGAGCAAGCAGGGGTAACCAGGCGGTCAGTGGAGCCTCAGTGAGCTGAGCCCTGCGGAAAAGAGAAAGTGAGTGAGGACGTAGCCAGGAGCAAGCAGGTCCTTCCACAACCCCACCTCACGCTGTCCTACCACCTTTTTCCTGCAATCGCCACAAATGACACCAATAGTAGCGTTCACCAGCTGTATGCCACACAGCACGATCTCCAGACAAGAGGCAGCCACCAGCACGGAGAAGAGCGTCACATTCCAGAGCACCACGTTGGGTGGCTCCTCGCACAAATTCCATTGAGTACGATTGCTCAAGTAAGCGCCCCTGTGGATATAGGGTCAAGTGAGTGGAGGAGATAACGGGGTGCCCCCCTCCCACCCCCATCTCCCGTGCACGCGCCCAATGGGATTTTCAAAGGACTAGTTAGGAACACGTGGAGGGAACTCTCCTGAGGCTCACTGGCACCCAGGTTTCCTGGCTCACGTGGGAAGGGCATGGGAAAGGCGAGATGCAGCGAAAGGGGGTCACGCATACAGGCTAAGCCTTACGAGCTTTCTCGGAAGTGGTAGTCCCACTTGCCGTTCATTAAACATTTCGGTCCAATTTGGAGGCCGGCTCCTGACACCGAGAGGCAATAGATGGCACCAAGTATTCCGAAAGCCGAAGAGAATACTGAACGCAGCATCTGGACAGAGTGTGGAAGGTGGGCTAAAGAGGGGTGCACGCTCCCCAGTGGAGAACCGTCGCGCCTAGTTCCCTCCCCCACCCCCCCGCCCCCATTGCCTAGCTCCTCTGGAGCGGAGTTAAAATACATTCCTGGGGCAGAGGGATACAGTCCTGTAATCGAGCGCCTGAAAATACATTTTCTTATAAACCCGGGACCCGGAGTTAGGCAAAACTAAAGGCCTGCAGAGATACATGGGGGTTGGGTATTCTGTAGAGGGTGCTATGGCTCTGTGAGCAAAGAGTTTCTCTCTCTGTGTCTCTGTGTGATGGTGGTTGTGGGGAGGCACTGGGGATTGAACCCAGGTTCTATCACTAATATACATCCCCAGTCCTTTTTATTATTTACTAGTCAGGATCCCGCTCAATTGCTGAGGCTGACCTCAAATTTGAGATCCTCAGGCCTCAACCTCCCTAGTTGATAGGATTAAAGGTGTGCAAACCACGACCCGAAAAATCTCTTTTTAATTTGGATCTCACCCTGCAGCGATTGCCGCAGCAGCCTGCTCCACAGCAGCCCTTGCCCCCTGCCCGAACCGCTGCGATTCCCGGACACAGCACCTGTGGGACAACAGTCGGAGTGATAGTGTAAGCCCTCCATCACAAGCCATATCCTCTAGGTCTTCACCTACTCCGGAAGCTGTCTACTATGTCCTCAGCCCTTTGGACTACAGGAAGACCTTATCTCTACCTCTCCTGGAGCATTGTTGGGCTCTACCTTACTTTATCATTATTTACTGTGCCTACCTAATCTGTGTGCTTATTCTAGTTTCCTTGAGGGTTGGCTTCACTATTAAACACTCCCCATAAATCTTGGCACACACTAGGTGCCTTTCTAAATGGGAATCGGGAGGGCCTGGGTGGAAGACCAGGGCCACACTACCTTACATTCAATGAATCAATTGGTTTCTCTGGGTCTCAGTTTTGTCCTGTGTAAAATGGGTTCTAAGAACCTACTTCACAGAGTTGTTCTTAGGATTTAATGAGATAACTGGTGGGCGTAGTGTCAAGACTGCTTTAGAGTAAATGGTATAAATGCCTTCAGCAGTGGGAAGAAGTATGGTGCTAGAAGGTCTGGTGAGCCAGGAAGAGTCTGTTCACAATGCTCTGATGTGAATTGTGAGATTTCCCATGATCCAGCCTCGGATCTCTTTTATATCCTGTGACTCTTCTCACAAAGTCCATCCCCTCCCAGGGAATCAGCTATTCCCTCTGCCAATAGTCACCTCCACATGCGTGGATATCCAAATCCAACTGCCCAAAGGCTGTGTTCACTCAAATGTCTTGATTTTAGGTCTGATTCAGCCTGCCTCAGAATGACCTCAGATTTTTCCAAATTCATCTCCCTTTGATATCCTCATGCTCATAGTTGAATAATAGCATCCACCAGGTCACCTAGGCTGGAAAACTTTAATCCTTCTGCACCCAGCCAGACCTCAAGTCTTCCTGACTGTTCCTTCAGTGGCTCCTGAATCTGTTAGTCCTTTCTCCTTCTTCCCTCCTTCAATTCCTAATCACCTTCTGTGAGGAAGATGTTCTTAGCCTCCCTACCAAGTTCCCAAAGCTCTTACCCCATGCCATGCCGCACACATCCTACATGCCACCACCAGATTAAACTTGGTCTTGCTGGGTGTGATGGTGCACACCTGTAAACCCAGGCACTCAAGAGGCTGAGGCAGGAGGATGCAAGTTCAAGGCCAGCCTTGGCAACACAGAGAGATCTCTCTCAAAATCAAAAAAGGAGGTCTGGGATTGTAGCTCAGTGGGAAAGTGCTTTGGGGTTCAGTTTCTGGGAACAGGAACTTCTTCATTTGGTTTTCTCTCTGCTCAAGTCCCTCACGGAGGATCCTATCAAAATTGAATCCAAGCAAGGCATTGGAGGCTCTTTATTCTGCCTCCAACCTTGTGTTTATCGTCATTGCAGAGGCCAGGTTCTTTGTTCCTCTCCCATCCCTGGAATTCTGCAGCCATTTTGATCTTTCCTTCCCTGTTGGTCTTGTCTGGCATATACCATGCAAGGCAGGATTTTGTTCTTTTCCAGGGGAGGGACTGAGCGTTTTAATTCTGTTGTATCATCCACAGCAACCTCAGAGAAACACCTGAGGAATTGAACAAAATTTCCACCAGCACTCTCACCTGCCTCTTCCTCTGTTAGGTCCAATCCAGGGCCAGTGCTGACCCCCATTGCTTACCCTCTCTGGTGAGGTCACTAACTGGGAAGTTTCAGGATCCGAAGATACCTCTGGCTTTACTAATGTGTGTGTGTGCGCTGGCGTTCGTGAGTCTGTATGTGTGTTACATTGCTGGAGATCTAATCCAGGGTCTTGCCATGCTGGGCAAGTGCTCTACCACTGAGTTCCAACCCCCAAACCAGATTTACACAATTTTGAATGACCCACCTCTTTGAGAATTTTACTTCTGGTCAAAGTATTAGTTTCCTTTTTGTGGTCTAAGCTTCCCTGTCTTGCTCCCTGCTGTCTAATTGTCTTTATGAAAAGAGCAGAGTCATCATAAGTTCAGGAGGCAACACGGTTTATAGCTCAAATCTGCTCATTTTCTCTATCACCATGGCCTCTGGCCTATTTCCAGGTCCTGTCTTCCCTCCATGACATCGTCTCATCTTTCTGCTTCTCTGGCTGACCTCGAACTATCCATTTTCCACACAATAGCCAGATGGATCTACTTCAATCCAGTGGGCTGTGGAGCAACTAGAACTCTCATGCTGTGTGCTGACAGGAAGAAACTGATACAAAAACTATGGAAAACTATTTGCCACTATTAGCCCTGAGTATTTTCAAACCTTAAGAATCAGCAGTGTTACTTCTCTCTAAGAGTGACAATGGAAATAAACACATATGTTCACCTAAGGCACCTACAGGAATGTTGATAGCAACATTATTTGCAATAAACCCAAACTGGCAACCATCCAAATGTCCATCAACAGTAGAATGTTTAAATTGAAGTGTATTCACACAATGGAATGCATAAGAAATTAAAAACTACAGCTGCACAAAATAACATGGATGGCTCTCATGAATATAATATTATGCTAAAGAAGCCACACAGGAAAGAACACATAGTGTATGATTTCATTTTAAATAGAGTACTGAAGAGATCAAACTAGTTTTATGGGATTAGAAGACAGAATAATGGTTACCCTTTTTGGTGGTGGGTAGTGCCTGGTGAGAGGCATGTATGGGATTCTGGTAATAATTATCTGAGTTTTTTTGTTCATTTGTTTTTTGAGATTGACCTGGAACTTCTAACCTCCTGCCTCAGCCTCCTAATTTGCTGGGATTACAGTCATGTACCACTGCACCTTGCATTATCTTTCTCTTAGTAATTGGGATTGCAGGAATGTGCACCATGCCTGAATGGTGTGCTCTCTCTCTCTCTCTTGCAATAGTTGTCTTTCTCTCTGCTTTGCAGTAGTTCTGGAGATCAAACCCAGTGTCTCACACATGGTAGGTAAGTGCTCTACCACTGAATAAACTTCCAGCCCTATCTATTTTTATTTCAATGGCACCCACTCCTGTCTGAAATCATCTTGCCTATTTATTTACTTCATTCATTCAGTGACTATTAACTGAGTTCCTCTTAGGCAGAGGCACTAGTCTAGGCACCAGGCATACAGCAACCAACAAAACAGCCAGTCCTTGCTCTCATGGGGCTTCTAGTCCTGCTTCCTTCATACCATTTGCCCCCACAAAGGAACACAAGCTTCCAGGGGAGCAGGGACCTTGTCTGTGTCCCTGTGGCATAAGGTGGTACTTCCTGAGAGTGACTCAATGTGTGGAGGGGGAGGATGATAGCTGTGAATGGGAATGTTAGGAGCACATCCTTGGACATGGCCCCTGAAGAAGACTAGTCAAACTGGGTGTAGGAGTGGGGGTAGGTAGTTTAGGCTGGAGAAGGAACACTATGTGACACTGGGTGAGTGTGTAGGCCTGGGAGGAGTGTGGCATCTCAGAGGGAGTTGAAGTCAGAGAGATGGAACAGAGACCAACAGCCATGAATCTATGCAAGAGAAGGGAAGTGGAAGAGACCTGAGAAGGTAAGAGGGAGTTGCTAGTTAAGTTGCTAGTTATTCCTGCTCAGCTAATAGAGGTGTGGCCGGGAAAGGGGATGCAGGTGAGAGCTTCTAGAGCATTTTTATCAGTCAGCTGTTCTGAAAAGATGGGAACTATGCTGGGTAGATCTCTCATCTTCACCCCACAAAGACATCACTAAGTTGACCATCCAAAACTTCCCCTAAATTGGGAACTTCCTCCACTTCCCCCAACAGATCCTAATCTCCAGGAAGACTTGGGGGCGACTTCTCTGCTGTACTGACCTAGCTTCTGAGTTTATCCTTAGCACCCAGCAGCATGGAGTGGGCATCCAGTGTGTGTGGTTGTGGAGGAGGGGAAGGGCAACACTGAGCTGACAGGTAGAGTGACTGATTGTTGACATCACTTCCTGGCTCCAGACATTTTGCTGCACCCCCCATGCCCATTATTACCCTGCCCTGATAACCTCCCACACAACCAGCTGCTGCTTCTGCTTCAGTCCTTGTAGTGAAGGGTCCCAACATCTGCTCAGCTGTGGAGGCAGGGAGGGGCAGGTAGGACATGCTTTGACCCAGAAGGGGAGCTCTTTAGAGACTGAGCCTCCCTGCCTCCCCCTGCCCTTCACACATTCAGCTCAGGTCCTTGGGGGCTCCTCCAGGGCTGTAGACAGAGTGCTGAGTGAGGAGGGGGAATTGGGCACGTTTCTAGTCCCCACCAAGCACTTGCCATCCCTCTGGAGTTCTGTCCTTTTCCCTCTGCCCTCCCTTCCCATTCAGACCCCTTAAAGTGGTGCCCAGGCCCCTGGCCACCAGCCTGTGCTCTAGTCGCCTCACCATCAATCCCCCGCCGATGAAGCCAGCCATGAGGAAGACATGCAAGCTGAGTTGGTCACTGCTCCAGGTCTTCCCATTGGGCACCAACAGGAGGGCATTGGCCAGGATGCAGACTAGGGAAAGAGGTATTAGGGAGAGCCCCACACAGCGGGCACACTTCCCTGTGCACATGGTGGGCAGTGAATGAAAGTGAACTGGAGGTTCCTGGTTCCAGAGGAAAACAGGCTGGAGCATGAGCAAAGGTCAGAGCAGAGGTGTGGTAGAAACTGGCAGGATCAGAATGATAAGGGATAGGGGCCCTGAGGAAGAGGAAGAGAGGCTACAGCTGGTGAGGGTAAGGGGAGGATGTGGTAATGGAGCAGGTGGGGGAGCTAGACACACACCTGAAGTTGCCTGTGGTCAGTGTTGTCTTCTTTTTTTCCGCCACCTCTCCATAGTCCCTTTTTGATTCCTTACCTGTTTGAAGACATTACCAAGCCATTTCATGTCTCTGTGTCACAATTGCCTCATCTCTATCAAGGTTAGAGTGATACCACTTGCTTCCTGAGCTTGTTATAAGGATTCCTTAGGACAAGGGGAGTATTTTGTAAACTGGCAGCATAAAGGAGATGTACAGTGGCCTCATCATTTCTATTTGTCACAGAGTTCCTCCCAGAAAGAAACGAATGATGATAGCAGGCTTTCCTTGTCTGTTCATTTCATTTTCTTCATATTTGTTTATTGATTCCCTTTTCCTTTTGAGACTAGTATCTGTTTCTCAGGGTAGACTCCAGCCTGAGGCCTGATTTGGTAGTGTTGTGGGAAACAGACTGGTCGAGAAGCAACAAGCAGCACTCCAAACTTTATGTAGTACAGGTGATCTCAGAGGAAACAAAACTCCAAATTCTGAGCCTTGATCCACAGTTTCTCACAACGTTTATAGGTTATTTGGCGTCATCTTACACCCCATCCTATCATTGTGGACTTTTTCCTCTTTTAAAAAAAATTCCTACTCCATGCGACTGAAATTCTTGTGCAGGATCTCTAACATAATGCATGCTTAGAGAAACAGATTAGAAGGAATGGTTCTTTTCACAGGCATCTGTTACATTTCAAGAGGAAGTAGTCAGACTCCTAGGGCAGTTATTTACAATTCAAAAGGTAGGGACCCCTGACTAATTAGACTTCCTGGAGAAAGGCTGAGAGAAGGGAGAAGACTGCTTCTTTCCCCAGGCATTGGTTTCTTACCATAATGTTTTCATAATTTCATTTCAAAACCAAGTATGGTTTTGCAATCACGTTAGAACCTTCCATCCTCTGGCCTCAAAGTTTGACTAAGTGATGCCTGTATATCTAATCCAGTTCCATGAACAATGCATTTTAAAAATTTATTTATTTTTGGTGTTGTTGTTGTTGTTCAGCAATCTGAGGTCAAAGAAATTCTGTCTTTTTGAGGTTCTGAGGTTCCTGGTGGCCTGTTTTCACCATGAGGAAAGGCCTCTCTGAGCAGGAAGTGAGTCCAGAGGAAAGAACAGTTGAGAAACAGAATGAGGTGTGATGACATTTGAATCTGCAGATCCAGCTGTGTTGAAGCCTGAACTCTACTTGGAAGCTTTTTCTTTTCTTTTTGGTCCTGAGAATTGAACCCAGGGTTACTCAACACTGAGCCACTCCAGTCCTTTTTTTTTTTTACATTTTTTAGTTATCAATGGACCTTTATTTTACTAATTTGTTTTTATTTTTTATGGTGCTGCGGATCAAACCCAATGCCTCACACATGCTAGGCAAGCTCTCTACCACTGAGCTACAACCCCAGCCCTCCAGTTCTTTTTTATATTTTAATTAGAGACAGGTTCTCACTGAGTTGCTTAGGCCCTCACTAAATTGCTGAGGCTGACCTTGAACTCAAGGTACTCTTTCCTCAGCCTCCTGAGCCACGGGGATTATAGGCGTGCACCACTGCACCTGGAATTCCTTGGAAACTTTTGATGATGTGAGTTGAATTTGAGTTGTGTTTCGGTCAGCCACAATGCAAAGAGTAGTTTTTGATACAGAGATTAATTCATTAAACCCTGGATTAATTATGGCCTATGGTAGAGATACAGGGATTCACAGTTTAGGACTGAGACCCAGCTTAGTCTCAGGCATAAACAGGACTGTGCAGTCCCCTACAGAATTAACCCACACCCAAGTAGGATACGGTAGTACCCATGGAAGAGATGAGGGTAGCAGTAAATACCACAGGCCTTCACAAATCTTGCAATGAAAAGTGGTACCACATGGAAATTGATAGCCAGTCAGACTTCTGATATAGCTTCTCCCAAAGTCCCACTCAAAACACTAGAGAGATATGGATAATAGAGAAAACTTATCACTAAAACTGAATGCCAGAATCTGAGAGGAATCCTTGTTGTTTATAAAACAGAGAAGCTGGATGGAGAAAAAGCTATGAAGAACTGACCTCTTGAATGAGAAGACACCTGAAAAAAGAAAATACTTTGAACTTTCCCCAGCAGGTTGCCTCTGACTCACAGGCAATTACTGTGATAACTGATACTTGGTTTTGCTTCTGTTGACTTGTTTAATGCTTTTAAAATATTTCCAGTGCTGCTTCTAATATCTTCTGTCTTTTTTTATTTAAAGTTTTTACATTTTCCTGTATTTTAGAAGGCCTGTTTGGAATCTGAGTAGCAGTTATTTTTATTCATTATTATTTGTGTGTGTGTGTGTGTGTGTGTGTGTGTGTGTGTGTGTGTGTGATGTGGGGATTGAACCCAGGGCTGGGTAAGTACTCTACTACTGAGCTATATCCCCAGCTCTATTGGTTACTTTTAAATATCGCAATGTCCTTTCACTTGTCTCTCCCTGAGAAACCTCAGAGTCTCATTCTCACAGCCTCCTTTGAGGGGTTCTACACAGATCTTTTACCAGGGATGGAGTCATAAGACCATGTGATCTGTAGTAAAAAAGGAGCCCTTCATTCCAAGTCCTCAAATCTCCCTGCATCCATATCCTTTGCTATGCTATTTAGTTGTCCCCTGCCCACCTCCCCACTCAGCAGAAGATTCCCACCTCCCACCATATGGACAGAATGTAAAGTGGGCAGAATCAACCAGATACTGTTTGTGAGCCTAGGCCTTAAAAGGAGTTGTTGTGTTGTCCTTGCCACTCTCATGGCCATGAGAAGAACATGCCTGAGTTAACCCACTGATAAAAAGAAGGTGCAAGATTCCAGGAAGAGGTCCAGGTTGGATCCCAGCCTAGATCAGGAGACCTAAGTGAAATAAATGCTTATGTTTGTATGCCACTAAGGCTGTGTGGGGATTTTTGTTACGTAGCAATAGTTGCTTAATACAGATCCTGTTATGCAGGCCACAGCTGACTGACTGACAAGAAGTAGCTGATCCAAAGGCAGATGAGCCTGTAGTCAGAGATTTCTGACATTGCTGAAGGTGAGAGCTCTGCTGAAGAGAGGCACCCTGTCTGCACGATCACTCATCAACTAACTGGATCTTCATTCATGGGCAATTTGTCTGTGAGACAACCTGAGAGAGACATTAGAGGAGCAGGAGTCCCCAAACTGAGAAATGTCAGAAGGAAGGCAGTGAGGAAAAGCCACAATGCAACAGAAACCATGAATGATCAGAATCTGCAGCAAGAGAATTGAGTAGAGAGCTCCATTCAGAAAGAGTCAGGAGGAAGGAGCATGAAGACTGGGAAGCAGAGATGGAGAATCTGGGTCCTGGGGTGGGGGAGATGATGATGGTGAGAGGTAGAGCAGGATCACCAGAACTCATGTTGACATAACAGCTAGAGCGACTGCCATGTCCTGAGTAGTGGGCCTTCCCAATGTAGACCTGAAGAGAGGATTCAGCCTTTGGTCCTGATGGACTAAGAGTGAGCCATGAGCCATAATTTACTTATTTGTCTTCAAGTTGAGCAGTAGTGAATCTGAGAGATGTACTTATTCTGTTTTTTTGGAGCTGATGATTGAACTAGGGCTATTTAACCACTGAGCCTTATCCCCAGACCTCGTTTTGTTTTTTATTTTGAGAACAGGTTCCAGCTAAAGTTGCTTAAGGTCTTGTTAAGTTGCTGAGGCTGATCTGGAACTTGCAAACCTTCTGCCTCAGCCTCCCTCCCAAGTTCCTAGAATTACAGGTGTGCATGAGCACACCTGTCAAGATGGTAGGTACTTCTTTTGGGGACAAGGGTCCTCAAAGCCAGGGTCTCATGTATATTAGGCAAGCACTCTAGCACTGAGCCATATCCCCAGATATGGCTATGATCAAGATGATACTTCTTTTGAGGACAAGAAAGAAAAAATTAATTGTGTGTGTGGTGAGGTGGTCCACATGTACTCATTATATTATTTTTATGCAATAATTCTATATGAATGAAATAATGTTAATAATGTTTCAAGACCTTATAGGAGTTTGGAAATTTTTCTTCAAAACAAGGGGAGAACACATTATCCCAAAGACTGAAAGAAAGAGATAGATCTCTGAAGGAATATTTACTGTGAGATTTGGAAGAATTTTTCAGGAAGGTTTTCAGTGATATCACTAGGATTCTGCAAGTAAGAGTCAGGAAGAATACCTGAGATGAAAATGTGCTAGTAAACTAGGCGAGGTGGTGCACACTTTAATCCCAGTTAGCTGGGAATCTGAGACAAGAGGATCACAAATTTGAGGCCACCCTTAACAATTTAGCTAGACCTTGTCTCAATATAAAAAACAAAATGGGTCAGGGGACATAGCTCAGTGGTAGAGAAATTGCCAAGCATACCTGAGACCCTGGGTTAGTGCCTCAATACCACAAAACAAACAAACAAACAAACAAACAAACAAACAAATAAAAAACAAATAGATATAACTCAGTGGTAGCGTACCACTGGGTTCAATCCCCAGTACAATTAAAAAAAAAAAAAAAAAAGGGACAAAAGTTGGTCTGACCAGAGACTTCTTTGTAAATACCAAATGTCACAAGACCAAGGAGTAATGTCTAGCTAAATCCATGACTCAATTAGTATGTTCATGTCCAAATTTATGCCTAGCATCATATGAGCACGTGCTCTTTGTGTAAAGGACAACAGAATTGCATTTCTGAGAATGTCCAGATTTGGAAATAGCACTGTCTCCTCCTCCTTTTGTGGGAGATTATTTTAACTCACGAGGAGATGCAGTAAAATCAAAACCCCCAAAAGGGGAAGTATTTTTATAAATCTAAATCATGTATATAAATCTGGTTGAAAACTTGGATATGTTTCCCTCAAAAAGCTCTTTTAAAGAGAGACTATAAGGGCTGGGGAGATAGCTCAGTTGGTAAAGTGCTTGCCTTGCAAGCAAAAGGCCCTGGGTTCGATCCCCAGCACCGTAAAAAAAAAAAAAAAAATTAAAAATAAAGAGAGACTATATAATATCAATTCTAAAAATGATATTAATAGTGTCAAGATGTTAATCATTTCTTGCCTGCCATGACCTGAGTCCATTTTAGGAACTATCAGGTAACCCGAAACCCAACTCTCTGTTGAAGGTGTGGCTCAGTGGTAAAGTAGTTGCCTAGCATGTGAGAAGCCCTGGAGAAATTCAATTCAATACCAAAAACAAACAAACAAACAACTGAACAACTTACTACTTCAGGTAATCAAAACACCTAAAGCTAGATCTAATATGATTGTAGTCTGATCTATAAATTCAAGGTGTCATCACATCACACTAGCAGCAGCAAGGGAATCTCCTTTGTAGCTTTCTTTCCCTAAAGACAGAGGAAGTTTTTTTTTTCTGTTACCCAGAAAACGTCTCCTTTGCTAGGTTCAGATTCAGTGCCTGTCTCTGACCCAGCACTGTGAACAGGTAACATGCTGAAATCAACATGTTAATTGACTTATGTCACCCACAGATCACTCTGTAACAGGAGGAGTTCTTTACCACCAAGCTAGGAAATTAGAGAAACTCTTAGGAAGGAAGGATAGAATGGGTGATGGGGAGGCACAATAAACATGCCTTTCAGGGAATCTGTCTAAATTTTATGACCCTGTTTCCCTGGCCATAGCTGAGTAGACCAGAGGCACATACCGCCCCAATATATGACAGAGGTAGTGAGTCACCCCCATTCTTGTGTTTCTTTGTTTTGAAATGGGGACTGGCTATGTACCCCAGACTGACCTTGAACTCCTGGGCTCAAGGGATTCCCCTGCTCCAGCCTCCCAGTAGCTGGGTCTAGAGATTCAGGCCACCATACCCAGCTCCATTCGTTTGTTTTGCAGTGATAGACTTTTTAGCTGGGTACATCACTGGCTAAAGACCATGTTTCCCAGATTCCCATGCAGCTAACTGTGGCCATGTGACCATGGTTATGGTCTACAAGAAGGGGTAGAAATGGTGTGTTCAACTTTGGTGCTGCACTTTAGGGATTATGAATGTCCACACATTTCCTTCCTTCTTGGCTGGAGTGCAGGCGTGAAGTTCAGCCTTTTGGACTATGTGGATGAGGGGAACCTTGAGAGATAGTGAAACAACACTATCTGAGGAGCCTGGATATCTGGACAACCTTGAGGAACAGAAACACTGTTACAACCATGGACCGCTTGCCCCTTTACTGTTTTGTGAGCAAGAAATAAACTCCTATCCTATTGAGATGTTGTTAATTTGGGGATCTGTTATAACCTAATAGTTATGTCCTAACTAATGTACAGAGGCTAGCAATCCATAAACTGTATGGCAGGATGAAAGACACAGTTATATTTGCTTTCTCATAGGATGTAAACTGAGAAAAAAAATGGGAAATGTGTTAGTTTTTCTGGACTGAAAGTTGGTTACAAGGAGGCCATCAGATTGAGTCAGTGCCAGTATTAATTCCTTAAATGTTAACTATATCATGCATTTTTTTTTTGTACAATTTAACGCCTCTGAAATGAGGTTATATCATACAATGGATGGTGTCTTGTAAACATGGTATATTTTGCTTACATTTGTGAAAATTTGGTCATAGTTGTTTGTATTTTCATGAATGCAACTGAATTATGTGTCCTATTGGTTTTGTACTTCTTGAGTTAAGATGCTGTTTGAAATGTCTTCAAAAGGCACAATACCATTTACATTAGTCTTGCTATATTGTATAGGCTGGCCTGAACTTCTGGGCTCAAGTGATCCTCCTTCCTCAGCTTCCTGAGTAGCTAGAACTATAGCCACATACCATCATGGCTCCAAATGAAGTGTGTGTGTGTGTGTGTGTGTGTGTGTGTATGTATGTGTGTGTGTGTGTGCGCGCGTGTGTGTGTATTACTAGCACATTAGACACATGAATACAATCACATGAACTTAAACTTGGGCTATGTTCTAATAAATGCATTACTAAACAATTTTGTCCTTGTAAGAATAGCATAGAATGTATTTGCACAAACTAAGATGACTTTGACATCACCAGGCAATACAATTTTATGGGATCACCATCGAATATGCTGTCTATCATTGACTGAAACATTGTTATGTGGCATTTGACTGTAATTAGATAGAAAATCTGATCTAACAAAATATATATAAGATACATAAGAAGAAACCTCCAGAATTTCAAAGAAAGAAAGATCTTTTTTCTTTTGGTACGGGTATTAAAGTCAAGGGTGCTTAACCAATGAGCCACATCCCCAGTCCTTTTTTCTTTTGAGACAGGGTCTCAATAAGTTGCTTGGGCCCTCACTGTTTTTCTGAGGCTGCTTTTGAACTTGTGATCCTCCTGCCTCAGGCTTTGGAGCTGCTGGGATAATAAGTGTGTGCCACTGGGCCCAGCAGAAATCAAAGATCTAAGTAAACTGAAATATTTCAGTTTCAGGGATAGGACAACTCAATATTATCAAGATATCAGTTCTTTCAACTTGATCTGTGTTCAATCCAATCCCAATCAAAACGCAACAAGTTATTTGTGGTTGTTGACAAACTGATTCTAGTTTATGTAGAGGCAAAAGACCTGGAATAGACAACCACAAGACTGAAAAAGAGGAACAAAGTTAAAGGACAGCACTACTGACTTCAAGACTTCCTATAGAGGGCTGGGGATATAGCTGAGTGGTAGAGTGCTTGCCTAGCATGCGTGAGGACCTGGATTCAATCCCTAGTACTGGGGAAAAAAAAAAGAAATGAACTATAAAGCCATGAAAAGACATGGAGGAACCTTCAATACTTATTACGAGTGAAAGAAGCCAGTGAAAGGGCTGCATATTGTATAATTCTAACTATATGAGATTCCAGAAGATACAAAACCATGGAGCATTGAAAAGGTCAGTGTTGCCAGAGATTGTGGGGGGATGGGACAGTAGAATATACGGAACACAGAGGATTATTTTAGGGAACTGAAATTACTCTATATGACCCTTTAATGGTGGATACGTCATATATTTGTCCAAAGTCATAGAATGTACAACTCCCAAGAGTGAACCCTATCGCAGACTATGGACTTTGGCTGATAAGGATGTTAATATAGTTTCACTGATTGTAGCAAAGTTTCCACTGTGGTACTGTATGTTGATAATGGAGAAGGTTGTGCATGTGTAAGGGCATAATATATGTGGGAACTGTACTTTCTGCAGTTTTTCCTTTGAACTTAAAATTATATTATATATAAATGTACATATATATGTATATATATATGTTTCATTTTGTTGTTTGTTTGAGATGGAGTATCACTATATTACACAGGTTGACCTTAAACTTGTGTGCTTAAATGATTCTCCTGCTTCAGCCTCCAGAATAGCTGGGATTGCAGGCATGTATCACCATGCCTCCTATTAAATGTGTGTGTGTGTGTGTGTGTGTGTGTGTGTGTGTGTGTGTGTGTGTAATTACAGGCATGCACCACATTGCCCAGAATATTGTGTTTTAAAATAGAAACAATAAGTTAATGATGTATTTAAAAGGCATGGAAACAAAGTAGGGGGTGAAATTTTGATGTTAATAGCCAGACCTGGCAGCACATGCCTATAATCCCAGAGACTCAGAAGTGGAGGCAGAAGAACTGCAAGTTTGAGGTCAGCCTTGGCAATTTAGGGAGACCCTGTCTCAAAACTAAAAAAATTTAAATGGACTGAAAGGGCTGGAGATGTAGTTTAGTGGTAAAGTGTCCCTGGGTTCAATCCCTAGTACAAAAAATAATAGAGATGTTAGTGAAGGTGTCAATTTTTTTTCTCAGTACTGGGAAGTGAACCCAGGAGCACTTCACCACTGAGCTACCTCCTCAGCCCTTTTTATTTTTGATTTTGAAGTAGAGTCTCCCAAAGTTGTCCTGGTTGGACTCAAACTTACCATCCTGCCTCAGCTTCCTGAGTTGCTAGGATTATCAGGTGTGCCACCACACGTGGCTTGAAGGTGTCAATTCTGTGCACACTATTGGTAAAGCAAGAACATGCCTTGGAAGAACATTCTTGAGAAATGCTGGAACCTAAAAAAAAAA
Source organism: Sciurus carolinensis (assembly GCF_902686445.1). Taxonomy (NCBI): domain Eukaryota; kingdom Metazoa; phylum Chordata; class Mammalia; order Rodentia; family Sciuridae; genus Sciurus; species Sciurus carolinensis. Next base: position 54,256,746 of record NC_062215.1, on the reverse strand, counting down.
AAAAAAAAAAAGAAATGCTGGAACCTGGTATGTTGGCACATAACTGTAATCCTAAGGACTCAGGAGGCTGAGGCAGGAGGTTTGCAAGTATGAGGTCAACCTCAGCAATCCTCAGTATAAAAGAAAGGGAGGAAGGAAAAAAGGAAGTAAAAAGAGGAAACAGTAAAGAATTGTCTGGCTGGAGGCATAGCAGAGTGGTAGAGCATTTGCCTAGCATGTGCAGGACTCTGGTTCAATCCCCAGCACCAAACAAACAAAATGCTGTTTGGCCCTTTCTTTATTTTATTCGTTTACTTTTTATTTTTTAATTTGAGGTACTGGGGATTGAACCCAGGGCTTCATGCATGCTAGGCTCTACCACTGAGCCACATCCCCAGCCCTTGGTCAATGTTCTTTTTTTGGGAGGTGGGTACTGGGGATTTAACCCAAGGGCATTTTCCCCCCAAACCATATCCTAGCCCTTTTTTATTTTTTATTTTGAGATGGGGTTTCACTAAATTGCTTTGGGCCTTGCTATGTTGCTGAAGCTGGCTTTGAACTGGGATTACAGGTGTAAGTCACTATACTCAGCCCTGGCCAATGTTCTTACTGGCACCGAGAACAATGTTGTATGGAAAAACATTGTTCAAGTATGCACTAGAATTTTTTTTTTAAAGATCTGAAAGAGTTTTAATTGACATAAAATTTAGAAGTTTAAATATTAAGAAATAATTGTATTGTAGTTTAACTGGCAGCATTTTTTCTCAGGGGTACATAAAATAATGGTGTGTTACAATCAATGGTGTCTTAGATTCAGTGAAATTCAGTATCAAAATCTTTTCTGTGCAGGCCAAGTTCCAGAGTCAACAGATACAGCACTTATCTTGACATACTATAGTTTGAGGAGACAGACAATAAAGAAATGAAAGACTATGCTAAATTATATGAAGGAAATAAACAGGGTGATGAGATAGAGGGTGACTGGGGTGTGGCTACCCTCTATTTGGTGGTCAGAGAATCAGAACTACACTTAGACCTGGGTGAGAGGGGCCCCTACCTGACTGCTTAGTTCAGTATTTCTCAAACTTTAACTTGATACACATCTCTGGGGGATTTTGTTGGAATGCTGATTCAGTAGATTTGTGGTGGGACCAGACAGTCTGCACTTCTAACAAGCTCCCAGGTGATGCTGATGTTGCTGTTCCAAGGACCACACTGGGTAATAAGGATGTAGAAGGTCCTGTATATCACAAATCCTGAAATAAAAGAATCCCTCCAGTCCTGTTTTTGGTTCTGGGACAAAGGTTTTGAAAGTTCAGGAACCATGGGAGTCCGTGAGAATTATAAGAAAGAAATATATGGGGCTGAGGTCGTAGCTCAGTGGTAGAGCACTTGCCTAGCATGGGTTCAATTCTCAGCACCACATACAAATAAATGAATAAAATAAAAATCCAACAACCTCTAAAAAATATTACAAAAAGAAAGAAATATATGAGTTGAAGTGAACCCGAAGCTTAGTCTTCAGGGGTGTGTGGTGGTGGGTCCCCAGATCCAGCTTCTGCCCACTCTGTCTCTGCAGTTCTGGGTTACCCTTGGACTTCTCCTGGTACAGGAAAGAGTTTGACTTCTGCAGTCTCTGGACTGTGAAGACAATTCCAGATGAGCAATGTGGGAATTGTTTGATGTACGTTTACTTCTGATGTGTGGGCCTCCATTTGTGCTGCTGTTCTGGACTTCATAAATATTTGCAATGGACTTGCAGGATATAATAATAACTGACATAAAAATGGTTGACCAAAATGCCAGGCAGGCTCTGTCCTAATTGTTTTACATGTATTAACTCCCATAATTCTGATAAGAAACCGGTGAGAGAAATTGGAGTTATTATCATTGTTCTCATTTTGCTGAGGAAGAAATTGAGAATGCCTGGATTCTGAGCCAGGCAGCTTGGCTCCAGGGTCTGTACCCTTCACCACAATGCTGTCATCTCCACTCAGAGAGGGGAACCTAGGGTGAAAGAACTTGCCATGAGGAACCAAAAGTGACTGAACTTTGAAAACATTAGAATCTTGTGATTCTAATCAAAAGAAGGAAGAAGGATCCAAGATGAGATCAGAAAGACAGGCAGGGGCTGATTCCCACACGGGGCCTTGTGAGAGGGTTAGAAGTCTTTGGAAGGCTTTAAATAGAGCTGTGTTAATCTGCCCTACCAGGATGTGTGCAAGTGCCTGGGCCGCTTTGTTCTTGGGAGTCATGCACACACCATCCAGATCTGTAAACTCTGGTGGGTAGAAAGCCCAAGTTGTGTTTGGAGAGCTGGCCTGTCAGGAGCCCAATGTCCTCATCTTGGATGAGCCAACTAAAAACTTGGACATAGAGACTATTTGATGCTCTGAGAGAGGCTATCAATGAGTATGAGGGTACTGTGGTTGTCATCAGCCAAATGCCCGACTCATCACAGAAACCAACTGCCAACTGTGAGAGGTGTTGGAGGCCCTGGGTGAATGACCCTGAGAATGAGCTTTCCCTCCTGGAAGTCTCCTGAGAGACAGGCTTACATGGCCTAGAAGTACCCTGCTGTCTCCCTCTCCTTGGAAGCCTGCCTTTGCCCTGCAGCTGACTCAGCAACCACTTGGGTGCATGAAGGTAGAGCTGTGACCAGGATACTGCTTTGATTGATTCCTTTGAAAGACTCGTGTGTTCCCCTTTTTTTCAGACAATTGAGCTGACTTACCCTCAATAGCCTTCCATACAAATAGAGGTGAACACTGTTATTGTGGGGTTCCATCCAGCCAAGCTTAAGTGGCCTCTTGTCTTGAGACTTATTTCTCAGAAGCTTGCCTGTGGTCTACCTTAAAGCTTCAGGCCTAGCTGTCCCCCTGGTTTTGAGTGGTGCTTTTCTTTTCTTTTTTTCTTTCTTTCTTTCTTTCTTTTTTTTTTTTTTTTGATGGATTTAATGCTGACTTACTGACACAAATATCCATTTGGATCTCAGAACTGGAGGCAAGTGTCTGAGACCTGTGCTGTTACTGCCTAAGATTTGGTGCCTGTGGTCACTTGTCTGGTTGGGGACTTGAGGACAGGGAAGGAAAGCTGCAAAACTTGAATTTCCTTTTGCAAGAGGAAGAAATAAAGGAAAGGAGTTGCTGCCAACTAAAAAACAAATAAATACATAAATAAATAGGGCCGTGAAGTGATTTAATTTATTTATTTACCTATTTGTTTATTGATGCTGGGGATTGAACCCAGGGCCTGTGTAAGCTAAGCACCCACTCTACCACTGAGTTACACTTCTAGACCTTATTTATTTATTTGTGGTACCAGAGATTGAACCCAGGGACACTGCCACATCCCCAGCCCTTTTTTATATTTTATTTAGGGACGAGGTCTTGCTAAGTTGCTTAGGACCTCGCTAAGTTGCTGAGGCTGGCTTTGAACACACGATCCTCCTGCCTTAGCCTCCCTAGTTGCTGGGATTATAGGTATATGCCACTACATTTGACCCTTATTTTTTATTTTTTTAAAGACTATTTTGGTGGTATCTGAAGAATGGATTGTGAAAAGGAAGAGCAGGAGCCAGGATACCAGGAGTTAAGAGGCTACTACAGACTGGGGTTGTAGCTCAGTGGTGGAGTGCTTGCACTTGCTTAGCATGTGTGGGGCACTGGGTTCAATCCTTAGCACCACATAAAAATAAATAAATAAAATAAAGGGATTATGTCCATCTAAAACTAACAAAAAGGAAAAAAAGAAAAAAGAAAAAGTTATTACAGCAGTATAGGTGAGAAAGATGTAGGTGTGGACCAGGGAGATGCATAGGGAGAGTATGGACTGATGGATTGAAGGTGGCGGTAATAGAAAGAAGGATGTCAAAGAAGTCTCTAAACTTGGGGCTTGAACAACCAAATGGACAGTGTTTCCTGAAGTGGGGAAGTTAAAACCATGAAAGTTAAGGAAATGAAGGTAGACTCAGGAATGAAAGTGATACTATGCAGAGGATCCAAGGATTACTATCTAGAATGTTTTGTAATGTGATCTGGCTGGGGATGGGAACTGAATGTTCCAGAGCATGGCAAGGCCAGGGTCATCAGTTCCTGAAAACTAACATCCACATGAGGACCAGATAGAGTCTTTATAAGGGAGACAATCCTCAGAAGGTAAAGAGTTCAAATTCAGATTTTCAATGGAAAACCTATCAACATCCCCTCAGTGTTTCTTTCTTCTTCCTCTCACAACTGAGACTTGTGGAGACCAGGGAATCAGAGTTCAGCGTCCACTCTCTCCCTCTACTATTTATCTATGGTGAGTAGCCCCTGAAAAAACAGCAACACATATTTAGTTGTAATATTTGCAGCACCAAAGAGGGTATCAGGAATAGATTCTTGCCATAGAGAGGAAGGATTTCCTGAGAAGAGTCATCACCTCAGCAGGGATTAGGAACAGGGCACAGAGGTGGAGCATTAGAGTCTGCTAGCTCTGATTTCTCTGCAAGTGGGTCCTCATTTTGTGGATCCTCATCTTGGGTGCAGTTCCAGGAATAAGATCACTAAAGTAGAACTCCATGCAATGTCTCCTCCTTACCCACAAGAGAAATCATCAAAAGGATGCAGTCAGATCTGCTTATCTCCTGAGACATAGTATATATTCACTTCGGGAGAGATAATATTTAGAGACCCTGCAACATTGGGAGCCGCTGAGTGACAAAGAAGAACTGCTGTCAGATGACAGCATAGCAGATGACGCATTGTACTCTGTATAAGGAGGTAGACAGGCAGGGTAGGGGTTGGGGAATGAACATAGTTAGAGAGAAGAGAATAGGGGACAGACACATTGGTACTGGCCAGGTGGAAGGAAAACCAGGGGAGTGTGATATCCTGGAAGATTTCAAGGAAGGAAACAATTATGTGAATTGGTCCTAAGGGGTAAGTACTGACCATTGGATTTGGCAAGGTTGTTAATAAAGGGGGTTTCACTGAAGTGGTCAAGATGTGAACAGACTTAGCAAGGCCCTAAGCAACTTAGTGAGATCCTGTTTTGAAATTAAAAACAATTTTTTTAATGGACTGGGGATATGGCTCAGTGGTTAAGTTCCTTTGGGTTCAATCCCTGGTACCAAAACAAAACAAAACAAAACAAAAAATGTGAATGGAGAAGAAAGGATCATCCAGCTTTTGAAGATTGCATTCAACAGAGAGACTGAAAAAGAAAAAATAACCCCACAAACACAGAGAAAAAAAGAAACATGCAAGCAAGAGACACAATAAAAAGCACTGGTGGAAAGAGAAGGAAGTTCTGGTTGCTTCTCTTTTCTGTGTAAATTAAAAATTAAATTGAGTAGCTGAGGATGGAGAGGTGTTGTCATTTGTGGAGAGATTAAGTCATTAATCATTGTGGATATTAAGTCATTATTTCAGAGGATAAAAGAGAAAACTGAGAAGGAAAACCAAATATGATTGTTGGACAGTGCTAAGAGCCTATCTGTGATTTATGATTATATATTCAAAATGAAATCACTCAGTATACTTATTTATCTCCAGTCATGTAGTTTAGAAAAAGTCTCATCATTGATGGAATTTGGTTTAACCAACCTTGCAGTTTTGCAGGCAAGTGAGATGGAGGGAGAGGAACAAGGGAATTAAGAATGTATGCAGAGTCAGGTATAGTGGCACTTGCCTCTAATTCCAGCAGCTCAGGAGACTAAGGCAAGAAGATTATGAGTTCAAAGCCAGCCTCAGCAACTTAGTGAGCCCCTAAGCAACTCAGCGAGACCCTGTCACTAAATAAAATATAAAAAAGGGCTGGGAATGTGGCTTAGTGGTTGAACACCTCTGGGTTCAATACCAGAAAGCCCCCGCCAAAAAAAAAAAAAAAAAAAAAAAAAGAATGTATGCAAAGCCTGGTGCAGCAGAACATGCCTGAGAGGCTGAGGCAGGAGGATCACAAGTTTGAGGCCAACCTCAGCAACTTAGTGAGACGTTATCTCAAAATAAAATAAAAAGGGCTGGGGATGTAGCTCACTGTTAGAACTCTTGGTTAGCATGCATGAGGTCATGGGTTCAATATCCAGCACCAAATTAAAAAAAAAAAAAAGAGTGTATTCAATGGAATGATTGTAGCAATGGGTAGCTGAATCTAAACTGGGTGAGGTGAGATGCAAAAACTTGAAGAGGATGACAGATAATGAAAACAGGGAGTGATTAATGGACTAAAGACTCTGGAGGGTTGAAGGATTCCTGGTATGAGGGTACAGAGAAGGGACCCCAAATATGGATAGTGGTGGGGAGATTGGAAAAGGTGCAGTTACTGATAATAACAGGGCCTGGGGTTTGACCACGGGAGTGTGTGGCTGAGTTGGCATGGAGGAAAAGATTGTAGTAGAGTGTAAAGGAATAGCAACTGCAAGTTTAAAGTATTGGATTATCTAGGTGGATTTGTGTCCACATCAACGAGGACATGATTAATGGTCAAAAAGTTAATGTAAGCTAAACGCCTTTGGAGAACTTGGTAGGTGTGGGCAGATGACTGTAACAAGGAAGGGTGGGTGATGAGCGGTATAGTCCATTTTCATGTGCTTCAAAGAAGCTTTGGTTTTAGAGGGAGCAGAAATTTTTTGGAAGCAACAGGAAGAAGCAAGAAAGATACCTGCTTCACTTCCAGGTATGTGGAGAGTAACAGAAAAATAAAAGAGCTAATACTACTTTGGAGTGTTGCAAGGGAATAGTGTCTCTGAGGGAGGGTCAAGTTTCTATGAGAGTAAGAAGGCAAAGGGAAAATTGGGGTGATGACTTGGGGAATTTTGTTGATGACATAGCTTAAGTTCCAGGTAGGGTCCAATGAAAGGATTTAGGGTGGGGAGAAGGTAGGAGATTGTACTGAAGAAGGGATGAAGAGTTGTTTGGAGATAAATCTAGGTGATGATAGGTGCCATGGCAAGTGTCGAGTTCTGGTGTGCCTATAGTTAATAGGGATATAGGGCAAAGTGTTTGCTTGGCCAAATGTGGGAAATTAGTTTTAGTTTTAGTTTTATTTGCAGTCTCTGTCTTAAAATTGCTCTCTTACTTTGCAATAAAACCAATAACAATGAAATGTCATATATGGGCCGGGGTTCTTCTAAGCATTTACATTTATTAATTTCCTTTGTGTCACTACAACTCTATAGAATAGGTACTGTTACTCTCCCTATTTTGTGGTAAAGAGGTAGACACAGAGAGGCTGGTAATTTGCCCAAGATTATTGTGAGAGTCGGCTTTCTGCTACTATAGCAAAACACCTGAGATAATTAACTTACAAAAAGAAAAGTTTTATTTTGGCTAACAGTTTGGATGTTTCAGATCAAGATCAGGCTGACTCATTGTTTTCAGACTAGAGACAAGGTAACACATTATGGCAGGAGCATGTGGGGAGCAAAACTGCTCACTCATGACCAGAAAGCAAAAAAAAAAAAAAGGAGGGTACTGGGATCCCACAAACCACTTCAAGGGTACATCCTCATTGATATCAAGACCTCTTACTAGGCTCCATTTCTTAAGGGTTTCACCACCTCCCAATAGCACCACCTGGAGACCAAGTCTTCAATACACTGGCCTTTGGGCGATATCCAAGCTATAGCTAATTGTGTCATTTCCCATGAAGCAGTATGATGCAGAGGTTGAAGCATGTATTTGGAGCCATATTGCCTGGGTTTGTTCCCAGGTTACCCTATTTGACTTGATTAAATTACCTAACCTCCTTGTGCCTCAATTTCCTCATTTGTAAAATGGGGGCAATAACATTTGAATTATAGTTTTGTTGTGAAGATTAAATTGATGTATGAAAGTTCTTAGCACAGCCAGGTATGGTGGCACATGCCTGTAATTCCAGTGACTAGAGAGGCTGAGGCAGGAGGATCCCAAGTTTAAGGCCAGCCTCAGCAATTTAAAGAGACCCTGTTTCAAAATTAAAAATGAAAAGGGCTGGGGATGCTACTCAGTAGTAAAGCGCCCCTGGGGGAGGAAAGAGTACTTATGACACACACTAGAATATTTGTTATTTGTATTTTCCATGCTAGGTCAGCAGAGTTTGGATCTCAGAAGAGTTTCTCTAGGGAGTCTAATTATGAATCTGTCCACACTGACTCAGCTAGTAACTACTGGAACTTGGAATCAAACCAAATTTGTTTAAATTCATAATCCATGGCACACCTGTCAGCAATTGATTGAACAATGCAACAAAAACTGACAAGGAAGCAGAGGAATTCAACAACACCCTCAACCAACAGGATGCAATCAATACTGAAAGATCACCCTACCCAATAATGGGAGAATACACATTCTTTTCAAGTACTCATGGAACATGTACCAAGGTAGACCATGTATCCTCGGTCATAAACTCAACCTTAACCAAGTTTTAAAAATGTAAATCATACAGAAAATGTTCTCTGACCACAATGGACTCAAACTAGAAATCAACAGATTATCAGGAAAATCTCGAAACATTAGAAACTAAACAAAGTCTGCTCCCCTACCCTAGCATGTGGGTACCAACTGGGGCTGTTAATCATAACGATCTATAACTTGCTGTTTCTTGTCTCACCTTTGAATGCTCCCCAAACCTGCCAGCTGTCCAGGTGCCAGAGCCACTCTTGGATTCTTTAGAATTGTCAGTGCTCACCAAAACCACACTGTATTCCCCAAGAAGGAAGAGGAGCCCCGTGGTTTTACAGGGGTTCATTCAAGTGCCCCCTCTAGCTTCTACCCATGATTCCTCCCTTGTAGGGCTCAGACCTGATCCCATGGGCTGACTTGAGACTAGCACCCAACTCTGACCCATGATGCCCTCCCCATCTCCATCCTACACTTCTACCCAGATACCTACAAACTCTCTTTTTTCATTCTTGACCAGACACTCCATGCAGAACATCTCCAGCAAATCAACTCCTCACCCACCAGGCAGGCCCACACCATCTTGGGTCCTGGTTAGGTTGCAAAATGGGCCACTTTCCACTTCCTTTTTCACTTATAATTGAGAAAAATCAGGAACTTTCTAAATCTCCAAAAGTAGGACTGGTTAGCTAGTATACAACTATCCATGAAAAGAAACTGCCTAATGACATGAAAAATTGTTCATAACATATTGTTATGTTAAGAAAGCAAGTTAGCAGCTGGGTGTGGTGGTGCATGCCTATAATCCCAGCAACTTGTGAGGCTGAGGCAGGAGGATGTCAAGTTTGAGGGTCAGCCTCTACAATTTAGTGAGGCCACAATTTAGCAAAACCCTATCCCTCAAAATAAAAAATTAAAAGGGCTGGGGATTTTGCTCAGTGGTCAAGCACCTCTGGGTTCAACAATCCCCAGGACCAAAAAAAAAAAAAAACAAACAAACAAAAAAACACAAAAACCAGCAATATATGGTATACCATTATTAAAATTTTGTAGAAATATCTACATTCTATATTCTGATTAAAAGAGTCTATAAATACATCAAAATGGCAACAGTGATTATCTCTGGGTGTCAGAATTGAGGGTCATTTAAATGTTCTTTGAGGATGGTTAATGGGTGCAGGGGTGCACTGAATAAGAGGAATAATTTCTAATGTTCTACAGCACACTACAGTAACTGTAACTGACAACAATTGTATATTTAAACATATCTGAGCTGGTTGTGGTGCTCATGACAGTAATCCCAGCCACTCAGGAGGATGGCAAGTTCAAAGCCAGATGCAACAATTTAGCAAGGCCCTAAGCAACTTTTTTTTTTTTTTTTTTTTTTTTTGTGGTGCTGGGGATTGAACCCAGGACCTTACCAGCTGAGCTATATCCCCAGCCCCAGCCCTAAGTCTTTAATAAAACTCTGTCTCAAAATAAAAAATAAAAAGTGGTGGGGATATGGCTGAGTGGTTGAGCATTTCTCAGTTCAATCCCTGGTGCGTGCGTGCACGCGCACACACACACACAATGGCAGGGGATGTAGCTCAGTGGTAGAGCACCCCTGGGTTCAATTCCCAATACCTCAAAAACAAAACAAAAAAATCAGACTTCCAGAATCTCCACCAGGATGTCTTATAAACTTTAAAAGTTCCACCAAAATCATTATGTTTCTCTCTAAACTCCTTTTAACTATTCCAACTCTGCTACTCTTGTGTCTCCACTGTGAACAGATGGCACTTTCTTCTATTCAGTTCCCCTAGCTAGGACCAGGGAGCAATCCTTTACTACTTCCACTCTCTTCCTGCCCTAATGTCTATCTACTGATCATGACCATTGTTTCCATCTCATTAGCCCTAGGGTTGCTCTTCTTTTTTTTTTTCTTTTCTCCTTACTTTCTTCCTTCCTTCCTTCCTTCCTCCCTCTCTCCCTCCCTTCCTTTCTTTCTTCCTTCTTTTCTGTTCCGGGATTGAACTCAGGGGCACTTAACTACATCTATTTCGTATTTTATTTAGGGACAGGGTCTCACTGAGGTTCTTAGCACCTCACTTTTGCTAAGGCCGGCTTTCAACTCGTGATCCTCCTGCCTCAGCCTCCTGAGCCATTAGGATTATGAGCATGTGCCACCATGCCCAGCTTAGGGTCTCTCTTCTTTTCTCCAAAATCAAAGCACCATCATCTCTTGCCTGTAAAGGGTCTGTTAGCAAATATTTTAGGCTTTGTGGGCCATAGAATTTCTGTTCCAATAGTAGTACCATTTGTATCCTGAGAATGGCTACAGACAAAAAGTAAAAACATCGTTGCAGCTCTGTTTTAATATACATTTGTTAACACTACAACTTGAATTTCATATAATTTTTACATCATGATATATTATTCTTTCCATCTCTTACTCAAAAGTCATACAAAAACAGATGGAGGGTTGGTTTTGACTGGAGGCCACAGTTTACTAATCCCTGACACAGATCATAATCTTTGTGGAGGCAGGGATCATTATCTGTTTTTTTTTTTTCCCATTAAATATCTAAGTTCCAACACCAAGCCTTCTGTACATTCAATAAATATTTGATAAATTTTGGTGCAATGGTACATGTCTATAATCCCAGTGATATAGGTGGCCGAGGCAAGAGGATCACAAATTTGAGGTCAGTTTGGACAATTCAGTGAGACCCTATCTCAAAAATAAAATGAAAATGTACAGGGATGTTGCTCAGTTCCTGAGTTCCATCCCCAGTAGGGGGGTGTGGTGATGGTGGTGGTGCAAGAAGAAAAGTTGGTAAATAAATTATTAAAGGAGCAAATTGTACACAAAACATTTTTATTACAAAAGTTCTTTGTGTTAATGAATAAAAAAATGAGCAGTATATCCACACAAAATGAATAAGCAAATCCTTAGCAATCCCCGCCCCTCAGAGATAGCCATCTTTTCATACTTTTGTGCAGTAAATGGTAAAAATTTAGGAAAACCTTTTTTTTTTTTTCATGAATAGAGAGTCTCACTAAATTACTGAGGCTGTGTTTGAATTTGCAATCTTCCTGCCTCAGTCTCCTGGGTACTTGTAATTACAGGTGTGCACCACCACGCCTGTCTGGCTAGGAAAAGGTTGTTTTCTGGCCAAGGGAGTGGTGAAAAGTTATTTCCCTTCAATCCGCAGAGGAGGTAGGTTTCCCCTTTCTGGTTGTTGGGGGCTGAAGCTGGAGAAGAAAGATAAGGAGTGTGAATGGAAAGCATGGAGGTGGGGGAGAGTAATTAGACAAGCAATTAAGGATCTCCTACCACACTGCAAAACCAGACCCTGAGGGATAGATATAGCACCCATGCTTTCTGTGTTTACAATTGAAAAGGTAGATAAGGAATTGTAAGAATGAGAAAGGTGAAATACCAGAGGGGAAATTCACAGTGCTATGAGGGCTTGGGGTAGGGGTTTGTCTAACCTCAAGTGGGGGTCAGGAAATGACTCCCCTCCCTAAGGAAAAGAAGAAATTAGTTGGGCAAGACAATGGAAAGTTCCACAGTGGGAAAGTGTGGCATCTTTATTTAGAGGCATTTGGCTGGAGGACAGACAGCAGCAAGAAGTAGCATGAGATCAGGTTGGTAAGGACCACATCAAAAGAATCTTATCATCTAGATCTAACTACCACTTTGTAGAAACTTAAGAAGATAAATGAACAAATTAAAAAATATATGGAGGAGGAAGCAATCAACCAGCTCCAGAATGAAGAACAATCTGTGGAACAGATGATCCAGGTGTTCAGTGGTATGAAATGAAAAAGAAATAAAAAGAAGGGTGGTCTATTATAGAATAAGAGATACCACTGGCTCTGTGGTGCATGCCTATAATTCCAATGACTAGGGAGGTTGAAGCAGAAGGATTGCAAGTTTGAGATCAGCCTCAACAATATAGTGAGACACTCAGCAACTTAGACAGAACTATCTCAAAATAAAAACTAAAAAGAACTGGGGATGTGGATGTGGCTAGGTGGTAAAGTGGCCCTGGGATCAATCCCTAGTACCGGAAAAAAAAAAAAAAAAAAAAAAAAAGAAGACTTAAGAGACATAAATAAAAACCAAAAAAAAAAAGGTGTGGCTCTCATTTATTTCCTGATTGGAACAAACCAACTATGAAAGGCATCTTTGAGATAACTGAAGAAATTTTAATATGAACTGGACATTATAAGATACTAAGGAGGGCTGGGATTGTAGCTCATGGTAGAGCACTTGCTTAGCACGTGTGAGGCACTAGGTTTGATCCTAAGCACCACATACAAATAAATAAATAAAATAAAGGTATTGTGTCCATCTACAAATAAAATATTTTTTTAAAAAGATACCAAGGAATTACTGTGGCATGGTGGTTACATTTTTAAAAAGCTATTATTGGTTATAGATGCATATAAGTGAGATGACTAGTGTCTGGTGTATGCTTTAAAATATTCTGAAAAAAAGAAAAAGAATATTCTGGAAAAAAGGTGGAGGTGGCAATAATAAAATGGGGAAAATGTTGATAATTCTTAAAGCTAGGTAATGGTTATAAAGATATTTATTATGATCAGGTCCTGGACTTTTATATATATTAGGAAACTTAGAGAATACGTAGAGGAAGAGAGCATAATAATAAAACAAATAGAGGCATCTTATATGCAATATTAAAGAATTTCATTTTTTAACTTTTTATTTTGAAATAATTTTAGATGTATAGATGGATTGAAAAGATAATAGAGAGATCCAGGATGGCAGACTAGAGGGAGGCTGCGTTCCTTGTCGCTCCATAACTCCGATTTCAAGCAGAGGATATCTGTTTCTTGGTGAGGCAGTTTTTGCTGCTTATCGATCCCCTGCTGTTTACCCCATTTGTCTGCTGTGATCACCTGCAGTCTGCCAGTATATCGAAGACTTTTTTGAGTGCAGATTGCTCACTGTCAGGCATCTATTATCCGCCATTTGCCTGCCTTTCGCTTGTCCATCGCCTGCCTTACACCTATCCATCACCCAACATACAAGGTTCACCTCCCGATCGTCCGACAATAGTCAGCAAACTGATCGCCGACCGCCAGTGGAGCACCAGCTGCCTGCTGTTGCCTGGAAGTTCTCTGTCACAGTACCTGCAGGTTTGATTACATGTGGCTGCCGCCATTTTGAGACAACGACCAGGCCCCATAGGACCCCTGGCCAGACTGACTGAGCCCCCTCTCCAGGATACCTCAGCCCAACTGATCACTCCCTGCCTCTGGGGCCCTCACATAGACTGACTGCTCCCTGCCGCCAGGACCCCAGACCAACTGACTGCGCCCTATCACTGGGACCCCAGACCGACTGATTGCACCCGGCCTCCAGGATCCCACAACCACACCAAACACACCCGACCTCCAGGACCCCAGCCGGACCAACCACATCCCGTCTCCAGGACCTCTTGCTGACTATGTCCACCCCTGAGCTGCAGCTCCCCATTTGCCAACACATTTCAAAGCCAGAGAGGTCATCTTGGATAATGCTGGAGGCAATAGCTCCGATCTTTGGGTGGGGCAAATCCCATCCTGAGACGCCTGCTGGAGGCTTGAAGCTCATTGACAGGTACCTCTCATGCATCAGGCTACTGAACACTGGGAGGTTTCATTACTATATGACTGTTATACTGTAGATTTTCTTTTTTATCCTTTTTAAAAAATTTAAGTTTTTATTTCTTTACTTTTTCTTGCTTTCTTTTCCTTTTGTTTACCTGTTCCCTCAGAGTCTCTTTCTCCCTTTTTTGCTTGCTAACATCCGATTTCTTTTGATTACACTCTCATCCTTTCTATTATCTAGAACTTCTATATATTCTTTTCTTATCCCATTAACAGCCACATTCTACATCCCTCTGCATCCTCTTTGTCCTCCATTAGAAACTGCAGACCTTATTGCAAACCTGTTTGTTTTACCAAAGATAATATTTGAACTCATTTTGTTTACTATGACAATTTTGTTATTGTCCCCATGGGGCTATTTGGTCTAGGATTGCATAGTGTCTGATTTGGGCACTGCTAATATTGATCTCTCCTTAAAGAAAGGGCTTTGGAAACCTATAGGGCCACTATAAGCCTATAGGGGGAAATCTGCAATACCCCAGATCTGCACTGCTAGAAGGGAAGATACACGAACAACATGAAAAAACAAGGGAAGAAAATGATCCAAACAAATCTAGATTCTATAGTAATAAATCCAATGACAGTATGTTAGAAGAAATGTCAGAAAAGGACTTCAGATTATACATGATTAAGACGATTTGCGAAGCAAAGGATGAGATAAGAGAGCAAATGCAGGCAATGAATGATAATACCAATAAGCTGAAAGAGCACCTGCAGGAAGCAAAAGATCATTTCAACAAAGAGATAGAGATTCTCAAAAAAAAAAAAACCAAACGGAAATCCTTGAAATGAAGGAAACAATAAACCAAATAAAAAACTCAATGGAAAGCATCACCAAAAGACTAGACCACTTGGAAGACAGAACCTCAGACAACGAAGACACAATATTTAATCTTGAAAATAAAGTTGCCCAAACAGAGAAGACGGTAAGAAATCATGAACAGAATCTCCAAGAACTATGGGACATCATGAAAAGATCAAATTTAAGAATTATTGGGACTGAGGAAGGCACAGAGATACAAACCAAAGGAATGAACAACCTATTCAATGAAATAATATCAGGAAATTTCCCAAACCTGAAGAATGAAATGGAAAATCAAATACAAGAGGCTTACAGAACACCAAATGCACAGAATCACAACAGATCCAACCAAGGCACATTATAATGAAAATGCCTACCATTCAAAATAAAGATAGGATTTTGAAGGCCGTGAGAGAAAAGCATCAGATTACATATAGGAGGAGACCAATATGGATAGCAGCAGACTTCTCAACCCAGACTCTAAAAGCTAGAAGGGCCTGGAACAACATATTTCAAGCTCTGAAAGAACATGGTTGCCAACCAAGAATCCTATACCCAGCAAAACTAACCTTCAGATTTGAAGATGAAATAAAATCCTTCCATGATAAACAAAATTTAAAAGAATTTACAAAGAAAGCCTGCGCTACAGAATGTTCTCAACAAAATATTCCATGAGGAGGAAATGAAAAACAACAATGTAGGTAAGCAAAGGGAGGAACTACCTTAGAGAAAAACCACTCAAAGGAAAAACCAAGCCAACTTAAAAACCAAAAATAAGCCAAATGACTGGGAATACAAATCATATCTCAATAATAACCCTGAACGTTAATGGCCTAAACTCATCAATCAAAAGACATAGACTGGCAGAATGGATTAAAAAGAAAGACCCAACAATATGCTACCTGCAAGAGACTCATCTCATAGAAAAAGACATCCACAGACTAAAGGTGAAAGGATGGGAAAAAACCTACCACGCACATGGACTCAGTAAAAAAGCGGGGGTTTCCATCCTTATATCAGATAAAGTGGACTTCAAATCAAAGTCAGTCAGAAGGGATAAAGAAGGACATTTTATACTGCTTAAGGGAATCATAAATCAGGAAGACATAACGATAGTAAATATTTATGCTCCAAACAATGGTGCATTCCTGTACATCAAACAAATCCTTCTCAATTTCAGGAATCACATAGACCACAACACAATAATTCTGGGTGACTTTAATGCACCACTGTCACCACTAGATAGATCTTCCAAACAAAATCCAACCAAAGAAACCATAGAACTCAATAACACAATCAATAACCTAGACTTAATAGACACATATAGAATATTCTGCCCATCAACCAGCAGATTCACTTTCTTCTCAGCAGCACATGGAACCTTCTCAAAAATAGACCATATGTTATGCCACAAAGCAGCCCTTAGGAAATGCAAAAAAATAGATACTGCCTTGTGTTCTATCAGATCATAATGGACTGAGAGTAGAAATCAATGACAAAATAAAAAACAGAAATGACTCCAATATCTGGAGACTAAATAATATGCTATTGAATGAAACATGGATAACAAAAAACATCAGGGAGGAGATTAAAAAATTCTTAGAGGTCAATGAGAATGACGATACAACATATCAAAATCTCTGGGACACTAAGAAAGCGGTACTAAGAGGAAAATTGATTGCATGGAGCGCATTCCAGAAAAGAATGAAAAGTCAACAACTAAATGACCTAACATTACAGCTCAAAGCCCTAGAAAGAGAAGAACAGAATAACAGCAAAAGTAGTAGAAGACAGGAAATAATTAAAATCAGAGCTGAAATCAGTGAAATTGAAACAAAAGAAACTATTCAAAAAATTAACAAAACAAAAAGTTGGTTCTTTGAGAAAGTAAACAAAAGAGACAAACCCTTAGCCACACTAACAAAGAGAAGGAGAGAGAAGACTCAAATTACTAAAATACATGATGCAAAAGGAAATATCACGACAGGCACCACTGAGATACAGAACATAATGAGAAGTTACTTTGAAAATCTGTATTACAACAAAATAGAAACTACCGAAGACATTGACAAATTTCTAGAGACATATGCTCCTCCCAAACTGAACCAGGAGGACATACATAATTTAAACAGATCAATATCAAGCAATGAAATAGAAGAAGCCATTAAAAATCTACCATCCAAGAAAAGGCCAGGACCAGACAGATTCTCAGCTGAGTTGTACAAGACCTTCAAAGAAGAACTCATTCCAATACTTCTCAAAGTATTCCAGGAAATAGAAAAGGAGGGTACCCTACCCAACTCATTCTATGAAGCTAATATCACCCTCATACCCAAACCAGGAAAAGACACATCAAGGAAAGAAAATTGTAGACCAATATCCTTGATGAATATAGATGCAAAGATCCTTAATAAAATATTGGCAAACCATATCCAAAAACATATTAAGAAAATTGTGCACCACGATCAAGTGGGGTTCATCCCTGGAATGCAAGGATGGTTCAACATTCGTAAATCAAAAAATGTAATCCATCATGTCAATAGACTTAAGGATAAGAATCATATGGTTATTTCAATTGACACAGAAAAAGCATTTGACAAAATACAACACCCCTTCATGCTCAAAACACTTGAAAAAATAGGGATAGTAGGAACATACCTGAACATTGTAAAGGCTATTTATGCTAAGCCCATGACCAACATCATTCTTAATGGAGAAAAACTGAAAGCATTCCCTTTAAAAATGGGAATAAGACAGGGATGTCCTTTTTCACCACTTCTATTCAACATTATCCTCGAAACTCTAGCCAGAGCAATTAGGCAGACCAAAGAAATTAAAGGGATACGAATAGGAAAAGAGGAACTTAAGCTGTCACTATTTGCGGATGACATGATTCTATATTTAGAGGATCCAGAAACCTCCTCCAGAAAACTTCTAGACCTCATGAATGAACTCAGCAAAATAGCAGGCTATAAAATCAACACACATAAATCTAAAGCATTTTTATACGCAAGCGACGAAACAGCTGAAAGGGAAATGAGGAAAACAACCCCACTTGCAATAGCCTCAAAAAAAAAATCAAATACTTGGGAATCAATCTAACCAAAGAGGTAAAAGATCTCTACAATGAAAACTACAAAACATTGAAGATAGAAATTAAGGAAGACCTTAGAAGATGGAAAGATCTCCCATGTTCTTGGATAGGCAGAATTAATATTGTCAAAATGGCCATACTACCAAAAGTGCTATACAGATTCAATGCAATTCCAATTAAAATCCCAATGACGTACCTTACAGAAATAGAGCAAGCAATCATGAAATTCATCTGGAAGAATAAGAAACCCAGAATAGCTAAAGCAATCCTTAGCAGGAAGAATGAAACAGGGGGTATCGCAATACCAGAGCTTCAACTATACTACAAAGCAATATTAACAAAAACAGCATTGTATTGGAACCAAAATAGACAGGTAGATCAATGGTACAGAATAGAGGACATGGACACAAACCCAAATAAATACAATTTTCTAATACTAGACAAAGGTGCCAAAAATATGCAATGGAGAAAGGATAGCCTCTTCAACAAATGGTGCTGGGAAAACTGGAAATCCATATGCAACAGAATGAAACTAAATCCCTGTCTCTCACCCTGCACAAAAATCAACTCACAATGGATCAAGGACCTTGAAATCAGACCAGAGACCCTGCATCTTTTATAGAAGAAAAAGTAGGTCCAAATCTTCACCTTGTTGGCTTATGATCAGACTTCCTTAACAGGACTCCCATAGCACAAGAAATAAAAGCAAGAATCAATAACTGGGATAGATTCAAACTAAATAGCTTTCTTTCAGCAAAGGAAACTATCAGCGATGTGAAGAGAGAGCCTACAGAGTGGGAGAATATCTTTGCCACTCATACTTCATATAGAGCACTAATTTCCAGAATATATAAAGAACTCAAAAAACTCTACACAAAGAATACAAACAACCCAATCAACAAATGGGCTAACGATATGAACAGACACTTCACAGAAGAAGATCTAGAAGCAATCAACAAACATATGAAAAAATGTTCACCATCTTTAGTAATAAGAGAAATGCAAATCAAAACTACACTAAGATTCCATCTCACCCCAATTAGAATGGCGATTAGCAAGAATACAAGCAACCATAGGTTTTGGAGAGGATGTGGGGAAAAAGGTACACTCATACATTGCTGGTGGGGCTGCAAATTAGTGCAGCCACTCTGGAAAGCAGTGTGGAGATTCCTTAGAAAACTTGGAATGGACCTACCATTTGACCCAGCTATCCCACTCCTCGGCCTATACCCAAAGGACTTAAAATCAGCATACTGCAGAGATACAGCCACATCAATGTTCATAGCTGCTCAATTCACAATAACCAGACTGTGGAACCAACCTAGATGCCCTTCAATTAATGAATGGATCCATTAATGAATGGATAAAGAAACTGTGGTATATATACACAATGGAATATTACTATATTACAATGGAATATTACTAGCTATAAAGAATAATAAAATTATGGCATTTGCAGGCAAATGGATGAAATTGGAGAATATCATGTTAAGTGAGATAAGCCAATCTCAAATTCCAAAAGATGAATGATCTCACTGATAAGCGGATAATGACACATAATAGGGGGTGGGAGGGGGGCAAGAATGGAGGAAGGAGGGACTGTATAGAGGGAAAAGAGAGGTGGGAGGGGTGGGGGGGAGGAAAAAATAACGGAATGAATCAAACATCATTACTCTATGTAAATGTATGAATATGCAAATGGTATGCTGTTACTCCATGTACAAATAGAAACATGTATCCCATTTGTTTACAATAAAAATAAATTAAAAAAAGAAAAGATAATAGAATATTCCCATATGCCCTTCACTATTTCCTCTAATGTTACATATTACACAATCATGGCATATTAATCAAAGCTAAGAAATCAACATTGATCCAACACTAATTAGCTGAACTACAGACTTCAGGTTTCTATGGTTTTCTTCTCCAGGATCCCATCCAATGTCAAATCTTTTTAGTCTCTTCCAATCTGTCACAGTTTCTTGGCCTTTCCTTGCCTTTTATGGCTTTAATACTTTGAAGAATAGTGTCAAGTATTTTGTAGACTGTTTCACAATTTGGATTTGTGGATGTGTCATGATTAACCTAAGTTGTGGATTTTGGGAAGAATACCACAGAGGTGAGGAGGCTTTCACATCACAACGTGTCAGGAGGCATATAATACCAACAAGACTTATTAAAAATCTTAATCATATAATTGGCATATAATACCAACAAGACTTATTAAAAATCTTAATCACTTGGTTAAGGTGGTATCTGCCAGGTTTATTATCCTTCCTTTTACTACACTCAGTAGCTTGGAAATCATTATTGCCTACTCTCAAGGAACTCCTTTGCTACCATCCTGACCTTGCCACTCCTTTTAGTGTTTTTGTGCATCTCTGTACCGGGGCACGTAACCATTGAACCACATCCCTAGCCCTTTTTATTTTTTATTTTGAGACAGGGTCTCCTTAAATTGCTTAGGGCCTCACTAAATTGCTGAGGCTGACTTTTAATTTGCCATCAAACTACTTCTGTCTCCCAAGATGCTGGGATTGCAGGCATGCACCACCCAGCCCGGCCTCAAATGTATTTTAAGATACTTTGGCAGTAATGCGGAGATGAGATACGATGAAGCTTGCTGTGGGACTGGACATAAATAGCTGGATTTGAGTGATTTTATATCAGTTCAGCAAAAGTTGATATTATTGGATATAAGGGAAATGAGGGATGAGAGAAAGTGGAGCTGGGTGGCTCGGTTCTTTCACTGAATTCAAACCAAGGGGTCTATAGGTCCCTAAAAGGTTGTCTACTTCCCTGTCCCACTAATGAGAATCCAATTTCTGCTTCTCAGTCTTTCCTTGCGTTGGGGCAGTTCCCTGAGGGATACCTTGTCTGGATATAAAAACTGGGAGAGGTCTGAGATTACCAAAGATGATCAGCATTCCTGAAGCTGAGTTTGAGAGCAGACAAGTCATTCCCAAATGCTCTCCTTTCTCAGTTGAATGGCCCAATTAAGAACATGTAATCAAAAGGTCTATGACTCAATGGTTTCAAACAAGTAATTTTATTTACCTTTTCAGATTCGACCAACCAATCCTCCCCTTTGGCCTAGAGTGTTTGTTTTCTTCTAGGATGTGTTTGGAGAAGGAGTACACTGCTACTATCTTTGCACTCATCTCCGCCGGCGGACTCCGCGTCCAGCCTTCTTTTCTCCTCGGCGCCTTCGGGCGGGGGCAGGAGGAGCTGTGGGAGTGGGGGCTGGGGGCGCAGGGCCGGGCGCCGAGCGGGCCCCGCTGCCTTGGGGAGGCTTGTAGATCAGATGGAAGATGAAGGCGTTGCAGTACCTGCAGGAGGCGCATGGGCGTGGTGAGAGGCGGGGCCTGGGCTCCTAGGGGCGGGACTTGTGGGGGCCCGCGTTCGAGGGGCAGGGCTAGATAGGGCTCCGCCCACCAAGAGGGGCAAGCAGGACCTTTTGCACCATAGGACAAGGAGCTGGGGAAAGTTCGTGAACTGGATCTAAAGGGGTATGTTGGGGATTGTCTGGAACAGCCGGGGGGTGGTGGTAAATAGTGGGGACAGAAAAGGGGGGCTATAGGGCTGAGGCAAGGATGGTCCCAGGAGAGCAGGGACCTTTTAGGGTGCAGAGAGTAAGAGAGATTATGTGTCCAGAGGGAAAGTGGGTTGGCTGTGGGCCTTTACCAGGGCATGCAGTTGTCAGCTGCTCTGAGGCGAAACGGGGAGCGGAAGGGGTTCGGTTGTGGAGGACTGGTGCCCCCTCCCGTGGCCACCGCCATGGTCTGGTCGTCCATCACACAGCCGTACTCGCTGCTCTCGGTGAAGAAAGCAGGCACTCGGAGAGACTGAGATAGGGGCAGGGCTTTAGAGACTCCCGGAGAGGCTCCTCCCCCCAGATACATCCCAAGCCTCCAGGATGACAGAACGGTTGAAAACTGAGGCCCCAGAACAGACCAGGATGCAAGAAAGGCACGAGACTGTCACAAAGAGGGTCAAGAGGACCCATGGGTGCTCCCCAGGTTTGTGGAGCTGGGAGAGGAGAGTAGACTTTCAGAAAAAGAAGGAAGGAGCCGGGAAGGAAGTGAGATACCCCACCTGTAACCTGGGCAGAGAGCTCAGCCACGTGTCCTTGAGACCAAAGCCCGAGTTAAATCCTGCCCAGGGAGAGCAGAGAGATGCTGGCTTCCATGATCTCCTTCTCTCCTCCCGTCCACATACTTCTATCCCTGAGCCCCAGGCTCTTACCGATAACGAGGTCAGGCTTGGGCCCCTGGAGCAGATGATAGGGTCTGGCTGACACCTTGATCTGCAGGTCTCTGCGACCCCCTTTCTCCTTAGTCCCAGAGTTGAGCCGTGCTGATACCCCAGAATTAGGACGGACAGACACCTCAGGGCCATCCTGTGGGACCAAGAGTGGGGTGGGGCAGCCACCAGAAATCAGATGGAGGCACTAGGTAAGACAGAAGAATGAGGAGAGGAAGGCCCCCATCAGGAGTCCAATAGGCAGATCAGGGCCTCCCTCAAGCCCTCACCCTTTGCAGGGTAAAATGTTGCTGGTCATTCTCGGCTGGCAAGGCATCACCCACAAACTGCAGCTCCAGGGCCACGTGAGGGAGCAAGACCAAAAGCTCCTGAAGGACAAAGAAAAGGCAGGTCTAGCTCCCATCCTGTGTCCACCCCACAGCCAATTCCAGTTTCCAAGCCAGGAAAGACTTACCCAAAACACCATGACAAGGTCAAATTCTTTCCCTGCCTCTACCACGTGGATCTTCAGCGACTGCTTGTTCTGAATATTGAGCTCAGGGACTAGAGTAAGGCCAGCTTTTAAGGATATGGTCTTTCTCAATTATCCCTCCTGCCCCTACTTCCCCCCATCCTGCCCTGCATTCCTTACAGGACTGGGGCACCAGATGGGTGATGACGTAGTACACGGTCAGTGGGTAGGTGAGAAGCACAGCCATGGGAGAGTCGAGGCTGAGGCCCCGCCATGTGTAGTAATCCTGCCACGAGCCTGGGGAGAGTGGATTACTGGGGCACCCAGCCTGAACCCCAACCTCTCTTGTCTAATAGCTCCCTTTTTCTCAGATACCCAGGCTTCTGGCCCTGTTGTTCCTGTCCCTATCTCAAGGCCCTTCCAGCTCACCAAAGAGGGTCCTGGGTGGATCTGAGGGCACTGGAGGCATCAGGGAAGGCCCATCCCCCTGGAGAAGCTGGTAGGGATCTCCTGAGAAGATGAAAAGAGGAGGAGCCTGGGGTCAGGGAAGCCCCACCTGACCCATCTTCTCTTTTTTCCAGAAGAGCTGTGTTCCCTGAGAGAGGGCCTAGAACTGCAGTAGGAAGGATGAGAGCCTTTTTAGAGTCAGGGCTACTGGATGGGGTAAGCAGGGTGACCCCTTTGAGGGCTTCAGAGAGGCTTGAAATGGCACTGTTGGTAGGGGTTTGGTGTGTATATGAAGGAGTTATCTGGAACCTGGACAGCATTTCCTTCCCTCTAGACTGAGGGGCCCATGCCTGATGAAAGGCCCCACTCACCACTGAGAAGAAGGCTGAGGGATGGTGTGCTGCCTCGAGGGTGCCTGGGGGTGCCAGGTCCTGGAATCAGCATGCTGAGGTGAGTCCAGTAGCCACGAGTGAGGCCCCGGGAGGCCAGGAAGGCTTCCTTGTTAAAGGTTTCACTGGTCACTTCTGGAGAAGGAGGGGAGGTATTGAGGGCCTGATGGCAAGGCCCCAAGACTTTAGCTCTTCTCAGCCTCCCCCAGGGAATCTGGGTCACAGTCTGTTTCTAGTCAGGGAGGGAACTATTATTTCTGAGAGTCTACAGTGTACCAGGCAGAGAGTCCACACCATCCTTGTAAAAATTCTGTGGGATGCTACATTTGTTTGTATCCCTCTTTTACAGATAAGGAAACTGAGCATCCAAGAAGTAATGTGGTATGTTTTATGTTGCACTGCCAGTTGGTGGTGCAGCTGGGAAGTAAGCATATGAAACCCTACCTGAAAGTCCCCTGAGCTCTCACAGGGATGCAGGCACCCAGTTTTCCATTTCAGAGATCCTTTCTTGCCCAAACCTTATTCCAAGGGTCTAGACTTCAGGTAAAGGCTTTCAGTTTCAGAACCTTGTTTCTAGGCACCCAGGTCCTATCTCAAAGACCTAGTCCCGGTGTTTCCCCAGCCCACTCTGACCTCCTTATGGTACCTGCAGTGTAGGTGAAAGGTAGAGTTGCCAGTTCCCCTGCCCGCTCCATGAAGGCTGCAAGCCTTGGGCACCAAAATCGGTGGCTCACATCATCTGGACATCGCCGCCAATCAGCCCGGAGACAAGCCTCTCCACAGTATAATACGGCACTGCACTGGGGACTGGGGGACATGGGGTGGTAGGCACCTAGTGTTAATCTCTTTAAGTCCTATCTGCTGGCTGACTGCCCTGCAGCTGCCCATATGTCATTTGGCCTGTTTGTCTTATACCCTATAACTTGCCTATATTACCTTGTTTTGTTTTTTTTCCCCATCTTTGTCTTCATATTTCCCTGACCCTCCCTGTCTCTCTGCTGTCTCCAACTGTCCTGGCTTGCTTTTTTTTTTTTTTTTTTTTTTCCCTTGTTAGGGTCTTTTTCTTTGTGGGCTACTCACCAGGGTGTCAGCTTCACTTCAAAGCTGTGCCTGTGACAAACATGGCAGGTTCGAGCCCGAAGGGAGGCAAAGGTGAAGCCTGGCCGAGGACCCCATGTCCGCATTGGGGTCTTTGCTAACTTCACACCCAGTCTTGGGACCAGGCTCTCCAGTTCTCTGAATGGGGGTGGAGATGGCATCAGGATGGATAAGGGGGCTACAGAGTCCAGGCCCCAGACCTCCCCATCCCCTAAAACCAGATTTCTGTACCTATGCAGCTGAGCATCTCCCACTGTAAGCTGTCGGGGCTTTCGGGGGTCCCCAGAGCCCATGGGGCAGGCCATGCTATGGCAGAGAAGAGCATAGGCCCGAGAAGCTAGGTTCTCAGTTCCTGAACCCCAGCCCACATTCCCTTGGACTCCATCTACTAGCAGATCAATGCCCAAGATGGTGCCATGCTCATCCGTCACCAGTAAGAGGCAGGAAAGGTGCAGGGGGGCAGTCTCTGGGGAAAGAGAGAAAATTTGGGAGAGGCAGTAGGGAACAAAGCAGGGTCAGGGGTATTAAACTCAAATGCTGTGGGGGCTAGGTAAGTAACTTCAGTGAGTAAAGTAGACTAAGTGGAGGGGGCATATCTTTTTTAAGGCAACAGCTACTATACAGTACCAGAATTTGCCACATGCAGAAATGTAGACACATTGTCAGAACTTTAGATTTTTAGATTTTTCTTGAGGAAGTGTAAATCTAGATTTTTTTTTTTTTTTTTTTTTTTTTTTTGTACTGGGGATCAAACCTAGGGGCACTTTCCTACTGAGCTACATCTTCAGTCTTTTTTATTTTTTATTTTGAGACAGGATCTCATTAAGTTGCTGACACTCTCAAACTTGCAGTCCTCCTGCCTCAGCATCCTGAGTTGCTGAAATTACAGGCATGTACCATTGTGCCCAGTTCATATGTTTGGATTTTTATTGCTTCCAATGTTTAAATGCTGACTTGAAAAACAAAAAGACATTGTGGTTGATGAAAACACCTTTTTGGGCCAGATGATCCAAAACCACCAGTTTGTGACTCCTAACTGAGTCTGAATGACAGGGGTTGACTTCAAAAGGGGAGGATGGTTGGGCAGGACATAGGGCAGACTGGCTCTGGGTTCTTACCACTCCCGCGTTCCTTTCTCTTCTCAGGTCCCGTTTCATCCTCCACTTTGTAATCTCGGCAGCCATCCTCACCACACGCCTCCTGTTCAGTCTCCTCTGGCTCTCCTGGAGGCTTGGCTTCCTGAGGGGATTCCCTGCTGGTAGGGGCTGGTTCCCCATCCTCCTGTGGTTCCACCTTCTCTGTGCTTGCACCCTCCTCTTCTCCATTCTCTCCTTCTTCATCTTCTTCCCCCTCCTCTTCCCCTCCCTCCCCATCCTCTAGGCTGACAAAGCTGACATAGGGGCTCAGGTCTCGAAGGTGGAGTGGAGGCTCATCTCCCAGGAGTCGGGCAGCCCCCAGGCCTGGTCCAGGGCCTGGCTCTGCCCCTTGCCCCAGGCTGATGCCCACACTACGGTTGGGCAAGACATGGAGCACCCAAAGGGCAGGGTCCTGGGGCAGCCTTCTGATCTGAGCCTCCAGCTGTCGCCAGCGGCCCTCAAGGCTGGTCCCCACAGTCCCTCGTTCTGCCACAAACTTGCGGAACCAGCCAAAGAGGAGAGCAGCAAAATCAAGGAATTCATCCCGGTATCCAGACACAAACTCCATGTCTTCAGGGGGACAGGGCCTGGGCCCAGACTGAGCAGAGGAAGGGATAGGGTAGTGTTGGGAGAGTTTGGGGCTGGGTCACTAAATGGGGGAGAGCGTGGGTTTGAAGGTTATTTAGGGTGGATCTATGGTTGTATATTAGGAACTGAGAGTTGGGTTTTGGGGAATGAGGATGGGAGATCAGGGGTGGAAAAGTTGGGGGGCTGGATTGGAAAGTGGGCTATTAGGGTTGAAGATGAGTACTCAGGGATGAGATGGTATTTTGAGCTCAAAATTTGAGTACTCAGATCCTCTAGAGTTTTAATTAAGGGTCGAGATGAAGTAGGGTTAATCCTATGGAGAAGGGTTTGGTGAGGAAGGACAACCCATTGGTCTATGGGGTATGGGAAGAGGGAATAGGAGCTGAGGCATCCCTGGGGCTTTGGCGTGAGCCCCAGTAGACCTAGCCCCACCCGGTCGCCCCACTCCTCCGGTACCTGCAGCCGCCACTACTTTTCGAAGGTAAATACCTCGGGGCAGGGGGGAGGATCGTGACGTCAGGGCTGCCCGAGCCCACTGCCAGTCCCTCGGGTGGCCACGCCCTCCCGGACTGGGTGCCTTGGCGGGTGGCTGCCCTAGTCAGTGCGTGCGCGGCTGAGCTCAGGCCTGAGTCCTTTGACCGCTTCACCTCAGCCTTGCGAGTGGATCCCGCTGCGACACAGCGGGGGAACAGGGGAAGTGAAAACATGCTGGAGCAGGTGGGAGTCTAGCCGGTCATCCATTTCACAGGTCCGCGGACTGACCTGTGGCGGCCAGAGGGGCTGACATCCCTGAACCGAACTCGATCATCTCGTAGGGTCACTGCCCACCTACCCAGACTCGTCTCAGCCCGCAGTCTGAATTTTCTTTCGGTTTCGTCGGACATTCCTGGCCGTCCCCTCCGTCGACTCTGGGTTAGGCACGAGGCTAAGGAGTACGGCTTTGGGGATTTCCCTGCGGCGGGAGGCAGACGCGGCGCGGGCTCGGAAATACTGACCAGAGGTCGGTTCGGGACAGCGCGAGCGCCGGGCGGAAAGCCGCCGCCGCCGCCTCGCGCCCGCTCCCCAGCCGAGACAGCTCCGACCGCCCCCGCAGTCAACATGAGGCGGGCGGGAGAAGGAAGCGAAAGCCATCCGTAAATTAGCTGGACGCCACACTCCCCGATCTTGAGTCAGGGAGAGGCGGCCCTACACCTAAACTCCCCCGATCCCGGAGATGAGACGGGCCTGGGGACCCCCATTCCTCGCGCTCCTATTTCTGCTTGAGCTGCTGACTCTGCCAGGTTAGTCAGGAGCGGGGTTCGGAGTCCAGATCCCGGAGTCCCCGGAAGGGAATGGGCGAGGGAAGGGGACACTAGGGCCGTGGCATCGAGTGCAGAACTGGGGCGCTGTAAGGCTTCCAAGGCAACTGGGACAAGGGGAAGTTCCTTGGAGACAACCGGGTCCTGGTGGGATTATGGACGTTTTGGGCGAGGGGCATCGGATGTGTGGGTTGAGACTGCGGGCCAGACCCCAAGGTCTAGGGGAGAGGCTGAAGGGACAATGAGTTGGAGACTAAGTAGATTAAGTACATCAGAGGAGATTCTTGGCCTGAGAACAGGTGCCGACCACCTTTATCCCATTCAGGAGACGGCAACGAGGGCAGCGTCACTGGAAGCTGTCTCTGTGGTACTAGAATTTCTTCTAACCTCCCACCATCGTTGCAAACCATGGATCATTTCCGAAAACACCTGAAAGCCTACAGTCACTGTGGATTGTACATCAGGTAGTCTCCTCTCTCACCCGGCAGGCAGTGCCTTCCAGTCAGTCCCTGCCAGTTGTCTCCAGGAATCCTTTCTGGTCAATCCCAAACTCCCTCCGGGTGAACCCTGCCTCGTCTCCGGGTTCTGTTCCTTCTAACTCTGCACCATCTTTTTTCTCTGTTTCACTTCACTGGGGATTTCCAGTCTCAGCAGAAACAACTTTCTTTGGGTGACGTCATGCCTTTGGAATGAGGGAAGGTGCTGAGACCAGGTTCTTCCTCTTACAGGTTCCAACTACCTTTGCGGAATGTATGTGGGCGCATCCAAGACCCATGGGTTCGTGAACTGGTGGGCTGCTTTGATCGCAGAGGTGAGAACTTTGACTTTCCTCCTCAAGCACTGGGCATGGCAGCGTCCACCTTACAATTTCCTTTGCCTCTGTCCTTAAGCCCTGACACACTACATCCTAGAAGCTTCTGATTTTGGCCAAAGTACTTTCGCTTAAGTCCATGTCTACCAAACATCATTTACCATCTTCTTCGTGATTTTTTGTCAATTCTACCACATGTGACGTATTTCACTTAATATTTTTCTTGAAATCGCTATTATATAAAGCATTTTCATGTATAATATAATCGCTATTGTATTTTCCTTGAAATTACTTGAAGGCACTGTTTTCATTTTCCAATAGTTAATTATGAAAATTCAGACATATATAAAAGTTTAAAGAATTGTAAAGTGAACATATGTCCATTACGTAGGCTGCAATATTTGATTTATATACCTATATTTCGCATATAAAGCAAATGTTACAATGTGATATTCACAATATTGATATTACTTCATTTTACTGTATTTGCTTATTGCATATCCTTCTCTAACCACCATTAATCTATCTTATTTTTTAAAAAGTTTTTCTACATTTTTATTGGTGCATTATAGTTATACATAATGGTGGGGGATTTGTTGTTACATATTCATACCTATGCACAATATAACCAATATAATGTGGCCAATTTCACTCCCCAGTATTTCCCCTTTCCTTTCCCTCCTCCATTCTCCTGGGTCCCTTTCTTCTGTTCTATTGATCTCCCTTTGATTTTCATGAGACATCCTTCCCACTTTCATTCCCTTTTTGCTCTTTAGCTTCCACATATGAAAGAAAATATATGGCCCTTGGCCTTTTTAGTTTGGTTTATTTTGCTTAACATAATGTTCTCAAGTCTTCCATCCATTTTCCTGCAGATAACATCATTTCATTTTTCTTTAGATCCATCTTATTTTCTTTCTTTCCTTTCTTCCTTCCTTCCTTCCTTTTTCTTTTTTCCCTCCCTCCCTTCCTTCCTTCCTCCCTTCCTTTTTTTTCTTTCCCTCCCTCCCTCCTTCCCTCCCTCCCTCCCTTCCTTCCTTCCTTCCTTCCTTCCATCCTTTCCCCCCTCCCTCTGTTCTTTCTCTCTCTTTCTTGCAGACTGAACCCAGGGGACTACCTCATTTTTCTTTAGATCCATCTTATTTTTTGATGCATTTCTTTTTTTCTTCCTTTTTGATACTGGGGATTGAACCCAGGGGCACTACCACTGAGTCATAGCCCTATTTCTTTTTATTTTTTATTTTGGGACAGGGTCTCCCTAAGTTGCTGAGGGTCTTGCTAAATTGCTGAATGGCTCCAACCCCATTTATTACCACTAGATCATACCCTTTTTGTCCATTTTTCTACATAACTGTCCTTTCTTCATTCAATCTAAGCACAAAACTAGTTTTTTCCTGAATCTGTGTCTTCTTTCTGAAGGCTCTCATGTCCTATAAAACTGATTAAATAAATTGGTTATGCTTTTCTTTTGTTAATCTGTTTTCTTTTGGGGAGGCATTGGGAGTTAAACCCTGGGGTACTTTATCACTGAGATGCACCTCCAGTTCTTTTGATTTTTTATGTTGAAACGGTCTTACTAAGTTACTAAAGGTTGCTAAGTTGCTGATGCTGCCTTCAAACTTGAAATCCTCCTTCCTCAACCTCCTGAGTTGCTGGGATTGCAGGTGTGTACCACCACACCCAGCTTCAATTTTTTTAAAAAAATTTTTTGTTATAGGGGTGTCAGCCATGGTTTTTGGGATCGATGAGGAAAAGTTACCCCTTTCTCTCTCCTGTACCTCTGTCTGCTTTTCACCTGTTCCCTGATAGCCCTGCTTTCTCACTTCTTTCCTTTGCAGAGTGCGGACCTGAACATGGGGGGAATGTGGTCAACCAGGAGCATTTACCTTTCCCCAGCACTCCAATTCCTGAGCCCGCAGGGGGAACACCGCCAGACATGAACACTGCTACCCAGATGTACCTGCCATCCATTCAGCAGTCTACCCAGCAGTTCAAGCTTCCATCAGGAGCACTGCCTTTGGACAAAGAGCTCACCCACCTAAATGAAACCACCACTTTCACTGTGGGTTATGGCCTGGGAACTGAGTTTAAGGTTAAGGAGAACCAGAGACTGAAGGAAGAAATAGCAGGCACTGCAACTGAGGAATCAGCCATGGTGCCAGTGCTGTCCCTCCTGGTCATTGTCTTCATTCTCACTGGAGTCCTTCTCTATTTGTTGTGCAAAAGGAGGCGGGAGCAGTCTCTCCAGGGCTCTTCAGGTAAACTGGGCTTGTGAACCCCTTCCCCAGGGACCCAGGATTCCTTCCTGGCAGGAGTCCTACCCCCAGTAGTTCTTAGGTAGCTAGAGACCTGACCCTGGAACACAAATATTAACATTTCCTGTGCTATGGAACACAGGTTGTGAGAGAAGAGGCAGCTAGAGATTATGGAGTGGGGAGGGAGGGAAGTCACCAAGGGCCCAGGGACCAGCACTTGGACTTTAAGGTCAGGTAGTGCTTGGCGCATCAAGGAGATGGCAGCTAGACCACACTAGTGGGAGATGAAGCTGTGGAAAAGGGTGAGGATCATTCAATAAATTTACAAATCTTTATTGAGCACTTACTATATAACAGGCCCTAGATGTCTTTGTCTTAGAGTATGATTCCCCAATTTAAACTATTATCCACTTCTCCAACCTGCTTTGATCTCAGAGCTCATCTCTATTTCTTTATCCTTTCCAGATCGGCAACTCCATTATACACTTGTGACTCCAGTCTCTAATGCCTGCACCAAGAAATGAAGTTGATGAAGATAAAATTGATTTATTTTTATACTTCATGTAACTAATCCAACTTCTGACACACATAAGGTACAATATTCAATATTTAACATGTGACTAACCAATCACTACACTTTCTTAGCCCCCCATTCCTGTACTGGAGACTGAACCCAGGGCTTCACACATGCTAGGCAAGTGCTCTACCACTGTGCTACATCCCCAGCACTTTTTATTTTTGAGTCAGGGCCTCTGTAAATTGGCTGGCCTCAAACTTGGATTCACCTGCCTCAGCCTCTGCAGCCTCTGAACAACTGTGACAGGTATGTACCACCATACCCAGCTTTGTCCCCACCTCGCTTTTTTTTTTTTTTTTTTTTTTTTTTTTGGTACAGGAGATTGAACCCAGAGGTGCTTAACCACTGAGCAACATTCCTGGCTCTTTTAAAATTTTATTTAGAGATGGGTCTCACTGAGTTCCTTAGTGCTAAGTTGCTAAGACTGGCTTTGAACTCATGATCCTCCCGTCTCAGCCTCCTGAGCTGCTGGGATTACAGGCATGTGCCACTGTACCCACAAGTTTGTCCCTCTTTAAAAAATAAACCAATGTTATAAAATCTGGGTGCTGAGGGTGTACCTCAGTGGTATAGTGCTTGCTTAGCATGTGTGAAGCTCCAGTTTAAATCCCTAGCACTGCTAAAAAATAAAAACTAAAGGGAAATAAATAAAACCTGCCTTTTATCCTACATAATGACAGCTTAGACAAAATCTACATGTGCTTCTTAACTACTAAAAATTTTTTTTAGCATGCTATAGTGATGTGGTCATATCAGTGTTTACAGCAGTTCAATTCACCATAGCTAAGCTCTGGAACCAACCTGGATACCCTTCAACAGGTGAATGGACAAAGAAAATATGATACATACACACACACACACACACACACACAATGGAATATTTCTCAGCCATAAAGAATGAAATGATGGCATTTGCTGGTAAATGGATGAATCTGGAGATTATCATGCTAAGTGAAATAAGCCAATCGCCCAAAACCAAAGGCTGAATGTTTTCTCTGATATGTGGATGCTAATGCATAAGAAAGGGAGGGAAGAATAGAAGTACTCTGGATTAGACAAAAGGGAATGAAGGGAAGGGAGGGAGGATGGGAATAGGAAAGACAGCAGAATGAATTGGATATTACTTTCCTATGTTTTATATGAATTCACTACCAGTGTAACTCCACATCATGTACAACTAAAAGAATGGGAACTTATATTCCACATATGTATAATATGTCAAAACAAATTCTACTGTCATATATAACTAAAAAGAATTAAAAAATAAATATAAAAAATAAATAAAAATTATTTTTAGGATTTGGGTGGTAGTGCACACCTGTAATCCCAGTGACTTGGGAAGCTGAGGCAGGAGGTTCTTAAGTTTGATGCCAGCCTGGACAATGAAGCAGGACCCTGTCTCAAAATAAAAAGGACTGGGAATGTAGCTCAAGAGATAGAATGTTCCTGGGTCAATTCCAGCACTACAAAAAATTTTTTTTTTTTTTAGAATTATTGACTCTTTTCTGTATAGATATTTGCTTCAGGCCCTTGCCCCTTACCATGACTCCTGTCTTCATTTTACTGGTTATGGTCCCCGCCTAGTCACAAGTCTCCCTGCACACTACATCAGCGGTTCCTCTCCAAATCCACACCAAAGGTCTGGGGCTCTCCCACTTTTCCTCCTCAGTGGCTTTGTGCTGATGCTGTTCAGGTTGGGTTTACTTCTTCAATCCCTTGCATAATTCATATATACCCCAGTAAAGAATCTGATTTATTTAAAAAAAAATTGCTGTTGCTTTTATTAATAAAACCCTTAGTTTTTGTTTTGTATATCTTCCAGTAAGGAAGAACATATCTTCATTAGGCTATCTTTGGGAGCCTGGGGCAGGGGCATGATGGACATGAGGAAGTGGGTTTGGCAACTGAATGTCCATCTCCTGAACTTGCTAAATGCAAAGCAAGAGCACCCTGCTGGAGGACTCAGGCCACATCTGTGGGCAGGACTGGGCTTTAGTTTCTCCATTTCCACCTTCTGGTCCTTGTCTTAGTCTTCTCTGACCAGCAGAGCATGTATGTTTCAGTTCCTGTTCCCCATCCTGCAAGCTTCTAAGTTCTGCCCAGGGTGCAGGTCATGGTCTCCCTCCACACTCTGGATACACCTCCTTGGTTTAGTTCTCCAGCATCTGTTCACAGGTGCGGGCCACATCACTGAGCTTGAGGCGGGCATAGTCTACTCGCTTCAGAGCCATCTGACAGTCCTTCCTTGAGGAGTAGCTGGAGCCCTCATGGGGCTGCCCAGTGGCCACCTACAAGACAGTTAAGATTGATCAGTGGAGCCCCACCTCCCTTACCTAACCCCCAACCAAACATTAGGTTTCTTGTCTCATTTCTTTCCTGAGTTTGATCTGTTAAGCAGCCTGGTAGGTGAGTAACTAAGGCAAATCACTTAACTTCTGTTAACATCATCTATGAAATGAAGGTGAAAATAACTACTTTTTAGAGTTGTTGTAGGATAAGGTAATGCTGAATGTCTGGCACACATAAACGTTAGGAGATAGTGGCAGCTGTCATAAGGACCTTGGAACCCCCTTAATCCTGTCCCTTTTCTTGGGATATAAGTATGTGGGGTCTCATTCCTAGAGATCAGGACGTTTGTAGGAACACAGTTTGTGGCTTTAGTATTGATTACACCACTCTCTCAGGCACTTCCCCATACAGTGGTTCAGGCCTTTACTTCTTTTCTTTGGGGGAGGAAACAAGTCCTGGAAGGAAGGTTTCGGTCCTCCAGTTGGGAAGGCCTGATTTTGCTCAGCTAATGCTCCACTTAGCCTAAGGCTAAGGCTAAGGTTGCGAGAGGGTCCGCAGGCGCACAACACGACCCTGACACACCCACCTGGGTGAGGTAGCGGATCTGAGCCGATAGCTCCGCCTCCACGTGCTGCACCGAAGCAGTGAAGGCTGCCGCCTGCCGGTCTAGGAGCCGCTCATTGGTTTTTTCCTTCGATAGTTCCAGGATCACTGTACCTGCGGTGGCGGAGAGAGAACGGGGCTCACTGGAGAGGGCGGGGCTCACTGGAGAGGGTGGGACTAATCAGAGATTGGCAGTATAGCCCCGCCCCAACGACAGCTGCTCCCACCCCACTTTCGCCGCGCACGCGCTTAGGATCCCTCCCTAACCACGCGCCGAGTCTCGGGTCAGCGCATGTGCGCGCAGCTCCGGCTCGTTTTCGGCTCTCTGTCTTTCGCTCGTCGCATTCCGAACCTGCATTCTGGAGGATGGCGCCGATTTCCCGTTCGATGTCTTCCAGGGCGCGTAGTCGCTCGTTCGCCAGGCTGTAGGTAGCCATCGTCCCTCTGGGAAACCTCCACAGGATTTTGTCCTTCTGCTCAGTGCAACGCTTGGGCCCGGAAGTGGTTGTCGGTTTGCGCCTGCGTAGAGAAAACTAACGAACACTACAGTTCCCAGGGTTCCCAGCGCATTCTCGCCCTTCTCTGTCCACTTAGGGAACTACCACTCCCAGGGCGTCCTGCGCCTGACTGCGTCTGCGCCTCCACCGCGGACCACCTGTGTTTCGGGGTGATGTTGAAATAGCCCCTGTTCTGAGACCATTCAGACTTGTCCGCCTTCGTGCCACTGTTTTGTGGACCATACTTAATTATTCTATAAGGATTTATTAAGTGTCTGCTGGGTGCTAGGTGATGATTGGATTTATAGGGCATTCCTTAAGACTGGATGGCCATGGGCCCTTTGTCTGCCAACCACGCCCGAGGAAAACTTGACTTGGTGAGTGTTACATTATTCTCCCTAGGACTTTTCTCTGACCGCGAGTCCAAACGCAGCACAGACTATTGATGTATTTATTTTCTGTTGCTGGCACCCTCCAGCCTTTTCCTCTTTCCTTTTCTGGTTACTTATAAGCTGGGATCAGGGGATATAAAGATGAATGAGGTGGACTCTCATGTGACAGTTAAATAGATGTTTTGTTAGAGATATGCTCAGGGTGTATCACAGGGAGTCCAGAGGAAGGATTCTTGGAGGAACCGCTTCTTGAACTGAATCCTCAACGATGAGAGGTTGAAGTGGAAAAGGGAAACAGCATAGGCAAGAGCAGGTAAAAGGGCTTACCACATTTGGAATCCAGCAAGGGGTTCAGTTTGAACGGAGTGTGGTGGTGGTTAGGTGTGACACTGGGAAAACTGAATGGGGAGCCAGATCAGGAAAAGGCTTGTAAGCTAAGTAATTTGGACTTTATTCTGAAAAAATTTGGGTACCTTCGAAGGAATTTTAGAAAGTGTTTTATAACCAGATTTACCTTTTTGAAAAGATCACTCTCTACAGCTTATAGATCATCAAGAATGAAACTAAGGTGGTGGCCACATGCCAGTAATTCCAGGGACTCTGGAGGCTGAGGCAGGAGGATTCCAAGTTTGAGGCCAGCCTGGGTGATTTAGACTGTGTCTCAAGATAAAAAAAATTTAAAAGGGCTGGAGATGTAGCTCAATGTAGATTGCCCTTGGGTTCTATCTCCAGTACTGGGGGAGGGTTCCAACTACATTTTTTTCTCTCTGAGACTCAGCACACTTAATTTTTTTCTCATAAAACCATTGGGTGTGGGTAATTCAGTGCTCCACAAATCATACAGGGACCTAGGCTTGCAGTGCACCTGGGCCATCCTTTAGGGTCCTATCCTCGAAAGTGTGGTCTGCAGTTTAGTAGCAGTGGCATAACTTAGAAACTTGTTAGAAATGCAGAATCTCAATCCCCATCCTAGACCTACTGAATCAAGTTTGTGGGTTTTTTGGGGTGTGTATGTGTGTTTGGTGCCAGGGATTGAACCCAGGGGCATCTAAACACTGAGCCACATCCTCAACCCTCGGGGTCTTGCTGAGTTGCTTAGGACCTCATTAAGTTGCTGGTTTTGAACTTGGAGTTCTCCTGCCTCAGCCTCCCGAGCTGCTGGTATTGCAGGTCTGTGCCACTGTGCCTGGCCAGTGTTTGTGTTTTAAGATCCCCAGGTGATTTGTACGTGTAGTAAAATTTGTGAAACACATTCTAGAGTATGTTCAAACCGTTGGTCCCATTCCTGGGTTGCAGCTGGCAGAAATGGGGAGAGAAAATGTGGAGGAGGCAGACCTGTCTCAGGCAAGTGACCCATATTATTTCTACTCACATCCATTGAAGAAAACTTGGTCATATGGTCTCACCTACCTCTGAGGTTCAGGGAAATAAATTTTTTTTCCTAGGTGGCCAGCTGTTGTTCTATTACTATGAAAGAATAGATTTTTAGGGAATAGACTCACAAATCAAAATTCTCAATTATGCAGGCAGAATAAAGGCATTTTCATATTCACAAGCTCTCAAAATTTTTCTATGCATCCTTTTATATGCATTCTTTCTTAGGAAGTTATTAGACTTGAACCAGAAGAGGAAGATATAGGATCCAGGAAGTAAGCCTTAATTCATGAGAGGTGACTGGGAACTCCTGGGTTACAGCTAGGGGAATTCCAGGACAGCAGGTGGAAAGAATAGCTAGTTCATTAGCAGGATCCTGGAGAGATTGCTTTAAGGAGATGAAAGAGATGAATATTTTAAATTGTTCAAAATGTAGACTTTTTTGGAGGAGAGTATGGCACTGAATTAGTGATAAATTCTGACAATAAGCAAATTTTAAAATGCCAGTTAAGGGAAACGGTTGTATAAGAACAGAAAGGTAATCATAACATACCACATGACTCAACCATAAATAATCTTTGCATAACCATATTAAATTCAGAATTTTGGTCTGATCCCAACTGATAATATAATTCCCTTTGGAGAATGGGGGATGGGCGCAAGATGAAAGCTGTTCCCTGGTGATTGAGTTCAGTCTTTACCTTTTATGGTGGGAAGCCATAGATGCTTAAAATAAAAATCAAGAAGACAAGTAGGTTTGGAGATGTGGAGATAATGTCAACAGAAACATCTAAAGGAAGTGAAAGTAGTTGCCTCTGAGGAGAAAGAGATTTTGAGAGGGATGGGTTCTGCTTTATAATGTAATGTGTTTTGTAGTACTATTTCACTCCTTAAACTATGTGCATATATTACTTGGAAAATAAAAAGTTAGTTATACCGGGCATGGTGGTGCATGGCTGTAATCCCAGAGACTCGGTAGGCTGAGGCAGGAGGATCGCAAGTTCAAAGCCAGCCTCAGCAACTTAGCAAGACCCTGTCTCTAAATAAAATATTTTAAAAAAGGACTGGGGATGTGGCTCAGTGGTTATGCACCTCTCTGTTTAGTCCTTGGTACCAAAAAAAAAAAAAAAGTCAAGAAAAAGTGAGAGAGGAAATAGAGACGTACTTTACTGTGAAAAAGACCTAAGTGTGGAGGAGAGTTTGGTTTCGTCCCTTCCTCCTTTTTCTCCTTTCTTCCTCCCTTCAATTGAAAGACTTGTGTGGGTTTATTTACTGTGAAGGAAGAGCTAGTGAAGGAGGGGTGGGTGGAAGAGAAGGGGCTGGTTCATTGAATCTAAACCTCTGAGGAGGTGGGAAGGGAGCTGTGAGCACAGGTGGAATGATTAACTTTGAACCAAATAAGCATCATAACCTTGGTGAAAATTGGAAAATTGGTGTAGATGTCAGTGTTTATAGGGGTGGGAAGTTGAAATCATTCATTTTCTTTGCCTAATCTCTATGAAAAGCAGAAGTTCCTAAAAGGAAGGTGGAGAATTAGTAGGATGGGAGCAGGAGAGGGAGGTGACCAAGGACATGGAGAAGGGACAAGGGTTATCAGAGACAAGGGTTATCAGGTATCAAGGTCTCAGCTTAGGTTAGAGATTTATGGTAGTAAATTTATGGTAGTCCTAAGTTGATACCTGGGGCCTAGCATAGTGTTGGCAACTAGGATGTGTTCAAAAATATTTGTTGAATGAAAAAATAAGTGTGGTTGTATGATTTCTCAAGTAGTGCCTATCAGCTCCCTGTTAGTGGAAAGGGGCAGGAGATAGTGGTACAGATCCAAGGGTGGGGTTTGAGAGAATTGTGAAAGGAGAAGAAATTGAGTATGCTGATAAGATAGTGGTTGATCTAATGATCTGGAAGTGTAGGCTGGAAAGAAGAGGAAGTGTCAAGTTGTGAAGGGACCAAGAGCTTTGTAATAAAAAACTTAAGCCATTAAAATGTCAAAGTACATTTTACTGTCATGTATAACTAAAAAAAACAAATAAAAATAAAAAAGAAGCCATTAAGAAAGTGATTATAGCTGACTATCTTAAAAATTTGTGTATTATTAAAAATACTAGAAGCATTATACAGGCACATACCTGTAATATCTCAGCAATTTAGGAGGCTTAGGCAGGAGGATGGCAAATTCAAAACCAGCCTCAGCTGCTTAGTGAGGCCCTAAGCAATTTAGTGAGACACTGTCTCAAAATAAAAAACAAAAAGGGCTGAGGATGTGGCTCACTGGTTAAGCACCCCTGGGTTCAATTCCTGGTACCAATAATAAATAAATAATAAAAAACAAAATACTAGAAGCAAAATGTTTGGGATTAGATAAAGGTGAACATGTGTGGATGTAGTGGTGCACACCTGTAATCCCCACCACTGAGAAACCTGAGGCTGGAGGATCATAATTTTGAGGCCAGCCTGGGGAATTTAGTGAGACCCCTGTCTCAAAATAAAGGAAAGGACGGGATGTAGCTTAGTGGGAAGGTGCTTGCCTAGCATGCATGAGGCCATGGGTTCAATTCCTATACCACAAGCAAAACAAAAACCTTGTATCTACAAGGACAATTATTCTAATACTGTTTGAATTAGCAAAATAGTGGACATTCAGTATGTTCACTAGTAGGAAGCTGGTAAAAATAAATGATATCTAGGCAATGAGGAAATCATTCTTTAAAAGAATGAGGTGGATCTATATGTATTGCTTAAGGAATGCTCTTCTAGATACACTATTAAGTGAAAAGGTGTAGAAGAGTTCATAATATGCTAGTCTTTGTATTTAATATAAGCTAGTGAATACATAAATCCACACATGACTGAATATGAAATGTATCCTTGGAAGGATAATCAAGGAACTAGCAATAGTGGTTGTCTCTGGAAAAGAGAAATGGAAGGATAGGAAATAGGCAAGGAGGGAGCCTTATTTTCATTGTTTACCGTTAAATGCTGTTTGAATTTTTAAAAACCATGTTGCATGTATTACTTCCTAAAAAGCATTAAAAACATTTAAAAGCTTAAAAACGATTGTTCTCAAAGTGTGTTAATTATACATCTAGATTCATGAATTCTTCATGGGGGCTCCTGACTTAGAATCCAGGATGGTAGAACTAGACTGTGGATCATTATTGTGCCTCCCAAAGTGTTCTCATTCACGTGAAGCAATTGGAGATCCATGGGCTTAGAGGTCAAGGAGCAGGGTCATGGCAGTCAGAGGGATGCCTGATCCTATGGTGGGGTAAGCAAGATTATCGGCATTTTGGCAGCATTTAAAGCCTGTGGATAAATGATTTAGCTACATGTATAAGCTTTGATATAGACTAAGGGCCTATAGACTTGTCCCTATTGCCTCTAACTGGTTGTTCCAGTCCAGGGTCTCCAAGTCCCCAAAACATGCTCTGTTCCTTTCAGCCTTCACATTTGGGTTGCCATGGTCCAGAATGCTCATCTCTGTGTGGTCTCTTAACTCAATTCTCTGTCAGTTCTCTGCTTAAAGGTCACTTCCTCCAGGGAAATCATCCCCAAACCCCAGACTCCCTGTCATGTGTTTTCACAACTCCTGTACTTCTCCTTGGAACACAGATACTGTAATTTAATAGATAGGGAATGACTTAATATTTGTTTTGGCTCTACTTTTGTGTCCCTCTATCATGCCCAGCACATATACTTAAATCAAAATGAGTTTGAGCTGGGCATGTTGGTGTACTCCTGTAATCCCAGAAACTCAGGAGGCTGAGGCAGGAAGATCGTGAGTTCAAAGCCAGCCTGAGTAATTTAGCAAGGCCCTCAAATGCTGGGGATGTGGCTCAATGGTTAAGCACCCCTGGGTTCAATTCCTCATACAAAAAAAAAAAAAAAAGATGAGTTTATGGAATGAAGGAAAGAGCTTTAAGAGATAAGGTCAGTTACAGGTGTGGCAGTGGATTATGGAGGTGAGAAATACTCCTGGAGTGTTGCTTATTTCCTTAATCTAGCCTGGAGGTTGGGCCAAGCCTCATGGAGTCTCTGATGCATGTCCCAGGCATCTCAGGAACAGCACTAGGATGTTGCTTCTAGAACTTGGGCCTACAGCTGCATGCATGACTCTTGGCTGATGAAAGTTTCAGCTTCTGTGTTAGAAAGGAGATGTCATTCATGTGGCTGCTGTCTGGTGAAGTGTGCAGATGTGGTCCCACTGAGCCCCAGGAGTGGACTACTTGAGCAACCATAAGAAGTGGAAATGAAACCAGCTGGGTCACAACAGGTCACAATGCTGTCCTTTGTCGTCAGCCATAACAGGGAAGAGCTTGTCCTGTTTAGCTCCTGGGAGCATCTAGTCTGTGGGGAAGTTAGTTATTATTTCCCCTGTAAATGACTACGTTTACTTTGTAGCCTTACTAAACTGTACCCTTGTGTGTGAAGTGACCAAATCAAGATTCAGTGTTTACTTTGCCTTTGCCACAGGCACACAGAATCATTCAATAAACATTTATTGATAGCCTTGTGTCAAGTACCCTGAGGGTGCAGAAAAGAATTGTAGACATGTATACTACACACTGAATACTACAGGGAAAACACACACAGTCATGCCTATTAAAAGGTTTATTTTCATGTTTATGCTCAGAAATAAACAGTTTTGCCTCCACAGGGTCTCATCTTAGAGGAATGGGAGGCAGGCAGTAGATGGAGGGGGGCAGGTATGTTGGTGTGAAGTTGAATATGAGAATTCTTTCTTCCCCTTTCCCTACTCTCACTCATTTTCAGTGTCCCCCTCCAAACAATTTAGGTATGAACACAGCTTGCTACCCATTGGGTGACTAGGGAAGTGGAGCTGTAGTCAAAAGATTAATGCCCACTTTCAACAAGTGATGGGTCCAGTGTGTATCTGGGGTAATGGGGAAGTGAGAAAAGGGGTTGGTTGAAGAAACTGCTGGATGGTGGGGAAGGAAAAGAAGCAGGGACACCTCCAGCCCCCAAGATAGTGGGGATCTTGGTCCTGCCCCTACCTCTCCCAGCACCATCCACTCCCTTCTTCCCCCTTCCTAGCAGAATTGGTCATCATAATCGTCGTCCTTCATCCCTTTCAGCCGAAGCCGGGCAAAATCCTCAAACACAATGTCATCATCTGTGGCATAGCTTAGAGGTAGAAAGGAGAAGGATGAGGTGAAGGCTTCTGACCCTTCTTTATGTCTCCTCCTCTGTTCCTCACCCCCTCCCAGGGGCAGAGGTGTTGGAGCAACAATGGAACCAGAAGGATTTGCAAGGGATGGAAAATGAAAGAATTAGGGAGCCCTACAAGGCTAAGTTATATTCAACCACCCTTTTCCCCACGAAAGAAAACAAATAACCCCAGGAGGTATGAGGGTGGATTTGGACATTATGGGAATCTGCAAAGAAGGTCAAAGTAGGACGGTATGGCTGTGGGTTTCTTACTTGGTATCAAATTCAATGAGGTTGGTATCCACAGGGACATCTGTTTCAGGAGCAGCTGAGGGGAGAAGAGTGGGTGGGTGGGTGAGTGGGTGCTGGATCAGTGGGTACTCCACTGATCTTGTTTCAGGCCTTCCCTGCAGGGTGCAAGGTGGGCAGAGTGCTCACCTGACTGAGGTCTGGGGAGGGTGATGTGGTCATGGGGCTTGGGGTGCATAAGAACAAAAGGCAGCTCCACGGAGACATCCCTGGGGGGAAGGGGAGAGAATGCATGAAGAGGACACAACCATGTGGAACCAGAGACGACCACTGTGACCCCTATCAGGATCTACCATACTTACCCGCCTCGAGACACTACCAGCTTCACCTTGACCCTGTAGGACACCAGGATTCCCAGCACCTCCTTGTTGGCACCCTCCTTCACGCTGCAATTATGGGGAGATGTTGGATCAGGTGGCCCATTGCCTTGTTACCTAGCACAACCCTGTAGCTTCCATCAGGATTCTGAGGTGGGCTACAAACTCACACTATACCCCGGAGCTCCAGCAACATTGGCAAAGGATACCACGGTGTTACCCTGCTCAGAACCTTCCTGGGCCCTCGTCTCTGGCAGTAATAGCTCAGTCTTTCTAACTCGAGAGCCTTATAGGTCCTGTTTGCCTCACCTCTTCTCCTGTGGTTCTTTCTCACTCTGCTGGCCCCCAGGCCTGCTGTATGCAATGTGTACCCAGTGCAAAGTTGCCAGCTGGGGTTTGATCCAGCCCTTTGTGAAGTTCTGGACCAATGGGGCTGCTCTTGCCCAAGGGCACAGGGCACCTAATAATTCCTTAGACACACTGGGCCTATCCCATCTTTGAGTCTTAGGGCTTGCAGTTCTTTCTGCTGCAACACTTGGACTGCATATTCGCAACACCTCCTTCCTCAGTCTTCACCTCTGGCTACCCTATTTAAAATCAGTGCAAACCTGCCCCTCTCTATATTTCCAGTCTCTGCTTGCTTTTCCTCCTTAACACTTGTCCCTTAACACGATATATATATAAAATTATCTGATCATCTGTCCTCTCCTAGGAAAACAAGAATTTTTTTAAAATTTTGGTCTCCTGTTCACTGATACCTTCCTGGCATCTAGGACAGAGCCTGACACACAACCAGCACTGAACAGAAAGTCTGTCTCCTACTCCACAGGCCCTCAGCCCCGCCTCACATGGTGCTGGAAGCCAGGTTGGTGTCCTCATGCTTGAGCTTCCCATCCAGGGCAAGACCACGCTTCTCCCGGTTGTCACTGAGCAGTGGGGTTATGGTGTACACCTTACAGAACGTGGAACTGGGAGATACCTGGTCACTTGGGGAAACAAATGGACAAAACACTTAGGCTGGGCTGGGTGACAGGGCAGCCTACCACCCCCAAGCAGCATCTCCTTTTCTGTTCCTTTGGGCACATGTTACAAGGGGTAGGTTTTGGCTCAACCTGCTCAAGGAAATTAACAACTCATAGGTACCTGACTGGAAGGAACACCCTTAGAAGTGAGATGGTTCAGGAAAAGTTCTGCCTTATACCTCATATTCCCCTGGGCCTACTCTAAGATTGGGACCCCCCAGGCCTGCTGTGATACTTACTCTTGTTCAAGTTGAGCCACGGGGCACTTGTACTGGGCAGTGCTGAAGAGGCAGATGTCGGCATATTGTCTCACTGTGGGGCAGGGGTGGAACAGCTCTGGATGGAGTGCAGACCTACTACTGCACCACCACTCCAGACTATGTGGTGTGGACCCCAAACCCCAGCACACCCCTACCTCCTACCCATAACACACAGCCCTCTCTGCAGCAAACACAGAAGCCCGGATATCATTCTTTAAATTCACTGTGCCCTGGTAGGTCTCCCACACTTGGATATGGCCTGGACTGAAATCATAACAGAAGACACTTTGCAGGGACTCCCTCCCACAAGATACCCCTCCCTTCCAACCCCACCACCTACCAGAGACTCTGATCTTCTTAACGGTCTTGGTAGAGTTGTTGGTGACGTGGACATTGACATTGAGGGGCTCCCCATGGTAGTACAGCTTTTGAAGGGAGGGGCGTTGTCACATGAATTGTGCTTGTTTTTGACTGGTCCCCTTCTTGGTGTGCTCCCTCCCCTGAGTCCTAGCCCGTAGCAACTCCACACCCAGCAGAGGCAACTGTGTTTAAAAACACCATTCTGCTTGTGGCTTCACCCCTGCCCCCAGGGTCTGTTCTGCCTTTCGGGCACTTGCATCACTCTCTAGCACCCCACCTCCTTGTCCAGGGAAGCCTCAAGGTGCAGGGACCTGTCAGACATGAGGAAGTGGCGTGTAGTTTCAGCTGAGGGCTGTGGGCCGGGTTTCTCTGGGGCAAACTGCACCTTTCGGATCACCAGTCGCACAGAGTTCCTGGGGTTGTGGGGAGAAGGAAAGGGATCAATCCCTAGACACCCAAACCTCCCTCTCACATCCCACAGGGGCCTGGGGCTCCAGGAAGTGGGAAAGGAATAGTTAAAACCACAGAGGAGCTTGCTTCCCTCACCTTTTGTGGCTTTTCTCTTCTAGTGATTTGGCACAGAAGGCTCGAATCTCAAAGTCTACCCCGCAGGCCTTGGGAGGGGGAAGGAAAGGCTGTATCTTACCCAAGACTCCTGCGCTTACCTCCACCACTCCCCTTCCTTCCTCCATGCTTCTCTTGTCTTGGGCAGGGACTCTTGCCCCATCACTATGAGGAGTGTAGGGACTATCTTCCCTACGCTGCCTCACTGCGGCCTGGCACCTAGAGGCTTGTTCATGGTAATGCATGGGGAACCCCTGTATCCACATACATGCAGGTCAAGAGCAGGAGGCAGTGTCATACGTGCAGTGACTATCTCCCTCTAACATACCTATGGGCTGGGGGGTACCTCCCTGTCCACCCCTGCCATTCACCCTTTGCTCAGTTGTACTCTGGGCTCTTGCTCAATTTTGTTTTGTTCATG
This sequence comes from Sciurus carolinensis, assembly GCF_902686445.1. Classification (NCBI taxonomy): domain Eukaryota; kingdom Metazoa; phylum Chordata; class Mammalia; order Rodentia; family Sciuridae; genus Sciurus; species Sciurus carolinensis. Next base: position 54,211,960 of record NC_062215.1, on the reverse strand, counting down.
TGTCCTCAGAGCCATTCCTTCCATACCTTCCCTGTGTCCTCTGGTCCTGGCTGCAGTGTGACAGAGCAGGGTAGATTCTGGGGTATCTGTGACAGAGGAAAAAGGGAAACTTCAGTCCTCCAGAAAGCCCCATATTTTCCTCCCAATCTCAACTTAAATGGCTGGACAAAGGGCACCTGGGGATGAGAAAGGAAGAAGAAAGAGGTCCCAGGGTAATGAGGCTTTGTGGGGCTCCAGGAAGTGGGGAATGGTTAAACCACAGAGGAAGTTACTTCCTTGAAGGGTGGTGAATCTAGGGCACCTGCCTTACTTGTTCCTTCTAGATCTACTCAAAATAGATGCCTCACCCCTTTTGTCCCAACACGGTCCCAGACCCCTTGCCCAGCAGAGGGTCGGGGGGCATCCTCACTGTGAAAAAAAAGGGGTGGGCATGCTGGCCCAGCTTCCTCAGCAGCCGGTCCTGCAGGCGGGTGGGGGGCCGGGGTGGGTTGGGCATTGGGGGGAAGGCCTGGTAGGTGGCGATGAACAGGTCTTTGCGGAAGGACAAGCCCAGCACATCCAGGTCTTCGCGGCCATAGCGGAAGGCGCAGGTGAGGGTCACAAACACTGGCAAGGGAGGGCAAGGTGGGGTGGTCAGGAGTACCCCTTTCCCCAAACCCACACCAGTACCTAAGAGCCATAGCTCCTTCCATGGCAGCATAAGACTTCCTTCAGTCCTACTCCTGGTTTCTGCCTCAGCCCTCCATCTTTCTGTGGCACGTTCTAATGCCAGCCCATCTCACTCTTCTCCTCCCCCACTCCCCTCAGGCCCCTTGGATTTGGGGCTGGTACCTTTGCGGTCCTTCAAGTAGTCAGGATCCACGAGCACCACACCATCTAGGAAAAGGACACATAGGCTTATTTCCTGAAGGGATTTCTTCCCCATTCCTGGGCCTAGGAACCTCCTCCCCTCTTGGGAGCTAAGCTGTCCCCTTCTGGACAAACTTACCTACAGGATCCACTTTGTCCAGGTGATCTACAAAGTCCCGCTTGCCCAAGTACACGGTGAGCTGAGGATGTCAAGGGGTCACAGGGAGGATTGGGGAGGATGGTGACAAGGCATCAAAGCCCTCAAAAGTGGCTGCCCTGCCCTGGGCCTGGGCTGGGCTTTCAAGGAGTTTCTCCCAGTAATGTTGGAAGGTGGGGGTGGCAGGTTTCCCAAACTATCCAACCAAACTTAGGCTTTTTAGCTGCTCTCTTTTTTCTCACCTGTGTCTTCCAGGTAGGTGTATGCATTTGGGAGAGTCCTCAGGGAGGACAGCCTGATCAGCCGGTTAAACAGTGCTAGCCTCATAAGGTCTCCTTAAGGTGCTCTGGGATAAACAGACCATAGCCTGGGGGCTATTTTTCCCAACCCCAGGCTCACTGGGTTGGCTCCTGAGAGGGTTACAAGCACAGCGCTTGCTTCTGGCTCTTTTTCTTTGGTGTTGCTTAAGGACTTGGGCCTGTCCCCACCCAGCCCTGTGGCTGGCTCAGGCTGAGCAGCCTCTGCAGCAAGGGGCTTCAGGAGGCAAAGGAAGTCAGCTCTTAGCTGTCACAGGAAGTGGGGAGCTAGTGTTGGGGACTGTCTAGGGGCAGGCTGGTGGCAGGGCCCAGGGAGGGTCAAAAGGGTAAGTACTTTGGGTGACTCACCTTGCAGTTAGGACTCGACTTCTTGAAGACCCTAACAAAACAGAAAGGGAAACCCCACTGCCTCCCTCAGACTCAGCAGGGACCCCCATACCAGGACCTTATCCCTCCTGGGCCTGAGAAGCAAAGCTCACCCCTATCCCTGGCTGGAGACTGCCCAGCCCCATCCCTCCCACTTTCTGATAAGTTCCTTATATTTCTCACATGTCAGCTCATTGAGGCTAGTTGCCAGGGCAAATGCTCCTTCTCGTGTCCTTGGTCCACCCTTACTAGTCCCCTTCCATCCACAGTAATGACCACTGGTTGCCCCAGGAAACATCCAGACTCTTCCCAGAGGGGACCTGAATGGGCAAGCTGTAGCAGTGTCTGAGTCAGAACTAACCATTTTTCCATGTGGCCTCCAGCTCCAATAACAGTTGGGGTATACGGAAGAGCAATGGCTCTAGCCCTTGCCCCTCAAATGGTTTCTACCACAGGAGCTATTTTCTATTAACCACTAACTGTCCCCATCTCTGAGCTCAGCAGCTTAAAAACCTATTCATCTTTCAAAACTTAGCTCAGATATCACCTCTTTTAGGATGCAGATCCAGCCTAGACCCTAGCCTACTCCTCCTTTTTGGTGAATCCTGTCACATCTTATTCATATTTTACTTGTGGTGTGACAGCACACAACAGCAGTTAGCCCTTTCTGTCTCCTTAGACTGTGAGTTCCAAAGCCTTGTTCATTTAGGCATCCCCAGTATAGTAGTAGCCACATGATAAAATTCATGATGCTGGCTAACATTTATTGGGTGAATACTTCATGCCCAGCACTGTTCCAAATGTTTCAAATATGTTATTTAATGCTCTTAACCCAGTGATGCAAGTTCTGATATCTTTATTTTACAGGTAAGGAAATTGAGGCATGGAGATATCAAGAATTTTGTCTAAGGTCACAGAGAGTAAAGGGTGGAATTCACATACAAACTGAGGCAGTTCAGCGTCTAGTCTCTGCTTTTAATCACCAAACTGCTAACACTATCTTTTGTAACATGCATCAATAATTTGTCAAATTGAAGGACACTTTCTACTCTGATGCTGAAACAACCTAAGCTGTGACTCTAACCATTGCTTGGGGTTAGGGAAGTATCTGATTCCCGTGCTCTGGCCACTTGTGAGCTTGTTCTTTGAAGCACCTTCCAATCCACTCTGCCTAAGCAGCAATCCCTAGAAAGGGCCCCCAGATAACAGAAATTGAAATTCTGCCACCACCTGTTTCTGTTATAACTTCCTTGTCCCTTTTTCCCTGAAGACCAAGCTGTTCAAAGGTCAAATGGCTAAGGGTATGGAGGGCCCCAGGTATCCCCAACAATAAAGGAGTGTAAACATGGACATGGTGGCAGCTAGAATAAGCACCCTACCGTATGTTCCAACTTGGTGGCTGATTGCTAAGGCATCATCCAGGCTCTCCCTGCCCTCAGCTTCTGGTTTTCCTCTGTCCCAGTGTTTCCTCCCACTAGGAAGCCCTGGCAAAGGGCTGCAACAGCCACAATCAGTTGGCCAACTGGAGTGTGGCTCTGGGTCAGTTGCCCTGGAGCAACTACAGGACAACTGCCTTTTGGATCCTAACCCAGCCACCTCTTGCCAGGCTAGGGAGTGGAAGCATGCACACAGTGAAGTTGGCCAAGGAGGCAGAGTATGGGAGGACCAGGGAGGTGTCTGGGGTGGGGGAGTAGCTGAAGCAGATGCCCCTTTGCACTTCCTGCTATTCTCTCCATTTCCTATGGCCCAGAATTTGATGAGGGTGCAGGGAATTATGCCAAGTCAGCAGTCCACTTGGGTCCACCCGTCCCCCTTCATGAACCACATAACGGAAACCAGGGGGCCTCCCTCAAATTTGTGACTTCCCCTTTCTGTGGGGTATTTAACCCCTAATCCAAATGTCAGTCTTCCCTCTGATTATCTCTCTCAGATACTAGTCCTCTTGATGCTCAGAAACCTGAATTCTCACGTTCCATGGATGGGGGGAATGATAAGATGTTTTGCAGAACAAGTGACCAAGCCCCCATTCCTGATCCTCTCTGGTTTGAGGTATACAGCCCCAGTCTTTTCTTCTTTTGCTCCTACTTCCCTGGGACTCAGGCATACACCCTCTGCCCCCTTGGGGTGTTGGTCACAACAGGAAGTGGATTTTGCTAGAGACCCAAAAAAAAAAAAAAAACCAAAAAAAACCGAGAACTTGGGGTGTCAGTGGAAGGAAGGAGCCTCGATTGCACAGAAAACATCCGGGGAGTGGATGCTGTGCCCAGGGCTGATATTCTCCCATTCCTGAGGAGAGGAATACGGCCTAATTTCTGAGAGGGTCCCTAAGCAATTCGCTCCCTCAATATGAAGCTGTTGCTTCTAGCAACACAGGGAAAGGCAGAAGTTTGGAAGCTGAGCCACCCAGCCCTTGGGACAGGTGGGGGCAGCCGGACTGCCTGTGGGGTATTAGACAAGAGGCTTTTCATTGGCTAGGCATGAGTCTAGGGAGGATCCCCTCCCAGCATCAGTATCCCTGTACACAACCTCTTGGGGCCGGCCACCTGCTCCTCCTCCCTCCGCCCCTGCATCGCAGTCTGCACGGGAGAACCCCAATGGTCCCACCCCTACAAGGCCTCGCTTTCTGAAGGGGCCCAGGCACGCTTCGCACCCCCCATCCCCATTATCCTCAAGGACCTAGGCGTGCGGCCCCGGATGGCTGCCCCCTAGGGACTCAGGGGTCTGGCCCCGGGATTCTCTCCCGTGGTCCTTGTCTGGGGACCAGGCCGGCACTTGCGGCGAGCCGCCACCGCCCTTGCCCCGCCGCGTGGCCCCACCTCCCTTACCTGGTCCCGGGTTTCTCGCCCATGGTGCGCGCGCCCGCCGCCCGCCGGGTTCGCGGCTTGCTAGCAGCCTTCTTGCCCGCTGCCAGGTCCCAGCTCCTCCCCGCGCCACTGCGCACGCGCACCCTCGGCTCTTTCTCTTCCCCCTCCCGTCAGGTCCTGGGGAACCAGGGCCAGATGCGTCAGCCAGATCGCGCGCGCCGCAGCGCTGCCCGCCCTCCCCACACAGTCAGGCTCGCAGACTGGCTCCGCCCCACGCCTCTGTCCTCGGCCTCCCTAGGGGAGCCTCCTTGAGCGCGCTATCCCTACTCCAGCTCTTCCCGCCTTTCTCTCCCCCTACCCCCAATCCCTTAGAAACCGATTGGGCCCCTTTAAACGAAGGCACCCGCCTTCCCTGATATTAGCGCCCACTGATTGGCTCTTGGCAGCCGGAGCCCTGCAGGGGTCCCCTCCCCTTTGTTTGCTTTCTCAGTGGCTGTGGAGGCGACGCGGGTGGTGGGGGAGGTGGGATGAACTCAAACAGTCTGGAAAGGAAAACTGGGGAATGCACTTGTGCGTGAGTGGTTCTTAGTAGCGTGATGCTTCCTTTAGTGAGTGCCGCCCATCCCAGAGCTTAAAGCCTTCTTTGGCCCGCCTTCCCGTCTTATTGCGGTGTCTCAGCTCCCCCTGGTGTATGTCTTTGGTTTTCGCAGGGTTCCTTTTAAAATTTCTCTGACTTCCACCTCCTCCACCAACCCATTCTAGCTAACATCCACCCACTCATTCATCCATCATACATCCACCCCTATTTTATGCTAGTCACTATGGGGACACACATTACCATGGCCCCTGATTTCCTTGTATACTTGAGGACACACAGGTATTATGATCCCAGGAATGCTATAATAGAGGTATGACTCAGAAGATAAAACAACCCAAAGTGCTTGGCCAGAGCGGGGGGTGGAGAGAGTGAAGACTTCATAGGAAGGACATTTGAGGACAATGGTTCTGAAAGATGGGCAGATGTGGAGAAAGGGCATTCCAAAGAGGGAGAAAGGCAAGTCACATCTTTTTCTGAAGTGTTCACAGGGTTAGATAGCAGGAGAGAGAAAGTTGAGAACTGGAACATGTTGTGGAGGGTTTTGTATAGTAGGTGAAGAAAGGGGCTGAGGTCTTTCCCTGGAACCGGTTTTTATTTATTTTTTAATTATTACTAGTATTATTTCAGAAAAAGGAGTGACATGAAGAGATTTCCTTTTTTGGAAGATAAATTCTGGGCAATGTGGAGGGTGGAAGAGTTGGGCAAGATTAAAGTAGATAAACTAGTCAAGAGAAAAAAGCTGGTAGCGTGGAAGAGAGAAGAGGGCCATATTGGAGTCATTTCTGGAGTGAGACTGGACTTGAGGGATGATAAAGGATGACTGATGTTTCTGGACTTACAGAGATAAGGTATTTCTCCTTTTATGTCTTTTCCCATACTCTCCTCAAAGAAACTTAAAATAAATAAATAAATAAAAGGACAAGTTGGTAGAAATTCCTTGCAATACATATTACAGAATAATTTCTCATATCTACAGAGAATTTCTACAAAACCCAAAGAGGTAAACGACATGAAAAGGTAATAAAGAAGGAATATAAATGTCTACTAAACATGGAAAGTTATTGTATTTCATTAATGATCAGGGAAAACAAACAAAGCAGATTTTTTTCAACACTTGGCCTTGTTTTTTTGGTACTGGGGATTGAATCCAGAGGTACTTTACCATGGAGCTACATCCCAGCCCTTTTTATTTTTACTTTAAGAGGGTCTCACTAAGTCACTCAGTCTGGCCTTAAACTTGGAATCCCCTGCCTCAGTGCCTCCTGAATAGCTGGGAGTAAATATAAGCAACATCCCTCCTGGCATTTTGTTTTTTTTAGAACAGACTTTCTATGTTGCCAAAGCTGGTCTCAGACTCTTGAGCTTAGCCAGGCATGGTGTTGCCTCCTGGTAATCCCAGCTACTGGGGAGGCTGAGGCAAAATTCAGGGCCAGTCTGGGCAACTCAATGAGACTGTCTCAAAAATGAAAATAATGAAAAAGGGCTGTACCTCAGTGGAAGAGCGCCCTGGGTTCAATCCCAGTACTGCCAACAAACAACAAAACAATAACAACAGCAACACAAACAAACACTCATGGACTCATGGACTCCTGAGAGATGGGATTTCATTCTCATCTTTTTTTTTTTTTTTTGCAGTGCTGAAGATCCAAGAATCTACCAACTGAGCTATATCCTCAGCATCTCACTTGAAAGCCACAGAAGGACTTTAAGGTGGGAGTGACAAAAGCTTATACACACAGGAGCCTTGTGCAGTGGTGCACACTTATAATCCTATCAGTTCCAGAGGCTGAGGCAGGAGGATCTTGAGTTCAAAGTCAGCCTTAGCAACTTAGCAAGGCGCTAAGCAACTTAGTGAGACCCTGTCTCAAAAATAAAAAGGACTGGGGATGTGACTCAATGGTTAAGCCCCCTGGGTTCAATCCCTGGTACCAAACACACCCCCCCCCCCCAACAAAAAAGACCCAGAAAACAGAAAAACAAAATCTTCCACAAACTTATATACATATGGAAAACTCACTCTGGTGGTTGTGTGGAGTAGGGACTGGAAGGCAAAAGAGAGGCAGAAAGCAATGAATAAACCTTTCTAAGAGGTTATAAGAAGTCACGTGAGGGGAGATGGTGACTTAGACCAGAGTGACACTGGAGATGGAGAAATGGAAAAAAATGGCACTCTTGGGTTAATGTATTTTGGAGGCAGAATGCCGGGACTTGGAAGAATTGGATAGAGGTCTAGCAGAAAAAAGGATGACTCTTGGATTTGAATCTAACCATGACCCAATATACAATGGGTTATTAGGGTGTTCACTATAAAGTATTGGTGAAAAATTGGTGCAGACAAAAATTCAGTAATGGAACTATATCGTGGAACATCCATTTCATTCATACTACGCAGCTTAAAGACACGATATATGAATGAAAAAAGTCAAGTGCCCACCCTCCTGCTGTAAGATAGACCATTTATGTGTCTGTGCATAGATTAATATTAGGAAAGTACACACGTTACTGGGAAGTGCCTTGGGAAGCGAGGTTTTCTTTATACTTTATGCCCTCGTATAGTTTGAATTTGTTTTATTTGTTTTTCAAAGGTACATATATTGAGAACGAAGCTGTCTGAAACTGTTTAAAGGAAAGTTTCGGACTTAAGCGCCCTTTGTCCAGACCACGTGTTCACTAAGGACCACCGGCGGCCTCCGACCTGCCCCAAGCCTTCCTCATAGGCTACCGGTGAATACCACAGGAGGTAAAAACACCCGCAGCCCAGGCACCCGGGCCCCGCCACCCTGCGCATGCTCCCACCAGCTTGAGCCCTTCTATTCACTCAATGCGCAGGACCACAGCCCCCTCCTCAGGCCCCCTTCTCAAGACGCGTCAGTCGCGTTGTGTTTGCGTCATCGCGCCACGCCACCACTAGAGCCCCGGGAAGATGGCGGCAGCCGTTCTCAGTGGGCCCTCTGCGGGTTCCCCGGCTGGGGCTCCCGGGGGTACCGGGGGTCTCTCGGCGATGAGCTCGGGCCCGCGTCTCCGTCTGCTGCTGTTGGAGAGCGTTTCCGGTTTGCTACAGCCGCGAACGGGGTCCACCGTCGCTCCTGTGCATCCCCCAGTCCGTTCGGTCCCACATTTACCCGGGCTCATGTGCCTACTGCGGTTGCATGGGACGGTGGGCGGGGCCCAGGTAAGTCTGCGCTCGCGTGCTTGCGGCTCTGTGGGAAGGTTGGCCCGGCACCTGAGGGCCAGGATTAGCTGCACTGAAGCTGCAGTCGACAGGTTGAGGGGAAGAGGGCAGAAAGAGAATCCAACCATCATTCCGGACAAGATTCACGTATTTCTCTTTTATCCGCCGTTTCTCCAGGGGGAAAAATTAGGTCCCATTTTTTTTTTTTTGTTGCTGGGCTATTGGTAGGCACACAGGAATGGATTCAGTTCCTGGCCTGGTCACTGAGCCGTTGAATGATCTCCAGTCCCGTTTTCTTCTGGCGATATTTGTTTTTGTGATTGTTTCCAGAGAGTTAACGGACGTATTCAACGCGTAAATATTTACTGTGGTCTTACTGAAAACCTAAGGCTGTACTAGGCTGTCCATTTACAGACACGATGGCGATGAGCAATACGCATTGAAAAGCGATGAGAATTGAATCCTAGCAGGGAACTTCTAACCTAATCCGGAGAATTGCAGAGATTTTCCAATGGAATTGGAGTGTAAAATGAGACCTTAAGGATGAGTAGGGGTTGGGTAAGGAAGGAAAATGGGAGGAGCAGTTCGTTTAGAGAAAGACTCACGTGGGAAGGCCCTGTGGTAGGAAAGAATTGAAAAAAAGGTTATTATCCAGAGGCTCAGATGTGGAGGGAAAGAGTGGGTAGAGGCTGGTGAGATTGGTAGGCAGAGAACAGATAGGTCATGTAGAGCTTTGTAAGACGGGTTAGAAGGATCTTTTGGACTATATTAGAGCAAGATTTAACATCTGTTCAGTTCTGTAGGCTGGAAACTCAAGTGTCATCCTGAATACTTTCTTCTTCACACACCTTTTCATAAGCAATCTATCAAATTCCCCCTACTTCCCTATAGATTTTCATTCCGCAAATATTTATTGAGTATCAGTTACATGTAAGGTACTGTTTTTATCTCTAGGTAGATAAATTAGACTTGGGTCTTTCCCTAAGAGAATTTCTAGTCTAATTGACAACAGAAATGAAGGTAAGTAAAAGGGCCTGGAACTTGAGGAAAGACATTGTCCATCTAAGCTTAATCACCAACTTGATTTTCCCATGGAACCACAAACTTAACAGTTTCAAAATGGGACTACCCCAGGACAGTGCACAATTTCTAGCTCAGATTATAGCAAAAATCTTGCCTTTGGTCTTCCCTTCTTACTCCCTGCACAGTAGTTGGAGTGAGCTTGCTTGCTTGTTTTTTCTCTCTTTTTTGGTGTACTGGGGATTGAACCCAGGGCCTAACACGTATTAGGCAAGCTCTGAGCTATATCCCAAGCCATTTTTTAAATTTTATTTTGAGGCTGGTATTACTTAGTTGCCCAGACTGGCTTCAAACTTGACATCCTGAGTAGCTAGGATTATAGTGTGAGCCACCACACCAAGCAAATGGAGTGAGCTTTCCAAAATAAAGTTGTGTTCCTGTTTGCTGCCTTTAAAAATCCTTCAGTACCTGGGTTTGCTTTCTTTTTTCTTTTTATTGGCCTCAGGGCCTTTATTCTTCTCTTGGAATTCCTCCATGAGCTGCCTTGGCTCTTACCTCCATCTTTTTAGTTCTTTTCTTGTTCCTGACCACGCATGATTAACAAATGTTTATTACATTGTTTCTTTCATTTATACAACCTCCCTCCTCCACACTAACACAAGTAGGCTTAGATTTGTTTTATTTTTGTTTATAACTGAAAAAAAAATCTTATGGAAAGGTTCAGACATAGATAATTTTTCTAATCATTCCACCCTGAGCATTTTTCATTTAACAGTGAACATTTTGCCATTCTTATTTCATTCCTCTTCAACTTAGCTCCCTCCCAAGCAAATCCCAGATATTTTTCCTATAACTGTATGCTCTTTGAAGGACAGACAGTGGCTTTACTTTTCTGCCTTGTATCCCTAGGGCTTAGTAGTGTCCTGTTCTCTAGCCAGTAGCTAAATATCAATAAGATTACAGCATTCTTGAAACTCTGCAGTAACTTACCATTGCATGAGACTGTACATGGCATGCTTACCTCTTGATCTCGTCTCGTAGGACTCCCTGCTTGTCTTAATTGTGTTTCAGCCACCCAGGCTTATCTAATTTCTAGAACATGCAGAGGCCATTCCTTATTAATTTTTTTACTCTTTGCTGGGAAAGTCCTGGGAAAGTGAGCTTTTTTGAATTTAGGTCTCAAATGCCACCATTTCAGAGGAATCTTTCCTGACCACTGTCATAAGGTAGCCCCTTTAATTTGAGTTATTTGCTTTCATTTTATCCTGTTTTGTTTCTTTCTTAGAATTTATCACTATTTGAAAGAAATGAACTTATTTTTTATCTTCTAAGTTTTCTCTTCCCTTCATATCCAGTTTAAATTTGGTGGTTCATTGTGATCAATTCCTTTGCTTTTTACTTGCACTTACTTGATAATATCCTGTCTGTGTTAAATCCAGTTCTTATTTATTTTGTTCCTGTATCTTCACAGCTCAGTATAACTGAAGAAAAACTTGAGTCCTTGCTTTCTGGTTTCACTTTTTAAATTCATGGCCATTGTCATCACAAGTGGACCTTTAGTGTTATTAAGCAAACTTGTTAGTTGCCACTTTCCTAGACAACTATTTTGTGCCCTTTTCAAACCTCTACTATTTTTTCTGCATTCTCACTCTTAGTTGATGACCTCACTACCTAGTTCATGGAGAAGACAGAAATGGATAGATGGGAATTTCCATAGGCTCCCACGACCATATTTACCAACTTACCTGTCCCGTGTGCTTTACCTTCCCTCCTGTTACTAGTGATGAGCTGTCCATACTCTTAATCTAAGGCCAGTTCCTCTGCATGTGTAATAGACCCTTTCCCTTACCACTTACATAAGTACATTGTGTAATCAGTTCTCCTCTAATCCACCATCATCAACTTCCCCCACTCTCTGTTGAATTATTTTCATCAGCATATAGCTCAAAGCTGCTTAAAAAAAAAAATCATCCTCCAGTTCCTATCCCATTTCTATATTACCTTTATGACAGCACTCCTCAAAATAATTCTCTGTATTTGCTTGCTTCCATTCTTCCTTTTTTTAAATATTAAAGTTCACAGAAAAGTTGAAAGATTAAAATAAATCCTATATATCCTTCACCCACATTCTTCAAAAGTCAACATTTAATTTATTTATTTGCAGTATTGGGATTGAACTCAGGGGTCCTTTACTACTGAGCCTTTACCCCAGCCCTTTCATTAAATTAAAAAAAAAAAATTATAGTCTCACCAAGTTGCCCAGTTTGACTTCAAACTTGCAGTCCTCTCGCCTCAGATTCCTGAGTAGCTGGGATTATAGGTGTGCACCACCACCATTTAAAAAGGTCAAAATGCACTTGATGGTGTTGGCACATGTCCTTAATTCCAGGAACTCAGGAGTTTGAGGCAGGAGGATTGCAAGTTTGAGGTCAGACTGGACAACTTGGTGAGACTCTGTCTCAAAAAGGATTGGGAATGTAGTTCAGTGTGGTAAAGCACCTGGGCTCATTCCATTTAGGCTTTTACTCAACCACTTTGCCACTTTGGGTGATATGGTAATTCTTGAAGGTAACCCTGTAACCATTAAGTGAGTAAGTTCATGGGTCAAATTTGAGTCCTTATGTCACTTGACCCATCTGTATCATTCAATATAGTTGATTGTTCCTTCCTTTTTTGGGAGGCGGGTGGGTACCATGGATCGAACCTGTTGCACTTAGCCACTGAGCCAGTATCCCCAGGCCTTTTTTATTTTTACTGTTTTGAGGCGGCCTTTCTAAATTGCTGAGACTGGCTTTGATTTGTGATCCTCCTACTTCTCATCCTCCCCAGCTGCTGGGATCACAAGCGTACGCCACACCACCATGCACCTGACTCCTTCCTTAAAAAACTTTTTTTTTTTTTTTTTTCCATCTTGCTAAATTGCTTAGGGCCTTGATAAATTGCTGAGGTTGCTTTGAACTTGCAATCCTCCTGCCTTAGCCTCCTGAGCCCTGGGATTACAGATGTGTGCCACCACACCTGATTTTAAAAACTTTGTTTACTTGGCTTCTGGGATACTCTCTCAGTTCTCCCCTTACCACACTGGTCACTCCTTTCCAGTCTTTCCCAGTAAAGATTAAAGACTGTTCTTCCTTATCTCTTTGTCCTCAAAAGGTTAGAGTTTCCAGGGACCCAGTCCTCATACTGCTTCTCTCTCTAATATAATCATTCTGATCTTGGCAAACTGATCTAGTGTCATGGCCAAAAACTCCCAAATTCACATCTCTAACCAAGATTTCTCCTCGTAACTCCAGACTTGTCTTCCCAGTGCCTGTTTGGCATTTCCGTTTTGATGCTAAATAAATACCACAGATTTAACTTATCTGAAACTGAATTTCTGATTCTCATTTCCAAAACCTACTTTTCCTGAATCAGTCTTCTTAGTAAATGGCAGCTAATTATCGAGTGATAAACTTTGTAGTTATCTTTGACTCCTCTCAGTATATTCCATCCATACCAGTATCCATATCCATATCAAATTCTATTGACTTTACCTTCAGAATTTAATCAGATTTTAACAACTTTTTATCTGCATGCTTACCAGTTTACAAGGAGGTAATACTGGGATCAAACCAGGGCCTCCTACATGGTAGGCAGGAGCTCTACCACTAACCTACACATCCCTGGCCATTTTTATTTTATTATGAGATGGGGTCTCACCAAGTTTTGCAGGCTTCCTTGAATTTGTGATCCTCCTGCTTTAACCTCCCAAGTAGCTGGGATTATAGGTGTGCACCACTATAATCTGGTATGTTTGGCTTTGTTTATTTACTAATTTTAATCATAAGTCAGATAATGTCACTTCTCTGCTTAATTCTGTCCTTTTTTAAAAAAACATTTTTATTGAGATGTGATTCATATACTATTCAGTTTACTCATTTAAAGGGTACAATAAAATGGCTTTTATTGTATTTGCAGAGTTGTGCAACCATCACTGTGTTTGGAACATTTTTGTCACTCCATAAAGGAATGCTGTACTCATTGAAACTTGGTCCCCATTTCCCATAAACCTCTCCCTGACTGCTTCTAGCCATAGGTGACCACTGGTCTGCTTTTCTGTCTATAATTTTTTTTTGTGTGTGTATGATCAGGGATACTGGGGATTGAACCCAGGGGCACTCTACTGCTGAGCTATATCCTTAGCCCTTTTTATTTTTTTGAAATAGGGCCTTGTGAAACTGATGGACATTTGAGTTATTTCTACGTTTTCATTATTATGAATAATACTGTTTTGAACTATTTACAAGTTATTGTGAGCACATATTTTCATTTTTTGGGTTTATTACTTAGGAGTGGAATTTCTGGGTCATATGTTCACTCTGTGTTTAACCTTCCTTTTTTTGTTTTTGTTCTGTGGATTGAACCCAGGGATATTCTACCACTGTACTGCTGAGCTATATTCTCATCCATTTTATTTTTTATTTTGAGACAGGATCTTATTAAGTTGTTGAGGTTAACCTTGAACTTTGTGATCCTCCTATCTTAGCCTCCTAAATAGCTGGGATTACAGGTGTGTATCACTGCACCTGGCTTATGCATATCGTTTTGAGGAACTGCCCAATTTTTTTTTTCCAAAGTAACTGCACCATCTTGCATTTTTTTTTAAATTAAAAAAATTTTTTTCATATATGTATATAGGGTAATAATGTCTGTCTCAGTCCACCGTCCTTCCCATCCCCACCTGCCCTACCTCTCCCCTCAGTGCCCTACCCCTACCCTTTCTCCCCTCTGTATAATCCAAGGTTCCTTCATTCTTCCCTACCCACCCTCAACTGTGGATTAGCATTCGCTTACCACAGAAAACATTTGGCCTTTGGTTTTTCGTGGATTGGCTTATTTCACTTAGCCTGATATTCTCCAGTTCCATCCATTTACCTGCAAATGCCATAATTTCATTCTTTAAGGCTCTGTAATATTCCATTGTGTATATGTACCACATTTTCTTTATCCATTCAACTGTTCAAGAGCATCTAGGTTGGTTCCATAGTTTTGCTGTTGTGAATTGAGCTGCTATAAATATTGATGTAACTGTGTCACTGTAGTATGCTGATTTTAAGTCCTTTGGGTATAAACCAAGAAGTGGGATAGATTGGTCCAATGGTGGTTTCATTACAAGTTTTCTTAGGAATCTCCACACTGCTTTCCAAAGTGGTTACACCAATCTGTAGTCCCACCAACAATTTATGAGTGTGCTTTTTTCCCCCACATCCTCTCCAAAACTTATTGTTTGTATTTTTGATAGTTGCCATTCTGACTAGAGTGAGATGAAATCTTAGAGCAGTTTTGATTTGCATTTCTCTAATTGCAAGAGATGATGAACATTTTTTCATATGTTTGCTGATCATTTGTATTTCTTCTTTTATGAAGTTTCTGTTCAGTTCCTTAGTCCATTTGTTGACTGGGTTATTTGTGTTTTTGGTGTTGTTTTTTGAGTTCTTCATGTATTCTGCAGAGTAGTGCTGTATCTGAAGTATGTGTGTTAAAGATTTTTTCCCATTCTATAGGCTCTCTCTTCACATTATTGTTTCCTTTGCTGAGAAGAAGCTTTTTAGTTTGAATCCATCCCATTTATTGATTCTTAATTTTACTTCTTATGCTTTAGGAATCTTGTTAGGGAACTCAGGTCCTAAGCTGACATGATGAAGATTTGGGCCTGCATTTTCTTCTGTTAGGCACAGGGTCTCTGTTTTAGTGCCTGAGTCTTTGATTCACTTTGAGCTGATTTTTGTGCAGGGTGAGAGATAGAGGTTTAATTTCATTTTGTTATGTATTGATTTCCAGTTTTCCCAGAACCATTTCTTGAATAGCCTTTCTTTTCTCCAGTGTATATTTTTGGCACTTTTGTGTAACTGTATTTATGTAGGTTTGTCTCTGTGTCTTCTGTTTTATACCATTGGTCTGCATGTTTATTTTGGTGCCAGTACTATGCTGTTTTTGTTACTATTGCTCTGTAGTATGGTTTAAGCTCTGGTAGTGTGATGCCTCCTTGCTTTACTCTTCTTGCTAAGGATTGCCTTGGCTATTCTGGTTCTCTTATTTTTCCAAATGAATTTCATGATTGATTTTTCTATTTGTATAAGGAATGTCATTGGGATTTTAATAGGAATTGTATTGAATCTGTATAACACTTTTGGTAGTATGGCCATTTTGATGATATTAATTATGCCTATCCAAGAGCATGGGAGATTTTTCTATCTTCTAAGGTCTTCTTCAGTTTCTTTCTTTAGTGTTCTGTAGTTTTCATCGTAGAGATCTTTCATCTCTTTTGTTAGATTGATTCCCAAGTATTTTATTTTTGTTGAGGCTATTGTGAATGAGGTAGTTTCCTGATTACTCTTGCAGTGGATTCATCGCTTACGTATAGAAATGCATTTGATTTGTGGGTATTGATTTTTATATCCTCCTGTTTTCTGGAGGAATTTATTGGATCCTCTAAATATAGAATCATGCTATTGGCAAATAGTGATAGTTTGAGTTCTTCTTTTCCTATTCATATCCTTTTAATTTCTTTCATCTGTCTGATTGCTCTGGCTAGGATTTCAAAGATGATGTTGAATAGAACTGGTGAAAGAGGGCATCCCTGTCTTAGTCCAGTTTTTTGGGGGAATGCTTTCAATTTTTCTCCATTTGGAATGATATTGGCCATGGACTTAGCATAGATAACTTTTACAGTGTTTAGGTATGCTCCTACTATCCCTAGTTTTTCTAATGTTTTGTTGCATTTTTCCAGAAGTGTGTGAGGGTTTGTCTTGTTCTCATTTCCCTTTAAATTTCTGCCTACACAGACTTTTAAGAGAGGACTTTTGTGCCCATTCTACTACTTAAGTACTATCTCCCTTCCCTACTTAGGGCAATCCTTTCCTTCTTTACTCTGCTTTATTCTTCCTTATAGCACTTAGCACCATTTGATATAATATATACAGGTTGAGTATCCCTTATGCAGAATGCCTGGGGACTTGAAGTGTTTGGATTTTAAATTTTTTGGATTTTGGAATATTTGCATCCATATAATAAGATATCTTGGCAATGTCTAAACATGAAATTTACATATGTTCATGTGTACGTTATACATGTAACTTGAAGGACATTTCATATAATATTTTATTGTTATTATTATTTTTGGTACTGGGGATTGAACCTGGGGTGCTTTCCCACTGAGACAGGATCTTGCTAAATTGCTGAGGCTGCTCTTAAATCTGGGTCTTTCTGCCTCAGCCTCCCAAGTTGTGGTGGGATTACAGGTGTGCTGCACCCAGCTTATGTAATATTTTAATTAATTTTGTGTGTAAAACAAAGTTGGGGTACATTGAACTATCAGAAAGTGAAGCTGTCACTTTTTCAGTCACCCATGTGGACCATCTGTGGTTGTCTGGTATCACCATTCATGGCAATGAATGTATATGCTAAATAATCATTTTCTTATACTTATTTATACATAAGTACTTTGCAGTGAAAAACATGACATACCATTAATACAGTAAAGCAGTGATGTATTTGGATAAGTAAGCAACACAGAAGCCTCATCAAAAATCCCTGCATCAACCTGGCATAGTGACACATGCTTGTAATCCCAGTGGCTCAGAAGGCTGAGGCATAAGGATCATGTGTTCAAAGCCAGCCTCAGCAAAAGTGAGGTGCTAAGCAACTCAGTGAGATCCTGTCTCTAAATAAAATACAAAATAGGGCTGGGGATGTGGCTCAGTGGTTGAGTGCCCCTGAACTCAATCCCTGGTTACCCCTCCACCCTCCAAAAAAAAAAAAAAAAAAAAAAAAAATCCTGCATCAGTTATTGAGTACCAGTAGAAGCAAATAATGGCACCTACATGTGTTTTCATTGAAAGGCTACTGTGCCCTCTTTTATTTTTTTAAGTGACAAGAAATGTCAGAAATGACTGCAAGACTAGGAAGTGGGTCCTCTAGGGATAAGGAGGCATTTTTTTTTGTTGATTTTTAAAAATTTTTTCTAGTCATCTGCCCCATTAACATTTTTATTTTAGAAATCTCTTTGATTTTACAAACAGATATGATTTCATATTCAGTTATGAATGCATGTTGCTTTAGTTCTTTAGTAAACCCTTCACACATTTTCACCATGTTGTCTGTAGGCACATTTTCTCCAGTATTAACATCATCAATCTCTGTTGTTATGATCACCTTAGTGCTCTGTGTGCTATAAGTAAATACACATGCTTTTTTCTTATCACTGGTACTCATAGGGGTATCTGCTTTTAAAAATTTTTCAGCAATATCGTTACGTTAGAGAGCAGAGAATAAGCAGTAAAACAAAACATTTAGTAATGCATGTAATTCATGCAGGGCATTGTGGGGAACCTGTCATGAACTGGTCTGGCCTACTCTTTCATTTTACAATCTTGTGGGTGGGGATATTTGAGCTGTGGAATCTTATGGGGATATTTGAGCTGTGGAAAAGATAAATCACAGCTGAAGGGGGCTGAGAGAGAGCCCTCTTTTTCCCTTGGGGAAATAAGCATAAGCATAAGCTACTGTGTACGTGTTTTAGCTGGACCTATCACATGAGGTCAGGTGTGGAATTTTCCACTCGTGTTATGCTAGCCCTCAAAGTGTTTTGGATTTTGGATATTCGGATTAGGGATGCTCAACCTGTTTTTACTTCATCAGTTCTTTTCCTGTCTCCAGTGAGAAAGTAACCTATTCGGCACCGAAGACAATGTCACAAATAAAGTAAATGTTGAGTAAACATTTATTGAGCTCTGTGTTCCTTCACCTGACCCAGTGCATAATGTGTGTTCAGAAAGAAGTGTGATGCTAGGTGTGGTGGCACATGCCTATAATTCCAGCAACTTGGGAGGCGGGGGCAGGAGGATTTAAGTTCAAAGCCAGCCTCAGAGATTTAGGGAAACCCTGTCTCAAAAAATAAAAAGGTTTGGGGATGTAGCTCAGTGGTAATGCACCCCTTGGTTTAATCCACAGTATCAAGAAAAACAAAAAGAATGACTGTTGCATACCATTAGGGAGATGTGGGTGCCATGAGGAGAGTCTGACCCTTCTGACAGTAGAGAGGTTGCCTGGGGGAGCATCAGTGATGAAACATCGTTAATGGGCTTCCACAGCATTAGAGACGGGGAGACTTGGAAGGAGGACTCTGAGTAGATCTATGTTGTCTTCCTTACTGCTGTATGGAAACCAGGAACAGGAGATTGCTTGGGTGTGAAGGTAGAAGGATGGGGAATGAGTTCAGTGTCCATTCAGCTGTGACTTCTGGTTGCCTCTATGCTGGGTGCTTTCCAGGAGTCAGAGGTGAACCTGACTCATTGTTGAAGACTAATGGAGGGATAAGTTGGGCTCTTCTCTGATAGCTCTGATTTGTTGGGTGCAGTGTGGGGTAAGGGATCAGGCAAGCTAGAAGTTGCAGAAAAGCTCAGAGGCTGATATGAGTGTTACCCACGGGAGAAGAGGACACAAGCTAAAGGCCTCTAGAGGGATGGTCTTTTAGCCTCAAAGGAACTGTGACTTCAGAAAGGCTTTGGAGGTGCTGGTACAGGGAAAGCTTGGAGAATTCCGCCTGTGTCTTTATTTTTTATTTAATTTTTTTTTGTTATTTTTACAGTCTGCATTTTGATTCATTGTACACAAATGGGGTACAACTTTTCATTTCTATGGTTGAACACAATGTAGATTTACACCATTCATGTAATTGTACATATACATAGAGTAATACTGTCTGTCTCATTCTACTATATTTACTTCCCTCACCCCCTCCCACCCTATTTTCCTCTATACCATCCAAAGTTCCTTCATTCTTCTCTTCGCCCACCGCCACCCCACCCTCCTCCTTACGTATCGTCATCCACTTATCAGAGAAAACGTTCGGCCTTTGGGTTTTTGGTCTTGGCCTATTTCACTGAGCATGATATTTTCCAACTTCATTCATTTACCAGCAAATGCCATAATTTTATTCTTCTTTATGGCTGAGTAATATTCCATTGTGTATATATACCACAGTTTCTTTATCCATTCATCAGTTGAAGGGCATCTCGGTTGGTTCCACAATCTAGCTATTGTGAATTGAGCTGCTATGAATGTTGATGTGGCTGCATCACTGTAGTATGCTGATTTTAAGTCTTTTGGGTATAAGCCAAGGAGTGGGATAGCTGGGTCAAATAGTGGATCCATTCCAAGTTTTCTGAGTTATCTCCATATTGCTTTCCAGAGCACTCTTCTATGTCTTTAACGTCCTATTACTTGACTTCTTTTTTCTTTCTTCTAGAACCTTTCAGCCCTTGGAGCATTGGTGAGTCTCAGTAATGCACGTCTGGGTTCCATCAAAACTCGGTAAGTCTTTTAATCCTTTTTTTTTTTTTTTTTTGTGGTACTAGGAATTGAACCCAGGGATGCTAACCCACTGAGTTATATCCTCAACCCCTTTTTATTTTTTATTTTGAGACAGCTTAGGGCATCACTGAATTGCTGAGGCTGGGCTTTGAACTCATGATCCTCCTGCCTTAGTCTCCCGAGCTGTTGAAATTATAGGCATGCACCACCATGCCTGGTTTCTCAGCCCTTTGGATTTTTTTATTTTGAGACAAGGTTTTGCTAAATTGCTGAGGCTGACCTTGACCTTGCAATCCTCCTGCCTCCTGCCCAAGTTGCTGGAATTACAGGTGTGGACCACCACATCTGGCTTCTCCCTCCTCCCCTCCAGAAGTAGACTATGTATACATAAGCCTTAAGAAGTAGACTATGTATACATCTGTCCATCTATTGTTACCACCCTGTGGATTCTAGCTAGAGATTTCTCCATTTCCAGAGGGTGGGAACTTTCATTCTTTTTGTGAGCTCTCTTGTGTTGAATCTACACTTTCCAGCTCCCAAGTTCTGTTCCGTACCTGGGCTCCCTTCTTTCCTTGCTGCTCCCACCTCACTCCAGGTCCTCCAAGCATTTCAGGAGGTAGAAAGCACAGTGAATCTTGGGGTGAAGTCTTATGAGAATAAAAATACAATCAATAGCCCCCACGCACTTGTGTCATACTCTTCTCGTTTGTAAGGTTTGAGGGCCTGTGTCTGCTGTCCCTGCTGGTAGGGGAGAGCCCTACAGAGATGTTCCAGCAGCACTGTGTTTCCTGGCTTCGTAGCATTCAGCAGGTGTTGCAGGTAAGTATTCAGCTGCCTACCACCCTCTCCTACCCGGATCTTATCCTCCTCCTGGGTCTGGGAAGTTTTTTGTGCCTGGGACATTTAGCTCTGAAGACAGAATGATTAGAAGCAATTTCCTGAAAACAGTGAGATTAGACTTGAAATAGAAACATTCTTTCAAACTTTTGATATTTTTATCTGCTGGCTTATTTTAATTCTATCAAACATGGTAACCTTCAACAGTTTCACTCCTTAGTTAGCTTTCGTTAATGAATGACATCTCTAATGTTCCTTTTTCTGAGTGTGTGTTTTAGTATACTCTTTTTTTTTTTTTTTTTGGTACTGGAGATTAAACCCAGGGGCGCTTAACCACTGAGCCACATCCCCAGCCCATTTTTAATATTTTATTTAGAGACAAGGACTTGCTGAGTTGCTTAGGGCCTCACTGAGTTGCTGAGGCTGGCTTTGAACTCATGATCTTCATGCCTCAGCCTCCCTAGCCACTGGGATTGCAAGTGTGTGCCACTGTTCCTGGCTTCCTTTGTTCCTCTTATAATGTTTTGATTTTTCCCCCCTCTTTTTCCATCCTTTGATGATGTCTGTATTTGTTATTCCACAAGCATTTTCTGAGCACATACAGCAAACTGTGTGCTAAGCTCTTGGCAGACAGTGGTAAGATGTACTTGGATCCTTCTTTCATGGTGTGTAGAGTCTAGCATAGAGGTTTGAAAGTTTTCTTTATGAAGTAAGTGTTCGCAGATAGTAAATGTATTTAGGCTTGTGAACCACGTTTCTGTTGCATATTGTTTGTTTTCTATTACTTTAAAAATGTGAAAACCATTTTTAGCTTGTGGGCCATGCAGAAACACATCCACAGACCCTAGTTTGCTGCTTCCATTCTAACAGAAGACACTTTAACTGACTGATGATATAAATGAATGTGAAGTGATAAGTTGAGGTAGGTACTGTGGAGGCAGAGACTAGTTCTCATATAACAAGGGAGTCTGACCCCAACTGTGGAGGCAGAGATTGGGGTCAGAGGTTTAGGGAGGGCTTTCCTGAACTGATCAGTTGTAGTTAATTGGGCTGAAAAATGTTCTAAGAGTGCATAAACCCTGATAGAAGAGGAACTTGCCATTTGAAGAATTAAAAGCATGCTGGTGTGGCTGGAGTTGATTATGCACAACTGGGAAGGTAGATTGTAACCAAGCCATCCATGTATGACCTTGGTGGCCATGTTAAGGATTTTGATTTTTATTCTGAGAACCATGGGAATTCATCCAAGATTTTAAGTGTAGGTATCTTAGTATACTCAATACTAACAGTCAAAATAACAAAATACTGCAGACTGAGATTTATCTGGATTACAGTTATGGAAGTTGGAAAGTGCAAGATTGAGAGGCAGCATCTAGTGAGGGCATCATAACATGGTGGGCAGCATCACATGGGAGGTTGGGGGTTAGGTGTGGAGTGGTGGGGCATGAGTGTGCATGTCCTGAACTTGCTTTTATACCAAACCCAATCCTGTGGTGACAGTAACCCATTTTACCCTCACAACTTAATCACCCCTTGGATGGTAGGTTTTTAATAGCTTCTTCTATTTCATTGCTTGATATTGATCTGTTTAAATTGTGTATGTCCTCTTGGTTCAGTTTGGGAGGAGCATATGTCTCTAGAAATTTGTCAATGTCTTCAGTAGTTTCTATTTTGTTATAATACAGATTTTCAAAGTAGCTTCTCATTATGTTATGTATCTCAGTGGTGTCTGTCGTGATGTTTCCTTTTTCATCATGAATTTTAGTAATTTGAGTTTTCTCTCTCCTCTTTGTTAGTGTGGCTAAGGGTTTGTCTCTTTTGTTTACTTTCTCAAAGAACCAACTTTTTGTTTTGTTAATTTTTTGAATAGTTTCTTTTGTTTCAATTTCACTGATTTCAGCTCTGATTTTAATTATTTCCTGTCTTCTACTACTTTTGCTGTTATTCTGTTCTTCTTTTTCTAGGGCTTTGAGCTGTAATGTTAGGTCATTTAGTTGTTGACTTTTCATTCTTTTCTGGAATGTGCTCCATGCAATGAATTTTCCTCTTAGTACCGCTTTCTTAGTGTCCCAGAGATTTTGATATGTTGTATCGTCATTCTCATTGACCTCTAAGAATTTTTTTATCTTCTCCCTGATGTTTTCTGTTGTCCATGTTTCATTCAATAGCATATTATTTAGTCTCCAGGTGTTGGATAATTTGTTTTTTCTTTTGTCACTGATTTCTACTCTCAGTCCATTATGATCTGATAGAACACAAGGCAGTATCTCTAATATTTTGCATTTCCTAAGGGCTGCTTTGTGGTATAACATATGGTCTTTTTTCGAGAAGGTTCCATGTGCTGCTGAGAAGAAAGTGAATCTGCTGGTCGATGGGCGGAATATTCTATATATGTCTATTAAGTCTAGGTTATTGATTGTGTTATTGAGTTCTATGGTTTCTTTGGTTGGTTTTTGTTTGGAAGATCTATCTAGTTGTGACAGCGGTGGGTTAAAGTCACCCAGAATTATTGTGTTGTGGTCTATGTGATTCCTGAAATTGAGAAGGATTTGTTTGATGTACAGGGATGCACCGTTGTTTGGGGCATAAATATTTACTATCATTATGTCTTCCTGATTTATGGTTCCCTTAAGCAGTATGAAATATCCTTTATCCCTTCTGACTGACTTTAGCTTGAAGTCTACTTTATCTGATATAAGGATGGAAACCCCCACTTTTTTACTGAGTCCATGTGCGTGGTAGGTTTTTTCCCATCCTTTCACCTTTAGTCTATGGATGTTTTTTTCTATGAGATGAGTCTCTTGCAGGTAGCATATTTAGTCTGTGGATGTCTTTTTCTATGAGATGAGTCTCTTGCAGGTAGCATATTGTTGGGTCTTTCTTTTTAATCCATTCTGCCAGTCTATGTCTTTTGATTGATGAGTTTAGGCTATTAACGTTCAGGGTTATTATTGAGATATGATTTGTATTCCCAGTCATTTGACTTATTTTTGGTTTTTAAGTTGGCTTGGTTTTTCCTTTGAGTGGTTTTTCTCTAAGGTAGTTCCTCCCTTTGCTTACCTACATTGTTGTTTTTCATTTCCTCCTCATGGAATATTCTGTAGCGCAGGCTTTCTATTTGTAAATTCTTTTAAATTTTGTTTATCATGGAAGGATTTTATTTCATCTTCAAATCTGAAGGTTAGTTTTGCTGGGTGTAGGATTCTTGGTTGGCAACCATGTTCTTTCAGAGCTTGAAATATGTTGTTCCAGGCCCTTCTAGCTTTTAGAGTCTGGGTTGAGAAGTCTGCTGCTATCCATATTGGTCTCCTCCTATATGTAATCTGATGCTTTTCTCTCACGGCCTTCAAAATCCTATCTTTATTTTGAATGGTAGGCATTTTCATTATAATGTGCCTTGGTGTGGATCTGTTGTGATTCTGTGCATTTGGTGTTCTGTAAGCCTCTTGTATTTGATTTTCCATTTCATTCTTCAGGTTTGGGAAATTTTCTGATATTATTTCATTGAATATATATTTCATTGTTCATTCCTTTGGTTTGTATCTCTGTGCCTTCCTCAATCCCAATAATTCTTAAATTTGATCTTTTCATGATGTCCCATAGTTCTTGGAGATTCTGTTCATGATTTCTTACCGTCTTCTCTGTTTGGGCAACTTTATTTTCAAGATTAAATATTGTGTCTTCGTTGTCTGAGGTTCTGTCTTCCAAGTGATCTAGTCTTTTGGTGATGCTTTCCATTGAGTTTTTTATTTGGTTTATTGTTTCCTTCATTTCAAGGATTTCCGTTTGGTTTTTTTTTTTGAGAATCTCTATCTCTTTGTTGAAATGATCTTTTGCTTCCTGCAGGTGCTCTTTCAGCTTATTGGTATTATCATTCATTGCCTGCATTTGCTCTCTTATCTCATCCTTTGCTTCGCAAATCGTCTTAATCATGTATAATCTGAAGTCCTTTTCTGACATTTCCTCTAACATACTGTCATTGGATTGATTACTATAGAATCTAGATTTGTTTGGATCATTTTCTTCCCTTGTTTTTTCATGTTGTTCGTGTATCTTCCCTTCTAGCAGTGCAGATCTGGGGTATTGCAGATTTCCCCCTATAGGCTTATAGTGGCCCTATATGTTTCCAGAACCTTTTCTTTAAGGGCAGATCAATATTAGCAGTGCCCAAATCAGACACTATGCAATCCTCGACCAAAGAGCCCCTATGAGGACAATAACAAAATTGTCATAATAAACAGAATGAGTTCAAATATTATCTTCAGTAAAACAAACAGATTTACAATAAGGTCTGCAGTTTCTAATGGAGGACAAAGGGGATGCAGAGGGATGTAAAATGTAGCTGTCAATGGGATAAGTAAAGAGTATACAGAAGTTCTAGATAATAGAAAGGGTGAGAGTGTAATCAAAAGAAAGCAAAAAAGGGAGAAAGAGACTTTGAGGGAATAGGTAAACAAAAGGAAAAGAGCACGAAAAGTAAAGAAATAAAAACTTAAAATTTTTAAAAAGGATAAAAAAGAAAATCTACAGTATAACAGTCATATAGTAATGAAACCTCCCACTGTTCATTAGCCTGATGCATGAGAGGTACCTGACAATGAGCTTCAAGCCTCCAGCAGGTGTCTCAGGATGGGATTTGCCCCACCTGAAGATTGGAGCTACGGCTTCCAGGATTATCCAAGATGGCCTCTGTGGCTTCGAAATGTGTTGGCAAATGGGGAACTGCAGCTCAGGGTGTGGAGGTGGTCAGCTGGAGGTCCTGGAGGCGGGATGTGGTTGGTCAGGCAGGGGTCCTGGAGGTCAGGTGTGTTTGGTGTGGTTGCGGGATCCTGGAGGCCGGGTGCAATCAGTCGGTCTGGGGTCCTGGTGATAGGGAGTAGTCAGCTGATGTAAGGTTCCCAGAGGCAGGGAGTGATTGGTTGGGCTGAGGGATCCTAGAGAGGGGGCTCAGTCAGTCTGGCCAGGGGTCCTATCGGGCCTGGCTGTTGTCTCAAAATGGCGGCAGCTGCATGTAATCAAACCTGCAGGTACTGTGACAGAGAACTTCCAGGCAACAGCAGGCAGCTGGTGCTCCACTGGTTGTCAGTGATCAGTTTGCTGACTGTTTTGTCGGACGATCGGGAGGTGAACCTTGTGCATTGGGTGATGGATAGGTGTAAGGCAGGTGATGGACAGGCGAGTGGCAGGAAAATGGCAGATGGTAGACTCCTGACAGTGAGCAATCTGCACTCAAAAAAGGCATCAATATGCTGGCAGACTGCATGTGATCACAGCAGACAAATGGGGTAAACAGCAGGGGATCGATAAGCAGCAAAAACTGCCTCATCAAGAAACAGATATCCTTTGCTTGAAACCGGAGTTACGGAATGACAAGGAACGCGGCCTCCCTCTAGTCCACCATCTTGGATCTCCCCTTAGTCACCCCTGAAAGATCTTTTTTTTCCATATTGTATTGAGAAGTTTCCAGCACATGACTTTTGGGGAATACATTAAAACCATAGCAGTGCAGGTAAGGAGATAGTAATGGTGGTGGTCACATTTTTATTTAGAAATAGCACCCTAGCTTGCTATGTGGAGAAAGGAGAAGAATGAAAACAGCAGGACCATGTGGAAGACTACTAAAGTAATCTAGAACATTTACAGTAACTTGAATGAGGGTGGTGGCAGTAGAATTGACCAGAAGTAGATATATAGAGAGATACAGAGGCATAATGGGGAAGTCTGGTGATTGATTAGCATTAGGGAGAAGACTTGCCCAGAATGATTCATGGACTTGAGAACTTTGGAAGACAGCCAGGTTCAGAAGGGATGGGAGAAAACACCACAGATGTGGCTTTGGGTGTTATATAGAAGCCTTTTTCATAACCATCCTCATGAGTATCCTCCTGATCTGGCATGACTGGAAGTGGCTAGGTGTCTCCATGCAAATTTGAGGGTTCAGTGGGTTGGGACTTTAGTTGGTATTCTTTTTGGGTTTTTTTGGTACTAGGGATTGAACCCAGAGGCGCTTAACTGCTGAGCCACATCCCCAGCCCTTTTTTATATTTTATTTTGAGACAATAGGATCTTGCTTAGGCCTTGCTGAGTTGTTGAGGCTGACTTTGAACTTGCAATCCTTCTGCGTCAGCTTCTTGAGCCACTGGGATTACAGGCATGCACCACCACACAAAGCTAGTTGGTATCTTTTACAAGGGAAGTAGTATTCAGCATTTAGATGGCAGTTGACACTGCGGATGAGATATCAAGATGAGTCCTTATGCCAACTGAGTTTTAAGGCACACTACAAGTAATAGTCAGAGGAGAATGAACTTAACAAAGGAGACCAAGACCAAGACAGCAGTAGAAAGAAGATAACTAGGGTGGTAGGTTGGATGAAATCTAACAGAAGAGAGAGTAGCAAGCAGGATTGTGGGTTCGCTGGATTCCAAGGGAAGGACTCTTGAGGGAAGGGGCAAGAGTCATTTCTGTTAATACTCCTGTGAGGTAGAACAAGATGTGACCTAGAATTGCTTATCATATTAGTAAATCAAAGGTTGTAAGACTATAATGAAAGTGTTTTTGGTGGAACTGTAGACACTGAAGCCAGGCTAGCTTGGGATGAAAACAAGTGGGAGAAGGGGAATGGAAGTAGGGAAAATAGGTGAGCCTTTCAAGACTTTAAGTCTAATGATAATGGAGAGGAATTGGGCAGTTAATAGAATTTGGCAAATGGAGCACTAGATGGGTTCAAGGAAAAATTGTGTGTGTGTGTGTGTGTGTGTGTGTGTGTGTGTGTGTGCGCGCGCGCGCGCAGTTTTAATTTTGTACTGAGAATGGAACCCTGGGACACTCTACCACTGAGGTATATCCCCAGTCCTTTCTCCTTTCATCTTTGAGTCAGGATCTCACAGAGTTGCTGAGGGTCTTGATAAGTTGCTGAGGGCCTTGCTAAATTTCTGAAGCTAGCCTTGTGATCTGTGATCCTTTTGTCTCAGCCTCCTGAATCAGGGATTATGGGCGTGTGATACTGTACCCAGCTTGAGGAGTTTTAGAGATGGTTGACTTGAGCATGTATAAATATCAGTGGGAAGAATCCATTTGAGGGACAGAAGAGAGAACTGGTTGATATGTAAAGTTTTGAGAAGAAGGGAGGGGATAGTATTTAAAGCATGGTACGAGAGTTTGTTCTTGGATAGGAGGAGGCAGACTTGCTCTAGCAGGGGAGAAGGATGGTAAGGTTTACAGGTTTGGGAGCAGGAAGCTAAGGTGATTACCATCTTTGGACTTTAGTTTTCTAAGATATAGGCAAGACCATCTAGAGGTGGCAATGGTGGGAGAATTTGGGTTTGGAAGTTCAAGGAGAAGGTTTGAGTAGCAGAGAAAATTATCCAATGCAGTAGGATTGCTGAACAGTGTTGAGGGCCTGTTTGTGGTTGGTAGACCCACCTCATCTTGCTTTCTTAAAAAGTATTCTTATTTCTTTTGTTGTCTCATGGTTTGTTCTCATGGTGTAGAAGGAGATATGTGTCAAATGCTTTGTCTTTAAATTGTGTTAGTTTTCTTTCTAAACCCAAATAGTTCTGTTTTTGTGAGTTCCAGGGTATACTTGAATAAGCCAAAAGCAAATTTGGAGAGATGAGGCTTATTATTTGGCTGAGACTTTATTTTTCACAGTGAAAAGTACTCTTCTCCTTTCCCAGCAGAGAAATATAGTGTGGGAGATTCAAACAACTCTTTTTTTTTTTTTTTTTTTTTTGGTAGTGGGGACTGAACCCAGAGGGACTTTACCACTGAGCCACATCCCTAGCCTTTTTTAAATTTCGAGACAGGGTCTTGCTAAGTTGCTAAGGTTGTTCTCTAACTTGTGGTCCTCCTGCCTCAGCCCCCCAAGTTGCTGGGATTACAGGCATGCACCACCACACCTAGATCAAACAACTCGAGATCTTTGAGTGAATTACATCTTGAGGGTGTGGCTTTCTTACCTTTTCCCCTTCCCAACAGATATTCCTGGGATTCCAGATACCTTTAATATTAAAATATTAAGCACAAGTCCTTTCTGAAGACTAATATGTTCTTTTTGGGTCCTGTATATTCTCTGTGGCCCTGTTTTCCTACAGATAGTAGATTTGATATTACTATTGACACTAACTATGATGTTTCTCAAAAGCCCCATATTGTTAAACTTCCTACCCCTCCTCCTGTTGGTGACAGTGGAGGTGAGGTTGGCAGCATGGGTGTTGTTACTCTTAGTCCCAGGACCCTCCACCCACCATGGAATTGGCTGTGGCTGTCCTGAGAGACCTGCTCCGCTATGCAGCCCAACTTCCTACACTGTTCCGGGACATCTCCATCAACCACCTTCCTGGACTTCTGACTTCCCTCCTGGGCCTCAGACCAGAGGTGAGACACTTCCTCAGTCCTCCATTGCTTTACCCCAGGAGTGTTTGCCCTTATTTACACTGTTTGGATTAAAGAATGTGATTAAAAGTAATTAAGGAATAGAATTGAAGATGTGGGATGAGGGAGGAGCAAGAAAAAAGTGAGTATATGGAGAAAGGACCTTCTGGGGTAGTAGAACGTAGTGTAAGGCCATTGGGCTTTTGACCTGTTCCTTCTTCCTGACTTTCTGTTTTTCCCATAGTGTGAGCAATCAGCATTGGAAGGAATGAAGGCTTGCATGACCTACTTCCCTCGGGCTTGTGGTTCTCTCAAAGTAAGTGTTCATGGAAACTTCTCCCCACCAACATGAACCTTAGTAATACTCTTAACCTCAGATCCCATTTCTGAGATTTCTAAGCACCTATCTCAACAACTATAATGATGTTACCTTGGAGTACTTACTTAATCTTTATAGATAAAGAAATTGGAATTAAGCAACTGGTGTAAGGTCAGCAGGGTTCAGTACCTTTATTTATTTGTCTGATGCCAAGACCCAGGCTCTACCCTATGGACTCTTTCCCATAACAACCAACCACTCTTCCTTCCCTCCTTCTCTCTTCCCTCTCTTTCCTCCTTCCTTCTCTCCTTCCTTCCTTCCTATACTGGGGATTAATTCCAGGGTTGCTCTACCACTGAGATACATCCCTAGCCCTTTTTATTTTGAGGCAGGATCTCCCTAAATTGCCCATGCTGACCTTGAACATGCAATCCTCCTGCCTCAGCTCCCAAGCAGCTGGAATTAGAGACATGTACCATTGTTTCCTGTCTCATTTCTTTTTCTGCTCTGGTTTCTCTGAGTCTCTAGAATGCCTTCCCCATTTTTCTACCATCCTTGTTTCTGAAGTTCTTGTAATTTCCTTTAGGAAGCCTTCTTGACCTAACGCTTTCCTAGGGCAACTTTCCCAGTGTTTGTTTCTTTTTATTTTCCTATCATCCCACCCCACCCCAGTTGTTATGATCCATACAAAGTGACTGTACACCAGGGTCTTACAGGTCAGAAATGGGGAAAATGAGGGAAGAGTCCAGGGGAAGAATTAGTTTTATTTCAAGGAGCTGCTGTAACAAATATGAATGGTTTACAAATTCTACTAAAGCAGTGTAACAGTTAAAGGTCATTTGTAATTGGCACATCTGTTGTTTGCTATGTAATTGGGTGTGAGCTATACCTAAAAACCAGTAGGTGTTGCCTTGTAGGTTAAATGTTTTCTCTTATTATATATATAATTGATACAGTTAGTGGTAATTGGCCTCATGCTGGGAGCAAAACGAGCATGACTTTATCTTTCCAATTTCACATAGAAGATTTATTCATACCATAGATCTTAGCAACCTCAGTGTACTTTTCTTTTTCCCCTTAAGTGGAGTACTGTCACTTTTTACTTAAGGAAAAACTTTATTGCTCTCTTTGGCATGTCTGAATTGCTGGTAACACTCCTCTTGCTCTATGGGGCTATGATAAAGTAAAATAAGGGTTATTTGAACACAAGCATTGTGATGCTGAAATAGTCTGATAACTGAGATGGCTATTAAGGTGTCAAGAGCAAGAGCATATGTCAGAATGCACATTCTTTTTTTTTTTTAATATTGTTTTTTTGTTGTCAGTAACCTTTATTTTATTTATTTACATATGGTGCTGAGAATTGAACCCAGTGCCTCACATGGCACATGCTCTGCCACTGAGCTACAACCCCAGTCCAAGAATGTGCTTTCTTAGTACTTGTATTACAGTATATTGTTAAAATTCTTCCATTTTACTATTAGTTGTTATTCTGTTATTGTGTCCACTTCACACTTTACAATAGGTATGTATGTGTAGGGAAAAGCATAGTATGTAGGGTTTCAACTATCTGTGGTTTCAGGCATTTGTTGGGATTCTTGAAATGTGTTCTCCATGGCTAACTGGGGAGAGCTCTGTAACTGGTTACTTGCAGTATCTGAAAAGTCCTGGAGCAGATGCTGTTTCTCAGTGAGCATAGGGTCATATCCTTGCTTATTCTTTGTTTTTTATGAATGCTCTTAATCATAGCTAATAGAAACTTTGGGTGCGCAGGACAGGATTTTGGTAAAGAAACAAAGTATTTGGAGTAACTCATGGATTTTACCAACGGTTACTGAAGAATTATTTACTACCATTTTACTAACTTTCTGTCTTGCAAAATGTTTTATAAGTTCTCAAATTGCACAGGTTAGCATTTTGTCCCTGACTTAGAGTTTGTGAGATTGTACTACAAATGTCTGTTTTGATTCAGCTTTCTTTGGTATTTACATTTACTTGCATCCCCATGTGAAAGCAGAATGGGAATTGAGTGTTACCTGCTGAGTGGAAATTTGAATAGTCATAGAGATTAGATTGCTAAGTGGTTCCTCTGTGCTTGCCCCTTAAGTTTTCAATATGAGTAGTTGGGGAGAATTCACCTGTAATTCATAGCCTTTTTTAGACAGTGTAGTTTTTAGAGTTATGGCCTGTGTTTTGTATACTCTTTCCAAACCAAACAACAAAGTGTTCATATATGGTTGCAGGATATGTCTGCCTTTATTTCTCTAAGAATAGGTCATCTGGAAAACATCCCTCTGTTGAGGATTTTGACTTTGTTGCCAATATCTTGGATAAGAATCTGTTTGTGCAAAGGCATTAGGGGCAGTCTGTACTTGTGAAATCTTGCACACCAGTACTTAGGAAACTGGTAGTTGCTATTTTGAAATATTTTATCTACTTTTTTGTCTTGTCCCCGAGATGCTCCCAGGGCAGTCGCAATTTCCCATCTCAGGGTTATTCCTCCCAAATGAAGTATCTGAAACATTCTGAGTTCCTGAAGTCAGTGTCCACTTAGGCTTTACCTCACTCCCTCCTCCTTGCCACGTTGATTAATAGTTACTGGAATGAGAAGGGAGACAAACCCCCTAGCCTCGTGAGATACCCAGGACCCTGTGTGCGTTGTATGCAAGTGAAAGTTCCAAGTGAGCTTGAAACAACTTTGACTTGCTTTACGGGTCAACCAGGGCAGACCCTTGTGGTTGGAGCCATGTCACTACATTGTCCTCTGCTTTGTTGAGACACACAAGCAGAATTCTATTGGCCTCAGTTCATTTTTTTGAACCAGTCTCAGAAAAAGCATGAGTAGTAGTTGGCCAAAAAGATCAAGTGCCATTATGAGTTGAGGCTTTGGTATTTCTTGATTTCTTGAAGACCTATTCTCTGTGGAGAAGCTACTGAATCAGAAGAAGACCTTGGGTACCATGTAAGACATACAAGTGCTCTTCAAATCCTAAGGGAAATGGTCCTGGATGCTCCCCTACCTGGGATTAGCTGTAACAGTCTCATGTTTAGTGAGAATCTTGAAGTGTAATATTGGAAACTAAATGTGGCTCCTGCCATAGGTAGATAGGTAGATAGGGAGTCCTTGGGTACTTGGTTTCTGAATCACACACTGGCAGAGGCTTCTATTCTTAGTGTCCTCCCTAGTGCTGGACCTTGTGCTTGGCTGATTTGTCTTCTGGAAGTTCGCCTTTGTGCATAGGGTGCCAGGATAAAGTTAGTACTTCCTAAAACAGAATTTAAGACCTCAGTCTGCTTCTGTCTTGGCATCTTCTGATTTTGTAGCTTTCCTTAGCATTTTTCCCTCTCTGGTCTCATGATCTGGATTGTGGCCTTTTCCCTAAGCCTTACTCAGTTCTACTTCTAACCTCAGCATCATTCCTTCTTGATCCTCTTTCTGTCTAGCATTGGCTGAAGGTTATTGTTTCTCATATACTTGTCTCGCTGACTAATTCTTACATCTCTCTGAAAGTAGAAATGTCATCTCCTTCCTTTTTTGTATTTCAGTTGTTGTATTCTTTTTTTTTTTTCATTGATTGCAGTTGGCAGTTTATTTTCCACAACTGAGATTGAGAAACACAGGGCAGGAAATTTGGAGGTGGAGAGAGGAGGGACAGGGAAGACTTAATGGAAGACGCTCTGAACTGGAGGCGAGGCAAGGTCCAGGAAGAGAGGGATGATGAATGTGGAGGCCAAGCTCAAAGGCATAGCAGCACACAGCACCTTGGAGGTGTGGGAAACAGCCCTGTTGAGCCCCAGGGCAGCTCTGTATGTAGTCGGAACTTGCCAGCCAAGGGTTCAGGTGCTGCCTGTGGTGGAGTGGAATAGTCACAGCAGCTGTGAGCCCACAAGGCTGCTTACCTGACCCTTCACAGTGAATGTGCCAGCTCCTGAGCTAGGTTGTTTTATTCTTATTTTTTTTTTTTTTGCCATGAACACTTTCTGAGAGTAATGTTTGTTTGTTTGGTACTTGGGATTGAACCCAGGAGCACTTTTATCACTGAGCTACATCCTCAACTCTTTATTTTTTTATTTTGAAACTGGGCCTTAGTTACCTCAAACCTACCAGTCCTACTGCTTCAACCTCTGAGGTCTCTGGGATTATTGGCATGTGCCACTGCACCTGACAATGTAGTGTTTTTACCAGAGTAACATTTTTAAATTCATTACACAAAATGCATTGAATTGTAAGGAAAGCCAGTCTCTTAAAATGTAGTTATCAAAATAGTTTTTAAAATTGTGATAGAGTAGTATGTGCTAATTTATTAATATGTTAAATAGTAAGATCTTGTTTTAAGTAAGTTCTTTAAGATGAGAGTTTTCCTTTAGTGATTAGGGGAGACCTAGAGGGAATGAAGATTTTTATTACTTACAGGTTCTGCCAGGGACCTTGTGGAGGTACATGGCATACCTGGAGGCTACATACACAAGAGGTTAGGGAACATGACACAGACCAAAACACACACACTTACACATCACCCACCCATGAGCCAACACTTATATTTTGATTCCAGGGCATTATCCAAACAGGTTTCCCTTGGGAGTTCTAATTGGTGGGTTTAAAGCAATCAAGCATGAGTTCTGGGAAGTAACAGTGAAGTAGTCACTGTGGCATAACTGCCCAGCCCATGCATGATGTGAGGGTCAGCAGGGCCTTGATTCCCATAGGCTACAACTGGGGGACTGGCTACCAGGAGAACAAGACACATACCTGGATCACTCACATTGAGCAACTGGGAGAAGGTGAAGAACTGGACACTGTTGGGATGACTGAGCCCTGCATCTAGTGTAAGAAAGTCCAGTTTATATTCACAAAGGATGCTAAGGCAATATAAAATTATAAGAATTCCTTACAGATCTAGAAGCAGGTCTTCTAGCTACTGTAATTTCAAATTTGTGATGCATGTGGATGATATTTGAAGATATGTTACCATTATAATATGAAATAAAACTAAATATGTTCTGTTGGTGACAGTCATGGGTACTACTGACACTGCTATTTGCCTACAATCCTAATTGATGGAAACACTGTATTTCACTTACAATTAGTGAAAATAATGGTGTAATTTTTTCACCTTCCATGTTCAAATCCTCTTTGATGCTACTTCCAAATAAATTTGGGCCCTCAGATTAAATACTCCTGCGCCAGAGCCTTCTCATAGCAAGCAGAGCTGATGTTTGCTGATGACAGGTTGCTACTCAGATTTGCTGCCTTCTTTGGCCTGTTCTTGCCCTCATAACTTCTGGATAGTACCTCGATTCCCAGCTTGGGCTCTTGCTTCTATGTCTGAGTTGGTAGAGTTGAATGTAGAGATTGTTTCTCAGAGCTCTGTCTTTTTGTCTTGGGGCAGATGATTGTAATTTTGTGAAAACTGGCAGAAGGAAGTCCAGTAGCCTGTGGGGCAGGGCCCAGGTTCTTTTCCCCTCAGACAGGAGGCTAAGGGGCAGATCTGACATTGCAGGGTGTCTTTCTACCTGAAAGCATGTATGGTACCAGGTGTGGCTGCCCTGTGAAGGCGATGTGCTTCCTGTGTCTGCGGAAAAGAAAGACTGGGTAGAGAGTCTGCCCCTTGAAATGGGTGGGTGTGCATCTCTGACTCTTGGACCTGCCTCGAAGCCTCTTCCCTTCTTTTCCCTTCCAGGGCAAGTTGGCCTCGTTTTTCCTATCTCGAGTGGATGCCTTGAGCCCTCAGCTCCAGCAGGTAAAGGGAGGGAAGACAGGTGCAGAGCCCAGGGATCTGAGCCTCTTATGATTCATTGTTAGCTTTTCTCTTACAGCTTTTGGAATGTTTCTGCTTCCCCATGGTTAACAACACTAGTCTTGACTTCGGTTCTCCTCTGTCCAACTGGGCCCAAAAACCTGACTGTCCCTTGAGCTTCCTTTGATTTCCAGCTCTTGGGTTTTAGAGGACTGGAGGCTCCACAGCTGAGCTAGCTTCCATCTGACCAACTTTCTGCCCTTCCTCTTGCAGCTGGCCTGTGAGTGTTACTCCAGGTTGCCTTCTTTAGGGGCTGGCTTTTCCCAGGGCCTGAAGCACACTGAGAGCTGGGAGCAGGAGTTGCACAGCCTGCTGGCCTCACTGCACAGCCTGTTGGGGGCCCTGTATGAAGGCGCAGAAACGGGTAGGGACCAGGGCTGGTTTTCAACAGGGACTGGGGAACCTGACATCTGGAGGGAACAGGAGGGAGGTCCAGAGAGGTGGGGTAGTTGATTACTAGGCAAAATGGATGAACATAGGTAGTCATGTGCCACCGGGGAGGGGGGGGGTAAAAAAAAAAAAGGAAGAAATGGAAAGAAGATAGTATATAAATAAGATGGTTGTTTTGCTGTTCAGCTCCTGTCCAGAATGAAGGCCCTGGAGTGGAGACACTGCTTTCCCACTCAGAAGATGGTGATGCCCATGTCCTCCTGCGCCTTCGGCAGAGGTTTTCAGGACTGGCCCGCTGTCTGGGGCTTATGCTCAGGTGTGTTGGTGTTGGAGGGAGCAGGATCCTGGAGCAGGAGGAGTTGAGGTGGGGAATGTTAATTTCAGCATGGAGAAAGAGATTGAGGTGGGTGTGGAGCCATCCTGGAGAGCCTCCTCTGAGAGTCTCCCTGCTCTTATTCTCTTTAGCTCTGAATTTGGAGCTCCTGTATCTGTACCTGTGCAGGAAGTCCTGGATCTCATCTGCCGGACCCTCAGTGTCAGTGGCAAGAATATTGTGAGTGGACTTTGTTCTTTATACACTGCCCTTGTTCAGGACCTTGGGCAACTAGGAAAGCACTATGACCTGAAGCTCCCCAAACAGAATCATCCCTGAAGTTGTTCCAGATGGCTCCTACTTCTATCCAAATACCATAATTCCCTGTGCTTCCTTGACACAAGTGCCAAAGTCAGAGTGGATTTTCTCACATAGCTGGTGCCCCCTTATGGGAGAGTGACTTTGGGGATCAACTGTGTCATTGCTGAGAAGTTCAGCCATCCTCCCATTACCCCCCATTCCAGGGTCTGTTTAGAGGATGGGAGTTTGGTTTTGGGTGAGCTGTGGCAAAGGAGTAGGTTCCTTGTTATTTGTACATATGTATAAAGTCACACTCTTCTGCTCTGTCTCTGTTTCTGTCTTTTCTGTGACTCTCACTTTCTTTTCCCACTCCTTATGTTTGCTGTTTTTTTTTCTTCAGAGCTTGCTTGGAGATGGTCCCCTGAGGTTGCTGCTACTGCCCTCTATCCACCTTGAAGCCTTGGACCTGCTCTCTGCGCTAATCCTTGCGTGAGTGGGATTTAGCTGGGTGTGGAGAAGGGTCTAGGGTGTGCTGAAAATGAGGGTCACCATTTCATCTCTGCTCTTAGGTGTGGAGGCCGGCTTTTGCGCTTTGGGGCCTTGGTCAGTCGCCTGCTCCCTCAGGTCCTCAATGCCTGGAGCATTGGTAGGGATACCCTCTCTCCAGGCCAGGAGAGGCCTTACAGGTGACCATCCAGGAGGGGATAAAGGGGAGAGGGTATGCAGGTAGACCTGGGCCTCTGGCACATCCAGTTTCCATTTATAACCTGCCCTCTTTGCTCATACTATAGCACTATTCGGACCAAAGTATATGCTGTCTTAGAGCTGTGGGTCCAGGTTTGTGGGGCCTCAGCAGGGATGCTTCAGGGAGGAGCCTCTGGAGAGGCCCTGCTCACTCATCTACTTAGTGACATCTCCCCACCAGCTGATGCCCTTAAGGTAAGTGAGAATAAAGCTCCTGTCCCTCAGTTCCTATACCCTTTGTCCAAATGTGCCTCTTCACTGTCTCCTGATTCTGTCCTGCCTTTCTGTTTGCCTCTACATGACCATTGGTGTTTTCCTCTACCATCAGCTGCGCAGCCCCCGGGGGAGCCCTGATGGGGGTTTGCAAACCGGGAAGCCTAGTGCCCCCAAGAAGATAAAGCTGGATGTGGGGGAGGCTATGGCCCCACCCAGCCACCGGAAAGGAGAGAACAATGCCAACAGCGATGTCTGTGCAGCTGCACTGAGAGGTTGGTGAGGCCCTGGACCTGTGTGGCTCTGGGATGGCTTGGAGCCATAGCCGGGAGAAGGAGCAGAAGCAGCCATAGCTATGAGGACTGCAGGTGACATCTTGGGTCCTGCTGTTAGACTGGGGTTCTGATAGTTCACCTTGCTCTTCCAGGATCTCAGTTCTCTCCTTTCATTTACTTAAATACTTGGTGTCTGTACCCCATATACTAGGTACAATTCTTGCACTTAGGGGAAATCCCTGCCTTTGGAGCTCACATTCCCCTACAGGGCAGGATGCCTGCTTCCAATGCAATCATTGATCTATCAGTAGAAGTTAGTAGTTGGGTGCTATGCAATTAGTGGATGACTTTCCTTTGGGTTCTGTGTATTTCACTATCTCCCACCCCATGTGAAGCAAGAGCCAACTGTCCAAGTACCTAAATGCACATTCATAATGGTGTACCTACATTATCTCATTTCCATATTGTCAACAACCTTATGTCCTAGAGGGGCTTTTATGGTCCCGATTTTATACATGAGAAAGCAGACTGAGGGAAGGGAAATATCTTGCCCAGGGTGGACAGTGGCAGCTGGATGCTACTATTGGACTTTGTGCTCAGAAGCCTTCAGTCTTGATCTTGTGAGTTGCCTGCCTCTCACATACCATTCTCTTTGCCAGGCCTCAGCCGGACCATCCTCATGTGTGGACCTCTCATCAAGGAGGAAACTCATAGGGTTAGTGGAGCCTGGTCTTCATGGAGTCTGGGGGTGGGAGCTGTTGCTCTTTGCATGTGTGTGTGGGGTGCCCCCAAGATTGGTCCGTTGGAACCTGGGAGGAGGCCCTGAAGAAGGTTTGGGCAGTCTTGGCCAAGTTTCTAGTTGTGCTCTGTGTCTTTTTCAGAGACTTCACGATCTGGTCCTGCCCCTTGTCATGGGTGTACAGCAGGGTGAGGTCCTGGGCAGCTCCCCATATACTAGCTCCTGTTGCCGCCGTGAGCTCTACCGCCTGCTGCTGGCACTACTGCTGGCGCCTTCTCCTCGTTGCCCTCCTCCTCTTGCCTGTGCCCTGCAAGCTTTCTCCCTTGGTCAGCGAGAAGACAGTCTTGAGGTAACTGCTGGTTGGGCCTGAGTCCCTCTTTGATTCCTGGATTCTCTTGTTTTAGGGCTGGCCCATGAGACCCTGTATTCCTGAGAGTCACACTGTCCTTTTCTTCTTTCCTTAGGTCTCCTCTTTCTGCTCCGAAGCACTGGTGACCTGTGCTGCTCTGACTCACCCCCGAGTTCCTCCCCTACAGGCCATGGGCCCCACCTGCCCCACACCTGCCCCTGTTCCCCCTCCTGAGACCCCATCTCCATTCAGGGCCCCACCCTTCCATCCCCCAGGCCCTATGCCCTCTGTAGGTCCCATGCCCTCTGTAGGTCCATTGCCCTCGGCAGGTCCATTGCCTTCTTCAGGCTCCATGCCCTCAGTAGGCCCAATGCCATCTACAGGCCCCATGCCCTCAGCAGGCCCCATACCCTCTGCAGGCCCTGTGCCCTCAGCACGCCCTGGACCTCCAGCCACAGCCAACCACTTAGGCCTCTCTGTCCCAGGCCTGGTATCTGTACCCCCTCGGCTCCTTCCTGGCCCTGAGAACCATCGTGCAGGCTCCAATGAGGACCCTGTCCTTGCTCCTAGTGGGACTCCTCCACCCACCATCCCCCCAGATGAAACTTTTGGGGGAAGAGTGCCCAGACCAGCCTTTGTCCACTATGATAAGGAGGAGGCGTCTGATGTGGAGATCTCCTTGGAAAGCGACTCTGATGACAGCGTGGTGATTGTGCCTGAGGGGCTTCCACCCCTGCCACCCCCACCACCGTCAGGCACCACTCCTCCCCCTGTGGCCCCCACTGGACCCCCAATAGCCTCCCCTCCTGTGCCAGCCAAGGAGGAGCCTGAAGAGCTTCCTGCAGCCCCAGGGCCTCTTCCTCCACCCCCACCCCCACCTGTTCCTGGTCCTGTGACACTCCCACCACCCCAGCTGGTCCCTGAGGGGACTCCTGGAGGGGGAGGACCCCCAGCCCTGGAAGAAGATTTAACAGTTATTAATATCAACAGCAGTGATGAAGAGGAGGAGGAAGAGGAAGAGGAGGAGGAGGAGGAAGAGGAAGAAGAGGAGGAGGAGGAAGACTTTGAGGAAGAAGAAGAAGATGAAGAAGAGTATTTTGAAGAGGAAGAAGAGGAGGAAGAAGAGTTTGAAGAAGAATTTGAGGAGGAAGAAGGTGAATTAGAGGAAGAAGAGGAGGAAGAGGAGGAGGAGGAAGAAGAGGAAGAGTTGGAAGAGGTTGAAGACTTGGAGTTTGGCTCAGCAGGAGGGGAAGTAGAAGAAGGTGGACCTCCACCTCCAACCTTGCCTCCAGCTCTGCCTCCCCCAGAGTCCCCCAAAGAGCAGCCTGAGCCAGAACCAGAACCTGGGCTGCTGCTGGAAGTGGAGGAACCAGGAGCAGAGGAACAGCATGGGACTGAGACAGCCCCCACCCTCGCCCCCGAGGTGCTCCCGTCCCAGGGTGAGGAGGAGAGGGAAGGGGGAAGCCCAGATGCAGGGCCACCTCCTCAGGAGCTTGTTGAAGAAGAGCCTTCGGCTCCCCCGACTCTGCTGGAAGAGGGGACTGAGGGTGGGGATGACAGAGTGCCACCTCCACCAGAGACATCTGCAGAAGAAGAGATGGAGACAGAGGCAGAGGCAGCAGTTCTCCAGGAAAAGGTGAGGGAGGGCCAGGTGGAGAAGCACCTCTGGGTAGGCAGGCGGGACTTTTGGGAAAGGGGGTGCAGCTGCTTGTGTTAGGGAAGAGGTTTACTACTTTTCTGTGTATATATGTGAGTCTGTTATAAACCATATTATGTCTTTGTCCCTAAAAGGAGCAGGATGACACAGCTGCCATGCTGGCTGACTTCATCGATTGCCCCCCTGATGATGAGAAGCCACCGCCTACCACGGAACCTGACTCCTAGCTCTCTTCCACACACCAACATTTTGTTTCTAATAAAGTTATGTCCTTAGATATTGATGCTGCTTCTGGCTCTTGCCACAATATATCCCTGACCAGGAGCCCAGAGTTCTCAAAGTATCCATAGTCTCCAAATGTCCCTGCAGCTATCTTATTGTCTTTATTGTATAGAGGAAGAAACACTGACTTAAAGGAGAAATGAACATCTTGTCACTCAGCAAATTAAGAGTGAGAATTTTAGAATTCTTGCTCTCAGCTCTTGTATATTACTAAGTATATGCAGGGTTGCCTGTGTGTCTAAGACTGCAAGTAATTAGAAGATGCAGCCCTACTTTTGAGTTTGTAGTCCAGGGGTGGGAAATGTGTTAGAATTTAAGGGATTAAGCAGCCTGGTGAGTGAACCCATGCTTATGGCCTATGCACATCAGTCTCTTGGTCTGAATGTAGACTGATTCTTGGGGGAATAATGGGAGTGGGTACAATGGGGATTGAACCTTGGGTTGCTTAACCACTGAGCCACATCCCCAGCCTTTTAAAATTTTTTATTATTTTTACTTTGAGATAGAGTTTTGCTAAGTTACTTAGGGCTTCCTGCCTCAGCCTCCTGAGTTGCTGGGATTGCAGGCATGTGCCACTGCTCCTGTCTCAGATTGAATTTAATGAAAGTTTTGTCATTAAATTTTATGCACTGTGAACTTGGGGTACCCCATATTAAAGGGACATTGACATTGGGGCAGGGGAATGAACTTTGTCCTGGGACCAGTCCTTTTTCAACATCCCTGCCCTCCCAACACCTTATGGGCAGAAATTTGATAAGCACAGCCAGGGGTTACCCATTCTTGATACCTGGATATTCTCCAGTTAGTGTGTGGTACGTTTAAGCAGTTGATATTTATTTTAGGTCTTGTTTGGGAAGCATGAGCCTAACACTGTCTGTGAGGTACCAGGAGTTACGGGCTTGAGGTGGGGACCCCTTGTTGTCTTTGCTCAGTCTTCTGATATATGAACAAAAGTAAAGACTTTAGGAATGCAGAAAAGGGAGTCATTTCTTCATATGTGTATATCCTGAAGGTATTTGAACTAGTAGGGTTTAAAAAATCCCCAAACTTGTTTTGAAAAATTCCAAATCCCCAGAATAGTTTAATAGTTTTAATACATAGGCTCAACGATTGTTAATATTTAGCGAATGTAACCATCTACATATAGACAGGTATCTGTAGGTACACATGTATCTGTACACATTCCCCTTTGTGAGACTGAAAAGTTGCCGGCATCATGCACCTTTTCCTCTATTTAACGTTCTAAAGATTAAGAACAATCTCAATACCATTTTCAAGTTTAACAAGTAACTAATTCAATGATACAGATAATCCCTTGTGATGATGGTTTGACTTAAGGTTTTTTTTGGTCTTACGTTAGTGTGGGCTGCCATTTGTTTTGTTTTAAACTGACTGGCTTAAGAATTGCATTCCTTTTTTTTCACTTCAGTAGAGTGTCCAGCAACTTACACGAGATATTCAGTACTTCATTACAACATAGGCTTTGTTAGATCATTTTGCCCAACTGGGCAAATTAAGTGTTCTGAGCACTTTTAAGGTTAGGCTAAAGTATGATGGTCAGTAGGTTAGGTGTGTTAAATACACTTTTCCAGAGTACCTTATTTCAGACTTATGATGGGTTATTGGAATATCAACCTATGAGGAGGAGCATATGTATTGTGTATGTTGTGATAAATCTCCCTAATTTTCCCTAGAATGTCTTATAGCTGTTTTTTTGTTGTTTTTTGTTTTTTCTCCACCTTCCTTCTGAGTCAAGTTCAAGAATTTTCATCATGTGGAGAAGACCATTTAAGGCCCAAGGCTCAGTGCAAGGACAGGGGTGCAAAAGTATAAGAACTCTGGCAATAGTGATTTTTATTTTTATTTTTTTCAGAACAGAACAGAACTGATTTCTGGAAATTGTAGATTGGTGAAGTTGATATTGACCCTGGGAAGAGGCTAGCACAGATATTTCTCAATTTAAACTGTATTCCAAATAGGTAATATATTTACATAGTACAAAATTCAAGAGCTACCAAAGGTTTGTTCTGTAGCCACCCAAATTTTCTGCTTAAAGCAGCCAGTACTATCTGTATTCACATATTCTTTCAGAGATACATATATATTTGTGTATTTATTTATATACACACACAAACATACACATACACGCACATCCCCAGCCCTATTTCGAATTTTATTTAGAGACAGGGTCTCACTGAATTACTTAATGCCTTGCCATTGCTGAGGCTGGCTTTGAACTCATGTTCCTCCTGTCTCAGTCTTCTGAGCCCCTGGGATTACCGGAGTGCTCCACTGTGCCGGGCCCATTTCTTTTCGACAGCTACCTAAAATTTAATTACATCACAACTGGGAAAAAAAAAAAATCAGCCCCTGGTATGTGGATATTTAGGTTGATTATCTCTTGCTGCCACAAAACAGACATGGACATGTATATACATGATAAGGGCATGTCATTTTTCATATGAAAAAATGCTTCTAGAAGCAGAATTGCGGAGTCCTTTCTTGGATCTGTACCATTTTTTTTTTTTTTGCTCCTACCAAGAATATGTTTCCCCAGGTCTTTGCCAATGTGTATTAAATCATGTGATGTTTTGTCGGTCTGTTCAATGGCAAATCAACATGTTTCTAAACCTTTTTAAACATGTTTAAGATCTTTTGAATTTCCTTTTCTGTGAGATGTCCATATCTTTTGCCTAATAAGTTTGTTTTTTCTTGTATCATAGATATTTATGGACTAGGAAATTAGCTCTTTGTAATAAGAGTTGGCTTTTTGCAGTTTGTTTTTGCCTTTTGATGATTTATCATATTTGTTTTGCCATGTTGAAATTTTTTAGTCTTTTTTTTTTTTTTTTTTTTTTTTTTAATGGTGCTTGGGGTTAAACCGGGAACCTTGGGTATGCAAAGCAGTCCCTCTAACACTAACCCTGAACTACATCCCTGCCTAAAAATTTTTATTTCTATTAATTTTTATTCATATTTCTATTTAATTCTATTGAATGTATATGTTTTAGGGCTATTGGTTTTTGGGTGATTTTTTTTCTTTTTTTCTCTGGCAGTGCCAGGAATTGAGTCTAGGACCTCAAATATGCTAGATGCTTTCTCTACCACCGAGCAACACCCTGGTCCCTTTAGGTGATAATTTTTAGAAGCCTAGGGTGAGTTTGGGAGAGTCTCACATTTTTTTCCTGTAAGATTTTTACGATGCCATGCCTTTGTAGTACTGATATTCTTGTGGTTTTAGGGTTTTTTGTTATTTTTTGTGTTAGAATTGAACACAGGGGTTCTTTATCACTGAACTATATGCCCAGCCCTTTTTTCCCATTTTTTAATTTGTTCTTTTTAGATATACATAACAGTAGAGTGTATTTTGACGTATTATGCATATATGGAGTATAACTTCCCATTCTGTGGTTGTACATGATGTGGAGTTACATTGGTCATGTATTCACATATGAACATAGGAAATTTGTGTCTGATTCATTCTACTCTTTCCTATTCCCATTCCCTCCTCCCTTCCCTTTATTCCCCTTTCTTTAATTCAGTGAACTTCTATTTTTCCCTCCCTGTGCCCTGCCCTCCCTTATTGTGTGTTAGCATCTGCATATCAGAGAGGACATTTGGCCTTTGGTTTTGGGGGGGAATTGGCTTATTTCATTTAGCATGGTAGTCTCCAGTTGTCCATTTATTGGCAAATGCCATAATTTCATTCTTTTTTTATTAAAACATTTTTTATTTTTACAGACACATTTTGATTCATTGTACACAAATGGGGTATAACTTTTCATTTCTATGGTTGTACACAATGTATATTCACACCATTCATGTAATCACATATATGTAGGGTAATACTGTCTGTTTCATTCTACTGTTTTTCCATTCTCACCCCCCACCCCTTTTTCCACTACACCATCCAAAGTTTCTTCATTCTTCTCTTCCCCCTGCCAATCCCCATCATTATAAATTGTCATCCACTTATCAGAGAAAACATTTGGCCATTGGTTTTTTGATCTTGGCCTATTTCACTTAGCATGATATTTTCCAACTTCATCCATTTACCAGCAAATGCCATAATTTTATTCTTCTTTATGGCTGAGTAATATTCCATTGTATATATATACCACAGTTGCTTTATCCATTCATCAATTGAAGGACATCTACGTTGGTTCCACAATCTAGCTATTGTAAATTAAGCTGCTATGAACATTGATGTGGCTGCATCACTATAGTATGCTGATTTTAAGTCTTTTGGGTATAAACCAAGGAGTGGGATAGCTGGATCAAATGGTGGGTCCATTCTGAGCTTTCTGAGGAATCTTCATACTGCTTTCCAGAGTGGCTGTACCAATTTGCAACTCCGCCAGCAATGTATAAGTATACCTTTTTCCCCACATCCACGCCAACACTTATTATTGCTTGGGTTCTTGATAATAGCCATTCTAATTGGAATTAGATGAAATCTTAGGGTGGTTTTAATTTGCATTTCTCTAATTACTAGAGATGATGAGTACTTTTTCATATATTTGTTGATCACCTGTTTATCTTCTGTGAAGTGTCTGCCCATTTCCTTAGCCCATTTATTGATTGGGTTCTTTGTATTTTGGGTGTAAAGTTTTTTAAGTTCTTTATAAACTTCGGAGATGAGTGCTCTGTCTGAAGTGTGTGTGGAAAAGATTTTCTCCCACTCTGTAAGCTCTCTTTTCACATTATTGATTGTTACCTATGCTGAGAAAAAACTTTTTAGTTTGAATCTATCC
This sequence comes from Sciurus carolinensis, assembly GCF_902686445.1. Classification (NCBI taxonomy): domain Eukaryota; kingdom Metazoa; phylum Chordata; class Mammalia; order Rodentia; family Sciuridae; genus Sciurus; species Sciurus carolinensis. The sequence continues at coordinate 54,166,978 of NC_062215.1, read as the reverse complement.
CATTTATTGATTCTTGCTTTTGTTTCTTGCACTATGGGGGTCTTGTTAAGGAAGTCTGGTCCTAAGCATGTGATGGAGATTCGGGCCTACTTTTTCTTCTGTTTGGTGAAGGGTCTCAGGTCTAATTCCTAGATCCTTGATCCATTTTGAGTTGAGTTTTGTACAGGGTGAGAGATAGGGGTTTCATTTCATTTTACTACATATGGATTTCCAGTTTTTCCAGCACCATTTGTTGAAGAGGCTATCTTTTCTCCCTTGTAAGTTTTGGGCACCCTTGTCTAGTATGAGGTTACTGTACTTATGTGGGTATGACTCCATGTCTTCTATCCTGTACCATTGACCTACCTGTCTATTTTGGTGCCAGTACCATGCTGTTTTTGTTACTGTTGATCTACAGTAGAGTTTAAGGTCTGGTATAGTGATACCTCCTGCATCACTCTTCCTGCCCAGGATTGCTTTGGCTATTCTGGGTCTTTTGTTCTTCCAGATGAATTTCATGATTGCTTTTTCTGTTTCTATGAGAACTGTCAGGAATTTTAATTGGCATTGTGTTAAATTTGTATAGCACTTTTGGAAGTATGGCCATTTTGATAATATTAATTCTGCCTATCCAAGAACATGGGAGATCTTTCCATCTTCTAAGGTCTTCCTCAATTTCTTTGTTCAATGTTTTGTAGTTTTCATTGTAGAGACCTTTTATCTCTTTGGTTAGATTGATTCCCAAATATTTTTTTTGAGGCTATTGCAAATGGACATAATTTCATTCTTTATGGCTGAGTAATATTCCATTTCACACACACACACACACACACACACCATTTTCTTTATCCATTCATCTATTGAAGGACACCTAGTTTCCGTTTTTCATTTTAAGGCAGGTCCTTGCTAAGTTGTCCAGGCTGACCTTGAACTTGCAATCTTCCTGCCTCAGCCTCCTGATTCACTGGGACCATAGGTATGTGTCAGTGCACCCTCTCTTAGTTTTTACTTTAAAGTTTTCTTCCATTTGGAATTTATCCTAGTGTAAAGCATGAAGTACAAATTCAACATTGCATGGGGTTTGGTGGCTCATGCCTATAATTCCAACTATTTGGGAGACTGAGACAGGAGGATTGCAGGTTCAAAGCCAGTCTCAGCAATTTAATGAACAATTTAATGTGACTCAGTGATAGAGTCCTTGCCTAGCACATATGAGGCACTGGGTTCGATCCTCAGCACCACCTTAAAACAAACAAACAAAAAACCAAACAAAGTTCTGTCCATCTACAGCTAAAAAAAAATTTTAAAAGTTTCTGGGGTTGTGGCTCAGTGGTAGAGCACTTACCTAGCATGCGTGAGGCACTGGGTTCCATTCTCAGTCACTGCATGTCATATAAATAAATGAATAAAATAAAGGTCCATCAACAACTAAAAAATATATTTAAAAAAATAAGAAAAAACCCAAAAGGGCCTGGCGTGGTGGTACACACCTATAATCCCAGCAGCTCAGGCAGTGGGTGCAGGAGGATTGTGAGTTCAAAGCCAGACTCAGCAAAAGAGAGGCACTAAGCAACTCAGTGAGACCCTGTCTCTAAAAAGAAAATACAAAATAGGGCTGGGGATGTAGCTCAGAGGTCAAGCATCCCTGAGTTCAATCCCCTGTGCCAAAAAACCCTAAAACAAAACAAAAAAACCCCAAATCCAACATTGCTGTTTTATCCAAACCTGATTTTGTAAAAAGAATTATCTTTTTATGATTTGAAATGCCTTTACTTATACATATATTTGTTTTTCTTTCCCTTGTGTTCTATTCCATTGGTCTGCCTGTGCACATATAATTATTGGAGTTTTATGATGTGTACCAATATCTGGAAGGAAGAGTATGTTTTTTTTGGGGGGGGGGCGGCTAACCAGAGTATTCCTAATTGTTAGGGATAACAATTCAGGGTTATTCTAGAGAGGGTTTCTTGGGGTGTTCTCCAGACTTTGGTCAAGAGTTATTAGCTCAATTGTGAAGCTGTTAAACATTCGTGAGGCACAAAGTTGGAAGTTGGAAGGCTTGTATCTGGAATTATCTGAAAGGGATTTTTAAAAAGTTGTCTGGGGAGTTCAGTGATAAGAGTGCTACCTAGCATGCGTGATGCCCTTGATTCAATCCCTGGTGCTACTGGGGGGAAAAGATGAAGTTGCAGGGTGTAATTTCACAAGGATCAGTTTTGAGCAGGAGGAGGATGTGGTTCAGCAGAAATAGGGGGATTCAGAAATATTGGGATTCAGAAGTGCACCTTCCTGCATAGCCACCTGAGTACAAGATGAAGTTGAAGCAGGTGGTGTAGTGAAGGTGCTGGATGCTTTGTGAGGATCTGGTGGTGGAGAGTCTTGAAAGCTGTGCTTCAGAGTTTGGACTTTGTTCTAAGTTGCAGGGATTCCCTCCCTTAAGGAGGGAAGTGTCTTATATTTTCAGTCAGCTCTGGTAGCCTGTGGAGAGAGTTGGAGCCCCAGAGATCAGAGGAAATGTGCAGGGGCTCACAGGGAGGATAGTGAGAGCTGACTAGGCAGGAGCCATGGATGGGGAGTGTGAGGTCAAGCTCTCCTGGCATGTCAGAATGCCCTTTGGCTTGCCATTCTGGCTTCGGCTGCCACATAGCCACGAGAGTGTCAGTTTGGGGGACCCTTGCCAAAGCCTGACTGGGCCAAGCAGTCTCTCAGTCTTCCTGCTTTTCCTAGGAGGAGCTGGTGGCCTACTCCAGGCATTGTGTTTTCTTGTCACTCTCAGTGTGATGAATCAGTGTCCTTATTGCTTATACTCTGCTAGAGATGGGGCTTTGGGGCTTAGCTGAAAATTGTGGGTAGTCTCCCAAATGGAAGGAATTGTAGCCAAGATTAGTAGGGGAGCAAATGGGAGAACAATTTAAACAAGCATTTATGTGCTTATGGTATACAGGTAGATATGGGGCATTGAGGAAACAGTATATTATATAAGATGTCTCTCCAAAGAAATGCACAATCTGGTAATATAGAACATTTTGAGGAAACAGTGCCTCCGAGGTGATAAGCAGCTGTATGTGAGGTTGAAAGTCCAAGAGAGAACCTAGAACTGGAGATATGGGAGGTGAAAAGCCACCCATGCAGTTGAATGGAGTGTAAAGAGGTGTGATCTGAATGTGGAACCTCCATAACAGTACATTTAGGGTTAAAAGGGGCCCCTCAAAGAGAGGAAAGGGCACTTGGAGAAGGCAGTGTCCTAGCAAATAAGAGCTTCAAGCTAGGAGGAGTCAATATCCGTGCTGTTGAGGAATGTTCATTGGATGTGCCAGTATTCAGGGGCCTCATCTCACAAGTCCAAACTTCACAGAGAATGGGCTGGGGCTGTAGGGCACCAATGGGACCGCATGCTGTCCTCCTGTATTTCTTGCAAGCCAAGAAGACTTTGAGCTATCTCTGAGCCCACAGGGTGCCACTTCTCTGGCCTCTGTCTCTATGTGGTTACATTAATTTTCAGCCCTTGTGCATGGTTCACTTCTCAGTCTCTGGGCCCTTGTGGAAGTCGGTCTTCAAACCCTGAATGAATGGCCTCCCTACCATCTGTCCAGTCAATTTCCTTAAAGAGTAACTCACCTAGCACCCTGTGACAGGGACTGAGTAAGAGTAACTCACCTAGCACCCTGTGACAGGGACTATGTGTCCCTGTCACCCTGTCACATACTAGGAAAAGTATTCTTTTCCTAGCAAAATGTTTGACATAAAGAGGCTATATTAATGGCTGGAAGGTAAATGAATGTCCCTCCGTGTGATCCAGATTTGAGGAGGAAATGCCCTTTCCAGTCCTTGGTGATTGTGCTTGGCTTTCCTCTTCTTATGCTGGTTCTGTTTCCAGACACTTTAACTCCATTTATCCCCAGATTTCTTTACCTTTCTGACCACGAGTCCTTCAGGCCCAACCTACCTTCTGTTACTCCAGTTCTCACGTAGTAGAGAAGGTGTAAGCCACACTTTTGGGTCTCTAACACTAAGAAGCTGAACTTTCTCTTTTACTGTTTCAGCCCATCAACCAGCCTGGCGATTACTTGCTTTCATTTGTCATACTTCGACTCTCATCTCTGTTGAGCCACCCAGGGAGCCATTCACTCATTTATGAATTCATTTCATAACATATAGTGCTGTATGTCACATGTCATGATATGTGCTGGAGATAACAAATGGAAACAGTCACCGTCTCCAAGGATCTTATAGTGCCCTGTGAAGGAGGAAGGCAAGTGCATAAGTACAATGACATGAAATCCTTGATTACAATGGGATCCCCAACCGAGAGCTTCTGGGATGGGGATAGTGGGAAGACCTGAGTGTTAGAAGGGTGTTGGAGAACAGTGCCAGTCATCTCAGTGGACTGGGTCAGGTACTCTGGACAGAAGGTGGTTAGGGAGTGCCATCAGTCCTAAGTGACTGAGTGCCATCAATCCTCAGTGACTGGAGCCAAGAAGGAGGACATTTTAACATTCTCACTATTTAATGAAGTATTTCAGCTTTTAAGAAATTAAAAAGAATACAACAACTTACCTTTTTTAACTTTTCAAATCTGTAGAAAAGCTAACAGAATAACAGTACATCAGATATTCATATATATTCAGTACATTAAATATTCATTTCACCACACTTATTTTTAATTTTTTTTTTTTTTTTTTTTTTTTTTTTTTTTTGCGGTGCTGGGGATCGAACCCAGGGCCTTGTGCTTGCAAGACAAGCACTCTACCAACTGAGCTATCTCCCCAGCCCCTTATTTTCTTTATATGTGTATTTTCCCCTTTGAACCATTTGAGAGTAAGTTGCATCATTATGACTCTTTACCCTCAAATACTTTTACACTCTTAATACACTATACTTCTATAGTATTTCCCAAGATTAAGGATATTGCCTCAAACAATCATCATACTCATCAGAATTTTTCTTTCTTTCTTTCTCTCTCTCTCTCTCTTTTTTTTTTTTTTTTTTTTTTTTTTTTTTTGTGGTACTGGAGATTGAACCTGGGGATCCTTTACCACTGAGCTGCATTCCTGGTCCTTTTTACTTGAGGTAGGGTCTTGCTAAGTTGCCCAGTCTGACCTGGAACTTGAATTCCTTCTGCCTCAGCCTCCAGAGTTGTTGGAATCACAGGTGTGTGCCACCATGCAGGGCATGAGTCAAGAATTTTAACAATTGAGAGAATATTATTATTTAACAAACTGTCCATATTTGAATTTCCCCAATTATTCTACTAATGTCCCTTATGGTTGGTTGTTGATTTCAGCTTTTTAATGTCACCAAGTCACGGGTATGACAAGACCTCTGTCCTTTATCCCATTTCTGAGGCTTATCCCTTCCCTGACCCCCATTTGAATCTTTACAGCATGAGTCATTTCTGCTAACTCCTGCTTAGCTGTTAAAGCATTAGATTCTCAAGTTAGTGTTTACTTGCTTTTCTTTTCAGTTAATCCCAACTGACATATTTGTAACTTTTAAAAAGATATCTATTAAATAAGGATGCCATATGTGTCAGGTCAAGATGAGGCCTAGGTTGTGTCAGGACAGCTAGACTAGCTGGCTCCATCCAAGCATTTCTTTGCTCTCATCTGGCCACACAGATATCAAGGGTGAAGACTAAGCTGGAATGCAACAACAATGATGACAATGAAATCCCAATTTATTTGCTTACATTCCTTCAATTTCTGCAGAACATCAGGGGCTGGCATTCAATAAAACTTCTGAACTTATGAGTCAGGCTGAATAGGTGATAAAAATTGCTATTGTAACAACATGATAGGCATTCATTTTTGTGGAATGAATGAAACAAAGAAATGGGTAGAGAAGCTAGGAATTGACAGCAGGCAGAAGGAAAGGAAAGTTTGGGGTCAGTTGGAGCCATGTCATTACCAATTGGCATTACAGATGAGAATAGGATAAAATAGTTAAACTATTATAGAACAGAGAATTTAAGGGGAAACTATATTATGCCTTATCTTTTGTTGTGATATGTCTACAATAACATTTTACACACATTTTATTTATTTACATTTAATCAAAGTAAGATGCATTCATTCATTCTTGGAGACATACCTCTTGCTCCACTCTGAATCCATTGCTCTCTAGACCTGTGATAACATTGTTATTTGGGCACTTCCCTTCATCATAATCCTTGGGAATCCCCTTTGCCTTTACTGTTTCTTGGATCCCTTCTTCTTTCTTCTTTCTTTAATACATGGAGTACATCCTCCAGCAGCTTCTTGAGAAAGGGTGTGTAGCAGTAAAATGACTTTATCTTCACATTTATTTGACAATTTAGCCAGGCATAGGAGTCAGGAATTATTTCTTCTCAAAATACCTTTAGACATTTTCCCACTTCTTCTAGTTTTCAGTGTTATCATTGAAAAGTTTGATGCAATTTTGACTCACTTTGTATATGGCTTATTTCCTCTCTTTCTCTCTTATCTCTCTGTGCTTTTAGGATTTATTTCTTTCTTCCCAGCATTCTGAAATTTCACCACAGTATGCTTTGTTCCAGGTATGTTTGTGTTCTTTTTATTGACAGCTGGTGGGCTGAACCAATCTGGAATTGATATTCCCTCAGTTCTAGAAAAATTTCTATTCATGTGTTTGCTTCACCTTTTTTATATTTACTCTTCTATCATTCAGGAAGTGCTATTATTTAGATCTTGAGTTTTGGATGTATTCCTTAATTTCTGTTACTGTTGTTTTCTTTTTTTAAAATTTGTTCCAGTTGTTTATATATGACAGTAGAATGCATTTTGACACATTGCCTTACTGTTGTTTTCTATTTCTTTATCTTTTTCTGGGAGATTTCATATACTTTTCCTCCCATGCTGTTTTTGAAATTTTAGTTTCTGTTACCAAATTTTTATTTCCCAAGACTCTTCCTTCTTCTCTGACTTTTTTCTTTCTCTTTTTAAATAAATAGTTTCCTCTTCTTGTTTCAAGTCTGCAATATCCTCCTTTCTTATTTCTCTTTATGTTAATAATAACTTTCCAGAAAAATTTGTTCAACTCCTTCTTAATTCTCTTTTCTCCAAGTTCCATTTCTGTTGGTTCCTATATTTCCACACTTTCCTCAAATATCTGGTAATGTTTGTCTTTCAGATTTTAAGTCAGGCTCTATGAGATGCCCATTGGAAACTTAGGTGTGTTAATGGGACTTTTCTATGAGAGTGCTTTGTTGAGGGTGATGGGGGCCTGATCATTTTTTGGGAGGACCCCAGATTCCCAGTATCTACTCCTTCCATGAAGGTAGGGAGAAAGAATAGGTGAATATTAGCCAAACAATAATCTACCACACTATACAATCTAGATTAGCTACCCTCCCCAACAACCTTTGTCATATCAATACCTCATTCCATTTTCCTCTTAGCACATATCACCTCCACTTGTGGTCTTAAATGATCCTCCTGCCTCAGCCTCCCCAGTGATGGAATCACAGACACCTTAAACTAAGCCTGGAGTACTCATTGATTTTTAAAAATATCTATGCCTTTTTTGGTCTGACACCTGAATATTTTCTTCAAAATGTGTGCTGATTTTTAAACTAGATTGTTCTTTGTTATGAAATACAGGGTCAGGTCTTATAATTTTCTTTTATCTTGGTTTGTCAAGAGACCCAATCATTAGGTATCAGATTTAATTCTCAGTTTATCATCATATAATGAAACAATTACTTTTGATTTCAAAGATTTTGAGCAGCTGATTATGATGGCCCACACCTGTAATTCCAGCAACTCAGGAGGCTGAGACAAGAAGATTGAAAGTTTGAGGCCAGCCTCAGCAACTTAGGCTGTATTGCAAAATAAAAAATAAAAAGGCCTGGGGATGATGTGACTCAGTGGTTAAGTGCCCCTGGGTTCAATCCCTAGTACTGGAAAAAAGAATTTGACCTAAAAATATGTTTTTGAATTTCAAACAACAAATTTTTCTAACTACTTTCCCTCAGAGGGAAGATGTCACTAACTCTCCTAAAACTAAGTACTTATTAATTCATCTCTTTATATTCATTTTGGTCTTTATGTGTGTCTAGCAGACTGAACCTGCTGGCCTCTTGTACTTTAGTTTGTATTTCCTTCAACTTCCTTCAAAACCCCAAGGTTCAACTATGTTCAGAACTTCTTTTTAGGTTCTGGAGATTGAACTCAGGGGCACTCAATCACTGAGCCACATCCCCAGCCCTATTTTGTATTTTATTTAGAGACAGGGTCTTGCTGAGTTCCTTAGTGCCTTGCTTTTGCTGAGGCAGGCTTTGAACTCGAGATTCTCCTGTCTCAGCCTCCCAAACCATTGGGATTACAGGCATGTGCCACCGTGCCAGCCCAGACCTTCTCTTTTAAAAAAATTATTTTTTACATATTTTGTGGTGCTGGGGATTGAACCCAGGGCTTTGTGAATGCTGGGCAAGTGCTCTACCACTAAGCCAAACCCCAACCTCAAAGTTCTTTTTAAGAGTTCTTAAAAGACCTTAGAGTTTCAGTATACCTTCTTTAGTACTCTCCAAGAGGAGTTCTCTCAGTTGCCAAAAGAATACCATCTATACCCCTTTACTCTGTTCCATACTTTCCAGAGAAAAGTATTTTCCATCACTACAAGATCGCTACACAGAATCTCTCCCTGAGAGGTGGGTGAGTAGAAGACAGGATATAGTGATTACTTGTGACCCTGAGCCTTATGACTCAGCTCAGTTACTCCCCTCATTTCCTCCAGAAGATTGAACAGTCCCTTCCCTATGGTTCCTTTGGGGTATTATTTCCTGGTACTTCCTTGATGTTTAGAAACAGTTTAAAATTTTCACTTTTCTCCATGATGTCTCTCCTCCACTCCAATATACTTCTCCAGTTTGATGTTTGTTGGGGGCTGGAAAATAAGAGTGACTGGGGGAACCAATAGTATATCCTGCCCTGTTTTTTGCCACACTTGATTCAGCTCAGGGCTTTATAGATGTCTTGACTCCACAAAGCGGAAGAGCACCAGGAAGGCATATGCCGTGTGTGCAGCCATGTGCCTTGTCCCTAGGATGCTGTCTCCTGTGAAGCAAGGCGTCTGTGGTTTCTGTCAACACTTTTTGTGACAAGCTGTGTGTTAGTTCCTCTCTCCAGGCCTTCTTCTACTTCCTATTTTGGCTTCTGCCTGTCTGTTCAGTTATCTACCGCAGTGTAATGAAACTTCCCCAAATTCAGATTTACCTATAAATATAGACTTAAGATATTAGCAATCATATTGTTATTATCTTGTACAATGCTGATGGTGGATGGTTGCTCAGTTAAATTAGTCTCCCTTGAGGAATCTCATGTGGTTAGTTGGTGGCTGAGGCCAGAGTCATTTCAAAAGTCTCCTAACTCACTTATCTGGTAAATTATATGTTTTCTATTGGGCACTTGAGTTAGGGCTGTCAGCTGGAACATCTGTATGTGGTCTCTCCACGAGACCTAGGTGGCCTCACAGTGTGAGGTTCCAGAGTATGGTTCCAGAGTGAGCATCACAAGGCAACAAAGACTTGCACAGCCTGGTCTTGGAAGTCACGTAGCAGCACTTCCTCATGTCCCACAGGATGAGGCACTCAAAAGTCCACTCAGATGCATGAAGAAGAGCAAATAGAACGTGCTCCTCTATGAGAGGAGCATCAGTGTCATAGAAGAGAATGCAGGATATTGTATATTATTGTGGCCATTTCAAGGGAGCACGATCTGTCACAGTCCATCTAACCACAACGAACCACACAACATCCCACAGGTAAAGTCCACTCAATCCCTCCCTCAAGGCATGTCCCATAATAGCATCAGCTTAAAGTCCAGGGTCCTATCAAGATGTAGATGAGGCCTCCTGGGTGTGTTTCTCAGGGACAGATCTTTGATTAGGGTTCATCTGTTGCCTGTGAGGTCTCCGTAGCTCCGTCCTCTAGGATCTTAGTTTCCTCTTCTGAGTCATCCTCCCTTTTCCATAAATAGTAGTCTATATTTATAGGTAAATCGATTTCTTAGCTTGATTCTTCCCTATAGAAGTTTGCAGGTTCAAAATGTTCTTTTCTGTTTGTACTACTGTATTTTACCACACAACTGTTGCAGATTTTATGCCATTTATTTATTTTTTTTGCAAAAAAGTGGTGTTACTATTATATGAAGCTTTGTGTGTGTGTGTGTGTGTGTGTGTGTGTGTGTGTGTGTGTGTTGTATTCCTAAAAGGTCATTTATGACTAAACTGTCTTTGGTGCAAGATTAGGATACATGGAATACTTGTGCATATATGTTAAAATTGAATAGTCAAAGTCAATGTACATCATTTCTTCATGGCAGGTTAGCAAACATTTTCCCATCTGAAAAAAACAGTTAATGCATTAGTTTTTTTTATAGATTTGTGCATTATACTTAAAATATTACACTTGAGAAAATTTTTTACAGTGTTGTGAAGTGTGGACTTAAAAAATTTCATCTTCTGTGTCCAAAGATTCTGCACCACTATTGTTGGTTTCCTCATTTGATGTCCTGATTTCTGTGCCACTCACTTAAGATATATTTACCATTAGGACTGCAGCACTCTAAACAAACCACACAAGTTGTTTTTCTGGAATATACTGACAATATGTGTGCTGAGTATTCTAGGCTCTTTGCTTGAAGTGTGAAAGAAGACAAATGTGAATCTATATGCCACTAGGGAATACCATTGCTACTCTCTTTACCTTTTAAGTGGCATGACAACAGAATCATACCATGCAACAATTAGTCAGTGAAAGGTCCAATCTTTGGACTGAAAAAATAGGTTGTGACGATTTTTTAGTGGTGACAATTATGTAGTGAAATACATTATTTTTCTTTCAGATCAAGCTCATCAATTAAAACAAAAACCACAAACCTTGTGTGTGTATGTTTATGTCTCCATTTTAATCCAATCTATAAGATAAAGTGTTATAATAGCCCCTTCTCTAGTTTGGAATCCTTGTCCTTAATATTCTTAAAGCCCTATTGTTTAGCAGAGATGTTTTGCCAAGCAAGTCCTTAAGATTCTTGGGTTTGTTTGTTTAAAACATTAACTTAAATCTTTCTGAGATTTTAATAAACTATTTTGCAGTTATACATTTGGCTTATTCTTTAAAGCATGTTTTCTGAAAACACCTTGGATTTGATCTCTTCCCAGAAACCTCTTAATTTTGGCATCATTAGTCATCTAAAGTGATTGAGGATGACAAACAGCTGTGTTTTTTTTTTTTTTTTTGGTTTGTTTTTACTCAGCAAGTCCTGAATGACTTATATGTAACACTTTGTCTTTAAGTTATCTCTCATCTTTTGTATTTTATCATAGTCAGTGAGAAGTCAGGTGGCAAATTTAATACTTTGCCTTGAAATTTCCTTAGATCATTGAGTTTATTGACAACCATTCCCATTCTTTGTTTTTGTTTTGTTTTGCTTTTTGGTACCAGGGATTTGAACTCAGTGGCCCTTAACCACTGAGCAAATCCCCAGCAGTTTTTTATTTTATTTAGAGACAGGGTTTTGCTGAGTTGCTAAGGACCTTGCTAAGTTGCTGAGGCTGGCTTTGAACTTGAGATCCTCCTGCCTCAGTCTCCCGATCCCATTCTTTGTTACTGCAGTGGACAAAAGTTTCCACCATTATATTACATAATAATGGAATATATGTAACAAATTTCCACTGCATGTATAACTGCTTTTTTTTAACTTCTGATAACACTGTCCTATTTCCTTTTATTTCCACAACCTCGTCATAGTACCTTCAGCTTTCACTAAAACCTCCTTGCGACCTTTCAGGTTTCTGCCCACAGCCTGGTCCCAAAGTAAATACCACCCTTTAGATTTTTGTCTTAGCAACACCCTACTCTTGGTACTACATATGTTCTGTAACCAATCACCCAAAAACTTGGAGGTGTAAATATTAATCATCATTTTATTATTTTGGGGGTTACCATGGCTAGGCATTCTTGCTTAGAATCTTTCATGTGATTATAATTAGGTTATGACTGGAACTAGAGTCTTCTTCCTCACTCACACATGTAGTAGTTGATGCTGAGTATCTTTTAGAACACTTACAAATGGTCTTTCCACGTTTCTTGGGCTTCCATGGTGGCTCAATTCTAAGGGAGCAGGACAGAAAGTAGTGCATGGACTTTTCAGTCTTGGAAGCCAAACTATCACTTCAGTTACACTTCAAAGATTGAGGTAGGTTCAAGGAGCCACTCATGAGCAAGGGGATTGAAACTGTGCATCACTGAATGGGAGGAGACTTAGTGTCCTATCATGAGAATACTATGTGAGCTGGGACATGTTTAGGCATCCCATGTCTGGAATAATGTCACAATGTCCAAGATAAAGTTTTAATCACAGTTGATATTCTTGCTACAATCAAAACTAAGAAGTGGGTGTGTACCCAGCTTATTTTGATATTCAAAGCAGATAATTTAAAACACCCTTTAATTAATTTTAGCAATCTGAAATGAAAAGAAAGATTATAATAATCACAGAAAAATAATTGTAGACAGTACAATTTTTCTTTTTCTTCTCTCTCTCTTTCTCACTACTGGGCATTGAACTATTGAACTCAGGGGGTACTCTACCACTGAGCTCTATCTCTAGACTTAAATTTCATTATTATTTTTTAAATTGACACAGTGTCTCACTAAATTACCAAGATGTGCCTCAAATTTGAGGTCCTCCTACCTCAGTCTTTCAGGTAACTGTGATTATAGGCACGTGCCACCATGCCTGGTACATCATTTTTAATTTAATCTATTACTTAATTTGTTTATTTATATTTCTTATTTGTTACTGGGGATTGAACCCAGGGGTACTTAACTACTGAGCCACATCCCCAGCCCTTTTCTATTTTTTATTTTGAGACAGGGTCTTGCTAAGTTCCTGAACTGGCTTTGAGTTTGTGACCCTACTGCCTCAGTCTCGAGTTGCTGGGATTATAGGTGTGTGCCACCGTGTATCACCCTTTTTTTTTTTTTGGCAGGGGAGTACCAGGGATTGAACTTGGGCATGTGGTCACTGAGCCACACCCCCCAGCCCTATTTTGTATTTTATTTAGAGACAGGGTTTCACTGAATTGCTTAGGCCCTTGCTTTTGCTGAGGCTGGCTTTGAACATGTGATCCTCCTGCTTCAGCTTCCGGAGTTGCTGGAATTATAGGTGTGCACCACCACACCCACCTGGCTTATCATTCCATTTTTTAAGGTGGCAAGTGCCAAGGGATGGGCACTGAAGTTTGTGTTTTGGTGCTGGGGATTGATCCCAAGCCTTGGGAATGCGAGGCAAGCTCTCTACCAACTGAGCTATATCCCCAGCCCTGAAGTTTGTGTTCTTAAACCCTAACTTTTGCAAATCTGTCAGTGATTTTTCAAAATGATTGCCTAGCATGCACAAGGTCCTGTGTTCAATCCCTGGTACTGGAAAAAAAGGAAAGGAATACTAAAATATATTTAAATATTCTAAAAGAATGCAGGGAACATAAAATTCAGAGAACAAGCAGAAAACAGAAAATAAAATAGTAGACATGAATCCAAGCATATTAATAGTCATATCACATGTAAATAGGTTAAACACATGGAGACTTGGACTGGATAAAAACCCAAGAGCCAACTATATGCTATCTATAATAAATCCACTTCAAACATCATGCTACAAATAGGTTAAAAATAAAAGAGTTGAAAAAGATAACCAATGAAAATACTAGGAGAAAAAACCTGGAGTAACCATATTAATAGTAGACAAACTAGACTTTACATCAAGCAGTGTTATCAGTAAAAAATAGAGATGTGACAGAATGAAAAAGATGTCACTCCAACAAAAAGTTGTAACAAATCCTTAAAGTATAGATGCCCCCAAATAAAGATTAAAAATAAATTAAGAAAAGCTAATATAATTGAGGGATAAGTAGATGAACTACAATTATATTTTGAAATTTCAACCTACTCTCCCTGCTATCAATAGAACAAACAAAATCAATAAGGATATAGAAGATTTGAACAACATCATTAAGCAACTTGATCTAATTAATACTTAAGAGTACATCCACTCAAACAGCATTCAAATACACACTTTCCAAGTGCATATAAAAAATTCACCAACACAAATCATATTCTGGGCCACAAAACAAAACTCATCAAACTTAAAAATAGTTGAATTCATAGTGTGTATCAGACCATAATGGAATTAAACTAGAAATCAGCAATAGAAAGATAAATGAAAAAAATCTCTGAAATATTTGGAAATCAAACAACAAACTTCTAAGCAATTTGAGGAACAAGAAAGAAATCAATGAAAATGAGAAAACATTAAATTGAATACAAATTAAAGAAAATCAAAATTTGTGGCATACAGCTGAGAAGTACTTAGTCATTAGTTGCAAATATTTAACAAAAGGCTTTCTGGGGGAAATAGCCTGGATTGGCAGTATCTTCCACCTTCTGTGGTGTAAATACCCCCATTGCATACAGTTTTGAGGTACCAATGTGACATCACTGAACACAAAGTTGAGAAGAGATGCATGGATTTGACTCTCATGAGTTAGTATAGACCAACCTCAGGATACCACTACTTTTTGGAAAATTGTAGCATTAAATGTTTGTATTACAAGAGATGAAAACTCTCAAATCGTAGTTTAAGCTTTCATCTTTAGGGGGAAAAATGTGCAAAGAAAATCCAAATCAAGCCAAAAGAAAGCGCTCTTAAAGAGCAGAAATTAGTGGAATTGAGAATAGAAAAATAATAGGAAAAATTAGAAAAACAAGGGTTGATTCTTTGAAAAGATCATAAAATTGATAAACCTCTAGTTGTGACCAAGAAAGGAGACAAGTGACAAATTACTAATATCAGAAATATAAATGTAGATATCTTTATGGGTTCTACTCAAATTAAAATGATAATAAGGGAATATGATGAGCAATTTAATATCTATATATTTGAGAACTTAGATGAAATGAGCTACTTGAAAAACAGCTTACCAAACTCACTCAAAAAGACATAGGTAACTTTTTTAAAATTTATTTTTATTTTTTAAAATATTTACTTATTTATTTTTGGTACTAGGGATTGAACACAGGGGCACTTAACCATCAAGCCACATCCCAGCCCTTTTTTGTTTTTTTTAAATATATTTTTAGTTGTCAATGGCTCTTTTATTTTATTTATTTATATTGTGGTGCTGAGTATTGGAACCCAGGGCCTCACACATGCCAGGCAAGAGCTCTACCACTGAACCACAACTCCAGCCCTTCCCCAACTCTTTTAAAAAATTTTATTAGAGACAGCTATCGCGAGTTGCTTAGGGCCTCACTAAGTTGCTGAGGCTTGGTTTGAACTGGTGATCCTCCTGCCTCAGCCTCCCGAGTCTCTGGGATTACAGATGTGCACCAGAGCACCTAGCCCTAGACATAGATAACTTTAATAATTCTATATCTAGCAAAGAAACTGAATTATAGGTAGAAGCCCTGATAATGAAAACCTCAGGTGTAGATGCTTTCACTACCATATGTTCAGGGTATGGAAATAATACGGATCCTATACTATCTCCTTTGGAAAACAGGAAAGAACACTTTCCCATTATTTTTATGATTTCATTTTTTAAAATTTAGTCTTATCCTATTACCAAAGCCAAGTAAAGATGTTACAAGAAAGGAAAACTGCAAAGTAAGATTTTTCATGACGATTGAGGGGAATATCTCTAATGATATATTATTAAATTAGAATCACCAGTATATAAAGTGTCTAAAAATCATATCTAAGTGGAGTGCATCCTGCACAGTGAATGAACAGTTCACCAAATGCAGACTGTGTGTCGAACTGAGAAAATTAGAAATTATAGAAATAAAGATGAATATTTAATTTTGAGTGGAAGCAGGACACAGTGGGCAAGTAGCTCTGATGGAGTCTGAGTTAAGAAGGAGAGCCTGCATATTTATTTATATAGTATGAACACCAAAGGGTTTCAATGTGAAAAGGCTTCTTGAGGTGAACAGGATGAAGTTGATCAAAAACAGCTTGGTTGGGGCTTATCAGATCTATCTCTTCTACCTCCAGGCAGCTGGGATTTGAATTCAAGGTTTTTGAACTAGTAAATTTCATGACAAACACGGAATTCTTCCTATCAACAGGAGTCACCTTGCAAATGGACATTTCCCTGTCCCTCTGGCACTGAAAGATTCCCAGAAGCTGAGTCTTACTGCCCAGGGTTACATAGTTCAAAGCAATGGTTTATTTACTGCTCAAGACAGTGGAGTACATCTTGGGAATGCAAGGGTGATTCTATCTACATTTGAAAATCAATCAATGTAATTCAGCATGTTAAAAAAGAAGAAAGCACATATGATTATATCAATCCATAAAGAAAGAGCATGTGACAAAATTCAACATTCATTCATGATAACTGCAAATTGAATAAAAGGGGACTTCCTCAAACTGATAATGTTGAAAAGTTACAGCTGACATTATACTTAATTATGAAATATTGAATACTTTCTCCCTAACAATGGAAACGGGAAAAAAACTGTCCATTCTCACCATTCCTATTTGACACCATGTTGGAAGTCCTAGCCAGTGCAACATTGTAAGGAAAAGAAATAAAAGCTATTTAGATTGAAAAGGAAGAAATAAAATTGTTACCATTTACATTTGATATGATTGTTGCTGGGGTTTGGTTGTATTCCCCCCAGCAAGTGTTCATGTGTTGGAAGCTTAGTTCTCTGTGTGGACATTGGGAGGTTGATAGAAACTTTAAGAGGTAAGGCTTAGTGGGAGGTATTTAGGACGTTGGGGCTGCAGACCTCAATTATGGTAGTTCTGTGGAATTCTGTGGCCAGAGCATTGTTGTGAAAGAGCAAGATTGGCCCTTCCCTGCTCTCAGGCTTCCTGTCTTACAGTACCATCTCTCCGTCTTATATGCACTCTTATCATGATGCTGTCCACCATGTGATGTAGCCTTGTGGGCTTCACCAGTGTTGAGTGGATGGTGGTGCCATCTCTTGAACCTCAAAAAACTGTGAGCTAAATAAACCTCTTTTCTATATAAAGTTCTCAGCTTCAAACATTTTACTGTAGCAGCAGAAAATGGACTAATATGTTTACATAGAAAACACAAAGAATTAGCAAAAAAGATCCTAGAAATAATACGTGAGATTTTTTTGACACTGGAGGATACTTGATCAGTATACGACTTCTATATAGTAGCAATGAATAATTGGAATGTGGAATAAAAGAGTACTATTTACAACCTCAGCAGAAAAAGAAAAACTTGTTATAAATCAAACAAGATATGTGCATGATCTGTATGCTGAAAACTAATACTAAGGAAAGAAATCAAAGACTAACTAAATGGAAAGATAAATCTTATTCATGCATTGGAAGACTCAACGTTGCTAGATATCAATTCTCTACAAATAAATCAGTATATTCAATGATATCCCAATAAAAAGAACCCAACAGGATTTGGTGCTGGGGATTGAACCCAAGTGCGCTTCATTTCCAGCAATTTTTTTGTATTTTATTTAGACAGGGTCTCACTGAGTTGCTTAAGGCCTCTTTAAGTTGTTGTAGAAGTTGTGGTTTGGTTTCTGCCAAAGTGCGATTTGGCTTCCCTGGATGGTTGCTACAGAGGTTGTAGGACAAAGTTCTGTATTTACATACAATTCTGGCCGTTGTCCTTTTATATGTTTAGTCTCTCACTGGAAATTCATGAGAGTGCCAGTTACTCTGCATCCCTGCCAGTGCTTGGTATTGTTGGCTTGTCAAGTAAATGTGGTTTGTGGGCAGAGGGTTGGAGATGCACAGTTAGTCATGCAAACAGATGTATGATGATATACCATTGTAGTTTTAATTTACATTTTGCTAATGACTAATTATACTGAGCATCTGTGTTAATTTGACTTACATTACTATGACACATTGTCCGCTTTGTTATTAGTATTAAAAACATATTGATGCTAGCCAGGCAAAATGGAATACGTCTGTTATCTCAGTGACCCAGAAGGCTGAAGCAGGAGGATCGCAAGTTCAAGACCAGCCTCAGCAACTTTTGTTATGATAAAGTACAATTCATCAATTTTTTCCTTTATGGATTGCTTTGCCTATGAGTAACCACAGATAACACAGATCTTCCCTATGTTTTCTTCTGGAAGCTTTCATATCTCACCTTTCATATTTAGGTCTGTGACCTATTCTGAGTTAATTTTTGTATGATGCATAAAGATGGGTCAAGTTCATTTTTTTGCTTATGAATATTCATATACAAATAGTGTTCCAGCACCATTTTTTGAAAAGACTATCTTCTATTGGGTGCTTTTACAGTTTTGCCAAAATTAGTTGACCAGCTAGACCCATGGTACACACCAGTAATCCCAATGATTTAGAGAGGTCCAAGCAACTTAGTGAGACCCTGTCTCAAAATAAAAAATAAAGTTGGGCGCAGTGGCACACGCCTACAATCCCAGTAGCTCAGGAGGCTGAGGCAGGAGGATTGCAAGTTCAAAGCCAGCCTCAGCAAAAGCAAGGCACTAAGCAGCTCAGTGAGACTCTGTGTCTAAATAAAATACAAAATAGGTCTGGAGATGTGGCTCAGTGGTAGAGCACCCCTGGCCTTTCAACATGATGTCAAACAGGAATGGTGAGAATGGACAACTTTTTCCTGTTTCCATTGTTAGGGGGAAAGTATTCAATATTTCATAATTAAGTATAATGTTACCTGTAACTTTTCAACATTATCACTTTGAGGAAGTCCCCTTTTATTCAGTTTGCAGTTATCATGAATGGATGTTGAATTTTGTCACAAACAATTCTCTGTTTTATCTTTTTCTATTTATTGGAAATAAGTATATATATATGTATATATATATATATCATTACAATGAATGAACTTTGAAGAAACACAGGCTCATATATAACAACATTCTTTTTCTCATTAAAACCTGTAAAATGCCAAAAGTCCTAATTATTCATTCTTTTGCATTATGTTATTTTTTTGTAACAGTTTATAGGGTCTTTTCTCTTTGAATATTATTATGAATTCAGGCCTTTTATAAAGTATTTATAGCAGACACTCTGCGGCACCTACTTCCCAAGTCAACCCAAACTCCTTGCTTAATGGAGGACCCCCAAATATGTTTGGGTGTCCATCATTGCTCACTTAAGTCAGGGCTAAATCCTATCTATGCTAAGAGAATCACAGTGGTTCTGTCTCCTTCGCCCATTTAGTGGTTTCAACCTTGGCACTCAGTTTGGGGAAAAAGATAAGGGGAATGTGATGTCAGAATCAAAATGGAGTCATTTATGTCAAACCCTAACCAAAGGGAGTCAGAAAGTCACCAAGCGAGGGCCCTCATCAGGGAATATCCCAAGAGACTCCAGAACTGCAACATTCTTGCTGAAGGTCATTTCAAAAAGATGTCTGCCCATTAGCAACTTGTTCAGTATTGGACTTGAAAGGCCCCAGCTCCATGCCTCAAACCCTGAGTCGAGGCTGAGCCCCGCTCCCGTCCTTGGCGGATAAGGTTTCCAGGCTACCGCACATTCCTCAGACAAATATCCCTCTTAAGCACAGGGGCCCAACAGTCCTGTTTGTCCTTGAGACAGTTAGCAGCACAGTTACATTGATAAGCAGGAACCATGAGAAAAAAAAAATAATAATAACCTTACCCTTAGATGGCCAATAAGAAACCTGTTACTTACCCCGCGCGAAACCTGCCCCTTCACCCTATAAAAACCCTGTACCCCAAAGCCCGGTGTGCCACTTCACCGAAGCTCCGGCTGAGGTTTTGCTGCGCACCCGCAGGCGCCTGTGTACCTAATAAATAGCCTCTTGCTTTTGCAGCCAGTGTTCGTGTGATTTTCCTTGGACAGGGGGACGGAGGGTCTTTCATTTGGAGGTTCCACCGAGATCTGCTGCCCCGAATCCCTGCCCGAGGAACTTCTGGAAGAACTACTGGGAGGTAAACTGGCCAGCTCGTTGTCGTGTTTGTTTCGTGTTTCGTTCGTGTTTGTTTCTACGTCACTTGAGCGCAGCGTTTGTACGATCACGCGTGGTCACTTTGTACTTTGGGCAGCCTGAGAAGCTCAGACTTCTCCCCTGCCACCCTGGGAGACGTCCTAGGGGTTTTGGTGCCCGATTCGTCGGGACTTGCTTGGTGCCCGATTCGTCGGGACTTGGTGCCCGATTCGTCGGGACTTGCTTGGTGCCCGATTCGTCGGGACTTGGTGCCCGATTCGTCAGGACTTGCTTGGTGCCCGATTCGTCGGGACTTGGTGCCCGATTCGTCGGGACTTGCTTGGTGCCCGATTCGTCGGGACTTGGTGCCCGATTCGTCGGGACTTGCTTGGTGCCCGATTCGTCGGGACTTGGTGCCCGATTCGTCGGGACTTGCTTGGTGCCCGATTCGTCGGGACTTGTTTGGTGCTCGATTCATCGGGACTTGTTTTTGGCCGGAGGGGCTTGCACTCTCCGACCAAGACGCGCAGCGCTTGTAATCTGTTGTCTGGTCTGTGTTTTCTTGTGTCCTGTGCCTGTTTCTTAAATTCCTTTTTTTACCAGCAAGACTGAAATGGGGCAATCCATGGTAACCCCCCTGAGTCTCACCCTTGACCATTGGCAAGACGTCCGGAACTGTGCCGGCAACCTGTCGGTCGAGGTCAAAAAGAAGAAGTGAGTAACCCTCTGCACTCTAAATGGCCAACCTTCAACGTAGGCTGGCCCAAAGAAGGGTCTTTGCGACTCTGTCGCATTTGAGTGACTCTCACATCTGAGCAGCTTTTGTGCTGCATTCTGGCGACTTGTCGCTTCTGGTTAACTCTTGGCCCCATTTGGGCATTGTGTTGCGCCTGGGCAACTCTTTGATATAATTGGAAATTGTTTGTTTTTATTGACAAAGTACCAGCTAGCCAATTTTTGATTTAGCACGCTACGTGTCTGTCTGTTTGTGTATTGTACTATATGGTCTTTACTCTTGCCTTCTATTAAATTCTTCATTGTGTTAATCCGATCTTAGGCTTAGGGATACTCATTGCAGGGTACTTTACAGTCCTTCTCCTTGTTCCTGAGAGATTTGTTTACTCCAATCCCCCTAGGCAGAGAGCTCAGCAGCTCCATTCCTCAAAGGTAGTGAGAAATGATGTTTTGTGATCTTCTGCATTCAAACCTAACCTGATTTCTTAACCAGGAAGAAAAAGGGTTAAAAAGTCCTGGGTGATCCCCCCTCCCCTCTGCCTGGCCTTGTCAAAGCCTGCTCAGCGGGAAGGGGGGGGTAACCTGAAGAAAAGAAAAAAAAAAGGTGTCCATTTTAAACTTCTGGGCTGGTGCACAGAACTAACTTATTTTCTAGGATTCTTCGTTTGTTTTGTTTTTCTTTAATGCTGTATTTTTAAGCTCATAATTTTGATCCTGCATACCTAGGTTAATGATTTTTTTTCTTTTTTGATCAGTTCTATTTTTATTCAACTAGAGTTATTTTTAAACATCTGCTACATTGCAATGAAAATGAATATTACAAGGCCTTTTAGTTTTGTGTTAAATATAAGCGCGCATAAAAATTAAATTTTTTAAAATGGATCCAAATACTTTTAATTCACGTGATTTAAAGGTTCAATTCAAATTGGGTAAACTAATGAAAGTAAAATGTCTTTGAAAATAACTCACAAGTCTCTAGGTGGTCAAGCAAATAAAATATTAATGTTAATAAAATGTCTAGTATCAATTGTTCCTAGGACTTTTCTTCAACAGGAAAGAGACAGCAAATACTGTTCAGGACACTTGCCTGCTTTCTTGGTTTTTACAGAATAAGTGAATTAGAGTTAACATGTATGGGATTACTCAAATGTGTTTGTTGGTGACATCTAATTAATTTGCAAAATTAAAATGCTCATTGTTAAATAACATCAAGTACTCTTAACCCCCCAAATCCCATGGAGTATCGTACTTAAACATTATTGGTGTTTTCATAGGTTGGTAAATTAAAAAGAGTTTAAAATTACTTTGTGTCATTACTAAAAACAAGGTTATTAAGAGTTATGTTCTAACAGATAAAACCTCAACTCGGAGAGTGGGTGTTCCATCTGCTCCCTTACCACTTCCCCCTGCTCCCCCTCCAGTTCTGCAAAGCTCCAAGGAGCTCTTAGACTTGGATTTAGAGCTACCATCTCCCCTTTCACTGTGTTTCAGTTAGAGTTGTTTCAGAATGTGAACAAAAAGGGGTCAACAAATAGGAAAGAGAAAATAAAAGGTTCTGGGTTTGAAAATATATTTAGTAAAAAGAAAAAGAAAATGTTTCTGGGTAAGAAAGTGCCTGTGTGATGGAATACATGAGGGTCTAAGTAAGTGCTAAGAAAGTCTGTGTGTAAGTAAAGGGCAAGTTTCAACAAGTCTGTGTGTAACTAAGTTGGTTGTGTGTATGTGAGACAGCTAAAGCTATTAAAGGTTTTTCCTAAGGTGAAATACTAATGTTCTGATATAAACCAAAGCTTAATCTATATGGTAAAATGACAAGGATTTCTTAGAAACACTAATTTACTCTTAACTTTGTGTCTATTAAGCTTTATTCTTTAGAACAATTAGTCTTAAAAATTGGGGTGTATACAATTATGGTTAAACAACTGTTAAAGTATTGTACTGTGTTACAGAGTCTACATTTTTCTTAAAAAAACTAAATTTGGTAAGAAAAAAAGTGTCAAGGTAATTGTGAAATGGTTTCTAGTTGTATATTAAATGTGTTCATATTTTTCAGGTATACAAGTTTTAAAGCAGGGAATTTATCAAGCTGCTATTCTCCAGATAAACTTGTCTGTAATGGTAATCTTAAACTTATAAAGAGTAAATTTTAATTGGGGATTTATTTCTATCATTTAATGTTCTATTATAGGACCTGCTATCAATGGGGTACGTGTAAAATTTGTTACTTTTTACACTGAGATAAAGAACTTCAAATATAAATGTATTTATAAAAGTTAGAGCCTGATTTGTTTAAAGGTTCATATTGTAGAAGGTAAAAGCATTTTGCTACACAAAAGAAAAGTTAAAAACTCTCTCAGCCTTTCTTTGATTGATTCCTGTTTTGGATATAATGTTAGACTGTGTTAACTAATGTTCATATGGACTCAGAAATCAATATATGTAAACTTCTTAAATTGACATTTGAGAAAGAGTATAATACATTATAGCAAAAATGGGACAACAATGACTGAGTTTGGGGTCCCTGACTTCATGACTGTAAAAGTTATGTAGATGGTCTAGTCTCTGTAACTCTCCTGAAAACAAAGAATAATGCTTACATAGTCTTTAACTTAATAATAAGACATGTATAAATGTTGCTAACATAACTCTTTAGATGTGCATTTCCATCAGAGAACAGAGCTCCATCTGATCTCAGCTTAATCTTCAAAATCTGTGTTTATAAACCTTTATTTTCTAATACTCCTTTGACCCTCACTGAACTTGAAAATTTGGTCATGCTGGTCATGGCAAAAGGGGCAAAAATTAGTTGTAGGATTAGAACACTTAAAATCTGTAAAGAGTCACGCCTTACCTGAGATAAGGCTCTGCCTCCCCCCTTACTGCATGTTAGAGTGACTCCAAGATAAGTCAGACTTCAGCTTATTTAAAGTTATAATCAAAAGATTGGTTTTTTTTGTTGTAAAATTACTATGATCTCAAATAGGAAATATAATGTGGTTCTCAGTCAAAATTCAAGATAGCTATTATACAAGCAGAATATATTTTTACTCTTGCTAATTTCATTTTGTAAAACTGTTACCTGTTAATGTTTTGCAGAAGTATCTGCTTCAAGAACACGCAACCTAGGTAACTTGTGATAATAAGCCATCACCTAACAGATAGTAGTAACAGATATCAGAACAGATAGTGGTAACTTCCAGAACTAATGCAGACTCCAGTTAGATAAAAGGGTAAATAACTGTAAAGTTATGGACATTAAAGTTAAAGCCCAGTACTCTTACTTTATGACTGGTGAAACTGGCTTGCTGGATGATTAAGATCAAACTTAGAGATTGAAATTAAATACAGAAGGCAAGATAGGCCAGTATTTGGATCTTTTGTCCTCAGTCAGCCTGAACCCACGAACAAGAGAACTTCTCTAAGGAGCTTTGCAACTCTGTGTCACACAACCTCCTGATCAAGGAGATTGTTGAGACTAGAGGATGAGAATCACTCAGTGCATCTGCTGCAGAGGAGGGTCATGAAAAAAAGGGAGACACCCCTTAATGCTTCCAAAGGAAGTCACCTCATCAAGGAGACCCTGCCTAACCAATGGCACTGGTGGAGCTAAGAAGCTGCTCTTAAGTTCTCTACAAGTGGCCCCTGTGGGAACTCAGCTGACTCTTTAACAAGACAGAAACCAGGTCAATTTGACCAACTTGATGTTAGACACCCAGCAAAACAGTTAAAACCAAAATATAACCATTCTTGGGCATTTAAGAAAAATAACAGTTAAATGTAACTTAAGATGTACACTTGTGTTAGTCCACTAGAATAAAAACTGGAAGCTACAAATAAAAGAAAGATTCTTCAGCAAATGTACCTGATAACTATCAAGAGAAACTGCCAGAGTCAGAAGTTTTTAGTCAGTTTAAGGCCTACAGACCTTCCTAAGCTATACAGGTAGACTTGATCTATGTTTGCTCGTATGATTACCTAGCCCTAAGTAACAGAAGTATAGAGCTCTCTACTAAACACAGGTTATACCAATAAAGGGATATTTTACAAAAATCAGATGACATAAAGTAGCTTAACTATATTTTTTGGGATATCTATGACATTAAAAGTTACATGTTGTGTTTACATTCCTGAAAACCTGGACAATGTTAAAGTTCCCAAATAAAGGCCTTGTCCTTTCCAGCCTTTGCTAGGTCTAGTTATGGGAACAATTTCTCAGTTCTTCCACCTCCTGGTGAGAGATTGACTTCTGTCATTTTCGTGATACTCAGTGGCATGCTCCAGATGCTGCAACATTTACTTTGTACTAATTTCATTTCAGTACTCATGTCTTCTTGTTCTTCTATCATAGAAGCACCCACCCCCAGATGACTTTACAACCTGCTCTTCCCCAACCAGACTTCTACCTTGGACCCCTCGATTGACCCGATTTTTTTAAAAAAAGAAACTCCAAACTGCTTGCCCCTCACTGCCCCCTTTCAGCTTCGAAGCAGCCAGAATGACCGACGCCCCCTTTTCCTTAAAGCAGTTGGGAGTTCCTATAGCTAAAGGGGGGAATAAAGCCAGAATTAAGGACAGGTAGTTAGTGTAGAAATAGGGAATCGGGTCAATTCGAGGAAATGAAGCCATGAAGCCATCTGCCTTTGAAAATGTCAAGGATCTCCGGAGCCCATTGATTACCAAATTTACCTGCCTTTATCAAGGACTGCAAGCAAGGAGATGCTAATTAATGTCCCCTGGGCCCTTACCTGCCTGAATCACCTTGGCCCTCCCCCTGCCCATGGCTTCTCACTTAATGCAAAACCAGGCCTAGTCACGTAGAGAAAGGTAAGGGGGGAGAGAACTGAAGAACAAAGGAAACTTTGACCTATAGGGGATGTAGGGTGCGCTCACTTCTTGGGACTTTTGGAATATCAGCCATGGCCCCCTTCTCCCTGCTGGGAGAAGTCTGTATTATTCCCTTTAAACAATCCAAACTATGGTCCTTACTCAACAGTACCAAATGATTAAGCAAACTGATAACCGAGGCAGGATGGACAAATGGATATAAGATTCTATCCATGATAAAGAAAAGGGGGGAATGAAAGGCCCCAGCTCCATGCCTCAAACCCTGAGTCGAGGCTGAGCCCCGCTCCCGTCCTTGGCGGATAAGGTTTCCAGGCTACCGCACATTCCTCAGACAAATATCCCTCTTAAGCACAGGGGCCCAACAGTCCTGTTTGTCCTTGAGACAGTTAGCAGCACAGTTACATTGATAAGCAGGAACCATGAGAAAAAAAAAAATAATAATAACCTTACCCTTAGATGGCCAATAAGAAACCTGTTACTTACCCCGCGCGAAACCTGCCCCTTCACCCTATAAAAACCCTGTACCCCAAAGCCCGGTGTGCCACTTCACCGAAGCTCCGGCTGAGGTTTTGCTGCGCACCCGCAGGCGCCTGTGTACCTAATAAATAGCCTCTTGCTTTTGCAGCCAGTGTTCGTGTGATTTTCCTTGGACAGGGGGACGGAGGGTCTTTCAGACTGATACTACCTTTGTTATTAATCTTTGTAACCAAAGATTATTGTTTCAAAAATTTTATGTCATCTTCCTCATTTTGCCTTTAAATATCTTTGGCTTCCTTTCTTTCTCTTTGTTTTCTCTCTCTTTTTCTTTCTTTCTTTGTGGTAATTGAATCCAGGGCACTCTGTCATTGAGCTATATTCCCAGCACTTTCTATTTATTTATTTTTTGAGACAGGGTCTTGCTAAGTTGCCCAGTCTTGCCTCCAAATTGTGGTCCTTCTCCCTCAGCCTCCCAAGTCTCTGGGATTACAGCCTTTACCTACCTGGCTATGTCTATGGGCTGCCATGATTTGCATATCCAGGATAGCAGTCCCTTGCTATTCCTGAATCAACACTGTGTTTTGGAGAGTTGGTTTTTTTGTGGCTCATTTTAGACTGATGGGCAACAAACAGTTGGATGGTTTCTGAGAATGCTCTTCTTTGCTCTTAAAATGAAAGCATAGAAAGTAATGGTTCTTCTTTTTCCACCAGATATTGTCTATATGGGATTATTAGAACAATAGCAGTTAGTACATAGTATCACCATAACATAAAGAGAAACTAACTCATGAAGAATGACAGAGTTGAAATACAGGGGTAAAATCAAAAGAAAGCAACCTAAAATAACTTGGTTGCTTGATAATATCGTTGAACCACTGACCCAAACAACTCTAGAGTCAACCTACCATATGAACTTCTTGTTTCCTAATTTTTCCCGATTGTTTGAACCATTTTGAATTTTTATGCTACTTGAAACCAAAAGCATTCTGACACATTTATCTATTTCAATTAATCATATTTATTGCTTTATTTTTGCTATTCAAAATATAACAATGTGGCTAGTGGGAGCCCTTGTCATTAAACATCAAGTCCTTTCTGTACTGTCTGTGACTTTCTTTCTTTCTTTTTAAAAATTTTTTAGTTGTCAATGGATCTTTTATTTTATTTATTTATATGTGGTGCTGAGTGTGGAACCCAGGAACACATGCAAGACAAGTGCTCTACCACTGAGCCAAAACCCCAGTCCATGTCTGTGACTTTCTTGAGAGCTCCCTTACCTTTTAACAACCAGTATGTTCCAGGCTTATTCTGAGTTTTACCTGCCATATGACATGGAATCAGCTGTCCTCCAAGGGTTCAGATTTCTTTAAGTGGAGAATAATACTGTAGACCAAAATCAGGGCTCTAAGAAGTTATGTAGGCAAAAAGGACCAGTAGCTTTGGGGTCCCTGTTAGTAGTGATAGAGCTGGAAAGGGTTAATTTTCCTTATATACAAATAGTTGCTACAAGTAAATAAGAAAAAGACAAAAACCCAATAGAAAAAATGAAATAGCAGTTCACGAAAAAAGAAATGTAAATATCTTCTACAATATGAAAAGAAGCTTATCTTTAGTTATCATAAAAATGCAAATTAAATTAAAACAGGGTGAAAACCTATCAGTAGAAGTGGTTATTATCATGCATCGACACAGGCTTTCTCATACCCGGTCCACTGATGCAAGTGTAAATTCATACAACTTTCTATGGCAGGGAATTCAGCATTTTCTGCCAAAATTACACATACTTCAGGCTGATAAATTCTATATCTAGGATTTTGTACTACAGATATTGTTAAATATGAGAAATGATGTATGCACCAGGTTTATTCCTTTCAACAACAAAAAAAGTTACAAAAGATTGTTGATAACCTAAATGTTTACCAATAAGGGACTGATAGGTTATAAAAATCTGCAGCAAAACTATAGCTACCTTCACAAATAACAAGGAAGTTTTTAATGTACTAATATGAAATGATTTCCTGATTTATGTTGTACTATGGAAAAAAAAGGTGCAGAACAGTGTATAAAATATGCTACCATGTGCAGGAAAAGAACAAAAATGATAGACATACATTTGCTTGGGAATGTGCCCAGAAGAGACCACCAACAATATGAATTGGGTGGGTTGGGACCAAGAGTGAGTATCACTTTGTACCTTCTGAATTTTGAATCGCAGAAATGTAATTTTGCTAAAAAGTAAACGAACCAGAAAATACGCATTACCAACATATTTCCATCAACTTCATGTGTTACCAGGTTTATATTATTCCATGGCATGGTGGCACCAGAGTTTATTTTACTATTTGTCTATTATTTACATTGCTTAATAGTATTTGATTACCTTTGTCTTCCCAGAAGGAATAATTTATTTATAATTGATTTTTTCAGTTCAGTGTGTTTCAGAAAATGCTCATTGACATCCTCAAACCCAGACACTGTGCTAAATCCAGGGGAGAAAAAATCGAATTGTGTGGGGAATTTGGTTCCTGCTAAGAGGGGTGCTCACATTAGTGGGAGATACAGGCATACAAATTATCACTATGCATTATGAAGTGTGCAATAGTAGAAATATGTACAAGAGGGAAAGTTGATTTGCTCTGGCTCAGTGAGAGAGGTAGAACTGCCAGGGAAGACTTGGCTGAAATACTGGGGTTTAATCAGTGTTTGGAAGGATGCATGGA
Organism: Sciurus carolinensis; assembly: GCF_902686445.1. Lineage (NCBI taxonomy): Eukaryota > Metazoa > Chordata > Mammalia > Rodentia > Sciuridae > Sciurus > Sciurus carolinensis. The sequence goes on along the minus strand of NC_062215.1, from coordinate 54,138,272 downwards.
ATGTCATAGGAGTGGGTAGGTTCTTGGAGAGAAGGGGGGGCGGGGTCTGTGGAACACATGGCTTCAGTCCAATGAGGAGGAGCAGGTGATGAGTAAGGGATGCTGTGGGATGAGGAGAAGGAGGGCAGATAGGGTTAGCACGGGTTTTGAATATCAAGAAGTTTGATACCTGCAGATAACAAGGAAGGCAGAGGCTTTTCAACTCCAAAGTAATGAGCATAAAGAAGGCAAAGTGTACAAAAGTTGATAGAATTCTTCAAATGCTGCGGAAGACCATGACTCCTCATCCACTACATTTCCGCTGTAACCTTAAGCGGGTCCTCTGGCATGGGAGAAGCAACTTGCGAGGTGTGTGTGTGTGTGTGTGTGTGTGTGTGTGTGTGTGTGTGTGTTTAGGTGGAGGAGGACTTCCCAGTCATCCCGGATTGCCCCAGTATCTGCCCTAGGCGCTCACTCTTCTCATTGGGTCTTGCTGGACCAGGTGTTGATTCCTTCTCGCATGTTAATCCTCTTTTGAGGGCTGGGGCTGAGCTCTAGACTGATACCGCTGGGAGCCCCTGAACATATCCAGGCGAGGTTGGATGGCGGTGTGCCACCGACATCGCCACTCCTGAGAGGGCGGGGTCTTGGATTGTTATTTAGTGCTTCCACCCTTCTTCATTCTTAGAGGGCGTGAAACTCTTTGAGCAAGATGGGTGTCTATCGCGTCCGCGTGTCCACTGGTACCTCTGTCTACGCGGGCTCCAAAAACCAGGTGGAACTGTGGTTGGTCGGCCAGCACTGGCAGGCTGCGCTCGGGGCCAGCCCGAGATCAGGTGAGAAGCAGGAAGCCCGGTGGGGTGGGCTGCGCCCCTGGCGCGAGATCAGGCATGTCCCAGCCGGCCTCCTCTTTATCCCAGAGGAGCATGCGCACATAGGCTCAAGGGGGTCTGCCGGGTGTAGCGCCTTAGAGGTTTTCGTGGCATACAGTAAACGTTCAAAAACTGTTCTCGCTGCTTGGCTTCCTTGGAATTGAGGGTGTACTCCCCCGCACCCCTCATTCCAGAGTTCTCACCAAACATTGCGGCCATGCTAGCAGCCGTCTGTCCTGTTTTCTCTATTTTAAAAAGCTGCTATTTCAAATATTCTCTACTGTTGCTAGATCTCTGATTTTGGGGACTTGAGATGGGCTGGGGGAAGGGTGGGAGAAAGGAGGCAAGACCTGAGAACTCAATTTCCCGACCCATTTCTCTCTGCTCACATTTACCGGGTGTTCTTAACGTTCCTGTTACGTTTTTTCACCCACCGACCCCCAAATTCCCATCACCCGTCCAGCTTTCTCCCAGACCCCCAGATCCGAATGCTTGCCTCAAATTTTAGAGGAACGTGCAGAAAGGAGATCCTCCTCTTTCTCATCTCCTAGACCTCTCTTGTCTTTTCTCCCCTGGGCATCTCCCCCATCACTGATCTGATAAGTGCCTCACCCTGATCACCAATGTTCCCTTGACCTTGTCACTTCGCCCTCTTAGCTGGCTTCCCCGCCTCTGTTCCAAACCCTCCTGAAGCCAATTTCTCCCCGGTATTCCCAACCTTAAAACAATTTTCTTGCTTAAAACATTTGAATGGCTCCCGCTTGTTTTCAGGGCCAAATCCAAACCCCTTGGCTTAACTTTTGAGACTCACCATCGGTCCTGCCCCTCCCCTTCTTCCCTGGCACTTTGTGCTCCAGTTCCACCAAGCTCTCGGTTTGCCTCTGTTCTCTTCTGGGTCTCTGCTTGGAATGCCTTTTCCTTGCCTTTGCCTTGCTCTCACAGTAGCTGACTAAGCCCTCTCCACCTCCAGACCTCCTCTTGGATACAATGTCCTCTGGGAAAACTGCCGCCAGGTCAGGCAGGGTCTGTGACAGCCCTTAGCCTTGGCGGGTCTCACTGTAACTGTGGGATCAACCTCCTCTCCAAGCTTAACTGTGAGCTCTCCAGCAGCATCAGGGTTCCCAGTGTTCTGCCCCGTGCTTGACCCAATCAATGACAGTAGGGAGGAGATACAGCAGTAAGCTAAGAGAGCTTACTGGAACACTGGCTTAATCCATCTCCTGTCCCCTACCTTCTCACTATGGGTTGAGGTATCTGCCAACCCAGAATGGGGTCTTGGGGCCCCCTGCAACAATGTGCACTCCCTTTTTCTGGCTCCCCTTTCCCTGAGGTCCCAGGAAAGCAGTCCAGAGGAAGCAGGATTCAGCACAAGTACCCCATCCCTCAGACCATACCGATTCTGAACCTCTTTAGCATCAATGTTGAATTGTTGCCTACAGGAGCAGGAGTTCAAAGTGGACGTCTCAGAGTACTTGGGTTTGCTGCTGTTTGTGAAACTGCGCAAAAGGCACCTTCTTCAGGATGATGCCTGGTTCTGCAACTGGATCTCTGTGCAGGGCCCTGGAGATGGAGGGGCTGAGTACAGGTTCCCTTGTTACCGCTGGGTTCAGGGTAACTGCATCTTGAGACTCCCTGAGGGTACTGGCGAGTACCAGGGGCGAGTGTGTGAGAAGGCACAAGAGAGACTGAGGGTGTGGAGGGAGCGGGGCGTGCAGGATGTGGAAGCTAGAGCCTGGAGGGCAGGGCTTGTTAGGGAGTTGTCAAAACAGAACGTTGCTGGCACAGGTGTCAGGTTGACCCTCTGGAATACCAATACCTGATTTCATTTCTATCCCACAGGTGGGGTAACTGGAAGGCTGGATTAATCCTGAATGTGCCTGGTACTAGTTTATCTGACCTCCCTGAAGATGAACGATTTCTGGAAAACAGGAGAGTCGACTTTGAAGCTTCACTGGCCATGGAGTAAGACCAAGGGGGCCTGGTGAGAAGGACATATCTTGGTCTAGCGGAGGCCAATAGGATTATGGACTGCACTGGACTGACTAGTCCAAGATAGGTGTCTGTGACTATAATGTTTTGTTCTAAGAATAAGTGTCAAACTGTTTGCCCTTTTCTTTCCTGAAGACTGCCGACCTGGCTGTCAAAAGATCTGTGAATATTCTGAGTAACTGGAATGATGTGGATGACTTTAACCGGATTTTCTGGTGTGGCTACAGCAAACTGACTGGTCAGTTCCCTACCCCAGTACTTCTCCCAGGAACTTTTATCACCCAGATCCCATCCAGTATGGGTTAATGAAAGAACCAGGTTTGGGAGACCAGAGATTTGGATCCCCTGGTAGGCTGGGGTCAAACGAGGATGGTTTGTGTGAGTCAGGAGGACCAGGAACTCAGATCCTATAGCACACTGGACTGCCATTCCCCAGATCGAGTGCAGCAGTCCTGGAAGGAGGATGCCATCTTTGGGTACCAGTTTCTTAATGGTGCCAACCCCAGGCTGCTGAAGCGCTCCATTCAGCTTCCTGACCGCCTAGTGTTTCCTCCAGGGACAGAGGAACTGCAGAAGGAGCTCAAGGTATGAACCCCAAGGATATTGAACAGTAAAATGGGGCTGGTGTTAGTATCAACTGTACTATAGTAGGGTCTATATACTGTGTATGTGGGTTGCAGCCCATTTGCAAGAAGGAATCCTACAGGAAAAGTCCTGAGCTCCATGGCTTTTCTCTCCACATGAGAACTGTGCAATTGTGAAGAGGGCGTGTATGAGGTGGGATAGTTGATAGAGTCAAAATGAGGTAGTGGGACTGGGCCCCGGTGCTATGAATTCAGGGAGGGTGCAGAATAATCAGGGCCAGAGGAGTGCAGAGGTTAATCAGGAGTCAATATGGGACAATTGATTAGAGAAAAATTGTGGGATTACAGGGTCAGGCCGACTTAGGTTTGAATCTTGGCTCTGCTGTTTGTAAGCTGTGTGACCTCAGACAAAATGCCCAACTTCTTCAATTATCTGTTTCCTTTTCTGTAAAACTGGGACTTATTCAAGTAAAATGTATAAGAGTTTCATGAGATAATATGCACAAAATCCTCTACCTGGTACAAAGTAGGTGATGAAGACAAGTCAGTTGCCTTCTCTCTCTTCTCCATTTGGGGAATTAGGGTGAGAAGAAGACACTTATGCTGAGAAATCCCTTGCCCTCTCCCCTACCCAGGGAGGCACTTTGTTTGAGGCTGACTTTTCCTTGCTGGATGGGATCAAGGCCAATGTCATCTGTAGTCACCAACAGCACCTGGCTGCCCCTCTGGTCATGCTGAAACTGCAGTCCGATGGGCAACTCTTACCCATGACCATTCAGGTGAGAGGACTTGGGATTTCTGCTTCCCATTGGTTAGCTTTCTCAGATCAGCCCCTTGTTCAAGTTCATGGAGGACCCACTCTTTGCAAAGTCATCATGCTAAGAAACGGGAGGAGTCATTAGAGGAGGATGTGGGTGAAGTCTTGATTTTAAGGGTTTTGCATCCTCACTGGAGTGGTAGACAGTACTGAAGACAGAGACAATCTGACAGGCGTGCCTTGAAGAGGGTCAGGACTTAGACAAGCAGGAGGAAGGGAAGGACCTATCCCCAGGGGCAGGATGTGTTGGGCAGAGAGACGGAGGTGGAGAAGTCAGGAGATTCTCTGCAATTGGAGTTGGGGAATAATATGAGGTGAGAGGATAAAGTCTAAGCCGAGCTAAGGAGTAGGGACAAGGGAAGCTGGGAGGCTGTTGTGAAAGATACTGTGGACACACTAGAGGGGCAGTTGTGTTTAGTGCCAGGCTTAGGATCTCATGCCAAAGTTCTGGGAGGTAATAGGCTCCCCTGTGGATAGTAGCTATAGGGATGGAGAGGAAAGATGGATGGGAGTGCAGAGGGAGAGTCAACTGGCCTGGATTCAAAAAGAGAGGAAAAGGGTGTCAGTTCAGACAAATAAAAAGGAAAAGATGCTTGGGTAGGGTTTTGACTTGCCAATTTTGAGGCAATGGGAAAAGTTCAAATTGTCAAGCAGGCAGCTAAGGACTGGAGACTCAATCTTCTGCATGGAGGTGGTATAGAAAGATCAGAGAGAGAGACCGAGATTTCTGAACAAGACTGTGGGATGAGGGAAGCCAGGGCTTTGAATCTTGTTCACACTGAAGGGACTTATAGGGGAAATGGAGGCTGGAGAAGGCAGTGGAAGCACAGTTTCTGCAGGAGGCTGAGGGCACTGAGGCTTGTCCAACACCAATGGATAGGAGAAGGAGGAGGGTAATGGTGGCTGGAGTGGGAAGATGGAGAAAGACAAGCAAATGTGGAGGAGGAAGGGAGAGGTGACCTGCCAGAGATGGGGAGTGGTGGGCGCCTGACACTCAGCTCCACTTCCAACTCTTTCTTCCCACTCCTGTCCTTGTTCTAGCTCCAACTGCCAAGAATCGGCTGTACTCCACCACTGCTATTCCTGCCCACAGACCCCCCATGGTCTGGCTCCTGGTCAAATGCTGGGTCCGCAGCTCTGAATTTCAGCTTCATGAGCTGCAGTCTCACTTTCTGAGAGGACACTTGATGGCTGAGGTCTTTGCTGTGGCCACCATGAGGTGCCTTCCATCAATACATCCTATCTTCAAGGTGATACCCTACTCCCGACTCTCTTGCCTGCTTCTTTTTCCACCTCACTGCATATTCCCACCTCTGGAGGGGTCCCTGTGTGATAGTCAGAACTTTGTGAGAATGAGCCAATGGAAAACAAGAGAACAAGGGCGTGTCCTTCATTTTAAATTGCTGTTGTCACCTCCCAGTCCTAAGGGGGTGAACATGTTCCTTGGGGAGAGGAGTGAAAAATATTACTGTTTTCATCTACAAAGCACAGATATTCATACATACATGCTAATAACTGAAGATTCCATCCAATCAGAGGGGACCATGCAAATAACATAAAAGACTTCTAGGTATTCTTTGAAAAGTTCTAAAATAGTAACATAGATCAGTCAGAGGGGCTTAAGCCAGGTTTATTGTAGACAGTTAGGGCAAACATTCACTCATTCAAAATGTTCTTTGGATGCCTACTGTTGGCAAGAACCATTCTAGATGCCAGTAGTAACATCTGGATCAGACAATGTCCTGATCTTTTTGGATTTTCATCTCCAATAAGGGCAAGCAGACTATAAAGATTGTGTTGCAATATATGGGCTGAGACAAATACAACCCAGGGAATCAGAGCAGGGTGATGTGGTGGTGAGTTTAGATTGAGTGTCAGGAAAGGCTTCCTCAGGAGGTGGCTTAAGAAGGTGAGACAATGAGAAACCAGACAGTGAGATGTTCAAGGGCCACCAATGTTCCAGGCTAATGGGACAGCCTGTGAAAAGACTGTGACATAGGAAGGAGCTTGGCTTGTCTGAAGAACAAGTGGATTAGGGGAGACGGAGGCGGGAGATTCTGGAGATAGGCATGGGTTTCACTAGGTCTTCCCCGGGGGGACTGTTATTCCCCTCCAAGGGTGTGTGTGACAATCATTGGGTGTGTGTGTGAAAAAATATTATCTTCATGTGTAATATCTTCATAGATATGATAGCACATAAACAGATATACAGTCTATTTCTAGCATTAACATTTCATGGATGAATGTGAGATTAGGAAAAAATGTCTCAAAAAGATTCTTATCGGGGGCTTTAATGAAAAAAAAATTGAAGAATATTCACCTAGACTTAAAAAAGAATATGAGGAGAAAAGGAGAAAGATTTCTTTCAGTTATCATAAGGCATTAAGCCAGTGGTTTGTGGAAAGAATTAGGCAGTGCAGAATAGTAGCAAAATCTTGGTGTTGAGGGGCCACTGAGCCCAGGTCTGTGTTTTTCCTGAAGATCTGTTCCTTTCTCCTTTTCTACCCTGTTTCCTGCTGGGTCCTGCCACAGATATCTTTTGACTTTGCCCTTCCCTGCTTCCTCCTTCTAGCTTATAATTCCTCACCTTCGATACACCATGGAAATTAACCTTCGGGCCAGGAATGGGCTGGTCTCAGATTGTGGAGTTTTTGACTAGGTATGGGAAAATTAAGGGGGATTCTGATTCTGGGTTCACTCTCCTTTCTGGTTCCAGCTTCAGTCGCCTTGACTTGTCTGTCTGTCCTCACTTCTCAGGTGGTGAGCACAGGTGGTGGAGGCCACCTGGATCTGCTCAAGCGTGCTGGAGGCCTTCTGACCTATAGCTCATTCTGTACCCCTGATGACTTAGCTGAGCGGGGACTCCTGGAAGTCAAGTCTTCCTACTATGCTCAAGATGCACTGCAGCTCTGGGAAATCACCTATCGGTAAGGCAAGCGGGAAGGCAGGGCAAGTGGAGGTGAGGATGAGGGTGGAGAAAAAGGCTAGGAGAACAGGAGGGCTGTATTTTGGTTGGAGAGCTGGATGCCCTGACTTGGCCATGTGAACAAGGAGCCGAGGGCTTCAGCTCTGTTGCCCTGACCTCTTATCTGGCAGATATGTGGAAGGAATTATGGATCTGCACTATAAGACAGATGTGACTGTGAGAGATGACCATGAGCTGCAGAACTGGTGTCGAGAGATCACTGAAATTGGGCTTGGGCTGCTAGGGGCCCAGGACCAAGGTAATAGGAGTCCCTGTCCTCAGAGCTATAAGAAACCTCTCCAGAATCCTCTCTTCTTATATAGAATCTTCCAGAAGCATTTCCAACCCATATAAAATCCCCAAAGCCCTCCTAGACACAGTTGGAGTAGTGCTCAAAAATGCTTAACAACTGGCTCTCCAGAAAAAGAACCCTGACTTGTAGCATTTGCCCACTTCTGTGACATAAATATCCCCACTGTGGCTACCAGCTTGCTGAACAGCTGAGAAGCTGACATCACAGTGAGCCAACCTCAGTGCCCCCTGATGGGATCCTCCCAGCAGAGCTCCTCCTTTCCCCCACCCACCCGCTCTCATGTCAATTTCCATAGGTCACTGAGTGTTGCTGATTCCCTTCTTACCTGCTTGTTCCCCTCTCTGTGCCTTGTCTCTCAGTTCTGCTCCTATGCCTGACCCCACAGCTTTAACTCTCCCCACTTCTTGTAGGGTTTCCCACCTCTCATCAGTCTTGGGCCCAGGCTTGCCACTTTGTCACCATGTGCATCTTCACCTGCACTGGGCAGCACTCCTCCATCCATCTGGGCCAGGTACTTAACCTGGGTAACTGGGAGTTTGCGGCCTCCAGTGGGGAAGGGAACTGTATTCAGGTGAGCCCAAGGGTTTTCATGCTTAGCAGGCCTTGATTCTAGATCTCGGCTCCTCCTTAGCTGGATTGGTATTCTTGGATCCCTAATGCACCCTGCACCATGTGGCTGCCTCCACCAACCACCAAGGATGCCACTATGGAGATGGTGATGGCCACACTACCTACTGTTAATCAGGCTACTCTCCTGATGTCCATCATTTGGCAGCTTGGCAGATGCCAGCCCATTATGATGAGAACCAGATGCCTGGGGTCCTGCGGAAGGAGGCAAAGAGGGAGGTGTGGTGCCCTGAATTGGGATCATAGGTGTTTTCTGCTCCATCCCAGGTGCCTCTGGGTCAGCATGAGGAGGAGTATTTTTCAAGCCCTGGGTCCAAGGCTGTGCTGAAGAGGTTCAGGGAGGAACTGGCTGTCCTGGATAAGGAAATTGAGGTCTGGAATGAAAACCTAGACATACCCTATGAGTACATGTGGCCCAGCCTGGTGGAAAACAGTGTGGCCATATGAGTGTCCCAAGCTTTTGGTTGTTTTAGTTCCCCTCCACCCAAACCACAGCCCCACACCTTAGTGGCTGCAGTCTGTCCTCCTAAGACCTCCCTTTTCCTATGTCCCAGCTTTCCCAAAAGTGACCTTCCCCTTGTCTACGCCCCTGTGAACACATTTCACTTTAGATGCACCATCTAGGCACTTCCCTCCCCTCCTCCATCTGTTCCTCTTTTCGCCCTCCTTCTCTTTGCTCATCATTCAGATCTTCCATAGACCAATAATAGCTACCTTTTAAAAACTACTTAAGAATATGATAGGGTGGTAGTATATATTGCCCCACACATTTTATGAATTGAATTTGATTCTGAACCTAAATTTTAATAACAACAAAAGATATTTGACACTAATGATAGGAAAGAACTTAAACCCAACTATTTTAAATAAAGTGTTGCCAAAAGAATATAAAGCGTTTAAAACATTTTTTAAATTTCTAACTGGATAGGATTTATCATGTGTCCTGAAGCCAGACATACCACAAGGCAAACCATTAAAACAGAGATTTATAAAAAATGTTGACACTCAGAATTTTCATTTTATGGCTCACTTAGAAAATGATAAGTGAAGGTGAGCTGGTCAAATTTAAGAAGATGCTTCTGGCTGGAGATAGTTGGTTTCAGGCTTCAGCCAGAGGGATTCATATCTCTAACCTATTTGCAGTTTATCCAATGGAAAGTTCAATATTAACATATTTCACTGGAAGAATACTAAAAATTTAATGATTGTCTTAGTGAATACAGTAATAAAATAAAATCCAACTGCTGTATCTGGGTAAAATTTACAAAAAAAAAACTTGGGTGTTTTGTTTTTTCATATGATAATCCATAACCATCCACTTAAAAGCAGAAACTAATAGTATACACAAAACAAAAGCATTTCCTTTACAATATGAGCAAAGTTGCTTCTTGCCCTGATTCTATTTAATCTTGCAGAGGTCATGGATGATACTTGGTCTGATTTTTTTTTTTTTTTGTACTTAGAATTGAATCCAGAGGCATTTTACCACTGAGCTACATCTCCAGTCCTTTTCATTTTTTATTCTGAGACAGGGTCTTGTAAAGTTGCAGAGGCTAGTTTTGAACTTGTGATCCTCCTGCCTCAGTTCCCTGAGTCACTGGGATTACATGTGTGCACCACCATGCTCAGTTTAGTCTGATTCTTGAAGAAGAATTAGAAATAAAATAGTTGAGAGTTGGGGGAAGAATTTAACAGTGGAATGTAGGAAAATCTACAAAGAGGCAGGAAGGCAGAATATTGGCAAATGCAGTTTAGGTTATAAGGCAGGTTCTTCTTATACAATGTATTCACAGGAACAGAAAGGTGTGACCTTGCAGCTGGGTTAAAGAGAACTGCCCTGGAGAGGGCGTAGCTGGGTGTTGAGACCAGCCAGGCACAGTGGCACACACCTGTTGTCCCAGTTACTTGGGAGGTTGAGGCAGGAGGATTGCAAGTTCTAGGTCAATCTGGGCAAATTAGTGAGACCCTGTCTCAAAATAAAAAAATAAAAAGGGTGCTCCTGAGTTCAATGTCCAGTACCGGGAGAGAGGGGGAAGGTCCAGAGAAGACCTGACTTTCAGGGCCCTTCTTCAACCCTAACCCATCCACGCCACAGAGCTCTCTTCCTCCTTTGTCTGCTTGCTCCTTTCCATGCCAATCTCTAGTCAAGGGTTCTTGAGTGTGGGACGTCATGGTGAGGGGTCTGTGAGAAGCTAGAGGAAAGATATGGGGAGTTCTGCAAAGACACCTGATGGCCACAAGACTAGGTATGGAGAAAGGGGAAAGGGAAAGGATGACTCCCAGGATTTAAGTCTGGTTGGGGGGCGGGATAGTTTTTAATCTTAAATTTTTACAATTGCTACATAATACCCAAACAAAAATGTGCATAAAATTTGCACATGGGTCCTGCTTGATGGGTCATCACCAAGAGCAATGGCCTAGAGCAAGAAAGAACACTTTGCAAGCACCCCAGCAGCACACACGTGCCTACCAGTATTACCCTTGATTTTAAAAATGCATTTTTTCCCAAGTACTGGAGATCGAATGCAGGGCCTCATGCATGCTAGGTAAGTACTCTGTCCCTAAGCTACATCTCTGGCCCTTTTTCAGATTTTTATTTTGAGGTGAGGTTCTTTCTAACTTTCTGAGGCTGGCCTAGAACTCAGGATCCTTCTGCCTCAACCTGCCAAGTACCTGGATTCCATACACCACGATTACTGTCTCTTGACAGTGGTTTGTTTTCTGTTGCTTATCTCTGTACTCCATAATTTTTAATAGTATAGAAGATAGTGTGTCTACAGCATAGACTGAAATAAATAGCACTCATGCCTAGAAATGGGCTTGCTCTTCCTTCTGCGAGGCCATGGCAGTGGGGCATTGAGTCAGGCTTGTCAGGAGAGAAGCTGGACTGGGTTCTGTTGGGTTTGTTCACTTCAGCACAGCACCACCTTCCAGATCCTCTGGTGATACCTTTGTGCTTAGGGCAGGGCCAGGGCACCAGAGGTTTTGGCAATGTTCCCAGGCCATCATCAGCTTCCAGTCTTTTCTGTTTCTGAATAGTGGAAGGAGTCTCTGTCCATTTTCTCACAGTGGCTGCTCGTTAGCCTGGTGGTGGGGTGGGGGGACAGCAAGGGACTTTCTCTTTGGCAGTGGTCTAGCTTCAGTTTCAGGAGGCCCTCAGTATGCCTGTGTCTGGGGCTCTCTCTGAACCAGCAACTCCTACATGTGGCAGCCAAGCTTTGCCTGTGTCTTCAATGGGTCCTATGTGGGAGAGAGTTCCTGTCCCCTCTCTCAGGAGTACAGAGCCTCTAATAATGTTGATATGGAATCATCAGCTGAGGGGTGTTCCCTACCCTTCCTCCAGGGATCTAGAGTGTTGTTTGTTCTCCTCTTCCATTGGTCTTCTCCTATCCTCTGTGGTGAGTGTGTGCAAGTGCCTCCCTCTGACAGCTTAGGTATTGTGCTCTGTAGGGAAGAAGGTTTCAGGCAGGAACTTCAGAAATCCTGCTGTGGTTGTTGATGCCACCCTGCAGGTCTGCACCAGGGAGGGAGGCTCTCTCTCATCTTTTGTCATGTCCCCAGTCTTTCTCCTGAGCACATTGGGGGAAGTTGACAGAGAAGAACTTGTGAGTGGGTATGAATTTCCCTTGTGTCTGCAGCTCCCAGAAGTTCTATGCTTTCACACACTCACTCTGCCTTTAGCAATAAGTTAAAAAATTTAGCTGTGTTATCACTTGCTGGTATGGTGGTCCTGTCAGTATTTCTGATCCAGCACAGGTGCCTGCCTCTCAGAACTTGCAGGGGCTACTCTGTATTCACACATCAGGCTATGTGGTTACCTTTTAACCACGATTGTCTGATGCTTTCAGGAAAAGTTATGATTGTGTTTATAATGCTTTATTTTGTTAGGGCGGAGTGCTGCATACCCAGGCTTTCTGTGAATATATTTTGATAATAATGGCACTTTCCTTCTTTTATTTTCTATAAGTTTTTTCCTTCATCAGGAATATTGATTTATTCCTATCATGCACTAATGACTTGGTAGGAGTGATTGAAAATCCATGTCCTTATATGGTTCATATCTGGTGAGTTGTGCTGAAATCCCTGAAGTAATAGAGTTTTTAAATAGTTTTCAAGCTGGGCATGGTGGTGCTCATCTATAATCCCAGATGCTCAGGAGGCTGGGCAGGGGGATCAGGAGTTCAAAACCAGCCAGCAAAAGCGACGTGCTAAGCAACTCGGTGATACCGTCTCTAAATAAAATATAAGGAATAGGACTGGGGATGTGGCTTAATAGTTGAGTGCCCCTGAGTTCAATTCCTGGTACCCTACACCTCCATCAAAAAATTTTTTTTTCAGTACCACAGCTGAACTTTTTCTTTTAAATGAAAATTTCATACATGAATCTGTGGCTACTGTTTGTCTCTTTGGGGAGATATTATGAAAGTTTGGGTGGGGAAATTCAGTTTAGTCTGCTTTGATATATACAGATTATTCCTCAAAAGTAATGTTAGAAATTTTGACTTCAGTATTTAATATGGGTTGGAAATATATACATATATGTATATATATTTATCTATACATACATACACAAATATGTATACATGTACTAATATATTCAGCAAAAATGATAATCTTTGGGGAATTAAATAATTTTTATCATTCATTTAAAATTAATCAGTTTTTTCTATTATACATCCTGTTATTTTTTTTCATAAAAGGAAATAGCACTAGGCTTAATGAACAAGATTTTAATAAAAATATTTATTATAAAAATGAGTTGTTTTATATATAACCAGGAAAGTATTAATCTTAAATATTTGAAAATTAACCAAATTTTTGCCTAATGAAAGGAGAATTAAAAGGAAAAAAGGTTGATCATCATTATTTCCATTTGAAAATACAAATTTGACTTAGTACTATTTTTTTATATATACAGTAATAGCATTTGTTGACAAAAGAATGGTATCAATTGTGAAAACATATTTTTATTAAAGAGGACAAGTTCAGAGAGGGTTTTCAAGATGGTGGACTAGAGGGCAGCTGCATTTCATGTTGCTCCAGGATGCAGGATTCAAAAGAGGAGATAGTGAGAGACTTGGGACCAACTCAAAGCTGCCAGGTGAGTCTCTCCCGTTTGGGGAGGCGTCCCGGATGGGGCGGTAGCCCCGGAACGCAGGGAATTTGTGAAGTAGAGTTGCTTGGTGAGACGCCCCTCCCCCCCGCTGGAGTGGTAAACACGGACAACTGGGAACTTTGCAGAGGAAGCTGCTCAGCACAGCGCTTGGACTTGGAGCAACCACTGGGGCTCCAGGCGGCTGCCTGAGGAGGAGCTGCATAGTGAGCTGTTTGGACTCAGATCGATCGCTTCTGAACACCGGGGGATTGCCCGGAGGAAGAGGAGAAGCGCGGCGGGTCGCTTGGTCTAGGAGTGACTGCATCAGAGCCACAGGTGGTTGCCAGAGGAAGAGGCAAGTGGTGAGTTGTTTGGACTTAAAGTGACCACTCCTGAACACCAGTGGCCTGCCTGGAGGAGGAGCGCGGTAGGTCGCTTGGTCTCTGAGCGACCGCTCCTGAACACCCGGGGGGCCTACCCCGAGGAGGAGGAGGAACAGGGCAGGTCACTTGGACTCCAAGTGACTGCCTAGGGCTACGGGCGGTTGGTGGGAGGAGGAGACGCGAAGTGAGTTGCTTGGACTCCTAGTGACTGCATCAGAACACCGGGCGACTGTCCGGAAGGAAGAGGTGTGTGGCGGGTCTCTGGGTCTCGGAGCTATTGTATGGGATTCCAGGTGGCGGCTCAGAGGAGGGGCTGCATAGCCAGGTGATTAGGTGCAGAGCAGGGTCCCAGAACCCAGGCAGCTTCTTGGTGGAAGAGCCGCACAGAGAAACGCCTAGGGGTGGAGCGAAGTTTCCAGGACTGCGGGCAGATTCTCTGAGGAGAGGCAGCCTAAGGAGACTCATCTGTGAAGGGTGAGGCTCCCAGGCCCAGGACGTAGGTCCGGGCCCCTGGGAACGTTGCAGAGGAAGACAGCCCAGCCCAGGCGGTAGTTGTAGATTGAGGGGAACCTCTAGGAGGGGAACTGACCAGCGAGACCTCCCCACCGGGTGAGTCTTCCCTGCCAGGTGAGGTTTTCCCACAAGGACGGTAAAACCAGAGACACAGGCTCAAACAGGCCTTGCCTCAGCCCGCAGCCTAGTTCCCCTTTGGATGACCATTGGTCAACAAGTGGAGGCACCTCTGCCCACTATCAGGGAATATACCCCACCTGAGGGTCACCAACCCTAGAGAGGCAGCTTCCTTGTGGAGCACCGCATTATCAACTTCCTTCAAGACTGCAGGCTACTGAAGGATAAGAGGGGATATACTAGCAATCTTCAGGGACATTATAAGTCAATAGAGGAAATCTGCAATATCGTAATGACCCACTGATTCCTGAACGATATGAGAAAACAAGGGAAGAAAATGCCCCAAACAAATCTAGATGCTACATCAATAAAATCCAATGACAGCATGGCAGAAGAAATGACAGAAAGGGAGTTCAGAATGTACATAATTAAAATGATCAGGGAAGCAAACAATGAGATGAAAGAACAAATGCAGGCATTGAATGATGAGATGAAAGAGCAAATGCAGCATTGAATGATGAGATGAAAGAGCAAATGCAGGCATTGAATGATAGCACTAATCGACAGTTAAAAGAGCAAATACAGGAAGCAAAAGATCATTTCAAATGTTAGAGATATTGAAAAAAAACCAAACAGAAATCCTTGAAATGAAGGAAACAATAAACCAAATTAAGAACTCCATAGAAAGCATAACCAATAGGATAGAACACCTGGAAGACAGAACCTCAGATATTGAAGACAAAATATTTAACCTTGAAAACAAAGTTGAACAAACAGAGAAGATGGTAAGAAATCATGAACAGAATCTCCAAGAACTATGGGATATCATGAAAAGGCCAAATTTGAGAATTATTGGGATTGAGGAAGGCTTAGAGAAACAAACCAAAGGAATGAACAATCTATTTGATGAAATAATATCAGAAAATTTCCCAAATCTGAAGAATGAAATGGAAAATCAAGTTCAAGAGACTTATAGGACTCCAAATACACAAAATTACAACAGACCCACACCAAGGCACATTATAATGAAAATACCTAACATACAAAATAAAGACAGAATTTTAAAGGCTGTGAGAGAAAAGAACCAAATTACATTCAGGGGGAAACCAATACGGATATCAGCAGATTTTTCAATCCAGACCCTAAAAGCTAGAAGGGCCTGGAACAACATTTTTCAAGCTCTGAAAGAAAATGAATGCCAACCAAGAATCTTATACCCAGCAAAACTTACCTTCAAATTTGACGATGAAATAAAATCATTCCATGATAGACAAAAACTAAAAGAATTTACAAAAAGAAAGCCAGTATTACAGAACATTTTCAGCAAAATATTCCATGAGGAAGAGATAAAAAACAAAGAAGCAAATCAGCAAAGGGAGGAATTATCCTAAAGGAACTGTCAAATAAAGGAGGAACCAAGGTGTGTAAAAAAAAAAAATAAATAAAATTTAAAAAATGAACCAAATGACCGGGAATACAAATCATATCTCAATAATAACCCTGAATGCTAATGGCCTGAATTCATCAATCAAAAGACATAGACTGGCAGATTGGATTAAAAAGAAAGATCCAACAATATGTTCCCTGCAGGAGACTCACCTCATAGAAAGAGATACCCATAGACTAAAGGTGAAAGGATGGGGAAAAACATACCATGCATATGGACTCAGCAAAAAAGCTGGAGTATCCATCCTCATTTCAGATAATGTGGACTTCAAGCCAAAGTTAGAAGGGATAAAGAAGGACATTTCATACTGCTTAAGGGAAGCATAAATCAGCAAGATATAACAATCATAAACATCTATGCCCCAAACAGTGGCTCATCCATGTATGTCAAACAAATCCTTCTCAATCTCAGAAACCAAATAGACTACAACACAATAATACTAGGTGATTTTAACACGCCTCTCTCACCACTAGACAGATCTTCCAAACTAAAATTGAACAAAGAAACCATAGATCTCAATAACACAATCAATAATTTAGACTTAACAGACATTTATAGAATATACCATCCAACCAAGAGCGAATACACTTTCTTCTCAGCAGCACATGGATCCTTCTCTAAAATAGACCATATATTATGCCACAAAGCTAATGTTAGCAAATACAAGAAGATAGAGACACTACCTTGTATTCTATCAGATCATAATGAATTGAAGTTAGAAATAAATGAAAGAGTAAAAAACAGAAACTACTCCAACACCTGGAGATTGAACAATATGCTATTATATGATGAATGGATAACAGAAGATATTAGGAAGGAAATTAAAAAATTATTAGAGGTCAATGAGAACAAAGAAATATCATATCAAAATCTCTGGGACACTATGAAAGCAGTACTTAGAGGAAAATTTATTTCATGGAGCGCATTTAATAAAAGAAGTAAAACTCAACAAATAAACGACCTAACACTACAGCTCAAAGCCCTAGAAAAAGAAGAACAGACCAATACCAAAAGTAGTAGAAGACAGGAAATAGTTAAACTCAGAGCTGAAATCAATGAAATTGAAACAAAAGAAACAATACAAAAAATTGACAAAATAAATAGTTGGTTCTTCGAAAAAATAAACAAAATTGATAGACCTTTAGCCACACTACAAAGAGAAGATGAGAGAAAACCCAAATCACTAAAATTCGGAATGAACAAGGAAATATCACAACAGACACGACTGAAATACAAAACATAATTAGAAGCTATTTTGAAAATCTATACTCCAACAAAATAGAAAATTTCAAAGACATCAACAGGTTTCTAGAGACATATGAATTGCCTAAACTAAACGAGGAGGACATACACAATTTAAATAGACCAATTTCAAGTAATGAAATAGAAGAAGTCATCAAAAGCCTACCAACAAAGAAAAGTCCAGGACCAGATGGGTTCTCAGCTGAGTTCTACAAAACCTTTAAAGAAGAGCTCATTCCAATACTTCTCAAAGTATTCCATAAAATAGAAGAGGAGGGAACCCTCCCAAACTCATTCTACGAAGCCAATATCACCCTGATACCTAAACCAGACAGAGACACATCGAGGAAAGAAAATTTCAGACCAATATCCTTAATGAACATCGACGCAAAAATTATCAACAAAATTTTAGCAAATCGCATACAAAAACATATTAAAAAGATAGTGCACCATGATCAAGTGGGTTTCATCCCAGGGATGCAAGGTTGGTTCAACATCAGGAAATCAATAAATGTCATTCACCATATCAATAGACTTAAAGTCAAGAATCACATGATTATTTCGATAGATGCAGAAAAAGCATTTGATAAAATACAGCATCCCTTCATGCTCAAAACACTAGAAAAAATAGGGATAGTGGGAACATTCCTTAACATTGTAAAGGTCATCTACGCTAAGCCCATGGCTAATATTATTCTAAATGGTGAAAAACTGAACGCATTCCCTCTAAAAACTGGAACAAGGCAGGGATGCCCTCTTTCACCACTTATTTTCAATATCCTTGAAACTCTAGCCAGAGCAATTAGACAGACCAAAGAAATTAAAGGGATACGAATAGGAAAAGAAGAACTCAAACTATCCCTATTTGCTGATGATATGATTATATACTTAGAGGAACCAGGAAATTCCACCAGAAAATTTTTAGATCTCATAAGTGTATTCAGTAAAGTAGCGGGATATAAGATCAATGCACATAAATCTAAGGCATTTTTATACATAAGTGATGAATCTTCAGAAAGAGAAATTAGGAAAACTACCCCATTCACAATAGCATCGAAAAAAATAAAATACTTGGGAATCAATCTCACAAAAGAGGTGAAAGACCTCTACAATGAGAACTACAGAACACTAAAGAAAGAAATTAAAGAAAACCTTAGAAGATGGAAAGATCTCCCATGTTCTTGGATAGGCAGAATTAATATTGTCGAAATGGCCATACTACCAAAAGTGCTATACAGATTCAATGCAATTCTAATTAAAATCCCAATGATGTACCTTACAGAAATAGAGCAAGAAATTATGAAATTCATCTGGAATAATAAAAAACCCAGAATAGCTAAAGCAATCCTTGGCAGAAAGAGTGAAGCAGGGGGTATCGCAATACCAGATCTTCAACTCTACTACAAAGCAATAGTAACAAAAACGGCATGGTATTGGTACCAAAATAGAAAGGTGGATCAATGGTACAGAATAGAGGACACGGACACAAACCCAAATAAATACAATTTTCTCATACTAGACAAAGGGGCCAAAAATATGCAATGGAGAAAAGATAGCCTCTTCAACAAATGGTGCTGGGAGAATTGGAAATCCATATGCAACAGAATGAAACTAAACCCATATCTCTCACCATGCACGAAACTAAACTCAAAATGGATTAAGGACCTCGGAATCAGACCAGAGACCTTGCATCTTATAGAAGAAAAAGTAGGGTCAGAGCTTCAACATGTCGGCTTAGGACCAGACTTCCTCAACAGGACTCCAATAGCACAAGAAATAAAAGCAAGAATCAACAACTGGGATAGATTCAAACTAAAAAGCTTTCTCTCAGCCAGGGAAACTATCAGCAATGCCAAGGAAGAGCCTACAGAGTGGGAGAAAATCTTTGCCAATCATACTTCAGATAGAGCACTAATCTCCAGAATCTATAAAGAACTCAAAAAACTCTACACCAAGAATGCAAATAATCCAATCGACAAATGGGCTAAGGAAATGAATAGACACTTCACAGAAGAAGATCTACAAGCAATCAACAAACATATGGAAAAATGTTCAACATCTCTAGTAATAAGAGAAATGCAAATCAAAACCACCCTAAGATTCCATCTCACCCCAATTAGAATGGCGATTATCAAGAATACAAGCAACAACAGGTGTTGGCGAGGATGTGGGGAGAAAGGTACACTCATACATTGCTGGTGGGGCTGCAAATTAGTGCAGCCACTCTGGAAAGCAGTGTGGAGACTCCTTAGAAAACTTGGAATGGAACCACCATTTGACCCAGCTATCCCACTCCTTGGCCTATACCCAAAGGACTTAAAATCAGCATATTACAGAGATACAGCCACATCAATGTTCATAGCTGCTCAGTTCACAATAGCCAGATTGTGGAACCAACCTAGATGTCCTTCAATTGATGAATGGATAAAGAAACTGTGATATATATATATATATATATATATATATATATATATATACACAATGGAGTATTACTCAGCCATAAAGAATGATAAAATTATGGCATTTGCAGGCAAATGGATGAAATTGGAGAATATCATGCTAAGTGAGATAAGCCAATCTCAAAAAACCAAAGGATGAATGATATCACTAATAAGTGGATGATGACACATAATGGGGGGTGGGAGGGGTTAGTGTTAGGGTTAGAGTTAGGTTTAGGGAGGGGGGCAAGAATGGAGGAAGGAAGGACTGTATAGAGGGAAAAGAGGGGTGGGAGGGGTTGGGGGGAAGGAAAAAATAACAGAATGAATCAAACAACATTACCCTATGTAAATTTATGATTACACAAATGGTATGACTTTACGCCATGTACAGAGAAACAACATGTATCCCATTTGTTTACAATAAAAAAAAAAAGAGGACAAGTTCAAACGTATCTGACAGTGGAATGAAATCAGTTAGTTTTTCCAGTTCCTTTTATACCAAAGAACCAAATTAAAAGCATGAAACTCTTAAGTCTACAGGTTTGTCAAGTTTATTCTTCCTGCTTTTGGGTCAAGCCAAGTATGTTTCTTGATAAAGTCATCCTTTGTGAGCTCTTCATTCTTTTCTTCATTTCTTCCCCACAAGACATTGTTCCTTATCCTTTAATGTTTTGTCTAGGGTGGAAGATAATTCTGTTTTAGTTTGCCATACCTATTTTATATATTTTTTTTTTTTTAAATTTTTTATTGGTGCTTTATAACTGCACATAATGGTGGGATTTGCTGTTACATATCCGTACATGCACACAGTGTAACATTACAATTTGGCCAGTATCATTCCCCAGTATTTCCACTTTCTCTTCCTTCCTCTCTTCCCCTGGTCCTTTTTCTCTTTTCTACTGAGATCCCTTTGATTTTTATGAGACTGCCCCCCCCACCTTTCCTTTTCTTTTTCCCAACTTCCGTATATGAGAGAAAACTTACTACCTTTGACCTTCTGAGTTTGTCTTTCTTCACTTAACCTAATATTCTCAAGTTTTCCATTCATTTTCCTGCTAATGAAAATTTCGTTTTTCTTTATGGGTAAATAAAATTTTTTTGTGTATATATACCACATTTTCTTTATCCATTCATCTGTTGATAGACACCTAGTCTGATTCCATATTTTGGCCATTATGAATTGTGCTTCTATAAACATGGGTATGTATATATATATCACTGTAGTATGATGACTTTAATCCTTTAGGATAAATACTGATGAGTGGTATAGCTGGGTCATATGGGTCATTACTAGTCTTTTGCAGAATCTCCATACTTATTTTCAAAGTGGTTAATTTACAGTTTACCAAGAGTGTTTGTTTGTTTGTTTGTTTGTTTATTTATTTATTTATTTATTTATACAAGGGATTGAACCCAGGGGTACTCTACCACTGAGCCACATCCTCAATCCTTTTTACTTTTTATTTCGAGTTAGGGTCTTGCTAAGTTGCAGAAGTTGGTCTCAAAATTACTATCCTCCTGCTTCAGTCTCTGGAGTTGCTGGGATTACAGGCATGCACTGCCACACTTGGCTAAAAGTGTTCCTTTTTCTCCACATCCTGTACAGCCTTTATTATATTCTTGATGACTGCCATTCTGATTGGTGTGAGATAAAATCTCAGTGTAGTTTTGATTTGCATTTCTCAGATTGCTAATGATGTTGAACACTTTTTTCATATATCTGTTGACCATTTGTATTTTTTCTTTTGAGAATTGTCTGTTTAAATTCATTTCCCATTTGTTAATTGAGTGTTTTTGGCATTAAGTTTTTTGAGTTGTTTATATATTCTGGATATTAATTCCCCTCTCAGAAGAGTAGCTAGCAAAGATTATCTCCCGTTCTGTAGGTTCTCGTCATATTCTTAATTTTTCCTTTGCTAATCATGGAGATTAGTTTAATCTCCATGAAGTGTTTATGGATGTTATGTGAAGCCAAAACATTATTCAGATAAATGCCTTTATTATCTATGTGAATTTTGGAAAAAAGAATCTGATGGCTTCCTGTATGTTTTTTTCCAGGTACACTAAGATTACAAAGAAGTCAACACTTGTGTCAGTTTGATGGTTCTTTTCAGCAGTTACTCACAAGGATGCAAATCTTGGAGAGCTAGAATCTAAATGACAGCCATCTTCCAAGGCCAGGGGACATTTCCTTTAGCAGAGTGTCAGTCAAATGACCAGCATGTGCCCTGCTGCCTAGAAGAATTTATTTGTTAATGACATCTTTAAAAAAAATCCATTCATTCATTCATTGTGAAGTGACTTTTCATGAGACCTTGTCTCCTGGGTATTGAGGTAGGTTCTGTCAGATCAGCAATAAACTAACTAGTTACTACACCTATCTCCACACAGTTGACAATCTTGTGAAGAAGACAAATCTTTAAATAAATGATCATAATAAAATGTGCTGTGCATCATTGTAGGATAGGCACAGGGCACTGTGGCAGAAACTTTTTAATTTGATGCCAACCCATAATATTAACTCTTGGCATTATCCCTGAGCTTTCTGGACCTTATTGACAAAGTTGTTGCCTGGGTCTATATGCTGGAGTGTTGACCTATGTTTTCTTCTAGTTGTCGTGTAGTTTCTGGTCTAATTTCTATGTCTTTGATCCATTTTGAGTTGATTTCTGTGCAGGCTGAGAGAGTCTCATTCTTTTTCATCTGGATTACTATTTTTCCCAGCACCATTTGTTCAAAAGGCTCTTTTCTGCAATGTGTGATTTGAGCACCTCTGTCAAGGATCAGATGACTATAGATGTGTGGGTTTTTCTCTGTGTTTTCTATTATATACCATTGTTATATGTGTCTGTTTTTGTGCCAGTACCATGCAGTTTTTGTTACTACAGCTCTGTAGTCAATTTGAAGTCTGGTAGTGTGCTGGCTCCAGCATTGCTTTTTGGCTAAGAACTGCTTTGGCTATTCTGAGTATTTTATTTTTCCTAATGAGTTTTAGGACTGATTTTCTAGTTTTGTGAAGAATGTCATTGGTATTTTGATGGTGATTGCATTGGATCTTTTTATTGCTTGTGGTGGTATGACCATTTAAACAATATTATTCTGCCTATTCATTAACACTGGAGGTCTTTCCATCTTCTTGTGTCTTCTTAAATTTCTTTCCTCAATATTCTATGGTTTTCATTATAGAGGTCTTTCACTTCTTCAGTTAGAAATACTCCTAGGTTTTTCTTTTTTGAGGATATTATGAATTGAATTATTTTCTTGATTTCTTTCTCAGCACTCTTTGTTGGTATGTAGGAAAGCTATGGATTTTTGTATGTTGATTTTGTAACCTGCTATTTTACTGAATTTATTAGTTCTAGTAGTCTTTTGGTGGAGCTTTTTGGATCTTCTAACTATAGGATCATATCATTCACAGTGTTAATATGACTTCTTACTTTCCT
Source organism: Sciurus carolinensis (assembly GCF_902686445.1). Taxonomy (NCBI): domain Eukaryota; kingdom Metazoa; phylum Chordata; class Mammalia; order Rodentia; family Sciuridae; genus Sciurus; species Sciurus carolinensis. Next base: position 54,115,445 of record NC_062215.1, on the reverse strand, counting down.
ATTTTTATTCCTTTTATTTTCTTTCTTGCCTAATTGCTCTTGCTAGAATTTCTATATTAAATATTAAATAGGAGTAGTGAGAGTGGACATCCTTGTTTTGTTCCAGATTTTAAAGGAAACACTTTCAGTTTTTCCCCATTTACTGTGAGGGTGGATTTAGGTTTGTTGTATATAGCCTTTATGATGTTGAAGTAGGTTCCTTCTATCCCTATTGCTTTTATTTTAAATGATATTTTTACTGGGTATAGAATTTTAGGTTGCCAGTTATCTTCTTTCAGCACTTAATACATGCCATTCAGTCATTGGTTTCTTAGAAACTGTTGAAAATATCAAAGTGAGTCTTACTGTTATTTTTTTTTCCTTTGAAAGAAATGTCTTAGGTTGGGGTTGTGGCTCAGTTCTTGCCTACATGTGTGAAGTACTGGGTTCAATTCTCAGCACCACATATAAATAAATGAATAAAATAAAGGTCTATCAACATCTAAAAAATATTAAAAAAAGAAATGTACTTTTCCCCCCTCATATTGTTTTTAAGATTTTCTTTTTGTCCTTCAATGTTTTTCTTTATATTTATCCCGATTGAGTTCTCAGAGAATCTTGAATCTTTGGATTTATACTTTTCATTGGTTTTTAAAAAATTAGCAGCTGGTTGCAGTGGCTCATGCCTATAATCCCAGTGAATGGGGAGGCTGCGGTAGGAGGATTGTAGTTCAAGGCCGGTCTCAGCCTTAGCAAGGCCTTAAGCAACTTAGTGAGACCCTGTCTGAGAATAAAAAATAAAAAGGGCTGAGGATGTGGCTCAGTGGTTAAGTGCCTCTGGATTCAATCCCTAGTACAAAAACAAAACAAAATAAAACAAAAAACCCAAATTCTTAGCCATTGTCTCTTCAATATTGATGTGTTCAGTTTCCATCTCCTCTTCTGGAAATCCAATTACAAATAAAATGGATTTTTTTACTGTATTCCATATGTATGTTATATTTGTTCATAAGGATTATATTCTTCTCCTTTTTTGTGTTTCATCTTGGATAAATGTTATTGGTTTGTCTTCCAGTCAAGTAATAATTTTTTGCTATGGTAAGATGTAGGTGAACCCACATTTAAATTTCTGATTTCAGTAATTGTTTTTCATAACCAAAATTGTCTTTTAATTTACTCTTATGTATTCCAATCTGCTGCTGAAATTCTCTAACTTTTCATATATTTTATCCATATTTTTTTTTCTCGCCTATCACTTTAAGCACACAACCATTGTTTTTTTAAAATACTTATTTGCTAACTCTGCTCGCTAGTTCATTTTGTAGATCTGTCTTTTTGCTTTCTGTTTTTTTCCCCCTCTGGGGTTCTGGTCATGTGTCTAGTGATTTTTGATCAAATACGGGAGATTATGTGTAATTTGCTTTCAGAAAAGCTGGAGGGTTGTTCTCTTCCTCCACAGTGTTTCAGCTTGTCCTTTGGTAGGCTGACTAGTGCTGTCACCTGAAAATCCTGTGAGAGTGTGTCCTATGACATGTGTCTTTTTACCATATTCTGTGATAACAACTCTGAACCTCTAAAAGTCTGTAATTATGGTTGGTTATCTTAATAATGTGTTGATTTGGTATTCATGTTTAAATATGTAATTTTGTTTCCTAGAAATTATTATTTCTTGTGAATTTCCTTTGTTAAGTTCCAGAGGAGATCTTTGGCACATCCCTTTTGACCTCCATGTGTGAAGTTAAAAGAAAAAATAATGAATCTAAATTTTCTCTTTAGCAAAGAATTTGAGAGTCTTGCCTCACTTAATGCAGAGATTGGATTTTGATATGGATTTTCTACACTGAGCAGAAAAGGTTGTACCGAGAACAGCAACTCCATGCTATTGCAAAATATGGGACCACAAAAGGAAAATAAAGAAATGTTAGGCAAAGGCAGGAGCCTGTCAGCCTTTGCCATCTGATTCTAACTCACCAGGAATAATGCTGATGGAGAGTTGATTTGCTGAGAAATATTGCACTGCGTTTTAGCTAGTGCAGGTTAGACAGGTTAACAAAGAGAACCCAAAGTGTAGTAGTTCTAAAAAAGGAGGACATAAAGTTTATTCTTTCTAAAATAATACTTCAGCGAAGGTATTTCAGGTGATTTGGATTCTTTACTGCACAATCCATGGGCCACTGTTCCTTCCACTTCTTTACCCTTATCTAACAGGATGTTGTCTTTGAATTCACAGTTGAAGTCAAGCAGAGATCAGCAGGAATAGGGAGATATCACTTTTATCATTCAGAAAACCAAGTCATGGTGAAATCTAATTCCAATGGAGTCTGGGAAATGTAGGGTAACTGGGTTGCAATGTGACAGGCTATAATTTTAGTATTGTCAAAGAAGGAGGAATTGGATTTTGAAGCAGTCTCCGTCACACATTGGAAGAGAAGAAAATTTCTGATTCTTACTGTCATTTTTATCTAGCGACTTTTGCTAAGTGGCACCAGGTATGTATTCAAGGGACACAGATAAAGCTTCATCTGTGATTAATCAGCATTGGGTCCAGGGGAGGTACTGACCTTGGAATAAGTCTTCCTAGTTTTCAACATTGATCAATTAGAATTTTATCAGAATTGAGACAAGTGTACTTTCCTGTTTTGAGAGTGCAGAGTCTATAAGAGGGGAATCTGGTGAACTCAAATTTCTCATTCACTTGAAATATTGCTGCTTCTGTTCTGGTGAGAAAGAATCTTCTGGGACTCCTCATGCATGCAGCAGGTTGAGTAGCACAGATATGATGGAACTAGTTTAATGTTCTTAGGTACTGAAGTCTCTCCTTCTTCAATATGTCCAGGGTTTTATAACATCTAAACTTCTTTTGCATCACCCAGAGCTACTTCTGACTTTAGGTTGGCCAAGCCAGGCAGGTGTGAGAATCACACGCATGAGTGCACATGCAGAACCTCTCTAATGAAGAGTGATCTCTGAACACACACTCTCTGTAAGTCAATACATTTAAACAAATTTAACCTAATGTAGAACAATGTTCCTTTCATCTTGATTACCCTCAAAAATCTATTACCACAAAAAGTTCTCAGACTTTTATTGATGTAGATGAACAAATTCTGAATTTCTCTCATATTTTTGACTCATTGCCCAAATTTACAGCAAGTGATTTATATTTATTTATTTATTTATTTTAAAATGTATTTCTTTTTTAAAATTTTTAATTTTTACAGACTGCATTTTGATTCATTGCATGCAAATGGGGTACATCATTTCATTTCTATGGTTGTGCACGATGTAGATTCATACCATTCATGTAATTATACATGTACATAGGGTAATGATATCTGTCTCAATCTACCATTTTCCATACCCCCCCTTTCATTTCCTCATATCTAATCTAAAGTTCCTCCATTCTTCTCTCACCCCCACCCCCCGCCCCCATTATATATCACCATCCACTTATCAGGAAAAACATTCGGCCTTTGGTTTTTTGGGATTGGCTTATTTCACTTAGCATGATATTCTCCAGTTCCATCCATTTATCAGTAATGCCATAATATTCTTCTTCTTCTTTTTTTTTTTTTACATTTGCTATTCTTTCTTTTATTTATTTATTTATTTATTTATTTATTTATTTTATTATTGTACACAAATGGGATACATGTTGTTTCTCTGTTTGTACATGGCATAAAGGCATACCATTTGTGTAATCATAAATTTACATAGGGTAATATTGTTTGATTCATTCTGTTATTTTTTCCCTTCCCCCCACCCCTCCCACCCCTCTTTTCCCTCTATACAGTCCTTCCTTCCTCCATTCTTGCCCCCCTCCCTAAACCTAACTCTAACCCTAACACTAACTCTTCCCACCCCACATTATGTGTCATCATCCACTTATTAGTGATATCATTCTTCCTTTGGTTTTTTGAGATTGGCTTATCTCACTTAGCATGATATTCTCCAGTTTCATCCATTTGCCTGCAAATGCCATAATTTTATCATTCTTTATGGCAGAGTAATATTCCATTGTATATATATACCACATTTTCTTTATCCATTCATCAATTGAAGGACATCTAGGTTGGTTCCACAATCTGGCTATTGTGAACTGAGCAGCTATGAACATTGATGTGGCTGTATCTCTGTAATATGCTGATTTTAAGTCCTTTGGGTATAGGCCAAGGAGTGGGATAGCTGGGTCAAATGGTAGTTCCATTCCAAGTTTTCTAAGGAGTCTCCACACTGCTTTCCAGAGTGGCTGCACTAATTTGCAGCCCCACCAGCAATGTATGAGTGTACCTTTCTCCCCACATCCTCGCCAACACCTATTGTTGCTTGTATTCTTGATAATCGCCATTCTAATTGGGGTGAGATGGAATCTTAGGGTGGTTTTGATTTGCATTTCTCTTATTACTAGAGATGTTGAACATTTTTCCATATGTTTGTTGATTGCTTGTAGATCTTCTTCTGTGAAGTGTCTATTCATTTCCTTAGCCCATTTGTCGATTGGATTATTTGCATTCTTGGTGTAGAGTTTTTTGAGTTCTTTATAGATTCTGGAGATTAGTGCTCTATCTGAAGTATGATTGGCAAAGATTTTCTCCCACTCTGTAGGCTCTTTCTTCGCATTGCTGATAGTTTCCTTTGCTGAGAGAAAGCTTTTTAGTTTGAATCTATCCCAGTTATTAATTCTTGCTTTTATTTCTTGTGCTATTGGAGTCCTGTTGAGGAAGTCTGGTCCTAAGCCGACATGTTGAAGCTCTGACCCTACTTTTTCTTCTATAAGATGCAAGGTCTCTGGTCTGATTCCGAGATCCTTAATCCATTTTGAGTTTAGTTTCGTGCATGGTGAGAGATATGTGTTTAGTTTCATTCTGTTGCATATGGATTTCCAGTTCTCCCAGCACCATTTGTTGAAGAGGCTATCTTTTCTCCATTGCATATTTTTGGCCCCTTTGTCTAGTATGAGAAAATTGTATTTATTTGGGTTTGTGTCCGTGTCCTCTATTCTGTACCATTGATCCACCTTTCTATTTTGGTACCAATACCATGCCGTTTTTGTTACTATTGCTTTGTAGTAGAGTTGAAGATCTGGTATTGCGATACCCCCTGCTTCACTCTTTCTGCCAAGGATTGCTTTAGCTATTCTGGGTTTTTTATTATTCCAGATGAATTTCATAATTTCTTGCTCTATTTCTGTAAGGTACATCATTGGGATTTTAATTGGAATTGCATTAAATCTGTATAGCACTTTTGGTAGTATGGCCATTTTGACAATATTAATTCTTCCTATCCAGGAACATGGGAGATCTTTCCATCTTCTAAGGTTTTCTTTAATTTCTTTCTTTAGTGTTCTGTAGTTCTCATTGTAGAGGTCTTTCACCTCTTTTGTGAGATTGATTCCCAAGTATTTTATTTTTTTCGAAGCTATTGTGAATGGGGTAGTTTTCCTAATTTCTCTTTCTGAAGATTCATCACTTATGTATAAAAATGCCTTAGATTTATGTGCATTGATCTTATATCCCGCTACTTTACTGAATTCACTTATGAGTTCTAAGAGTTTTCTGGTGGAATTTCCTGGTTCCTCTAAGTATACAATCATATCATCAGCAAATAAGGACAGTTTGAGTTCTTCTTTTCCTATTCGTATCCCTTTAATTTCTTTGGTCTGTCTAATTGCTCTGGCTAGAGTTTCAAGGACGATATTGAATAGAAGTGGTGAAAGAGGGCATCCCTGCCTTGTTCCAGTTTTTAGAGGGAATGCTTTCAGTTTTTCACCATTTAGAATAATATTAGCCATGGGCTTAGCGTAGATGGCCTTTACAATGTTAAGGAATGTTCCCACTATCCCTATTTTTTCTAGTGTTTTGAGCATGAAGGGATGCTGTATTTTATCAAATGCTTTTTCTGCATCTATCGAAATAATCATGTGATTCTTGACTTTAAGTCTATTGATATGGTGAATGACATTTATTGATTTCCTGATGTTGAACCAACCTTGTATCCCTGGGATGAAACCCACTTGATCATGGTGCACTATCTTTTTAATATGTTTTTGTATGCGATTTGCTAAAATTTTGTTGATAATTTTTGCGTCGATGTTCATTAAGGATATTGGCCTGAAATTTCTTTCCTCGATGTGTCTTTGTCTGGTTTAGGTATCAGGGTAATATTGGCTTCATAGAATGAGTTTGGGAGGGTTCCCTCCTCTTCTATTTTATGGAATACTTTGAGAAGTATTGGAATGAGCTCTTCTTTAAAGGTTTTGTAGAACTCGGCTGAGAACCCATCTGGTCCTGGACTTTTCTTTGTTGGTAGGCTTTTGATGACTTCTTCTATTTCATTACTTGAAATTGGTCTATTTAAATTGTGTATGTCCTCCTCGTTTAGTTTAGGCAATTCATATGTCTCTAGAAACCTGTTGATGTCTTTGAAATTTTCTATTTTGTTGGAGTATAGATTTTCAAAATAGCTTCTAATTATGTTTTGTATTTCAGTCGTGTCTGTTGTGATATTTCCTTGTTCATTCCGAATTTTAGTGATTTGGGTTTTCTCACGTCTTCTCTTTGTTAGTGTGGCTAAAGGTTTATCAATTTTGTTTATTTTTTCGAAGAACCAACTATTTATTTTGTCATTTTTTTGTACTGTTTCTTTTGTTTCAATTTCGTTAATTTCAGCTCTGGGTTTGACTATTTCCTGTCTTCTACTACTTTTGGTGTTAGTCTGTTCTTCTTTTTCTAGGGCTTTGAGCTGTAGTGTTAGGTTGTTTATTTGTTGAGTTTTACTTCTTTTATTAAATGCGCTCCATGAAATAAATCTTCCTCTAAGTACTGCTTTCATAGTGTCCCAGAGATTTTGATATCATGTTTCTTTGTTCTCATTGACCTCTAATAATTTTTTAATTTCCTTCCTAATATCTTCTGTTATCCATTCATCATATAATAGTATATTGTTTAATCTCCAGGTGTTGGAGTAGTTTCTGTTTTTTACTCTTTCATTTATTTCTAACTTCAATCCATTATGATCTGATAGAATACAAGGTAGTGTCTCTATCTTCTTGTATTTGCTGACATTAGCTTTGTGGCATAATATATGGTCTATTTTAGAGAAGGATCCATGTGCTGCTGAGAAGAAAGTGTATTCGCTCTTGGTTGGATGGTATATTCTATAAATGTCTGTTAAGTCTAAATTATTGATTGTGTTATTGAGATCTATGGTTTCTTTGTTCAATTTTGGTTTGGAAGATCTGTTTAGTGGTGAGAGAGGCGTGTTAAAATCACCTAGTATTATTGTGTTATGGTCTATTTGGTTTCTAAAATTGAGAAGGATTTGTTTAACATACATGGATGAGCATAGATGTTTATGATTGTTATATCTTGCTGATTTATGCTTCCCTTAAGCAGTATGAAATGTCCTTCCTTATCCCTTCTGACTGACATTGGCTTGAAGTCCACATTATCTGAAATGAGGATGGATACTCCAGCTTTTTTGCTGAGTCCATGTGCATGGTATGTTTTTCCCCATCCTTTCACCTTTAGTCTATGGGTATCTCTTTCTATGAGGTGAGTCTCTTGCAGGCAACATATTGTTGGATCTTTCTTTTTAATCCAATCCGCCAGTCTATGTCTTTTGATTGATGAATTCAGGCCATTAACGTTCAGGGTTATTATTGAGATATGATTTGTATTCCCGGTCATTTGGTTCATATTTAAAATTTTATTTATTTATTTATTTATTTTTTGACACATCTTGGTTCCTCCTTTATTTGACAGTTTCTTTAGGATAATTCCTCCCTTTGCTGATTTGCTTCTTTGTTTTTTATTTCTTCCTCATGAAATATTTTGCCGAGAATGTTCTGTAATGCTGGCTTTCTTTTTGTAAATTCTTTTAGCTTTTGTTTATCATGGAAAGATTTTATTTCATCGTCAAAGTTGAAGGTAAGCTTTGCTGGGTATAAGATTCTTGGTTGGCATTCATTTTCTTTCAGAGCTTGAAAAATGTTGTTCCAGGCCCTTCTAGCTTTTAGGGTCTGGATTGAAAAATCTGCTGATATCCGTATTGGCTTCCCCCTGAATGTAATTTGGTTCTTTTCTCTCACAGCCTTTAAAATTCTGTCTTTATTTTGTGTGTTAGGTATTTTCATTATAATGTGCCTTGGTGTGGGTCTGTTGTAATTTTGTGTATTTGGAGTCCTATAAGCCTCTTGAACTTGATTTTCCATTTCATTCTTCAGATTTGGGAAATTTTCTGATATTATTTCATCGAATAGATTGTTCATTCCTTTGGTTTGTTTCTCTAAGCCTTCCTCAATCCCAATAATTCTCAAATTTGGCCTTTTCATGATATCCCATAGTTCTTGGAGATTCTGTTCATGATTTCTTACCATCTTCTCTGTTTGTTCAACTTTGTTTTCAAGGTTAAATATTTTGTCTTCAATATCTGAGGTTCTGTCTTCCAGGTGTTCTATCCTATTGGTTATGCTTTCTATGGAGTTCTTAATTTGGTTTATTGTTTCCTTCATTTCAAGGATTTCTGTTTGGTTTTTTTTTCAATATCTCTAACTCTTTATTGCAATGATCTTTTGCTTCCTGAATTTGCTCTGTTAACTGTCGATTGGTGCGATCATCAATGCCTGCATTTGCTCTTTCATCTCATCATTCAATGCCTGCATTTGCTCTTTCATCTCATCGTTTGCTTCCCTAATCATTTTAATTATGTACATTCTGAACTCCCTTTCTGTCATTTCCTCTACCATGCTGTTGTTGGATTCTATTGATGTAACATCTAGATTTGTTTGGGGCATTTTCTTCCCTTGTTTTCTCATATTGTTCAGGAATCAGTGGGTCATTACGATATTGCAGATTTCCTCTATCGACTTATAATGTCCCTGGAGATTGCTAGTATATCCCCTCTTATCCTTCAGTAGCCTGAAGTCTTGGAGGAAGTTGATAATGTGGCGCTCCACGAAGAAGCTGCCTCTCTAGGGTGGTGACCCTCAGGTGGCGTATATTCCCTGCTAGTGGTCAGAGGTGTCTCCACTTGTTGACCAATGGTCATCCAACGGGGAACTAGGCTGCGGGCTGAGGCAAGGCCTATTTGTGCCTGTGTCTCTGGTTTAACCGTCCCTGTGGGAAAACCTCTCCCTGTAGGGAAGACTCACTCGGTGGGAACGTCTCGCTGGTCAGTTCCCCTCCTAGAGGTTCCCCTCAATCTACAACTACCGCCTGGGCTGGGCTGTCTTCCTCTGCAACGTTCCCAGGGGCCCGGACCTACGTCCTGGGCCTGGGAGCCTCACCCTCCGCAGGCGAGTCTCCTTAGGCTGCCTCTCCCAGATAATCTGCCCGCAGTCCTGGAAACTTCGCTCCACCCCTAGGCGTGTCTCTGTGCAGCTCTTCCAGCAAGAAGCCACCTAGCTCCTGGGACCCTACTCTGCACCTAATCGCCTGGCTATGCGGCCCCTCCCCTGAGCCGCCACCTGGAGCCCTGTACAATAGCTCCGATACCCAGAGACCCGCCACACACCTCCTCCACCGGACAGCAGCCTGGTTTCCGACGCAGTCACTAGGAGTCCAAGGAACTCACTTCGCGTCTCCTCCTCCCACCAACCTCCTGTAGCCCTAGGCAGTCACTCCAAGCCCAAGTGACCTGCCCTGTTCCTCCTCCTCCCCCTCAGGGTAGCCCCCCGGGTGTTCAGGGGCGGTGGCTCCGAGACCAAGTGACCCACCGCGCTCCTCCTCCAGGCAGGTCACCGGTGTTCAGGAGCGGTCGCTTTGAGTGCAATCAACTCACCACTCGCCTCCTCCTCTGGCAACCGCCTGTGGCTCTGATGCAGTCACTCCTAGACCAAGCAACCCGCCGCACTTTTCCTCTTCCTCCGGGCAACCCCCTGGTGTTCAGAAGCGGTCGTTCTGAGTCCAAACAGCTCACGATGCAGCTCCTCCTCTGGCAACCTCCTGTGGCTCTGATGCAGTCACTCCTAGACCAAGCGACCCACCACGCTTCTCCTCTTCCTCTGGGCAAGCCCCCGGTGTTCAGGAGCGGTCATTCTGAGTTCAAACAGCTCGCCATGCAGCTCCTCCTCTGGCAACCGCCTGTGGCTCTGATGCAGTCACTCCTAGACCAAGCGACCCGCTGCGCTTCTCCTCTTCCTCCGGGCAACCCCCCGGTGTTCAGAAGCGATTACTCTGAGTCTAAACAGCTCACCACGCAGCTCCTCCTCAGGCAGCCGCCCGGAGCCCCAGTGTTTGCTCCGAGTCCAAGTGCTGTGCTGAGCCGCCTCCTCTACGATGATCCCAGTTGTCCGTGTTTACCGCTCCAGCGGGGGGAGGGGCGTCTCGCCGAGCAACTCCACTTCACAAATTCCCTGTGTTCCGGGGCTACCGCCCCATCTGGGATGCCTCACCAACAGGAGAGACTCACCCGGTGGCTTTGAGTTGGTCCCAAGTCTCTCACTATCTCCTCTTTTGAATCCTGCGTCCTGGAGCAACGTGAAATGCAGCCGCCCTCTAGGCCGCCATCTTGAAACTCCAATATTCTTCTTCTTTATGGTTGAATAATATTCTATTGTATATATATACCTCAGTTTCTTTATCCATTCATCTGTTGAAGGGCATCTAGATTGGTTCCACAATCTAGCTATTGTGAATTGAGCTGCTATAAACATTGATGTGGCTGCATTACTGTAGTATGCTAATTTTAAGTCCTTTGGGTATGAACGGAGGAGTGGGATAACTGGGTCAAAAGTGATTCCATTCCAAGTTTTCTGAGGATTTTCCACACTGTTTTCCAGAGTGACTGCACCAATTTGCAACTCCACCAATGTAAAAGTGTACCCTTTTCCCCCACATCTATGCCAACATCAATTGTTTGTGTTCTTGATAATAGTTATTCTAATTGGAGTAAGATGAAATCTTAGTTGTCAATGGACCTTTATTTTATTTATATTTGGGGCTAAGAATATAACTCTGTGCCTCACACATGCTGGGCAAGTGTTTTACCACTGAGCCACAACCCCAGCCCTCGTCATATAATTTTTCAGAAGCAGGGCTGAAGGGGAGTTACCACATTTCTTTTTTGTTGCACAGGGTTAGTCTCCCTCTAAGCATGTAGTAACAGCTTGTCAACTCAGTCTCTTCAGGAAGAGGGTGTGAGGGGCTCATCCCTAATGGAATGCCGGGAATATGTCTCCTCCTCCTGGATGTTCACAGAACTGTGGAATTTCACTTGATGTGGATAATCAGAAGTTCCTCTGAAATTTTATTTTCAGGCTACAACCCAACTGTCAAAATAAGATAAGACATGATAGGTCACTTGATATGTAACTAGTTTTAGTGACCGAGAGAGGCAAAGCATTTGCAGCCTGGACAGCAGCTTGTTTTAGGCACAGGTCAACTCTGAAAAGAGCCATAGAATGACAATATTGGCTTTTCACACTTGGAGGGACCCATTGTGATGGTTTGGATGTGTCCTCCTAAATCTTCTGTGTTATTTCAGGAATGTTTAGAGGAGAAATGATTGGATTGTCAGAGCTGTAAGCTACTTAGTCCATCCTAGTTTGAATGGAGTAATGGAGTGGTAACTATAGGCAGGTGGGGTAGGGCTGGAAGAGGTGGGTTAATGGGAATATGCCCTGGGAGGATTCATCTTTCCTGTGGCTTGTTCCTCCTTTCCTCTCTGTTTTTGGTGGCCATGAATGGAACTGCACTCCTCTGCCTCACCCTTCTGCTATGATGTTCTGCCTCGCTTTGGTCCCAGAGCAATGGAATTGGCTGACCATGGACTAAATTCTGAAACTGTGAACCAAAATAAATTTTTCCTCCTCTAAGTTGTTGTCAGATATTTTGGTCACAGAGGTGAAAAGTTGACTAACACATCCACTTTGTGCAAGCTGCTGTTATTAGAATCCACTGAATAAGTTTACTGATGAATGTATTTGCTAATATCTCATTGGTTACCTCATTGTTAAATGTATGTATCTTTATGTTTCTATCACTTGGGAAGTAATTATTTGATCTTTTGTCTCAGTGCTTACTTATCCAAGCAGAATATATACCCTTTATTGGGTCTACTACTGGGAAGGGAAGTATGAGGCATTTAAGAAGGGAAAGTCACTTTCCCAATATTCCCTGATATTGCATTATAGTGATTGACAACCAAGTCTGTTTTCATCAATGGCTTTCTTCAATTCACAAAATCAGTTTCCTTCCTTCTTTCCTTTCTTCCTTCCCTTCCTTCCTTCCCTCCTTCGCAACACTATCCAGTTGTCTATAATGGATAAGAGTTTCTTTCATGTGGCCAAAGAAAGTCTCTTGTGTCTTGACACTTGAAGCTGTAAATTAAGAGTTTGAAAATGACTTTCTTTGTTTTTGTTTTTAAGTTTACTATGAGAACTAGCACCTGCACCCCAGAGTCCTGGAATTCCTAATATGTCTTACATTATTCTAGAAAAGGAATCCCTTGTTCAACAGAGTCCTGGCCTCCACAATGCTTGCCTTCCAGGTGACCGAGCAGTAGCTTAGTCATTTTGTCACTAGATACCAAGAACTTCTAGGGTTGTAAACTAGAATAAGATCCTAACTCTAGATACTCTGGATTTCTCCAAGAGTCTGTTATTAATATCTATACTAACTAGCATTCTTTGTTTTTAAGCAAAGATACTAATTTGCCAACTAACTAGAATAAGATCCTAACTCTAGATACTCTGGATTTCTCCAAGAGTCTGTTATTAATATCTATACTAACTAGCATTCTTTGTTTTTAAGCAAAGATACTAATTTGCCAACTTAACCAAATCTATACATTCTTTTTTCCTGGGGTGGGGGGTACCAGGGAACCCAGGGGTGCTTAACCACTGAGTTGCACCCCCAGCCCTTTTTATTTTTTATTTTGAGACAGTCTCACTAAGTTGCTGAGGCTGGCCTTGAACTTGCGATCCTGAAAGAAGAACACAGGAGAGAAAGGATAGGGGAAGTTGGTGTTTGTGTGTGTGTATAGTGTAAAGGAATAAAATCCCTATTTTACTTAAGAAGCAATATAAAATAATTGAGAAAAATCAAGAAATAACAGGGCAAAAGTGAGAGAGAGAGAGAGAGAGGGAGAGAGAGAGAGAGAAATAGTGGGGCTATGGTTTGGATAAATGTCCTCCAAAGAACTGTGTGCTGAAGGCTTGGTCCCTAGCTATTGGTAAGTGATGGAACCTGTGGGAAGTTTAAGGTCATTGGAGTGTGCACTTGCAGGAGATTGTGGGACCCTAGCTTTTTCCCATCATTTTTTTTTTTTTTTGTGGTGCTGGGGATTTGAACCCAGGGCCTTGGGCTTGTGAGGCAAGCACTCTACTGACTGAGCTATATCCTCAGCCCTCATTTTCTTTTTTTATTTTGTTGCTTGGCTCATGAACTGAGTTTACGCCACCATGTACTCCTACCGTGATGTGCTGCCTCGTTAGAGGTCAAAAGCTATGGAGTCACTCAGTCATTCACTGGAACCTCCAAAACTGTGAGTAAATACCTTTTTCTTTTACAAGTTAATTGCCTTGGGTATTTCATTGTAGTGACAGAAAGAGGACTAATACAACAAAACCATGTTATTTAGAAATATGGCAATAAGTACTAGAAGAAATAGCTAAAAATGTTGAACGGTGTTGCTTCTGGAGAGGGAAGGGGTGGAATGCAGGACTGTTCTAATACTTAACATGTCTAAAGCATGTACCTGTGTTATTCAAAGATAAAAATTAAAAATGAAAAAATAATAATGAGTAAATGATAATGTAAGCAAAGCACTTAGAATAGTTCAGGTTACACAATAATTATTCAATACATAAGGTATTATTACTATAATACTAATTCACCCAGAAACATAATAAATATGTACTAAAAGCTTTCCTTTCTTCATCCCTCTTTCATTCTCTTCCTTCTTTTCTCCCTTCTTTCCTTTCTTCTCTCCCTTCTCTCTCCATTTTCCCTTCCTTCCTTCTGTTACTTCCACCACATGAGCACAACTCTGATAGGTTGTATGATTCTATTCACACCCAGGAAAACCTACCAATTGGATGTGTAGAGCCTGCTCCAATTTTCTCATTTGATGATTTCCTGGTCATGAATGGATAGACGATAGGTAGATCGACTGATAGATGATGTGAACTGTAGTAGTGCCATCACTTCTAAATCATGTCATTGGTACCTTTCTTAATTTTTCACAAGGAAAAATTTCAATATTTTCTTTTTCTTTAGTCATTAGTTTTTCTGATTTCTAACAAAATGAATGAACTTTGTGCATTTTCAAGGACTTATTTTATGTTCCCAAAGTTAAGGTTTCTTCCATGTGCCTTCCTTCATTGCTAGGACTGCAAACTTCTCATCATTGACACCCTCGGTAACAAAAGATGCCCTTTAGAGATGAAATTCTTAAATCTTTCAGCATTTCCATTTGATGTACCTCAGAGGAAAAACAGATGCAGATTTGGAAATGGAAGTAGCTGAATTAATAGCATTTTCTTTGTATAAGAGGAGACCAGAGGGAGTTAAAGTAGGAGAAAGAACAGGGTACCTGTTCTTTAGACAGTGAGCGTGACATGTGCATCCTCAGGCTGCTTCAAGGATGCCATGGTTTTATTACTAAGGAAACCTCCCATGCAGTCCTTTAGTCCAAGCCCTTTCTTGTCAGTAACGCAGCAGAGTAAATATTGTTTACATCAGCCTTACGGTGACTCAGCCTGAGTGAGGAGAAGCCCTCAAAGGATGAACTGAGCCAAGGACCTGTCCACATAGGAAGTTACTGGGGAAATGCAGTCATTGGTCTAATCATTCTCCCTCTCTTTCTCTTGACTTTAGCTCCAAGTTAACAGGTGAGTCAGTAAGCCATTGTCATCCATTTAGAGTCAATTTAAGGGTAGTGATCTGCATATTTTGCCCTCAATTGAATTGAAGCCTTTTCATTTTTGAAAGAGCCGATTGAAAAGACATCAGTGCATTGCACAGCAGAGAGAATATCATTAACAATAATACATTGTATATTTCAAAGTAGCTACAAGGGAGGATTTTGAATAGTTCTCACCATAAAGAAGTGACAAATGTTTAATGGGATGGATCTGCTAAGTACCCTGATCTGATCATTATGCAATGTACACATTAATTCATCACATTGCATCCCATAAGTATGTACAATTGTTATATGTCAATCAAATAAAACACACATCAGATTCACATACCATTTTCCTTCTAAATAAAAAAAATGTTTCTTTTGTTTCAGATTCCCATTTTCTCTTTGTCTTTTTTTGTAGTTTGGCTATTGTACTTCTGAAGTATCTGTTCAGTGTTTTGCTGAGGAGAAGAGGGCAGAGTTCTTAAAAAACATTATTAGGGGACAAAAGAAGCTGTGCTGGCATCTGAAGGGCAGGGGACCCTTCTCATAGAAGTAGATTCCAATGCTTGTCTGGAACATATATAGAAAATAGGCACGCTTCTTAGAATTCAAAGTCATCTTGAAGTGTTTAATAATGTGTTATAATAATTTTTCCAGATCATCTGGTGAATCAACATAAAGTGAGTAAATAAGAATTAGAGATAGTCAAGAGCAAGGATATTGAGACTTTATGTTTTTAAGTCCCAAGACTCAAAATTCCTCCATAAAATCAATATGGTGAACTCCATGCCCACAACTTCATGCCATGATTTTAATTCATGGGAGTGGTACAAATTTTATCCCTTTTTTAGATTTGGGAAGACTGAGATTGAGAAAAACAAACTTTGGGGTCAAAGTCAAGGTGCTTTAGTCTAGGTAGTAGTTTGAGAACCTCAGTTTGGGTTGTTCAAGTTTAGTGTGACTTTTCTACCATAGATGAATTCTGTTAAGTGCATTTAATTAGGGTTCTCTGGTAATGGCCACTTCTCTCATCTATATTTTTAGGTCTCATATGCTGTGAAGGTGTCCTTCAAAGAACAGTAAAGAGAGCTCTGATATGCCCGCATTTGGGGAACTGGATCATTCTAAACAGTGATTGAAGGGTCTACAAGGAAATTCCATTTGTTCCTGTTGGTTACATTCTCTAGTTATTATCTAGTTTAAACAGTAGCTGAACAACATCCATGGGTCAGTAAAGCTCTGATGGATGTCTTAAGTGTGAATCTGAGCATTTTCTTAATGTAACATAAATGGTGTGGCTATTTGAACCCTATCCTTATAGTTTTTTGGGGGAGGTGTGTACTGGGGATTGAATGCAAGGGCACTTAGTCACTGAGCCACATCCCCAGCCCTATTTTGTAATTTATTTAGAGACAGGGTCTCACTAAGTTGCTTAGCACTTTGTTTTTGCTGAGGTTGGCTTTGAACTCGTGATCCTCCTGTCTCAGCCTCCCAAGTCACTGGGTCATTATAGTTTTTTTTAAATTTTTTTTAATTATATTTTTTTAATTCTGATGTATTAAGTGGGCGATTAGCTCGGCCTGTAGAGCGCTTGCTGAGCGTATGCATGGACCCGGGTTCGAATCTCCAGCACCTCGGAAGAAAACAAAAAATGAAAATTCTGATGTATTTAGTTAGCTGGATCTCGACAGAAAGTTTTTAGCAATATTAGGATAAGAAGGAGAAGGTCTGGCAATTAAAGGCAGTACACAACAATTTGCACCTTTGTTAAATCATAATCCATAGGGGTTTTGAAGAATTGCAATATAATGTATGTGCATTTGAAGTTTAAGTCTTTCCTAGACGTTGTTGATTCCTTTTGTTCATGTTATTCACTGCTGTTCTGTAGATGTAGATCAGGGGTAGAGCACTTGCCTAGCATGCATGAGACCTTGAGTTTCATTCCTAGTACTGATGTGAAGAAGAAAAAATAATACTGTATTTGACAATGTATTGACCACTTACTATGTGCACAGTAAGGTTTTATTAAAGCCTACTAAATACTCTATGCTAAATAGTATGGGGGAGGCAATTTAAGATACTTTAAATAGATTTCTTCTTTGATTTCTCTACATTATTATCTGATCCAATTTTATTTGGTTGTACTTCTTTTTAGTGGTACTCTCAGAAGAGTCAAAAACCAGTATCCATTCACTCATTCATTCATTCTATAGATATAGAGTACCACTTTTGCATCTGGTAGTGTCAGGTAAATAACATAGTGGCAATCTTTAGCCTCAGACAATTTTTCAGTCTGATGGTATGAACATAATTGCCTATAATAATGTTTTATAAAATTTTGATTCAGAGTCCCCTATCCATTCAAACCATTCTTAGGCCCCAGGTTGGGAATTTTAACAACCAGTCACAATGCATGGTCCTGGATAGGATTCCTGTTTTGACAAACCAACTAGAAAGGATAGTTTTGGGGATTACTGGAGAAAGTTGAATATGGACTAGCGATAGAGAATAATAAAGAGTTATTAATTACATTGTTGTAAAAATGTTATTTGGGGTACAACACTTTTGAGGGTTTTTTCTTCTTTTTCTTTTCTTTTTTTTAAGACACAGGATAAATGTTTAGGAGACTAATGTCACAATAGTTATTATTTACTTTAAAATATTTTAACATAAAAATGTGAATTTTGATAACTTGCAACAGGTGCAGATGATATCTGTATGGACGCTCCAGAAAGGACCGTCTATTTTGTAAAATGCAAGTGTAGACTCCTCCCAAAAATTCAGGTGAAGGAGACAAAGAAATTAAAGTAATGAGAAATAAATCATAGTTAAAGGAAATAGAGATCCAAGACCCAATCTGAGAATTTGAGAAACCCCAAAGGAAGGAATAAAGTAAAATATTAGAGCTGGAAGCAATTCTTACTAAAATGGAAGGGTTATGATTTGTAAACCTAAATGGTCCTATGAAGTCTGCACATAATTTCTGAAGGATAAAAAGATTCATATGTTTATACATTTTGGGACTTTTTTAAATTTGAAAGAGAAACAGTCATCAAACTCTATTAAGTATTAATCAGCATATATTGACAGCTTACTGTCAGGATGCTTCCCAAAGTGCTCTACCTGTCTTATCTTGTTTAACCTTCATCAAGAAGAAACTGTTATTGTCTCCATTTACAGGTGAGGAAATTGATGTTCAGAGACCTTGCATAGATCACACAGCTTTTTAGTGGTAGACTCAAGATTCAAATTCTAAAACTTGAGCTCTTGTCTTCATCTGCATCAAAAGGACCCCTCCCTACCTTTTTCTCCATGAACTCATATGCCTCTCCCCCCACAGGAACTCTTCCATGAGGCAGGAACAGAAGATGTTTCCTATAATAGCAGTAAGACATGCACTGATTCAATAGATATTTACTGAGGGTGGACTAAGTAAGTATCTGCAGATAGTGATTATTTGCCCAGAGGAGGTTGGATATAAGAGATATATGTAAAACAGATTTTCTCAATTTTAGCAACCTCAAACTAGAAATAGAAAAACATTTAAAAATTAAACAGCAGTGAAACAGCAAAAATAAAACTATAAAATACTTCAGAATAAGTACAAGTAAAGCATAATACCTATAGAAAGAAAACTAAAAACAGTTTTATGAAGGAAATCCACAAGATTAAAAAAAAGGAAAAAATATGCCATGTTCTAGGCTGGGAAAATTTATTATCATAAAAATTCTAACCCTCTATAAATCAAAATATAAATATAATACAATATCATGCTAAGTGAGATAAACCAATCTCAAAAAACAAAAAGACAAATGATCTCGCTGATAAGCGGATGATGACACATAATGGGGGGTGGGAGGGGTGTAAGAATGGAGGAAGGAGGGACTGTATAGAGGGAAAAGAGGGGCCAAAGGGGTGGGGGGGAAAATAACAGAATGAATCAAAAACTATTACCCTAGGTAAATGTATGATTACAAAAACGGTATGCCTCTACTTCATGTACAGAGAAACAAGATATATCCCATTTTTACAATAAAAATGAATTAAAAAAATAAATATAATACAGTTCCAATTAAATTATTAATGAGTCTCAACTCTAAAGTCTCAGTTCCAATGTCTTCTAGAGTCCTTTCTTGACTTCTTCATTTAAAGAAGCCACCCTTGCCAGGCATGGTGGTGTACTCCTGCAATTCCAGTGACTTGGGAGACTGAGGCAGGAAGATCCCAAGTTCAAGGCCAGCCTCAGCAATTTTGCAAGGCCCTGAGCAACTAAGTGAGACCCCACCTCTGCGTTCAATCTTCAGCCAAAAAACTAACTAAGGAACATAAGAAAGCCACTCTCACCTACGAGTTACTCTCCATCATATTGTGTGCTTGTTAATTTCATGGTATTCTCTACGTGCTAAGATTATCTTGTTGATGTTTACTTTCTCTGCTGCCTTCACCCCTCCCTCTTGAAGTAAGTTCCCTGGCTTGCTCCCGACTGTATTTTCATTGCCTCAAACTAGTCAAGACTGGCTAGAATCTGAGGCTACTGTAATGGGAGATACTTCTATAGAGACTGCAACCTGGGTCAGTGAAAGACTGCAGTAGAATTCCCCGTGTGCTTGTTTAAAATACAGATTCCTGAGCCCCACCCAGATCAGGTGAATTATAAACTCTAGAGCAGTGCCTGAAATCTGCATTTTATATAATATCTATGGGTATTTTTATACACTCTACAGCTAACCTGCTATAGAAGAAGACTTCCCTGCATGGTGCTCATTCAGGGGACAGTATCAGTCCTGAGAATGGCTCAGCACTGGGTCTGGTCTAAAACTAAAGACAGTCTTCTACAAATTTCTCCAGACCCTGATGCTCCCAGGAGGCATCATCTCTACCTGGAGAAATGGAGACTGAAATTCCCCTTCACTGGATCATTGCTTTTAGGTACCATCTTGGTCTTGTATTTTCTCTCTGGAACTTAACTGTGGTTCCCATGAACAGTGCCTGTCAAGGTTCATCATTAAATTATTGAGGGGAGATGTAGAACCACAACAATGACCGACCAAATTCACATTCTAAATTCAGAGAAGCATCAGAGTCTCTGGAACCAGCCATAGAGCCCCCAGCAGATGTGCAGAGAGGCACCCCTGCATCAGAACCAGCAATAAAGCCAACACTCCCACCTCATCCCCCAGGCAGTACAGAGGAGGACTGGCTCCATGAAGGAGGGACTGCATCTGCCTTGGGTAATGGTTAGCTTTATGTGCCAACTTAACTGAGTTAAGGAGTGCCAAAGGAGTTGGATAAGCATTATTTCTGGGTGAGGATGCTTCCAGGAGAGACTAGCATTTGAATCAATGAGTAATAATCACCCTCACAAATGCAAGTGGGCATCAGTAATCTGAGGGCCTGAAAGAAACATAAAGGGGGAGGAAGGGCAATTTGCTGTCTCTGCTCAAGCTGCATAGATGCTCATCTTCTCTTACCCTCAAACACACTCCGGGTTCTCAGGGCTTCAGACTCAGACCAGGATTTATACCATCAGCCTGCCAGTTCTTGGACCTTGGATTTGTACTGGAACTCCACCAAAGCCAGGCTTCCTCTGCTCCCACCCAATGACTGAGTGTGGCAGGGTAGTAATTTTAGGCTCCTTCTAGAAATATTCGGGAATCCTCATGTGGAGAACCCTGGCTAGAAGGCTCTCCAGTGACCTTGCTCAACTTATCTTAGAACTTGACACCTCAGCCCAAGCTTCCATCCTCCATATCTCCTTCACTCAAGGTCAGACCTACCTCACAGCTGACAGCTTTCTGCCTTCTCCAGGTCCTTCTTCACTCTTTCGTGGGTCTTCCTCCTAATAAATGTGTCACTCCTCTTTTGCTGTCTACTTCTCAGTACTCAGACTAAACTGTGCCTTTTCCAGGGGCAGTCCCAAAATGAGGTATCTCTTTGTCCCTCTTCTCTCTAGTGTGGAAGGGCAGAAGAGTCAGAGGGTGTTGGTAGGAGGGCAGACCAGTTGCTTAGCAAAGAAAAATTGCACCAGAGTTAAACCGACAAGGAAGACTTTATTCAAAACTGTTGAGATAGGGGTGAGAGATTGAACCCAACCCTGAACATGACAGGGACAAGTGAGGATTTGTAACCAATTTTCAAAGGTAGAAAATTACTAAGAGAAATTTGGTTAGGTATCAAGAGTGAAGGACAGGTACCTGGTTTGGATATCCAGGCTAGGGAATTCTTAAACTGGTTTAGCAGGAGTTTTAGCTAAAACTGGGCTTAAGGGTAAGACGGAGTCAAAGAGGACTCAGAGGAGCCTGGGTAAATTTCTGTCAACAAGGGAATCCCAAAGCAAAAGACTGGTCCTACCAGGTCAGCCTACCCCAAAGAATTGGTGGGGACAGCTCTGAATTGAATGTGATGTTTAAAATAAACAAGACTGAGCCTGAATGAAAATGGAATTTTTTAAATAACTGATAGTGCAACATTACAGAATTAGACTGTGATGTCATTATTGAATCCAGAAGCCCAGAGGGCAGAGAAAGGCTAATCAGTGCACAGCTGTCAATAGTATCTTTGGACACAGTAGGCTCTCAAAAATAAGACTCAGGGTAAACCTGAGCACAGCCTGACGTACTCCTCAGCAAAGGTTTCCCCTGTGTATTAGGCAGAATAATTGCCTCCCCCCACAGCACACACATGAGATGTCCAATGACTGCTGCAAGGTATTTGACACTGAGGTGGAAGAAACAGATTTTTAGAGTCCTAAGACTGAGCCCTCAACCTGGAGGAGTGCCCACCTTGTGGGAGAGAACCTCTGAACACAGATACCTAGACTAGCAGGGGTGGGCTTTCAGAGCACTAGCAGGGTCTGAAGATTTGGAGGGACAGTCATAGGTACAGCTGAATGGCATCCATACCCCTATAACACTTTCCCATACAGACAGGAAGTGTTCAAACCCCACAAGCTTCCAGCCTTAAGTGACATCTCAGCTTCTGGAAAGAAAGGTTGAACGCTGGAAGCAGCCAAACCATGAGATACAGGGGCATTTGTGTGAAAGATGGGGCTTCGCTGGACACCTTGGAGACAGAACAGCAGGAATCTAAAATGCTGAGAAATAGGAAGCTTAAACCATGGGCTCAGAGGAGATGGTACTTAACATGAGTGGGATGGCCCCCGTCCAGAAGACTGCAGACACGGGTTCCAGGACAGGGATTGCCAACTGGGCAAGGAAAACAGAGAAAACTGGAATGCACTTTACCTGGAGCATTTCTGTACATCCAGAACTCCCAACAGTCTGGAACTTACCTTCATGTGGATGTCAGCCTACTAGATTTGGGTCCTAAACTGAACTGATTCTGAGCTCTTACATTAAATGTGTGCTACAACCACATTTCTTAGGTTCTATCACACTTCTTAGGTTCTGTCACACAGGAATCTCTTCACATGAGGATGCCAGCAATCCCTGAACTGGAGTGTCGAAGGGTAACACCCATGACAAGGGAGAGTTGGCACACATGCTAAAGAGCAGAAATATCACAAAACCAAAGACAATGGCAATTAAATTCCAGTCTTCCAGCCAAACTTCCTCTCCCCAGGGCTGATAAGGCACGGGACAGAGTCACTGTCCCAACAGCCTCTCAGGAGGTAGGACTTCACTGCCTGTGGCTCTAGGGAGGTTGTCTTCTTCCTCCCAAAGGGGCACATGGCTCAGCTGAAAGGAGAGGGGTGGGGGGTAGGTGTGGGTGAGGGGCTGGTGGTAAAGATATTGAGACTAGGTAGAAGAATGCTCCCACAGGCCTGCACCTGGTTACAGGGGCAGCCTTGGTAAACTTCATTGTCCTGCCTTTGCCTTTGATAAGGAGTAGCTGGAGTGGGGGAGGAGCCACAGGGTCCTAGCATGACTGACTGGCCTGGTCCCTTCCAGCCCCTGGAGTTGTAAGATCTACTTGATATTCCCCACCACTCCCCACGACAGAGCCATATGTTTAGACTAAGAAACAAATAAAAAAGGTAGTGTTTGAGTTGGCACCTTCAAGGGTCAAGGTAAGCAAAGTGAAACAGGCCATGTCCTATCTCGTCACCTGAACCTAGGTTTCTATTAACCACTTTCTTTTAAGAATCAGAGAAATGAGAGAGAGTTTTCTCTTACCACTTTGTCTTGATTTGCAGCAAGGAAGCTGAGGGTGGTGAGCTGCATCTCTGCCCTGGCCTCTGCCATATTACAGACTGGAGTTGCAGAGCAGAGGTCACTGAGGAGCAGTTTGCTGGAATCCCTTTCCCTTTCCATTTTCTTTGCTCAAGCCTCATCCCAAATCTTAGGGTCCTCACTGACCCATCCAAGAGAAGATCCCTCCTGACAGAAAACAGCATAGACCAAGGCCCCACCAGCAGTCTTGACTGCTGGCACCTCCCAGTCAGTGCCAAGGTCCAGCCACATGGCTTCCCCCAATCCTGGGCCCCAGGAAATCCAGTCACTTTATCAGTCACACAACTAGTGCAGAGGACAGAATCCTGGGCTATAAGTTCTAGTCTCAGTTTTGCCACTAACTGGATGTGGGTTCACTGGGGCTAAGGTTTCACATTCAGGTCATGACATGGTTGAATGAAAAGCTAAAAGAGGATAGAAGGCTTGGGCACCAAGACTGTGCCCCAAAAAACTGAACCATATAATCTTTTCTAAGAAACACCTCTGACATTCATTAGCATAGACAGAACTCTGCCTAAGACCTTCTATCTCATGTTTTTCTGCAGCTGTTTTCAAGCATCATTGGAGCTAGAGACATCTGAGTGCCCAACAGCACCTGCAAAGTATAGTTTCTTCTGTGAGTGAAGTGGTCCCCAGAGCCAGAGATGTGACTGGGAGAGTGTGATATTTGCCAGTAAGTGAATGGATCTGGAGATTATCATGTTAAGAGAAATAAACCAATCCTCCAAAACAAGTTGAATTTTCTCTCTGATTTGTGGATGTTAACACACAACAAGGAGAGGAGAATAGCAGTTCAGTGAGTTAGACAAAGGAGAATGAAGGGGAGTGGGAATAGGAATAAAAAAGACAGTGGATGCTGGGGATATAGCTCACTTGGCAGAGTGCTTGCCTCACAAGCACAAGGCCCTGGGTTCAAATCCCCAGCACTGAAAAAAAAAAAAAAAAAAAAAAAAGACAGTGGAATTATTTTTCTTATCTTTCCTATGTTTATATATGAATATATGACCAGTGAAACTCCACATCATGTACAATCTCAAGAATGGGATCCTAATTAGAATAAGACATACTGTCTCATGCCTGCAGCAAGGCAGCACCTGGCATGGTGCCTGAAGTGGACAATGCTTCACTAGTATTTTTTTGGTTGTCCTTCAGGATGAGACAGATTCCTTCAACTTTAAAAGCAGAAAACTTCCATTAAATAAAATAACCACAGTTCCTAAATCTTCCCAGAGTACAAACCTACTAGACTTAACCATATAGCACTAAATTTTGACATTCCATTACCAGTTTTCACAGGTGTGATTTTGTATTTTTGAAAAATATTGGGGTGTGTCAGAAGTACTACACCTTTTCAGTCATTCCAAATGACTTAAACATCTTTATGCATTAATCCACATCAATTCATTGATATTGATATGAGAAAAGTGAATATGATGAGCATTTTATTAAGGGGAAAAGTAGATGAAATGCTGTAGTTTTTTAAAACTCTCACTTTGAGTTCCTCTTCAGATGTCCATATCACATGTGATGATTAATTTTATGTGTCAACATGACTAGATTCTGGCATCAGGGTTTTGTAAAATACAAGTTCTGAATGTTGGCATGAAATTATTTTACAATATATTGAAATTTAAATCAGTAGATTTTGAAGTAGATTTCCCCCTGAAATGTGATGAGCCTGGCTACTGTCAGAGGAAGGTCTTAAGGGAAAAGACTTCACTCTACATAAGGGGAAGAATTCTGCCTCCAGAATATTGTGGTCTCAAGACTGGACTACCTACTCTTCCCAGGGACCCCACTAGGCAGGACTGCCCTGCAGATTTTAGGCTTAACAGTCAAAATACTGTGTGAGCTATATCCTTAAAATCAATCTCTCTCTGTCTCTCTCTCTCTCTCTCTCTCTCTCTCTCTCACACACACACACACACAGAGCCTTCTTTTGGATTTTCCATCTTTTTGCCTCCCAAGACTTTGTCACGTGGTTTAAATACTTTGATTAATGTTCAATATTTTCATGTTTTATTAATTATAATGTTTATTACTATAACATTCTGCAATGTACTTGCAATGATTGTATCATTTGCACATAAAAATAGTCTTATGAATAAAGGTTCAGTGCTGTAATAATTCTTGAGCATTCTTTAGTTTACGTTCACCTGTGGAGTTTAAGAAGTTTGCATAGGCCTCCTGTCATAGATTATGATTAAATTTATCCAAAGGTACTCATTAACCTGTATTTTTAATGACAATGTGTGTGTTTGCTACTCAAGTGCAGTTCAGTGACAACAGTACTGACATCACCTTGGGGTTCATTTAAAATGTGGAAGTGAGCTACAGAACAAGATTCGGTGTTCAACAGAATCCCCAGGTGTCATCGACGAACCAAAACTGCCCCTAACATCTGGCCTAACATCTGGTGCCGAAAGACCCGGGATGGGTTTTTTCCGCTGACTAAGCAAGCGGAATCCCATCCGATGGCTCCTGCGCCCGCAGATTCAGGCTCACCTTTTCATTTACCTGGATGCCCAGTTTTCTGCATACAACACTGGACTCCAAAATTGGTATACAAGCCTTTAAAGCAGAAAATTTATCAAGCTACTGTTCTCCAAATTAAACTTGTCTGTAATGGTAAACCTATCATTTAATATTCTATTATAGGACCTGTCATCAATAGGGTATATGTAAAATGACATTTAAGAAAGAGTGTAATATGCAGTAGCAAAAATGGAACTCAGCCAAAATTCAAGATAGCTATTGCACAAACAATGTTTTACTGTTGGTAATTCCATTTTTTATTTTCCTTGTAAACTCTAATTGTTGCCTGATCAATATTTTGCAGAAGTACTGCTTCAAGAGCGAACACCGTAAATTAACTTGGAATAGTAAACCATCACCTATAGAACAGATAATGTAAACCCCAATTGGATAAAAGGGGGTAAATAACTGTAAAGTTATAGACATTAAAGCTAAAGTCCAGTACTCTTACATTATGACTGGTGAGACTGACTTGCTTGATGGTTAAGATCAAACTTAGAGATAGAGATTAAATACAGAGGTCAAGAAAAACTCCATATTTGGGTCTTGCCCTCAAAGTCAGCCTGAACCCAGGGAACAAGAGGACTTCTCCAAGGAGCTTTGCAACTCTGGGTCACACAACCTCCTGAGCAAGGAGATTGATGAGACTGCTAGAGAAAAAGCCACTCAGTGCATCTGCTGCAGAGGAGGGTCATGGAAAAAAGGGAGACATCCCTGACACTTTCAAGGAAAGTCACATCATCGAGAAAACCCTGCCTAACCAATTGCACTAATGGAGCTAAGAAGCTGTTCTTAAGTCTCTATGAGTGACCCCTGTGGAAACTTAGCTGACTCTTTAACAGACAGGAACAGGTCACTTTGACCAGTTTGATCTTAAACACCTAGCAAATCATTTAAAACCAAAGTATAGCCATTCTTGGGCATTTAAAAATAATAGTAACTATCAAGAGAAACTGCTAGAGTCAGAAGTTTTTAGTCAGTTTAAGGCCTACAGAAACAGGTAGGCTTAATCTATGTTTGCTAAACAGAAGTATAGAGATCTCTACTAAATGTTGTGTTCACTTCCTGATAACCTAGACAATGTTAAAGCTCCCAAATGAAAGCCTGTCCTCTCCAGCCTTTGCTAGGCCTTGTTATGGGAACAACTTCTCAGTTCTTCCACCTCTGGTGAGGAATTATTGACTTCTGTCATCTTTATGATATGCAATGGCATGTTCCAGATTCTGTAACATTTATACTGTATCAATCTCATTTCAGTACTCATGTATTTTTATTCTTCTCTTATAGAAGCACACATCCCCAGATGCCTTTACAGCCTGCTCTCCCACAACCAGACTTCTACCATGAACCCCTCAATTGAACCAATTTCTAAAAAGGAACCTCCAAACTGCTTGCCCCATGCTGTCCACTTCCAGCTCGAAGAAGTCAGATCGGTCATCACCCCTTTTCCCTACAGCAATGAAGGAGTTCCTAGTATTAGAGGGGTAAATGAAGTCAGAATTGGGAACAGGCAGTTAATGTAGAAATAGATCAGTCAAATCAAGAAAATGAAGTCCATGAAAATCATCTGCCTTTGGAAGCCTAGAAGTAGAATGAACTTTTTACATCTCACCTGTAAAACCAACCCCAGTCACCTAGGCAGGAAAGAGAGAGAAGGCTTCAAAAAGAACTGGAGAGCAAGATTTTTTTACTTTTTTATAAAAAAAGAAATGGGGGAATGTAAGGAATCTGGACTCCCAACCACCCGTCAATCTGCCTTACGCCCGCCTCTCCCGTTACAGGAATTTCTGGCTTACGTTGCCGTAATCTTCCTGCCTCCCACATTATGTTCTAATATGTCATTGGTCCATCAGTCAGTCTGTAATAATTCTCCTCCGTGATTGGTTCCTCCCAGCCCGTGAAATTCCTATAACTGAGGAGAAACCCTGTGCCATCTTCTTCTTTTCCTTCTTCCCTTTTCCCGAGTGGGCACGATTTGTCCGCATAAAATAAAGTTCCTTGTGTGGGGAAAAAAAAAAAAAAAAAGAAAGAATCCCCAGGTGTCGTGCATGTATATTAAATTTTAGAAACACTGCTTTAGGTGATTCTTATGTGCAGGTCAGGTTGATAACTATGAATTTAACATCTGTAGAAGTTCATTGGATCATCAGTGATGACATCAGCAGGTGATGTCTGTGGTATGTGATCTCTCTATATAGTCCTTACACATGAGATTATTCCATTCACTCTCCAGGGAATTCAAAATTGTGAGACACCAGGTGCATGATCTACATGTTTCTTCCCACTTTAATGCCAACACCTAATATTCAAGGGCACATAGTGTTAATGTGGCAGTGTGGAACACCATCAGCAGGGTGA
Organism: Sciurus carolinensis; assembly: GCF_902686445.1. Classification (NCBI taxonomy): domain Eukaryota; kingdom Metazoa; phylum Chordata; class Mammalia; order Rodentia; family Sciuridae; genus Sciurus; species Sciurus carolinensis. The sequence continues at coordinate 54,087,531 of NC_062215.1, read as the reverse complement.
AGTTACCAGCAGTCGTACTCATTCATTTAATCTTAGCAAAATGGGCTTCCCACATCTGCTAAAACTCCTCCTCTGCTTCCCTTGACAGCTTTTTGACATACTGGGGTTTATTAGTCAGGGCCAACTAGAAGAATTATTATGATGTGTATGATTATGTGTGCAAATTTATTTTAAGAACACAGTCCATATGATATTGAATATTTCTAAGTTCACAATCTGCAGTGGAAGACAGCAGAATGTAGACCAACGAAGAATGGATGTTACACTTTTGAATGCAGAGTGTTCTGAAGGCAGAATTCTTCTGCAGGGGAGGAAAGTCATTTGGGGGACTGAATTTTTTTTCAGGAACTGGTATTTATTGTCAAAGTCATATTGATGTTATATTGATGTCAACAAGATGCCACAACTACAAAAAAATTGTGCACATTGCAATCTTAATGCAAACAGTCAAATGGAACCCCAGTCATTAAAAGAGTAATTTACATTACCCCCAAAAAAGAATGAATTTTTAAAACATTTTTATACTTCCAGCCAACAAATTAAAATGGTTAAGAAGAAAAAAAAATACAATTTGGAGGTCTGGTATTGATGTTAAAAAAAGCAACTGCTTAAGAATTTCTGTGGATTTGAACATAAATTTCTTGGCCACTCAGCCTCATGTCATTCATCAGTTGGCAGGCTTTCTCAGCCACCTTTGGCAACTCAAACTTAACCACATTGCACTCCTTGGACTTCCAGTTCTCCATTTGATGTCGGTGTACAGCACATGGACACATTTGTTTAATTTGTCCTTTAGCATATTCCATGTAAAATCAAATGGGAGATTTCTCACAAGTATCCGGTGGGCCTTTCTGGCCACCCAGGAGCATGGCCTCCAGCTCCACCAAAGGAACCTGTGAAGCTTCCTCCAAAGCTGCCACGTTCCATCTCAATGGCGCGGTTGAAGCTGGCACCACCGCCACCACCCATGATGAGGTCCATGCACTCAATGCCAGCACCCAGGGCTGTACCAATGGCTGGGCCATGTGCTCCAGGATGTTGGCACCCATTCTCTCCAGGTCTAAGAGCTCAATACTGTTGACTTCTATGTGCTCCAGGCCCATATACTCCAGGTTTTTGGTGCCCATTCACTCCAGGCTGGCCCACTGGCTCCATGTGCTCCATGCTCAGGCCCATGTGCTCCATGGCAGGACCCATGTGCTGTCCAACAGAGCCCATGTGCTCAATTGTTTGATCCACACAGTGGATGAACGTGGCCATGCACTCCAGGTCAAAACTCATGCTGGCACCCATGTGCCAGAGCCAATGCACTTGATGGTCTGTCCTATGTGCTGGATGCTGGGGGCCATGCGGTTGAAAAAAGTCCTTGAGGGGGGAGGTGATGGGGTGGCAAGAGAAGAATGGAGGAACTTTGGAAGGTGTAGAGGAAAATTGGGTTGGAGGGGATAGGGGAAGGAAAGATAGTAGACTGAGACAGACAGTATTACCCTATGTATATGTGTGATTACAGGAATGGTGTGAATCTACATTGTGTACAACCATAGAAATGAAAACTTGTACTCCATTTGTGTACAATAAATCAAAATGCAGTCTGTAAAAATAAAAACTAAAAAAAATCCTTGAGGAAAATCAGTACATGAGATACAGATGGAACAGGAGCCAGTTATGTTTCCCTGGGATTACCATCCAGGCAGGTATGAAAAATTACAATGTATTTTGTCTCGGAAGCCAATATATAAGAGTGTTAGGAAAAGATGAAATATTCAAACATGTCAGAGAAGTTAAGAAAAAGACACCAATGATTATGCAGAGAATAGACTTTTGGGCTTTATCGATTCCAATGATTGTAAAGAAAGTGAGGTCAATTATTATAGAATGAGTATCAGACAATGTATCATAATAGAACAGTGTTCATTTCTTTGGATTGTTAAGGGATTCTATTATTTTCTCTCAAAGATACTGGAGATAGAGCATGACAGGAAGAAACCAAATTTTCATCTCAGAGTTTCTCCTCCTGGGCCAGAGCACCAAAACCTGTTCTATGCCCTGTTCCTGGCCATGTATCTTACCACATCCTGGGGAGCCTGTTCATCATCATTCTCATTCACCTGGACTCCCATCTCCACACAACCATGTATTTATTTCTCAGCATCATGTCTTTTTCTGATTTCTGTTTTTCCTCTGTTACAGTGCCCAAATTGCTATAGAACATGTGAGTTAAGTTCCATTCATTCCCTTTGAAGACTGCGCTATTCAAATGTGCTTCTTCCCACTTTTTGGAAAACTTGAGATCTTTCTCCTTGTGGCCATGGCTTATGACCACTATGTGGCCATCTGCTTTCCTCTGCACTGCACTGCTGTCATGAACCCTCCTGAGCTCTCTCTCCCTGATGGTGCTGTCCTGGGTGCTGACCATGCTCCATTCCATGTTGCACACTCTGCTCATGGCCAGATTATCTTTCTGTTCAGACAACACAATCTCACACTTTTTCTATGACACCTCTGCTTTGCTGAAGCTGGTCTGCTCTGACACTCATGTCAATGAGCTGATGGTATTTATTATGGGAAGACTCATTATTGTCATCCCATTCCTACTGATGATCCTGTCCTATGCATCAATTTTCTCCTCCATATTCAAGCTTCTTTCTTCTCTTGGTGTCCACAAGGCCTTCTCACCTGTGGATCCCACTTCTCTGTGGTGTCACTCTTCTATGAGGCCATTATTGTTCTATACTTATCTTCATCAGCTAAAAAATCTAGTGTGAAAGTTTCTGTTATGGTTCTGATGTACATGGTGGTAACTTGCATGCTAAGCCCTTGCATCTACAGTCTGAGGAACAGAGACATGAAGGGAGCCCTGAGAAGTGTCTTTTGTAAGAAGACAGTTCTATTCTCTGTATAATGGTAACCCTTGAAATATGTACAAAATTTTAAAAATTTTTCCAGTATAAATATTGGGTTTGATATTTGAATATTATTGCAGATTTTTCTTTCCATGTTTCTGTTCAAGTGAAATAACTTTCCAATAAATAACTGAAATGGAGATGTGTAACTGATGTAAAATGTGTTCTCAGTGACCTGGTGGGAAGTTTTCCTGTTTATTAATTCTAGCTGACCCTGGAAGGCATAATTTAAATAATTTGATTTAAATTTCTGACTGAAGCTCTTAAACCACTAAATTATCATATGCTCCTTTTTGAAAAGCAAAACTTGGCTTTAAATGACAGTCTGTTCTCCTAGGTCAAAGCTAAGATTCAAGCAACTCAGATGAACAGGTGCTCTTGTAAATTGAACTTTTAACTCCTAAATAGAAATCTCTTTTTGAGCAAGTGTTCACATCATTCTCTTAACCTTTTTAACTTATTTTTCTTCTCATGTCTGCATTTCCATTCCTTTTTACTTGATCTGTATTTAAATGCACATTATATTTGCTTTCTTCTGGAAGTTTAGTTTGTATTTGCTGGAAACTGAGTTGTCTTGGGGCCCTAAGTGTTGTTTCCTCAAGCATGGTCAAGGAGGCCAGAGTCTGCTTTTAACCTCACTCTTAAAGATCACCTTTCCCTCCTTGGTTTTTCAAGTTACCAATAAACTTTACATCCATGATCTTATTTAACTCCTGTGATGATTCCGTGAAGGAAAAGGAATCTTATTATGATGTCGAAGATTGAAGAATGTGGAATTTGAACATGCCAGTGCTCCATTATGTGTGAGTACTGAACCTGTTTAAGACTGCAGACCTCAGAAATAGAATTTGTAGAGAGAGATCCAAGATGGCGGACTAGAGGAGGCTGCGTTCCTTGTCACTCCATAACCCTGGTTTCAAGCAGAGGATATCTGTTTCTCGGTGAGGCAGTTTTTGCTGCTTATCGATCCCCTGCTGTTTACCCCATTTGTCTGCTGTGATCACCTGCAGTCTGCCAGCATATCGACGCCTTTTTTGAGAGCAGATTGCTTACTGTCAGGCGTCTATCATCCACCATTTGCCTGCCTCTTGCCTGTCCATCGCCTGTCTTACTCCTATCCATCATCCAATGCACAAGGTTCACCGCCCTATCGTCCGACAATAGTCAGCAAACTGATTGCCAACCGCCAGTGGAGCACCAGCTGCCTGCTGTTGCCTGGAAGTTCACTGTCACAGTACCTGCAGGTTTGATTACACGTGGCTGCCGCCATTTTGAGGCAACAGCCAGGCCCTGTAGGACCCCTGGCCAGACTGACTGAGCCCCATCTCCAGGATCCCTCAGCCCGACCAATCACTCCCTGCTTCTGGGGCCCTCACGTTGACTGACTGCTCCCTGCCGCCAGGACACCCAGACCAACTGACTGCGCCATATCACGGGGACCCCAGACTGTCTGATTGCACCCGGCCTCCAGGATCCCACAACTACACCAAACAGACGGGACCTCTAGGACCCCTGCCGGACCAATTGCATCCCGTCTCCAGGACCTCCAGCTGACCATGTCCACCCCTGAGCTTCAGCTCCCCATTTGCCAACACATTTCAAAGCCAGAGAGGCCATCTTGGATAATCCTGGAAGCCATAGCTCTGATCTTTGGGTGGGACAAATCCCATCCTGTGATGCCTGCTGGAGACTTGAAGCTCATTCTCAGGTACTTCTCATGCATCAGGCTACTGAACACTGGGAGGTTTCATTAGTATATGACTGTTATACAGTAGATTTTCTTTTTTCTCCTTTTTTAAAAAATTTTGTTTTTATTTCTTTACTTTTCTTGCTCTCTTTTCCTTTTGTTTACCTGCTCCCTCAGAGTCTCTTTCTCCCTTTTTTGCATGCTAACATCCAATTTCTTTGATTACACTCTCACTCTTTTTATTTTCTAGAACTTCTGTATATTCTTTTCTTACCCCATTAACAGCCACATTCTACATTCCTCTGCATCCTCTTTGTCCTCCATTAGAAACTGCAGACCTTATTGCAAACCTGTTTGTTTTACCAAAGATAATATTTGAACTCATTTTCTTTATTATGACAATTTTGTTATTGTCCCCATAGGGGCTATTTGGTCTAGGATTGCATGGTGTCTGATTTGGGCACTGCTAATATTGATCTCCCCTTAAAGAAAGGGTTTTGGAAACCTATAGGGCCACTAATAAGCCTATAGGGGGAAATCTGCAATACCCCAGATCTGCACTGCTAGAGGGGAAGATACATGAAAAACATGAAAAAACAAGGGAAGAAAATGATCCAAACAAATCTAGATTCTATAGTAATAGAATCCAATCACAGTATGTTAGAAGAAATGTCAGAAAAGGACTTCAGATGATACATGATTAAGATGATTCGTGAAGCAAAGGATGAGATAAGAGAGCAAATGCAGGCAATGAATGATAATAATGAATGATAATAAGCTGAAAGAGCACCTGCAGGAAGCAAAAGATCATTTCAACAAAGACATAGAGATTCTCAAAAAAAAACCAAACGGAAATCCTTGAAATGAAGGAAACATTAAACCAAATAAAAAACTCAATGGAAAACACCACCAACAGACTAGACCACTTGGAAGACAGAGCCTCAGACAATGAAGACAAAATATTTAATCTTGAAAATAAAGTTGCCCAAACAGAGAAGATGGTAAGAAATCATGAACAGAATCTCCAAGAACTATGGGACATCATGAAAAGACCAAATTTAAGAATTATTGGGATTGAGGAAGGCACAGAGATACAAACCAAAGGAATGAACAATGAAATATATATTCAATGAAATAATATCAGAAAATTTCCCAAACCTGAAGAATGAAATGGAAAATCAAATACAAGAGGCTTACAGAACACCAAATGCACAGAATCACAACAGATCCACACCAAGGCACATTAAAATGAAAATGCCTACCATTCAAAATAAAGATAGGATTTTGAAGGACGCAAGAGAAAAGCATCAGATTGCATATAGGAGGAGACCAATATGGATAGCAGCCGACTTCTCAACCCAGACTCTAAAAGCTAGAAGGGCCTGGAACAACATATTTCAAGCTCTGAAAGAACATGGTTGCCAACCAAGAATCCTGTACCCAGCAAAACTAACCTTCAGATTTGAAGATGAAATAGAATTTGTAGGCTTACATTTTTCAATGTGAGCTGTGTGTTTCATTGTCTATGTTTCTATTCTTGGTCATTAGCTTCCTTGTCCCTTGCAAGTGATGACAACCAAATTTGTCATTTCAACTTCTCTTAACTGTCACTGACTTCCACATCTCTGCAGCACATCCTAGTGTTTATCCTTATTTTTCAATGGACATCTTCACTTGATGCTTTCTGACACACATAAACTTGAACTCTTTATTATCTATCCAGATGTGCTCTTTGTCCTATATTCCATTTCTTGATTCATATTACCTTCCAAATAGTTACTTAATAAACTGTATATGTTTGTGTTAATTATGGGTATGTGTTCACAAAAAGATTATTGTTCTCAGCCATATGGAAAAGAATCATGCTTAACCCTCACCTTATACCCTGTACTAAGTTACAGGATAGGGAGATTGATAAAAATAGAGAGTAATGTGCTTGCTCTTGTTTCCTTAGTTAGTGCTGCCACATTTCATGAATGAAATCATCATTTTCAAATGCTGATGCCAAAAGACACAGGTAATAGTGTTCTTAATTTGGCCCATGTCTTACCATTACCTCCGGTCCTTTCTCTTTAATATTTGAGGCACACTAGTGAGGCTTTATATGTCTGCCAGTTTCTCTCCATTCTTTCAAAAGAAACAGATGCCAATCAGCACATGTTTTACCCTGTGTCTTTGAACAAGGAGAAGATTCCAGCATATTGATGAACATTTTTGAAAGTTTCGGGGTGATTTTGGGTTCTCCTTAATTCTTACACTTTAGTTACTAATTTCAGGAGTGATCCAGTGATGGGGAGAAATAAATTAATTCCCAATCAATGTCATCTACATAAGTCTCTAGTATTTTTGAGATACTTTCAAATTATAATCAAAGATAACTTAATAATTTTTCCACTTTATAATTATCTGTACTTATAGAAACAAAAATAATTCCTGAAACAATGTACTCTTTCATAATTTTATCAAACAAATGTTTTCATTATGGTAATATGAAGGTTGAAAAGAAAACTAAGTAAATATACTGTTTAATAAACTAAATTTTAAAAAGTTCTTATTTTCACAAAGTCATAAGTGTGAAAATTAAAAAGTATAGCTTATGAGTTTTGCATGAATTTAAATAATTTCTCAGTCCCTCTGGGTCTTGTGGAGGAGCAAGCATTGCCCACCAGTGCTCACTCTCCTCTAGGTCATGTGGGTGAGTGCGCATTGCCCACAAATGCCCAGTCTCCACAGGACCTCTGAGTGACCTTCTGCGCACATTATTGATCAGACTCCTCTGCGCTCTGTGGGTGAGCATCCCTCACTCAGCAGTGCTTAGTCTCCTTGGGGTCATTAGGGTAAGTGTCCATCACTTATCAGTGTTCAGTCTTCTCTGGGTCCTGTGAGTGAGTATCTCTTGTCCTGCAGTGCTCAGTCTCCTCTGAGTCCTATGCTACCTGTTCATTTAAGGAACTGTGTGAGTGAGTGCCTTCCCTCCAATGCAAGGACACCATCTTTGGCCTTAGAAGACTCTCCATGTCAACACTACTGAGGAAAATTGGAGAAATCTGGATAGTTCCACATTCCAAAACCTTGCTTGGCTTTTGGTGCGGTCTGTCAGAGAGGCTTCTCAACAGAGCCTGAAACCACAAGGAAATTATTAGTGGATCTCAATTCCAAGAGCACTGAGGACCTTGATCCATTCTTTTCCATACCTTTGCTCATGTGGCTGTTCTGTTATAGATGATTGAAACATGCCCAGGATTTCTGAGGTCCCTGTGACCAATGGATGACAGCCAGATTTCCAGCTGTTGTCTGGATCGTCCATGACCTGCCACTGTGGGCTATTTTTGCTTCACGTAAAAACCCTCTGGGACCTTTGTATCAGGAGCAATTCCCACCTTAAGAGGACAGTGGGAAAAGTGGCAGAAGATAGTTTCCCACCATCATAGAGGACTTCCTGAGGCCTTTGAGAAATCACCACTGTCCCGCCATCACTGAGGTACCTGAGACATTGCACTGAGGGATATTCTCCAAAATACTCCACATACTCTAAACCTAAGGGTGAGCACCCCTTCTTCTCCAGGACACAGTTTCTCAGTGTCCTCTGGGTGAGCGTCTATTGCCCAGCAGTGCTCGGCTCCTCTGGGTCCTCTGGGTGTGTGCCCCTTTTCTCAGCAGTGCTCAGGTTCCTCTGAGTCCTGCAGCCTCCCCCCAGTCTGTCTTCATTGCATTTCATCCTTGGTCATCTTCTGGTGAGCACCATCCTCTCTGCAGTGTTACTTCTTCATAAGAATATGGTGGGTGTTTTTCCTCCAGTTCCCTGATCTTTGTTGTTGAGTATTTCCTTTCTCAACTGTCCCTTGTAGAGCTTGTTGTGTGGTTTCTTTTGGGCTCTTAAGAAGCTAGAAGTTTGAATTTCTTGGCTGCCTCTGGTGTGGTACATGAGTGCTCTAAACCTGTGGTGGTCCTTCATCTCCCCAGCTTATGATCATTCATGGAGATATTTGGCTGCCCTGCCTGGGTTATTCTTTAGGCTCATTCAGTGAGTAGATCTGCAACTGTTGACAGACTTTCTGCAGGGTGCCTTTCCACACTGTGCCAGAGCTTGTTTTCCTGAGGTTAGAATCCCTGAGGCAGAGATTTCCTGCATCCACCCCTGAGCCTCTTTCTGCACAGGCTGCCTCCTTCCCAGGGTCCTCTCTGGGAAAGACTGGGATCAGGGGCTCTGTCCTCCTATCACATCTCTTCTCATTATTCCTCAGCTCTCATTCTCTCCAGTGATAGCCATTGTCAGCCTAATGGTCTGCCTCCTCTGTCACCTGGACTCTTACCCAGCATAGGGATTGAGTGTGGCATCTTCTTCCCCATTTTTAGTTCAGTATTTTGGGGTTATATTCATCATGTTCTGCTTTGTACCCAGTGAGAGGAGCATCACTGAGGAGAGGAACAAAAGCTCCAGGCATAGCTGTGTGTGGGGAAAGGATCTGAGGGCCATGGTCCTGCTTGGGTCCTGGGCCTCACCCAGTGGGATGCCATGCCCTATAGTCCTCTGCTACTTCAGAGGCCCCCAGTGGCCCTCACCCTGCAACCTACCTGGGGTTCCAGCAGATGTTGATCAGCAGGCTTTCTGAAGAGCACTTGTGCACTCATTATTAACTTCAGTGGTACAGAGGATGTGTGACACATACTTTAAAATGCACCTCCGTCAATTGTGGATTCCACACATCAAGTGCCTCTCTCTGAATGCTTCAGTTTGGGCAGGACTCTTGTATCTGTAGGCAGCTGACAGTTGCCATGGAACCAACATGGATAAGATCAGGCTCTTAGTAAATGCTTCACTGCTATCTGACTCAACAGAGAATTTGCCAACAGTGTTCACTGGCTGATAGTTGAGTATAGTTCTGACAAGAATGTTGGTTGATAATTTCATTTATAAATAAGACAAAAATGAAGGAAGCAGAACATTCATATGTAGTGTGCTACTTTGTGTAGGACAAGCGGATGTTCTTGGTGGAATAGATGCTAGTGTTGAGTACTGGAAGTGTAGTTTTATAGCTATTCACTATGGAATAGTTACATACATAAATATTCCTGCATAATTAACCTTTCTCCATGCCTTCGTTAAGTAGAGACAATGCACAAAACAAACCAGCTCACAAACGTGGTGGTTGCCCATTTGTTTTGTGAATGCCTCATGTGACCAGAGCTATGCATGGCTAGGAAAGGACCTGGAGTAGAGCACTGTGTTTGTATCTGAACATGACTGAGGTGTGTCCTGAGCATGTGTGATAGCAAGACTCAGTGGATAGATCCGCAGGTTTCTGGCTCCTAACAACTTAGACAGGGCTGACAAGTGGAAGAGTGAGCCCTGCTCAGGGCCACGCATGGCTTATGCACACATTCCCACCCACATGGACACGTGTACATGGCACTGAGGAGGGTGCAGCAGATCTGGCAGGGTTTGGTGCCACAGGCCTGTTTGTCCTATAGTCCAACTGTGGAGGCTTATCCCACCTAGCTGCCTCCCTTGCTTCCCTCCAGCATCCAGGGCTGCTCTCCTCCCCAGACTCCTCCTGGCCCTCTGTCCTCTCCCCATTACTTTTCTTCTGGAGCCTCCCTCCCTGCAATCCTCTTGAATAAACCAAACCTGTTGTGTGAGCTGGGCTTGGGCTCTGCACGGGTCCTCTAAACCTGAAGTCAAGAATTTAAGGAAATCATACTTACCTTCATTCAGAGCAATCAATGGGACTTTCTGGAGAAAAAGAATCTACCAAAAGCTAAGAGGTTGGGAAACCCGCCCACCCTTGTGAGGCCTTAGGACATGGCACTTGGGAACACAAATTAAAGCCAAGTGGGGAGGTCAGACCTCAACCTCCTGATTGTAGAAGACCTTTCTTAAAATGAAAATACCAAGTGCCAGTGAGGATGAGTTGAAATGGACATTTCCAAATATACTACACACCAACAAGCCGGTAGGAAGAATTTGGAAAGCAAAACCCAGCCTCAAGCTGGCATTCCTCGGGCTCAGTGATGCAGATGGAGCAATCAGAAGAAACTCTGCTCCCTTGACCACTTAAAAATTGTAAAGCACTTCAAAGGGGCAGGAGGAGGGTGTTTATCCAGTAAGGCAGGTTGTGCCCATGAAATGTGTAGAGCAATATGATATGGAAATTTTCTTTCAGACCAAGGGAGGAAACACTTGTGTGATGAAGAGCAAAGGTGAAGGAGCCCAGAAGCTGGACAGAGTGCACAGGCCTGTGGTGCAGCTGCAGAGCAGGCCACGGGGGGCAAACAGGAACAGACCCACCTGTTGGATGGATTCAGACCGAGGTGCCCCTGGCTCTGCACATTACTGGTTCTGAAGTTTTGACTGCGGTGGAGTGTGCATTTATCCACAGATATGTGTTCGTGGAATACTCTGTGTGTTCATTAGCTGGGTCTTCAGGGAATGTCAATTTGTCTGCTAGACGCTAGACAGCAGTCCTTTCCACAAGAGGCTTTGTACTGGCACTTGCCCTGTACCTGGAGAGCCCTGCACTGCTACCTGCCACTCCCTGTGCCACTCTCCCAGCAGCCCTGTAGCATTCTTCTCCAAGTCTCCACCCCTCAACAGTACTCTTGCCAGGCCTGTGTGTCAACCTCAAAAAGGGCACCACCTGAGAGCCAGCACCATCACCCTCCTAGCCAGGTTGGGCCCTCCCTGAGCTGCAGGACTGGTGTCTGCCCAATGACCCAGTTTAAGAGTTGGAACTGAGCCTCTTTTGGGGGGTCCTCAAGGCTACAGTGGGAACCAGGCTGTAGAATTTGGAAGGGGAGAGAGGGAGAGCAAAGAGGAAGTGATGGGTGTTGGGGCAGGAACCGCAGGGCACTGGGAGGGGAAGCAACCAGTGTGGGCACCAACTCAAGGGCACCCTCAATGGGCAAGAGCAGAGGAGCTCCCAGTTGTATCCTGGTGCTAATTCCAGGAAGGACGGTGCTTTTGTTTGTTGAGGACACCTTTTCTGCCCTGAGGCCGTCAGGATGCTTGACACACCTGATGTCATGGACCATCTGCCTCACGTCTGTAAGGGGGCAGTGATCGCCTCAGTTTCCAAATGGCACAGGATGCTCAGGGGGTTGATGTGACTTTGCCAGGGGTACCCAAGCAACCAGAGGCAGAGCAGGTACCAAAACCTAGGCACATCTGCCCCTGGGCCATGCTCTGTGTGGTACTGCCAGCACCCTCCAGGTGAGCATGCAGGCAGGAGCAGGTCAAGGAGGAGCTGGGTCCTGTCCTGTTGCCCATGAGACTGTTCTGCCTGGGTGTTCCAGTGAACTGACAGGCACCATCTACCAAGCAGTTGTCTCCGAGGGAGCCCCGTGTGTAGGTGGGCTCATTCAGAGACTTGTACATACCAAGATTTAAGTTAAATCTAGGAGCACATAGAAGCATGAGTGTATAGACCAGGATGGGACACAAGGCCAAGGGTCCACTCAAGACTAAAACCAAAGCTCAGGCCAAATCCAGGACTTAGCTAGGACAAGACAAGGCCAAATGTTAAGAAAAAGAAAATACCAACCCCATCCTAGACTCACTGAAGCAAAATTCAGTTCACAGCTGTGACAGGCCACAGGGTCAGGTGTGCTGAGGCAGGACCAGGCATGGTGGTGCTGGGTACTTGCTTCCTCCATAGGCAGGTCTGGGATCATCCTGGGCCCTGATGCTGGTTCTTGGCACATCAGTGTATGGCTGTTTGAAAAGCGTACATGTATTTGTTGATTTGTGGTACTGGGTATGGAACCCAGGAGTACTCTGTCAGAATTTTTTTCTTTTTAATTTCCACACAGGACCTCAATAGGTCATCCAGGCTGGTCTCAAACGTGTGATCTTCCTGCCTCATCCTCCCAGGGACTGGCAATACAACTGTGGCCACTGCACCAGGCTCTATGGATGTTTTAACCCAGTGATCACACTCAGCGGAAGACTTGTGCACACTATGGAATGAGTTCCCAGGTCTCTTCTGGAGTGACCTTTTGGCTCAGGGAGTCTCCTGAGACTTTAGAGGACAGTGGAGACTGGGGTAGTTTTTTACTTTGGCAGAGGAGATGCTAGAGCTCTTAGCTCTATCATTGGAGAATATGTCCAGGTTTTGGAACAGTAGTGAGGTGCAGGTAGCCCAGAGGTGAAAGAGGAGAGTGTGGGGACTCAGCTAGAAAAATTCTCCATGCACACAGGGTAGGAAGGATGGGGAATGAGGTGGGAGTTAGGTCTAAGTGCCTCCTGTGAGCCCCACACCTCATAGTCATCCTCAGTAACCTTCATGGTGGACAGTCCCAGAGCCCTGGAGAGAAGCAGAGCCCTGTGAGGTAAAAAGGAGGTCTTGGGAACATGTTCAGGACAGTGACTGCAGCCAGGGAACCTGGAGTCTGGACCTGGGCAGGAGAGCAGATGCTGCCCATGGTCACTCTACTACTGCAAACCCACCCAGTGGTGCACCTGGTAGACCTAAGACAGGTACTCCAGGTAAAACCATAACCTATGACCCACTCTTTCTACGCCTGTTTTGTTGCTCAAATTTGCCTAAAAAAGGGTGTCTTTTGACCCTGACTCTAACAGTCTGTCACTTCTCTGACAAGAAGCCAGATCAGAACAAAGGACAGGAGAAGTCCATCCCTGCTACATGGGCCCAGACCACTTGGTGGACAATAGGTATCTTCAGAAAAAGTTATTCAGGGATAGGGGAATTGTCAGCTGAATCTGGCCAAGTGCCAACCCTCCCCAAAATAAGCCTTGCCCAGGCTTCGGAGCAGGGTTTCCATGTCCTCCACTAGGTGAAGCTGGAGGGCATCTTTGAGGGTTGGCTGTTTTCACTCACAAGCTCTGGGTGCCCTTGAGGGAATCTCAGCACCAACAGGTCAATAAATAGCCAGATGACAGGAAGCCCCAAGTCCCTCGAAACTGTGGGAAGGACAACATGGGGGACTGTGATGGTGCCCAATTAAAATCAGAAGCTCCAAATTGCTTTGTTCTCAGTCCCTGGCATTTCCTGCCAATGTCCCAGGTCCCTACAGGCAAACTGCCCATGCCCAAGATGGAAGCTTTGGTCAGGGCATAGCCCTGTCCCAGGAAGGAATGCAGGGCTGGAGGGAACTGACCACACTTCCTAGCAGGAACCGCTGTGTCTCCAGGCTTTATTCTTTAAATGTCCGTGCTTATACGGGACAGGCTGAGGCAGATGAGTGGTGTGTGGGGGGTGTTTTATCCATCAATTCCAGGGTGACTGTGGTTTCACAGAGCCAGGCCCTCAGGATCATAGGGAGCAGAGCTGGTTCCACCCTGCCCTCTGGTGGCGAATGGCAGTCATGGCAATGACAATAATCCCTGTGTCCACTGGACTGCTTGCGGCAGAATGGAACACTCCTGAAACTGACATATAAGTCAAGGCCCTAGTGTCCACCGAGAATTTCAATGTCAAGATGGCAGTCAGTCGATGGGGCTAGTGCCCAGCAGGAGCATGGCTTCCAATTACCTCATGGCGGACAGGTTGAAAGGCATTCTGCCCTCTCTGTGGCGGCCCCAGGAAAGCCTCCCGCAGTCACACACATGATCATATGAGATCATGTACCCCAGGAGCGGACTCATGCGCTGCTGAAAAGGCCACAGGGATAAAAATCTAGTGAAACCAAGATGTGTGTTCAGTGTCCACGTTTGTAATGAATTTGATTCTGCAACTGCAGCCTCAAGTGCTCAGACACAGTAGAGAAGGCAGAAGTAGGAAGCCAGGGAGTGCTCTCCACTGGCCAGTGGCTCTGACAAAGGCCTGGCCAGATGAGGGGCTATTCTCCACACCCTCCCCACTCTCATTCCACCACTCAAATTGTCAAGCTTGAGACAGGAGGAACCCCTTGTCGAGGTCACAGCAGGGTATTCCTGGGAGCACCTCCAGCCTGGGAGCTTCCTCCTCAGCATCTGGGGTGATACCTGTTCAAGGGAAGGTTCTTGATCAGGATGGGTCTGGAGGGTTCTTTCTCTGGGGCTCCTGGACCAGGGTGCTCTCCAGTGAAAGGAATGACATCTTTCTGGATGTTCTGTTTTTGGTGTCCCCCTGCACACCTCCAAAAATACCTACAGTGCTATGATTGCCCAGGTGGCTTTGTAGAACATACATGGGGTCCAGACTCTCACCACCTAACACCCCCGACAGCACCCCCTCTGCTCTGAATCCTTCTCTGTGCCCTTTCCTGCTGTTTCCAAGGCCTGGAGTCATCCTGTGGCCTTGGCTGGGAGGGTGACATGGCTGAGGAGGGAGGCCATGCCACTGCCCAGAGGAGAGGCTAAGTCCCCATCCAGGTGGCAGAGAAGGCTCTGGCTGAGACAGCAGGGCATCAACCACTGGGGTAGCCATGGGGTCAGCAAGTGAAGCAGGAGAAGTCAGAGGCCCTGGCCATGTCACAGATCCCTGTGTCCTGCCACTTAGATCCAACTCACCCCTGAAGAGGTGAACCTCACACTTTCCCCGCAGGATGAAGACAGGAAACCAGACAGGCCCTGGACTTGGCTTGGCAGGCTGGATGCTGGTTGTATCTGGGTTTCAGAGAAACATGAATAATTGTTTTAGTCTAGGGGCATCTTATGCAGCATGAGGAGTGAATCTCAGCAGGACTGCCTGGAGGAAGGCGTGCCCTCCAGGCCCACTTGTTAAAGGCCAGTCCCAGGATGGAGCTCCTGGCGGGTGGTGGAAATTAGGAGGTGGGACCTAGTGGGAGGTTTCCAGTCATGTTGTGTGTCTTTGAAGGGACCAGGTCTCCTCCTTGTTTCTCTCTTGCATCCCAGATGTGAGTTGTGAAGTTTACTCTGCCACATGCTCTTCCATGATGTGACACCTCACCGCAGGCCCCAAAGCCACCCTGGACTGAAACCTATAAAACTGTGAGCCAAAATAAACCATTCCTCTCCATAGGTATCAGGCACTTTGTTACAACAATGGAAAGCTGAGTCCCACTCCACATCAGCCTCCCTGTTCCCTAGCACTTGCTTTCCCAGCCACACAGCCAGGAGGCATGAAAGTAAGTGTCCTCGGAGATTTGTGTGTGTTCATTCCCAGTCTGTCCATCCACAGAAGAAAGGAGGAGCCTCTGTGAGACGCTCATCAACAGCACATCACTCAGCAGCACAGAGCAGAGTGTGGACAGGCCCATGGCACAGATGCACAGCACACAGTCCATGTCGAGTTCAGGGCAGTACCCCCCTCCTGATTTTACTTATGGGAGTTTCCAGAATAGGAAAGACCAAGAGCTAGTGATAGAAATGAGAACAGTGGTTACTGGGTAGGAGCAGCACAGGGGACTTCAGGAGAGTGGTTGCAGGGGTGTATCCCTGTGTAAAATTTCACGTGGTGCCCTTAGAGGGAGAGCTTCTGAGTGTTTCCCGGTCTGTGGTTATTCTGCCTTCAGTGTTGAGAAGCACAAACAACTACGGCAGTGAAGCATTCAGAAAAACACCCAAAGATGGAGTGAAGTGGGTCCCGGGTCTCATAGGGCCTCAGAGCTTCAAAGGGGACCCAGGAATTTGGGATCGTTCTGGTGGGAGGGAGGAGCACTCCCTGGGGGAAGAGCCCCTGCAGCAGAGCAGGGCAGTGACCTGGTCAGAGGTGCCCTGCAGCCAGGATGGGAGGATGAAAGGGAGGACAGAGGGGAAGGGGCTGTAGGCTTAGCAAGAGCAGCTGAGATGAAGGACTGGACAGGTGGGAGGCCAAGGGGTGGGTTTAGAGCAGCCTGCCAATGGCAGCTTGTGGGCTGGGGCATCAGAGGGCTGCTGCAGATGCCAGGTGCATAGTTAAGTGATGGAGTAAGGAGCAGGCTTGAAACAGGAGAAAAATCACAAAAAATCACGCTGGAATGTACCCACTTGAACAGCTTCTTGAAAAGCCCTCTGTTTTCTGTGATGGGCAGAATCACAGCCTCTGGGACAGGAGTGCCCTGTGTTTCTCCTTTGCTAGTGAAGGAAACTTCTTTTTCCTTTTTCTCAAACCATGTTCTGATTATTGGATTGGCATTGGGGACAAGGGCACTTCTCTCTGAAGCCTGAGAATGGATTTTCCTACCTTGCTCTATGCATAGAATTACTAGGCCACCTGAGCACTTGTCTGGGCCCTTTCCCTGCATTGCTGATGCAATTTCAGTCTTCTTTGGGTTTTGCATCCTTTGTCAGCCTCAGGGTTGGCGATTTCCTCCCTCCTGCTCCAGGACCAAGCCAACAAGACAGTGGGGCATGTCTTCTCCTAAGAGGAGGGTCCCTGGCACCCTTAGGTGGTGTGCGAAGCCCCACGTCGGTCACCAAAATGGTTAGAAATACCAAGCTGCTGCAAGAAATCAAACATGTGATCAAAAGTGGGTGGGCAAGGCCAACTTTACTTCTATCAGAACAGCTGCTAAGGAACCTGGCCAGCAAGCAGGGCTGGGCGGGCAGTCAGCGGGTTTATATCTTCATGCCAAGGCAGCGTCGCCCTCACTCCCTTCAGAGGAGTTCCAGGTTACAATGTACATGATTGGCTAATTTTAGAATTAGGGTGGGCAAAAGGGAAGGGCTGCAATTGGATCCAATAATGGCTGAATACTAGCTTGTGAAAAAGAGCCACCAGACTTTCTATTTCTCACACTCAGGGCATCTTTCCAGGGAACACCCTGCCTCATCCTCCTGGGGCTGGGAACAGAGGTTGTATAGGCTCTTTGTTCAGATTTAAAGTGTCATTCAATGTGGATTCACACAGTAACTCTGGGGAGATGGAATGCAGAGCACTAAGCAAGAGAAGGCTGCCAGGCAGGGCCACAGGGGTGTCCCTGGGGCTGGGTGAGAGCCCTTTGGAGTTGTAGGGGACTGACAATGTCTGGCAGGGTGGGGGTAGCTAGGGTTTTCCAGCTCCCTGTGAACTGGCTAATTTGAACAATTTTGGTGGACAAAGAGGCCTAGGACTGCCCCAAGGTGTCCTGCACTGGGCCCTGGGGCTATTAGGATAGAGCATAGTGGCCTGAAGGATTAGGAGGAGGAGGGGAGTGGTTGGGGGCTGAACCTAACTCAAGAAGGGCACTGGCCAGCTCCAGGTAGAATCTCAAGATTAGACTGAGACAATATATAAACAATAATAAGAACCAGGCTATGTCTCCCCACTCAGGCCAGGGCACAGAGTGCATGGTGAGGGCCGGGGAAGCTGACATTCAAATGCACCTGCAGCCAGTGGGGCAAGTCAGCTTGGAAGGCTCTGGGTTCCCTCAGTCACCCAGGGTATCCACCCCATGTTCCATCCCCCTGCAGTGCCTGCCTTGCAGCTACATCGGGCCTTCAGGCTGGTTTGACCCTTTGTTGGAAATACCCCATGCTGCAAAAAATTGGCCACTGCTCAAGTTATTCAGCAAGGCAAACATTACTTCTGCAGAAGGATGTGCTATGGAACGGTCCAGGGGGCAAGCACCCTTCCATGAGCAGGCTGCCTCTTTTTATCCCTAAGGCAACACTGCCCCTTGCTCTGATAAGAAGCACTTGAGGACTACAATCTATGTGATTGGCTCACTTTAAAACGGAGGCAGAAAAACGGAAGGGCTGTAGTTAAAATGGCTGCTGTTGGCTCTTACAGGGGGCTAGCTATACACTAGATTCTGAAAATGGACCACCAGACTTTCTGTTTCTCACAGTTTCACACTCATCCTACGTGCCTCATGACCCTTGCATGGTCTCAGTGTCCCTTTAAAGTGCAACTTAGCAACCACTGGCAGGTGACTGTCCTCGAGGGCATTGCCCCCACTCTTCAAGTTTTCGAACCTCTATATGGGCAAAGGTGACCCCCTTGGGGACTCTTGCTGGGGTCACTGCCAATGATACCCTAGTGACCGCCAATGCCTCCTTAGGGGACAGTCCCTGTTCCCATTCCTCACTGGTGTAGTCTCCCTTATTAGGCAGTGGGGGCTGGCCAATCTCAAACCCCATTCAGGATGATTTTTTTACACCACTCACTATTGGTTGTGGGGGAGGCCTGTTCCTGGATGGAAATGGGCTGGCCGAGTGTGCCAACATGGAGAGCATCCCCCCACAGGGGTGCCCTACCACTGAGCTGCACCCCAGTCCTTTTTATTTTGAGACAGGGTCCCCGTAAATTGCACAGGCTGGCCTGACCTCGAGATCTTCCTGCTTCAGCATCCCAGGTGGCTGGGGTCAGAGGCATGGCCAGGAGGAAGAGGCTCCAGAGCAGCAGACATTTCCTCATGCTAGAGCCCTGCTGGGTCAGAAGCCTGGGGGAGGGAGCTGCAAGCTGCCCTGTCTTCTTCCCTCGCTGGGGACGCCAGACTCTTTGCGCCTCAGCATATTCGTGAAGCCTGCATGGCCCAGTCAGCAGGCAACTCTCCACTGCTTCCTCCCGGGAGCAGGCAGGTGGGCCGCCCGTGGCCTCTGCGCAGTCCGAAGTCCATGGCCTGCGCGCGCACCCAAAGGTTCCAAAAAGGAAACCTCGCGCGCGCCGCCAACGTTCAAGAAGGAAACGTCGCAGGCCGGAAGATGGATGAAGAAGGAGATCTCCATGGCCAGAGGATGGTTCTAGGAAACAGCGCGGGCCAGGTCTGCGATGCCAAGGCAAGTTGTGGGTTTAGCGTTACTAATATTGATTTAATATAACTTAAAATAGAAAATAATAGACGTTTAACAGACCTTCGTGTTTTTTTATTTTAAAAATACATTTTTTATTTGTTCTAATTAGTTCTATGACAGTAGAATGCATTTTGATACATCATACATAGGTGGAGTATAATCCTCATTCTGGTTGTACATGATGTAGAATCCCTCCATCCATGTAGTTCTATATGTCCACAGGGTGATACTGTCTGATTCATTCTACCAACCTTCCTACCCGCATTCCCCACCCCTCCTCATTTTTGACAAACCTTTGAGCTAGAAGTCAGGGCAAGATGCTGAGGATTCTTCAACAAGCCAGCTACAGGTGCGGTGGCACAGGACTGTAACTCCCTCACCTATGGAGGCTGAGGCAGGAGGATCACAAGTTTGAGGGTAGCCTCAGCAACTTCGAGACCCTGCCACAAAGTAAAATAAAAATAGGTCTGTAACTCAGGAGTCAAGTGCACCTGGGTTCAATTCTCAGTGCTAATAAATAATTAATTAAGTAAATTAATTAAAAATAAAGGGAAAAATCTGGTGCTGTGGGTTGGTGGCAGTGCTGCCAAACAAAGAGGATGTTGAGTCCCACAAGTGGCTGCAGGATGCTGGTGGGCTCAGAAGAGCCTCAGGGGCACCTTTGACACTAGAGGCAGGAAGTCCAGGCCTTTGAGCAGGCTGGGTGGACACAGGTCCAGCTTTGAAAGCCTCACCAGAACCTAGCAATGCTAAGGGGTTACCCTGGGCTGGAGGCCAGAGGCTGCCTGGACCCATTTCAGGGTTCTGGGCTGAAAGCAGCAGCCCATGAGATGCCCACTTCGGGGCTGTCCCCAATCCCTGCCTGCTGGCAGAAGTACCAGACCAGTTCCACCAAAATGTGGTCTTGTGCTAGGGATGCCCCTGGGTACCAGGAGGCAGAAGGTGAGAATGGGATTTGGGCAATGAGGAATCCCTGGGGTGACAGAAGACACCTCCATGGCTGCTTGGCAGGGAGCAGTCCCCAGGGAGCCAGATGTGACAGGCATAGAATAGCAATGCTGGCCCACAGACTAGGGTTAGAGTGCTGGAGAGGAATGACCCGTGGGCAGTCTTAGGAATCTGGAGACACACTGGTTTGGGAGTTGGGGACGGCTGTACCTCCGTGGCTCGGCTCGTGGGGCTCTGCGGTGGCCTTGCCCACAGTGGATCTCTGCCTGGGGCTCATAGCTTGCAGTCCAGGTGGGGGTGGCCATGTGCACACAGAGCTGAGGAAGGAGTGTGGGCATGGAGCCACCACATGAGGGGGACCTGGCAGCAGCCTGTCCTTGGGGTTCATCTCTTCCAGACCTGTGATGGAAGGGACAGCCCACATCTCTCCAGTGCCCTTGGGGCTGTCTTGCATTGTCTCAGGGTGGATCTGTCCTAATCTCCTTGAGTAATGGTCAAGCACCACACTCTCCTCCTCTCCAGAACTCACTCTCACTCCTCTGATGAGTAGACTGAGAACTTTCTGAATTTTTAAGTTATGTCTCTTTTTTTAATGAAAACTCTATCACCTTTAATCCCTCTTCTCCCATTTTATGGGAAGCATTCAACAGTGCCAAGCCCCTGCCTCAGCACCAAGCTTAGAAATGTCTTCTGCCAATAAGTATCTCTTTGCTCCCAGGTCCTGCCTGCTGCTGCCAGACACTGGGGCAGAGCACTTAGATCAGTTCTTGGCTGTCCTGTACCAAGGGTGGCCTTTCCTCCTGTGTCCTGTCACAGTCCTCACTCCCATCCGAGACCTACCAGAGTGGCCTCACTGCCCATATTTCCTAACTACATAGGTAGCCTGCAGCAGGCTGAGGCTTTCTCTAAGTCTTTTCTTCCTGGGTGTGTACCAGAATCACCCTTAAATGCGACAAAGCTGTATTGACTGAATTCACTTCAATCAGGCTTCAGAATCTTCTCCTGTGCCCAGCTGTGTGCTTCCTTTAGAGTCTGGTTTGAGGAAGGGCTCTGCTAAGTCAGTTTAGAAGAACCCCCATCCTCAATATCTGATCACCCTAATGATTGGATGCAGTCCCTTCCCACCCCCAGGATCCCCAGGTGATAGCTGGTCACCCTGGCCTGCCTTCAGTGTGACTCCTGCTAGGTCAGTTTAGCCAGAGTCCCCTCATTCCTGTTTGTTGTGCTAGTTAGTTTCTTGTTACTCTGACCAAAATTCCTGACAGGAACGATTTAGAAGTGGAAAGGTTTATTTCGTCTCACCCTTTCAGAGGTTCAGTCCATAGTTGGCTGAGCCCATTGCTCTGGGCCCAAGGTGAGAACATCGCAGCAGAAGCACATGGCAGAGGAAAGCTGCTCAGCTCATGGCAGCCAGAAAGGAGAGAGATGGGGAGAGGGGACAGACCAAGGGGACAAGATGTAGTCCCCGAGGGCACACTTCCAGTGATCTCCTTCCTCAAGCCACACCCCTGCCTACAGTGACCACCTAGTAGCCCATTCACATTATTAATCCATCCATCCATCATGATCTAATCACTTCACCTCTAAAGGTCCCTTCACTGTCTTCCACATGAGCTTCAGTGGACACCTCATGTCCACACTGTGGTGGTCATTTTCCATCCATTGACTCCACCTGCCCCTTGGCTATAAATTTCCCTTGTCCACACCACAGTGAGGGTCGAGCCCAATCTCTTTTGCCCACTGCAAACCCTGGTGGCGATGGTCCCACTACCTGTCATACCCTCACTAATCTGCCTTGTGACACTTAAGTATCATTGACTCTCTGCTTTTCCCTCTATTCCCCTGTTTCTCTTGGTACTGGTGTCTGAATCCAGAGGTGCTCAACCACTAAGCCACATCACCAGCCTTGCTTATTTTTTATTTTGAACCAGGGCCTTTCTAAGTTGCTGAAGTTGCAATCAATCCTCCTGCCTCAGCCTCCAGAGTCACTGCACTGTTGCACCTGGTTTTTTCTTTAGCACGAGTCTGTGTGTGGCAATGTGGGCTTTCTCCAGCACACACTTCAGACCTCCTCAGGGTTCTACCCTTCACTCAGCTCCAAAAACACCTCCACAGTTTATGTATTTGTTACAGCCTGTCTGCTCCCAGGTCCAGTTGTCTTAGTTCATTCAGGCTTCCGCAACCAAAACCAAACTGGGCAACTCATAAGGAGCAGAAGTTCATGTTCAGCATTCTGGAGGCTGGCAGTCTAAGATCAAGGCACAGAAGATTTGGAGTCTGGTCTTCCCATTGTACCTCACCTGGTGGATGGAGCAGGGAGCTCACTGGGCTCCATGTCTAAGGGACTTTTGAAGGGGTCCATTCTCCTGACCTGGTCACCTCCCAAAGGTCCCCCTCCTGATGGCATAGCTTTGGGGTTGAGGGGTTAATGTGAATTTAGGGGCAGGCAAACATTCAGACTATAGAAGGGCAGGAGAGGGGTTCAGATGGTGTGACATCACCCCAGGTCAAACAGCTGGGTTTGTGCTGGGAAAACTCTCTAGCCTTGGGATAACTGATCCTGTGATCTAGGTCAGAGACCAGTGCCTGCCCAGCACATCCATGGACCGCACTGAACCCTGCTTCTGGAGGCTACCTTCACCCTACTGTGGTCTAGATAAGTGTTCACCAGAGGCCCATGTGTTGAAGGTTGGTCCCCCTTTGGTGGCACTATAGGGAACCCTCAGGAGCTGGGTCTGGTTTGAGGAGGCCAGGTCTTTGGGGACCTGGCCTTACTCTGTCTCTTTGTGTCCCAGCTGCCATGAGGTGCACAGGCCTCCTCTGCCACAAACTTCCCCCATGATGTGCTGTGCTGCAGACTCAGCCCTATTAAGTGTATTTTTGAACTTTTTTTTTTTTTTTTTAACTAAAAGACACTGGAAGGAAAGTATTTTGCATCATGACGAGTGCATATAAATCCTGCCTAGTGCATCTAAATCCTGCCTGTATGTGGTGTGCTCCTTATTTCTATCCTGGTCAGTGTTACCTTCTTTCGTTCTATTTCTCATTTAAAAAAAATCTATCCTAAAGTCACTATCTTTTCCAAATTCAGTTAGGAAAGTAATGCAAAATCCCCAATGTGTGATGTTTATTTAAGAGATGACTGACAGAACTTTCTGCAAGGAGTCAAGTCACATCTCTAAAAAAAAAAAAAATTTTTGTTGGAGAATCAGATGATCAGTTGAAGTGAACTTGGTGTGAGCCATAGCAAAAGGAGCCCTGCCACCCATGGGTCCTGGAGACCCAAGTTCCCCATTGTGCGTTCAGGCTGTACATGTGGGCGCATGTGTCCATGTGTGGCCTGAGGGTGTGTGTGTGTGTGTGTGTGTGTGAGGAGTGTAGCCCCTAGGGGTCCCCCAGTGTCATCTGAGGAGATCCTGTAGGGAGCACTGAGCCACATCCCTCCTGAAGAGATCATACCTAGGTGAACTGAGGCCTGGTGCCCACTTGGAGACAGCAAATGCATGGGGAAGGGGTGGGAGCAAGGCCGCACATGGGGAGTGGGAGCGACTGGGGAGGCTGCGGGAGGTGGAGGGCACAGGCAGGCACAGAAGAGGAGCAGGTGTGGTCTGTACTGGGTGCCACCTTGGGCCTAGGGCACAAGGGCAGCAGGCATCTGCCAGGTGAGTGGACAGCCAAGCAAGCCCTATGCATGTGGCTGTAAGGACTCAAGGGGTGGCCAGATGGTTTGTGAGGACCCATCCCACACCATTGTGTTCAGTCAGTCCTAAATAATTACTAGCTATTAATTAATTAATTAATTCATTCATTCATTTCTCAGACTCTTGCTGGGTGCCAAGGAGAAATCAGACAGACCAGCCCAGAACCTGGAGCAAGGGTCACCCATTCTGGGTGACTTCAGGTATGGCATCCCTCCCTGTCCAACCCTGGGCTTCCCCTGGTCCTAGTCCATGTGGTGCTGCTGTGACAAAATGTCACAGACTGGCTATTTATAAAGAACAGAGATTTACTCTCATGGTTCTGTAGTCTGAAATCCAAGACCATGCAGCAGGTCCAACTCTGGTTCTGAGATACCTTCTGGATGCTGTGTTAGGTGGCTGAGGAAAGGAGGGCATCCACTCCAGTGGCCCTTTAATAGCAGCTCCTATCCTCCCCAAAGACCCACCTCCCTCCTATACCCTCATCTACTGATTCAGCCTTCAATGGAAAGAGAGAGAGACCTGGGGAGCTGAGGCCTAGCTACCCTGTGGTCAGGGTCCCCCAGGCCTTGTTTCCTCCTTACCTTCAAGACTTTTTTCTGAGTTTGAAGGGAGTGACAGGCTGAAATCCAACCTCCTCCTAAACCCAGGCCAACAAATGGAGGCAATGGGGAGAGGCCAGAAAGCTGTAGCTGCTTCTTCTCCACACCTGGCTTGGGATGTGAGGACCTGTGCCTCCCTCCTTGACTGACACCAACACCCCCAGGAGCCCTGCATGCCTGGAGGCTGCCTTGCCAGCTGTCCACCCTTCACATCCGCCAGTGGGGCCAGGGGAAGGCCCTTGTTCTGCCTCCCAGCTTCTGTGTCTTTCCAGCAAGGCCTTCCTGGCAGCCTCTTGGTGGAAAGGCCCTGGCCAGGCCTGGCTTGTCAGTTTTCCCCAGAGCATGTCCAAGAGCTGCTCTGCTGTGGGGAGGCACAGCTCCCAGGACTCTCATGATGTCCTGGGATCATTGGAGACCCACAGGCTCCTACCCCAGATGTCCCTCTGAGGCCTTGTGAGCTCTGCCTGTCTCAGATGGTCTAAGGTGGTGTCCAAGTGCTTTGGTGGCAAAACCTTTCTCAGGTGTCCATAACATATGGGGTCCTCCTCCTATATTCCTAAAAGAGTTTGCTTACAACTGAGATGACCTTATCCTTAAATGACAGTGGAACCCATGCACAAAGCCACCTGGACCTGGAGCTTTCTTTGATAACTATTTCAACTAATTTTTTAGATACAGGCTTACTTAGATTTTCTTTCTTTCTTTCTTTCTTTCTTTCTTTCTTTCTTTCTTTCTTTCTTTCTTTCTTTGAAAAGTTTTCTTAAGTTGTGTGTTTTCAAGAATGTTGTCCTTTCCATCTAGGTCGCTGAAATTGTTGGCTTGATTTGTTGGGAATATTGGGAGCTCAGCTGAGCAGGAGGGAGGGGAGAGCTGAGCTGGGGATGGAGGTCAGTGTAGGTGACTGGCTCCCAAACGAGAGCACTGCTGAGGTCCCAACCAAGAAGCAGCCTGAGCAAAGCCTACTGCAGGCTTATGGTACTGGGGCTTCCCTGGAAAGACCTGCCTGGGAGACTCAAGGCCCCTCCCCTGCTTGTAGGACCAAAGGTAGCTGACCCAAGATGCTGACTGTGCACAGAGCACTTGTTCTGCATTTAATTTTCCTCTTTTCTTTCATCTTCTAAAGGAGCAGACTTCTCCCATCGGTAGGATATGCTTTGTTTCTGTATTTTTTCCAATTTGGAACTTAAATGATCTATTTCTCTTTAAGTGACTCTTTCTTTCTTTCTTTCTTTCTTTCTTTCTTTCTTTCATTCTTCCTTCCTCCCTCCCTCTCTCTCTCTCTCTCTCTCTCTCTCTCTCTCTCTCTCTCTCTCTCTTTCTCTCTCTCTCTCTCTCTCTCTTTCTTTTTCTTCTTTTTGGTACCAGGGATTGAACCCACGGACACTCAACCACTGAGCCACATCTCCAGTCCTTTTTATATTTCATTTAGAGACAGGGTCTTACTGAGTTTCATAGGGTTTCACCAAGTTGCTGAGGCTGGCTTTGAACTTGCTATTCTCCTACCTCAGCCTCCCAAGGTACAGGGATTATAGGTATGCCTACTGTGCATGGCTTAAGTGCCATTTTTGATGCTTCCTACATGTTTTGATACATTGTGCCTTCTGTGTCACCCAAGGCTACACACTGTCTGGTTTTCTTGTGGATTCTTCTCTGAACCACAGGAATTTGAGGTGTACATTTTCTTAGACATTCGGGTGTTTTCCAGTTCTGAGCTCTATAGTGTGCCTGGTCATGTGCAACTGTTGGGAACCTCACATGTGCTTACTACACATTTAGGAACTGTTTGAATACAAAATACCCCTGGTTTTGAAAGTCATTCAGAATAAAGAACACAAGATATCTCAGGGCTCCAGTGTAGTTCAGAAGTCCATCTCTTGCCTAGCATGTGTGAGGCCCTGGGTTTGATCCCCAGCACTGTAAAAAAGAAAGAAGAATGTTCATTACAGGTTAAAACTATAATATTTTGGATATACTGGTTTAAATAAAGCATATTACTAACAGTAATTTCACTTGTTTCTTTTTCTCTTTAACTGATAAATTTATAATGGTATTTATGACTTGTATTATATTCTGACTAGACAGTGCTTTCTATGTCTTACTTTACCTGCTGCAAATCTGCTTCTGTCTTGGTCTTACTTTGAAGCAATGCTGTCTTTTGAGAGGTAGTAGTGCTTTTATTGTTGGTGGGGATTGGGGCTGTCTGGTGATGGTTTGGTGAATTTGAGAAGAGTGTTCATTTTACAGTTACTTCACCTTGTGCATTGTAGGTATGGGGTATGGCAAGTGGCTAATTGTGTCCTTTAGGTCTCTTGTATTCTTAGGGAGTCTTTAATCCTCTTGTTCTACTGCTAAGAGAGAAGTTAGGACCTCCAGCCATGATTGGGCTTGCACCTTCCCCTTTATTTTAGGCTTTATTTCTTCACATACTTTTGTCAGAGGAGAGCAGGGAGCTGAAGCTCCAAACCTTGGTTCTTGTGTTCTGGTGAAAGTTCCAGGTCAGACACAGGAAGTCATGCAAGAGAACTTTGTTATGAGTGAAGGTGGAGTGGAGGCCCAGTGGGAGCAGAGAGCCCTGTGGAGGGGTGGGGAGTGAGCAGGCTCCCAGCAGGGGACCACAGGCAGTGCCATGCAGTTTTGTCACTGTGGACACTGGTCTCAGGAGCTGAGGTCCTTCAGCAACCTGCACCACTCAGCTCAACTGGGGGAAGCTCTGATCCAGTTGGTCCTCTATGGAACTGGCATAGTGCCC
Organism: Sciurus carolinensis; assembly: GCF_902686445.1. Lineage (NCBI taxonomy): Eukaryota > Metazoa > Chordata > Mammalia > Rodentia > Sciuridae > Sciurus > Sciurus carolinensis. The sequence goes on along the minus strand of NC_062215.1, from coordinate 54,060,348 downwards.
CCCACCATTCTGGGGGCTTCATCTTCAAGTCACTCCTGTGGTGCTGTGGGCACTGGGGTTAGAAGTGGTCTTAGTGCTCCTTTTCTACCAAGAAAGCCTCCCTTCTGAAATGCATGGAGACCCCTCTGGCCTAACTTCTAGCTTCCCCTGGCCTCAGAGGACCTGCCAGGAGTCAGCCCCATGAATCCTTCTGTGAATCCTTCTTTCTTGCCACATCTCCCCAGTCAGCCACCAGGGAGCTCCCTGTTTCTCTCTGCTCACTCTTAAGGCCTGTGCCTCTGATGTTTCTTACACTGTCTGCTGTACATTCCCCCACTCTTCACTAACCCCATGTTTTGAAGATGTCCCTGAGGGGCAGGCATCCTGAGGGCTGTTGCATCCTACTGCTCTGTAACCTCTGGCAGTGTCCTGGCTGTGCTCTGCTCTGAAGGCCACTCCCTCTTGCATGAGCGGCACTCTATGCTGTCAGCTGGACTGTGACTACGCATGTCCACTCTCTCTCAGACCTGTGATTGCATTCTGTCCAGGGAAGGTGCACTTTCAATTCAGTTCTAACTCCAACCTCCCAGCATCAGTGTCAGGGGGTGGGCAGGTACAGTCAGGGGAAAACTCCTATGTTTTCAGGGGAAGGGAGAAGCTGCTGCCCCTGTAAATGACTTAATGCTCCATCAGAGATATTTTTTTTCAGACCAAACTCTCCAGGACGACTTACAAGGAACCAGCCACTGATGACTGACTCAGTGGTTTTAGGTGACCTAGAGTGAACTTTACTGAATTCTCTGCACAGAGGCATCCCCAGCTGCCTGTTTTTTTTTTTTTTTCTCTCTCTCTCTTTGTTTTTTCTTTTTTTGAGTATGTGCTGTGTGACCACAAAATGAGCATGCCCAGAACTGCATGCATCTGGCCATGAGTCTCCTAGGGGAATATGCTCACATTGCCCAGTAAAAGCCCCTTGCTTTATTTTTGAGGACACACTGCTTTGAGAATTAACTCCAGTGCTTTCCTAACTGACTGTGAGTAATAACCCTCTCTTCACTCTTATCTCCTCTTTGTGTTTAGTACTCACCTCAGTATCAGACCCAGAGTGTAAAGGACAAGGACCCCAAGAAAACTGTCATTTTTTCAGGCTGCCCATACTTATGTCCAATTTGGATACAGATTTGGGGCTTCCAAGACACCCCTAACCCCCAGGATCAACAGTTAGCTAGAAAGGTGTACAGGTGTATCATAAAGGGTCAGCTCAGGAAGAGCCAAATGGAAGAGATGACCACGCAAGGCACAGGGGCACAGAGCTCCTCTGTGCCCCTGTGGAAGGAGGTGCTTGGTCCCTGAGTATTGCTGGGGTCCAGGCTGGACCCTAAGTCTGAGTCCCACCCACCTACATGAGAATAAGAGAAAATTATAGAAAAAGGAAAAATGAAACTAATTGCAGCTTGGTCACCCTGGGAAGACAGCTAACCTGCCTTTTCCCAACCTGCAGAGCGTAGAAACTTGTGGGAGGTATCACTCAGGTAGAGGAAAAGCTCAGAAACACACAAATGTAGAGTCTGCCCAGCTGGGGCCCCACATGGAAGCCCACAGACCAACGTGTTGCCCATCAGTTCTCTGAATTGTGCTGCATCCTCCTGAAGCCCAGACCAGGGCTGTGGGTCAGTTTCAGTTTTCCTTCTCCACCTGGGTGCTTGCCTGTAGGAAATTGGGTAGGAGGAAATGAACAGGTTAGCAGGAAATGGCTGGAGACTAAAGAAAAATATTTTGGGGGCTTCTTAGAAATTTTATAACTTTAAGTGGCCCCATTACAGTGCTCCTCCCAAGTCCTGTCCGTTCCTCATTCTTGGGGGCTTTGGAGGGCTGTGTCATCTGGCTGGCCATTTGCTGCTGGACTGCTATGTGGACACTGTCAAGACACCTGGGGCAGAGCAGATGCTTGTTCCTGAACACAGAGCATGGTCACAAACTACAAAGCAGGAGGCAAGAAGGAGCCCAGGTGCAGAGGTGCCTAGGAAGCCCAGTGACTGCACCTGGTGGAGGATGCCTCACTTACTCTGGGCTGCCACCAGTGACTCCAGTTCACTCTGACAACTACCTCCTCTTGGGCGGCTTTCTCTGAAGATGTTGCTGATCTTATACCAGGTGGTTTGGTTCCTCATTGCCAAGGTGGACTTGCCCCATCCTTGGTCTCATCTGGTCCCACATCAGAGGGGAAGTCAGTGTGGAAAGGCCCTTTGTATCAAACTTGAGTGACTGAGAGGCTTAGAAGGAATTGTTCTTAGGATGAGCCTACCTGGAACCCAACATCAAGTTCAGCTCCATCGTCCTGTAGGTAATGCATATGCTGTGACAAAAGACCTGAAAATCAACTTACAGGAGGAAGGGTTATTTTGACTCATGGTTCCAGAGTTTCAGTCCATCATCACTGGCTCTGTTGATTCTGTGCCTGAGGCAGAGCATCATGACTGGGAGCTCATGGCAGAGGAAAGCTGCTGGCTTAATGGGGCTGGGAAGGAGAGGGAGGACCTGGGGATGAGATCACCCTTCCTCTGCCTAGGTCCCTCCACCTCCCCCACCTTCCAGTATTCCCCTGAAGATGACCCAGTAAAGGACAAATCCATCTGGGAGGTCAGAGTTGTCTTGATCCAATCACTTTCCCCAAGTCCCACCTCTGAGCACTGCTGCATTGAGGACCAAGACTTTAACACAGGACTTTGAGGGGACAGTGCAGATTCAGATCCTCTAATGCCACCATGTGCACACTTGAGTTGGACCGCTGCCATGTGCAGGTATAAAAGCTGATCACCCACCATCACCAGCAACAACACACAACAGATTTGGGGTGTGGAAAGCTCAAAATTTTTGAAGGTCCTGGGAATTGAACCCAGGGTCACTCTACCACTGAGCTGCATCCACAGTCCTTTATGTTTTTATTTTGAGACAGGCTCTTACTAAGTTACTGTTCCTGTCATCAAACTTGCAATCCTCCTGCTTCAGCCTTCTGAGTTGCTGGGGTTACAGGTATGCACCACTGTTCCCAGCCACCAAATTCATTTTTAAGTTATTTCTAGATTACCTACTCATGAAATTTGAGATACCAGAGAAGCATAGTCAAATCCTAAAACACTAAACATTGCTGTAATAATTCTGAAGGGCAGACAACACCAGCCCCCAACAAACAAAAACAAAAACAAAAACAAAAAATACACTTGTTTTACAGTTTTGAAGACTCTTTTATTTTCTCTAACAAATCTAAATTAACCCATTTGTCAGAGATCCTATATATTAAAATTTTAGCTATATTAAAATTTTAGCTGTGAGACAAAGCACAAAGTATATGATGAAGTAAGTACCAAATCTATACAGCAACAGTTAGATCTGAGTCATGCTGTGACCTGCTGAAACAAACTGAGGTCACTTGGTCATATGACTTAACTTGAGGATTCTGCGTGCAAGTCTTCTAGAAGTTTTCAATTCCCAAACAGTCTGAGAGTTAATTTCACTTCTTTCTTTGTTTTCAGAGAGGCAATTTATTTAGGAAAGCAGATTCACATTCAAGGGTGCAGGCAAGTTCACCTGAAGATTGGTGGACAGTCCCCTAAGGAAGCTTGAATAACTGGAACTTATAGTCCTTTCAAACAAAACAGATATATAATTTAAGTGTGCAAAACCAAAGAGTGAGTTGACCAGAAAACACCCCCAAGCCCATAAGCACAAAAGGACAAAAATGAGGCAGCCCCGGACATTCTAGCTGAAGTTGCTCTGGGAGTTCCAGGCAGTCTGCTCAGGTGGGTTCTGATTCAGCGCTGTGGTTTCTGGCAGAGGCTAGTCTGGTGGCAGAGCTGTGGTCCCAGCTCTTGCAGAGCTTGGGGCAGTGAGTGTGCTGCTGAACCAGGTGCAGGGTGGGTCATGGCCATCTTGTTCCCCCTCAGGACCTTCAGGTTGACCCTATCTAGTTGATATGCAGCAGCTGGACCAAACCCACATCCTGGGTCTGAACAATCTCTCTCCAGGCTTCTTTAATCAGTCTAAAAATACTTTCTGCAAAGTAAGAGAGTTTGTAGGCACTAAGTACTTGGGCTTACAGGATTCTAAGACTTATAGGACCTTTAACGATTCCAGGCCTGGAGGGAAACAGGCCTAGGGATGTAGGTAAGGGAGATCTTTTTGGTATAGAGTAGCAGTCCATCTTTCCTTCCCTGTTTGTCTCCTTTCCCCAGGTTCTTATTTCTTCTATGCTACCTCACTGTGAGACCGCCATGCATCACAGTCCACTGCACTGCTGTTAGGACCTGCCCTGTGGCACCCTGGAGGGAGTGTCTGTCTCTTCTCTTCAGAGTCCCAGTGAATAAGTTTTCAGCAGTTGCCACCAGTCACCAATTCCCCTGGCCTCTGCCAGCCCGACAGCCAAGGTAACAGCACACATAACTAGGCACAGGGGACCAGGGTGGGCTTTCAGATATATATGCAGCACCTGGGTTGCAACAACCAAGCCATGTTTTCCTGAGTCACAGGTTCACATGAACCCAGCACAAGTCTCTGGGGAGCTGTGACCTGGAGTGGATTTTCCACCTTCCTGCAGATGTTCACAGAGGTCCTGGAACACACTGGTTGCTCTGCCTCTCTCCTCTCTTCCTGCAAATGGTGGCACAGTCACAAACACACACTCAAATGGCCCTTTCAGAAAAACAGTTGAAGAACAGTTCAAGAAGAACCCCTCATGGGCTAAAGGAGAGACCCAAAGGCAAGGAACAGGGAGGGTAGACAGTCTCTGTCCCCACTGAGAAGGATTTACTATGGTTGGACTCTGGCACCATAGTCATAGAATTCATCTTTCCATCTTTTCAGAAGGGGTGATGGAACCAACATTGGCTCTAAGGGACAGAAAGTCAGGAGACAAGACTGACTTTTGTAGCTGCAGGGACCCCCTTTACCTGTTTCCCATCCTAGGCCAGCAACCTTGGGTGAAGCCCTGGGGGCTGCACCCGGTGACTCCAGCAGAGGGCTCTAGTCCCACCAGCATGGCCAAATTCTGTCCTGGGGCCCAGGCCATAGGCCTGAATCTGGGGTCCCAACTGACTGGATTTGGTGGCCTGCCTACATTAGGAAGAGAGAAAAACAACATGAAAAGGAAAAACAAGTTGAATCCCAGCTTGCTCTTCCTGGGAATACTGTGAATCTGCCCCCCAGCCCCATGGAAGGGGTCATTGAAGGTGGAGGCTGTTGGGTGGGGGGAAGCAGAGAAGCAGAGCACAGGCTGGGGTTGTAGTCCTTGACTTCTGTTGCTTCCTCCTGACCTCAGGGCCAGGGCTTTGGGGACAGTAATGGCTCCCATTCTCATCATGAGAGCATTGGCTGTGGGAAGCCCTGGTGGAGACAATAAGGAATAGGTCAGTAGGACAATGGTTAGGGTTGGGAAAAAGCAATTTAAGGATTCTTGAAAATTTCATTTTAAGGGAGCCTGTTACAAGAGGAGCTTGGAAAAATTTGTTCAAGGACAGAGTTCTTGTCAGATGTGACCTGAAAAAACAGGAGTCTGTGGGCAAGGACTCTAGGTGCTCAGGCTTCCCTCTGAGCTGTCAGGGTCAAAAGCAGGAGTGCTCTGAGCAGTGCAGGCACCTGGCAACTGAGCCCTCCCAGCAGAACCCTGAGCTTTGCTGTGCAGAGCTTCTGTGTCAGAATTCTTTAGAGTAACAGTGCCTATCAGTTCTCTCTGTCCCTCTAGTAAATGTTAGAGGGGAGCCTTGTGGGTTGGGGGGACCTCTGAACTTTGTTTCCAGACTCCAGAAGATAGGTCCCCCTGGGGGCTGGCTCTGGGAGGGAAGGAACCAGTCGTGGCTACCAGCACCTGCCTCTGCTGAGGGGCCTCCTCACAACAGACTCCTCCAGGAAAACCAATGTGAAGGCCCCATGGAGGGTCCTGGGGGGCTCCTGGAGAAGGCCATGGGAGGAAAGAGTTCCTGCTAAGGGTTCCCAGGGACAACAGAAAATCCATCAAGTTGGCAGAGCTGGGCAGAGTCCTTGGGAGTGGGTAAGCCAGCCCTGCTGGGAGCCTCCAGCTGGGGTACCTGATGCCAGAAGCCTCGTTGGTGATGTGTGTTAGGACAGAAAGAAATGTGACGGCCGAGAACCCAGACAGGAAAGCATTTATTATCTATCTAAGTTCCCCACTGCAGATAGGGACTGCCAGTGGGAGACCCTGTGGGGAACCCACTTCAGGGGGACTTCTCACTGGGACACAGTGGGCTTTCCTCCTTTCTGGGACCCAGAGATCACTTCAGGGAGTTTTGTGTGACCAGCCTGGAGCTTGCTCAGGCTGGGGACTGGAAGGTGGGGTGGCAGCCACATGAGCATCTGGAGCCCTGCAGGATGTGGGCAGCCTTATCGGAGGCTCTGTGCTTGGCCCTACTCAAAGTGGGGACAACCGAGCTTCAACCTCATTGCAAACATGTGAGCATAAGTGTGTGGGTCTGTCTGTGAGTGTGGCTGTGTGTGACTAGACCTACTGTGCTTCCTTCCTGTAGGTTTGACTCTTACAGCTTTCCCCCACACTAGGACATTCTGAAGGAAGGTCTCTGTTTAACAAGAAGGAGGATGGGGCTGAGCACAGTGACCCACACCTATATTCCCAGCTGCTCAGGAGGCTGAGGCAGGAAGATCAAGTTTGAAGCCACCCTGACTCAAAATAAAAACCAAAGAGGACTTGAGTGTGGCTCAGAGGTAGAGCACCCCTGGGTTTTAACTTCAGTACCCCTCCCAACCCTGACAAAGGAGATGAGCAGAAGGGGAGAGGGACTCAGGGCAGGGTCCAAAGGTGGATGGACCTGGGCTGAGGGGATCTCCTGAGCCAGGCTCTGAGACTGTCCCTGTGATGTGAGCACACCATCAGTTTGTCCTTTGAGGAGTCTGGGGTTTGGGAACACTGCCCTCTGAATCATCGCCAGAACCTCTGAGGGAGGAAGAAGGGTGAAGTGGAGGAGAAGAAAGCTCCTGGGCACCTCTGCACCCAAGCACCCCCATCTGGAGCTGCTGTCCTGCAGCCAAATCACTGTCCCTTTCCATCCACAGGGAGCCCAGATGTCTCAGTCCTTGTCTAAAACACAGCCCTCTGGGGAAGTCTGTTGGGGGAGGAAAGTTGGTAATATGGACCTGCCCAAGCTTAGTAGCAATGGGGACCCTGGGCTAGCCTGTCGGGGAGGAGCAGGCTCTGCCTGGTCACAAGTGCCACTGGCTGAGGAACCCTGGTGACTAGGACAGATCCTGGGCCTGTGGTGGGAATTTCTACCCACCCTTCAATGAGGACCACACAGGAGCCTATGGGACTCCTGTCAGGGTCAGAAGAAAAGGTACAGCATGGCTGGGTGGGATTCCCAGCAGGGCCAGGCACCAAGCGGTCTGCACCTGCCTGGTAAGGGCTGTAGGAGTGTAGGAAGGAAAAGGGTGACCAAGGGTCCCAGGGCAGAGCACAGAAGAAACAAGGTTTACAGACTAGGCCCAGGGTCCCTATTGAGGAAGCAGGTCAAAGAGGCCCCGCATCCAGCAGGGGCTAGATGGGAAACTGAGGCTCCCATCCTCAAACTCCACAGTAACATCGTGACCCAAATCCCTGAGACACAGAACCACCCCTACTGAATCATTCATAGAACTCAAGGGTCAAGAGAGTCAGAAACAGAATTTGACCAAGGCTCTCCACTCGAAACAGTGGGGCAGAGGTCATTGGACCAAGGACGGTTAGACTGGGGGACAAGTCAATCATGAGGGCACCAACACCCTCTCTAAGCAGCTGTGCCTGCCCCTCCCCCAGCCCATTGTGACATCACAAACTTCCTGGATACAAAGAGGAGGGTGGGCAGAGCCCTAGTCTACTACCTGAAGACCCTTCCCAGTCTGTCAGGGGAAAGGACATGTTCACCTTTTCATGAGCAGTGAAGAACACGTGAGACCTACAGATCAGCAAAAATATCACATCAGAACCTGAGACATCTGAGAAGAGTGAATACCACATCACGTGAGTACTATAGACGATAACTGTCCTGGGAACAAGGGACACTCATCCAGCAGTGCTCAGGAAACCCAGTGTCCTTTGGGTGAGCACCTGATTCCGCCGCTGCTCAGGTGGCTAAAAGTTCACCTTTGTGAGGCGCACCTTACTTATACTAGTTCCTTCTGCACTGCCATCTGATGGTGAGTGCTCTCCCAGAAGGGCTCAGCTCCCATGGTTCCAATGGGTAAGCACCAGTCCACACCCAGGGCTCAGTCATCTCTGGGTCCTGTGGATGAGCAGGACTCAGACTCCGCTTGTCTGTGTGCTCTGGGTCACACCGATGACATTCTGGGGTCAGGAAAATCACTCTTCTGGAGATAATAGGTGGAATCATGGACTACCAGTGGGTGAGTCCTGGGGGTGAGTGCCGGTCAAAGAATATTGCTCAGTCTCATAAAATCCTATGGGTTAGAACATATCACCCATGATGGCTCAACATGCCTAAATGTTGAGGGCGAGCACCCCTACAGCTTGGGAGAACAGTAATACCTAGTTTCTATATATGAGTGCCCCTCAACAAACAGCAATGAGATTGCCCTGGTTCATGCGGTTGGGAGGCACTCCCTCTCCATTCTAAAGGGTGAAGGGGTCCTATGGGTGGGCAACACTCCCGCAGAACACCTTACTTTCCTCAGTTCTTGTGGATATGGGTCCCCAGCTCCCTGGTGTTCGATCTATTGGACCCCTGCCCAGTAGTGCTCAGTCGCCACTGGGATTTGTCAGTGGCCCACAACCTCCACACGGCCCAATCTGCCTGGACTGGGTCTCCCCAGTCTGCCTGGACTCCAGGTCTGTGGGTGAGCAACCCACTCCCACCAGTGCTCGACCTCCGTGGTGCCTGTATGTGAGCACCCTTTCTCCCCCAGAGCTCAGTTCAGCCTCTCTGGGTCCTGTGGGTGAGCGCCCCTCGCCTACCACTACTCAGTCTCCTAGGTGTCCTCTTGCTGTGCACCTCCTGCCCACCCCTGCTCTGATCCTCTAAGGCCCCTGGGGGAGCACCCTTGGCCCTGCAGTGCTTAGTCGCCCCTGATCCCTATGCCACTGCTACCTGGCTCCCTGTACCACTTGTGTGTGTGAGTGCCTCTCCCTCCAAGCCTAGGACACCCTCTTGGCCTTAGAGGGCCACCACGCTCAACACCACCTGGACACCTGGACAGAGGCACAGAGGAGAGCTCCTGTCTGCCCAAGCTTTGGGTTGCCTTTGGCACACCACTCACACAGGCTTCTCCACAGAGCCTGGAACCAAAAGGCCTTGGCCCTTGGATCTCATGTCCAAGTGCACCTAGGACCCGGATCCACGCCTCATCAGCCACCATCACCTCTGCACATTTCTTTGGCCTCAAGGTCCTGTGCTCCTAGGCATGATGCAAACAGGCCCATGATGGCCTAGGACCCTGTGCACCAGGACCAGACCCGATGGAGGTCACATTTTCAACGCTTGTTAGCATCATCTGTGCCTTGACACGAGGTGCTCTCCTAGTTCCGGGCAGAAACCCACTGGGACCTTTGAGTCAGGCAGGATTCCCAGCACAGAGGACAGTAGGATATAGGGCAATGGGTCCTCTTGGCCCCATCGTGGAGGACCTGCTGAGACCCGTGGAAGAGCATGGCTGGCCTGCAGTTATGAGGTGAATGAGACTTAGGGTTGAGGGATCCCTCCCCGAAACCATGAGGTTCCAAGAGGTCCTGGTCCTGTGGGTGAGCTCCCCTCTTCCACCAGTCCTGGGCCTTTATGGTGCCTGTATGTGAGGACCCTTCCACACCAGTGCTCAGTCGGATCTCTCTGGGTCCTGAGGGTGAGCACCCCTCACCTAGCAGTGACCAGAGCAGACACCGCTGAGTGTTGAGGGTGAGCACACCCTGACCCCTCCTTGCTGAGTGTTGCCCAGTGGCTGTGAGTGAGTGCCCCTCCCCTAGCAGTGTGAGGTGTGGCCTGGCTCCTGGAGCTGGGCCCCCCTCCCCCTCCATTCCTCAGTGTGCACTGGGTCCTGCGGGTGGGCGCCCCTTGCCCTGCAGTGCTTAGTCTTCTCAGGGTCCTGTGTGTGGTGAGTGTGGCCCATCAGTGTTAGGTGTTCTGGGGGTCCTGTGGGTGAGCGCCCCTCATCTGCTTGTCCCCAGGTCCCTGGGATCCTGAGGTCCCTGTGGGTGAGCGCCCCTCGCCTAGCAGTCCTCAGTCTCCTCAGGTTGCCCTGGGTGTGGGTTCCTGGCTTCCTGGTGCTGTCTCTCTCCTGGGGCCTGTAGGTGAGCGCCCCTCACCCAGCAGGCTCAGTTGCCTCTGGGGTTTGTGGGTGCTGCCCTTCCCTCCACAATGCCCAGTCTGCCCTGGGTCGTGTGGATGGCGCCCCTCCCTCTCCACTGCCCAGTCTGCCCTGGGTCCTGTGGGTGAGTGCCCTTCGCCCACCACTACTCAGTCTCCTAGGTGTCCTCTTGCTGTGCACCTCCTGCCCACCCCTGCTCTGGATCCTCTGAGGCCCCTTGGGGGAGCACCTCTGGCCCTGCAGTGCTCAGTTGACCCTGATCCCTATGCCACTGCCACCTGGCTCCCTGCAACACTTGTGTGGGTGAGTGCCTCTCCCTCCAGGCCTAGGACACCCTCTTTGGCCTTAGAGGGCCACCACGCTCAACACCACCTAGGACACCTGGACAGAGGCACAGAGGAGAGCTCCTGTCTGCCCAAGCCTTGGGTTGCCTTTGGTGCACCACTCACACAGGCTTCTCCACAGTGCCTGCAACCAAAAGGCCTTGGCCCTTGGATCTCATGTCCAAGTACACCTAGGACCCGGATCTGCGCCTCAGCAGCCACCATCTCCTCTGCACATTTCTTTGGCCTCAAGGTCCTGTGCTCCTAGGCATGATGCAAACAGGCCCAGGAAGGCCTAGGACCCTGTGCACCAGGTCCAGACCAGATGGGGGCCCCATTTTCAACGCTTGTTAGCATCATCTCTGCCTTGCCTCGAGGTGCTCTCCTAGTTCCGGACAGAAACCCACTGGGATCTGTGAGTCAAGAAGGATTCCCAGCACAGAGGACAGTGGGATATAGGGTAAAGGGCCCTGTTGCCCCCATCCTGGAGGACCTGCTGAGACCCATGGAAGAGCACGACTGGCCCACAGTCACTGAGGTAGTGAGACCTAGGGCTGAGGGACCCCCCGCCACCATGAGGTTCGAAGGGCTCCGGGTCCTGTGGGTGAGCGCCCCTCTCCCACCAGTGCTCGACCTCTGTGGTGCCTGTATATGAGCACCCTTCCTCTCCCAGAGCTCAGTCAGGTCTCTCTGGGTCCTGTGGGTGAGCGTCCCTCACCTAGCAGTGCCCAGAGCAGACACCCCTGAGAGTTGAAGGTGAGTATTCCCTGACCCCTCCTTGCTGAGTGTTGCCCAGTGGCTGTGAGTGAGTGCACCTCCCCTAGCAGTGTGGGGTGTGGCCTGGTTCCTGGGGCTGGGCCCCACTCCCCCTCCATTCCCTAGTGTGCATTGGGTCCTGCGGGTGGGCACCCCTCACCCCGCAGTGCTCAGTCTCCTCAGGGTCCTGTGTGTGGTGAGTGTGGCCCATCAGTGTTAGGTGTTCTGGGGGTCCTGTGGGTGAGTGCCCCTCATCTGCTTGTCCCCAGGTCCCTAGGAACCTGAGGTCCCTGTGGGTGAGCGCCCCTCGCCTACCACTACTCAGTCTCCTAGGTGTCCTCTTGCTGTGCACCTCCTGCCCACCCCTGCTCTGGATCGTCTGAGGCCCCTGGGGGAGCACCCCTGTCCCTGCAGTGCTCAGTTGCCCCTGATCCCTATGCCACTGCCACCTGGCTCCCTGTACCACTTGTGTGGGTGAGTGCCTCTCCATCCAACCCTAGGACACCCTCTTTGGCCTTAGAAGGTCAAGGTGCTCAACACCGCTTAGGACACCTGGACAGAGGCACAGAGGAGAGCTCCTGTCTGCCCAAGCCTTGGGTGCCCTTTGGCACAGCCACTCACACAGGCTTCTCCACAGTGCCTGCAACCAAAAGGCCTTGGCCCTTGGATCTCATGTCCAAGTGCACCTAGGACCCGGATCCGCCCCTCATCAGCCACCATCTCCTCTGCACATTCTTTGTGCTCCTTGGCCCGATACAAACAGGCACAGGATGGACTAGGACCCTGTGCACCAGGACCAGACTGGATGGAGGCCACAGTTTCAACGCTTGTCTGCATCTTCTGTGCCTTGCCACGAAGTACTCTCCTAGTTCCGGACAGAAACGCACTGGGATCTTTGAGTCAAGAAGGATTCCCACCAGAGAGGACAGTGGGATATAGGACAAAGGGCCCTCTTGCCCCCATTGTGGAGGACCTGCTGAGACCCATGGAAGAGCACGACTGGCCCACAGTCACTGAAGTGAGTGAGACCTAGGGCTGAGGGACCCCCCGCCACCATGAGGTTCCAGGGGCTCCAGGTCCTGTGGGTGAGCGCCCCTCTCCCACCAGTGCTTGGCCTCCGTCGTGCCTGTATGTGAGCACCCTTCCTTCCCCATTGCTCATTCGGGCCTCTGTGGGTCCTGTGGGTGAGCACCCCTCACCTAGCAGTGCCCAGAGTAGACACCTCTGAGTGTTGAGGGTGAGCACCCCCCGACCCCTTCTTGCTGAGTGTTGCCCAGTGGCTGTAAGTGAGCGCATCTCCCTTAGAAGCGTGGGGTGTGGCCTGGCTTATGGGGTTGGGCTCCACTCCCCTTCCATACCCCAGTGTGCACTGGGTCCTGCAGGTGGGCGCCCCTTGCCCTGCAGTGCTCAGTCTCCTCAGGGTTCTGTGAGTGGTGAGTGTGGCCCATCAGTGTTAGGTGTCCTGGGGGTCCTGTGGGTGAGCGCCCCTCATCTGCAGGTCCCCAAATCCCTAGGATCCTGAGGTCCCTGTGGGTGAGCACCCCTCACCCAGCAGGCTCAGTAGCCTCTGGGTTTGTGGGTGCTGCCCTTCCCAACAATGCCCAGTCTGCCCTGGGTCCTGTGGGTGAGCGCCCCTCGCCTACCAGTACTCAGTCTCCTAGGTGTCCTCTTGCTGTGCACCTCCTGCCCACCCCTGCTCTAGGTCCTCTGAGGCCCCTGGGGGAGCACCCTTGGCCCTGCAGTGCTTAGTCGCCCCTGATCCCTATGCCACTGCTACCTGGCTCCCTGTACCACTTGTGTGTGTGAGTGCCTCTCCCTCCAAGCCTAGGACACCCTCTTGGCCTTAGAGGGCCACCACGCTCAACACCACCTGGACACCTGGACAGAGGCACAGAGGAGAGCTCCTGTCTGCCCAAGCTTTGGGTTGCCTTTGGCACACCACTCACACAGGCTTCTCCACAGAGCCTGGAACCAAAAGGCCTTGGCCCTTGGATCTCATGTCCAAGTGCACCTAGGACCCGGATCCACGCCTCATCAGCCACCATCACCTCTGCACATTTCTTTGGCCTCAAGGTCCTGTGCTCCTAGGCATGATGCAAACAGGCCCATGATGGCCTAGGACCCTGTGCACCAGGACCAGACCCGATGGAGGTCACATTTTCAACGCTTGTTAGCATCATCTGTGCCTTGACACGAGGTGCTCTCCTAGTTCCGGGCAGAAACCCACTGGGACCTTTGAGTCAGGCAGGATTCCCAGCACAGAGGACAGTAGGATATAGGGCAATGGGTCCTCTTGGCCCCATCGTGGAGGACCTGCTGAGACCCGTGGAAGAGCATGGCTGGCCTGCAGTTATGAGGTGAATGAGACCTAGGGCTGAGGGATTCCCCCCCCCACACCATGAGGTTCCAAGAGGTCCTGGTCCTGTGGGTGAGCTCCCCTCTTCCACCAGTGCTGGGCCTTTATGGTGCCTGTATGTGAGGACCCTTCCACACCAGTGCTCAGTCGGATCTCTCTGGGTCCTGAGGGTGAGCACCCCTCACCTAGCAGTGACCAGAGCAGACACCGCTGAGCGTTGAGGGTGAGCACACCCTGACCCCTCCTTGCTGAGTGTTGCCCAGTGGCTGTGAGTGAGTGCCCCTCCCCTAGCAGTGTGGGGTGTTGCCTGGTTCCTGGGGCTGGGCCCCACTCCACCTCCATTCCCCAGTGTGCACTGGGTCCTGCGGGTGGGCGCCCCTCATCTGCAGGTCCCCAGGTCCCTAGGATCCTGAGGTCCCTGTGGCTGAGCGCCCCTCGCCCACCACTACTCAGTCTCCTAGGTGTCCTCTTGCTGTGCACCTCCTGGGCAACCCCTGCTCTGGATCCTCTGAGGCCCCTGGGGAGCACCCCTGGCCCTGCAGTGCTCATTCGACCCTGATCCCTTTGCCACTGGCACCTGGCTCCCTGTACCACTTGTGTGGGTGAGTGCCTCTCCCTCCAAGCCTAGGATACCCTCTTGGCCTTCGAAGGCCAAGGAACTCAACACCACCTAGGACACCTGGACAGAGGTGCAGAGGAGAGCTCCTGTCTGCCCAAGCCTTGGGTGACCTTTGGAGCAGCCACTCACACAGGCTTCTCCACAGAGCCTACAACCAAAAGGCTTTGGCCCTTGGATCTCATCTCCAAGTGCACCTAGGACCCAGATCCGTGCCTCATCAGCCACCATCTCCTCCGCACATTTCTTTGGCCTCAAGGTCCTGTGCTCCTAGTCATGATGCAAACAGGCCCAGGATGGCCTAGGACCCTGTGCACCAGGTCCAGACTTGATGGACGCCACAATTTCAACGCTTGTCTGCATCATCTCTGCCTTGCCATGAGGTGCTCTCCAACTTCCGGGGAGAAACCCACTGGGGTCTTTGAGTCAAGAAGGATTCCCAGCACAGGGGACAGTAGGATATAGGGCAAAGGGCCCTGTTGCCCCCATCCTGGTGGACCTGCTGCGACCCGTGGAAGAGCACGACTGGCCCGCAGTCACTGAGGTACTGAGACCTAGGGCTGAGGGACCCCCCGCCACCATGAGGTTCGAAGTGCTCCGGGTCCTGTGGGTGAGCGCCCCTCTCCCACCAGTGCTCGACCTCCATGGTGCCTGTATGTGAGCACCCTTCCTTCCCCAGAGCTCAGTTGGGCCTCTCTGGGTCCTGTGGTTGAGCGCCCCTCGCCTACCAGTACTCAGTCTCCTAGGTGTCCTCTTGCTGTGCACCTCCTGCCCACCCCTGCTCTGATCCTCTAAGGCCCCTGGGGGAGCACCCTTGGCCCTGCAGTGCTTAGTCGCCCCTGATCCCTATGCCACTGCCACCTGGCTCCCTGTACTACTTGTGTGGGTGAGTGCCTCTCCGTCCAACCCTAGGACACCCTCTTTGGCCTTAGAAGGTCAAGGCACTCAACACCACCTAGGACACCTGGACAGAGGCACAGAGGAGAGCTCCTGTCTGCCCAAGCCTTGGGTTGCCTTTGGCGCACCACTCACACAGGCTTCTCCACAGAGCCTGGAACCAAAAGGCCTTGGCCCTTGGATCTCATGTCCAAGTGCACCTAGGACCCAGATCCGCCCCTCATCAGCCACCATCTCCTCTGCACATTCTTTGTGCTTCTTGGCATGATACAAACAGGCACACGATGGACTAGGACCCTGTGCACCAGGACCAGACTGGATGGAGGCCACAGTTTCAACGCTTGTCTGCATCTTCTGTGCCTTGCCACGAAGTACTCTCCTAGTTCCGGACAGAAACGCACTGGGATCTTTGAGTCAAGAAGGATTCCCACCAGAGAGGACAGTGGGATATAGGACAAAGGGCCCTCTTGCCCCCATTGTGGAGGACCTGCTGAGACCCATGGAAGAGCACGACTGGCCCACAGTCACTGAGGTGAGTGAGACCTAGGGCTGAGGGACCCCCTGCCACCATGAGGTTCGAGGGTCTCTGGGTCCTGTGGGTGAGCGCCCCTCTCCCACCAGTGCTCGACCTCTGTGGTGCCTGTATGTGAGCACCCTTCCTCTCCCAGTGCTCAGTCAGGCCTCTCTGGGTCCTGTGGGTGAGCACCCCTCACCTAGCAGTGCCCAGAGCAGACACCCCTGAGTGTTGAGGGTGAGCACCCCCGAACCCTCCTTGTTTATTTTTGCCCAGTGTCTTTGAGTGAGCGCCCCTCCCCTAGCAGCGTGGGGTTTGGCCTGGTTCCTGGGGCTGGGTCCCACTGTCCCTCCATTTTCCAGTGTACACTGGGTCCTGCGGGTGGGCACCCCTTGCCCCGCAGTTCTCAGTCTCCTCAGGGTCCTGTGTGTGGTGAGTGTGGCCCATCAGTGTTAGGTGTCCTGGGGGTCCTTTGGTTGAGCACCCCTCATCCGCTGGTCCCCCTGTCTTAGGTCCCCAGGTTCTTCTTGTCCCTGTGGGTGAGTGCCCCTCCCCCAGCAGTCCTCAGTCTCCTGGCTTTCCCCTGGGTGTGGTCCCCTGGCTTCTTGGTGCTTGGTAGCTTCTGGGTCCTGCGGGTCCTTGTGGGTCCTCACCCCATGGTCTCTTAAGTGCAGTTTTTCAAGCAGTCCTTATTTGGCAGCGTCCCTTTCCACAAGTGTCATGTCTGCTAGTTTCCTGTGAAGTGAGATCCACTTCCCTTTCTCTATCAGCCTCCCCTGGGGCCTGTGGTTGAGTATCAATTCTCAGCAGTCCTCAGTGTCCTGCCTTTTCCCTGGGTGTGAGAGGGCGAGAGGGGGATATTTATCCAGTAAGGCAGGATGTGCCCATGAAATGTGAGGTGCAATATGACATAGAAATTTTTTTTTAGATGAAGGGTGGAAATAGTTGTTTGATGAAGAGTAAAGGTTAAGACGAGGAGAACTTGGATAACGTGTGCAGCACTGAGGTGTATCTGCGGCAAAGGTCACAGGGAGCATAAGCAGACCTGCCTGTCAGATGGACTCAGGCCAAGGCACCCCAGGCTCTGCACATTTCTGATTTTGAAGTCTTGACCATGGAGTTGCATGCATTTGTCCATAGGTACTTCTCATGGACACTGTGCATTCATTAGCTGGGTTTTTGGGGAACCTGTCTGCTGGATGCTAGACAGCAGTCCTTCCCACAGGGGGCTTTGCTTTGGCTACTTGTCCTGTGCCTGAAGAGCCCTGCACTGCTGCCTGCCACTCACTGTGCCACTCTCCCAGCAGATCTGTAACATTCTTCTACAAAGCTCCATCCTTCTGCAGCACCCTGGCCAGGCCTCTGTGCCAACTTCAAGCAGAGCATGGCCACAGAGGTGGCACCATCTCCTCCAGGCCATGTTGGGCCCTCCCTGAGCTGCAGGATTGGCCTCTGCCCTAGCACCCAGCCCCAGGATTGGGACTGAACCATCTTTGGAGGGTTCTAGTGGGTATAGGGGGAGCCAGGCAGTGGAAGTTGTTGGGAGAGAAGGAGAGAATGTGAGCAAAGAGGAAGTGATGGGTGCTGGGAGTGGAAGATCTCAGTATAAGAGGACAGAAGGAACTCCAGGCTTCATCCTGCTGGTAAGTCCAGGAGGGCAGAGATTTCACTTGTTGAGAGCACCTTTACTGCCCTGAATCTGACAGGATGCAAGACACACCTGATGTCATGGACCTTCTGCCTCAAGTCTGTAAGGGAGCAGTGATCACTTCGTTTCCAAATGACACAGGACGCTCAGGGTGTTGATGCAACTTTTCCAGTGGTACCCAAGCAACCAGGGGCAGAGCAAGTACCAGAACCCAGGCTCGTATGTCCCAGGGGCCATGTATTTTTATGACACGACCAGCACCCTCCAGGTTAGGATGCAGAGAAGAGCAGGTCAAGGAGGAACTGGGTGCTGTCCTGCTGCCTGCAAGGTTGTTCTGCCTGGGTGTTCCAGTGAAATGACAGGCACCATCTACCAAGGAGTTGTCCATGAGGGAGCCACTTAAGTTGGTGGGCTCATTCAGAGAGTTGGACATACATAGATTTAAGTTAAATCTAGGAGCACATAGAAGCATATGTGTATAGAGCAGGATAGGACACAAGACCAAGGGTCCACTTAAGACTAAAACCAAAGCCCAGACCAAGTCCAGGGCTGAGGTGAGCCAGGTTAAGACAAGATGAAGAGGCCAAATGCCAAGATAAAGACAGGGGCAACCCTGTCCTAGACACGCCATAGCCAAGCTCGGCTCACAGATGTAAAAGGCAGCAGGGCCAGGTGTGCTGAGGCAGGGCCACTGCATGGTTGTGCTGGGTACTCACTTCCTCCCCAGGGAGGTCTGGGGTCATCCTGGTTCTTGGAACATCAGTGTATGGATGTTTGAAAAGCATACATATATTTGTTGATTTGTGGTACTGGGTATGGAACCCAGGGGCACTCTGCCAGACTTTTTCTTCTCATTTTCAACACAGGATGTCACAAAGTCATCCAAGCTGACCTCAAATGTGTGATCCTCCTGCCTCATCCTCCCAGTAGCTGGTATTACAGCTGTGGCCACTGCACCAGGCTCTATGGACATTTTAACCCAGTGATCACACTCAGTGAAATACTCACGCACACTGCAGGGTGAGTTCCAAGGTCTCTTCTGGAGTGATCTTCTGACGGATTCAGGAAGTCTCCTGAGAATTTTGAGGACAGTGGGTGCTGGGATAGTTTTTGACTTTGACGGGGAATGTGGTTGCAGATGGTGGTACTGACCAGGCCTGAGATGATGGGTCCAGTCCACAGATGAAAGGGGACAGAATGATAGGGACCATAACTACCAAAAAGGAACTGACCCACATGGTTTGAGGAATGAAACTAGCCTGAGAGGCGCTTGTGCCCCCGCAGGGAAGAAGTGGTTGTAATGAAATGTGAATGAAAATATATGCCATCCTCCAGATACAAAGGCAGTGTGGGCTCTTTTGAAAAACTCTGACTGCAGATGTCCCTGGTCACAATGTCCTCACTCAGTTCTGCAGAGTGGAGTTGAGAGGAGGCATAGGCCATGTACAGCCCTGGTCAGATGCGGAGTGGAGGCATCTACCAAGTGCCTTCCAGGTCAGCTTCAGCAGCAGAATGCACAAGGCTTTGCTGCTTCTGCTGGCTTCTCTCTCCCTGCTCCTAGATCACAGAGAATCAGTCATGCTGTGGGGGCTAGGTCTCAGGTGCTCCTCCATGCAACCCATCTGATCTTCTCCACCTTCCCCCAAGGTTTCCACAGCAATGTGTGCTGTTTTGTAACACAATAAGGAATTTAATTGCAGATAGAATTTTTATCTAAAGACACTTAGTTTGAGTTAGCAACCAGGGTCACCTGGTCACTGTGCTGATGCCTCATTTACTCCACAGCTGGGGCCCCTGGGAGCCTACCCCCTATCACAGACAAACTCCCAGCTGGAATTACAGGACCCCCACTTTTGAAGGGGGAGGATGAGGCAGAGGAGATTCGGGAGTTCTTAGCTCTACCATTAGAGAAAGTGTCTGGGTTTTGGGACCTCTCTCAGGTGCATGTACCCCAAGTGTGAATGAGGAGATGGTGGGGACTCAGATGGCAAATTTCTCCATGCACACACTGTAGGGAGGATGGGGAATAAGGTGGGAGGTAGGTGTGAGCATCTGCTGTGAGGCCCATGTCCTCACACTCATCCCCAGTGACCTTCATGGTGGAGAACCCCAGAGCTCTGGAGAGAAGTGGAGTCCCAGGAGGTGAAAGGGGTTCCTGAGAATGTGTACAGGACAGTGACTGCAGCCAGGAAACCTGGAGTCTGGGCCTGGGCAGGAGAGCAGATACTGCCCATGGTCACTCTACCACTGCAAGCCCACCCAGTAGTGCACCTGGTGGATCCCAGGCAGGTACTTCAGGACTCCAGGTTAAAACTTAGCCTAGGAACCACTTTTGCAAACATGTTTCGTTGCTCAAATTTCACTCATGATAGGTCTTTTGACCCTGACTCTTAACAGCCTGTCATTTCCCCGCTGACAAGGGACCAGATCAGACCAAAAATGGGACAAATGTATCCTGGCGACCTGGGCCCAGACCACTTGGTGGACAATCAGTAATGTCTTCAGAAAAAGTTATTATTCAGAGACAGGGGAATTGTCAGAATGAACCTGGCCAAGTGCCAAACCTACCCAAAGCAGGTGTTGCCCAGGGTTTGGAGCAGGATTCCTAAGTCTTCAGCTGGGTGGAGCCAGTGAGCATCTTTGCAAGTTGTCTCTTTTCACTCAGAAGCTCTGGGTGCCCTTGAGGGGAATCTCAGCAACAACCCTCAGGACTGAAGGATGGACAAGATGGGGGACCTTGGCGCGGGGTTCAATTAAAATCAGAAAGTTTCAAAGAAGCTCCAAACTGCTTTGTTCTCAGTCCCTGTCATTTCCTGCCAACGTCCCACTTCCCTGGAGGCAATTGTCCCATGCCCAGGTTGAAAGTGTTGGTCAGGCCAAAGCCCTGTTCCAGGAAGGAATGCGAAGCTGAAGGGAACTGGGCTTCCCAACACCATGCTTCCTCATATCTTTGTCCCTCAGATTCCTTCCTGTGGATGGTAGTGCTTTCTGGGAGACAGCAGAGGCAGATCAGCTTCTCCATCCTGTCTCCTGGCTTTGTCCCTGTAGATTGAAGTGCTGCTGTGGGACAGACTGGGACAGATCGACTTCTTCCTCCATTTTTGCCAAATTGTGATTAAATTTATTTTTCCTTTTTATATTTTCTTCTCTTATTTCTGATGCTGATGAATTCCCCAATCCTGGCAGAAGGGACTCCAGATTCTTGGGCCCCAGGAATACTAAAGGTCCTTACCAATGCCTGTCCCCTGCTGGGGGCCCAAGGATCCCCAGCCTGTTGACCCTGGTCCCCCCACTGAGGCACTGTCCACGTTCCCTGCACAGCCAGTGGCCATGAGCAGCCTAGGCCTATGGTATCCCAGCTTCCAGGGTCTTCTCAGTTCCCTCCTGGACTGCCTACCTTTCTCCCCTCTCTCTCTCCCAGACCCCCACAGCAAGTCCCCCTAAGGCATGGGGCACCCATAAGCCCAGACCACCTCAAGCTCATCCTGGGCTTCAGGTCGGTCTCTAGGGGCACAGTCATGGCTGGAGGGAAGTCCAGAGATGAGGGTCTCTGAGCCCCATGCTAGAGGCTCATCCCATGGTTAATACCCCCTCTCCAGTTCTGCATTCTGGGAGGCAGTGACTGGAGTCCAGTCCCCTGAAGAAATGTGAAGGACTCAGGGTAATTCCTAGGGTGGGAAGCCCTGGCATCTGGGCCAGCAGATGGAAGGGCTTCCTTGGTGGTGGTGGAGGGAGCTCTAGGCGGTGGGGACTATTGGATATTTGAAAGGACAAACCCCAAGATAGTGTGGTTTGGGAAACGGAATGAAAAAGAAAGCGATACATTGATATCTTTCCTCTCTTTCAAGATAAATCCTTCTCAGATGCTATCCACTGGTGGGGAGAAGGTGTTTCATCAAACCTAGAATGACAGTCTCTAGGAAACACTAATCTCTAACAAGATAACTCCTCTCCAGGTGCTGGCCACTGACACCCAACCCAAAAGCTCAGCTTCCTGAGTGCCTAATCTTACAGGCTCACTAAATCTCCTCTCAGTATAACTTATATAAGTCTAGTTCCTTTCTTTGTTCAGACTCATTTTCCACCAGGAGAGTGGGTCCATCAGAACCATGACTCCATTCCTGAATAAGAGAGCTGAGCTGATTTTCAAAATTTGCATTGTACTCTGTCTTTCTGTGCTAACAGCGTGCTGAATTGCATGGTATGGCTGCTGTCCTGTGGGTGCCAGCAGATTGACTGGGTCCTGATCCCTCAGTGTATCACCAGAGGCAGCTGGGGCTGGAGGGACTCAGTAGGTCCCAGGAGGGTGAGCCCCAGGGAAGCATGAGTCCCTCCTCCAGGGCCCAAGGCCCCCCATGGCCACCCCACATGGCACAGGAATGGTAATCTGCAGCCGCAGGACAGAGGGACACATATGCACAGACTTTCCAAACCCTGACCCATATTCTGAGCCACAGAAAAGCTTCAATAGTGACCACAGAATGATGTGGGTGTGTAGTGTAATGTGTATGTATGTGGTAGGTGTGAAGTGTGTGTGTGTGATGTGTGTGTGTCATGTGGTTTCTACAGCACAGTTTGTACAGTGTGGTGTGCTTCATGGTGTATGAATTGTAGTACTGTGTTGAGTGTATTGGGTTGTGTGTGTGTGTTGTGTGATGTGTTAGGAAGTGTGTGTGCATGTGGGGTGTACATGTATGCTTTTTCCCTCAATTCCAGAGTGACTGTGCTTTTGCAGAGCCAGGCCCTCAGAATCAAGGGCAGCAGTGCTGGTGCCACCTGCCCTCTGGTGGTGAATGGCAGTTATGACAGTGATCCCTGGGTCCACAGGATGGCCTGTGGCAGACAAGGAACCCCCTGAGACTCACATATAAGTCAAGGCCCAACATCCACCACAGAATTCCACTGTCAAGATGGCAGTCAGCTGGTAGGGCCTGTGCCCAACAGGAGCATGGCTTCCTGTCACCTCATGGTGGACAGGTTGAAAGCTCCCCTGCCCTCCCTGTGGTAGCCCTGGGAAAGTTTCCCATAGCCGTGATCATACTCATGCTCACAGACCCTAGAAACAGATTTATGTGCTGCTGGAAAGGCCACAGGAATGAAAATCCATGAAAACAAAGACCTGTGTTCAGTGGCCATGTTTGTAATGAATGTGATTCTGTGGCTGCAGCCTCAAGTATTTACACACAGTAATCACAGTAGAGAAGGGTGTCAGTAAGAAGCCAGTGACTCTGACAAAGGCCAGGGACAGACAAGAGGCTGCTCTTCACACCCTCCCCACTCTTATTCCACCACTCAAAGCTTCAAGCCTGAGATCAGAGGAGGGTATTCCCAGGGGCACCTTCCAACCTGCGAGCTTCCTCCTCATGTCCAAGGTGATACCTACTCAAAGGAAGGGTCTTAACTAGGACAGGGCTGGAGGGTCTCTTCTTTGGGAATCCTGGACCAGGGTGCTCTCTAATGAAAAAAATGCCATCTTTCTGGATGTTTATTTTTGGTGTCCCCCTGCACACCTCCAAAAAACACTGCAGTGCTATGATTGCCCAGGTAGCTTTGTAGAACATACATGGGGTCAAGATTCCCCCAATGACACCCCAACAACACCCCATCTGCTCTGAATCCTTCTCTGCCCTTTCCTGCTGTTTCCATGGCCTGGAGTCATCCTGTGGCCTTGGCTGAGGGAGGGAGGCTGGGCCAATGCCCCTGGGGAGAGGTTAAGCCCCAATCCAGGCTCTGGCTGAGACAGTAGGTCATCAGTCACTGGGGTAACCATGGGGAGGGCAAGTGAAGCAGGAGAAGTCAGAGGTCCTGGCCATGTTCCAGATGCCTCTGACCTGCCCCTTAGATTCAACTTACCCCTGAGGAGGCGAACCTCATGCTCTCAACACAGGATGAAGTCAGGGATCCCAAGAGCCCCTGGGCCTGCCTGGGCAGACAGCACTAGTTGGATCTGAGTTTCAGAGAAACATGAATAATTGTTTTAGCATTGTCGTGTCTCATGCAACATGAGGAGTGAATCCAGCAGGACTGCCTGGAGGAAGGAGTGCCCCCAAGGCCCATGTGCGAAAGGCAGTTCCTAGATAGTGCTTCTGGGAGGTGGAAGAACTTAGGAGGTTTCAGATCACTGAGGTGCGTCCTTGATGGGACTGGGTCTCCTCCTTGTTTCTCTCTTGCATTGTAGACATGAGTTGTGAGGTTTTCTCTGCCATGATATGCCACCTCACCACAGGCCCCAAGGCAGCCCTGGACTGAAAGTTTTAAAACTGTGAGCCAAAATAAACCCTTCCTCTTTGTAGGTCTCAGGTATTTTGTTACAGCACTGGAAAGCTGACTGTTCCACTCCACATCAGCCTCCCTGTGCCCCAGCACTTGCTTTCCCAGCCACACAGTCAGGAGGCATGAAAGTAAGTATCCTCAGAGATTTGTGTGTGTTCATTACCAGACTGTCCATCACAGAAGAAAGGAGGAGCCTCTGTGAGACGCTCATCAACAGCACATCACTCATCAGCACAGAGCAGAGCATGGACAGGCCCATGGCACAGATGCATGGCACTGAGTTCACACAGAGTTCAGAGCAGCAACCCCCACATCTCTGCCTGATTCTATTTATGGAAATTTCCAGAATAGAAAAGACTGAGAGCTGGCAATAGAAATCAGAACAGTGGTTACTGGGCAGGGGCAGCACAGGAGCCTTCAGGAGAGCAGTTGCAGGGATCTCTCCCTGTGTAAAATTTCATGGGGTGCCTATAAAGGGAGAGCTTTTGTGTGTTTCCCAGTTCATGGACATTCTTTGTCTTCAGTGGTGAGAAACACAATTCTCAGCGGCAGCAAAGCATTCAGAAAAACATCCAAAGATAGAGTGAAGTGGGTCTTGGGTCTCAGAGGGCCTCGGAGCTTCAATGGGGACCCAGGAGTTTGGGATCATTCTGGTGGGAGGGATGAGCACTCCCTGGGGGAAGAGACCCTGTAGCAGAATAGGCAGTGACCTGGTCAGAGGTGCCCTGCAGCCAGGATGAGAGGATAGAGGGCAGGACAGAGGGGAAGAGGCTGGATCCTTGGCCAGGACAGCTGGGATGGAGGGCAGGACAGGTGGGAGACTGTGGGGTGGGGATTGGCAGCTTGTGGGACTGGGGACCAAAAGGTTGCTAAGATGTCAGGTGCATAGTTAAGTGACAAGTGAAACAGGGGCAGGGGATGGGAAGGAGCAAGCTTGGAACAGGAGAAAATCACAACCGTTTGGAAGAAGGTGATTTGGCAACAACCAGGAGGGGATGATCCCAGGACACAGCTGGGAGGGACAGTGGAGGACAAGTGGGCAGAAGGAAGGAGCAAGATGGGGTGGGGAGAGAGCAGGGATACTGATGGGGATGCTGTAGGGCCAAGACCAAGAGGGACCGTGGAAAGAGAGAGGGAGAGGTGGTGAGGAGGGAAGAGACAGAGCAGGGAGGTGGGAGAAGGGAAGAGAGGGGGAGCCTACTTGGGCAGCTCTTTGTATCCAGGAAATAACAATAGCAAGAACAGCACACACGGCAGAGCTTGAGCCAGCCACACTTCATACATTACTCCATGCTTCTCAAGCTACCTGGCCTCACAGATGTTGCTGTTACCTCCAATTTGCAGAGGAAAAGAGAAAGTCATCAAGCAGGGACCAGGTTTCTGGCCAGGAGGGGGACATGGAGTGTCAGAGTCTGTGTTCCCAGGCTCTGAGCTGTCCTCCTTCCCCCAGGCAGTGGAGCAGGGTTGTGGATGGTTAGGCAGAGGGCCTGGGTGGGGGAGCCTTATTGGCTCTTCAGTTTGGGGAGGAGTCATGGGGTGGGTCGTGCAGTTGCAGCTTCAGGGCCTTTGGTAGCCTGGTGGCTGCTTCTTTCACCTTACGCCTCATCCACAGGGAGATGGGGGATTTTCCTCCACCCACATGGATAGCCCCACTGCCTGACATTTCCTGGGCAGACATAGCTCTCCTGAGTCTCCTAGGGCATTCACAGGGATGAGAGTCCTCTGGGTGTGTGCTCACACAGTGGGGGTGGGAGGAGTGTGTAGGAGTCAGGGTTCCTGGGGACTGCTGACCTGGAGTCCTGCCTCTGGAGCTATGGAGAGGCCATGACTCCCTGGAACTTCAGAGTGACTCGGAGGACCAAGGCTGCTCATGGCCATTACTACCATGGAAACTTTGATGCTGCTGGGCATGCAGGTTGGCAGACTGTAGTGTAGCATGCTGCAGGTACTCCCCAACACCCCTGGAGAGGGCAGTGCTGGGCCTGGAGCCTCAGGTGGGCCAGTCCAGAGTCTGTGTTCATCACAGTGCTCTAATCCAGGTGTCAGAGCCACAGCAGAGCATCTGGCCTGCACACCCTGGACAGCAAGAGGTCCAGGAGGACACTCCAATCCCTATTGAATGGTCAGTCCAGAGCAGACAGATGCAACTTGGTAGGTAAGAATGCTGTGAACTATGTGGGAACTGTAGACCATGTTGAGGGAGCAGCAGGGCACAGTTATACCTTAAGAGGATTTGTGTGTATCACACCTACCCCTCCAAATGATAGGAAGTAGGTGCTGTCATGAGACCCGTTTGATACATAAGGCAATTGACATGCAGAGACGTTAACTAACTGACTTGAGTTTACAAAGCATGTCAGTGGCAGAGCCCGGTTATAACCAGGTACACTGGATTTGGATTTCCATCTTCTCATCGTGACCAAAGATTGATGACAACCAAGTGCACAGAATGATGGGGGTTGACCCCGTGCTGGAATGGGGCACAGGGAGACTGAGCCAGTGTGACTTAGGGCATGTGTCTGCAGTGGAGAAGTGAGTGGTGGCACAGAGACAACGCAGGAGGGGCCACTCTGCCAGACAAGTGCTTCTGTGAGGAAGACACAGCAGCAACAGAGTAGAGGTGTGAATCTGGGAGGAACTTGGACCAATTAAACATAGCGAGAGGGAGAAACAGGAATGTCTGGCTTGTGGGGATTTCCTGTTTTCATGTGGCATGTGGACACAGGTTTGGGAGGACAGTCTTGGTGAAGGAATAGCAGCTAAGTGGTCATATGTGAAAGGCATGAAGGGGCATGGAGAGCCTTTAGAAAGAATGGGCAAAGGTGAGCACAATAAATAGAACCCATCTGATCCTCACCAGTCTTTGTGGCAAAGTGTAGGAACTTGTGGCAAACCGCATTTTGTTCCCAGATGGCACACAGAAGAAGGTGATCAGAGTGCCAGAGAAATGCCCCTACACTGGGGTAGAAGAGAGATTATTCATTTATTTCAGGGTAGGGGCTTGAACCCAGGGCTTTGCACATTCAAGGCAAGTGTTTTACCTCTGTGCTCACCCCCAGCCAAAGAATGTGTATTTAGGGGCAAATGGGTGGGTTGTGTGAGGTCACCAGAGCGGAACAGAGTCAGAAACAAATGGAAATCTGGAGACAGTAGATTCAGTAGGACTGGGTGTCTGGGATGGTGTTTGTAAACCCATTATCCTGGGGAAGGTATTCATGCCATTCCTGGGCTAAGCTCATTGTGATATTTATTCATTTACTCTCCAGTCACCTTAGGCGAATCCCATGATCCCACCACACTGAGTAAGTGAGGCAGACTGAGATGACTATTGTGGTATGAACATGCTGAGAATAAGAGTTGGAACTGGGATTCAAGTCCAAGTGTTAAGGATACTGAAGACTGGGCTTTAACCACCACCTAGGTTTGACTCATACCAACTACAGTTGAAACCATAATACACTCCTTCACCTCCTTCACTATCAGTGCTCTTAGCAATATCACCACAACTGCCTGTCTCCACCATCCTCATCATCCCCATCATCCCCACTATCTCCACCACCATTAATATCATACCACCAATACTGCCTCCATCACCATCACCTTCACCTTCATTAGTAACACCAGCACTGCCACCTTCACTACCATCACCATTCACCACCACTACCACTAGCACCACCACCTTCACCTCCACCATCACTATCACCAACTCCATCCCCATCAGCAACACCAACTTCAATAACCATCATCATCATCTCTACCATCATTTCCTTAATTAATACAATCACCATCATTAGAACCATCTCTGTCATTATCACCATCACATCACTATCACCACCACCAGTAACACCATCACCACCATCATAACCACCACCACCAACAGCAACATCACTACCACCACCACTACCACCACCACCTCCACCATAAAAGAATCAGATCTACCATCATCAGCATCAACAAACACCGTTACCACTCTTTCTGGAACACAGCAACAGCCACCACTTCACAGTGTTTTTATTAGAACCAGATAAGTTATTACATATAAGGTCCTTAGGTAGAGTTTGCGCCCATGCTCATGTTTGTGGCCATGTCCATGCTGAAGTGGTTTCCCTTACCTGCAGTTTCTTCCTCTTTCCTTTCCATTCTCCTAAATTCACCTATTTTGGAATTCTGTTTTTTCCAGAGGAAGGTACATTATGTTAATTTTTGTCAATTTTAGCTCCTAGCATGGGAGCAGCTACCCATCACCAACTTCCACCTCTGGAGCAGACAACCATGCATATCTTCCCAGGGCACCTTGTACAAAACTTGTGGGGACCAGAGTGGACAAGAGGAACCATTTTCTCTATAAATTGTGGATCTGTATTCTGATATGATAACTGCTGCTTTTGATCTTTGAGGTGCAAGCATAGGTGGGCAACCACTGTTTATCCTTCTTCTGACTATTGCAAGAACACAATCTCAGTTGAAGGAACTTCTAGAATATTTAAAGGGCCAAGACCCCTTTCTCCCTTCTTTCACTCTCTCTTTCATTTTTCTCTTTTGCCCCCTTTTGGAGCCAGTCACTTAAATTCTAGGATGTTCAAAAGCAACCACACAAACAGGGAATCTTAGAAAGTCACCACTTATACCCAAGGAAAGTATAGCCTCAAAAAAGGCTGACAAGATCTTAAATTTATACCTTAGGCTGCTCCTTAGCACAGAGATAGTCTACAACAGTAACAGCAAATTGAAAACAGGTGAACCCTGGGGAAGGCAGGGAAAATATGATTTCCAGAATTACTAAGTTATTAGATTCAAGTTTTAACAAAAAAATCACAAGGCATCCAAAGAAAAAGGTAATATACCCATGTATAGGGAAAAAAAGACAAACCAACAGAAACCTTCCCTGAGAAAGACAAGATGGCACAATGCTTGACGTTTTTAAGACAAAATAATTGTGGGAAGAGATAAAGGAAGATGTGGAGAGAGTTTAGAAAATGACATATGAACAAAATGGAATTATCAATGAAGAGATAGAGAAACTAAAGGAAATCAGAGAAATTCTGAAGCTGAAAAGTAAAATAATTGAAATTTTACAATTTATTGGATAGAAGTAAAGGCAGATTTAAGCAGTCAGAGGAAAGAATCAGTCAAACTCAAGATAGGATCATTGAAACTTTTGAGTCTGAAGGACAGAAAGAAAACAGATTGGAGGAAAGTGAAGCCTTGAGGTCCCACGGGACACCATCAAGCAGACAAGCACATGTATGGTAGGAATCCAGGAGGAAGAGAGAAAGAAAGGGTCAGAGGGATTATTTGAAGAACAATGGCTGAAGACTCCCCAAATTTGATAGAAGATATGAATATAAACATCCAAGAAGCTCAGTGAACTCTAACATGAACTCAAAGAGACCCTTGCTGAGGTATCATAGTCAAACAAATCTAAAGACAAAGAGAGACAAAGCATGAGAGAAGTGACTCATCACATACAAGGGAGTCTCAATCAGATCCTCAGCAGATTTCCTATCTGTACCTTAGGAGGACAGAAGGTAGTGGGCTCTACATAGACAAAGCCCTGAAAGAAAAAAATACTGTCAACCAGGAATCCTGTATCCTGAAAAACTACCTGTCCAAAGTATGGGCCAATTTAAGACATTTACAGATAAACAAAACTGAGGGAGCTTGTTACCATTAGATCTGCTGAAGACCTGCTCAGTGGAGTACTGCAGGTCAAATGGAAGGTACTAGACAATAACCCAAGCTGTCTGAAGGAATAAGTCCCTCAGTACATAAATGCATGGAAAGGCAGGATGTGGTATTATTGTAACAGTGTGTCACCCAATTTGTTTTCCACATGACTTAAAAGAAATGCACTTGAGATGCACATGCACTTGGGAAAAAGCATTCCAAGTGTTACTATTACTGTAGCCTTGGCTTGTAAATTCACATTTTATTTTCTACATGATGTAAGAGATTAACAAATTAAAAAAAGTAATGATGGTTTTGTACATACCATGATCAGAGATGTAATTTTGTGACAGTAACTGGAAGAGGGTGAGGACAGAGCTTTAAAGGAGCAGAGTTTTTGTGTGTTATTGAAGTTGAGCTGGTATAAATTCAATTTACAGCGATAAAACTTCAGGATATTAAATTCAATACCCACAGTAATCACAAAGGAAAAAAGAGGCTATACTCAAAAGCAAATGAAATCACTGCAAAAAATATCAACTCAAAGAAGACATTAGTGCATGAATTGAGGGACTTAAAGTTAGAAGACCTACAGAAAACAAATAGCAAATGACATAAATAAATCCTTCTTTATCAGTAATTACTTTATTTATTTATTTATTTTTTTATTGTAAACAAATGGGATACATGTTGTTTCTCTGTTTGTACATGGAGTAAAGGCATACCATTTGTGTAATCATAAATTTACATAGGGTGATGTTGGTTGATTCATTCTGTTATTTTTCCCCTTACCCCACCCCTCCCATCCCTCTTTTCCCTCTATACGGTCCTTCCTTCCCCCATTCTTGCCCCCCTCCCTAACCCTAACTCTAACCCTAGCACTAACCCCTCCCACCCCCCATTATGTGTAATCATCCACTTATTAGTGATATCATTCGTCCTTTGCTTTTTGAGATTGGCTTATCTCACTTAGCATGATATTCTCCAATTTCGTCCATTTGCCTGCAAATGTCATAATTTTATCATTCTTTATGGCTGAGTAATATTCCATTATATATATATGCCACAGTTTCTTTATCCATTCATCAACTGAAGGGCATCTAGGTTGGTTCCACAATCTGGCTATGGTGAATTGAGCAGCAATGAACATTGATGTGGCTATATTTCTGTAGTATACTGATTTTAAGTCCTTTGGGTATAGGCCAAGGAGTGGGATAGCTGGGTCAAATGGTAGTTCCATTCCAAGTTTTCTAAGCAATCTCCATACTGCCTTCCAGAGTGGCTGCACTAATTTGCAACCCCACCAGCAATGTATGAGTGTACCTTTTTCCCCACATCCTCGCCAACACCTGTTGTTGCTTGTATTCTTGATAATCGCCATTCTGATTGGGGTGAGATGGAATCTTAGGGTGGTTTTGATTTGCATTTCTCTTATTACTAGAGATGTTGAACATTTTTCCATATGTTTGTTGATTGTAGGTCTTCTTCTGTGAAGTGTCTGATCATTTCCTTAGCCCATTTGTCGATTGGGTTATTTGCATTCTTGGTGTTGAGTTTTTGGAGTTCCTTATAGATTCTGGAGATTAGTGCTCTATCTGAAGTATGATTGGCAAAGATTTTCTCCCACTCTGTAGGCTCTTTCTTTGCATTGCTGATAGTTTCCTTTGCTGAGAGAAAGCTTTTTAGTTTGAATCTATCCCAGTTGTTGATTCTTGCTTTTATTTCTTGTGCTATGGGAGTCCTGTTGAGGAAGTCTGGTCCTAAGCCGACATGTTGAAGATCTGGACCTACTTTTTCTTCTATAAGATGCAGGTTCTCTGGTCTGATTCCGAGGTCCTTAATCCATTTTGAGTTTAGTTTCATGCACGGTGAGAGATAGGGGTTTAGTTTCACTCTGTTGCATATGGATTTCCAATTTTCCCAGCACCATTTGTTGAAGAGGCTATCTTTTCTCCATTGCATATTTTTGGCCCCTTTGTCTAGTATGAGAAAATTATATTTATTTGGATTTGTGTCCATGTCCTCTATACTGTACCATTGATCTACCTGTCTATTTTGGTACCAATACCATGCCGTTTTTGTTACTATTGCTTTGTAGTACAGTTGAAGTTCTGGTATTGCAATACCCCCTGCTTCATTTTTCCTGCGAAGGATTGCTTTAGCTATTCTGGGTTTCTTATTCCTCCAGATGAATTTCATGATTGCTTGCTCTATTTCTGTAAGGTACATCGTTGGGATTTTAATTGGAATTGCATTGAATCTGTATAGCACTTTTGGTAGTATGGCCATTTTGACAATATTAATTCTGCCTATCCAGGAACATGGGAGATCTTTCCATCTTCTAAGGTGTTCTTTAATTTCTTTCTTTAGTGTTCTGTAGTTCTCATTGTAGAGGTCTTTCACCTCTTTTGTGAGATTGATTCCCAAGTATTTTATTTTTTTCGAGGCTATTGTGAATGGGGTAGATTTCCTAACTTCTCTTTCTGAAGATTCATCACTTATGTATAAAAATGCATTAGATTTATGAGCATTGATCTTATATCCCGCTACTTTACTAAATTCACTTATGAGTTCTAAGAGTTTTCTGGTGGAATTTCCTGGTTCCTCTAAGTATATAATCATATCATCAGCAAATAGGGATAGTTTGAGTTCTTCTTTTCCAATTCGTATCCCTTTAATTTCTTTGGTCTGTCTAATTGCTCTGGCTAGAATTTCAAGGACAATATTGAATAGGAGTGGTGAGAGAGGGCATCCCTGCTTTGTTCCAGATTTTAGGGGGAATGCTTTCAGTTTTTCACCATTAAGAATGATATTAGCCATGGGCTTAGCATAGATGGCCTTTACAATGTTAAGGAACGTTCCCAGTATCCCTATTTTTTCTAGTATTTTGAGCATGAAGGGGTGCTGTATTTTATCAAATGCTTTTTCTGCATCTATTGAAATAATCATGTGATTCTTGACTTTAAGTCTGTTGATATGGTGAATTACATTTATTGATTTCCTGATGTTGAATCAACCTTGCATCCCTGGGATGAAACCCAGTTGATCATGGTGCACTATCTTTTTAATATATATTTGTGTGCGATTTGCTAAAATTTTGTTGAGAATTTTTGCGTCGATGTTCATTAAGGATATTGGTCTGAAATTTTCTTTCCTCGATGTGTCTCTGTCTGGTTTAGGTATCAGGGTGATATTGGCTTCGTAGAATGAGTTTGGGAGGGTTCCCTCCTCTTCTATTTCATGGAATACCTTGAAAAGTATTGGAATGAGCTCTTCTTTAAAGGTTTTGTAGAACTCAGCTGAGAAACCATCAGGTCCTGGACTTTTCTTTGTTGGTAGGTTTTTGATGACTTCTTCTATTTCATTACTTGAAATTCGTCTATTTAAATTGTGTATGTCCTCCTCATTTAGTTTAGGCAATTCATATGTCTCTAGAAACCTGTTGATATCTTTGAAAGTTTCTATTTTGTTGGAGTATAGATTTTCAAAATAGCTTCTGATTATGTTTTGTATTTCAATCGTGTCTGTTGTGATGTTTCCTTGTTCATTCCGAATTTTGGTGATTTGGGTTTTCTCTCATTTTCTCTTTGTTAGTGTGGCTAAAGGTTTATCAATTTTGTTTATTTTTTTGAAGGACCAACTATTTATTTTGTCAATTTTTTGTATTGTTTCTTTTGTTTCAATTTTGTTGATTTCGGCTCTGAGTTTAACTATTTCCTGTCTTCTACTACTTTTGGTGTTGGTCTGTTCTTTTTCTAGGGCTTTGAGCTGTAGTGTTAGGTGGTTTACTTGTTGAGTTTTGCTTCTTTTATTGAATGCTCTCCATGAAATAAATTTTCCTCTAAGTACTGCTTTCATAGTGTCCCAGAGATTTTGATATGATGTTTGTTTGTTCTCATTTACCTCTAAGAATTTTTTAATTTCCTTTCTAATATCTTCTGTTATTCATTCATCATATAATAGCATATTATTTAATCTCCAGGTGTTGTAGTAATTTCTGTTTTTTACTCTTTCATTTATTTCTAATTTCAATCCATTATGATCTGATAAAATACAAGGAAGTGTCTCTATCTTCTTGTATTTGCTAACATTAGCTTTGTGGCATAATATATGGTCTATTTTAGAGAAGGATCCATGTGCTGCTGAGAAGAAAGTGTATTCACTCTTCGTTGGATGGTATATTCTATAAATGTCTGTTAAGTCTAAATTATTGATTGTGTTATTGAGATCTATGGTTTCTTTGTTCAATTTTTGTTTGGAAGATCTGTTTAGTGGTGAGAGAGGCGTGTTAAAATCACCTAGTATTATTGTGTTGTAGTCTATTTGGTTTCTGAGATTGAGAAGGATTTGTTTGACATACATGGGTGAGCCACTGTTGGGGGCATGATATTTATGATTGTTATGTCTTGCTGATTTATGCTTCCCTTAAGCAGTATGAAATGTCCTTCTTTATCCCTTCTGACTAACTTTGGCTTGAAGTCCACTTTATCTGAAATGACGATGGATACCCCAGCTTTTTGCTGGGTCCATGTGCATGGTAAGTTTTTTCCCATCCTTTCACCTTTAGTCTTTGGGTATCTTTCTATGAGATGAGTCTCTTGCAGGCAACGTACTGTTGGATCTTTCTTTTTAATCCAATCTGCCAGTCTATGTCTTTTGATTGATGAATTCAGGCCATTAATATTCAGGGTTATTATTGAGATATGATTTGTATTCCCGGTCATTTGACTCATTTTATTCATTTATTTGTTTATTTTTGACACGACTTGGTTCCTCTTTATTTGAGAGTTCTTTTAGGATATCTCCTCCCTTTGCTGATTTGCTTCTTTGTTTTTCATCTCTTCTTCATGGAATATTTTGCTGAGAATGTTCTGTAATGCTGGCTTTCTTTTTGTATATTCTTTTAGCTTTTGTTTATCATGGAAGGATCTTATTTCGTCGTCAAATCTGAAGGTAAGTTTTGCTGGGTATAAGATTCTTGGTTGGCATCCATTTTCTTTCAGGGCTTGAAAAATGTTATTCTAGGCCCTTCTAGCTTTTAGGGTCTGGATTGAAAAATCTGCTGATATATGTATTGGTTTCCCCCTGAATGTAATTTGGTTCTTTTCTCTCACAGCCTTTAAGATTCTGTCTTTATTTTGTATGTTAGGTATTTTCATTATAATGTGCCTTGGTGTGGGTCTGTTGTAATTTTGTGTATTTGGAGTCCTATAAACCTCTTGAACTTGATTTTCCATTTCATTCTTCAGATTTGGGAAATTTTCTGAAATTATCTCATTGAATAGGTTGTTCATTCCTTTGGTTTGTTTCTCTAAGCTTTCCTCAGTCCCAATCATTCTCAAATTTGGCCTTTTCATGATATCCCATAGTTCTTGGAGATTCTGTTCATGATTTCTTACCATCTTCTCTGTTTGTTCGACTTTGTTTTCGAGGTTAAATATTTTGTCTTCAATATCTGAGGTTCTGTCTTCCAGGTGTTCTATCCTATTGGTTGTGCTTTCTATGGAGTTCTTAATTTGGTTTATTGTTTCCTTCATTTCAAGGATTTCTGTTTGGTTTTTTTTCAATATCTCTAACTCTTTATTGAAACGGTCTTTTGCTTCCTGTATTTGCTCTGTTAACTGTCGATTGGTGCGATCATTCAATGCCTGCATTTGCTCTTTCATTTCATCGTTTGCTTCCCTTATCTTGTTAATTATGTACATTCTGAACTCCCTTTCTGACATTTCTTCTGCCATGCTGTCATTGGATTTTATTGATCTAACATCCAGATTTGTTTGAGGCATTTTCTTCCCTTGTTTTCTCATGTCGTTCAGGTATCAGTGGACTGCTGAGATGTTGCAGATTTCCTCTATTGACTTATAATGTCCCTGAAGATTGCTAGTGTATCCCCTCTTATCCTTCAGTAGCCTGAAGTCTTAGAAGAAGTTGATACTGCGGTGCTCCACAAGGAAGCTGCCTCTCTAGGGGTGGTGGTCTTTAGGTGGGGTATATTCCCTGCTAGTGGGCAGAGGTGCCTCTACTTGTTGACCAATGGTCATCCAAAGGGGAACTAGGCTGCGGGCTGAGGCAGGGCCTGTTTGTGTCTGTGTCTCTGGTTTTCCCGTCCTTGTGGGAAAACCTCACATGGCGGGGAAGACTCACCCGATGGGGAGGTCTCGCTGGTCAGTTCCCCTCCTAGAGGTTCCCCTCAGTCCACAACTACCGCCTGGGCAGGGCAGCCTTCCCAGGCAATGTTCCCAGAGGCCCGGACCTACCTCCTGGGCCTGGGAGCCTTGCCCTCCATAGACGAGTCTCCTTAGGTAGCCCCTCCTCAGAGAAGCTGCCCGCAGTCCTGGAACCTTTGCTCCGCCCCTCAGCTTGTCTCTGTGTAGCTCTTTCAACAAAAGGTGCCTAGGTCCCCGGACCGGACCATGCTTTGCACCTGATCGCCTGGCTATGCGACCCATCCTCTGAGCAGTCACTTGAAGCCTCGTACATATGCTCCAAGCCCCAGTGACCCGCCGCTCGCCTCTTCCTCC
Organism: Sciurus carolinensis; assembly: GCF_902686445.1. NCBI lineage: Eukaryota > Metazoa > Chordata > Mammalia > Rodentia > Sciuridae > Sciurus > Sciurus carolinensis. Next base: position 54,024,484 of record NC_062215.1, on the reverse strand, counting down.
AGGCAGCCAACCGGTGTTCTGTGTGGGCGCTTGGAAACCAAGCAACTCACTGCGCACCTCCACCTCCTCAGGACAGCCCCCCCGTTGTTCAGGCGGTTGCTGAGTCCAAATAGCTCGCCGCCCAGTTCTCCCCCCGGCAGATTGCTCCAAAACCAAGCGCTGTGCTGCGCGGACTCTTCTGCAAAGTTCCCCGCTGTCCGTGTTTACCGCTCCAGTGTGGGGAGGGATGTCTCGCAGAGCCACTCTACTTCACAAAGTTTCCTGCATCCCGGGGCTACCGCCCCATCTGGGACGCCTCCCCAATGGGAGAAACTCACCCGGCGGCTTTGAGTTGGTCCCAAGTCACTCACTATCTCCTCTTTTGAATCTTGAGTACTGGAGCAACATGAAATGCAGCCGCCCTCTAGTCCGCCATCTTGAAACTCCCAGTAATTACTATAAATGTAAATGAATTAAACTTTCCAATCCAAACATGGGGATTGGCAGAATGGAAAACAATATATCCCCCCGATCCAATTATATGCTCTTTGCAGGAGACTTACTTTATTTTTATTAAGTATTTTTTTAAAATTTTTATTATTATTGTATACAAATGGGATACATGTTGTTTCTCTATTTGTACATGGAGTCAAGGCATACCATTTGTGTAATCATACATTTACATAGGGCAATGATGTTTGATTCATTGTTTTTTTTTCCCTTCCCCCCAACCCCTCCCACCCCTCTTTTCCCTCTATACAGTCCTTCTTTCCTCCATTCTTACCACACTCCTTATCCCTAACCCTAAACCTAACCCTAAACCTAATGCTAACCCCTCCCACCCCCCATTATATGTCCTCATCCGCTTATCAGCGAGATCATTCGTCCTTTAGTTTTTTGAGATTGGCTTATCTCACTTAGCATCATATTCTCCAATTTCATCCATTTGCCTGCAAATGCCATAATTTTATCATTCTTCATTGTGGAGCAATATTCCATTGTATATATATGCCACAGTTTCTTTATCCATTCATCAACTGAAGGGCATCTAGGTTGGTTCCACAATCTGGCTATGGTGAATTGAGCAGCAATGAACATGGATGTGGCTGTGTCTCTGTAGTATGCTGATTTTAAGTCCTTTGGGTATAGGCCAAGGAGTGGGATAGCTGGGTCAAATGGTGTTTCCATTCCAAGCTTTCTGAGGAATCTCCATACTGCTTTCCAGAGTGGCTGCACTAATTTGCAACCCCACCAGCAATGTATGAGTATTCCTTTTTCACCACATCCTCGCCAACACCTATTGTTGCTTGTGTTCTTGATAATCGCCATTCTAATTGGGGTGAGATGAAATCTTAGGGTAGTTTTGATTTGCATTTCCCTTATTACTAGGGATGTTGAACATTTTTTCATATATCTGTTGATTGCTTGTACATCTTCTTCTGTGAAGTGTGTGTTCATTTCCTTAGCCCATTTGTTGATTGGATCATTTGTATTCTTGGTGTAGAGTTTTTTGAGTTCTTTATAGATTCTGGAAATTAGTGCTCTATCTGAAGTATGGTTGGCAAAGATTTTCTCCCACTCTGTAGGCTCTCTCTTCACATTACTGAGAGTTTCCTTTGCTGAGAGAAAGCTTTTTAGTTTGAATCTATCCCAGTTGTTGATTCTTGCTTTTATTTCTTGTGCTATGGGAGTCCTGTTAAGGAAGTCTGATCCTAAGCCAACAAGTTGAAGATTTGGACCTACTTTTTCTTCTATAAGATGCAAGGTCTCTGGTCTGATTCCGAGGTCCTTGATCCATTTTGAGTTGAGTTTTGTGTAGGGTGAGAGATAGGGGTTTAATTTCATTCAGTTGCATATGGTTTTCCAGTTTTCCCAGCACCATTTGTTGAATAGGCTATCTTTTCTCCATTGCTTATTTTTGGACCCTTTGTCTAGTATGAGAAAATTGTATTTATTTGGGTTTGTGTCCATGTCCTCTATACTGTACCATTGATCTACCTGTGTATTTTGGTACCAATACCATGCTGTTTTTGTTACTATTGCTTTGTAGTAGAGTTGAAGATCTGGTATTGAAATACCCCGTGCTTCGCTCTTGCTACTGAGGATTGCTTTAGCTATTCTAGGTTTTTTATTCTTCCAGATGAATTTCATAATTGCTTGTTGTATTTCTGCAAGGTACATCATTGGGATTTTAATTGGAATTGCATTGAATCTGTATAGCACTTTAGGTCGTATGGCCATTTTGACAATATTAATTCTGCCTATCCAGGAACATGGGAGATCTTTCCATCTTCTAAGGTTTTCTTTAATTTCTTTCTTTAGTGTTCTGTAGTTGTCATTGTAGAGGTCTTTCACCTCTTTTGTGAGATTGATTCCCAAGTATTTTATTTTTCTCGGGCTATTGTGAATGGGGTAGTTTTCCTAATATCTCTTTCTGAAGATTCATCACTTATGTATAAAAATGCATTGGATTTATGAGCATTGATCTTGTAACCTGCTACTTTACTGAATTCACTTATGAGTTCTAAAAGTTTTCTGGTGGAATTTCCAGGTTCCTCTAAATATATAATCATGTCATCAGCGAACAGGGATAGTTTGAGTTCTTCTTTTCCAATTCGTATCCCTTTAATTTCTTTGGTTTGTCTAATTGCTCTGGCTAGAGTCTCAAGGACGATGTTGAATAGAAGTGGTGAAAGAGAACATCCCTGCCTTGTTCCAGATTTTAGGGGGAACACTTTCAGTTTTTCACCATTTAGAATGATATTGGCCATGGGCTTAGTGTAGATGGCCTTTATAATGTTAAGGAATGTTCCCACTACCCCAATTTTTTCTAGTGTTTTGAGCATGAAGGGATGCTGTATTTTATCAAATGCTTTTTCTGCATCTATCGAAATAATCATGTGATTCTTAACTTTAAGTCTGTTGATATGGTGAATGACATTTATTGATTTCCTGATGTTGAACCAACCTTGCATCCCTGGGATAAAACCCACTTGATAGTGGTGCACTATCTTTTTAATATATTTTTGTATGCGAATTGCTAAAATTTTGTTGAGAATTTTTGCGTCGATGTTCATTAAGGGATATTGGTCTGAAATTTTCTTTCCTTGATGTGTCTCTGTCTGTTTTAGGTATCAGGGTGATATTGGCTTCATAGAACGAGTTTGGGAGGGTTCCCTCCTCTTCTATTTCATGGAATACTTTGAGGAGTATTGGAATGAGCTCTTCTTTAAAGGTTTTGTAGAACTCGGCTGAGAGCCCATCTGGTCCCAGACTTTTCTTTGTTGGTAGGCTTTTGATAACCTCTTCTATTTAATTGCTTCAAATTGGTTTATTTAAGTTGTGTATGTCCTCCTCGTTCAGTTTAGGTAATTCATATGTCTCTAGAAATTTGTTGATGTCTTCGAGGTTTTCTGTTTTGTTGGAGTATAGATTTTCAAAATAGCTTCTAATTATGTTTTGTATTTCACTTGTGTCTGTTGTGATGTTTCCTTGTTCATTCCGAATTTTAGTAATTTGTGTTTTCTCCCTCTTTCTCTTTGTTAGTGTGGCTAAGGGTTTATCAATTTTGTTTATTTTTTCAAAGAACCAACTGTTTATTTTGTTAATTTTTCCAATTGTTTCTTTTGTTTCAATTTCGTTGATTTTGACTCTGATTTTAACTATTTCCTGTCTTCTACTACTTTTGGTATTGGTCTGCTCTTCTTTTTCTAGGGCTTTGAGCTGTAGTGTTAAGTGGTTTACTTGTTGATTTCTACTTTTTTTTTTGAATGCACCCCATGAAATAAATCTTCCTCTAAGTACTGCTTTCATAGTGTCCCAGAGATTTTGATATGGTGTGTCTTTCTTCTTGTTTACTTCTAAGAATTTTTTAATTTCCCTCCTGATGTCTTCTGTTATCCATTCATCATATAATAGTGTATTATTTAATCTCCAGGTACTGGAGAAGTTTCTGTTTTTTATTGTGTCATTTATTTCTAATTTCAATCCATTATGATCTGATAGAGTACAAGGTAGTATCTCTACCTTCTTGTATTTGCTAACAGTAGCTTTGTGGCATAAAATATGGTCTATTTTAGAGAAGGATCCATGTGCTGCTGAGAAGAAAGTGTATTCACTCTTCGTTGGATGGTATATTCTATAAATGTCTGTTAAGTCTAAATTGTTGATTGTGTTATTGAGATCTATGGTTTCTTTGTTCAATTTTTGTTTGGACGATCTATCCAGTGGTGAGAGAGGTGTGTTAAAATCACCTAGTATTATTGTGTTGTTGTCTATTTGATTTCTGGAATTGAGAAGGATTTGTTTGACGTACGTGGATGAGCCAATGTTCGGGGCATAGATATTTATGATTGTTATGTCTTGCCGATTTATGTTTCCTTTAAGCAGCATGTAATGTCCTTCTTTATCCCTTCTGACTAGTTTTGGCTTGAAGTCCACATTATCTGAAATGAGGATGGATACTCCAGCTTTTTTGCTGTGTCCGTGTGCATGGTATGTTTTTTCCCATCCTTTCACCTTTAGTCTATGGGTATCTCTTTCTATGAGATGAGTCTCTTGCAGGCAGCATATTGTTGGATTTTTCTTTTTAATCCAATCTGCCAGTCTATGTCTTTTGATTGATGAGTTCAGGCCATTAACATTCAGGGTTATTATTGTGATATGATTTGTATTCCCAGTCATTTGACTCATATTTTTTTTTTTTTGATATGATTTGGTTTCTCCTTTATTTGGCTATTCCATTAGGCTAGCACCTCCTGTTGCTGATTTGCATTGTTGTTTTTCATCTCTTCCTCATGGAATATTTTGTTGAGAATGTTCTGTAATGCTGGCTTTCTTTTTGTAAATTCCTTTAGCTTTTGTTTATCATGGAAGGATCTTATTTCATCGTCAAATTTGAAGGTAAGTTTTGCTGGGTATAAGATTCTTGGTTGGCATCCATTTTCTTTCAGGGCTTGGTAAATGTTGTTCCAGGCCCTTCTAGCTTTTAGGGTCTGGATTGAAAAATCTGCTGATATTCTTATTGGTTTCCCTCTGAATGTAATTTGATTCTTTTCTCTCGCGGCCTTTAAAATTCTGTCTTTATTTTGTATGTTAGGTATTTTCATAATAATGTGCCTTGGTGTGGGTCTGTTGTAATTTTGTATATTTGGAGTTCTATAAGCCTCATTGTACTTGGTTTTCCATTTCATTCTTCAGATTTGGGAAATTTTCTGATGTTATTTCATTGAATGGATTGTTCATTCCTTTGGTTTGTTTCTCTAAGCCTTCCTCAATCCCAATAATTCTTAAATTTGGTCTTTTCATGATATCCCATAATTCTTGTAGATTCTGTTCATGATTTCTTACCATCTTCTCTGTTTGGCCAACTTTGTTTTCAAGATTAAATAATTTTCTTGAATGTCTGAGGGTCTGTCTTCCAGGTGTTCTATCCTATTGGTTATGCTTTCTATGGAGTTTTTAACTTGGTTTATTGTTTCCTTCATTTCAAGTATTTCAGTTTTTTTTTTTTCAGTATCTGTAACTCTTTATTGAAATGATTTCTTGCTTCCCGTATTTGGTCTTTTAACTGTTGATTGGTGTGATCATTTATTGCCTGCATTTGCTCTTTCATCTCCTCCTTCAATGCCTGCATTTGCTCTTTCATCTCCTCATTTGCTTCCCTGATCGTTTTAATTATGTACATTCTGAACTCCCTTTCTGACATTTCTTCTGATGTGCTGTCATTGGGTTTTATTGATATAGTATCTAGGTTTGTTTGGGACATTTTCTTCCCTTGTTTTCTCATATTGGTCAGATGTCAGTGGGAATCTGAGATATTGCAGATTTCCTCTATTGGCTTATAGTGTCCCGGTAGATTTCCAGTGTATCACCTCCCAGCCTTCAGTAGCCTGAAGTCTTGGAGGAACTTGATAATGCAGTGCTTCCGAAGAAAGCTGCCCCTAGCCCCCTACTGGTTCCAGGGTTTGGAGCTGGCTCTGTGCGGAAAGGCTCTCACTTGGGGCCTGCACCGTGCAGCTGGCCGTGTGGGGGGAGCCCAGCGCCGGAGTGTGGAAGGCTACCTGGGGAAGACTCTAGCTGCCCTGCTGTGCTCTGATAAGCCACCCCTATCTCTGCCTGCCGCCCAGGCCAAGTTTCGCCCAGTGGGGGAGACTCACCCCGTGACTCTATTTTTGTCCAAGTCTCTCAATGCCTCCCCTTCTTGAGTCCTGGGTTCTGGAGCGACTGGAGATGCAGTCACCCTCTAGGCCGCCATCTTGGATCGCCCCATGGAAAGAGCCTGCGGCCAGAGTGGGCAGAGACGCCTGGAGAAGTCTCTGGCTGCCCTGCCCTGATCCCAGAGGCTGCTTGCGGATCGAAGCTCTCTGTTGGCTCGTGGACTTGTGGCTGGCTCTATGTAGAAAGGCTCTCACTGGGCGGTCTGTTCCGAGAAGCTAGCCTTGAAAGGCGCCTCCCACCGCAGGGGGCCGGGCTGCTTGTGTAAGTCTCTGGCTGCCCTGTCCTGGTCCCTGAAGCCGCTTGCGGGCCGGAGTATGCTGCGCTGGCTCTGAGACTTGGAACTTGTTCTGATCAGAAAGGCTCTCACTAGGGGGCCTGCTCCGAGAACCTGGAGAAGCTGGAGTGCGCAGGGCTGCCTGTGGAAGACTCTAGCTGCCCTGCCCTGCTCCGATAAGCCACCTCTAACTGGGCCTGCCACCCAGGCCGAGGTTTACCCAGTGGGCAGACTTACCCGTGGCTTTATTTTGGTCCGAGTCTCTCAATGCCTCCCCTTCTTAACTCCTGGGTTCTGGAGCGACTGGGGATGCAGTCCCCCTCTAGTCCGCCATCTTGGATCGCCCCGTGGAAAGAGCTTTATTATGTATTTATTTATTTTTATTTGCCAGGATGGGGCTCAAACCAGGGCCAGGTGCATGCCAAGTATGTGCTCTACCTGTGTGCCACATCTCCAGTCTTAGACTCACTTTAGATCCAGAGACACAAACAGGTAGAAAGCAAAGGGATAGAAAAAAATCCAGTAAGCAGTGACCCACAGGGAATAGGTGTGCCTATACTAATAGGAGACACAATGGACCTCAGATCAAAAAAGGTTAGTTATCTCATACTAGACAAAGGTGCCAGAAACAATTACTGGAGGAAAGATAACCTATTCAATAATGGTGTTGGGAATATTGGAAATCCACATGTAACAAAATGAAATAAAACCCCTATCTCTCACCCTGCATGAAACTCAAAGTGGATCAAAGACCTGGGCACTAGACCAGAGACCCTGGGCCTAATAGAAGAAAAAGTAGGCCCAAATCTTCAGCATGAAGGCTTAGGATCTGACTTCCTTAGAAAGATTCCTAAAGCAGAAGAAGTAAAATCAAGAATCAATAAATGGGATGGATTCAAACTTAAAAGCTTCTTCTCAGGAAAGGAAACAATTGATAACATGAAGAGAGAGCCTCCAGAATGGGAGAAAATCTTTACCACATGCACCTCAGATGTGCATTAATCCCCAGGATATATAAAGAATTCAAAAAACTTAACACCAAAAAAAAAAACCCAAATAACCCAATCAATATATGGGACAAGGAATTGTACAGACACTTCACAGAAGAAGAAATACAATTGATCAACAAATATAAGAAAAAAATGTTAAACATCTCTAGCAATTAGAGAAATTCAAATAAAAACTACTCTAAGATTTCATCTCACTCCAGTCAGCATGGCAATTTTAAAAGAATATAAGAAACAATAATGTTGATAAAGATGTTGGGAAAAAGCTACACTCATACATTGCTGGTGGAAACGCAAATTGGTGCAACCATTATGGAAAGCAGCACGCAGATTCTTCAGAAAACTTGGAATGGAACCACCATTTAACCCAGCTATCCTACTCCTTGGTTTATACCCAAAGGACTTAAAATCAGCACACTACAGTGATGCAGTCACATTAATATTTATAGTAGCTCAATTCACAATAGCCAAACTATAGAACCAATCTAGCTGCCCTTCAACAGATGAATGGATAAAAAAATGTGAGATATATATATATCTTTATTGAATATATATATATATATATATTCAATATATATATATAAATATTATATATATATATATATTCAATAAAGGTGCTGGAAATATTGGAAAGCCACATGTAACAAAATGAAATTAAACCCCTATCTATGTGCGTATACACACACACGCATACATATTTATATACATGCAAAGAAATATTACTCAGTCTTAAAGAAGAATGAATGATGATGGCATTTGCCAGTAAATGGATAGAGCTGGAGAATATCATGCTAAGCAAAATAAGCCAATCCCACAAAACCAAAATCAGAATGTTTTCTCTGATTTGTGGATGCTAATTCACAAAGGGGCAGGGAGACCAGGGAAGAATACAGCTACTTTAGATGAGGTAGAGGAAATTGAAAGGATGCTAGGGAATAGGAAAGATAGTAGACTAAATCAGACATCATTACTCTATGTACATATGTAACTATTCAACAGGTGGGATTCTATATCACATATAACCAGAAGAATTAGAAATTATACTCATTGTATATGATGTATCAAAGTGCATTCTACTGTTATGTTTTATTAATTAAAACAAATACAAACCTTTGGGAAAATATTACTTGGGACAAAGAAGGACAGTGTATACCAATAAAGCTTCAGTCAGCTAGAAGTCATGTATAAACATTTACATGTATGAAAATACATGTGAAAAGGGACAAAATTCTGACCCATAGCACAACATGGAAGAACCATGAGGAAACTGCACTAAATGAGACCAGTCAGGAATTCCACTCCTCTGAGATCCTTAGGAGCCACATCCATGGGGACAGACAGTGGGTGGTGAGTGCTAGGGCCAGAGGCAGGGAGGGTTTAGTGTTAGTGGGATGGAGCTTCAGTCTGGGAAGGTGAGGAGGTCCTGAGGATGGGCTGCTTTATGCCACCAATGGTACACTCAAGAGTGACCAAGATGGTAAATGAGATGGGACATACATTCTACCACAGTAACCAAGTCCTATTAAAAACAATAAAACTGGAAAGTGGGCCCTGAAAAGAGTCTCCATTTGGGATCAGAGGTAAACTAAGCCTGCTGCCTGGACATTTGCTGCCCAAGCTCTCACAGGTGGCACTTTCGGCCTCTGCCACAGAGGTCCCCTGTCTCAGGAATGCAGCCTTCCTAGGACCAGAGGATAGAGCAGGCAACAAGGATTTTTCACACAGGGTAGCCATGTCTTGCTCCTCTATCACCTCTTCCTGAATATGGAGGAAAAGTTTGTCCTGGGCTGATCCCTGGGGAATTCTCCTACTATCTTTATCCTATAACTCATGTGATAGGACCCTACCTTCTTGGAACTGGGCTTATTTTGTATTTTCTATCCAAAGAAATGTACGTGATTACCCTGGAGACCTTCTCTACTATATCAATATATGGTTACTTGTCTACATAATTAAAAAATATGGTGCCTCATTGATAATCTCAATGAGTAATAAATTGCCCATATAGAAGAGATTTTAAAGCAGGCTTCTATCAAACAAATCCAGGATACAATTGAGTTGGAGAAGTCACAGCAGGTGCTGGTTCAGAAGTGCCACTATCTTTTTGATGTCCAAAGGAATAACACTGCTATGGCCTTGGAAGTTACTTACCAGAAATGGCTACATAAAGTATATAAGGAGGTAAAGAATTGCCTGGATTATCATATCTCTGTGCAGAATATGATGCAATGAAAGGAACAAGAGCACATGATAAACTGGGTGGAGAAGCATGTGGTACGGAGCATGTCTGCACAGCAGGAAAAGGGGAAGATGGCCAAGTGCATTGCAGATCTCAAGGTGCTCACAAGGAAGGCTCCAATGCAGCCAGTTACAAAAATGTATCCATCCCAGTTGAGACAGCTATACACAGTTGACTGAGTAAATGAAAATAAGTCTATGTGACAAATTCTTTCTGTATGACTGTCTACTGAAATTACAGTTTGCCTTTCCTAAAAAAGAGAAGTTCAAGTTTCTTTCAGTGAGAAAGCTAAATCTGTTGGCCAGTCAGATATTTCTCATCATTATTTTGCATTTTGAGTTGATATTTGATCATTTTTGAAAAAGCAGTTTGCTTTTATTAAAACATATTGCCTGCTGAAAGATTACTATTACTATGTAAATTTATGATTAATCCCATCATCTTCCAAAATAATTAAAAAAGAAAAAAAAAACACACCTACCCACCTTCTCCCAGTGCTGCCCCTGGATGAAGCCTCCCTGGAGTGCTCCAGGCCACAGTGACTTGGATCCCAGAGACCGAGGTGCCAGGTGGGATGGTCAGCTGTCACTTCTTGTGTGTGTGGAGTGGCAGGGACTCACTGACTGGGGGAGATGTAGACCCAATGGGTGACTGCCATGGAGTTCAGCATTGCCAGTGGGAGTGCAGGCCTGCCAGATGAGGGAGGGCCAGGGAGCACCCATGGTAGGAAATGGGAAGGGCTCTCTGGGATTAGTGACCCCTTCATGGACAGAGCTCAGACCACTTTGAGGAGTCCGCTGCCTCTGTGCTCTGACCCTGCTCCTGTCATTGGGGTCATGAGCCGCCTCCCCTGCAGAACTTCTAGGCTAGTTCTGTTTCTCTGGGTCCACTTTGGAAGCAGGACTGTAATGACCTAGTCTCCTGTGGCCACTGTAACAAACAACAAAATAATGGCTTGAAGCAATATAGATGTATTTATCATCTGTTACTTCAGGGGTCAGAAGCTTGAAATGGGTCTTCCTGGCTGAAAGCAAGGTGTGGCTGGTGGTGTTCCTCCCACAGACTGAAGGACAGCTCTGCCCCTGATCCTTCCAGCTTCCAAGGGCAGTTCTGGTGTGACCCCCTCTCTGCTTCTGTTCCCACCTCCCTGTCTCTGCCCCCTGGTCTCCTGCTTCATTCTGTGCATATCTGTGATGACATCAGGACACCTGGGCAAACCAGAATCACCTCCCCACATCCAGATCCTTAGCTTCATCCCATCTTCAACGTCCCCTTGCAGTGTGAGGTGATGTGGGTGCAGGTCCCCAGGGTTACAACTAGGATGTCTCTGGGGCAATTTTCTACTTACAGAACTATTAGCTGCCTGTCATACTGTTCAGGTTACCTAGGGGATGATGCTTAGTTAGATCACATACAATGGATGGGTCACTTGTGATGAGTACAGGTATTGTCTTGACTCCCTTACAGGAATGTGCTGTTCCTCTTGGCTGACCCCTGGCCTTTCTCACTAGCCCATCAAAATGACACAGACGGGGTGAATGGAGCTCTCTGCCTGAGAAGTCAGTGGCGTTAGTGCTCCTTCTGGGATACTGGGAGGACTCAAGGAGATGGAAGTGGTGTTGGAAGCATGTCTTCCCACTCCTGTCACTGTGGAGCCTGGCTGCTGGCCAAGGTCTAGACTTGATAATGTGGGACACTCCCAGGCTGCTCCCAAGAGTCTTGACCAGTCCATCAGGCTGTGTGGGATATGGGCTCTGAGGGCACCAGTGTACTTATGGCAGCTAGGTCCCCAGGAGAGTGGTGACTGTCCCCACATATAGCAGCAGAAACGAGGCCACAACATCAAGGAAAGCTGTCTCCTCACAGTTTGGAAGATGCAGTCCCCTATGTGGACAGCAGCCCTCACACCAGGTGTGACCTACCTGGCCACATCCCCCCTCAGGTACTCAGTTTCCTTTTCTATGAAATGGGACCATTATTCATACCAGGAATCTTGGTAGTAGGAAAGAAAGACCAAATTCCCACACTTTGCACCCAGAATATTTACTTTTCTGACAGAGCCAGAACCCTGTCAGTCCACACATGGCTGGTGGAGACTAAAACCCTTCCAGAGACCCTTGACCTCCCAGCCAATGCCTGCCCCTCACCCCTATTTTCCCTTCTGGTTGTGGAGGTGATGTGTTCCTGGAGTCATCTACCCCTCACTGGCCAGGGGAAGTAGCTCTGATGGAGCTGGAGGAGCTGAGGACCACCCGCCCTGCCCATCTCTTGCCTGCTTCATGTGGGCAGGTTCTGGCTCACATAGCACCTTGGCTTCTGGATCCATGGGGCACTTGGTGAGGTGACAGTACCCAGGGACAAGGAGTCCTGAGTATACATGGTGGCAATGAGAGGGAACCCTGGAAGCATGGAGGAGAACCTGCAAGAGTCCAGATAAGCACTTCCTCCCGGCACATGTGACACCAAGCAAAATGCAGCTCAGGTCCCAGTCCAGGCTTAAGAGCTGAGGCAGGACCCAGGAGTGTAGAGCTGCCCAAGGTCACGTGGAGCAACAGCTGTGCTGTTCAATTCATTCCTGGAGCTCCTACACCTTAGTCAGGGTTGTCCTGGAGAGGGTGGTTGGGCTCAAGTGATTGCCTCCATGATCAATAGCAAGCAAGCAGCCTCTGGACATCTGGGATCCTGAGGTGGAAGGGATCTGACCAGTAGTAGTAAGCAGTGTGGAATTCCCCAAGGTCAAGGCCCTTGGATTTGAGTCCATGGCTCAGGGCTACTTGCAGCCTGTGGAATCCAGTCTCTGCTGGTGGTGGGCAGAGGGTATGTGTCCAGCTGAGTTCCCCTGGGCATGTAGTCATGCCCCTACCATCAAGAGGGTCCTGCCCTAGTGCTGCACTCCCTTGCTTTCTGAGAGACACTCACTGCATTTTTCTCTCCAATGTTTCCGCACCTTTGAAATTCAGATTGTACACACTGCTGTGTCCTCTTCATTCTTGATAGGACACAAATAAGTCCCCCTATAGCCCATGGTGTGGTGAGGCAAAGAAGTTGATGTCATCTCTGTGTGACAACTCTCACCCCTTCTTGGCCCTTATTAGTCACATTAGGCACCTACCATGTCCTCTGTGGGGAGGCTGTGGCCAGCCTGTTCCACAGAGCACCTAATGCCTGTGCATCACACCTACACCCCAGCATGCAAAAAATAGCAGCCCCTGTATCATGGGTTGAATTGTGTCCCCCAATTTCATATATTGAGACCCTGACCCCCAGTCCCTCAGAGTGTGGCTATCTGGAGATGGGGTCTTTCAAGAAGTGACACAGGTTGTGAGGTCACTAAAATGACCCTGATGAATCCTCCTAGTGTCTTTGTGAGAAAAGGACATCAGGACACAGACACACAGAGGGACAGCCATGGGAGGACACAGATTGAAGACGGCAAGGAGAGACCTCAGAGAATCCAGCCCTGCCTGCACCTGGACCTTGGTCTCCAGCATCCAGAACTGGAAGATGCTCTTTCATGGTTCTGGCCTCATTCTTCAGTGTTTGCTATGGCAGAGCAGAAAATGCTGCTGGTGAGGGTCCCCAGCAAGAGGCAGAGCAGCATGGCTGGTCTGGGCTGTGGAGGGAGAGGGCAAGGAGGGTTGTGCCAGGAATAGTGAAGTGGGGAAGTGGGGTCTAGAGGCAGGCAGAGGCCTGGGCCAGGCAGGTGAATGCCAGGAGTATTCATCATCTGACCACAGCCCCATGTGGACACATTATGATCGCCCACCGCCCGCAGGCAGTGGGCAATCACAACGCGTACGCTTTTCTTCATCACAGGAACCAAAAAAGGGCTTTATTCCGCAAGTCTCAGACTTATATTGAGAACATCAGCCTATCAGAGAGTAGACTACCAAGAAAGTCAGCCTATCAAGGAACAGTCTCCAGGCAGATACCAGGATTGCCTCATGTACAACAGCCAACCAGAGTTACTTCCTAAAACTTGTTTACGAGTGCAGCTATGTCTGGCAAGCTGCCAGGCGCCATCTTAGAGATCAGGCCACGGTGTGGCTCTGGGGCCCTCAGAGCCCACCCCTGACACACATGTCAGTGCCTAGAAGTGAGCGAGGACTGACACCCCACCTACCACAGGGCAGGCTCTGGAAGATCCTTGTTTCTAATCTAGGGACTGAAATTGGCTGGCAAATGTTCAGGCAAATGCTGTGACTGTTCTGGCCCTGTCTTCAACCTACAAAATGGGAACAACAGTGCTGCCTTCTTCCATATACCTAGAAAAGTCAGCTGGCCTCATGCAGGCCAGACACCTGCTCTGTATACCTGTCCACCCACCTGCCTGGACCAAGGATGAGATGCCTGCTTTGGTTGCTGCCTCTGTGCCTGCTGGCATGACCAGGTAAGCATGTGGGTGCCCTGCCTTATGTCCCCAGGGCTCTTAGGACCCTGGCTACTAACCTGAGGATCTAGGCTGACCTAGGTGGGCAGTCGCCCAGAATGATGTACCCCACTGCCCAGAGGAGGGGCCAGGATGCAGGGCAAGACTTGTTCAGAGCCTCAATTTCTTGCCCTGGAGAGAGGGCACACTTCTGTGACTTGTGGTGGGCTCCCAGAACCAGCAGTGGGCTGCCGTCGTGGGCAGGTATGTAGATGGGCCAGGATGAGGTGGAGGTTGGAAGGTTGGTGCTTTCCAAACAGCATGGTCCATGCTTGTGGGGGCAATGGCTGTGGAGTGGGAGGCCTGGGTCCCTGAACCAAGGCACGTCTCCCCCAGTCCAGGGCCTGAGGTGTCATGAATGTTTGGCATCAAGGAATTGCTTCCAGCCCACATCTTGCAAGTCCAACGCCTGATACTGCCTGACTACCTGGAACAGTGGGGGAAGGGGTGGTATGGGTGAAATGTGGATCTGGCACTCAGGGCCTCCAGCAGAAGGGCAGGCTCTGGAAGACTCCTGTTTCTAATCTAGGGACTGAGATTGGCTGGCAAATGTTCAGACAAAGGCTGTGACTGTTCTGGTCCTGTCTTCACCCTACAAAATGGGAACAACACTGCTGCCTCCTTCCATATGACCTTAGAAGAGCAGACAGGATATTCTGTCCACTCCACACACTGCATGGGAAACACTGAATTCAGAATGTCCCCAAGGGTACCAGCTACTCAGAAAGGAAGTGAGGGAAAAGTAGAGTAGCAGGTAAAAGCCCTGGTTGTGGTCACACGCTGGGTCCTGACCCTGGTCACCTCCTGCTGTGCTTCCCTGTGGGGTGGGGGAGTGAGGAGGAAGCATCAGGTAGGTCAAGAAGCCTGAGTGTGCTGAGAGGCGCAGGAGTGGATTCCACAGGCCTCAGTAACAGCTCTCTGTCTTGCCTCTTCCAGGTCCCCCAGGACAGCAAGTGCTTGTTATAATGTCATGTGCTTCTACCTGCCCTAGCTTCCAAGAGGGCCTGGCTTACTCCAGAGCCTCCTGTTGCAATGTAGATCTCTGCAACTGCACCATGAGCCTCAGAGCCAGGGGAGGATGCTGGCTCTCAGCATCTCAGGCACCTGCCTCAGCAGGTTTTGGTGGAGCTCAGTCCAAGGCATGCTCAAGAGTGCAGGATTAGGAGTCTGGAGCCAGGTCCCTCTGGTGGCTGACATGCTTTGTGGCCTTGGTGTGTCACTTTCATACTTCCAACCAGAAGGATTCCAGAACAGAATGAACACATAAGTGGGCTTTAAAGGACACTGGACACACCACTCAAGGTCATGGCCACTGTACAGGATGCTGCATTCTCATCGCCAGGCTGAGATTTGGCCACCTATCAGCCTCCAGGAGCTGTGCAGTTAGGTGGTCCTGCTTGTAGATCTGTTGCTAAGCCAGGCTGAGGCAGGAGCCTTTGGAAGTCCAAGCCATTATTCCTCTGTACTGGTGCTCCAGGGCTCACGGCCCCTAGTAACCTCAGAGAACCTGGGCCTGTGCCATCACCCCAGGTGAGCAGGAGCCCTGGAGGAACACCAGTGCTGTGCTGCCAGCACTCGGGCGTGCTGCTGTGAGGCAGTCCAGAGACCATGGAGAAATGCAGAGCCTTCTACTGGCTGGGGCAGGGGAAGTTGCCCACATGGGGACAGACAGACTCCTGAGCTTCATCTGGGGTAGTGCTGGTGGCAGCAGGGGCAGCACAGGTAGTGCTTGCAGCCCAGGCATCACCTTTGCTCCAGGGCTGGGTCTGCCCAACCCCATGAGAATCTCAGCTGCAAAGAACTCCAGTACATGCTGCATCCAAGAGCATGGGGATAAGAAGAGCAAGGATTGGGCCTCACCCAGCTGTGAGGCTAGTTCAGAGCCAAGCCTGAGGCCTCCCTCCCCTCACTGCCTCCAGCCAGGGTGACAGCTGTGTCAGCTTACCAACCCTCAGGAATTGTCTATTTTTGAGTGGCTACCTCTCAGCAGAACACATAGCAGGCTCTCCCCTCAGAGACCTGAAGGCCCAAACAGCACCTGCCCTGCTCTTTTCAGTGGGTCCTGGACAGGTACTGGCCATCACAGCAGGCCATGGAAGAGTTGTGAAAAGCCCAGCAGCCTGCCTTGTGGTCCCTGGCTTCTCACCTGACCCTCACCACCACCCACCTCCCCTTTTCCTCCTCTCTGGGAGGGAAGGTGCATAGGCTCCCCTCTTGCTGCAACCTTAGGGCTAGGCTGGGGTCTCCTTTGACCCTAAGCACTTACCAGGAACTCCTTCTTAACAAAATTGGGGCTCTTCTGCAACGAGACCCCTCACTCCAGACATCAAGGGGACATAGCATGGGAAGACTGGTGTCACCAGCTTTTCAGCAACCCTAGTTGAACCTCACCCAAGTACCAGGTCTCAAGATCCCCTTTGTCCCCTCATTCCAGGGGTGAGACATCTATAAAAACTTAAATTGAGCAAGAGATAAAATACACATGAGAAATTCAAAATGACATTTGGGTTCTTATTATGGTCACAGAATTGAAAACTTCATGGGTTAAAGGGACTTTCCAACTTGCACGACTGTGGAAAAAATTAGTCCCCAGCTCAGTCTTCTGTCAATATGCACCCCTCTTCTACCAAAAGCTGGTGGGTTTTCTGGTCATAAGGACCAATCAGCGGGACATTTCAGGTGTCTAGCAGTGACTGTCACATGAGTTCAGTGTGTGTGCATGGGCAGTGGGAACAGAAAGCATCTCCTAGTATGGCTTCCCTGTAAATGCCAGTTACTGGATGTTCAGGACCCTGACTTCAGCCTCCAGGGCCCAGTTGGATGGTAGGGAGGTGTAGGCTTGCCTATGTGCAGGGAGCCCTCTGAACTCATCTCCCAGGATCCAGGGCTCCTCAGGCAGTTGACAGTAGATTTCTCCAGGATGGCTTCCCATTACATCCAGCCTTGGGCACAGTTCCTCATCTGTCTAGCCCCAGCAGAAAGGCAGAAGCTGTGCCCAGCCCCTGACACAGCCCTTAATGGGCAATGCCCTCTGCTCGGGGTCTGGAGTGGCCCTGATGAACTTCTTTCCATGCTGCAAAGTCCCTGCAGGCTGGGCCCAGGACCAAGCTCTGTGCAGGGGTCAACAAGCAATGGAGAGTGTTGTGGGCATATAGGGAGGGTCCAGGGCTTGTGAGGACAAGCAGCAGAGTTGTGACCTTGTCTGGGCTTGGCTCAGGCCTCTCTAGGGGACTGAGGCTGACACTGTGACAGTGTTTCCACACATAGTGCTTCAGTGAAGGAGTTTATCTTGGGATAAATACAGGAGCCAGACAAGGAGTATCTGGCACTGATCCTGCTTTAGACCAGATGGCCTGGCTCTGAAGGTAAGGGGACATGACCTTCTCAAATGCACACTGTCTGCTGGGGAGGTTCTACCCTGTTCAGCCTGGCCTGGAAGCCTCAGGACCATGTTTGCTGGACACATGCAGCTAGAGCCAAAGCCAGGCAATGTCCAGCAGTTCTGGTGGCTCTCACACCCTCTCCAGTTCAGGCACCCAACAGCACCCACTTTCCTGCCATCCCACAGACAGCCCCACTCAGGTCCACAGTGCCTAGAGACATGGTTGCCATCCCCTGGCCAGCACCTGAAGCATCCTGTATTTCCATAAAAACTTAATGATGTGCTGCAGCAGATGGTGAGGTAGGGCCTGGGGGCTATCCTAAACCCTGTGCCCACTTCTCACTCCCACCATCCCTCACAAAGGAGAAATTGCCAAAGCAGTCGCAGTAAGAGGAACATCATCTACAAAGCCTTTTGTTTGAGTGTGGTACTGGAGATTGGATCTAGGGGCGTTCTACCACTGAGCCACACTCCAGCCTTTATTTTGAAACAGGGTCTCACTAAGTTGCTGAGATTACAGGCATGTTCCACCACACCTGATTTCAGTGCCTTTTAATACCATCTTGAGACTGACTGGTCAAGAGGTCTGGTTTACTTGCTACAATCCAGGACTGCTGGCACTTGATGCTGGGGGTCACCACAGGAATGACCTAAGACACCATCCTGAGACAGCGTGGTGGACTCTACACACCACCCTGCCTGTGTTTGTTGTAAAAGAAATGCAGGAATGCATCCCACTGTTTTCTAAGAGGTGAGAAACATTTCTAAGACGTGAAAATGCATGCTCAGGTCCTACCTCTGCTCTACAGGGTGGCTGAGACTCTTACTCATGAAGGACCAGGCAGAACTGGGGACCGACTCCAAACCTTTCCTTCCTGTGCATCACACACTTACTTCCACCCATGCATCTTTAGTCATTGGAGCTGAGGGGACAGTAATGTGCCTTGGGTTTTGAAGCTAAAGTGACTTTTAGATTGACATGTTGACACCTATAGATATAGCAAATTCCTTTACATTTCAGGAGCCCCAAGGTAACCCATCCCTTTGATGGCAACTTTTAAGTTGCTTCTGATTTTCTATGATCTCAGGTTGCTCATCTCTTATGCAGGTCTTTGTACTCAAAACAGAATGTTTCCATTGAACATACTCCTACAAGTAGAATTCTGAAAAATAAATATTACGCATTTAAAATTTTGGTTATTCCTTCCAAACTGCCCTTTTGGAAGATTGTCCCACACTAAGAGACTGATCTTGGTGGAGGGCAGGAGAAAACTGAGAATCACAGTTATGATTATTTGGGTTCTGATGGGTAACCTGTACCTGCAGGGCTTCTCCCCCATGCTTTGTTGACATATTTTCAGAGCATGGAACTTATGTTAAGACTTGGCATTCACAGGATGCCCTCATTCCATTCTGAGTACTTTCTCATGTGATTCCTATAAAATGGCACCTAATCTCAGCCTGGTTGCAATGTGTCCAAATAGGCTTCATCACCTCCCTCTGTACACAGGGTGCAGATGCAGGTGGGGCTAAGTTACCTGTGAGAGATCAACTCACTGGAGAACAGGAAAGGGCTGGGCTCTGGGCCCACCTCTGACTCATATGTCCCCCCAGGCACCAACTACTGTGCTGGCTAATAACCACAGATCCCCAGGGTATGGGGACAGGGAAGGCTGCCACCAAAGTCAGGCATGAGATTGGATGGATAGGTCAGGAAGGGCAGCAGAACAAGCTGACATTCTCAGGTGAGAAGGAGGGCTGAGAGAGCCTGGAAACAGTCAGGGTTGTGCTTGGGGACATCGTTTTTGTGGGGCATGAGGCCTGGAAAATGGACATGAGCTTGCTGTTGGACAGTAAAATTTGGAACTGAAACTTGTACTGCAGGCTCATCTATGTGGCCTTGGCACAGTGATACTGAATTCCAGTGGAGGCAGGGCATCCAGAATAGTGTCAGGAACTGGGTGTGGGGGCCTAGGTCTTTCAACAATGGAAGGAGAGCCCAGGATATCATCACTGATGAGGGCATCTTGTGGGGAACATCATCAGAGACCTTCCCAGAGAATGGCAGCCACTCTTGGGCACCTACCTTATGTGCTGATTGAAACAAAGTCCATCAGTGTTTGGGGAATCCCACATGTGTGTGGAAGACACTGGTCCACTCACAGAGCCTTACTGTAGAAGAATCTGGTACCAGGACCAGTTTCCTTAAACACCCTCTTTCTGGTTTCCCATGCCCTGCCTGGTCTCCTGAGCTCTCTAGGGAGGGTGCTGGGAGCAGTTGGACAGGGTCTTATCACCCATGGCACATCAGTTCAGCCATCTCACAGTCACTTTGCCTGGACTTAGTACAATCACTGACTTTCACCTGAATTGTTGTGCACTGGAACCCTGTGTCCCAAGCCAGTATCAGGACAGCAGGTGCTACCTGGATCCTGTAGGTGGAGGCTGCTGGCACAGGTCTCCTGCAGGATTTCCAGGAGGCTTTCTACTGTGGGTTCCAGCAACCTGGGAGATCCTTTTGCCTGCTGTCCACAATCTGGCTCTTGGAGTCTGGGAGTGTTCATTCAAGTCCATCACCCTCCACTGTGGAACCAGGATGTCTCAGCTGAAGAGCTGGACTTCATGACTTGCTGATGCAAGCAGTGACTCAAAATGCCAGCTGGAAGTTAAAGAGGGTGGGTCCTACTTTCCATTTCTCTCAGCTCAAGGTCACCTTCTCAGAGATGCTTTGGTCAATCATTCTGCTGAACCAGTTGCTCTCCAGAATAAGACTTTGTTTTATCATTGTCTTCCACACATGGATGCTATTGCTCCTTGTACCTCACAAACATACCTACTAGCACATGTGTCCAGCACAAAGATGCTCAGCAAGAACTCTATTGACCCTCTCCTCAATCCCCAGGCTATATACCCTACCCCTTAGAATGGATCCATCATCTACATTAACTTTCTCTTATCCTCTCACTGTGTAGAAGCACCATCCAGATCTGGTCTGGAACACAGACGGAGAATGTTCTCTACAGTGTGGGGCTCTCTAGTTGAACTGGGTCTTCCTACAGTTGCCTGGGCAAGTTCCCTAATCTCCTTTCTGAGCAAAGGAGATAAATGACCTGCCTGCCTATCAAGGGTCTGGGATGATCAGTCAGTGTCTGCAAAGTACACACAGAATGAGCTGTACTCTTAATTAAGGAACTAAATAGAAAGCAGTATTCTCCTAGGGAAGACATTCTCTATGCAAATTCCCAGTGTAGAGACGTCCAAGATGGCAGAGAGAGGAAGGCTAGATGTCCAGTTGCTCTGTGGCTCAGGACTCAAGCAGTGGGAGTACTGTTTTCTCAGGAAGGTGGGTGAAAGAAGGATTTCACTAAAATTCAACATTGGATAGTCAGAGTGTCTTAGAGACTCAGAAATTAGGGTGCACTGAACAAAGAAGAAAGAGTATGTTGAAACCAAGCCAATTGCAGCAGCCAAGCTGGTTCACCACAGAGGGAAGGGAGAACAGAGACAGAAATGCAATGGACAAATTTGGCACAGAGAGTCCTGTAGCTCAGAAGGGCAGCCCAAGTTTAACTGATCCAGAGCCTGCACAGCCATCTGGTGTTGGAAAAGTGCACTGTTTATCAACTGGCCATGAACAACTGAGGTGGGAGCCATCTCAAGGAGGCCACACTGCAGCTTGCTGCTGTGGAGCTGGGAGACCATAGCAAACCCTGTCCTGGCAAGTGCCTAATGTGTGGCCCAGAGTGTACCCAGCAGAACATGAGTGAAATAGGCACAGAGGAGATTGTACCCAGGGGTATTCAAGTAAGAGATACAGAAGGGAGCCCATCTTGATTTCCCTTTGAGTCTGATGGCTTATTTGACCAGTGGAAGTAGGTTGGGAATCTGAAGAGATGGTTGTTAGTACACACAGGGGACTCATCCCAGCAGGGTTGGATTTGAGGGCAGCAGACTGTGTGGAGAGTTGCCCACCACAACCATCATACCCCCCACCCTGACCCTGTAAGCAGAATTTTTGGGAGGCTCCTGAGACCCAGACTCCCAGCAGAGCTTGGCAGCTGCCAGGTCCTTGGGGTGAGACCATCCATTCTTGTCAATTATTATTTTGACCATTCCTTCTTTGTGTATTAATAATATTTTCCTTATTTATTTATTTATTTATTTATTTAGTTTGTGTGTTCTTGCTGTGCTACTTGGAAACATACTCATATTTCTTTTTTTTCACTTTTTGCATTTTTAAGTGTCATTGTTTTTTCTTGCCTTGTCTTTTGAGGGTTAAGGGTTTTGTTTTATTTTGGTTTTGTTTTGTTTTTGTTTCTTTCTCTCCTTTCTTTCCCACGAACAGGAAATTCTCTTGTTCTTTATCCCTTTACCTTATGTTTCCTCCTCCTTCCTTATAATCATAACCTGCTATATCTCTTTTGCATTCTCTCTCTTCACATTTTAAACATTGTGAACTCTCTTCTATCTTCCTATAAAATTTTCTTTTCTCTTAACAAACTGTATTCTGACCACCTTTTAGATCTAGTTCACTTATAAAACTTCTGACCCCACCATCAAGTTGCAACTATTGCTGCTGTGGATGACTTAATGCCAGATCTAGTTCATAGTTGTTGGTTTTGCTGTTGGCAATTTCTGACTCCTTCCTGGAATCTTCCAGGGTGACTAGGTGAGCTGTAGTCACATCACTCTTTTAAGGTTCAAGCCATTGTTCTCCAACTTCACAGCAGGTGCTTCCTGCATCATCTTCTCTATGATATATGTTTTTTTACTTATGGATAAGTTTTATTAGAATGGAAGTATATAAACTAAGAGCATCAGGAAACATATGTATCAGGAGGAATCCAGAGAAGCTGGGCACAGACTTTTGACAATTTCCCCATCTAGGGTCATACAGGACATGCTTTCTCTTTAGCAGTAAACTATGTGGACATGTGTAAAGTGTCTTTTCATTGAGAAAACTGTTTCAGTTTTGGGGTCTGAGGCTTTTATTGAGAGCCAGTCACATAGAGACAACATGCTACATGACAGTCACCGCTACTGAAACATAGGATCCAAGTGATGAAATCAGAAGCACATCAAGTATGCTGACGTATGTGCAAAGCACACCTGACAGGCTGAAATGACATGTCCATTGCCCCAGGTACACAAAACATAATTATCAACCATTAACATAAGAACATTCTGAGGGCCAAAGGTCAGTCATAGTTCTAGGTTCCCTTGAAGATATTCTAGGACTGAACTGAAAGACCTACTCAGGAAACACTTTCCTCACACTCCACATGCCCTACTCAAAACTCAACAGTGCCCCATTATATGAGGCATTGTATGTGTAAACTCTGACATATATCGAGATGACATGTAGTCATTGGTTGAACTGAGATTTGAACCTATGGTGGGTTTATTCTTGCTTATGCTGTACTGCCTTCTCACTAACAGCTACTAGTGTGCTGAGTTTACAGATCACCCAATCCATTGGTATGAACAAAATCCTTACTTGACTGTAAATCAGTCTGAACCATCCTCTCTGCTGGGGACATATAAAGGTGTATTATGTTCATTCATATCTGACCTCCCAATGGCTTCTGTCTTTGCACAGAAAGTTTCCCTAGGTGTGTGTCTATAAGGTCATCATTATATTTACAAGTGATACAATGTTGTTGCTTATGCATAAAAGTACTAAGAGATAATACACGCATTCAGGGGCGAAAAAGCATTGTGGGTCAGAAGTGGTAGCGCACACCTGTGATCCCAGCTACTCAGAAAGTTGAAACAGGAGGATTACAAAATTGAGGCCAGTCTAGGCAACTTAGTGAGAACCTGTCTCAAAATAAAAAAATGTTCTGAGTAGCAGCCAGTGGCAGAGCACTTGCCTAGTATGAAGGAGCCCTGGGTTCAATCCCTTTGCCCCAAAAAAAGCACTGTGGGAGTTAGAGACTTAATTTTCCTACTAATCTTACCTATTTTTTAAAAATATAAATAAATAAAAAAAGGAAACTGAAAAGGAATAAGTTGTAAATTATTCTGGGTTAGAAAAACCTGATCTTTTAAAAAGTCCACGAATTGAAGCAAAAGTTGTGATGAAATTTTTAGTCTTGACAAAATTTTAAATATATGCAAAAGTAGGGCAAGTAATACACTGAACTATCATATAATCATTACTCAGATTAAACAATTATCAGTACATGGCCTATCTTGTTTCAATTAAACTTTTATCCATTATCCATTTGTATCCTAAAGGATAATAACTTTTTAAAATGCACAAATATGTCAGGTACAGTGTCACAAGCCTGTAATCCCAGAGTCTCAGAAGGCTGAGATGGGAGAATCCCAAGATCAAAGCCGGTCTCATCAAAAAAAAAAAAGGAGACACCAGGCAACTCAGCAAGACCTTGTCTCTAAATAAAATATAAAATAGGGCTGGCTATATGGCTCAGGGTCAAGTGCCCAAGTTCAATCCCTGGTATCCCACACCCCCAAGAAATGCACAAACACTACCATTATTTCATTTGCAAATTAATGATAATACTTATATTTTAGTTAACTTTTACATCACTGTCATTAAAAGATCTGACAGGAACACCTTATAGAAAGAAAAGTTTATTTTGGTTCATGGTTGCAGAGGTTAATTCTCTGACCAGCTGACCAGCTGACCAGCCTACTCCATTGCTCTGGGCCCACAGTGAGGCAGAACCTCATGGTGGAAGAGTGTGACAGAGTTAAGCAGTTCTGACATGGCAATCAGAAGCAGAGAGAGCTCCTTTCACCAGAGACAAAATATAAACCCAAAGCCATGCTCCCAGTAATCTACCTCATCCAGGGAATCCTACCTGCATATAGTTACAGCCCAGATAATCCAGTGAGTGAATTGATCCACTGATTGTGTCACAACCCTCACCATCTGGTCATTTAATCTCTGAAAATACTTGCATTGTATTATACTTCTGCTTCTGGGGGACATCCCATATCTAAGCCACAACATTCTTCCCTGGTCCCCAAAAGTTCATGCCGACTTCACAATGCAAAACATATTCAGTCCAATTCCAAGAGTTCCCATGGTCTAAACAGTCCCAGCACTGCCCAAATACCCAAGTCCAAAAATCTCTTTTGAGATCAAGGCAAACTTTTTCCCTCCAAATATGTACATTTTCCAGAAGCAGGATCTCTAAAGTAGATGCATTAGGGCAGTTATCTAGAGTCCTGCACTTTAGGGAACACTCCTTTCTAGTGGACAAAGAAGTAACCTCTGGGAGGTATCCTACTGGAGACTGGGGTGACCATGCTGTCAGCTGATACACAGAAGAGCTGGTATTATGTGCCAGAGGTTCAACAGTTGAAGCAGGAGGAAGTTAGATTTTGGAGCTATTTATGAAGTTGGACCAGTGAAATTGCCAGCTGATGGCCTGTCTATCATAGCCATCTCCAACAGTTTTCTACAACACCTGGGATTTCTTTGGAAACTATGAAGAGACCCTTGGTAGATAAGAAGTGGGCAGTTTTCACAAGTAATGCCCCTGCCTGCACCCTAGACCAGGGTCTACACAGTGCCCAACCAGTGCCTTCTGGCCCTCAGAGCCGTGATTCTGCAGGCTCCCCAGCCCAAGTGCAGGAGGACTGTGAAGGCCCAGTAAGGCCTATGACCAGAATCTGGGGCCAGGTGAGAGAGACTGAGGTTTCCAGCAGAGACAAGGGAGCGATGTTGGGTGGAGGCAAGGCAAAGGGAAGTATGGGAATCCTTGAGAGCTTTCCCTGTGTCCTGAGAGGGGGATCTGTGGAAGCCAGCTACATATATGGTTTCTTATGGAAGGTGGATAAAACAATTTTAGTCACAAAAGGAAGCCTTGCTGGGAGGAGGCAATAGGGCTGTGGATGCAGCACCCAGCTCAGAGACCCTGACTACATCACTTGGCAGCTGCATCAGGTGTGGAAATTGGCAGCAGCCTTGGAAAGGGCTCCTCAAAGGAGGTGTCATAAAGACATGTGCCACAGTCACCCTTATTTGGCCAGAAAGACACTGCATTTTACCATCATGGTGACTGGAGCCTGTGTGTGGAGTAAGCTTGGCCCTCTCCCAGGCTGATGGCCCATATTGGTGTCCACCTTTGGACACGTGATAGTCCTATTAGTGACTTCCCATTTGCTCAGCCCTTGGAGGCCTGCATACCTCTCCTGTCAGCCACTGTGCAGTGTCCAAACATGGTGACAGAACCAAGTGGCACTGCTGTTCTAACTTGGGCTTCATCCCAGGCTCTGCTCATTAGTAGTTTCTTGCTGAGGCCTGTGCGGCTTTGCCAAGGCCTGATGCAGGTTTTCTCCTGTGAGTGCATGGGGTCTGCCCCTGAAGCCCACCCACGTGACTCGACCTTGGCCAGCTCAGGTCTGAAAGGTGGAGGACTCCTAGGCTCCTGGACAAAAGGAGGATGCAAACCAGTGGCCACAAGAAACCCACTGAGTTCCAGAGTCCATCCTTCCTGATGTTCACTTGTGGACACTCTGCAGGGTTGGTGCTCAGTACACAGAAGCATAACCTGACAGCCTGGCAGTGACCATTCCCCCACTGGGTGTTGGGGAGGAGGACAGAGAGGAAGGCTCTGAGCTCCATGGCACTTCTTAACTTTGTATCCTTGGGCAATAGTCCTCATTCCTCTGGGCCTCCACTTGCTTATTAATGAAATGGGAATGACAGTGGTTCTATCACATGATAGTTCTTCCATAGTAGTGTGTCTCATTGGTGTATGATTTAAAAAAATTATTTATTTATTTATTTGTTTGTTTGTTTATTTATTTTTGGTACTGGGGATTGAGCCTGGGGTACTTTACCCCTGAGCTACACCCCAAGTCCTTTTTATTATATTTTTAGACAGAGTCTCACTAAGTTTCTGAGGCTGGCCTAGAACTTGCATCCTCCTCCTTCAACCTCCTGAGTTGCTAGGAGTACAAGCACCCAGCAAGCTGACACAGTTTTTACAGAGTGAGACTTGACTTTGTCAATGATGAAGTTGCTACACACATACAAAGCAACCTGTAGTCCACCAACGCAGTCATGGAGACTACTGTGGAAGTTCCAGCAAGTGTTTCAGGTTCTAGCAAAACTGTGAAGTAGCAACCCTGAAAACCCCTCTGCTTCTAGTAACTAAACACATGAAATTGCTCTATGGCCTGGAAATTGACATCTCCAGGATCCAGGAAGGAGGAAACTGGTTGAGGGATGGCTGGGCTCAGAAGCTAAGACTGTAGCCTTGGGCATGCCTGTCACTTGCAAAACCCTGGTAGCCTGAGTTTTACAGGCAGAGGACATGAACTTATGAGATGCATAAGATTAGAAATTGGAATTGGAAGCACATACAGAGTCCAAATTTGGAAGACTGGAACCGTGTTCTCCTAAAACTTCCTAGCAGCAAGAGATGAGAAGGAAGCTGACTTCTTTGCCTGAGGAATGAAGGGGAAGGAAATACTTTCTCCTGAGAACCAGGACAGATGCCCTCATTTTGGCTTAGGATTTATGTCATCCACAACTTAGTGGCCCTCCAAGTCAAGTAGTTATATAGGAACTATAACTACTAGTTCAGAAGGATCAGCAGGATCAGTGGGACCCAAGAAGGCCTCAGCTCCATCCCCAAAAGAACAGCCCTGGATTGTTGATGCTAACAGATGTCAGGTTCCAAAAAGAGTGGGCATCAGTAAAGACACCCCTCTCCTAAAATCAAGATGATACATAGAACCTCAAGAATCTAGAAAAATTACCACAATATGAGGAAAATAGGAGGAAGGGATTACTAACTGTGAAAACCCCAAAAATCAACAGTGCTGAAAACCAGGAAACAATAGAATTAGCATCAGTTAAGCTAAATATTCTTTGTTTGGAAAGATGAACCTACCAGGTAAAACAAGACAATGCAGAGAAAAGGCATAAATAAAGAACACTTAGGATAGAAAAGGAGCCAAGTGAAGAGCAAATGAGGAAATTTAATAATTAAGAGTGGGAGGGAGGTGGACTTGGTTGGTGCATACTGTACACATGCATTGAAGCATTACACTAAACCCCATGATTATGTAAAGTTAATACATGCTGATTAAAACTTTTAAAAAGGAAAAAAAGGAACAGGAATAATAAAAATGAATAAAATCAAATTAAAAGAAAAAGAAAAAAGGTGACCATAATTACACTCCAAGAATTTATAAATTATTAAAAGTTTCTCAATAAGATGAAAAAAATCAAATAGACTAGAAATCATTGAAGGACATTAATGACTGAGACTTACAACTTTGGGACAGTTACTCCGTTTCTCTCAGTCTGTTTTCATGCTTGTACTATTGGAAAAAATGTGTGTCTTCCTCATGGAAACTTCTGTGGATTGAAGCACATGCATCAAACACTTAGGACTGTGCTTGTCACAATCAGTTCCCCACTAAATGTTGAGTTTTACTTATTTATTTTGCAAAAATATCCATTACATCTTTATAATACTGAAAAATTGTAAAAACATTTTTAAATATTTATTAAAATAATTAATAAGAAAATTATTAAATAAGTCATAGAGGATCTATGGGATCTAGGATTCTGTACCTGAAATTAAAAAATGAATACATTCTATTTGTAGCAACAAGATCTCTTACGTGTCTTGTTTTATGTAACAAAAAAAAATTTCAGAAGAGTATATGGTGGGGGATACTATTTATGTTTCAAAATAAGACAGAGGGAGAGAGAGATTGAAGGGACAACTGGGATGGCAGTGGATGTTGACTTGGGCAGGTAAAGGAGAATTTTATCTTTATCTTTATTTTCGAATTTTCACAGTGAAACTTGTTGGTACGGTACATAGAGGTAAAATATTTAAAAATTTAAACCACTTTAAAAATAACTAGATCTTTACTGAATTTTCCTGGGGAGGAGTCTGCAGGGCTGTAGATGGCATTACAGCACATTCAATCATACCTCCTTAAAACCCTTCACAGAGAAAATTCACAATACTATGGAACCAGCCTAGATGACCATCAACAGATAAAAGGGTAAAGAAAATGTGGTATATATAACAATGGCATTTTATCCAGTCATAAAGAAAAATGAAATTATGTTATTTGCAGGAAAATGAATGTAACTAGAGACCATCATGTTAAGTGAAATAAGCCAAACTCAGGTCAATGGCCATATGTTTTCTCTCATTTGTGGAAGTTAGAGAGGAAAAATCAAGAGAAAGGAGGATGGGGGCGGATCTCATGAAAACCAAAGTGAGATCAATAAAGGAAAGAGACTAGGGCTGGGAGGTGAGGAGGGAGGGGAGAAGTTCTGGGGAGTGATAGTGGCCAGATCACGCTGTTCCATCTTGTGCATGTATGACTATGTAACAACAGATCCCATCATTATGCACAGCTCTAATGCACCAGTAAAAAATGTGGAAAAACTCCTCCTCAGACCTCCCCTGCTTCTCCAGGCTCCTCTCTTCTTTCCCTTTTCCATACAACAGGTAATACTTCCTTGTCTTATCTTCCTTTGTTCCCCCAAACATGGCAGCCAGGAGGTAGCTCTCCGTGATGCCCAGAGCCAAAAAAGAAGCCCAAAGCATGCTTGAAGGATATGGCCTGGTCAGGGTGGGGCAGGCTGGCCAGCAGTCCGGGGACTGTGACCCGTGGTAAAACAGGCATCCACGAGGCTCAGGTGACCCAAGCAGTAATACATAGGGGAGCTCAGAGCCCCATCAGACCTCACCAGTACCACCATGCTCAGGTTGCCCAGGGCATTGAGCAGATAGATGCTGAGGAAGAGCAGGAACAACACCGGGTGGGCGACTGTGTCATCCATCAGGTCAAGGAGGAGGAACTCTGGGCCTGACGTGAGGTTGACCAGAGCCATTGAGGACCCGGCCAAGTGGGAATGCTGAGGAGTGAGGGAAGGCAGCAGGTCTAAGTTCTGAGGAAGTCCAGGTGGACTTCCTGCATGTCGAGGTTCCATGGATAAATTTTGATACACATCCTACATATATAGTATTTACAAAAATTTTGGTAATACAGACTTCTGCTTGCTAAAACAGATTGAAAACCACATTGTTTATTGAATGATCCTAATTTTATGAAGAAACTGCTTTTCACAGGGGTGTTCTAAGGTAATGGTTAAGTCTCCAGTTTTGTTGTAAGTCATACCTGATTTTGAGTCCTGACTTTACTACTAAGGTACTATGTCCTCTATGAGTCTCAGTTTATTCCTTTTTTGTTAATTCATTTTTATTGTAAACGAATGGGATACATCTTGTTTCTCTGTACATGAAGTAGAGTCATACCATTTGTGTAATCATACATTTACCCAGGGTAATAGTTTTTGATTCATTCTGCTTTTGTTCCCTCCCCCAGCCCCTCTCACCCATCTTATCCCTCTATAGAGTCCCTCCTTCCTCCATTCTTACCCTCTTCCCACCCCCTATATGTGTCATCATCCGCTTATCAGTGAAATCATTTGTCCTTTGGTTTTTTGAGATTGGCTTATCTCACTTAGCGTGATATTCTCCAACTGCATCCATTTGCCTGCAAATGCCATAATTTTATTATTCTTTATGGCTGAGTAATATTCCATGGTATGTATATTCTTTTTTTTTATTATTGTATACAAATGGAATACATGTTGTTTCTCTATTTGTACATAGAGTCAAGGCATACCATTTGTGTAATCATACGTTTACATAGGGCAATGATGTTTGATTATTTTTTTCCCTTCCCCCACCCCTCCCACCCCTCTTTTCCCTCTATACAGTCCTTCTTTCCTTCATTCTTACCGCTTTCCTTATCCCTAACCCTAAACCTAACCCTAACCCTAACGCTAACCCCTCCCACCCCCCATTATATGTCCTCATCCGCTTATCAGCGAGATCATTCGTCCTTTAGTTTTTTGAGATTGGCTTATCTCACTTAGCATCATATTCTCCAATTTCATCCATTTGCCTGCAAATGCCATAATTTTATCATTCTTCATTGCGGAGTAATATTCCATTGTATATATATGCCACAGTTTCTTTATCCATTCATCAACTGAAGGGCATCTAGGTTGGTTCCACAATCTGGCTATGGTGAATTGAGCAGCAATGAACATGGATGTGGCTGTATCTCTGTAGTATGCTGATTTTAAGTCCTTTGGGTATAGGCCAAGGAGTGGGATAGCTGGGTCAAATGGTGGTTCCATTCCAAGCTTTCTGAGGAATCTCCATACTGCTTTCCAGAGTGGCTGCACTAATTTGCAATCCCACCAGCAATGTATGAGTGTACCTTTTTCCCCACATCCTCTCCAACACCTATTGTTGCTTGTATTCTTGATAATCACCATTCTAATTGGGGTGAGATGGAAGTAGTTTTGATTTGCATTTCTCTTATTACTAGAGATGTTGAACATATTTTCATATGTTTGTTGATTGCTTGTAGATCTTCTGTGAAGTGTCTGTTCATATCCTTAGCCCATTTGTTGATTGGGTTATTTGTATTCTTGGTGTAGAGTTTTTGAGTTCTTTGTAGATTCTGGAAATTAGTGCTCTATCTGAAGTATGAGTGGAAAAGATATTCTCCCACTCTGTAGGCTCTCTTTTCCCATTGCTGATAGTTTCCTTTGCTGAGAGAAAGCTTTTTAGTTTGAATCTATCCCAGTTATTGATTCTTGCTTTTATTTCTTGAGTTATTGGAGTCCTGTTGAGGAAGTCTGATCCTAAGCCAACAAGTTGAAGATTTGGACCTACTTTTTCTTCTATAAGATGCAGGATCTCTGGTCTGATTCCGAGGTCCTTGATCCATTGTGAGTTGATTTTTGTGCAGGGTGAGAGATAGGGATTTAATTTCATTCTGTTGCATATGGATTTCCAGTTTTCCCAGCACCATTTGTTGAAGAGGCTATCTTTCCTCCATTGCATGTTTTTGGCACCTTTGTCTAGTATGAGAAAATTGTATTTATTTGGGTTTGTTTCTGTGTTCTCTATTCTGTATCATTGATCTACCTGTCTGTTTTGGTGCCAATACCATGCTGTTTTTGTTACTATTGCTTTGTAGTATAGTTGAAGATCTGGTATTGCGATACCCCGTTTCATTCTTCCTGCTAAGGATTGCTTTAGCTATTCTGGGTTTCTTATTCCTCCAGATGAATTTCATGATTGCTTGCTCTATTTCTGTAAGGTACATCGTTGGGATTTTAATTGGAATTGCATTGAATCTGTATAGCACTTTTGGTAGTATGGCCATTTTGACAATATTAATTCTGCCTATCCAAGAACATGGGAGATCTTTCCATCTTCTAAGGTTTTCTTTAATTTCTTTCTTTAGTGTTCTGTAGTTGTCATTGTAGAGGTCTTTCACCTCTTTTGTGAGATTGATTCCCAAGTATTTTATTTTTCTCGGGCTATTG